>NW_027363003.1:1484741-2969483 GCF_046119375.1 Phyllobates terribilis | reverse complement strand
CTGGATGGACCCATGGGGCCATGGATGGGGACACGGGGCTGAATGGGGGGCTGGATGGACCCAGGGGGCCATGGATGGGGGACACGGGGCTGAATGGGCGGCCCAGGGCCATGGATGGGACACGGCTGAAGGGCTGGCTGAGACCCATGGGCCATGGATGGGGGACACGGGGCTGAATGGGGGCTGATGGACCCATGGGCCATGGATGGGGACACGCTGCTATGACCATGGGCCATGTGACAGCTGAATGGGCTGGATGGACCCATGGGCCAGATGGGGGACACGGGCTGAATGGGGCTGGATGGACATGGCATGGATGGGGGACAGGGATGAATGGAGAGCTGGATGGACCCATGGGGCCATGGATGGGGACACGGGGATGAATGGGGGGCTCATGGATGGGGGACACGGGGCTGAATGGGGGGGCTGGATGGACCCATGGGGCCATGGATGGGGGACACGGGGCTGAATTGGGGGGCTGGATGGACCCATGGGCCATGGATGGGGGACACGGGGCTGAATGGGGGGGCTGGATGGACCCATGGGGCATGGATGGGGACACGGGGCTGAATGGGGGGCTGGATGGACCCATGGGGCCATGGATGGGGGACACGGGGCTGAATGGGGGGCTGGATGGACCCATGGGGCCATGGATGGGGGACACGGGGCTGAATGGGGGGGCTGGATGGACCCATGGGGCCATGGATGGGGGACACGGGGCTGAATGGGGGGGCTGGATGGACCCATGGGCCATGGATGGGGGACACGGGGCTGAATGGGGGGCTGGATGGACCATGGGGCCATGGATGGGGGACACGGGGCTGAATGGGGGGCTGGATGGACCATGGGGCCATGGATGGGGGACACGGGGCTGAATGGGGGGGCTGGATGGACCCATGGGGCCATGGATGGGGGACACGGGGCTGAATGGGGGGGCTGGATGGACCCATGGGCCATGGATGGGGGACACGGGGCTGAATGGGGGGGCTGGATGGACCCATGGGGCCATGGATGGGGGACACGGGGCTGAATGGGGGGCTGGATGGACCCATGGGCCATGGATGGGGGACACGGGGCTGAATGGGGGGGCTGGATGGACCCATGGGGCCATGGATGGGGGACACGGGGCTGAATGGGGGGGCTGGATGGACCCATGGGGCCATGGATGGGGGACACGGGGCTGAATGGGGGGGCTGGATGGACCCATGGGGCCATGGATGGGGGACACGGGGCTGAATGGGGGGCTGGATGGACCCATGGGGCCATGGATGGGGGACACGGGGCTGAATGGGGGGGCTGGATGGACCCATGGGGCCATGGATGGGGGACACGGGGCTGAATGGGGGGGCTGGATGGACCCATGGGGCCATGGATGGGGGACACGGGGCTGAATGGGGGGGCTGGATGGACCCATGGGGCCATGGATGGGGGACACGGGGCTGAATGGGGGGGCTGGATGGACCCATGGGGCCATGGATGGGGGACACGGGGCTGAATGGGGGGGCTGGATGGACCCATGGGGCCATGGATGGGGGACACGGGGCTGAATGGGGGGGCTGGATGGACCCATGGGGCCATGGATGGGGGACACGGGCTGAATGGGGGGGCTGGATGGACCCATGGGGCCATGGATGGGGGACACGGGGCTGAATGGGGGGGCTGGATGGACCCATGGGGCCATGGATGGGGGACACGGGGCTGAATGGGGGGGCTGGATGGACCCATGGGGCCATGGATGGGGGACACGGGGCTGAATGGGGGGGCTGGATGGACCCATGGGGCCATGGATGGGGGACACGGGGCTGAATGGGGGGGCTGGATGGACCCATGGGGCCATGGATGGGGGACACGGGGCTGAATGGGGGGGCTGGATGGACCCATGGGGCCATGGATGGGGGACACGGGGCTGAATGGGGGGGCTGGATGGACCCATGGGGCCATGGATGGGGGACACGGGGCTGAATGGGGGGGCTGGATGGACCCATGGGGCCATGGATGGGGGACACGGGGCTGAATGGGGGGCTGGATGGACCCATGGGGCCATGGATGGGGGACACGGGGCTGAATGGGGGGGCTGGATGGACCCATGGGGCCATGGATGGGGGACACGGGGCTGAATGGGGGGGCTGGATGGACCCATGGGGCCATGGATGGGGGACACGGGGCTGAATGGGGGGGCTGGATGGACCCATGGGGCCATGGATGGGGGACACGGGGCTGAATGGGGGGGCTGGATGGACCCATGGGGCCATGGATGGGGGACACGGGGCTGAATGGGGGGGCTGGATGGACCCATGGGGCCATGGATGGGGGACACGGGGCTGAATGGGGGGGCTGGATGGACCCATGGGGCCATGGATGGGGGACACGGGGCTGAATGGGGGGGCTGGATGGACCCATGGGGCCATGGATGGGGGACACGGGGCTGAATGGGGGGGCTGGATGGACCCATGGGGCCATGGATGGGGGACACGGGGGCTGAATGGGGGGCTGGATGGACCAATGGGCCATGGATGGGGGACACGGGGCTGAATGGGGGGGCTGGATGGACCCATGGGGCCATGGATAATGGGGACACGGGGCTGAATGGGGGGGCTGGATGGACCCATGGGGCATGGATGGGGGACACGGGGCTGAATGGGGGGGCTGGATGGACCCATGGGGCCATGGATGGGGGACACGGGGCTGAATGGGGGGTGGTAGGGCAGCATGGCCATGGATGGGGGACACGGGGCTGAATGGGGGGGCTGGATGGACCCTGGGGCCTGGATGGGGGACACGGGGCTGAATGGGGGGGCTGGATGGGACCCATGGGGGCCCATGGATGGGGGACACGGGGCTGAATGGGGGGGCTGGATGGACCCATGGGCCATGGATGGGGGACACGGGGCTGAATGGGGGGGCTGGATGGACCCATGGGGCCATGGATGGGGGACACGGGGCTGAATGGGGGGCTGGATGGACCCATGGGGCCATGGATGGGGGACACGGGGCTGAATGGGGGGGCTGGATGGACCCATGGGGCCATGGATGGGGGACACGGGCTGAATGGGGGGGCTGGATGGACCCATGGGGCCATGGATGGGGACACGGGGCTGAATGGGGGGGCTGGATGGACCCATGGGGCCATGGATGGGGGACACGGGGCTGAATGGGGGGGCTGGATGGACCCATGGGGCCATGGATGGGGACACGGGGCTGAATGGGGGGGCTGGATGGACCCATGGGGGGCCATGGATGGGGGACACGGGGCTGAATGGGGGGCTGGATGGACCCATGGGGCCATGGATGGGGGACACGGGGCTGAATGGGGGGGCTGGATGGACCCATGGGGCCATGGATGGGGGACACGGGCTGAATGGGGGGGCTGGATGGACCCATGGGGCCATGGATGGGGGACACGGGGCTGAATGGGGGGGCTGGATGGACCCATGGGGCCATGGATGGGGGACACGGGGCTGAATGGGGGGGCTGGATGGACCCATGGGGCCATGGATGGGGGACACGGGGCTGAATGGGGGGGCTGGATGGACCCATGGGGCCATGGATGGGGGACACGGGGCTGAATGGGGGGGCTGGATGGACCCATGGGGACCATGGATGGGGGACACGGGGCTGAATGGGGGGCTGGATGGACCCATGGGGCCATGGATGGGGGACACGGGGCTGAATGGGGGGGCTGGATGGACCCATGGGCCATGGATGGGGGACACGGGGCTGAATGGGGGGCTGGATGGACCCATGGGGCCATGGATGGGGGACACGGGGCTGAATGGGGGGGCTGGATGGACCCATGGGGCCATGGATGGGGGACACGGGGCTGAATGGGGGGGCTGGATGGACCCATGGGGCCATGGATGGGGGACACGGGGCTGAATGGGGGGCTGGATGGACCCATGGGGCCATGGATGGGGGACACGGGGCTGAATGGGGGGCTGGATGGACCCATGGGGCCATGGATGGGGGACACGGGGCTGAATGGGGGGGCTGGATGGACCCATGGGGCCATGGATGGGGGACACGGGGCTGAATGGGGGGGCTGGATGGACCCATGGGGCCATGGATGGGGGACACGGGGCTGAATGGGGGGGCTGGATGGACCCATGGGGCCATGGATGGGGGACACGGGGCTGAATGGGGGGGCTGGATGGACCCATGGGGCCATGGATGGGGGACACGGGGCTGAATGGGGGGGCTGGATGGACCCATGGGGACATGGATGGGGGACACGGGGCTGAATGGGGGGGCTGGATGGACCCATGGGGACATGGATGGGGGACACGGGGCTGAATGGGGGGCTGGATGGACCCATGGGGACATGGATGGGGGACACGGGGCTGAATGGGGGGCTGGATGGACCCATGGGGACATGGATGGGGGACACGGGGCTGAATGGGGGGGCTGGATGGACCCATGGGGCCATGGATGGGGGACACGGGGCTGAATGGGGGGGCTGGATGGACCCATGGGGCCATGGATGGGGGACACGGGGCTGAATGGGGGGGCTGGATGGACCCATGGGGCCATGGATGGGGGACACGGGGCTGAATGGGGGGGCTGGATGGACCCATGGGGCCATGGATGGGGGACACGGGGCTGAATGGGGGGGCTGGATGGACCCATGGGGCCATGGATGGGGGACACGGGGCTGAATGGGGGGGCTGGATGGACCCATGGGGACATGGATGGGGGACACGGGGCTGAATGGGGGGCTGGATGGACCCATGGGGCCATGGATGGGGGACACGGGGCTGAATGGGGGGGCTGGATGGACCCATGGGGCCATGGATGGGGGACACGGGGCTGAATGGGGGGCTGGATGGACCCATGGGGCCATGGATGGGGGACACGGGGCTGAATGGGGGGGCTGGATGGACCCATGGGGCCATGGATGGGGGACACGGGGCTGAATGGGGGGGCTGGATGGACCCATGGGGCCATGGATGGGGGACACGGGGCTGAATGGGGGGGCTGGATGGACCCATGGGGCCATGGATGGGGGACACGGGGCTGAATGGGGGGGCTGGATGGACCCATGGGGCCATGGATGGGGGACACGGGGCTGAATGGGGGGGCTGGATGGACCCATGGGGCCATGGATGGGGGACACGGGGCTGAATGGGGGGCTGGATGGACCCATGGGGCCATGGATGGGGGACACGGGGCTGAATGGGGGGGCTGGATGGACCCCATGGATGGGGGACACGGGCTGAATGGGGGGGCTGGATGGACCCATGGGGCCATGGATGGGGGACACGGGCTGAATGGGGGGGCTGGATGGACCCATGGGGCCATGGATGGGGGACACGGGGCTGAATGGGGGGGCTGGATGGACCCATGGGGCCATGGATGGGGACACGGGGCTGAATGGGGGGGCTGGATGGACCCATGGGGCCATGGATGGGGGACACGGGGCTGAATGGGGGGGCTGGATGGACCCATGGGGCCATGGATGGGGACACGGGGCTGAATGGGGGGGCTGGATGGACCCATGGGGCCATGGATGGGGGACACGGGGCTGAATGGGGGGGCTGGATGGACCCATGGGGCCATGGATGGGGGACACGGGGCTGAATGGGGGGGCTGGATGGACCCATGGGGCCATGGATGGGGGACACGGGGCTGAATGGGGGGGCTGGATGGACCCATGGGGCCATGGATGGGGGACACGGGGCTGAATGGGGGGGCTGGATGGACCCATGGGGCCATGGATGGGGGACACGGGGCTGAATGGGGGGGCTGGATGGACCCATGGGGCCATGGATGGGGGACACGGGGCTGAATGGGGGGGCTGGATGGACCCATGGGGCCATGGATGGGGGACACGGGGCTGAATGGGGGGGCTGGATGGACCCATGGGGCCATGGATGGGGGACACGGGGCTGAATGGGGGGCCTGGATGGACCCATGGGGCCATGGATGGGGGACACGGGGCTGAATGGGGGGGCTGGATGGACCCATGGGGACATGGATGGGGGACACGGGGCTGAATGGGGGGCTGGATGGACCCATGGGGACATGGATGGGGGACACGGGGCTGAATGGGGGGGCTGGATGGACCCATGGGGACATGGATGGGGGACACGGGGCTGAATGGGGGGGCTGGATGGACCCATGGGGACATGGATGGGGGACACGGGGCTGAATGGGGGGGCTGGATGGACCCATGGGGACATGGATGGGGGACACGGGGCTGAATGGGGGGGCTGGATGGACCCATGGGGACATGGATGGGGGACACGGGGCTGAATGGGGGGGCTGGATGGACCCATGGGGACATGGATGGGGGACACGGGGCTGAATGGGGGGGCTGGATGGACCCATGGGGACATGGATGGGGGACACGGGGCTGAATGGGGGGGCTGGATGGACCCATGGGGACATGGATGGGGGACACGGGGCTGAATGGGGGGCTGGATGGACCCATGGGGACATGGATGGGGGACACGGGGCTGAATGGGGGGGCTGGATGGACCCATGGGGACATGGATGGGGGACACGGGGCTGAATGGGGGGGCTGGATGGACCCATGGGGACATGGATGGGGGACACGGGGCTGAATGGGGGGGCTGGATGGACCCATGGGGACATGGATGGGGGACACGGGGCTGAATGGGGGGGCTGGATGGACCCATGGGGACATGGATGGGGGACACGGGGCTGAATGGGGGGGCTGGATGGACCCATGGGGACATGGATGGGGGACACGGGGCTGAATGGGGGGGCTGGATGGACCCATGGGGACATGGATGGGGGACACGGGGCTGAATGGGGGGGCTGGATGGACCCATGGGGACATGGATGGGGGACACGGGCTGAATGGGGGGGCTGGATGGACCCATGGGGACATGGATGGGGGACACGGGGCTGAATGGGGGGGCTGGATGGACCCATGGGGACATGGATGGGGGACACGGGGCTGAATGGGGGGGCTGGATGGACCCATGGGGACATGGATGGGGGACACGGGGCTGAATGGGGGGGCTGGATGGACCCATGGGGACATGGATGGGGGACACGGGGCTGAATGGGGGGGCTGGATGGACCCATGGGGACATGGATGGGGGACACGGGGCTGAATGGGGGGGCTGGATGGACCCATGGGGACATGGATGGGGGACACGGGGCTGAATGGGGGGGCTGGATGGACCCATGGGGACATGGATGGGGGACACGGGGCTGAATGGGGGGGCTGGATGGACCCATGGGGACATGGATGGGGGACACGGGGCTGAATGGGGGGGCTGGATGGACCCATGGGGACATGGATGGGGACACGGGGCTGAATGGGGGGGCTGGATGGACCCATGGGGACATGGATGGGGGACACGGGGCTGAATGGGGGGGCTGGATGGACCCATGGGGACATGGATGGGGGACACGGGGCTGAATGGGGGGGCTGGATGGACCCATGGGGACATGGATGGGGACACGGGGCTGAATGGGGGGCTGGATGGACCCATGGGGCATGGAGGTGACATGGGGCTGAAGGGGGGGCTGGATGGACCCATGGATGGACCCATGGGGCTGAAGGGGGGGGCTGGATGGACCCATGGGCTGAAGGGGGGGCTGGATGGACCCACATGGGGACATGGGATGGGGACATGGGGCTGAAGGGGGGGCTGGATGGACCCATGGATGGGGACATGGGGCTGAATGGGGGGCTGGATGGACCCAGGGGGATGGATGGGGGACATGGGGCTGAAGGGGGGGCTGGATGGACCCATGGGGACATGGATGGGGACTTGGGGCTGAATGGGGGGGCTGGATGGACCCATGGGACATGGATGGGACATGGGGCTGAAGGGGGGCTGGATGGACCCATGGATGGGGACATGGGGCTGAAGGGGGGGCTGGATGGACCCATGGATGGGGGACATGGGGCTGAAGGGGGGGCTGGATGGACCCATGGATGGGGACATGGGGCTGAAGGGGGGGCTGGATGGACCCATGGATGGGGACATGGGGCTGAAGGGGGGCTGGATGGACCCATGGATGGGGACATGGGGCTGAAGGGGGGGCTGGATGGACCCATGGATGGGGACATGGGGCTGAAGGGGGGGCTGGATGGACCCATGGGGCTGAAGGGGGGGCTGGATGGGGACATGGGGCTGGAAGGGGGGGCTGGATGGGGACATGGGGCTGAAGGGGGGGCTGGATGGACCCAATGGGACATGGGGCTGGATGGGGACATGGGGCTGGATGGGGACATGGGGCTGGATGGACCCATGGGGACATGGGGCTGGATGGACCCATGGGGCTGGATGGACCCATGGGGACATGGGGCTGGATGGACCCATGGGGCTGAAGGCGGGCTGGATGGACCCATGGGACATGGGGCTGAAGGGGGGGCTGGGTGGACCCATGGGGCTGAAGGGGGGCTGGGTGGACCCATGGGGCTGAAGGGGGGGGGCTGGGTGGACCCATGGGGACATGG
Organism: Phyllobates terribilis; assembly: GCF_046119375.1. NCBI lineage: Eukaryota > Metazoa > Chordata > Amphibia > Anura > Dendrobatidae > Phyllobates > Phyllobates terribilis. The sequence continues at coordinate 2,961,046 of NW_027363003.1, read as the reverse complement.
GGCTGAATGGGGGGGCTGGCTGGACCCATGGGGACATGGGGCTGAAGGAGGGGCTGGCTGGACCCATGGGGACATGGATGGGGCTGATGGGGGGGCTGGCTGGACCCATGGGGACATGGAGGGGGACATGGGGCAGAAAGGGGGGCTTGCTGGACCCATGGGGACATGGAGGGGGACATGGGGCGAAAAGGGGGGCTGGATGGACCCATGGGGCTGAAGGGGGGGGGGGCTGGCTGGACCCATGGTGACATATGGATGGGGACATGGGGCTGAAGGGGGGGCTGGGTGGACGCATGGGGTGACATATGGATGGAGGCAGGGGGCTGAAGGGGGGCTGGTTGGACGCATGGGGAGACATGGATTGAGGCATGGGGCTGAAGGGGGGGCTGGCTGGACGCATGGGGAGACTTATGGATGGAGGCACGGGGCTGAAGGGGGGGGCTGGCTGGACGCATGATCGGACACATGGAGGTGAAGGTGGCCAAGTTGGGGACCTGGATGGACACATGGAGGTGAAGGGCGGCAAGCTGGACACATGGGGACCTGGATAGATATATGGGGCGGGGTGGGATGCATATATGAGGGGGACAGGATGGATATATGAAGGGGGGCGGGCTGGACACATGGAGGCCCGGATGGTTATATGGGAGGGGCAGGCTGGACACATGGAGACCAGAATGGATATATGGGGGGGGGGGGGGGCGGTCAGGTTGGATAGATGGGTGGCCACGCTGGACAAGGGACTTTATTACTGTTTAGGGGCCAGATTGAGGAACTTTATTAGTTTATGATGGCGAATGGGGAACATTATTACTTTAGAGTCCAATTAGGGACATTATTACTTCTGTAATATAATTTACTTTTTAGGAAACTGTTTTCCATAAGAGGGGACGAAAGGGGGGTCCTGTTACTGTGCAGGGCGCCACTATGTCGCTTTATTTCTTCAACTGGTGTAGTGTAGAATCCTGGGGAAAAGTGGGAATGTGCTCTAAAAGAGATCAGTTATTGATAACTGTGTGTTATTTTCTGCAGAGATGATTCCTGGCTGGAAGAAGTGATGGCGGACTGTGCCAGATGAAGAAAAGCGAAGATGAAGAACTTCACCTAGAGACATCACTGGTGAGTCAGTGTATTACTGTACACTTACACTATATAGTATATACTGAGCTCCTGTGTATGTCACTCGTGATAACTGTATTACCTGTACACTATATACAGAGCTCCTGTGTATAATGTCACCGGTGATCACTGTATTACCTGTACACTGACACTATATACAGAGCTCCTGTGTATAATGTCACTGGTGATCACTGTATTACCTGTACACTGACACTATATACAGAGCTCATATGTATAGTGACAGTGTTGTTAGTATTGTGGTTTGTATTCCTGATCAGTATTGTATTATTTGGTCACTATGTGGTGGTAATATGTGGTCTGGTCATGGTGTGGTGATATTTGTCCCTTTTGTATGTGGTATTATTGGTGTTGTTATAGTGGATTATGTTGTGTATGGCGGTTATTTGTTCTCGCTGAGATTAACTAGGAAAAGATTTTTTTCCATGAGGCCACGGCTTCACTATCAGTATTTGGTCAGTATTTTTTCTCAGTAGTGAGAGGCAAAAGCAGGAGTGGGTGATAAATCCACAATTGGTGACTTGTTTCTATTCTCCCTTTTCTCTGATTGTTCCTCACCTGGTTTTGGCTCCCACTCCTGAGAATAATCCTGACTGAATACTGATAGTGGGGCTGTGGCCTTAGAGATGAAATACTTGGAGCAGAGCGTCAGAGATGCACTTACAGGGGTTCTCCGGTGAAAACAAGTCATCACCTCTCCACAGGATCAGTGATAACTTATTGATTGGTGGGGTCTGACTGCTGGGACCTGCACCGATCGGCAGAATGTGGAGCTTTTCTCCCCATTAGACTGGAGCTCATGTGCGACTCGACCACTGATCCATTCATTCCCTCAGAGGCTGCGAGCGCTGCTCTTTTTTGGAAGCCCCCAAGAGAACGAATGAGGCTGTGGTCAGACGTCCCACCTGTCGCTGCATTGTAAAATGGGGATAAGTGTCCTGTCAGGGATAAAACTTCCCCATTCTTCCAATCGGTGCGGTTTCCAATCAATAAGTGATCACCTATCCTGTGCAGCCCATGAATCTGTGATCACTTGTTTTAACCAAAGAAGCTCTTTCATGCAAACTCCAGAAATTGTCCATCCCTGTTCTAGTCTGTGCACAGTAGATGTGAGGAGCCGCCGGTCACTGCTCCACTATAACAGGGAGAGCAGAGAAAAGAGATCTGCATATTGCTGGAGGTGGCCCCTAGAGTCAATGTCCCCTGTGGCCCCAGACACCCCAGTCCGACCCTGCTGACATCTGATTAAGTCCTAAGGCCCCGTTCACATGTCAGGTTTTAATCAGTGTTTTTTTCTCATTTTCATCTGATTTTGGTCAGTGTGGCAGTTTTTCTCCTCAGTGGGGCATATTTTTTATATGTAAAGTAAAAAGCTAAAGGTTTCCTAGCCTCGCTTGCCCGGCCTATAGACCCTGGAAAACAAGCAGTACAGGCAACATGGTTGGTTCTGGCCATTTTTCTGACAGACTCATTGACTTCAATAGATGATCTTTATCTACAAATCGGATGGAAATCGGACCGGTCTCAGTTCTGATTTACAGATCAATCGTCCACAAAAAATAGAGCTGTAAACCTGTCCCCGGTCTATAACGGAGCATATTCTACCTGTTGGAGAAATAACCAGACGTGAAAAGAGCCGTGTGCTATTCTTACAGGGAAGGGGCCACCATTTTATGTTTTGTATTAATAATTATGTAATCAATTATTTTTAATACAAAATTAAATGTCCCACTTTATTAGTTTTTTATTTATTTATTTTTACATTGGCCACTGGGGGCTGCCATTTTTATTTGGGGGGTGTGTAAGAAGCGCTCTTACACACCTCATTTACGGCAGCCCTGGCCATAAGAGACAGTAGTCTGTCACCGACCCTATCTCTAACATTAGAGGCCGCTCCTCCTGCCTCTAGCTGTGACCTGGGCACGCCCCCTTGGCTGTTCAGGTCGCAGCCGTGGGAGGAGATTGCAGCCATCTTTGTGGAGCCTGCAGTGTAAGCTGTACATTCTCCCTGTCGTCGCACGCACTGCTCAGTCAGAGCGTGCCATGACGGGAGCTGCCGGGGAGGAAATGCCTGGGAGTGGAGGCCCCGAGTGAGTATCTGCAGCGGCGCCGTGCGGTGATCTCAGCTTCTCTGCTGTTATCACTGCCGACATCCTCAGGCACCACAGACACAGCGCTGCGTGGGAACGTGGAAGGTGAGTAGAAGCGTTTATTGTTTTGTTTGTTTTTTCCCTTTGCATTGAATATATGGAGGCATATACCCACCAGGGCGGAGGGGGGGGGGCATATACCCACCAGGATGCATGGAAGGGGCATATACCCACCAGGATGTAGGGAGTGTGCATATACCCACCAATGAAGGGGAGCATTTACCCACCTGGATGGATGAAGGGGGCATATATCCACCAGGATGGAGGGGGGGGCATACACCCACAAGGATGGAGGGGGGGGCATACATCCACAAGGATGAAGGTGGGGCATATACCGACAAGGATGGAGGGGGGCATATACCCATCAGGATGGATGGAGGAGGGCATATACCCACCAGGATGGATGGAGGGGGGCATATACCCACCAGGATGGATGGAGGGGGGGCATATACCCACCAGGATGGATGGAGGGGGGGCATATACCCACCAGGATGGATGGAGGGGGGCATATACCCACCAGGATGGATGGAGGGGGGCATATACCCACCAGGATGGATAGAGGGGGGCATATACCCACCAGGATGGATGGATGGAGGGGAGGCATATACCCACCAGGATGGAGAGGTGGCATATACCCACCAGGATGGAGAGGTGGCATATACCCACCAGGATGGAGAGGTGGCATATACTCACCAGAATAGAGGGCATATACACCTACCCAGGATGGATGGAAGGGCATATACACCTTCCCAGGATGGATGGATGGAGGGGCATATACACCTACCCAGGATAGATGGATGGAGGGGCATATACACCTACCCAAGATGGATGGATGGAAGGGCATATACACCTACCCAGGATGGATGGATGGAGGGGCATATACACCTACCCAGGATGGATGGATGGAGGGGCATATACACCTACCCAGGATGGATGGATGGAGGGGCATATACACCTACCCAGGATGGATGGATGGAGGGGCATATACACCTACCCAGGATGGATGGAGGGACATATACACCTACCCAGGATGGATGGAGGGGCATATACACCTACCCAGGATGGATGGAGGGGCATATACACCTACCCAGGATAGATGGAGGGGCCGATAAACCTACCCAGGATGGATTTATGGATGGAGGGGCATCTACACCTACCTAGGATGGATGGATGGAGGGGCATATACACCTACCCAGGATGGATGGATGGAGATGCATATACACCTACCCAGGAGGGATGGATGGAGGGGCATATACGCCTACCCAGGAGGGATGGATGGAGGGGCATATACGCCTACCCAGGATGGATGGATGGAGGGGAATATACACCTACCCAGGATGGTTGGAGGGGAATATACACCTACGCAGGATGGATGGATGGAGGGGAATATACACAGACCCAGGATGGATGGATGGAGGGGCATCTACACCTACCCAGGGTGGATGGATGGAGGGGCATATACACCTACCCAGGATTGATGGATGGAGAGGCATATTCACCTACCTAGGATTGATGGATGGAGAGGCATATTCACCTACCCAGGATGGATGGATGGAGGGGCATATACACCTTCCCAGGATGGATGGAGGGGCATATACACCTACCCAGGATGGATGGATGGAGGCGCAAATAGACCTACCCAGGATGGATGGATGGAGGGGCATATAGACCTACCCAGGATGGATGGATGGAGGGGCATATACACCTACCCAGGATGGATGGATGGAGGCGCATATACACATACCCAGGATGGATGGATGGAGGGGCATATACACCTACCCAGGATGGATAGATGGAGGGGTATATACACCTACCCAGAATGGATGGATGGAGGGGCATATTCTCCTACCAAGGATGGATGGAGGGGCATATACTCCTACCCAGCATGGATGGAGGAAGGGACATATACTGCTACCCAGGATGGATGGAGGGGCATAAACACATACTAGAATAGACTACCCAGGATGGATGGATGGAGGGTCATCTACGCCTACCCAGAATGGATGGATGGAGGGTCATCTATGCCTACCCAGAATGGATGGATGGAGGGGCATATACACCTACCCATGATGGATGGATGGGCGGATACACCTACCCAGGATGGATTGATGGATGGAGGGGCATCTACAACTACCCAGAATTGATGGATGGAGAGGCATATACACCTACCCAGGATGAATGGATGGAGAGGCATATACACCTACCCAGGTTGGATGGATGGAGAGGCATATACTCCTACCCAGGATGGATGGAGGGGCATATACACCTACCCAGGATGGATGGAGGAAGGGACATATACTGCTACCCAGGATGGATGGATGGAGGGGCATATACACCTACCCAGGATGGATGGACTGGCAAATACACCTACCCAGGATGGATGGAGGTGCCGAAACACCTACCCAGGATGGATTGATGGATGGAGGAGCATCTACAACTACCCAGAATTGATGGATGGAGAGGCATATACACCTACCCAGGATTGATGGATGGAGAGGCATATTCACCTACCCAGGATGGATGGATGGAGGGGCATATACACCTACCCAGGATGGATAGATGGAGGGAGGGACATATACTGCTACCCAGGATGGATGGATGGATGCAGGGGCATTTACACCTACTCAGGAAGGATGGAAGGGTATATACACCAATCCAGGATGGATGGATGGAGGGCCATATACACCTACCCAGGATTGATGGATGAAGAGGTATATTCACCTACCCAGGATGGATGGATGGAGTGGCATATACACCTACCCAGGATGGATGGATGGAGGGGCATATACACCTACCCAGGATTGATGGATGGAGGGGCATATACACCTACCCAGGATTGATGGATGGAGGGGCATATACACCTACCCAGGATGGATGGAGGGGCATATACACCTACCCAGGATGGATGGAGGGGCATATTCCATATACCAGGATGGGGCATATAGAAGGATGAGGGGCATATACTGTAGGGCGTATATTGGGCCATTACGCTTTGGCTCTTTTGATACCTGTGATACGTCTGACCTCATAGTATGTCCCCCCCTTTTTACTCTTTTGAAGGAGGCTGTTTTACACTTGAAGCATATATGTGTTACAATCCATAACTAAATCGTGTATATTTTTTATTTTTCCTCTTTAGTGGTTAACTCCGGAATGAAGCACCGCTTTGTATTCATTTATATGAGATATTTTCATGTGCTGAGTGTCGGCTTATTTGTTACCCCCCCTCTTTTTCTCAGATATGATTGTAATTTGATTTATCATGAGACGATGGATTTTCGTTTTTTATACAGTTCTTCCCATTTTTGTATTGTTTTAGATAAACCTTGATAAAGGCTGAGGCCGAAGTGTTGGTCATACATCTGTCTCATGAACAATTTATTGTCTGAATAAATACCTTGATTTGCATCAATATCCATTGTGCCTAAAGGTTTATATATATATAAAATAAGTATTTTTCCATGTGAGTTTTCTTATAATGATTTTAAATAGAAGACCGTATTGCGATATCATTGAAATATAAATGTTTCTGTTGCGATCCTCAGCTCTACCTGAGAACACAATCTGCGTGGAACTGGGCCGAGTGGGGGGCATCTGGCCAACATATAGCGGCGGGCACTCTGCAGCAACTCAGCACTGTTGACTTTGGAGGTCCTCTTCATTCCCTGGTGGTCAGCGGCTGCATGCATCCCCTAGAACTGGATATGCTAAGATTGTTTGCTGTGGAGCCCCCTAGTTTCGATCAGATAAATGTGGAGGACAGCTCAACATATCTGTCATCATAGACAATCTGTGCCGAATCCGCACCCCTCACTGCTGAGCAGCTACCCTGTCTAGGTGGCAGCACACAGTGCTTTGTGTGTGTCCCATTGTGTTACTAGTGATATAGCAGTATACTAGGGATGCACCAACTCCACATTTTTATTAATATTACTCCAGATATGGACGAAACCCTCCAAGATGCAGGCTTTATTATACTACAGAATTTTGGTGCATCCATAATATATGCTCAAGCACTTTAACAGAAACCTGTTCTACCATGTCCATCCTTCACTGCGTTACTGGTATTTATTTGGAAACACAGGGCTATTCCAGGAAAGCGTGTTTTATGCTTAATAGAAATAAACTGATCACATTTTCAAAGAATTTCCATTGGTATTTATCTCCTTTTTTGTAATTTACCTGTCTGGTTAATTCACACTTTTCATGTTTTTTCTACAACCAGTTAATGGGGTGGTCTCAGTTTCTTAAAGGGAGTCTGTCACCCCAATACTCAAATCATTTATGGATTTGTATAGGAATCTTGGCCCCTATAAAAAAAATATACTTTAGGTACAGATATTTTTATGCAAAAACAGCATTTACACCCCACGCTTAATTACCATCCTCTGCCCCTCCCCTTACGATGATTGACCGCACTGCCTATATTGAATCCTCAGCCCTGCACACACTGACACTGCAGGAGCTGAAAACTCAGTGTCCGAGCTTGCGGGCATCCTCTGATCCCCTTGTCCAGTCTACAGTTGTCTCGTTCAGTGGGCAGAAAAAAGCTTTTACTTAAAAATTGTAAGTCTCGATTTGAGTTTGCCAAAAGACATGTGGGAGACTCCCAAAATATATGGAGGAATGTGCTGTGGTCAGATGAGACCAAAATTGAACTTTTTGGCCACCAAGGTAAATGCTATGTCTGGCACCAAACCAGCAGCTCATCACCCCAAGAACACCATCCCCACAGTGAAACATGGTGGTTGCAGTATCATGCTGTGGGTATGTTTTTCTGCAGCAGCCACCTCCATTATCTGAATGCAAGGAAGATTGTGAACTTGTGCTACTTGTGCAGTAACACTTTGTCATTTCTGCTCCATTCTGTCTTCAAGCACAGGGTTAACAATGCTCTGACTCCATATCCGGCTTCATGGCTTGATCATAGATGCTGGATCCTGATTCCCAAGAAAATCCCACCAACCCAAGATTGTGAAAGAAATGCACAAAACACTTTTAGTGAATGTTAAATAGACCAAATTTTATTACAAATCATATTATTTCATTCAGTGTCTGAAATTTAGAATCAGCCAATTGCTATGAAAAAGACACTGAAAATGGCAAACCTCCGACTCACGAAGAATCATCCGTCAGCACTCAGGAGAGGAAAACCCCCTGTGGAGGAAACCTCTAGGGAACCATGGCTGGAGGACTTGCCCATCCCTCGGGCTTAGAAGGATAGTGCCAACAAGTAACAGCAAATTGTACTAGAATTTGTACATTGTATCATATTTACAGTGAGACATAATATACATCCACTATAGATATGATAGCAGTGACATCACATAGTCACACAAGTTACACATTACATCATCAGAAAACAGACAGTAATGGAGAAGGTCAAAGTAGGTGCCCTGTGCGAGCACCATATGGAGAAGTCTAATGCGACATCTCCAGGCCGTACACATAAAGGTGAAGGCAACTAGTACCGGACGTGAGGGAGATCTGGCTGCAACATCTGTCACCCCATTGATCGCTAGGGTTAGTTTGATCTGGCTGGCTAGGCGGTATGGCTGATCTGGCTGGCTAGGCGGTATGGCTGATCTGGCTGGCTAGGCGGTATGGCTGATCTGGCTGGCTAGGCCGTATCCCCTTCCTCCCTTACAGGTTATGGAGTGATGAAGCTCCAGGTCTCCAGACACATCAAGTACGGTGCTTCATACGGCTGAATGACCTGTGGTTCCGGAATCATCTTCTATATCATAGATGTATGTGTTTATGACATCAGCACAGTTGCCGTAGTTACCACAGGTGTTCATTACTGGTGCTTCACTGGCTAGAAAGTCTCTCTCAGTGTTCCAGAGAATTAACCCTTGAATGACTGGCATTGTACATTTGTCCAGAATCCTGTAACATAATCTTGTCACTATGCAGGACCGTTATCAATATTATACTTTAAAATTGCCCTAAACAAAGTCTAATTAGTGAGCGCATCTACAGATTTGATGGGTAACAAGCACAATAATCCCCTTAAGCCCTACTAAATGCATAAATGTCCAATATGAGTACAGAGCAGTCCATACAGAATGGATGATATAGAGGGCAATACAGTTAGATAAAGAAGTAGAAAGCCAAACCAAGTAAATGTCTCCTGAGATCTCGGCTACTGAGGTCTCAATTGCGCATCTGCTGCCTCAGGCGGCCATTTGTGTAACACAAGCGATCGGAAGATCACAGCTTCTAGTCTGCTAAGGAGACTATTGAAGCATGTAAAAAGTAAAAAAAAAATATTTAAAAGTTCAAATCACCCCCCTTTTACCCCATTCAAAATAAAACAATCAAAAACACACGTTTGGTATCGCTGCATTTAGAATCGCCCGATCTATCAATATATAAAAAGAATGACTTCCATCAGTAAACCGTATAACGAGAAAAAAAACAAAACTCCAGAATTAAGTTGTTTTGGTCGCCGCAACATTGCATTAAAATGTAATAACAGGCGATCATAACATCATATCTACACCAAAACGGTATCAATAAAAATGTCAGCTCAGTGCGCAAAAAATAACCCCTGACCCGGCTCTAGATCACGAAAAATGGAGACGCTACGGGTCTCGGAAAAATGATTATTTTTTTTTACAAGCTTTGAATTTTGATTTCACCACTTAAATAAAATAGAAGCTCCACATGTTTGGTAACTACGAACTCGTAATGACCTGGAGAATCATAATGGCCGGTCAGTGTTAGCATTTACTGAACATGGTAAAAAAAACCTTTTGTGGAATTGCACTTTTTTTGCCATTTCACTGCACTTGGATATTTTTCCCATTTTCCAGTACACAATATGGTAAAATCAATGGTGGTGTTCAAAAGAATAACTCATCCCACAATAAAACAAGCCCTCACATGGCCATATTGACGGAAAAATAAAAAAGTTATGGCTCTAGGAAGAAGGGAGCAAAAAATGAAAACGGAAAAACCTGAGGTGATAAAGGGGTTAACTGGAATTTTCTGCCATGGACTCATTGGCAAATCTGAAATAGATATTTCTCGCTCCCTTATCAGTGTGGAAACATATATCTTTGGCCTCATTCAGACGTCTGTTTTTCATGTTTGTGTCCTCTCCATATTTGTTACGGATAGATCACATACACAATATAATCTGTGGAGTCGTCCACATGTCATTTTTTTTTGAAAACCGCGTAGTGTCCGTTTTTTATCCTAGTGGTTGATGAAAATTCTCCAGTCAGATCTATGGGTCCATGACATCGCTGACAGCTGGCATTGCCATCCATGTGCTGTCTGTGATAACACTGTCACCAGAGGAGAAGCTTCTCAATTTATGGATTTATTTTGCATACAAGAAAAGCTGATGAAACGCTGAAGATAAAACTGACCACTTTCAGACATTTTTTGCATATACGATAAGTCACTGACATCTGATTAAGGCCTAAGGCCCCGTTCACATGTCAGGTTTTAATCAGTGTTTTTTTCTCATTTTCATCTGATTTTGGTCAGTGTGGCAGTTTTTCTCCTCAGTGGGGCATATTTTTTATATCTAAAGTAAAAAGCTAAAGGTTTCCTCGCCTCGCTTGCCCGGCCTATAGACACTGGAGAACAAGCAGTACAGGCAACATGGTTGGTTCTGGCCATTTTTCTGACAGACTCATTGACTTCAATAGATGATCTTTATCTACAAATCGGATGGAAATCGGACCGGTCTCAGTTCTGATTTACAGATCAATCGTCCACAAAAAATAGAGCTGTAAACCTGTCCCCGGTCTATAACGGAGCATATTCTACCTGTTAGAGAAATAACCAGACGTGAAAAGAGCCATGTGCTATTCTTACAGGGAAGGGGCCACCATTTTATGTTTTGTATTAATAATTATGTAATCAATTATTTTTAATACAAAATTAAATGTCCCACTTTATTAGTTTTTTATTTATTTATTTTTACATTGGCCACTGGGGGCTGCCATTTTTATTTGGGGGGTGTGTAAGAAGCGCTCTTACACACCTAATTTACGGCAGCCCTGGCCATAAGAGACAGTAGTTTGTCACCGACTCTATCTCTAACATTACAGGCCGCTCCTCCTGCCTCTAGCTGTGACCTGGGCACGCCCCCTTGGCTGTTCAGGTCGCAGCCGTGGGAGGAGATTGCAGCCATCTTTGTGGAGCCTGCAGTGTAAGCTGTACATTCCCCCTGTCGTCACACGCACTGCTCAGTCAGAGCGTGCCATGACAGGAGCTGCCGGGGAGGAAATGCCTGGGAGTGGACGTCCCGAGTGAGTATCTGCGGCGGCGCCGTGCGGTGATCTCAGCTTCTCTGCTGTTATCACTGCCAACATCTTCAGGCAACACAGACACAGCGCTGCCTGGGAACATGGAAGGTGAGTAGAAGCGTTTATTGTTTTGTTTTTTTTTTTCCTTTGCATTGAATATATGGGGGCATAAACCCACCAGGATGGAGGAGGAGGCATAAACCCACCAGGATGGAGGAGGAGGCATAAACCCACCAGGATGGAGGAGGGGGCATATACCCACCGGGATGGATGGGGGGGGCATATACCCACTAGTATGGAGGGGGGGCATATACCCACCAGGATGGATGGAGGGGGGGCATATACCCACCATGATGGATGTAGGGGGGGGCATATACAAGCCAGGATGGAGGGGGGCATATACCCACCAGTATGGAGTGGGGGATATACCCACCAGGATGGATGGATGGAGGGGGGCATATACACCTAACCAGGATAGATGGAGGTACATATACACCTACTCAGGATGGATGGATGGAGGGGCATATACACTTGCCCAGGATGGATGGATGGAGGGGCATATACACCTACCCAGAATGGATGGATGGAGAGGCATATACACCTAACCAGGATGGATTGAGGGGCATATACACATACCCAGGATGGATGGATGGAGGGGCATTAACACCTACGCAGGATGGATGGATGCAGGGGCATTTACACCTACCCAGGAAGGATGGATGGAGGGGCATTTACACCTACCAAGGATGGATGGAGGGATGGAGGGGCATTTACACCTACACAGGATGGATGGATGGAGGGGCATATACACCTACCCAGGAAAGATGGAGGGGCAGATAATCCTACCCAGGATGGATGGAGGGGCATATACACCTATCCAGGATGGATGGAGGGGCATATACACCTACCCAGAATGGATGTATGGAGAGGCATATACACCTACCCAGGATAGATGGATGGAGGAGGGGCATGTACACCTACCCAGGATGGATGGAGGGGCATATACACCTACCCAGGATGGATGGATGGAGGGGCATATACACCTATCCAGGATGAATGGATGGAGGGGCATTTACACCTACCCAGGATGGATGGATGGAGGGGCATTTACACCTACCCAGGATGGATGGATGGATGGAGGGGCATTTACACCTACCATGGATGGATGTATGGATGGAGGGGCATGTACACCTACCCAGGATAGATGGATGGATGAAGGGGCATGTACACCTACCCAGGATGGATGGATGGATGGATGGAGGGGCATTTTACACCTACCCAGGATGGATGGATGGAGGGGCATTTACACCTACCCAGGAGGGATGGATGGATGGAGGGGCATTTACACCTACCCAGGAGGGATGGATGGATGGAGGGGCATTTACTCCTACCCAGGAGGGATGGATGGATGGAGGAGCATTTACACCTACCCAGGATGGATGGATGGATGGAGGGGCATTTACACCTACCCTGGATGGATGGATGGATGGATGGATGGATGGATGGAGGGGCATATACACCTACCCAGGATGAATGGATGGATGGAGGGGCATTCACACCTACCCTGGATGGATGGACGGGCATTTACACCTACCCAGGATGGATGGATGGAGGGGCATTTACACCTACCCAAGATGGATGGGTGGAGGGGCATTTACACCTACCATGGATGGATGGATGGATTTAGAGGCATGTACACCTACCCAGGATGGATGGATGGATGGATGGAGGGGCATTTACACCTACCCAGGATGGATGGATGGAGGGGCATTTACACCTACCCAGGATGGATGGATGGATGGAGGGACATTTACACCTACCCAGGATGGATGGATGGAGGGTCATTTACACCTACCCAGGATGGATGGATGGAGGGGCATTTACACCTACCCAGGATGGATGGAGGGGCATTTACACCTACCCAGGAGGGATGGATGGATGGAGGGGCATTTACTCCTACCCAGGATGGATGGATGGATGGATAGAGGGGCATTTACTCCTACCCAGGATGGATGGATGGATGAAGGGGCATATGCATTTATCCAGGATGGATGGATGGAGGGGCATATACACCTACCCAGGATGGATGGAGGGGCATCTACACCTGTCCAGGATGGATGGATGGAGGGGCATCTACGCCTACTCAGAATGGATGGATCGATGGAGGGACATATACGCCTACTCAGAATGGATGGATCGATGGAGGGGCATATACATCTACCCAGGATGGATGGATGGGGTGACATATAAACCTACCCAGCATGGATGGATGGAGGGGCATTTACACCTACCCAGGATTGATGGATGGATGAAGGGGCTTATACACCTACCCAGGATGAATGGATGGAGGCGCATCTACACCTAACCAGGATGGATGAATGGAGGGGCATCTACACCTAACCAGGATGGATGGAGGGGCATATACACCTATCCAGGATGGATGGATGGAGGGGCATTTACACCTACCCAGGATGGATGGATGGAGGGGCATTTACACCTACCCAGGATGGATGGATGGATGGAGGGGCATTTACACCTACCATGTATGGATGGAGGGGCATGTACACCTACCCAGGATAGATGGATGGATGGAGGGGCATGTACACCTACCCAGGATGGATGGATGGATGGAGGGGCATTTACACCTACCCAGGATGGATGGATGGAGGGGCATTTACACCTACCCAGGATGGATGGAGGGGCATATACACCTACCAGAATAGACTATCCAGGATGGATAGATGGATGGAGGGGCATCTACGCCTACCCAGAATGGATGAAGGGGCATATACACCTACCCAGGATGGATGGATGGCTGGAGGGGCATATACAGCTACCCAGGATGGATGGATGGAGGGGCCGATACACCTACCTAAGATGGATGGAGGGGCATATACACCTACCTAGGATGGATGGAGGGGCATATACACCTACCCAGGATGGATGGAGGGGCATATACACCTACCCAGGATGGATGGAGGGGCATTTACATCTACGCAGGATGGATGGAGGGGCACATACACCTACCCAGGATGGATGGAGGGGCACATACACCTACCTAGGATGGATGGAGGGGCACATACACCTACCTAGGATGGATGGAGGGGCATATACACCTACCCAGGATGGATGGAGGGGCATATACACCTACCCAGGATGGATGGAGGGGCATTTACATCTACGCAGGATGGATGGAGGGGCACATACACCTACGCAGGATGGATGGAGGGGCATATACTGCTACCCAGGATGGATGGAGGGGCATATACAGCTACCCAGGATCGGTGAATGAAGGGGCATATACAGTACAGACCAAAAGTTTGGACACACCTTCTCATTTAAAGATTTTTATGTATTTTCATGACTATGAAAATTGTATATTCACACTGAAGGCATCAAAACTATGAATTAACACATGTGGAATTATATACTTAACAAAAAAGTGTGAAACAACTGAAAATATGTCTTATATTCTAGGTCCTTCAAAGTAGCCACCTTTTGCTTTGATGACTGCTTTGCACACTTTTGGCATTCTCTTGATGAGCTTCAAGTGGTAGTCACCGGAAATGGTTTTCACTTCACAGGTGTGCCCTGTCAGGTTTAATAAGTGGGATTTCTTGCCTTATAAATGGGGTTGGGACCATCAGCTGTGTTGTGCAGAAGTCTGGTGGATACACAGCTGATAGTCCTACTGAAAAGACTGTTAGAATTTGTATTGTGGCAAGAAAAAAGGAGCTAAGTAAAGAAAAACGAGTGGCCATCATTACTTTAAGAAATGAAGGTCAGTCAGTCCAAAAAATTGGGAAAACTTTGAAAGTGTCCCCAAGTGCAGTTGCAAAAACCATCAAGAACTACAAAGAAACTGGCTCACATGAGGACCACCCCAGGAAAGGAAGACCAAGAGTCACCTCTGCTTCTGAGGATAAGTTTATCCGAGTCACCAGCCTCAGAAATCGCAGGTTAACAGCAGCTCAGATTAGAGACCAGGTCAATGCCACACAGAGTTCTAGCAGCAGACACATCTCTTCAACAAATGTTATGAGGAGACTTTGTGCAGCAGGCCTTCATGGTAAAATAACTGCTAGGAAACCACTGCTAAGGACAGGCAACAAGCAAAAGAGACTTGTTTGGGCTAAAGAACACAAGGAATGGATATTAGACCAGTGGAAATCTGTGCTTTGGTCTGATGAGTCCAAATTTGAGATCTTTGGTTCCAACCACTGTGTCTTTGAGCGATGCAGAAAAGGTGAACGGATGGACTCTGCATGCCTGGTTCCCACTGTGAAGCATGGAGGAGGAGGTGTGATGGTGTGGGGGTGCTTTGCTGGTGACACTGTTGGGGATTTATTCAAAATTGAAGGCATACTGTACCAGCATGGCTACCACAGCAGCGGCATGCTATTCCATCCGGTTTGCGTTTAGTTGGACCATCATTTATTTTTCAACAGGACAATGACCCCAAACACACCTCCAGACTGTGTAAGGGATATTTGACCAAGAAGGGGAGTGATGGGGTGCTACGCCAGATGACCTGGCCTCCACAGTCACCAGAACTGAACCCAATCGAGATGGTTTGGGGTGAGCTGGACCGCAGAGTGAAGGCAAAAGGGCCAACAAGTGCTAAGCATCTCTGGGAACTCCTTCAAGATTGTTGGAAGACCATTTCTGGTGATTACCTCTTGAAACTCACCAAGAGTGTGCAAAGCAGTCATCAAAGCAAAAGGTGGCTACTTTGAAGAACCTAGAATATAAGACATATGTTCAGTTGTTTCACACTTTTTTGTTAAGTATATAATTCCACATGTGTTAATTCATAGTTTTGATGCCTTCAGTGTGAATGTACAATTTTCATAGTCCTGAAAATACAGAAAAATCTTTAAATGAGAAGGTGTGTCCAAACTTTTGGTCTGTACTGTACACCTGCCCATTATGGATGAAGGGGCATATTCTCCTACCAAGGATGGATGGATGGAGGGGCATAAACACCTACCCAGGATGGATGGATGGAGGGGCATATACACCTACCCAGGATGGATGGAGGAGCATATACACCTACCCAGGATGGATGGATGGAGGGGGATATACACCTACCCAGGATGGATGGATGGAGGGGGATATACACCTACCCAGGATGGATGGATGGAGGGGGATATACACCTACCCAGGATGGATGGATGGAGGGGGATATACACCTACCCAGGATGCATGGATGGAAGGGTATATACACCTACCCAGGATGGATGGATGGAAGGGTATATACACCTGCCCAGGATGGATGGAGGGGCAAATACTGCTACCCAAGATGGATGGATGGATGGAGGGGCATATACACCTACCCATAATGGATGGAAGGATGGATGGAGGGGTATCCACATCCATCATGGATGGATGGAGGGGCATCTACACCGACTAAGGATGGATGAATGGAGGGGCATCTACACCTACCTAGAATGGATGGATGGAGAGGCATATACACCTACCCAGGATGGATGGATGGAGGGGCATATACACCTACCCAGGATGGATGGATGGAGGGGCATATACACCTACCCAGGATGGATGGATGGAGGGGCATTTACACCTACCCAGGATGGATGAATGGAGGGGCATCTACACCTACCTAGAATGGATGGATGGAGAGGCATATACACCTACCCAGGATGGATGGATGGAGGGGCATATACACCTACCCAGGATGGATGGATGGAGGGGCATTTACACCTACCCAGGATGGATGGATGGAGGGGCATATACACCTACTCAGGATGGAAGGATGGAGAGGCTTATACACCTACTCAAGATGGATGGATGGAGGGGCATATACACCTACTTAGGATGGATGGATGGAGGGGCATTTACAGCTACCCAGGATGGATGGAGGGGCATATACACCTACCCTGGATGGATGGGGGGGGTGTATACACCTACCCAGGATGGATGTAGGGGAATAAACACCTATCCAGGATGGATGGATGGAGGGGCATATACACCTACCCAGGATGGATGGATGGAGGGGCATATACACCTTCCCAGGATCGATGGATGGAGGGGCATATACACCTACCCAGGATGGATGGAAGGAGGGGCATATACACCTACCCAGGATGGATGAATGGAGGGGCATATTCTCCTACCAAGGATGGATAGAGGGGCATATACTCCTACCCTGCATGGATGGATGGAGGGGCATATACTCCTACCAAGCATAGATGTATGGAGGGTCATCTACACCTAACCAGGATGGATGGAGGGGCATAAACACATACTAGAATAAACTACCCAGGATGGATGGATGGAGGGTCATCTACGCCTACCCAGAAAGGATGGATGGAGGGGCATATACACCTACCCAGGATGGATGGAGGGGCATATACACCTACCCAGGATGGATGGAGGGGCCAATACATCTACCCAGGATGGATTGATGGATGGAGGGGTATCTACAACTACCCAGAATTGATGGATGGAGAGGCATATACACCTACCCAGGATGGATGGATGGAGAGGCATATACACCTACCCAGGATGGATGGATGGCGGGGCATATACACATACCCAGGATGGATGGTTGGGGCATATACACCTACCCAGGATGGATGGATAGAGGGGAATATACACCTACCGAGGATGGATGGATGGATGAATGGAAAAGAATATACATCTATCCAGGATGGATGGCTGGAGGGGCATTTACACCTAGCTAGGATGCATGGATGGATGGATGGAGGTGCATATACACCCACCCAAGATGGGGACCATATTCCATATACCAGGATGGGGCATATACAAGGATGAGGGGCATATACTGTAGGGCGTATATTGGGCCATTACGCTGTAATGCAATATATAGGGCCATTGCTCTGTGGCTCACCATATGGTGTCATTACGCTTTGGCTCTTTTGATACCTGTGATACGTCTGACCTCATAGTATGTCCCCCCCTTTTTACTCTTTTGAAGGAGGCTGTTTTACACTTGAAGCATATATGTGTTACAATCCATAACTAAATCGTGTATATTTTTTATTTTTCCTCTTTAGTGGTTAACTCTGGAATGAAGCACCGCTTTGTATTCATTTATATGAGATATTTTCATGTGCTGAGTGTCGGCTTATTTGTTATCCCCCCTCTTTTTCTCAGATATGATTGTAATTTGATTTATCATGAGACGATGGATTTTCGTTTTTTATACAGTTCTTCCCATTTTTGTATTGTTTTAGATAAACCTTGATAAAGGCTGAGGCTGAAGTGTTGGTCATACATCTGTATCATGAACAATTTATTGTCTGAATAAATACCTTGATTTGCATCAATATCCATTGTGCTTAAAGGTTTATATATATATATAAAATAAGTATTTTTGCTTGTGAGTTTTCTTATAATGTTTTTAAATAGAAGACCGTATTGCGATATCATTGAGATACAAATGTTTCTGTTGCGATCCTCAGCTCTACCTGAGAACACCATCTGCGTGGGACTGGGCCGAGTGGGGGGCATCTGGCCAACATATAGCGGCGGGCACTCTGCAGCAACTCAGCACTGTTGACTTTGGAGGTCCTCTTCATTCCCTGGTGATCAGCGGCTGCATGCATCCCCTAGAACTGGATATGCGAAGACTGTTTGCTGTGGAGCCCTCTAGTTTCGATCAGATAAATGTGGAGGACAGCTCAACATATCTGTCATCATAGACAATCTGTGCCGAATCCGCACCCCTCACTGCTGAGCAGCTACCCTGTCTAGTTGGCAGCACACAGTGCTTTGTGTGTGTCCCATTGTGTTACTAGTGATATAGCAGTATACTAGGGATGCACCAACTCCACATTTTTATTAATATTACTCCAGATATGGACGAAACCCTCCAAGATGCAGGCTTTATTATACTACAGAATTTTGGTGCATCCATAATATATGCTCAAGCACTTTAATAGAAACCTGTTCCACCATGTCCATCCTTCACTGCGTTACTGGTATTTATTTGGAAACACAGGGATATTCCAGGAAAACGTGTTTTATGCTTAATAAAAATAAACTGATCACATTTTCAAAAAATTTCCATTCGTGTTTATCTCCTTTTTTGTAATTTACCTGTCTGGTTAATTCACACCTTTCATGTTTTTTCTACAACCAGTTAATGGGGTGGTCTCAGTTTCTAAAAGGGAGTCTGTCACCCCCAATACTCAAATCATTTATGGATTTGTATAGGAATCTTGGCCCCTATAAAAAAAATTCTACTTTAGGTACAGATTATATTTTTATGCAAACAAACCATTTACACCCCTCCCTTACTTTCCATCCTCTGCCCCGCCCCTTATGGTGATTGACAGCACTGCCTATATTGAATCCTCAGCCCTGCACACACTGACACTACAGGAGCTGAAAACTCAGTGTCCGAGCTTGCGGGCATCCTCTGATCCCCTTGTCCAGTCTATAGTTGTCTCTTTCAGTGGGCAGAAAAAAAGCTTCTGCTTAAAAATTGTAAGGCTCGATTTGAGTTTGCCAAAAGACATGTTGGAGACTCCCAAAATATATGGAGGAATGTGCTGTGGTCAGATGAGACCAAAATTGAAGTTTTTGGCCACCAAGGTAAATGCTATGTCTGGCACCAAACCAACAGCTCATCACCCCAAGAACACCATCCCCACAGTGAAACGTGGTTGCAGTATCATGCTGTGGGTATGTTTTTCTGCAGCAGCCACCTCCATTATCTGAATGCAAGGAAGATTGTGAACTTGTGCTACTTGTGCAGTAACACTTTTTCATTTCTGCTCCATTCTGTCTTCAAGCAGAGGGTTAAAAATGCTCTGACTCCATATCCGGCTTCATGGCTTGATCATAGATGCTGGATCCTGATTCCCAAGAGAATCCCACCAACCCAAGATTGTGAAAGAAATGCACAAAACACTTTTAGTGAATGTTAAGTAGACCAAATTTTATTACAAATCATATTATTTCATTCAGTGTCTGAAATTTAGAATAAGCCAATTGCTATGAAAAAGACACTGAAAATGGCAAACCTCCGACTCACGAAGAATCATCCGTCAGCACTCAGGAGAGGAAAACCCCCTGTGGAGGAAACCTCTAGGGAACCATGGCTGGAGGACTTGCCCATCCCTCGGGCTTAGAAGGATAGTGCCAACAAGTAACAGCAAATTGTACTAGAATTTGTACATTGTATCATATTTACAGTGAGACATAATATACATCCACTATAGATATGATAGCAGTGACATCACATAGTCACACAAGTTACACATTACATCATCAGAAAACAGACAGTAATGGAGAAGGTCAAAGTAGGTGCCCTGTGCGAGCACCATATGGAGAAGTCTAATGCGACATCTCCAGGCCGTACACATAAAGGTGAAGGCAACTAGTACTGGACGTGAGGGAGATCTGGCTGCAACATCTGTCACCCCATTGATCGCTAGGGTTAGTTTGATCTGGCTGGCTAGGCGATATGGCTGATCTGGCTGGCTAGGCGATATGGCTGATCTGGCTGGCTAGGCGGTATGGCTGATCTGGCTGGCTAGGCGGTATGGCTGATCTGGCTGGCTAGGCGGTATGGTTGATCTGGCTGGCTAGGCCGTATCCCCTTCCTCCCTTACAGGTTATGGAGTGATGAAGCTCCAGGTCTCCAGACACATCAAGTATGGCGCTTCATACGGCTGAATGACCTGTGGTTCCGGAATCATCTTCTATATCATAGATGTATGTGTTTATGACATCAGCACAGTTGCCGTAGTTACCACAGGTGTTCATTACTGGTGCTTCACTGGCTAGAAAGTCTCTCTCAGTGTTCCAAAGAATTAACCCTTGAATGACTGGCATTGTACATTTGTCCAGAATCCTGTAACATAATCTTGTCACTGTGCAGGACCGTTATCAATATTATACTTTAAAATTGCCCTAAACAAAGTCTAATTAGTGAGCGCATCTACAGATTTGATGGGTAACAAGCACAATAATCCCCTTAAGCCCTACTAAATGCATAAATGTCCAATATGAGTACAGAGCAGTCCATACAGAATGGATGATATAGAGGGCAATACAGTTAGATAAAGAAGTAGAAAGACAAACCAAGTAAATGTCTCCTGAGATCTCGGCTACTGAGGTCTCAATTGCGCATCTGCTGCCTCAGGTGGCCATTTGTGTAACACAAGCGATCGGAAGATCACAGCTTCTAGTCTGCTAAGTAGACTATTGAAGCATGTAAAAAGTAAAAAAAAATATTTAAAAGTTCAAATCACCCCCCTTTTACCCCATTCAAAATAAAACAATCAAAAATACACGTTTGGTATCGCCGCATTTAGAATCGCCCGATCTATCAATATATAAAAAGAATGACTTCCATCAGTAAACTGTATAACGAGAAAGAAACAAAACTCCAAAATTAAGTTGTTTTGGTCGCCGCAACATTGCATTAAAATGTAATAACAGGCGATGATAACATCATATCTACACCAAAACGGTATCAATAAAAATGTCAGCTCAGTGCGCAAAAAATAACCCCTGACCCGGCTCTAGATCACGAAATATGGAGACGCTACGGGTCTCGGAAAAATGATTATTTTTTTTACAAGCTTTGAATTTTGATTTCACCACTTAAATAAAATAGAAGCTACACATTTTTGGTAACTACGCCATATTGACGGAAAAATAAAAAAGTTATGGCTCTGGGAAGAAGGGGAGCAAAAAATGAAAGCGCAAAAACGGAAAAACCTGAGGTGATAAAGGGGTTAACTGGAATTTTCTGCCATGGACTCATTGGCAAATCTGAAATAGATATTTCTCGCTCCCTTATCAGTGTGGAAACATATATCTTTGGCCTCATTCAGACGTCTGTTTTTCATGTTTGTGTCCTCTCCATATTTGTTACGGATAGATCACATACACAATATAATCTGTGGAGTCGTCCACAGGTCATTTTTTTTTGAAAACCGCGTAGTGTCCGTTTTTTATCCTAGTGGTTGATGAAAATTCTCCAGTCAGATCTATGGGTCCATGACATCGCTGACAGCTGGCATTGCCATCCATGTGCTGTCTGTGATAACACTGTGACCAGAGGAGAAGCTTCTCAATTTATGGATTTATTTTGCATACAAGAAAAGCTGATGAAACGCTGAAGATAAAAACTGACCACTTTCAGACATTTTTTGCATATACGATAAGTCACTGACATCTGATTAAGGCCTAAGGCCCCGTTCACATGTCAGGTTTTAATCAGTGTTTTTTTCTCATTTTCATCTGATTTTGGTCAGTGTGGCAGTTTTTCTCCTCAGTGGGGCATATTTTTTTATATGTAAAGTAAAAAGCTAAAGGTTTCCTCGCCTCGCTTGCCCGGCCTATAGACACTGGAAAACAATCAGTACAGGCAACATGGTTGGTTCTGGCCATTTTTCTGACAGACTCATTGACTTCAATAGATGATCTTTATCTACAAATCAGATGGAAATCGGACCGGTCTCAGTTCTGATTTACAGATCAATCGTCCACAAAAAATAGATCTGTAAACCTGTCCCCGGTCTATAACGGAGCATATTCTACCTGTTAGAGAAATAACCAGACGTGAAAAGAGCCATGTGCTATTCTTACAGGGAAGGGGCCACCATTTTATGTTTTGTATTAATAATTATGTAATCAATTATTTTTAATGCAAAATTAAATGTCCCACTTTATTAGTTTTTTATTTATTTATTTTTTCATTGGCCACTAGGGGCTGCCATTTTTATTTGGGGGGGGGGTGTAAGAAGCGCTCTTACACACCTCATTTACGGCAGCCCTGGCCATAAGAGACAGTAGTCTGTCACCAACCCTATCTCTAACATTAGAGGCAGCTCCTCCTGCCTCTAGCTGTGACCTGGGCACGCCCCCTTGGCTGTCCAGGTCGCAGCCATGGGAGGAGATTGCAGCCATCTTTGTGGAGCCTGCAGTGTAAGCTGTACATTCCCCCTGTCGTCGCACGCACTGCTCAGTCAGAGCGTGCCATGACAGGAGCTGCCGGGGAGGAAATGCCTGGGAGTGGACGCCCCGAGTGAGTATCTGTGGCGGCGCCGTGCGGTGATCTCAGCTTCTCTGCTGTTATCACTGCCGACATCTTCAGGCAACACAGACACAGCGCTGCGTGGGAACGTGGAAGGTGAGTAGAAGCGTTTATTGTTTTGTTTTTTTTTCCTTTGCATTGAATATATGGGGGCATAAACCCACCAGGATGGAGGAGGAGGCATAAACCCACCAGGATGGAGGAGGAGGCATAAACCCACCAGGATGGAGGAGGAGGCATAAACCCACCAGGATGGAGGAGGAGGCATAAACCCACCAGGATGGAGGAGGAGGCATAAACCCACCAGGATGGAGGAGGAGGCATATACCCACCAGGATGGAGGGTGCATATACCCACCAGGATGGATGGAGGGGGGGCATATACCCACCAGTATGGAAGGGGGGCATATACCCACCAGGATGGATGGAGGGGGGGCATATACCCACCAGTATGGAGGGGGGGATATACCCACCAGGATGGATGGATGGAGGGGGGCATATACTGACCGGGATGGATGGAGTGGCATATACACCTAACCAGGATGGATGAAGGTACATACGTTCCTCTCCCAGAACTCCAACTATTGGTCTCCTCATTACCCGGAGGTTTACTGACTGCTGTACAAAGAAGAGGAGATGCCACACAGTGGTAGACATGACCATGAGCTTATTTTGAGTTGTGTTGCTGCCGTCAATTTCTACATTAGGTAAGTTTTTCAAATGAAATGGAAAATGTCTGATGTTCACCCTCTGATCTGTGATCTATGTTCTGTTGTGAATAAAATGTGGCTATAAGAGATTTCCCAATCATTGCATTCTTGTTTTCTTTCCATTTTTACACACGGCCCCAACTTTTTGGGAATTGGGGCTGTAATTTATGGTCATGTTCACAATGTCCACAAAGATAAAACATGGATATATCCATTTTCCATCGGATTTGCAGATAAAACTCGCCCCTTCGAGTGAAAGTTTGTAAGGAAAATGCACAGCACTCGGATGCTATCCACGTCATTTGAGCGATGTTTGTCTTTTAGGGTTTAATGGGCAGGAGACGCTTGGAAATGCTAAAGGGACGTCACATAAATGTGTCACATACATTGACATGATGCAGATTTTAATTCTACATTGCAAACAATTTCTGCATGAAATCAGCAGAGACATTTATTTTCAGCGTGCAGATTACATTTTGTAAACTTCCATCCGCTTTCCTGGTGCTATAATACGCTGCAGCTTTTCCACAGAGAGAGGACCCTGGTCCACAACATTTTGCTTATTTTGTTGGGAATTGGGCCCTCCGGAGTATGGGAGCTGACACTGATATGGGAGGTTTTATGCTGTTTGTGCAGTATTTGGGACATTAATTTATCAATTATTCGGCCAGGGTATAACAGTATTTTTAGGTAATGATTTGTATTGTAGTAATATTTAAAACTTGAATACAATAAACTTTACGGTGTGATGTCAGGACTATGGCACAGTTATTTGGCCGGTGTATTTCAGTATTGTACAGCACTATTATTTGGGGACTTTCTGACTTGTATTTATGGACTGTGGGGTAGAATTATTTTGTGCACTGTATTGCACTATTTTCCATAGAACTGTGTGGCTATATTATTTGGCCAGCATATGGCAGTAGTTTTTGGCACTATGGATACTATTATTCTGAAACTTTGTGTCATCATTTTATGGACTGTACAATTCTGTTCATACTAATGTAATTGCTTCTATTTTTATAGTCTATGTAACATTTTGAACACCGTACGGTATTATTTTATGACAGAATTATTTGACCACTTTATGGAATTATTTTCTTATGGACTGTATGGCGCCATTATTTAGTTATTGTATCGTCGTTTTTAGTAATTATGTGTTACTATTCTTTAGAGTTTCATATGGTGGGTATTTAGGGATTGTTTGGTGGAATTAATTTGACCACTGTATGGCAGTATTATTGAGGCATTATAATAGGCCCACAAGGAGTCTCACATGTAGACCCAGGTGAAGTGTTTGACCTGAGAAAAATACCTCCACTAGCTTTGGGGGGGAGGGTGAGAGCAGTTCTGTCCATTCAGAGGGCTGATCCCAGTGAAGGAGAAAAGAAGCCACATGGTTAGAGTTGGTGGAATGTCGTTGAAGGGATAGTATCTAGTCTGAGGATCTGGACCATGGATGAATCGATGGCTTATGGCGTAGAGATCAGCTACCACCTGAGCTGAATAAATGTGCTACAGTTGTGGGATCCGGGATCCATTGTCTGGATTTGATACATTTTCTTAAAGGACTGTTGCTACTGGGCACCTTTGCTTCTATGGTTTTATGTGTCATATGGAGGATCGTGGACTGTGACTACAGACTATAGTTGCTGGAGATACGAAATATGTGGGCCAACCAAAAGTTGGGGGATAGTGAGTATCGCTTGGCACAAAGGCAGTGGAATTACCTCCCCGGGGAGGGGATCTTGTGGACTGAGACAATTGTATTTTGGACATTTACCTGGAATTGCTGTATTACCATGGATGTAAGGAATAAAATAGTGTTGCTTGTAGATGGTAAGCTTAGGAGCAGGGACCTCACTCCTCATGTAACAGTTTAAACTGTCTTACCTTGTATTGAACTTATTGTATGTACATGTCCCCGCTTAATTGTAAAGTGCTGCGGAATATGTTGGCGCTATATAAATAAAAATCATTATTATTATTAACCTGCCTAAGTAATTATTGAAATGCACCATCTCAGATCTTCACAGTATGGACCCCAAAATAGTAAGGATAAAAACTACAGCAAACACTGCAAATAAAAAAAATAAGAAAGTTGGAAAGCAAAGAGGAAGCAATAGGACTATGTGACCCAGGACCTGGTGCAGCCATCTACTAACGTGCAGGACACCCTGGGGACAATGTCTTCCCCATCCATTAGAACTACAAGGTCCAGCAGACAAGCAACAGAGCTCCTTCCCTCCATGTTCCGCTGCAAGTCCAGCGCCGACATTACCGCACATGGCCGCTAGATGGCGGGGCACCTCTGCTGTTGCAGCCAATACTAGCGTGCAGGTGAAGTCGCTGGCCACTAGGTGGAGGGGCATCTCTGCTGTTGCTTCCATTACAATTGCTGGGTGCAGTCGCTGGCCACTAGGTGGCGGCAGACTTTTCCAGGCTGGAATGTTGCTCTCCTCTGCTCTTGCAGTCTGATATAACGCTGGAGATTGTGGGCAGCAGAGATCACAGCCGCCTTGTCTCCTCCACACTCCGCGGAGAGATCCTGTCAGTGAGCCGCCCCTCCTGTCAGGGAGCCGGGGAGAGCCTGACCGCTGCCTCCATCCATCACCGGCCGCTGCTGCGGGCTCAGGTAAGTAGCAGCCCCGTGCCCGCAGCCCATGTCCCGGGCTGAGAAGCCTCCGGCTGCTGATTGCTGCTGGCAGAGGCGATGGCATCCGGGACTGGCAGCAGGTGATGGGTCCTGTGTGATGTGGGCACATACTGGTCAGATGGGGACGCAGCAGTGCCAGGGAAGCTGGCAGGAGGAGATGCCCATAGTGTGTGGTGTCTGGGGTGATGGGGTGAGACTGGCACCTGCCCTGGTAACGCTGCCAGTGCCCGGGAGACTTGTGCCGCTCACTGTGCCCTGGGAGACTCGATCACCTGCTGATCTGCCAGTATTCTACAGCTGGGATTGGCTGTAAGAAGCGGATTGTAACCAAGTCCTAGTGATTAGCTGCAGCGTCGCTATGTTCCATTGTGATCATTATATACCAGGGATTAGCTGCAGCATCGCTATGTGCCATTGTGATCGTTATATACCAGGGATTAGCTGCAGCGTCGCTATGTGCCATTGTGATCGTTATATACCAGGGATTAGCTGCAGTGTCGCTGTGTGCCATTGTGATGTTATATACCAGGGATTATCTGCAGCGTCGCTCTGTGCCATTGTGATCGTTATATACCAGGGATTAGCTGCAGTGTCGCTCTGTGCCATTGTGATAGTTATATACCAGGGATTAGCTGCAGCGTCGCTCTGTGCCATTGCGATCGTTATATACCAGGGATTAGCTGCAGCGTTGCTCTGTGCCATTGTGATCGTTATATACCAGGGATTAGCTGCAGTGTCGCTATGTGCCATTGTGATCGTTATATACCAGGGATTAGCTGCAGCGTCGCTCTATGCCATTGTGATCGTTATATACCAGGGATTAGCTGCAGCGTCGCTCTGTGCCATTGTGATCGTTATATACCAGGGATTAGCTGCAGCGTCGCTCTGTGCCATTGTGATCCTAATATTCCGGGTTACAATGTGACCCTATAAGATGTGAGTAGCCCCTGAGTAATAGACACGAGGAGGTGAAGGACCCTCCTGCTGTTCCTCCTGGCCCGGTGGCCGTGGCACATAAGGACGTCCACTCCAGTGATGGGTATCAATGTTATTATATTATTTTCTGATAACTGAATATTTTATCAACGGTATTTTCTGCCGTTAATGTTAGTGTTGGTGAGGTCCCAGTGTGCTATGAGATATTCCCCATCGCCTTCTCTCCTGCTGATCCCCCCCCTCCACAGTCCTCCGTGCTGCTGATCTCCCTCCCCTCAGTCCTCCGCCCTGCTGATATCCCCCTTCCATTCCTCCGTGCTGCTGATATCCCCCCCTCCATTCCTCCGTGCTGCTTCTATCCCCCCCCTCCATTCCTCCGTGCTGCTGCTATCCCCCCCTCCATTCCTCCGTGCTGCTGCTATCCCCCCCTCCATTCCTCCGTGCTGCTGCTATCCCCCCTCCATTCCTCCGTGCTGCTGCTATCCCCCCCTCCATTCCTCCTTGCTGCTGCTATCCCCCCTCCATTCCTCCGTGCTGCTGATACCCCCCCTCCATTCCTCCGTGCTGCTGCTATCCCCCCTTCCATTCCTCCGTGCTGCTGCTATCCCCCCTCTATTCCTTCGTGCTGCTGCTGATATCTCCCCCTCCATTCCTCCGTGCTGCTGCTGATATCCCCCCTCCATTCCTCCGTGCTGCTGCTGATATTCCCCCCTCCATTCCTCCGTGCTGCTGCTGATATCCCCCCTCCATTCCTCCGTGCTGCTGATATCCCCCCTCCATTCCTCCGTGCTGCTGATATCCCCCCTCCATTCCTCCGTGCTGCTGATACCCCCCCTCCATTCCTCCGTGCTGCTGCTGATATACCCCCTCCATTCCTCCGTGCTGCTGATATCCACCCCCCCTCCATTCCTCCGTCCTGCTGATCGGGTCCCCGCTACTTTCTTCTCTTCTTCCATTGTTGGCTCGTGCCTTTCCCATTCAAGTAGTGGTGGTAGCAGGTATGGCCACTGAATTGGCTGCAGCAGTCACATGCCAACAGTACTGGGAAAGGAGCCTGGTGGGACCCGACCAGCAGCATGGAGGACTAGGGGGGGATCAGCAGGGGCTGTTCAGTATTTCCATCCCACACTCAGCCCATACCTACATATAGAATGTGATGTCTGCAGCCGATCTATAGCTACTGATTGTCTGCAGCGTTCCTCGGTGCACTTCACTATTGAGGGCGCTGTCCGGGATCGTCCTCACCCACTGGGATTCTGGCAATAATGAGAAGCGATAAATGACGGGTGAGGAAAATCCTGGAGAAAAGCCGCAAAGAGAAACCTTCAGGGTGTTTCCTACTGATTCTATAGAAATCCTTTTCTCCGCCAGTAACATAGTCCATTAGCCCCCATAGTGACCGCCTGGTGGTCAGGGGGTCCGGGGTGTTGTGCCCTGGTGGTCAGGGTGTCCGGGGTGTTGTGGTCAGGGGGTCTGGTGTGTTGCACCTGTGGCCTCTGTACATTTATAAGGGTGGAGTCGCTGATATCAGCCACAATATAGTGAGACATAAAGATGGAGAAATGCTGGAGATCTCCGGATCCACTGTGATCTCCTAGAAGAGATCTGCCGGTGACGCCCCAGAAACGATGACTGTTCGGAGCTCCGCACCTTGGATACGAGTGGGGTCTCATTCACACCTCCGTGATCTTCACGTGTGCAAGAAAAATGCTCCCGTGGTCCTCATGTTCTGGATATAAGTATAAGGGTCTGTGCGCACCACGTCTTGTAGGTGGCGGCGACCCGCTCAGCTTTACTACAGGAAGAAGCTGCAGAAACCGAGACAGGGAGAACTCCGAGCAGAAACCGCCTGGAGAACGGAGCGGTCACTTCTAACCGTGTGGCCTCTTCATAAACGTGAAACGGTTAAAGGACTGACCATGTGCACAGCGAGGCGGATTACATTGCAGGGTATATGGTCATTCTATCTATTTATTGGGTGGTTGTTCTTCAGACGGGTTGTGGAGCGTACCGGCCTGATAAAGGCGCTGTGTGCACAGAGCCTAAACCTGCAGCGGGAATCATAGGGTCAGCCATGAATCTCTGCTCGTAGATCACATTGCAAATGCACAAGGGATTTATTAGTGTGAACTCCCGGTAACAATGCTCACACTCACTGGGTGGATGTGGACCAAGCCTGCTCATATTCACCACCTAACATGTATGGTGTTTCTTCATATCTGCGAAGGAAAGATCAGGCATATTGGATAGCAGCATGCCCAATCCTTTTCTTCTGAGAGAAGCTGTCATCAGTAAATATATTTCTAAAGGTGCTATTGCCATGAAATTCTCACCAGATGTCGATAACAGCCCATCCAATCCACATAGGCATAGAAATCACCATAGATGTCCATAAATGAAGTTTTGTGTAATGAGAAATGACAATTTCTCAGCTGGAGGACTACGAGGCATCGAGTGATATCATTGCTACTAATGGAGACAAGTGTAGAGAATTCTGCTACTTCTGGGCTTAGGACCATTACGTGCAAAAAGTGTATGGTGTGTGTTACCAAAATAGGAATACCTCTTTAAAGGGGTTGTCCGAGCCTTTATACTTTTCAATGTGTGTGTCTAAGTTGCAGAATGCTGCCCCCTTGTAATATACTCACTGTCAGCATTCTGCCCTGTTGCCTACATACTATACTTCAGCATGTGACCAGCCTCACTCCTGATTTTGGAGGACCTGGTCACATCCTGACTAGTCTTTTCGTGTTCTGTTCGGAGACTAGTCATGAAGTCACAACTAACACCACACCCAGTTTCTGCCAGACCCTCCTCCTTCAGCCTCCTGTGCCTGCACATAGTGCAAGGCGGCAGTGGCATGTCACAGCTGGTGGCACTAACCAGTCCAATCAGCTGTTAGCAGAGACATACGGGTGAACTGAATGGTGGAACAAGGAGCTGAAAGCTTCTTCCTCCACTGATCAATCTCAGGAAAGGCTGGAGGTCCTGTCACTGATGATGATGGTGAAACAGTGCTGCTGTAGGTGCAGCGCAAAATCACATTTTGCAAATGGTAAAGTAATCAGACCTAGGTATTTCTAATAGCTGCAGAGCAGGTGACATTACTTTGACCGATGTCTTAATAGACCTTCCTTCAGTCAAGGTCTAATAGGAGCAGTAAGATGTCAGTCATGGGGGTCACTGTTAGGACCCCAACTTCTATAGAAACTCATCTGCACCGTAATCGTATCTCCCTCTCCTTCTGTCCAAACCATCTAGATGCTGTGGTTGCTACTGACGGTGGGGTATAAGGGGTTAACCTGCCAGGATCAGGAATAGCTCCTCCAGCAGCGGGACTGTGTAATACAGCTGTACGACTGCTGCAGATCTCGTAGGTGCCCTGACGACACCTGCCTGATGAAAATGTGCACTATTGAGCGGGTGCTGGATCCTGACTGTGAAGTAGATTTTTGATGCTTCTCGGGAACCAGTTATTCTTAATTTTTCAGCAGGTTAAGGGTAGAGAGTCTGATTCCAGTGATGTGTCAATTACTGGGTGTGTTTTGCTGTTTTAATACAATCAGTATTTTATCAGCAGGACGTTATCACTACAAGACTAGGTGTCTCGTGTCTCCTAGTCCAACCACACCGCCATCACTGGTTAGCGGCTTTCTGTCAATATACAGTGTACATAGAAAGCTGCCAATCAATGGTGTGTTCAGGGTTATACAGGGCTCAACATCTGAGCTCTGCTACAGAGAAAAGTGTGATTCTATCACAATTGCTGCACCCAGTAAGTGGCACATCGCTGGAATCAGGGTCTCTGTCCCTACATCATGCTGCTGTCAGATTACATAGCAAAAACCTGCTGACAGATTCCCGTTAAGGCCCAGCTATAATATCACTGTAACACTATCATTAGATACCTGTATACCTGCTGCTGTGGTGCTGCACAAAAAGTTATTCACAAAACGAGTGTATACATGTATATCTATATCTCCTGAATGGTATTACTGCTAGATTTACTATAGATATACAGTACAGACCAAAATCTGAAGCTCATCAAGAGAATGCCAAGAGTGTGCAAAGCAGTCATCAAAGCAAAAGGTGGCTACTTTGAAGAACCTAGAATATAAGACATATTTTCAGTTGTTTCACACTTTTTTGTTAAGTATATAATTCCACATGTGTTAATTCATAGTTTTGATGCCTTCAGAGTGAATGTACAATTTTCATAGTCATGAAAATACAGAAAAATCTTTAAATGAGAAGGTGTGTCCAAACTTTTGGTCTGTACTTTATATGATTGTGAACTAAAAGTAAACGACACAAAGTGAATAACAATTGATCATACTTTCCATACACTAATGAAAGTGCTACAGTGCATATATGAACAATAAAAAATGTGTATATAATTTCTCTAAAACAATAATAAATATATAAGGATTGAGAGGAACCACTAATTTTAAAAACCTCTATATCAAAAAAGCTCTTGTATTAATATCCAGCAGCCTGTCACTGGTATTTATTCAGATAAGTATGATGAACATAACCTGGAATGTGAAGACCAATTCCTCGTTGGCGAAATATCATCAATTCAGATGCATTTTTATTGTGTAAAAGCGCCAAAACATAAAAAAACTATATAGATGTAGTATAGCAGTAAATGTACTGACCCGAAGAATAAAGCTGCCTTATCAATTTTACCACACGTGGAACAGCGTAAAAAAACAATTCCTGAATTGTTGATTTTTGTTTCTTCTGCCTCCCAAAAATAGGAGTAGAAAGCGATCAAAAAATGTCACGTGCCCGAAAATGATACCAATAACACCGTCAACTTGTCCCGCAAAAAACAAGCCCTTACATGACTCTCTCGGCCGAAATATGGAAAAATTATAGCTATCAAAATATGGGATGCAAAAACTAGTTTTTGCAAAAAAAGCGTCTTTTATGAATATGAATCTGGTATCGTTGTAATCGCACCAACCCGAAGAATAAAGTCGTCTAATCACTTATACCACACGAGGAACAGCGTAGAAAATAAGCTCTAGCATTAGAGTTACGGTTAGACCACGGCCTCATTATCAGTATTCGGTCAGTATTTTTTCTCAGGAGTGGGAACCAAAACCAGGAGTGGGTGATAAATGCAGAGTTGGTGACTTGTTTCTATTCTACCTTTTCTCTGATTGTTCCTCTCCTGGTTTTGTCTCCCACTCCTGAGAAACAATACTGACCCAATACTGATAATGGGGCCCTGGCCTTAGGGTTGTTTTAGGGTTAGGGTTGTGTTGAGGTTGGGATTTTTTCAAAAGTAAAGAAAAAAAAAATGATGACGATATGGTGACTAGTCTTGAGCGCAATTGCTCGCTACTTGAGTATGCATCGGGTGCCGGGTATGCACTGAGTATCGCAGGTGCTCAAGTGACATGCTCGAGTCTCTGCCCCATATGTTTCACGGCTGTTATACAGCCAAAAGAAAAAAACACATGGGGATTGCCTGCTATGCATCGGCAATCCCTGCATGTTTTTTTTTGTTGTTTTTTTGAGTGTCTAAAAACCGTGAAACATGCGAGGCGGGGACTCGAGCATGTCACTCGAGCCCCCGCGATACTTGTTTCATACCTGAGTACCTGATGCAAACTCAAGTAGCGAGCACTTGCGCTTAAGACTAATGACAACATATTCAATATGATAACATAATGTTATCAAACTGTGTGTTCTGTGTCGTACCTCTGGGTTCCAAATGTTCACTATACCCTGTGACAAAGTCACTGGCAAAGTACTGGAGGGAAGATGTGTAGCACTGAGATTAGGAGCTCCAGTAATTAAATATAGGAAAAAGGTTCCAGCACACGAAGGGGTTACTCAGCCATCTTTAGTTCAAAGGTGGTTAAACACCTGTAGAAAGGAAGGAGGTCAGAGGATAAAATCCCAGCCTTTTAGAGCATTTGTGTGTAGGGTGGGTTTGGAGGTAAAAGCTCTGAGCTGTTTTGTCATGTGAAGGAAAGACAAACCTTGAGTTGTTTGTTCCTGAAGCGGACGGTTACTCGTAGCAACAAGGACTGTGCCATACGTTATGTTTTGTTTTTCCTGATAGCATAAACAAACACGGCATTCCTGGCCTATCTGTGCTGTGGTTTATGCTGCATTCTTAATAAACCCAGCAGAAGATTTAAAGAGACAATGTTCCTGAGTACTGCTATATGCAACCAAGTGAGCCGATCTACAACAACCCCTTGATAAAATCCTTGGGGGGTCTAGTTTCCAAAATGGGGTCACTTGTGGGGGATGTCCACTGTTTAGGTGCATCAGGGGCACTCCAAATGCGACATGGTGTCCGCTCTCGATTCCAGCCAATTTTGCGTTCAAAAAGTCACACAGTGCTCCTTCCCTTCTGAACCCTGCCGTGCACGCAAACAGTGGTTTTTCCCCACATATCAGGTATCGGCGTACTCAGGAGAAATTGCACAATAAGTTTTGGGGTCCATTTTCTCCTCTTACCCTTGTGAAAATAAAAAATTTGGGGCTAAAAGATCATTTTTGTGAAAAATGTTAAATGTTCATTTTTTTCTTCCACATTCCAAAAATTCCTGTGAAGCACCTGAAGGGTTAATAAATTTCTTGAATGCTGTTTTTAGCACCTTGAGGGGTGCAGTTTTTAGAATGCTGTCACTGTTGGGTATTTCTGTCATATAGTCACTTCCACCTCCTATCCACGATCTGTCACAAACTCTCGCAACCCTTCTAACCTTATTCCCATCCACCCAGCCCCCGCCTCCCCAGTCCCACTAACAGGAGCTCTATGCAATGCTCGCTCCGTGTGCAACAAACTTTCCTACATCCATGATCTTTTCATTACTAACAAACTCTCCTTCATCGGCATCACCGATACCTGGCTCACCACCTCTGACACGCCGTCCCCAGCTGCACTTTCGTACGGTGGATTCCATCTTTCTCACACACCCCGCTCCAATTTCAAGCATGGTGGAGGAGTAGGTTTTCTCCTGTCAGGCAACTGCTCCTTCACCCATATCCCACTGCCACTCTCCATTACTCTCCCCTCCTTTGAAGTACACTGTGTGCTCATCTACTCCCCCCTCCAACTGGCTGTCTTGTACCGCTCCCCAGGATTAGCCACCACCTTCTTTGACCACTTCAACACCTGGCTGCTTAATTTCCTTTCCGATGACATCCCCACTATCATCATGGGTGACTTCAACATCCCCATTGACACTTCCCACTCATCTGTCTCGAAGCTTCTATTCCTCACTTCGTCCTTCAGCCTTGCTCAATGGTCTTCAGCCCCCACTCACAAAGATGGCCACACACTGGACCTCATCTTCACCCTCCTCTGTTCCCTATCTAACCTCTCAAGCTCACCTCTCCCTCTTTCTGACCACAACTTACATTCTCTTACCTCTCCTCTCCAGGTACACAAGCCACACTCCACAAACTTGCACACCCTCACAGAAATCTCAAACACCTTGACCTACACTCAATCTCTGAATCCGTTCTCCCTCTCACAGGAATAAGTTCATTACACAATGCCAATGCTGCTGCCACTTTATATAACACCTCAATAGCTGCAGCTCTCAAATCGGTCGCCCCCTCACACTTATCACAGCTCGCCCATTCAACCGGCAACCCTGGCACACCAACCTGACTAAAGAACTGCGAAGGGCCTCCAGGGTTGCTGAGTGGAAATGGAAAAGGTCACACTCCAACGAGCACTTCATTGCATTCTAACAGTCCCTCACTACCTTCAAGTCCACACTCACTGCAGCAAAACAAACATACTTCTCATCTCTCATATCCTCCCTGTCTCACAACCCTAAACAGCTATTCAAAACTTTCAATTCTCTCCTCCGTCCCCCAGCGCCTCCTTCATCTCCTCTCATCTCAGCCGAAGACTTTGCCACATTCTTCAAGCAGAAGGTTGACACTATCAGACAAATCTTTTGACTAAAGTCCCCACAGCCCCTCCTCACACCTACTCAACCATCCTCCTCCAAAACCAGCTTCTCCACCATTACAGACAATCAACTCTCCTCTTTACTCTCCAAGTCACACCTCACCACC
Source organism: Phyllobates terribilis (assembly GCF_046119375.1). Lineage (NCBI taxonomy): Eukaryota > Metazoa > Chordata > Amphibia > Anura > Dendrobatidae > Phyllobates > Phyllobates terribilis. The sequence goes on along the minus strand of NW_027363003.1, from coordinate 2,925,093 downwards.
TGCAAACTTGACCCAGTCCCGTCCCACCTCATCCCTAACCTTAACACTATTCTCATCCCAACCCTAACCCACCTTTTCAACCTGTCACTAACAACTGGTGTCTTCCCCTCATGCTTCAAACATGCCTCAATCACACCCATCCTCAAAAAGCCATCCCTTGACCCATCCTCTCTGTCTAGCTATCGCCGCATATCACTTCTCCCCTATGGCTCAAAACTACTGGAACAACACGTCCATTCTGAACTGTCCTCCCACCTCTCCTCTTTGACCGCCTCCAATCTGGCTTCCGACCGCACCACTCCACTGAAACTTCCCTGACTAAAGTCACCAATGACCTACTAACTGTCAAATCCAAGCAACACTACTCTGTCCTCCTCCTCCTGGACCTGTCATCTGCCTTTGACACAGTCGACCATTCCCTCTTACTACAGACTCTCATCTCTTGGCATCACGGACTTGGCCCTATCTTGGATCTCTTCATACCTAACTGACCGGACATTCAGTGTCTGCCACTCACACACCACCTCCTCATCTCGCCCCCTATCTGTCAGTGTCCCCCAAGGTTCAGTCCTAGGACCCCTGCTCTTCTCCGTCTACACCATCGGCCTGGGACAGCTCATAGGGTCCCATGGCTTTCAGTATCACCTCTATGCTGATGACACACAGATCTACCTCTCTGGATCCGATTTCTCCTCCCTACTAACCAAAATCCCACAATGTCTGTCCGCTATTTTATCCTTCTTCTCTGAAGTTTCTAAAACTTAACATAGACAAAACTGAATTCATCATTTTTCCACCGTCTCACTAACCCCCCCCCCCAACTGACCTATCCATTAAAGTCAATGGCTGCCCAATCTCCCTAGTCCCACAAGCCCGCTGCCTCAGGGTAACCCTGGACTCTAACCTCTCCTTTAAACCACATATCCAAGCGCTTTCCACTTCCTTCCGACTCCAACTCAAAAAATATCTCCCGGATCCGCACATTCCTCAACCACGAATCTGCAAAAACACTAGTGCATGCCCTCATCATCTCCTGCCTTGACTACTGCAACCTCTTGCTCTGTGGTCTCCCTTCTACCACTCGCACACCTCCAATCTATCCTAAACTCTGCTGCCCGACTAATCCACGTGTCCCCCGCCTCTCCTCTCTGTCAATCCCTTCACTGGCCCCCCATTGCCCAGAGACTCCAGTGTAGGGCCAGCAATGGCAGCCCTGGGAGCAGCAGTACAGTATATCACTATAACCATAGTGAGCATCCAGGAGATGTGTGGCTGGCATGGCCGTGCTGTTTCTGTGGCAGAAGCCACATGATATAAAGACAAAGTAGCACTTTGTAGTGCTAAAGCATGGAAACATGAAATACATGGAATTTGAATGTCATTACTGCTTTAGATAATAAGAAAAAATGGAGATGTTTAGCACATAATTTGGCCAATTCATGCAAACCCAGCAGCCAACGACAAGGCACTTTCCGTTTGCTGGGAACTGATCTAATGTGAATCCTCTGCTAGGCTAAAGCCTGCATTTATGGGTAGCTAGGATCCTGCTGCAATTAAATCCACCACAGGCTGGAGGGTGGAGCGCTCGATCAGAGAGACAATATACAAATAGCAAAAAACTGACTGTCACTTCCAAATCAGAAAACTGGTGTGTACAAGTCCCCTCTGGAGCAGAGCTGCGCCCACTAGTCGGGTTCTGCCCGGGAGTATGTATAATGCATATATCCCCGCCGTCCCCGGGTCAGAAACCAGCGACTCCGCACAGTGCACAGTCTCTGCGCTGGAGGGTTTATAAGTCTGCAGTTACACACTGACCCCACAACCCCTTACAGCAGCCAACCATTAGCTTTGTGTGTAATACCAGGGTGAACCCAAGGTTATGGAATGATTTGTACTCACAGAACTATAATAAAATAATATATTTGTCACTTAGTTGATTTCCTTATAGAATGATCAGACTCGCAGAATTGCAAGAAATCAGTTCTGCAGTTTTGGAGGAAAGACTTTGCCCATAAATCCAAAAGACTTTGCTAAACCATCTGAAAAGACTTCTGCCACCATCCCTTTCTTTTAGGAAGGATAATGGCCGTTCTCTTTCTTCCCTTTCAGAAGGCGTTTAATGTGTCCAGCGACTGCTCTGCACTTATACCGCTGGCAAACACCGCAATGAGGAGCGACGTCCAGGAAAGTCAGGCGCGCTGCTTACTACGTCTGGGGAGGCGCAAAGAAGCGCTGGAGAGCGCAGAACTGCTGGGAATGGAATTGGAGACATTATAGGAAACATTATTTCTCCAACTTGAGAAGAAAAAGTTGCTTTATTATGTTTAAAAGTAAAAATGGATGAAACTTACCTTTTTTTTTTTTAACTAGAGCATAATAGTATGGAAAAGTTGTCATATTTGCATTGGTCCAGGATCTCCTTCTGCCAGTGCCACCTATGTGAGAATGGAGCTGCCAACACCTGGGACCAGCGCTGATATAGTGTTGTGGGAAAACGCTGCAAAGTCAGAATGCTTTACAAAATAAGTGTTGTGTAGGGGGGCATGTCTGGCAGCCATTGGGTGCGTATGTTTCCAAGGGGGCTCCGAGCTACACAGAGGGCTCATCCCGGCATGGAGAGCCATCAGTGTGACTCCTCTTGGTTACAAGAAGCTTATGGGCCATTTTCAGATGAGTTTGGCTGTGCTCCATTAGCATGGCCTACGCGATGCTCAGAGTTGCGGCCTCACTTGAGCTGAGGTGGGAGACCAGAGGACCTTGTCTGCCATTGTCCTGTTACGAATGGGCCCCAGACTGTGAGACCCGACTCAGAAACACATGGCCCCTTAGCAGCGCTTCACTAATTGGTACTGTCCGTTACCACAAGATGGCGTAGTTGGCCCAGACCAAGGGTGCAGTTCTAGGTAGACATTGTTCCCCCTGATACCATCACCTATTTACCAGCGCTCAGAGGGAGAGCGAGAGGAGACTGAGGAACAGGGCACAGATACACCCTCACAGACATTATCGGGCGCGCGTACAGTCTGATGTCAGCCATACCAGTGCAAGTGGCAGTATCTTTCATTAGTCAGCACATGTAATATGCAGGTACTGTTATGTCTGACCTTATTCTGAGCATAGTACTCTGCTGCCCTCATGTGGTGAATGTGAAAACTGAAACATCTCTGCACATATAAATAAAAATGATTATTCTATCATAGCACCAACATATTCTGCAGCACTTTCCAATTAAGTAAGGACCTGTACAGACAATAAAAACAATACAATGTAAGACGTTTTATCCGTTACAGGAGGAGTGAGGGCCCTGCTCGCAAGCTTACAATTTATATACTGAACTCTCTCAGCATCTTAAAGAAGGAAGGGGGAGGAGCTAGCGGAAGGGGGAGGAGCTAGCGGAAGGCACAGACCTTCTGCTGCAAGTTCTCCTGAAACCACAGTTACTTCTCCATGGAAGATTGCAGCTGGTGTTTATACATAGAATCCTAGAACATTAGAATTGGAGGAACCTCCAGGGTCCTAGTGTCCAACCCCTGCTCAATGCAGGATTCACTAAACCATCTCAGACAAATGTCTGTCCAGCCTCTGTTTGAAGACTTCCATTGAAGGAGAATTCACCACCTCTCGTGGCAGCCTGTTCCATTGAAAAACGCACCAAATCTGCAGCGTGTGCACACAGCCTTGTTGTTCTTTTGGTCACAGGCAGGTCTTTGCACAGTCCTGAATGATAAGTACAGCACATACACGCTAAGGCTATGTGCCCACGTAGCAGATTTACATGCATTTTTTCTGCCAGAGAGAAGTGTTTTTTCAGCATTTTTTCAGCGTTTTTTCAAGCACTTTTCCAAGTGATTTTGAGCATCACTTGGGAAAGTGCTTGACAAGTTGGTCACACAATATAAATCCATGCAACCGGCAACCGGTATGGATTTATATTGTGTGGCCAACTTAGATGCTTTAAATGCTGCATCTATAGTAAAAAAAAAAAAAGAATTAAAAAGTTAAAAATAAAATAAACCCTGTATACTCACCTCTCCAGTCTCCTCCCGGCAGCGTTCTCTCTCTTCAGCGTCCCGCGGTATACTGGCTGGACCTGCGGTGATGTCATCTAGTCAGCTGATGGTCACGCGACCATCACCTGACCTCTGACGTCAGCGGTCAGGTGACCATCAGCTGACTAGATGACGTCACCGCAGGTCCTGCCAGTACACCACTGGACGCCGAGGAGAGAGGATCGCCGCCGGGAGCAGACCGGAGAGGGGAGTATACAGGTTTTTTTATTTTTAACTTATTTATTTCTTTTTTTCACCGCTTGGTAGCCGGGATGAAGAGGAGTTGTAGTCTCTTCTTCATCCTGGGTACCACACGCACCCCAATTACGCTGCAAATTCTCGGTCATTGAATTTAATTGAAACGCAGCAAATCCACATATACCTGCGGGTTTGCTGCTTTTCAATGGCCACGTAATCGCGGTAGAAATGGTCATGCTGCATGTTGCAACGCAATGCGGATTCGGCGCTCTAATTAGCGCATCATGTGCACAGCACATCCCAATTCACATTGCTTTGCATGGCAGACGGTTTTACATGGGCACATAGCCTAAGAGCGGGGAGCGGCTCTAGTGTCACCTGCTGGGATGGCACAATCACTGTCAGCAGGATACAGGGGACATTATCAGAAAGGAGGAGATGACGTCTCTTCCCTCTCGCCTATCAGAGAATAGATGGCTGTATACGGGGGCCTTATCCTCCTCTATTACACAGCACTCAGCTCCTAAAGGGAATGATTTGACCATAATACAATATATTTGAGTGGGACCAGTGCTCCAGTTTTACCTTCATAATGTTGAATGGAGATTGATCAGTTCCAGTGTGTCTGAACAGGGTCCGAGCCCACATCTCCTGAGCTCAGGCTTTACACTGAGCATCACTGTCACGGAGGTCAGATTAGAAGGGCATGGAGCACGATGTGGATGGTTGCCTCCGTATCCGCCATTACCTGGACTGCTAGCTTTACCTGGACACTCTGGATCAGCTCCTCCGTCTTGTCGAGACCTCTAAGGGCCTGTTCACACAAGCAGATAAAATACCATTCAGAGTTTCATCCAGAAAAGTGGGAGAATTCTTTCCTCACTTGTCGTCCATGTGCAGTCCAGATCTAATCTGGCTTTTTAACCATTTACAGTTTCCAGGGCTACAGGATTGCAATGTATCTGTAAAAAGCTGATTTTTTTTCTGTACCCATAGACTTGAATGGGTGAATCTTGTCTGACGGATGAAACGAGGACATGCTGCCATTTTCTTTCTTTATTTTTTGTTCACACACAGATTCGATCAGTGACAAAAAAGAAAAATGACTCCTCTGCACTTTCCCATTGAATCCCATTGGTCTGAGTGCCGTCCATTTGTTCCACAGACAACTTTCCTACTGAAAATACATTCGTGTGAACGAGTCCTAAGAAAGACCTTGTAATTGGTTATTAGATGTTGACTGAAGTTTGGCTCTGAAAATGCAGGGCTCTTAAAGACGTTCTCTAATACTTTAATGCAGATGATTTATGCATAAAATAGGTGGTCTATATCAGATCGTTGTAGGTCTGACTCTTGGCTCCCCACCAATAAGCTGTTTATAGCTCTGGCAACGGCCGGATGTAACTTGTGAACAGAGCGCACCCCAGTGGCCACTGCCTGGTGCTGCAGATCACCTCCGGTACTCCTCAATAGCTGGTCTGCACCCGGCAGCGGCCGCAGTGTACGGAGCGGTTTTGTTCCACTTTGAACATTGCCTGCATCTTGCCAGAGGTGATGACAGCTGATCATCGGGGGGCCGATGGTTGGACCCCCACCTATCTTATATTAATGACCTATCCAGTGGAGTATAAAAGTGTTTGATAACTCCTTTTAAAATCTTGTTTCCATCCCATTGTCTTATACAGCGTGTATCTGTGTTCTTTCTGTAACCAGATGGGCCTGACCTCTGATGGTTCTTCTAGGCTTCTATTACAGCTCTTACAGCCCCAGCATGCATCATTTGTGCTGGAGAGGAATATGAAGACGCAGGAGCAAATAGAAGAACAATTAGGAAAGCTTGGATTATTAGAAGAGCAAAAAATGCTCATAGTGGAGGTGAGACTATTATTTATTTTTATTTTTTTAACTTTCATTTTTACATTTTTTTATTTTTAGGACATTTATTTCCTCTCCTCAGAAAATAACAGTAGATAAGATTGATTAAAGCTTCTGGAAAGGTTTTCAATAACGTCTGATCAGGTGGCTGGTTTGTAATGGTTGTCCCATCTTACCAATCCCTCTCTTCTACCATGAATGTCACATTGCGGGATGAATATATATATATATATATGTATATGTGTATGTGTGAAAAGTTGTTTGCCCCTTCCTGATTTCTCATTCTTTTGCATGTTTGTCATACTTAAATATTTCAGATCTCAAAACAAATTTTAATATTAGACAAAGATAACACAAGTAACCACAAAATGCAGTTTTTAAATGAAGACCCTAATTATTAAGGGAAAAAGAAATCCAAACCTACAGGGCCCTGTGTGAAAAAGTGATTGCCCTCTAAACCTAATAACTGGTTGAAGCACCCTCAGCAACAACAACTACAATCAAGTGTTTGGGATAATTGGCAATGAGTCTTTTACAACACTCTGGAGGAATTTTTGCCCACTCATCTTTGCAAAATTGTTGTAATTTAGCCACATTGGAGGGTTTCCGAGCATGAACCGCTTTCTTAAGGTCAGGACTTTGACTAAGCCACTGCAAAGTCTTAATTTTGTTTTCCTTAAGCCAATCAGAGGTGGACTTAATAGTGTGTTTTGGATCATTGTCCTGCTGCATAACCCAAGTGCACTTCAGCTTGAGGTCATGAACAGATGGCCGGACATTCTCTTTCAGGATTTTTTGGTTAACCAGCAGAATTCATGGTTCCATTTACCACAGCAAGTCTTCCAGGTCCTGAAGCAGCATAACAGTCCCAGACCATCACGCTACCGCCACCATATTTTACTGTTGGTATGATGTTCCTTTTTTGAAATGCAGTGTTACTTCTACGCCAGATGTAATGGGACATACACCTTCCAAAAAGTTCAACTTTTGTCTTGTCAGTCCACAGAGTATTCTCCCAAAAGTCTTGGCGATCATCAAGATGTTTTCTGCCAAAACTGAGATGAGCCTTTGTTCTTATTGCTCAGCAGTGGTTTTTGTCTTGGAACTCTGCTATGCGTGTCATTTTTGCCCAGTCTCTTTCTTATGGTGGAGTCATGAACACTGTCCTTAACTGAGGCAAGTGAGACCTGCAGTTCTCTGGATGTTGTTGTGGGGTCTTTTGTGACCTCTTGGATGAGTCGTTGCTGCGCTCTTGGGGTAATTTTGATCAGCCGGCCACGCCTAGGAAAGTTCACCATTGTTCCATATTTTCGCCTATTGTGGATAATGACTCCCACTGTGGTTTGCTGGAGTCCCAAATCTTTAGAAATGGCTTTAGACCTTTTTCCAGACTGATAGATCTCAATTACTTTGTTTCTCATTTTGTCCTGAATTTCTTTGGATCGCAGCATGATGTCTAGCTTTAGAGGATCTTTTGTTCTAGGGTTAAGATAATTGTGTAAATTCGCGCTAATGGTAGTGGGTTTGGAGAAAGAAAACCAGAGGTGGATAACTTAATTTGCTTGAAGCTTTTATTAAGATATAAAATATAAAATATATGGGGGTGGGAAAAAAAAAAGTTTTAAAAGGGTGATATGTATCACCAGGATTAGTGTACAAATTTCTTTAAAAATGCACCAGGCTAATATGATAAAAACATAAAACATAGAAAGAAATCTGATGATTGAAATTAATCTTCCTTCTCAGGTGCGACGGGTAGGTTAGATCGGCTGGGCCTGTTATTGAGTACTTGTAGAATGTGGATAGGGACTCTCGTAGGAGAGGATTAGATACACAGCTCAGCAGACTGTATCACACAGGATAAGATTAGATACACAGCTCAGCAGACAGTATCACATAGGAAAGGATTAGATACACGGCTCAGCAGACTGTATCACACAGGATAAGATTAGATACACAGCTCAGCAGACAGTATCACATAGGAAAGGATTAGATACACGGCTCAGCAGACAGTATCAAAAAGGAGTGGATTAGATACACAGCTCAGCAGACAGTATCACACAGGAGAGGATTAGATACACAGTTCATCAGACAGTATCACATAGGAAAGGATTAGATACACGGCTCAGCAGACAGCATCACACAGCATAGGATTAGATACACAGCTCAGCAGACAGTATCACACAGCATAGGATTAGATACACAGCTCAGCAGACAGTAGAACACAGGAGAGGATTAGATACACAGTTCATCAGACAGTATCACATAGGAGAGGATTAGATACACGGCTCAGCAGACAGTATCACACAGCATAGGATTAGATACACAGCTCAGCAGACAGTATCACACAGCATAGGATTAGATACACAGCTCATCAGACAGTATCACACAGGATGGGATTAGATACACAGCTCAGCAGATGGTATCACACAGGATAGGATTAGATACACAGCTCAATAGACAGTATCACACAGGATAGTGTTATAGCAGAAGATGGAGTCCCTCAAGTTTAAAGGCCCAATCTATGCTATATAAGTCTGACAGTTATTTTAGGTGAAAACAACAGCTATGAATGTTCCTTCTTGTATCATTGTGAGAAGATAAAGTATACTCCCTGGCCAGATGTTTCTTCTTGTAGCAATAATGTGTTCTTGCAGAAAGATGAAATGACCTTGCTAACTAGATAAGTCTAATTAAATATTTTAAAGCATACAGAAACTAGCTTTTTTTCGCTTGTTCAGCTAAACTGTATAATCGAACCATATATGGCAAATCTGTTTCCTGCCTTTTAGGGTGTATATTAGCCCTGTGTTTTGTAATAAAGTTTTTAGAGTATGTTTAGACACAAACATCCTGTCCTGTGTCTTCATTCTCTCCGAGCTCGTAATCCAAAGGATAGAAGACCCAAAATTCAGTGACGACAATAGGATTAGATACACAGCTCAGCAGACAGTATCACACAGGAGAGGATTAGATACACAGCTCAGCAGACAGTATCACACAGGAGGAGATTAGATACACAGCTCAGGAGACAGTATCACACAGTATAAATTAGATACACTGCTCAGCAGACAGTATCACACAGGAGAGGATTAGATACACAGCTCAGCAGACAGTATCTCACAGGAGAGGATTAGATACACTGCTCAGCAGACGGTATCGCACAGGAGAGGATTAGATACATGGCTCCGCAGACAGTATCACACAGGGTAGGATTAGAGATACAACTCACCAGACAGTATCACACAGGAAAGGATTAGATACATAGCTCAGCAGACGGTATCACACAGGACAGGATTAGATGCATAGCTCAGCAGACAGTATCACACAGGATAGGATTAGATACACAGCTCAGCAGACAGTATCACACAGGAGAGGATTAGATACACGGCTCAGCAGACAGTATCACACAGGAGAGGATTAGATACACGGCTCAGCAGACAGTATCACACAGGAGAGGATTAGATACACAGCTCAGCAGACAGTATCACACAGGAGAGAATTAGATACATGGCTCATCAGAAAGTATCACACAGGAGAGGATTAGATACACAGCTCAGCACACCAGTATCACACAGGAGAGGATTAGATACACGGCTCAGCAGACAGTATCACACAGGAGAGGATTAGATACACAGCTCAGCAGACAGTATCACACAGGATAGAATTAGATACACTGCTCAGCAGATGGTATTACACTGGATAGGATTAGATACACAGCTCAGCAGACAGTATCACACAGGATAGGATTAGATACACGGCTCCGCAGACAGTATCACACAGGAGAGGATTAGATACATGGCTCAGCAGACATTATCACACAGGAGAGGATTAGATACACAGCATAGGATTAGATACATAGCTCAGCAGACAGTATCACACAGCATAGGGTTAGATACACGGCTCAGCGGACAGTATCACACAGCAGGGGATTAGAGACACTGCTCAGCAGACAATATCGCACAGGAGAGGATTAGATACATGGCTTAGCAGACAGTATCACACAGCATAGGGTTAGATACACGGCTCAGCAGACAGTATCACACAGGAGAGGATTAGATACACAGGAGAGGATTAGATACACAGCATAGGATTAGATACACAGCTCAGCAGACGGTATCACACATCATAGGATTAGATACATGACTCAGCAGACAGAATCACACAGGAGGGGATTGGAGACACAGCTCAGCTGACAGTATCACACAGGAGGGGATTAGATACACAGCTCAGCAGACAGTATCACACAGGAGAGGATTAGATACACTGCTCTGCAGACAGTATCACACAGGAGAGTATTAGATACACAGCTCAGCAGACAGTATCACACAGGAGAGGATTAGATACACAGCTCAACACACAGTATTACACAGGAGAGGATTAGATACACAGCTCAGCACACAGTATCACACAGGAGAGGATTAGATACACATCTCAGCAGACAGTATCACACAGGAGAGGATTAGATACACAGCTCAACTCACAGTATTACACAGGAGAGGATTAGATACACGGCTCAGCAGACAGTATCACACAGGAGAGGATTAGATACACAGCTCAGCTGACAGTATCACACAGGAGAGGATTAGATACATGGCTCAGCAGACAGTATCACACAGGAGAGGATTAGATAGACACCTCAGCAGACAGTATCACACAGGAGAGGATTAGATACACGGCTCAGCAGACAGTATCACACAGGGTAGGATTAGAGATACAGCTCAGCAGACAGTATCACACAGGAGAGGATGAGATACACGGCTCAGTAGACAGTATCACACAGGAGAGGATTAGATACACAGCTCAGCAGACAGTATCACACAGGGTAGTATTAGAGATACAGCTCAGCAGACAGTATCACACAGGGTAGGATTAGATACACGGCTCAGCAGACAGTATCACACAGGAGGGGATTAGATACACAGCTCAGCAGACAGTATCATACAGGAGGGGATTAGATACACAGCTCAGCAGACAGTATCACACAGGATAAGATTAGATACACAGCTCAGCAGACAGTATCACACAGGAGAGGATTAGATACACGACTCAGCAGACAGTATCACACAGGAGAGGATTAGCTACACAGCTCAGTAGACAGTATCACACAGGAGATGATTAGATACACTGCTCAGCAGACAGTATCACACAGGATAGGATTAGATGCACAGCTCAGCAGACAGTATCGCACAGGACAGGATTGGATTCACAGCTCAGCAGACAGTATCACACAGAAGAGGATTAGAGATACAGCTCAGCAGACAGTATCACACAGCATAGGATTAGATACACAGCTCAGCAGACAGTATCACACAGCATAGGATTAGATACACAGCTCATCAGACAGTATCACACAGGATGGGATTAGATACACAGCTCAGCAGATGGTATCACACAGGATAGGATTAGATACACAGCTCAATAGACAGTATCACACAGGATAGTGTTATAGCAGAAGATGGAGTCCCTCAAGTTTAAAGGCCCAATCTATGCTATATAAGTCTGACAGTTATTTTAGGTGAAAACAACAGCTATGAATGTTCCTTCTTGTATCATTGTGAGAAGATAAAGTATACTCCCTGGCCAGATGTTTCTTCTTGTAGCAATAATGTGTTCTTGCAGAAAGATGAAATGACCTTGCTAACTAGATAAGTCTAATTAAATATTTTAAAGCATACAGAAACTAGCTTTTTTTCGCTTGTTCAGCTAAACTGTATAATCGAACCATATATGGCAAATCTGTTTCCTGCCTTTTAGGGTGTATATTAGCCCTGTGTTTTGTAATAAAGTTTTTAGAGTATGTTTAGACACAAACATCCTGTCCTGTGTCTTCATTCTCTCCGAGCTCGTAATCCAAAGGATAGAAGACCCAAAATTCAGTGACGACAATAGGATTAGATACACAGCTCAGCAGACAGTATCACACAGGAGAGGATTAGATACACAGCTCAGCAGACAGTATCACACAGGAGGAGATTAGATACACAGCTCAGGAGACAGTATCACACAGTATAAGATTAGATACACTGCTCAGCAGACAGTATCACACAGGAGAGGATTAGATACACAGCTCAGCAGACAGTATCTCACAGGAGAGGATTAGATACACTGCTCAGCAGACGGTATCGCACAGGAGAGGATTAGATACATGGCTCCGCAGACAGTATCACACAGGGTAGGATTAGAGATACAACTCACCAGACAGTATCACACAGGAAAGGATTAGATACATAGCTCAGCAGACGGTATCACACAGGACAGGATTAGATGCATAGCTCAGCAGACAGTATCACACAGGATAGGATTAGATACACAGCTCAGCAGACAGTATCACACAGGAGAGGATTAGATACACGGCTCAGCAGACAGTATCACACAGGAGAGGATTAGATACACGGCTCAGCAGACAGTATCACACAGGAGAGGATTAGATACACAGCTCAGCAGACAGTATCACACAGGAGAGAATTAGATACATGGCTCATCAGAAAGTATCACACAGGAGAGGATTAGATACACAGCTCAGCACACCAGTATCACACAGGAGAGGATTAGATACACGGCTCAGCAGACAGTATCACACAGGAGAGGATTAGATACACAGCTCAGCAGACAGTATCACACAGGATAGAATTAGATACACTGCTCAGCAGATGGTATTACACTGGATAGGATTAGATACACAGCTCAGCAGACAGTATCACACAGGATAGGATTAGATACACGGCTCCGCAGACAGTATCACACAGGAGAGGATTAGATACATGGCTCAGCAGACATTATCACACAGGAGAGGATTAGATACACAGCATAGGATTAGATACATAGCTCAGCAGACAGTATCACACAGCATAGGGTTAGATACACGGCTCAGCGGACAGTATCACACAGCAGGGGATTAGAGACACTGCTCAGCAGACAATATCGCACAGGAGAGGATTAGATACATGGCTTAGCAGACAGTATCACACAGCATAGGGTTAGATACACGGCTCAGCAGACAGTATCACACAGGAGAGGATTAGATACACAGGAGAGGATTAGATACACAGCATAGGATTAGATACACAGCTCAGCAGACGGTATCACACATCATAGGATTAGATACATGACTCAGCAGACAGAATCACACAGGAGGGGATTGGAGACACAGCTCAGCTGACAGTATCACACAGGAGGGGATTAGATACACAGCTCAGCAGACAGTATCACACAGGAGAGGATTAGATACACTGCTCTGCAGACAGTATCACACAGGAGAGTATTAGATACACAGCTCAGCAGACAGTATCACACAGGAGAGGATTAGATACACAGCTCAACACACAGTATTACACAGGAGAGGATTAGATACACAGCTCAGCACACAGTATCACACAGGAGAGGATTAGATACACATCTCAGCAGACAGTATCACACAGGAGAGGATTAGATACACAGCTCAACTCACAGTATTACACAGGAGAGGATTAGATACACGGCTCAGCAGACAGTATCACACAGGAGAGGATTAGATACACAGCTCAGCTGACAGTATCACACAGGAGAGGATTAGATACATGGCTCAGCAGACAGTATCACACAGGAGAGGATTAGATAGACACCTCAGCAGACAGTATCACACAGGAGAGGATTAGATACACGGCTCAGCAGACAGTATCACACAGGGTAGGATTAGAGATACAGCTCAGCAGACAGTATCACACAGGAGAGGATGAGATACACGGCTCAGTAGACAGTATCACACAGGAGAGGATTAGATACACAGCTCAGCAGACAGTATCACACAGGGTAGTATTAGAGATACAGCTCAGCAGACAGTATCACACAGGGTAGGATTAGATACACGGCTCAGCAGACAGTATCACACAGGAGGGGATTAGATACACAGCTCAGCAGACAGTATCATACAGGAGGGGATTAGATACACAGCTCAGCAGACAGTATCACACAGGATAAGATTAGATACACAGCTCAGCAGACAGTATCACACAGGAGAGGATTAGATACACGGCTCAGCAGACAGTATCACACAGGAGAGGATTAGCTACACAGCTCAGTAGACAGTATCACACAGGAGATGATTAGATACACTGCTCAGCAGACAGTATCACACAGGATAGGATTAGATGCACAGCTCAGCAGACAGTATCGCACAGGACAGGATTGGATTCACAGCTCAGCAGACAGTATCACACAGAAGAGGATTAGAGATACAGCTCAGCAGACAGTATCGCACAGGGCGGGATTAGATACACGGCTCAGCAGACAGTATCACACAGGATAGGATTAGATACACAATTCACCATCACTCAGTCATAATAGCTCAGCGGTATGTGGTGAGGGACTACTACTCCCAGCAAGTGACAGCGCAGGCACCGATCATGTAACTAAACCATCACTGCGTCATAATAGCACTGCAGTATGTGGTGAGGGACTACAACTCCCAGCAAGTGACAGCACAGGCACCGATCATGTAACTAAACCATCACTGCATCATAATAGCACTGCAGTATGTGGTGAGGGACTACAACTCCCAGCAAGTGACAGCGCAGGCACCGATCATGTAACTAAACCATCACTGCATCATAATAGCCCTGCAGTGTGTGGTGAGGGACTACAACTCCCAGCAAGTGACAGCGCAGGCACCGATCATGTAAATAAACCATCACTGCGTCATAATAGCACTGCAGTATGTGGTGAGGGACTACAACTCCCAGCAAGTGACAGCGCAGGTACCGGTCATGTAACTAAACCATAACTTCGTCATAATAGCACTGCAGTATGTGGTGAGGGACTACAACTCCCAGTAAGTGACAGCGCAGGCACCGATCATGTAACTAAACCATCACTGCGTCATAATAGCACTGCAGTATGTGGTGAGGGACTACAACTCCCAGCAAGTGACAGCGCAGGCACCGATCATGTAACTAAACCATCACTGCATCATAATAGCACTGCAGTATGTGGTGAGGGACTACAACTCCCAGCAAGTGACAGCACAGGCACCGATCATGTAACTAAATCATCACTGCATCATAATAGCATTGCAGTTTGTGGTGAGGGACTACAACTCCCAGCAAGTGACAGCGCAGGCACCGATCATGTAACTAAACCATCACTGCATCATAATAGCACTGCAGTATGTGGTGAGGGACTACAACTCCCAGCAAGTGACAGTGCAGGCACCGATCATGTAACTAAACCATCACTGCATCATATAGCACTGCAGTATGTGGTGAGGGACTACAACTCCCAGCAAGTGACAGAACAGGCACCGGTCATGTAACTAAACCATCACTGCATCATAATAGCACTGCAGTATGTGGTGAGGGACTACAACTCCCAGCAAGTGACAGCGCAGGCACCGATCATGTAACTAAACCATCACTGCATCATAATAGCCCTGCAGTATGTGGTGAGGGACTACAACTCCCAGCAAGTGACAGCGCAGGCACCGATCATGTAACTAAACCATCACTGCATCATAATAGCACTGCAGTATGTGGTGAGGGACTACAACTCCCAGCAAGTGACAGCGCAGGCTCCGATCATGTAACTAAACCATCACTGCATCATAATAGCACTGCAGTATGTGGTGAGGGACTACAACTCCCAGCAAGTGACAGCACAGGCACCGATCATGTAACTAAACCATCACTGCGTCATAATAGCACTGCAGTATGTGGTGAGGGACTACAACTCCCAGCAAGTGACAGCGCAGGCACCGGTCATGTAACTAAACCATCACTGCGTCATGATAACACTGCAGTATGTGGTGAGGGACTACAACTCCCAGCAAGTGACAGCGCAGGCACCACTCGTGTAACTAAACCATCTCTGCGTCATAATAGCACTGCAGTATGTGGTAAGGGACTACAACTCCCAGCAAGTGACAGCGCAGGCACCGGTCATGTAACTAAACCATCACTGCGTCATGATAACACTGCAGTATGTGGTGAGGGACTACAACTCCCAGCAAGTTTATTTCTTTTTATTTTACACGCTGCTGTTTTCCACAGTGAATTACCAGAAAGATCTGCACCAAAATCATGAAGTGCAAATTTGCTGTTGTGGATTTTCTTGTGGATTTTTGCTAATTTGCTCTGATTTTCTATGGAAATCCTCCAGGAACAATCTGCCACATTTGAACAGATCTTCAGGCCTCATTCAGACATCTGTAGTTTTCTGGTACATTAAAAAAAAAGCAAAAAAAAACAAAACTGATTTTCATCAAAGGGATCGATCCGAATTGTATCAATGTTTGTTACTATATGCAAATAAAAATATATATATATATATGGATATGTGAACTGCCCCATAGATGATAAAGGTGCGTATTATGTCTGTCAATAACATGGATGTAAAAAAACAGACGTCTGAATGAGACGTTCACCCACAAGATCATCCAGCAATAGTGCAGCTCTGACCTGACACATAGCATTCACAGAAAGGCTCCTGATCAGCACATATGATGTCTGTGATCTATAAAGAGTCCTCCACATTGTACCCACTACATATACATTCACAATAAAGCTGCCCCCGTAACATCAACTGCCCCACACCTACCACATATAGCCAGGTCCCCGCTCCCCCACACACAGTATACAGCCAGGTCCCCGCTCCCCCACACAAAGTATATAGCCAGGTCCCCGCTCCCCCACACAAAGTATATAGCCAAGATCCCCGCTCCCCCACACAAAGTATATAGACAAGATCCCCTCCTCCATGTATAGCATATTTATCCAGGTCCCCGCTCCCCTACACAAAGTATATAGACAAGGTCCCCGCTCCCCTACACAAAGTATAAAGCCAGGTCCCCGCTCCCCCACACACAGTATATAGCCAGGTCCCCGCTCCCCCACACAGCATACGGTATATAGACAAGTCCCCCACACACAGCATACGGTATATAGACAAGACCCCCACACACAGCATACAGTATATAGACAAGACCCCCACACACAGCATACGGTATATAGACAAGACCCCCACACACAGCATACGGTATATAGACAAGTCCCCCCCACACAGCATACGGTATATAGACAAGTCCCCCCCACACAGCATACGGTATATAGACAAGTCCCCCACACACAGCATACGGTATATAGACAAGTCCCCCACACACAGCATACAGTATATAGACAAGTCCCCCACACACAGCATACGGTATATTGACAAGTCCCCCACACACAGCATACGGTATATAGACAAGTCCCCCATACACAGCACACAGTATATAGACAAGTCCCCCACACACAGCATACGGTATATAGACAAGTCCCCCACACACAGCATACGGTATATAGACAAGTCCCCCACACACAGCATACGGTATATAGACAAGTCCCCCACACACAGCATACGGTATATAGACAAGACCCCCACACACAGCATACGGTATATAGACAAGTCCCCCCCACACAGCATACGGTATATAGACAAGTCCCCCCCACACAGCATACGGTATATAGACAAGTCCCCCACACACAGCATACGGTATATAGACAAGTCCCCCACACACAGCATACAGTATATAGACAAGTCCCCCACACACAGCATACGGTATATAGACAAGTCCCCCATACACAGCATACAGTATATAAACAAGTCCCCCATACACAGCATACGGTATATAGACAAGTCCCCCATACACAGCATACAGTATATAGACAAGTCCCCCACACACAGCATACAGTATATAGACAAGTCCCCCACACACAGCATACGGTATATAGACAAGACCCCCACACACAGCATACAGTATAAAGACAAGTCCCCCATACACAGCATACAGTATATAGACAAGTCCCCCACACACAGCATACAGTATATAGACAAGTCCCCCACACACAGCATACAGTATATAGACAAGTCCCCCACCACACAGCATACGGTATATAGACAAGTACCCCACACAGCATACGGTATATAGACAAGACCCCCCCACACAGCATACGGTATATAGACAAGTCCCCCACACACAGCATACGGTATATAGACAAGTCCCCCACACACATCATACGGTATATAGACAAGACCCCCACACACAGCATACAGTATAAAGACAAGACCCCCACACACAGCATACAGTATATAGACAAGTCCCCCACACACAGCATACAGTATATAGACAAGTCCCCCACACACAGCATACAGTATATAGACAAGTCCCCCACACACAGCATACAGTATATAGACAAGTCCCCACACACAGCATACAGTATATAGACAAGTCCAGCATACAGTATATAGACAAGTCCCCCACACACAGCATACGGTATATAGACAAGACCCCCACACACAGCATACGGTATATAGACAAGTCCCCCCCACACAGCATACGGTATATAGACAAGTACCCTACACACAGCATACGGTATATAGACAAGTACCCCACACACAGCATACGGTATATAGACAAGTCCCCCACACACAGCATACGGTATATAGACAAGTCCCCCACACACAGCATACGGTATATAGACAAGTCCCCCACACACAGCATACGGTATATAGACAAGTCCCCCACACACAGCATACGGTATATAGACAAGTCCCCCACACACAGCATACGGTATATAGACAAGTCCCCCACACAGCATACGGTATATAGACAAGTCCCCCAGACACAGCATACAGTATATAGACAATACCCCACACAGCATACGGTATATAGACAAGTCCCCCACACAGCATACGGTATATAGACAAGTCCCTCCCACACAGCATACGGTATATAGACAAGTCCCCCCCACACACAGCATACGGTAAATAGACAAGTCCCCCATACACAGCATACAGTATATAGACAAGTCCCCCACACACAGCATACAGTATATAGACAAGTCCCCCACACACAGCATACAGTATATAGACAAGACCCCCACACAGCATACGGTATATAGACAAGTCCTCTACACATACAGTATATAGACAAGTCCCCCACACACAGTATACGGTATATAGACAACTCCCCCACACACACAGCATATGGTATATAGACAAGTCCCCCACACACAGCATACAGTATATAGACAAGTCCCCCCCACACAGCATACAGTATATAGACAAGTCACCCACACACAGCATACAGTATATAGACAAGTCCCCCACACACAGCATACGGTATATAGACAAGTCCCCCATACACAGCATACAGTATATAGACAAGTCCCCCACACACAGCATACGGTATATAGACAAGTCCCCCCCACACACAGCATACGGTAT
Source organism: Phyllobates terribilis (assembly GCF_046119375.1). NCBI lineage: Eukaryota > Metazoa > Chordata > Amphibia > Anura > Dendrobatidae > Phyllobates > Phyllobates terribilis. The sequence goes on along the minus strand of NW_027363003.1, from coordinate 2,905,735 downwards.
ATAGACAAGTCCCCCCCACACAGCATACAGTATATAGACAAGTCACCCACACACAGCATACAGTATATAGACAAGTCACCCACACACAGCATACAGTATATAGACAAGTTCCCCACACACAGCATACAGTATATAGACAAGTCCCCCTCACAGCATACGGTATATAGACAAGCCCCCACACACAGCATACGGTATATAGACAAGTCCCCCACACACAGCATACAGTATATAGACAAGACCCACACACAGTATATAGACAAGTCCCCCACACACAGCATACGGTATATAGACAAGTCCCCCACACACAGCATACAGTATATAGACAAGTCTCCCACCACACAGCATACGGTATATAGACAAGTACCCCACACAGCATACGGTATATAGACAAGTCCCCCCCACACAGCATACGGTATATAGACAAGTCCCCCACACACAGCATACAGTATATAGACAAGTCCCCCCCACACAGCATACAGTATATAGACAAGACCCCCACACACATCATACGGTATATAGACAAGACCCCCACACACAGCATACAGTATAAAGACAAGACCCCCACACACAGCATACAGTATATAGACAAGTCCCCCACACACAGCATACAGTATATAGACAAGTCCCCCACACACAGCATACAGTATATAGACAAGTCCCCCACACACAGCATACAGTATATAGACAAGTCCCCCATACACAGCATACAGTATATAGACAAGTCCCCCACACACAGCATACGGTATATAGACAAGACCCCCACACACAGCATACGGTATATAGACAAGTCCCCCCCACACAGCATACGGTATATAGACAAGTACCCTACACACAGCATACGGTATATAGACAAGTACCCCACACACAGCATACGGTATATAGACAAGTACCCCACACACACCATACAGTATATAGACAAGTCCCCCACACACAGCATACAGTATATAGACAAGTCCCCCACACACAGCATACAGTATATAGACAAGTTCCCCACACAGAGCATACAGTATATAGACAAGTCCCCCACACACAGCATACAGTATATAGACAAGTTCCCCACACAGAGCATACGGTATATAGACAAGTCCCCCACACACAGCATACAGTATATAGACAAGTCCCCCACACACAGCATACAGTATATAGACAAGTCCCCCATACACAGCATACAGTATATAGACAAGTCCCCCATACACAGCATACAGTATATAGATAAGTCCCCCATACACAGCATACGGTATATAGACAAGTCCCCCACACACAGCATACGGTATATAGACAAGTCCCCCACACACAGCATACAGTATATAGACAAGACCCCCACATAGCATACAGTATATAGACAAGTCCCCCACACACAGCATACAGTATATAGACAAGTCCCCCATGCACAGCATACAGTATATAGACAAGTCCCCCACACACAGCATACGGTATATAGACAAGTCCCCTACACACAGCATACGGTATATAGACAAGTCCCCCACACACAGCATACGGTATATAGACAAGTCCCCCACACAGCATACGATATATAGACAAGTCCCCCACACACAGCATACGGTATATAGACAAGTCCCCCACACACAGCATACGGTATATAGACAAGTTCCCCACACACAGCATACAGTATATAGACAAGTCCCCCACACAGCATACAGTATATAGACAAGTCCCCCACACACAGCATACAGTATATAGACAAGTCCCCCATACACAGCATACAGTATATAGACAAGTTCCCCACACACAGCATACGGTATATAGACAAGTCCCGCACACACAGCATACGGTATATAGACAAGTTCCCCACACAGAGCATACAGTATATAGACAAGTCCCCCACACAGCATACAGTATATAGACAAGTTCCCCACACACAGCATACGGTATATAGACAAGTCCCCCATACACAGCATACAGTATATAGACAAGTCCCCCATACAAAGCATACGGTATATAGACAAGTCCCCCATACAAAGCATACGGTATATAGACAAGTCCCCCACACAGCATACAGTATATAGACAAGTCCCCCAAACAGCATACAGTATATAGACAAGTCCCCCACACAGCATACAGTATATAGACAAGTCCCCCACACACAGCATACAGTATATAGACAAGTTCCCCACACAGAGCATACAGTATATAGACAAGTCTCCCACACACAGCATACAGTATATAGACAAGTTCCCCACACACAGCATACAGTATATAGACAAGTCCCCCTCACAGCAAACGGTATATAGACAAGTCCCCCATACACAGCATACGGTATATAGACAAGTCCCCCACACACAGCATACGGTATATAGACAAGTCCCCCACACACAGCATACAGTATATAGACAAGTCCCCCACACACAGCATACAGTATATAGACAAGTCCCCCACACACAGCATACAGTATATAGACAAGTTCCCCACACAGAGCATACAGTATATAGACAAGTCCCCCACACACAGCATACGGTATATAGACAAGTCCCCCACACACAGCATACAGTATATAGACAAGTCCCCCACACACAGCATACAGTATATAGACAAGTCCCCCACACACAGCATACAGTATATAGACAAGTCCCGCACACACAGCATACAGTATATAGACAAGTTCCCCACACAGAGCATACGGTATATAGACAAGTCCCCCACACACAGCATACAGTATATAGACAAGTCCCCCACACACAGCATACAGTATATAGACAAGTTCCCCACACAGAGCATACAGTATATAGACAAGTCCCCCACACACAGCATACGGTATATAGACAAGTCCCCCACACACAGCATACAGTATATAGACAAGTCCCCCACACACAGCATACAGTATATAGACAAGTTCCCCACACAGAGCATACAGTATATAGACAAGTCCCCCACACACAGCATACAGTATATAGACAAGTCCCCCACACACAGCATACAGTATATAGACAAGTTCCCCACACAGAGCATACGGTATATAGACAAGTCCCCCACACACAGCATACAGTATATAGACAAGTCCCCCACACACAGCATACAGTATATAGACAAGTCCCCCATACACAGCATACAGTATATAGACAAGTCCCCCATATACAGCATACAGTATATAGATAAGTCCCCCATACACAGCATACGGTATATAGACAAGTCCCCCACACACAGCATACGGTATATAGACAAGTCCCCCACACACAGCATACAGTATATAGACAAGACCCCCACATAGCATACAGTATATAGACAAGTCCCCCACACACAGCATACAGTATATAGACAAGTCCCCCATGCACAGCATACAGTATATAGACAAGTCCCCCACACACAGCATACGGTATATAGACAAGTCCCCCACACACAGCATACAGTATATAGACAAGACCCCCACACAGCATACAGTATATAGACAAGTCCCCCCCACACAGCATACGGTATATAGACAAGTCCCCCACACACAGCATACGGTATATAGACAAGTCCCCCACACACAGCATACGATATATAGACAAGTCCCCCACACACAGCATACGGTATATAGACAAGTCCCCCACACACAGCATACGGTATATAGACAAGTCCCCCATACACAGCATACGGTATATAGACAAGTCCCCCACACACAGCATACAGTATATAGACAAGTTCCCCACACACAGCATACAGTATATAGACAAGTCCCCCACCCCCTCCCCCTCCACACACAGCATACGGTATATAGACAAGTCCCCCACACAGCATACAGTATACAGACAAGTTCCCCACACACAGCATAAGGTATATAGACAAGTCCCCCACACAGCATACGGTATATAGACAAGTCCCCCACCCCCTCCCCCCCCACACACAGCATACAGTATATAGACAAGTCCCCCACACACAGCATACAGTATATAGACAAGTCCCCCACACAGCATACGGTATATAGACAAGTCCCCCATACACAGCATACAGTATATAGACAAGTCCTCCACACACAGCATACGGTATATAGACAAGTCCCCACCACACAGCGAACAGTATATAGACAAGTCCCCCCCACACAGCATACGGTATATAGACAAGTCCCCCACACACAGCATACAGTACATAGACAAGTCCCCCACACACAGCATACAGTATATAGACAAGTCGCCCACACACAGCATACAGTATATAGACAAGTCCCCCACACAGCATACGGTATATAGACAAGTCCCCACCACACAGCAAACAGTATATAGACAAGTCCCCCCCCCACAGCATACAGTATATAGACAAGTCCCCCACACACAGCATACAGTACATAGACAAGTCCCCCACACACAGCATACAGTATATAGACAAGTCGCCCACACACAGCATACAGTATATAGACAAGTCCCCCACACAGCATACGGTATATAGACAAGTTCCCCACACAGAGCATACAGTATATAGACAAGTCCCCCACACACAGCATACGGTATATAGACAAGTCCCCCACACACAGCATACGGTATATAGACAAGTCCCCCACACACAGCATACAGTACATAGACAAGTCCCCCACACACAGCATACAGTATATAGACAAGTCGCCCACACACAGCATACAGTATATAGACAAGTCCCCCACACAGCATACAGTATATAGACAAGTCGCCCACACACAGCATACAGTATATAGACAAGTCCCCCACACAGCATACAGTATATAGACAAGTCCCCCACACACAGCATACAGTATATAGACAAGTTCCCCACACAGAGCATACAGTATATAGACAAGTCCCCCACACACAGCATACGGTATATAGACAAGTCCCCCCACACACAGCATACAGTATATAGACAAGTCCCCCACACACAGCATACAGTATATAGACAAGTCCCCCACACAGTATACAGTATATAGACAAGTCCCCCACACACAGCATACGGTATATAGACAAGTCCCCCACCTCCCACACACGGTATACAGACAAGTCCCCCCCACACACAGCATACGGTATATAGACAAGTCCCCCACCTCCCACACACGGTATACAGACAAGTCCCCCCCACACACAGCATACAGTATACAGACAAGTCCCCCCCACACACACACAGCATACAGTATATAGACAAGTCAAACCACACACCCCCACACACACAGCATACGGTATATGGACAAGTGCATAGCTGTGCTAGGGTAGGAGTGGGAGGAGCCTTCCTTCTCTTGTCAGTGCTGGCCCTGCAGTGGGGCCCACCAGGGAATTCCCCAGCAGGCCAGTCCGTGCCTGGTCACATGCTGACTAGAGTCTCAGACACCTCTCTGAGTAGCCCACTGATAGAAGTGGATGAGAATCTAGTCGGCATTTGACCTCAACTATTACATCATAACACCGGCTTTATCTTTTTAAAGCTTTGTAACCTTTACTCACTTTATGAATCAGCCACAGATAAAACTCAATAAGGATGGGTTGCTACTGTGTGCAATTTGCCAGCCAGCCCAGAACAGCGGTGACCTGAGCCGACAGCAGCGACTTGAGTAGACTGTGGCCACCTGAGCCAACAGCAGCATTTAAATTGAGCTATCGCCAGGAAATGGATGACAATGGCAGTCAGGGGAATGGTGAAGGCCTGCATGGCGGCCATCTTGGTACTCCTGTGAAGTTCATCCACAGTCTGGACTTAATCTTATAAACTGTATACTGCATTACTAGAGGATTACTGTATATAGAATAAGCAGTCAAGAGATTGCAGGTTCAAGTGCCCTAAGGGGACATAAAAAAATAAAGTAAAAATGGAAAAAAAAGAAAAAAGTTTTACAAAGGAAAAAAAATAAACAAAAATGTTAAATCACCCCTATTTTCCAAGGTAACAAAAAAAGAAATTAAAAAAGAAACATTTTATATTGTCATGTCTGTAAAAGTCCGACCTATCAAAGCCCAAATTATTTAAACCGCACGTTAAATAGCGGAAAAATAAATTAAGAAGCCAGAATTGCCGTATTATGGTGTCACCAAACAGTAATAAATAACCCGGTATTGTGTCACCATTTTGTGGGACCCGGCATTTGTTCCATGCTTCTGCTGATGAATCTGGGCGAGGTTCGCTTTCTGCTCGCCGACCTGCGGGGGTTATTGATGCCATTCTCTGCTGTCTACAAACTTTTCATCTCTTTTTGATGCATTTTTTGGGAGGTAAAATTACCCAAAAAGAAAAAAAAATTGGGTGTTTAGATTATCTTTGCTGTTGGGCATTTGCTGTAGGGGTTAATATATTTATGATTTGATAGATCGGACTTTTTGTCAGTGTGTCAATACTAAATAAATAAATATATATATATATAATCGTTTAGTCTTGCTTTGTATTGACAAATGGAGGTAGGAAATTTAAAAGGATTTTTTTTATATATATAAATTTCAATTTTAATACTTTTCTATCACATTATTTTTTGGTCCCGTTGGGCAACTTGAACCAAAAATCCACAACTCATTGGAATTGCGACACTTAAATTCTGTGGATGTCGGGAAGGGGATAAAGAGAATAAAGTAACTTTGCAGAATGCTTCCGTTTTGTGTACACAGCTCCTGTGCTGACTTAATGTTCTCTTTGGTTACACCACACACCCATTCTGTGTCCGGCCCCCACAGATCGCCATCTCCATATATATGGGGGGATTTCCTCATGTGACGACCCCTCTGCCGATGTATACAGATCACATGTGGCTTCACCTTCAGCTTTGATCTCCGCAGTCTTCAGTTCCGGATCCTCCAGGATGAGGGATAAATCTTTCTTGCTCTTCATTCCCCTCCGTGGCTGATACAGCAGCTCCACCGCGCCGACGTTCCCCTCATAGGGAGGAATCGCTCCGCAAAGACTGTTCTCAGCCACAGGACGATCCGCCGGATACAGGAGGAAAGTTCTCATCTCTGCAATGAAGGATTATTCCACTTTTCTGCCATTTGTAAGATCTCTGCTTGTTGTCTGAGAATATAATCATTCTTGTTAATATCCAGAACCGGAAAAAAATCTAATCCTGACAGCAGCGGAGCATTTATTACAATGGTATTCAGTCTAGACGATCCCCCTCCTGTCCTGACCGTTTGCTACAATGTATCAGTGCAGGGAAAATCTATCAGTTTGGACTTGGTTTCCCTTACAGAGGATTGTCCAGGCCAGACACCATTGTACCCAGTGGCGTCCCGCCAATGGCGGCAGGCCACGCGACTGCTATGGGGCCCGTGAGCTGGGGGGGCCCCATAGCAGTCGCCTGCACTGTGTACCCCCGCATCGGGTCCCCCTCCTGCACCCAGGCAAGCGGCGGGGCCCTGAGCAGGCGGGGGGCTTACTCGCCATCGGGCATCCCAGCGTACTATGGGCCCCCCGCCTGCTCAGGGCCCCGGCCGGCACAATACTTACCTCTTCCGGTGCCCTAGACGCTAGAATGTATGGGATCCTTCCAGGTATGATGTCATTTCCGGGGGCGTGTTCTAGTTCAGCACCAGACTCCGGAGTCTCATGCAGAGACAGAGCTGCCGGTGAAGCTGCAGGAGGAGGTCAGTATCCTAAGCTGAGAAACAGGAGATTGTTCTATTAATTGCTGGTCTGATGTCTTTTCTTCTTGTTGTTTTTGGGGTGAGGGGGCTTGATACTTGCGAGTGAGGGATTTGGGGGGGTTAATGCTGGAGGGCAGTCTGGTGGGGTTAATTAATGCTTGTGGAGATCTTAGGGGGCTCTGGGGAATAATGCAGGGATAATGTGTGCTTGTGGGGGCCCTAAGGGGATGCTGTGGGCTTGTGAGGGCTCTGGGGGGGATGCTGCGGGCTTGTGGGGGCCCTAAGGGGGATTTTGCGGTCTTGTGGGGGCTCTGGGGGGGATGCTGCGAGCTTGTGGGGCCCTGGGGGAGATGCTGCGGGCTTGTGGGGCCTTGGGGGGGATGCTGTGGGCTTGTGGGTGCTCTGGGGGGGATGCTGCGGGCTTGTGGGGCCCTGAAGGGGTGCTGTGGGCTTGTGGGGGCCCTGGGGGGATGCTGTGGGCTTCTGGGGCCCTGGGGGGGATGCTGTGGGTTTGTGGGGGCCCTTGGGGGGATACTGTGGGCTTGTGGGTGCTCTGTGGGGGATGCTGCTTGCTTGTGGGGCCCTGGGCGGGGATGCTGTGGGCTTGTGGGTGCTCTCGGGGGGATGCTGCAGGCTTGTGGGTGCTCTGGGGGGGATGCTGTGGGCTTGTGGGGGTTCTGGGGGTATGCTGCAGGCTTCTGGGTCCTCTGCGGGGGGGGTGCTGCAGGCTTGTGGGGGCCCCGGGGGGAAGCAGAAGGCTTGTGGGGGCCCCGGGTGGGATGCAGCGGGCTTGTGGGGCCTCTGTATGGGGTCCAGCCTGCATATGGCATTACATGGGGACCAGGCAGTATTTTCTACGGTGAATTATATGGGATCCAGTATTTTGTATGGAGCATTATATAGGGCTCATAATACTGTATGGAGGACTATGTGGTGCCATAACACTGTATGGAGGACTATACTGTACGGTCTGCACTGTGCGCTGTGAGGATTCACCGGTTTCTGAGCTATTGTAGAACTTACAAAAGATATCACTCATGAAATGTAAGAAGTCAGTGAAATGTTTGGCATTGTACTATGTCTATATCTATAATTTCTCTGCTGTATCTGTGCATCATGAATGGTTGGATGTGTTAAAGGGGCCACTGAGACTCTTTCGCCCGGGGCCCACGAAAACCTGGAGGAGGGAGCATCATGTGACACTCACTCTCCCATCATTCCTCCTCTGCGTCTGACGCAGCATCATGATGACGCGCCACGCTGTGTCAGACAGTGGAGCTGGCAGCTGCTGAGGTGATCAGCTGCAGAGACTGAAGCAGCGGGGAACGAGGAGCGGTAAGTATGTATTTATTTTTTAAATCATTGTGTACTGATAATACTGGAGGACTGGAGCTGCATTTTACCCTACGGGTGGGGGGGGGCTGCATTTTACCCTATGGGGGGCTGCATTATACTGCGTACAGGACCATGGGGGAATGCATTATACTGAGTGGAGAACCATGGCGAGTGTCTTAAGGCCCCGTCACACTAAGCGATGCAGCAGCGATCCCGACAACGATACGACCTGTCAGGGATCGTTGCTGCATCGCTAATACATCGCTGGTGAGCTGTCAAACAGGCAGGCTCACCAGCGATCAGGGGAGCAGCGATATCGTGGAAAGAATCGTTCCACGATGTCCTGCTCCTGTTACCAGCCTGCTGCTTAAGCAGGAGCAGGCTGGTAACCATGGTAAACATCGGGTTACTAAGTGCGCGTGTGCCCCTAGTAACCCGCTGTTTATCATGGATACCACTCTGCTAAGGTGAACGGTGGCCTCCGCGCACCGTAGCAGAGTGGTATCCATGGTAAACAGCGGGTTACTAAGTGCGCGCGTGCCCCTAGTAACCCGCTGTTTATCATGGATATCACTCTGCTAAGGTGAACGGTAGCCTCCGCGCACCGTAGCAGAGTGGTATCCATGGTAAACAGCGGGTTACTAAGTGCGCGCGTGCCCCTAGTAACCCGATGTTTACCATGGTTACCAGCCAGATCGTTGGTCCCGCTGGTCACACACAGCGATGTGTGCTGGCCAGCGGGAGGCCAACGACCAAAAAATGGTCCAGGACACTTTGCAGCGATCAGCGACCTCACAGCAGGGGCCTGATCGTTGCAAAGTGTCACACATAGCGACATCTCTGGTGAGGTCGCTGGTGAGTCACCAAAACCGTGACACAGCAGCGATCTCGCTAGCGATATCGCTATGTGAGACGGGGGCTTTATACTGTGTGGAGGACCATGGGGGAGTACATTGTACAGTGTGGAGGACCATGGGGGAGTGCATTGTACTGTGTGGAGGACCATGGGGGAGTGCATTATACTGTGTGGAGGACCATGGGGGAGTGCATGGTACTGTGTGGAGGACCATGGGGGAGTGCATTATACTGTGTGGAGGACCACGGGGAGTGCATTGTACTGTGTGGAGGACCACGAGGGAGTGCATTATACTGCGTGGAGGACCACGTGGGAGTGCATAATACTGCGTGGAGGACCACGAGGGAGTGCATTATACTGCGTGGAGGACCATGGCGAGTGCCTTATACTGTGTGGAGAACCATGGCGAGAGTCTTATACTGAGTGCATTATACTCTATGGAGTGTGGAGAGGTGTGGGGCAGTTGGGGGATCATACTTTACCCTGGGAGTTGAGGTCGGGTACAGTAGGGTCATTATACTGCGCATATGGAGGAATTCACCATGGGGGTATCATACCGTGTTTGGGGGGCACTTTTGTTGGCACCACACTTTATGGGCAATGAAAAAGGGATCTAGGACTTCAGCAGGAGGAAAATTACTATGTAAAGGCTGGAAGGTTGTGAGATCTGATCTTCTGCGACCCCCGACAATTATTTACATTTTTGTTGCTGGGGGGGGGGGCCCAATTAGAACTTCTGCGTCCTATGTACGCCCCTGATTATACCAAATCCTCAGCTGTGCTGGTACTAAGGATATGGACACTCAGACATTTTGGGCTAAATATATACATACAAATATTTTTTCAATAACGTTTCATAAACAATTTGGCTTTTTTATTTCCTTTGCATTGCTAGTTGCAGATTGAGCTCACTGAGAATTTATCAGTGAGCTCATTCTGACCTTCTCTGTGCTGATTATGTTCACAGACCAGCATGAAAGTTGGGCTGATCTCTGATGCAGTCATAAATCATCGCAGAAATAAAAGAGCTGGAAACTCCACATCATAAGGAGCTCACTGACTGAATCTCAAGTTAACTCATTCTGCAGCCATCAATGTGCTGCTGGGAAACTAAAGGCTGGTAAAGGCCGAACAGAGCAAATATTACATGAAGAGAAATAGTAAAAAGTATTTTTAGACCAATATACATGTATTTAAAGGGATTGTCCGGTGTGAAGCTGAAGGCTGCAGTCATCTGTGTGACTCTCTGTGACTGCAGACTTGTAATCCTCACATCATGTAGACTGCGCGCTGCCAGCATTATTCTCAGCCCAGAGATGGCAGAAGCCCCTGTATCATGTGTACAGGAATTGTGCCCCCTCTCCCCGAGGAGCAGCAGTGCCTCGTCCTCCAGATACATGAGGGTCCCATCGGGGAGATCCGCATGTACCGGCCATGATGTCATCTCCATGGATACGGCATCAGTGTGCAGAGCAGAAGACCCCTGTAAGGGAGAGCTCAGACGTGGGGGGATTGATGTGGATGTGAGGAGCAGATCCCCCCCATATTCACAGATTATCGCACAATACATGTGGCCTTGCACAGGAAAAACTGTGAGGAAAGAAGAAATCAGATTTCTTACAATATAGAATAATGTCCTCCTGCCCTCGCTCATGTCCAGTATTATTTATCCCCTGACCTTTAGGGTGGGGAACCCCTCCTGAGCCCCCTACATTATATAGCAGCCATATATCTGCTCCATTACTGGCAGAAGGTAAGGAGCCAATCACACTGCACGGCTTCTACTTCCTGCTCTAAGCCCCGCCCACCTGCCTTCCCTTGAGATCTCCATGACAACCCTTGTGTGACTACAGTGACAGGCCACGCCCCCAAGGATTCTGATCAGTGCGGATGTCTCCATATTGCTGAGGACTGTGAGCGGCTGATGGGCGGAGCCAGCAGCGATGTGAGGGGCGGAGCCAGCAGCGATATGAGGGGCGGAGCCAGCAGCGATATGAGGGGCGCTCACAGCACTGACAGGAGCAGGTGTGTGTGCAGCCAGTTCCTCTGCTGTGGGTGTTGTGGTGTGTGAGCTTCGCCGTGTATATATTATACACATATATATATATATACACAGGTGAAATCAGAAGTTTCCATACACTGTATAAATAGACACATCTGCAGGTTTTTCTCAATATCTGACATGAAATCAGAATAAACCTTTCCCTTTTTAGGTCAATTAGGATTACCATCATTTTTAATATTTGCCAAATGCCAGAATAATGAGAGAGAGAGAATGTTTTAGGACATTTTTATTACTTACTGCTAAGTCAATAGTTTACCTCTTTCCCTCATTCATTGGGAGTGGGGCGCGGAGGATGCTGGGTGGGACGCTCGGGGTAACCCCCGCCCACAGCCCAGCATCCACCGCGGGGTCCGCGACACTAATGTCACCCCTCATTTGACGTGACATCAGCGGAAGAAAGAGCCGGCTGCAGCCGGGGGGTCACGTGATGCCTGTGAGGGGCGCTATCGCCAGTCCCTCCTACAGGAAATCAACCCCACATGATGCTGCCACCCCCATGTTTCACAGTTGGGATGGTGTTCTTAGGCTTCCAAGCTTCTCCTTTTTTCTTCCAAAAGTAACGATGGTCACTATGCCCAAAAAGTAAAATTTTAGTTTCATCAGACCACGGGACATGTCTCCAAAAATTAAGGTCTTTGTTCCTGTGTGCATTTGCAAACATTAATCTGGCTTTTTTATCTTTCTTTTGGAGTAATGGCTTCTTCCTGGCACAGTGGCCTTTCAGCCTATATTGATACAGTACTCATTTCACTGTGGATATTGACACAATCTTATCAGCTTCCCCTATCATCTTCACAAGACCTTTTGCTTTTGTCCTTGATATGCACATATCGGACCAAAGCACGTTCATGTCTGGGACACAGAACCCGTCTCCTTCCTGAGCGGTGTGATGGCTGGACAGTCCCATCTTGTTTGTACTTGCATATAATTGTTTGTACAGATTAACGAGACACCTTCAGGTATCTTGAAATAGTACCCAAGGATGCGCCAGACTTGTGCAAGTCCACAATTCTCTTCCTGATATCTTGGTTGATTTCTTTAGACTTTCCCATGATGCTACACAAAGAAGCAGTGTGTTTCAGGTGTGCATTAAAATACATCCACAGGTGTGTCTCTAATTAACTGAGATGTTGCCAAAAAACCGATCAGAAGTTTCCAAACACATGACATCATCATATGGGCAGTCCAGAATTTTTTAAAGGTATAGCAATATTAGTGTATGTAAACTTATGACTTTGCAGTAAGTAATAAAAATGCTTTAAAACATTCTCTCTCTCTCTTATTATTCTGGCATTTGGCAAATCTTAAAAATTATGGTAATACTAATTGACCTAAAACGTGAAGGTTTATTCTGATTTCATGTCAGATATTTAGAAAAACATGCAGATGTGTCTTTTTATTGTTATGATCTGCAACAAGTACTAAGGAAAGAAAGGAGAAAGCTATCCCTACAGTAAGACTAAGCTGAATCCCTACGATGTAGCGGGCTGCCTGTTCCTAGCGAACAGACCCGCCTTAGTCCTCGGCTAGTCTGAACGAAGACCTATAGCATAAAGGAGAGGGGTCCCTAAAAGAACTAAGGACTGGAACAAAAATGGGACATCTCCTAAACAGAGAAGTTGTTACAGAACACAAAAAGATAAACTGACAAAAAGGTACTAGAGGTCACAGAAGGACCAAGCGAACTGACAGAGAAAAGCACAGAAGCACCTGGCTAGCAAAGCAGTCAAACAACACTGAAGTCCAACACAGCCAAAAGGGCGGAGCTGGAATATAAAGGCAGATGGTCTTGTGACCGCAAAACACAAGATGGAAAAAACAAACAGGAGGGTTCTAACATTTATATAGTGTATGTAAATTTCTGGTTTCAACTGTGTATACAGGTGACAGGAGCAGGTGTGTGTGCAGCCAGGTCCGCTCTTTTTGTGGCGCCGCAGCGGAGCGTGTTGTGGTGTGTGAGCTCTGTCGTGTATATAGTACAGAGGAGTATATATATATGTGTGTATATACACGGGGCATGCAGGAGTTTTTAGTTTACCAGTTTGGGTCCATGCGGAGCAGCTATAGGATTCACTGGTAACATTTTGGGGAACAGACAAAGTTTTTATAATTTTTATTCCATTTTTCTTTTGCGTGAGATTAATAAAAAAACAATTCTGCTGATGTTTTTTTATTTTTTCCAGCATTCAATGGCAAAACCCCAGGAATGGTTCTTATATTTTTTCTTTCCAGCGTTTATCGTGCAGTATAGAGACAAAATGAACAAAAGCTACAATTTTGCCATTAATTCTTACTATTTTATTCTTATGCTGTTTTTTGTGCTGGATAAATCATGTGATCGTTGTACAGTTTGGATTGTTGTTCTCTGCGATGTTAATCAGGTTTAGTTTTTTTGTTCTTGTTTTTTGGGGGTTTATTTTAATAAAATCTAGTTTTAATGTAAGAAAAAAAATTATATTTGAGTTTTTACTTTGTATATTTCCAAATATTTTATTGAAACGGAGTAAAGGAAAGAAGGATGAACTAGTGGGAGAGCAACTGTAAAGGACCCCTGCCAGTCCCTAAAACTAAAGGGGCCTGTGACGACACAGCATTTAATCGTAATTATCCAGATGTAAATTCCATAGGCCCAGAATGATAGACTATTGCCTGAATTATTAACTATTGAATTTATGTGTTTCTTTCTTCGGTTGGTTAACGCACATGATCTTTTGTCATGAGTCTGAATGTTGACTCATCTTGTAGGTTGAGGTGATATTTGTTAATTGATAAATGGTTATTTACCTCTTATATCAACTCTTCTGGTTTATTGTACTGTTATCTTTGCAATACAGGGACGCAGGCTCTTTGAACAATGGATGTTTGCTAAATATGTTGATTACCATTTTATAAGTCCATGCAATTTGTTGACTTGCATTGTTTCGGAATTTATAGTTTATCCTTCAATGTTTGCAATGTTTGCAAGTCAACATTGGGGGATGAACTGTGGATGCTCCAGTAATGAGAATTAGTAACACCACCCCTTTCTCTTGACCTATGGATGAAGTCTTGAAGAAGGACAGTTGTGAACTACATAAAGGAGTCTTTTTACAAAACCACTGCCAGGAACACTCTATGGGACAGCTCCACAGAACACCATGAATCCATTAAGAGGGACACAGATTTGGTTTCTACAGGATGCCAGCTTAAGGGACCACAGTCCTGGCTGGAGGAATACAGATCTGCTCCATTGACTACTATAGAACCCATGGATACATCTGGGAAAACCAGGTTGGGACCACCAGTCGCCTGGTCCCATGGAGATGTTTGGAGTAGCCAGGTTGGGACACTCCGGCCACCTGGAACTCGTGAATATGCTCGGAAAAAGCCAAGTCGGGACCTTCCGGTCACCTAGTTCCATGGATATGTTCGGAGAAGCCAGGTTGGAACTTTCTGGTCTCCTGGCCACGTACCTCAATGGACTGTCAGCTTTCTAAGCTTGTTGTTACCTCCTCTTTGTGGGTGCTCTTTGGTGGGGGTGCCATTGGTGGGGGTAGTCAGCCCCAGAAGCCCCTCGGATTGGCAGCTGCTTTAATCCCAGCGAGTGAGCGGGAGGGTGAGACTCTGTAATTTGCACCATATTAGGTATTTGCTGGGACTGTTCGATATGTTTATTGTGTGTTTGGTGGCTCAATAAAATATTACCTCACTGTTTTACAATCATCCTGTGTTGTTGTTTATGTATCTTCTATCAGTGATGGATTATAATGAGTGTGATCTGCTCCACCATGAGGGGCCCGATCCTCCCGGGGGCCCACGTTCAAAGATCCCAGCACGGCTCAGGACGGATTCTTGTAGTGCTGATGTTTGATAAATAGGATAATAGAGCGCTCATAGAAAATAAATGTCTGACCTCTTCTTTCTGATGGGCATTTTAGAGCGAGGAGCTGCGCTCTGGACTCACCGCTGCACTCCCCATGCCATTGCGGTGGCCATCTTAATATCGATCTGTGCGGAGGAGACTGTGGGAGTCAGACGGAGGTGTCAAATGTACGGACCCTTTTAATCACAGGATGGAGGGTCACTGTAAATATTAATTCATGAACCACTGTGCATAGTGACTCGCCCCCAGGGCCGTGGGGCACTCGGCAGCCGGGCCTCTGGTTGCCGGGTGGCTGGCCCAGTCCGTGGCCCAGGACGGTCACTCAAAGGGGGGGGGAATGCTTATAGGGGAAATTGTTGTGACGCCACCTGTGGATTCTGGTAAGAGGTTACCAGCGCTGCGACAGTCCACTGAGGCTGATGTTAGGGGCAGCTATGGTGGGACGGCTCCCCACAGGTAGAGCAGGCCTCAGGGCAGTGTAGAGGTGTAGAAAGATGGTGGAAGCAGGAGGGAGACGGCAGGACGATTCCAGAGGAAGTACAGGCACACACACAAGGGTAAACTTCAATACCTTTACTGGTGGTGATGCAGGTACGGTCCAGGGCTTGTGGGGGCCCCGGGGGGATGCTGCGGGCTTGTGGGGGCCCTAAGGGGATGCTGCGGGCTTGTGGGGCCCTGGGGGGGATTCTGCGGGCTTGTGGGGCCCTGGAGGGGATGCTGTGGGCTTGTGGGTGCTCTGGGGGGGATGCTGCAGGCTTGTGGGGTCTATGGGGGGGATGCTGCAGGCATGTGGGGGCACTGGGGGGGGTGATGCAGGCTTGAGGGGGGCCCTGGGGGGATGCAGCCGGCTTGTGGGGGCCCCGGGGAGGATGCAGCGGGCTTGTGGGGCCTCTGTATGGGGTCCAGCCTGCATATGGCATTACATGGGGACCAGGCAGTATTCTCTATGGTGAATTATATGGGATCCAGTATTTTGTATGGAGCATTATATAGGGCTCATAATACTGTATGGAGGACTATGTGGTGCCCATAATATTGTATGGAGGACTTAGTGGTGCCATAACACTGTATGGAGGACTATACTGTCCGGTCTGCACTGTGCGCTGTGAGGATTCACCGGTTTCTGAGCTATTGTAGAATTTACAAAAGATATCACTCATGAAATGTAAGAAGTCAGTGAAATTTTTGGCATTGTACTATATCTATAATTTCTCTGCTGTATCTGTGCATCATGAATGGTTGGATGTGTTAAAGGGGCCACTGAGACTCTTTCGCCCGGGGCCCACGAAAACCTGGAGGAGGGAGCATCATGTGACACTCCCTCTCCCATCATTCCTCCTCTGCGTCTGACGCAGCATCATGATGACGCGCCACGCTGTGTCAGACAGTGGAGCTGGCAGCTGCTGAGGTGATCAGCTGCAGAGACTGAAGCAGAGGGGAACGAGGAGCGGTAAGTATGTATTTATTTTTTAAATCATTGTGTACTGATAATACTGGAGGACTGGGGCTGCATTTTACCCTACGGGTGGGGGGGGCTGCATTTTACCCTATGGGGGGCTGCATTATACTGCGTACAGGACCATGGGGGAATGCATTATACTGAGTGGAGAACCATGGCGAGTGTCTTAAGGCCCCGTCACACTAAGCGATGCAGCAGCGATCCCGACAACGATACGACCTGTCAGGGATCGTTGCTGCATCGCTAATACATCGCTGGGGAGCTGTCAAACAGGCAGGCTCACCAGCGATCAGGGGAGCAGCGATATCGTGGAAAGAATCGTTCCACGATGTCCTGCTCCTGTTACCAGCCTACTGCTTAAGCACGAGCAGGCTGGTAACCATGGTAAACATCGGGTTACTAAGTGCGCGTGTGCCCCTAGTAACCCGCTGTTTATCATGGATACCACTCTGCTAAGGTGAACGGTAGCCTCCGCGCACCGTAGCAGAGTGGTATCCATGGTAAACAGCGGGTTACTAAGTGCGCGCATGCCCCTAGTAACCCGATGTTTACCATGGTTACCAGCCAGATCGTTGGTCCTGCTGGTCACACACAGCGATGTGTGCTGACCAGCGGGAGGCCAACGAACAAAAAATGGTCCAGGACACTTTGCAGCGATCAGCGACCTCACAGCAGGGGCCTGATCGTTGCAAAGTGTCACACATAGCGACATCTCTGGTGAGGTCGCTGGTGAGTCACCAAAACCGTGACTCAGCAGCGATCTCGCTAGCGATATCGCTATGTGAGACGGGGGCTTTATACTGTGTGGAGGACCATGGGGGAGTACATTGTACTGTGTGGAGGACCATGGGGGAGTGCATTGTACTGTGTGGAGGACCATGGGGGAGTGCATTATACTGTGTGGAGGACCATGGGGGAGTGCATGGTACTGTGTGGAGGACCATGGGGGAGTGCATTATACTGTGTGGAGGACCACGGGGAGTGCATTGTACTGTGTGGAGGACCACGAGGGAGTGCATTATACTGCGTGGAGGACCACGTGGGAGTGCATTATACTGCGTGGAGGACCACGAGGGAGTGCATTATACTGCGTGGAGGACCATGGCGAGTGCCTTATACTGTGTGGAGAACCATGGCGAGAGTCTTATACTGAGTGCATTATACTCTATGGAGTGTGGAGAGGTGTGGGGCAGTTGGGGGATCATACTTTACCCTGGGAGTTGAGGTCGGGTACAGTAGGGTCATTATACTGCGCATATGGAGGAATTCACCATGGGGGTATCATACCGTGTTTGGGGGGCACTTTTGTTGGCACCACACTTTATGGGCAATGAAAAAGGGATCTAGGACTTCAGCAGGAGGAAAATTACTATGTAAAGGCTGGAAGGTTGTGAGATCTGATCTTCTGCGACCCCCGACAATTATTTACATTTTTGTTGCTGGGGGGGGGCCCAATTAGAACTTCTGCGTCCTATGTACGCCCCTGATTATACCAAATCCTCAGCTGTGCTGGTACTAAGGATATGGACACTCAGACATTTTGGGCTAAATATATACATACAAATATTTTTTCAATAACGTTTCATAAACAATTTGGCTTTTTTATTTCCTTTGCATTGCTAGTTGCAGAATGAGCTCACTGAGAATTTATCAGTGAGCTCATTCTGACCTTCTCTGTGCTGATTATGTTCACAGACCAGCATGAAAGTTGGGCTGATCTCTGATGCAGTCATAAATCATCGCAGAAATAAAAGAGCTGGAAACTCCACATCATAAGGAGCTCACTGACTGAATCTCAAGTTAACTCATTCTGCAGCCATCAATGTGCTGCTGGGAAACTAAAGGCTGGTAAAGGCCGAACAGAGCAAATGTTACATGAAGAGAAATAGTAAAAAGTATTTTTAGAGAAATATACATGTATTTAAAGGGATTGTCCGGTGTGAAGCTGAAGGCTGCAGTCATCTGTGTGACTCTCTGTGACTGCAGACTTGTAATCCTCACATCATGTAGACTGCGCGCTGCCAGCATTATTCTCAGCCCAGAGATGGCAGAAGCCCCTGTATCATGTGTACAGGAATTGTGCCCCCTCTCCCCGAGGAGCAGCAGCGCCTCGTCCTCCAGATACATGAGGGTCCCATCGGGGAGATCCGCATGTACCGGCCATGATGTCATCTCCATGGATACGGCATCAATGTGCAGAGCAGAAGACCCCTGTAAGGGAGAGCTCAGACGTGGGGGGATTGATGTGGATGTGAGGAGCAGATCCCCCCATATTCACAGATTATCGCACAATACATGTGGCCTTGCACAGGAAAAACTGTGAGGAAAGAAGAAATCAGATTTCTTACAATATAGAATAATGTCCTCCTGCCCTCGTTCATGTCCAGTATTATTTATCCCCTGACCTTTTGGGTGGGGAACCCCTCCTGAGCCCCCTCCAGTATATAGGAGCCATATATCTGCTCCATTACTGGCAGAAGGTAAGGAGCCAATCACACTGCACGGCTTCTACTTCCTGCTCTAAGCCCCGCCCACCTGCCTTCCCTTGAGATCTCCATGACAACCCTTGTGTGACTACAGTGACAGGCCACGCCCCCGAGGATTCTGATCAGTGCGGATGTCTCCATATTGCTGAGGACTGTGAGCGGCTGATGGGCGGAGCCAGCAGCGATGTGAGGGGCGGAGCCAGCAGCGATATGAGGGGCGGAGCCAGCAGCGACATGAGGGGCGGAGCCAGCAGCGATATGAGGAGCGCTCTCAGCACTGACAGGAGCAGGTGTGTGTGCAGCCAGTTCCTCTGCTGTGGGTGTTGTGTTGTGTGAGCTTCGCCGTGTATATAATATACATACACATATATATATATATATATACAGAGTTGAAATCAGAAGTTTCCATACACTGTATAAATAGACACATCTGCAGGTTTTTCTCAATATCTGACATGAAATCAGAATAAACCTTTCCCATTTTAGGTCAATTAGGATTACCATCATTTTTAATATTTGCCAAATGCCAGAATAATGAGAGAGAGAGAATGTTTTAGGACATTTTTATTACTTACTGCTAAGTCAATAGTTTACCTCTTTCCCTCTCCTCATTCATTGGGAGTGGGGCGCGGAGGATGCTGGGTGGGACGCGCGGGGTAACCCCCGCCCACAGCCCAGCATCCACCGCGGGGTCCGCGACACTAATGTCACCCCTCATTTGACGTGACATCAGCGGAAGAAAGAGCCGGCTGCAGCCGGGGGGTCACGTGATGCCTGTGAGTGGCGCTATCGCCAGTCCCTCCTACAGGAAATCAACCCCACATGATGCTGCCACCCCCATGTTTCACAGTTGGGATGGTGTTCTTAGGCTTCCAAGCTTCTCCTTTTTTCTTCCAAAAGTAACGATGGTCACTATGACCAAAAAGTAAAATTTTAGTTTCATCAGACCACGGGACATGTCTCCAAAAATTAAGGTCTTTGTTCCTGTGTGCATTTGCAAACATTAATCTGGCTTTTTTATCTTTCTTTTGGAGTAATGGCTTCTTCCTGGCACAGTGGCCTTTCAGCCTATATTGATACAGTACTCATTTCACTGTGGATATTGACACAATCTTATCAGCTTTCCCTATCATCTTCACAAGATCTTTTGCTTTTGTCCTTGATATGCACATATCGGACCAAAGCACGTTCATCTCTGGGACACAGAACCCGTCTCCTTCCTGAGCGGTATGATGGCTGGACATTCCCATCTTGTTTGTACTTGCATATAATTGTTTGTACAGATTAACGAGACACCTTCAGGTATCTTGAAATTGTACCCAAGGATGAGCCAGACTTGTGCAAGTCCACAATTCTCTTCCTGATATCTTGGTTGATTTCTTTAGACTTTCCCATGATGCTACACAAAGAAGCAGTGTGTTTCAGGTGTGCATTAAAATACATCCACAGGTGTGTCTCTAATTAACTGAGATGTTGCCAAAAAAGCTATCAGAAGTTTCCAAACACATGACATCATCATATGGGCAGTCCAGAATTTTTTAAAGGTATAGCAATATTAGTGTATGTAAACTTATGACTTTGCAGTAAGTAATAAAAATGCTTTAAAACATTCTCTCTCTCTTATTATTCTGGCATTTGGCAAATCTTAAAAATTATGGTAATCCTAATTGACCTAAAACGTGAAGGTTTATTCTGATTTCATGTCAGATATTTAGAAAAACATGCAGATGTGTCTTTTTATTGTTATGATCTGCAACAAGTACTAAGGAAAGAAAGGAGAAAGCTATCCCTACAGTAAGACTAAGCTGAATCCCTACGATGTAGCGGGCTGCCTGTTCCTAGCGAACAGACCCGCCTTAGTCCTCGGCTAGTCTGAACGAAGACCTATAGCATAAAGGAGAGGGGTCCCTAAAAGAACTAAGGACTGGAACAAAAATGGGACATCTCCTAAACAGAGAAGTTGTTACAGAACACAAAAAGATAAACTGACAAAAAGGTACTAGAGGTCCCAGAAGGACCAAGCGAACTGACAGAGAATGGCACAGAAGCACCTGGCTAGCAAAGCAGTCAAACAACACTGAAGTCCAACACAGCCAAAAGGGCGGAGCTGGAATATAAAGGCAGATGGTCTTGTGACCGCAAAACACAAGATGGAAAAAACAAACAGGAGGGTTCTAACATTTATATAGTGTATGTAAATTTCTGGTTTCAACTGTGTATACAGGTGACAGGAGCAGGTGTGTGTGCAGCCAGGTCCGCTCTTTTTGTGGCGCCGCAGCGGAGCGTGTTGTGGTGTGTGAGCTCTGCCGTGCATATAGTACAGAGGAGTATATATATATGTGTATGTATATATATATACATACACACACACGGGGCATGCAGGAGTTTTTAGTTTACCAGTTTGGGTCCATGCGGAGCAGCTATAGGATTCACTGGTAACATTTTGGGGAACAGACAACGTTTTTATAATTTTTATTCCATTTTTCTTTTGCGTGAGATTAATAAAAAAAACAATTCTGCTGATGTTTTTTTATTTTTTCCAGCATTCAATGGCAAAACCCCAGGAATGGTTCTTATATTTTTTCTTTCCAGCGTTTATCGTGCAGTATAGAGACAAAATGAACAAAAGCTACAATTTTGCCATTAATTATTACTATTTTATTCTTGATGCTGTTTTTCGTGCCGGATAAATCATGTGATCGTTGTACAGTTTGGATTGTTGTTCTCTGCGATGTTAATCAGGTTTAGTTTTTTTGTTCTTGTTTTTTGGGGGTTTATTTTAATAAAATCAAATTTTAATGTAAGAAAAAAAATTATATTTGAGTTTTTACTTTGTATATTTCCAAATATTTTATTGAAACGGAGTAAAGGAAAGAAGGATGAACTAGTGGGAGAGCAACTGTAAAGGACCCCTGCCAGTCCCTAAAACTAAAGGGGCCTGTGACGACACAGCATTTAATCGTAATTATCCAGATGTAAATTCCATAGGCCCAGAATGATAGACTATTGCCTGAATTATTAACTATTGAATTTATGTGTTTCTTTCTTCGGTTGGTCAACGCACATGATCTTTTGTCATGAGTCTGAATGTTGACTCATCTTGTAGGTTGAGGTGATATTTGTTCATTGATAAATGGTTATTTACCTCTTATATCAACTCTTCTGGTTTATTGTACTGTTATCTTTGCAATACAGGGACGCAGGCTCTTTGAACAATGGATGTTTGCTAAATATGTTGATTACCATTTTATAAGTCCATGCAATTTGTTGACTTGCATTGTTTCGGAATTTATAGTTTATCCTTCAATGTTTGCAATGTTTGCAAGTCAACATTTGGGGGATGAACTGTGGATGCTCCAGGGGCGGAACTACCGCCCGTGCAGCCCGTTCATTGAACGGGGGCCCCGAGGGAGAGGGGGCCCCTCCAGGCTCCAGCAGGGCCGCCATCAGGGCATGTCTGCCCTGACTCCAGTGTGGGGCCCAGCCGGTAGGGGCCCCCTTGGAGCCCCGTTGGGGGCCCCCTCTTGTGAGTCTCTCTCCTCATGGGGCCCCCGGCCCCATGCTAAGCGCCGGTCCGGGACATCTCAGCGCTGCGCCTTCATGATTCCCCTGACTTCCGGTCATGTGACGGTGCCATCACATGGCCGGAAGTCAGGAGAACCTGGTGTCAGCGATTTGGACGAGTGCCAGGATTCTGCAGGGATCGCATGGGGGTAAGTATAACAAGTTTTGTTTTTTTCAAAATACAATTTACTAGGAGTGGGGGGAATGGGAGGTGTGTGTGTGTGTGTGTGAGATAAGAGATGCACATGGGGGGGGGGGGAGATGATAAAAGATGCACATGGGGTGGGGGGGATGAGAGAGGTGCACATGTGGGGGGAGGGGGATGAGAGAGGTGCACATGTGGGGGGAGGGGGATGAGAGAGGTGCACGTGGGGGGAGGGGGATGAGAGAGGTGCACGTGGGGGGGGAGATGATAAAAGATGCACATGGGGTGGGGGGGATGAGAGAGGTGCACATGTGGGGGGGGATAAGAGATGCACATGGGGGGGAGATAAGAGATGCACATGGGGGGGTAGATAAGAGATGCACATGTGGGGGGGATAAGAGATGCACATGGGGGGGAGATAAGAGATGCACATGGGGGAGGGGGATAAGAGATGCACATGGGGGAGGGGGATAAGAGATGCACATGGGGGAGGGGGATAAGAGATGCACATGGGGAGGGGGATAAGAGATGCACATGGGGGGAGGGGGATAAGAGATGCACATGGGGGAGGGGGATAAGAGATGCACATGGGGGAGGGGGATAAGAGATGCACATGGGGGAGAGATAAGAGATGCACATGGGGGAGGGGGATAAGAGATGCACATGGGGGAGAGATAAGAGATGCACATGGGGAGGGGGATAAGAGATGCACATGGGGGGGAGATAAGAGATGCATGTGGGGGAGGGGGATGAGAGATGTGCACATGTGGGGGGGATGAGAGATGCACATGGGGGGGATGAGAGAGGGGCACATGTGGGGGAGGGGGATGAGAGAGGGGCACATGTGGGGGAGGGGGATGAGGATGAGAGAGGGGCACATGTGGGGGAGGGGGATGAGAGATGTGCACATGGGGGGTGGTGAGAGCTGCTCATGGGGGGGTGAGAGCTGCACATGGGGGAATTGGGAGAAAATGAGCTGCACATCGGGCAATTAGGAGTAGGGGGATAATGAGCTGCACATAATGAATGTGGGGTGGGGGAGAGTAAATGATAAATGACGATGGGGTGGGGAGAGCACGGACATGATATAATGAATTGGGGCAGGGGGTGCATGTAAATAATGAATGCGGGGAGCAGGAAGTATAGAGTAGAAGTTCTAATTAAATTATATATTAAGTGCCTATTTACAGTTAATGGGGGCACCGTGGTGGATTACAATTTATATTTGGAATGGTAGGTTGCATAATAACTAACCATATATTGATGGTGGATGCACGTCTGTATTCAGCTGCGTAATGTAGAAGTTGGGGAATGTGCTCTAGATAACTGTGTTATTTTATGCAGAGACGAGTCCTGGCTGGAAGACGTGATGGCGGTCTGTGCTGGATGAAGGAGAAAAGCGTAGCTGAAGGACTTCACCTAGAGACGTCACCAGTGAGTCAGTGCATTACATGTACACTTACACTATATACTATGTACTGGGCTCCTGTGTATAATGTCACTGGTGATCACTGTATTACCTGTACACTATATACAGAGCTCCTGTGTATAATGTCACTGGTGATCACTGTATTACCTGTACACTGACACTATATACAGAGCTCCTGTGTATAATGTCACTGGTGATCACTAGATTACCTGGACACTTACATTATACATACCATGTATAGAGCTCCCGTGTATAATGACACTTATGGTAATATTAGTAATGTGGGGGTAATATTAGTAATGTGGTGGTAATATGTGGTCTGGTCATGGTGTGGCAGTTTTTCTCCCTTCTGTGTGGTATTATTCGGTCACTATGTTGTGGTAATATGTGGTCTGGTGATGGTGTGGCGGTATTCCCTGTATGTGGTATTATTGGTCATTTTAAAAAAAAATGTATATGACACATTCCCTTAAAGAAAACTAAATAAAAATATATCTAAAAAGAGTATTGGATATTTTAAGAAAATTTTAATAGGTTAGAGTAGGGCCCGGCCAGAAGAGTCTACCTTATCGTGGTGGCGGCTTTAAAAATCTTTTGGCCAAAACAAAAGCTGTTGGCTATGTATGTGGCACCGTCACATGGCCGAACGTCAGGAGAACCTGGTGGCAGCGACATGGACGAGTGCCAGGATTCTGCAGGGATCGCATGGGGGTAAGTATAACAAGTTTTATTTTTCTTAAATACAATTAATTAACTAGGAGTGGGGGGGGATGAGAGATGCACATGGGGGGATGAGAGATGCACATGGGGGGGATGAGAGATGCACATGGGGGGGATGAGAGATGCACATGGGGGGGGATGAGAGATGCACATGGGGGGGATGAGAGATGCACATGGGGGGGATGAGAGATGCACATGGGGGGGATGAGAGATGCACATGGGGGGGGATGAGAGATGCACATGGGGGGGGATGAGAGATGCACATGGGGGGGGATGAGAGATGCACATGGGGGGGGTGAGAGATGCACATGGGGGGGATGAGAGATGCACATGGGGGGGATGAGAGATGCACATGGGGGGGATGAGAGATGCACATGGGGGGATGAGAGATGCACGTGGGGGGATGAGAGATGCACATGGGGGGGTGAGAGATGCACATGGGGGGGGGTGAGAGATGCACATGGGGGGGTGAGAGATGCACATGGGGGGGTGAGAGATGCACATGGGGGGGATGAGAGATGCACGGGGGGGATGAGAGATGCATGGGGGGGGTGAGCTGCACATGGGGGGGGTGAGAGCTGCACATGGGGGGGTTATGTTTACATAACTTTGTTGCCTTATGAAGCGCAGGGGGGGGCCCCCAAAAAATTTCTTGCACAGGGGCCCACTACAGTCTGTGTCCGCCCCTGGGATGCTCCAGTAATGGGAATTAGTAACACCACCCCTTTCTCTTGACCTGTGAATGAAGTCTTGAAGAAGGACAGTTGTGAACTACATAAAGGAGTCTTTTTACAAAACCACTGCCAGGAACACTCTATGGGACAGCTCCACAGAACACCATGAATCCATTAAGAGGGACACAGATTTGGTTTCTACAGGATGCCAGCTTAAGGGACCACAGCCCTGGCTGGAGGAATACAGATCTGCTCCATTGACTACTATAGAACCCATGGATACATCTCGGAAAACCAGGTTGGGACCACCAGTCACCTGGTCCCATGGAGATGTTTGGAGTAGCCAGGTTGGGACACTCCGGCCACCTGGAACTCGTGAATATGCTCGGAAAAAGCCAAGTCGGGACCTTCCGGTCACCTAGTTCCATGGATATGTTCGGAGAAGCCAGGTTGGAACTTTCTGGTCTCCTGGCCACGTACCTCAATGGACTGTCAGCTTTCTAAGCTTGTTGTTACCTCCTCTTTGTGGGTGCTCTTTGGTGGGGGTGCCATTGGTGGGGGTAGTCAGCCCCAGAAGCCCCTCGGATTGGCAGCTGCTTTAATCCCAGCGAGTCAGCGGAAGGGTGAGACTCTGTAATTTGCACCATATTAGGTATTTGCTGGGACTGTTCGATATGTTTATTGTGTGTTTGGTGGCTCAATAAAATATTACCTCACTGTTTTACAATCATCCTGTGTTGTTGTTTATGTATCTTCTATCAGTGATGGATTATAATGAGTGTGATCTGCTCCACCATGAGGGGCCCGATCCTCCCGGGGGCCCACGTTCAAAGATCCCAGCACGGCTCAGGACGGATTCTTGTAGTGCTGATGTTTGATAAATAGGATAATAGAGCGCTCATAGAAAATAAATGACTGACCTCTTCTTTCTGATGGGCATTTTAGAGCGAGGAGCTGCGCTCTGGACTCACCGCTGCACTCCCCATGCCATTGCGGTGGCCATCTTAATATCGATCTGTGCGGAGGAGACTGTGGGAGTCAGACGGAGGTGTCAAATGTACGGACCCTTTTAATCACAGGATGGAGGGTCACTGTGAATATTAATTCATGAACCACTGTTCATAGTGACTCGCCCCCAGGGCCGTGGGGCACTCGGCAGCCGGGCCTCTGGTTGCCGGGGGATATCACGGTGGCTGGCCCGGTCCGTGGCTCAGGGCGGTCACTCAAAAGGGGGGGAATGCTTATAGGGGAATTTGTCGTGACGCCACCTGTGGATTCTGGTAAGAGGTTACCAGCGCTGCGACAGTCCACTGAGGCTGATGTTAGGGGCAGCTATGATAGGACGGCTCCCCACAGGTGGAGCAGGCCTCAGGGCAGTGTAGAGGTGTAGAAAGATGGTGGAAGCAGGAGGGAGACGGCAGGACGGTCCCAGAGGAAGTACAGGCACACACACAAGGGTAAACTTCAATACATTTACTGGAGGTGATGCAGGTACGGTCCAGGGCTTCTGGGGGCCCCGGGGAGATGCTGCAGGATTTTGGGGGCCCTAAGGGGATGCTGCGGGCTTGTTGGGCCCTGGGGGGGATTCTGCGGGCTTGTGGGTGCTCTAGGGGGGAATGCTGCGGGCTTGTGGGTGCTCTGGGGGGGATGCTGCAGGCTTGTGGGGTCTCTGGGGGGGATGCTGCAGGCTTGTGGGGGCTCTGGGGGGGGTGCTGCAGGCTTGTGGGGGCCCCGGGGGTATGCAGCCGGCTTGTGGGGGCCCCGGAGAGGATGCAGCGGGCTTGTGGGGCCTCTGTATGTGGTCCAGCCTGCATATGGCATTACATGGGGACCAGGCAGTATTCTCTATGGTGAATTATATGGGATCCAGTATTTTGTATGGAGCATTATATGGGGCTCATAATACTGTATGGAGGACTATGTGGTGCCCATAATACTGTATGGAGGACTTAGTGGTGCCATAACACTGTATGGAGGACTATACTGTCCGGTCTGCACTGTGCGCTGTGAGGATTCACCGGTTTCTGAGCTATTGTAGAATTTACAGTAGATATCACTCATGAAATGTAAGAAGTCAGTGAAATGTTTGGCATTGTACTATATCTATATCTATAATTTCTCTGCTGTATCTGTGTATCATGAATGGTTGGATGTGTTAAAGGGGCCACTGAGACTCTTTCGCCCGGGGCCCACGAAAACCTGGAGGAGGGAGCATCATGTGACACTCCCTCTCCCATCATTCCTCCTCTTCGTCTGACGCAGCGGCATGATGACGCGCCACGCTGTGTCAGACAGTGGAGCTGGCAGCTGCTGAGGTGATCAGCTGCAGAGACTGAAGCAGCAGGGAACGAGGAGCGGTAAGTATGTATTTATTTATAAATCAGTGTATACTGATAATACTGGAGGACTGGGGCTGCATTTTACCCTACGGGGGGGGGGGGGGGCTGCATTTTACCCTACGGGTGGGGGGGGGCTGCATTTTACCCTATGGGGGACTGCATTGTACTGCGTACAGGACCATGGAGGAGTGCATTATACTGTGTGGAGGACCATGGGGGAGTGCATTGTACTGTGTGGAGGACCATGGGGGAGTGCATTGTACTGTGTGGAGGACCACGTGAGAGTGCATTATACTGCGTGGAGGACCACGAGGGAGTGCATTTTACTGCGTGGAGGACCACGAGGGAGTGCATTATACTGCGTGGAGAACCATGGCGAGAGTCTTATACTGTGTGGAGGACCATGGCGAATGCATTATACTCTATGGAGTGTGGAGAGGTGTGGGGCAGTTGGGGGATCATACTTTACCCTGGGAGTTGAGGTGGGGTACAGTAGGGTCATTATACTGTGCATATGGAGGAATTCACCATGGGGGTATCATACCGTGTTTGGGGGGCACTTTTGTTGGCACCACACTTTATGGGCAATGAAAAAGGGATCTAGGACTTCAGCAGGAGGAAAATTACTATGTAAAGGTTGGAAGGTTGTGAGATCTGCTCTTCTGTGACTCCGACAATTATTTACATTTTTAAAAAAAATTTTTGGGGGGGGGGGGCCCAATTAGAACTTCTGCTATGGGGCCCCATGATTCCTATGTACGCCCCTGATTGTACCAAATCCTCAGCTGTGCTGGTACTAAGGATATGGACACTCAGACATTTTGGGCTAAATATATACATACAAATATTTTTTCAATAACGTTTCATAAACAATTTGGCTTTTTTATTTCCTTTGCATTGCTAGTTGCAGAATGAGCTCACTGAGAATTTATCAGTGAGCTCATTCTGACCTTCTCTGTGCTGATTATGTTCACAGACCAGCATGAAAGTTGGGCTGATCTCTGATTCAGTCATAAATCATGGCAGAAATAAAAGAGCTGGAAACTCCACATCATAAGGAGCTCACTGACTGAATCTCAAGTTAACTCATTCTGCAGCCATCAATGTGCTGCTGGGAAACAAAAAGCTGGTAAAGGCCGAACAGAGCAAATATTACATGAAGCAAAATAGTAAAAAGTCTTTTTAGACCAATATACATGTATTTAAAGGGATTGTCCGGTGTGAAGCTGAAGGCCTGCAGTCATCTGTGTGACTCTCTGTGACTGCAGACTTGTAATCCTCACATCATGTAGACTGCGCGCTGCCAGCATTATTCTCAGCCCAGAGATGGCAGAAGCCCCTGTATCATGTGTACAGGAATTGTGCCCCCTCTCCCCGAGGAGCAGCAGTGCCTCGTCCTCCAGATACATGAGGGTCCCATCGGGGAGATCCGCATGTACCGGCCATGATGTCATCTCCATGGATACGGCATCAGTGTGCAGAGCAGAAGACCCCTGTAAGGGAGTGCTCAGACATGGGGGGATTGATGTGGATGTGAGGAGCAGATCCCCCCATATTCACAGATTATCGCACAATACATGTGGCCTTGCACAGGAAAAACTGTGAGGAAAGAAGAAATCAGATTTCTTACAATATAGAATAATGTCCTCCTGCCCTCGCTCATGTCCAGTATTATTTATCCCCTGACCTTTTGGGTGGGGAACCCCTCCTGAGCCCCCTCCATTATATAGGAGCCATATATCTGCTCCATTACTGGCAGAAGGTAAGGAGCCAATCACACTGCACGGCTTCTACTTCCTGCTCTAAGCCCCGCCCTCCTGCCTTCCCTTGAGATCTCCATGACAACCCTTGTGTGACTACAGTGACAGGCCACGCCCCCGAGGATTCTGATCAGTGCGGATGTCTCCATATTGCTGAGGACTGTGAGCGGCTGATGGGCGGAGCCAGCAGCGATGTGAGGGGCGGAGCCAGCAGCGATATGAGGGGCGGAGCCAGCAGCGATGTGAGGGGCGGAGCCAGCAGCGATATGAGGGGCTGAGCCAGCAGCGATATAAGAGGCGGGGCCAGCAGCGACATGAGGGGCGGAGCCAGCAGCGATATGAGGGGCGGGGCCAGCAGCGACATGAGGGGCGGATCCAGCAGCAATGTGAGGGGCGGAGCCAGCAGCGACATGAGGGGCGGAGCCATCAGCGACATGAGGGGCGGAGCCAGCAGCGATATGAGGGGCGGAGCCAACAGCGACGTGAGGGGCGGAGCCAGCAGCGATATGAGAGGCGGAGCCAGCAGCGATGTGAGGGGCAGAGCCAGCAGCGATATGAGGGGCTGAGCCAACAGCGACACGAGGGGCGGAGCCAGCAGCGATGTGAGGGGCAGAGCCAGCAGCGACATGAGGGGCGGAGCCAGCAGCGATATGAGGGGCGGAGCCAGCAGCGACATGAGGGGCGGAGCCAGCAGCGATATGAGGGGCAGAGCCAGCAGCGATATGAGGGGCGGAGCCAGCAGCGATATGAGGGGCAGAGCCAGCAGCGATATGAGAGGCAGAGCCAGCAGCGATATGAGGGGCGGAGCCAGCAGCGAAATGAGGAGCGCTCTCAGCACTGACAGGAGCAGGTGTGTGTGCAGCCCGTTCCTCTGCTGTGGGTGTTGTGGTGTGTGAGCTTCGCCGTGTATATATTATATATATATATATATATATATATACAGTTGAAATCAGAAGTTTCCATACACTGTATAAATAGACACATCTGCATGTTTTTCTCAACATCTGACATGAAATCAGAATAAACCTTTCCCATTTTAGGTCAATTAGGATTACCATAATTTTTAATATTTGCCAAATGCCAGAATAATGAGCGTCTCTTGTAAGGGGCATTAAAAGCGTCTTGCTATACCACTCTGACCTCCGCGTCTCTTCTGAGGGCCATTAAAAGAGTCTTGTTATACCACTCTGACCTCCACGTCTCTTGTAAGGGGCATTAAAACCGTCTTGTTATACCACTCTGACCTCCACGTGTCTTGTAAGGGGCATTAAAACCATCTTGTTATACCACTCTGACCTCCACGTCTCTTCTGAGGGGCATTAAAACCATCTTGTTATACCACTCTGACCTCCACGTCTCTTGTAAGGGGCATTAAAACCGTCTTGTTATACCACTCTGACCTCCACGTCTCTTCTGAGGGGCATTAAAAGCGTCTTGTTATACCACTCTGACCTCCAGTTGTCTTGTAAGGGGCATTAAAAGCGTCTTGTTATACCACTCTGACCTCCACGTGTCTTGTAAGGGGCATTAAAAGCGTCTTGTTATACCACTCTGTCATCCACATCTCTTCTGAGGGGCATTAAAAGCATCTTGTTAAGCTACTGGGACCTCCACGACTCTTCGAACGGGCATTGCATTTCCTCATAATTTTTGGAAGCTTTTGCTTGGAAGGCATAAGCAAATACTATGGGAGACCCACTCCCCAATAATGGGAATAATGTTTTTAAGATGCTGTACTGTATGGCTCTTGTAAGGGGCATTAAAACCATCTTGTTAAGCTACTGTGACCTCCACGTCTCTTCAAAGGGGCATTAAAAGCGTCTTCTTAAGCCACTCTGAACTCCACAGCTCTTCCAAGGGGCATTGAAATGTTGTTTTTAATTACCTTACCTCTAATCTCCACGACTCTTCCAACGGGCATTGCATTTCCTCCTAATTTTAGTCAGCTTTTGCTTTTCAATGCAAAGGTGAAAACTAAGGGAAACACACTCCCCAATAATGGGTAGAAGGTTTTTAGTACGCTGTAATCCACGTCTGTTTCAAGGGGCATTGCAGTTCCTCATAATTTTTGGAAAGCCTTCCATTCACTGCTTAGGCCAACAGTGTACAGGAGACCCAGTTGCTATAAATGGAAAAACGGTTTAGTTTAGGCCCTCTGATCTCCATGTCATTTCCAAGGGGCATTGCAGTTCCTCATAATTTTGGAAAGCCTTCCATTCACTGCTTAGGCCAACAGTGCACAGGAGACCCAGTTGCTATAAATGGAAAAAAAGGTTTAGTTAAGGCCATCTGACTTCCATGTCATTTCCAAGGGGCATTGGAGTGCCTCAAAAGTTTTGGTAGGCATTGCACTCACTGTATGCCCTATAACTGTGTAGCCGAACCGCTCTTTTTATTACAGAAACATATCGTACAAGACATATGTGGTTGACTGGCCTGATATTGATGTGAATGGTCCCTGTTCCCCCTGCTCTTTCTCCTTTGCCACTACCTCATCCATCATTTATCACTTGAAGCTTTGTTTTAACGAGAGTCATAGAACTTGGATAGTAGCAGGAAAACATCCAGCAATCCTCAGAGGAAGTAGGATATGCACCAAAACGCTAACCACCTCAGGCCTAGCCACTACTACATACATGCGCTTGCATTCCTTGAAAACAAAGCAGATGCTAACTTCTATCATCCTCATCATGCTCCTCACCTTGGCACTCTCAACTCCCCTGATAGAGAAGCCGGGGCCCACCGGAGAAGTCGGGTTCTCTGGTGGGCTCGTCCA
Source organism: Phyllobates terribilis (assembly GCF_046119375.1). Lineage (NCBI taxonomy): Eukaryota > Metazoa > Chordata > Amphibia > Anura > Dendrobatidae > Phyllobates > Phyllobates terribilis. The sequence continues at coordinate 2,872,766 of NW_027363003.1, read as the reverse complement.
ATGCTGCCCTAAAGCAGGCCAGTCTAAGAAAAGTGTGTGGGGATGTTCCGCGGTGAAATCGGGGCGGCTGGGGACCGTTTATGGACACCTGGCCGCGGGGCGGCTGGGGACCGAGTGTGGACACCCGGCCGCCCCCTGGCGACTGGGGACCGTGCGTGGACACCCAGCCGCCGGGCGGCTGGGGACTGAGTATGGATACCTCGCTGCCGCAGCAGCCATGAGGTAGTGGCCAGCTTCGGCCTCCACATGCCTAAAAGGCCCAATTTCAAGTGCACGCAAGCTAGCAGTATGGTATTGCAGCCTGGGGGTGTGTTGGTGGCAGGTTGCACACTTATGCTTGCATTCCAACAAAACAATGCAGATGCTAACTTCTATCATCATCATGCTCCTCACCTTGACACTCTCACCTCCCCTGATGGAGTCGGGTTCTCTAGTGGGCTCGTCCAATGCTGCCCTAAAGCAGGCCAGTCTAAGAAAAGTGTGTGGGGATGTTCCGCGGAGAAAATCGGGGTGGCTGGGGACTGTCTATGGACACCCCGCTGCCCCGGGGCGGCTGGGGACCGAGTGTGGACACCCGGCTGCCGGGCGGCTGGGGACTGAGTATGGATACCTCGCTGCCGAAGCAGCCATGAGGTAGAGGCCAGCTTCGGCCTCCTCAAAACTAAAAGGCCCCATTTCAAGTGCAAGCTAGCAGTATGGTATTGCAGCCTGGGGGTGGGTGGTTGGCTGCATATTTGCGCTTGCATTGCAAGGAATGGGGGAGGTACAATTGAACACTGCCCTGGGACAAGGACTTGCACGGGGATAGTTGCAAGTCTGCATCTTCTGATGCGGCAAGGATCACATCTGATGGGCACACTTTTAGGCAGTGACCTGGGAGTCAGAGATGCTTCCCCATGCTGTTCCCATGTCTTTTCAGCACTGTATGCATGTGTCACACAGCACATGGCCAGATAAGGTTGTAAAATGTTAAAATGACATTTCCCAGTGAATGCATTTGTCACAGTTGAAAGCAATACAAAAGTGCAAAAACGCATAAAAATGCTACTTGTGAACATAGCCCAAGGTGTGGAGGAGTATTTTTGTTTTTGGTTATTTATTTTACCTTATACACAAGTCTTTACCCTGGAAAGGATGTTCCTTAACATATTTCACAGGAAAAAAGTTTCACTTTCGTTTTTGAACGTTTTCTTATGAGCCTGTAAAAGTGGCTTAATACCTCTGAACACATAGTTGACAACAGTGACCTGGGGGTCATAAATGCTTCCTGGGGCGATCCCCATGCTGTCCCCATGTCATCTGAGCACTGTCACTATCATTTTGGGCACTTTTTAGGCTTTCTACAGACTGCCGGGGGTGCCGCCGCAAAAATGCTCGGGTCTCCCATAGACTAACATGGGCTCGTTGCTCAGGTCGAGCACCCGAGTATCACGGCGAGCTCGGGCCGAGCTTCGAGCACCCGAGCATTTTAGTGCTCGATCAACACTATTTATAACGGGGGCACAAGCTAGTGACTGATTTATATTCTCAGTGGAGCAGGATTCATTGTGGTGAATGATATACTCATGGGCACAGTGTGGCACATATTTGCATTTGGTGGCACAGTGGGTGGCATTATTTATTTAAGTCGCTTATATTTGTAACATTTTTGTTTTTCAGGAGTGCGGTGATCTGCTGAAAAGTGCGGAGCAGCCGAAACCTGGACAGCAAACTGCAAAGACGAATCATGGCGGGAAGTCGTCACGAAAGACTGGACTAGGTAAAGAAGAGAAGAAAGAGAGCAACGGCAGTGTATAAACTGGAGGGTTAGGTGGGGCCCATTATATTATAATAAATCTATGTGGGGCCCATTATATTATAATAAATCTATGTGGGGTCTATAATATTAAAGGGACGGATATGTGGGGCCCATTATATAATAATAAAATCTATGTGGTGCCCATTATATTAAAGGGAAAGCTATGTGGGGCCAATTATATTAAGGGGAAAGCTATGTGGGGCCCAATATATTAAAGATAAAGCTATGTGGGGCCCATTATATTAAAGGGAAAGCTATGTGGGGCCCATTATATTAAAGAGAAAGCTATGTGGGGCCCATTATATTAAAGAGAAAGCTATGTGGGGCCCATTATATTAAAGGGAAAGCTATGTGGGGCCCATTATGTTAAAGAGAAAGCTATGTGGGGCCCATTATATTAAAGAGAAAGCTATGTGGGGCCCATTATATTAAAGAGAAAGCTATGTGGGGCCCATTATATTAAAGAGAAAGCTATGTGGGGCCCATTATATTAAAGGGATAGCTATGTGGGGCCCATTATATTAAAGAGAAAGCTATGTGGGGCCCATTATATTAAAGGGAAAGCTATGTGGGGCCCATTATATTAAAGGGATAGCTATGTGGGGCCCATTATATTAAAGAGAAAGCTATGTGGGGCCCATTATATTAAAGAGAAAGCTGTGTGGGGCCCATTATATTAAAGTAAAAGCTATGTGGGGCCCATTATATTAAAGGGATAGCTATGTGGGGCCCATTATATTAAAGGGATAGCTATGTGGGGCCCATTATATTAAAGGGAAAGCTATGTGCGGCCCATTATATTAAAGAGAAAGCTATGTGGGGCCCATTATATTAAAGGGAAAGCTATGTGGGGCCCATTATATAATAATAAAATCTATGTGGTGCCCATTATATTAAAGGGAAAGCTATGTGGGGCCCATTATATTAAAGAGAAAGCTATGTGGGGCCCATTATATTAAAGGGAAAGCTATGTGGGGCCCATTATATTAAAGAGAAAGCTATGTGGGGCCAATTATATTAAAGGGAAAGCTATGTGGGGCCCATTATATTAAAGAGAAAGCTATGTGGGCCCATTATATTAAAGGGAAAGCTATGTGGGGCCCATTATATTAAAGAGAAATCTATGTGGGGCCTATTATATTAAAGGGAAAGCTATGTGGGGCCCATTATATTAAAGGGAAAGCTATGTGGGGCCCGTTATCTTAAAGGGACATCTACGTAGGGCCCATTATATTAAATGGATGGCTATGTGGGGCCCATTATATTAAAGAGAGAGCTACGTATGGCCCATTATAATAAATGTATGACTATATGGGGCCCATTATATTAAATGGATGACTATGTGTGTTCCATTATATTTAATGGAAGGCTATGCGGGGCCCATTTAATTATGATAAATTCTATGTGGGGCACATGATATTAAATGGAAGGCTATGTGGAGCCCATTATATTTAATAGAGGGCTATGTGGGGACCAATACATTAAAAAGAAAGCTATATTGGGGCCCACTATGTTATCTGGAAGGTTTTGTGGGGCCCTCTGTATTAAATTGAGGGCTATGTGAGGCCTATTAAATTAAATGGAAAGCGTTGCGGGGCCCATAATATTATATGGAGGGCTATGTGAGGCACATTTATCAAATAAAGGGCTATGTAGCGCCAATTATATTAAATGGAAGCCTATGTTTTGTCCATTATATTAAATAGAGATGTATCTTGCCTCCATTATAATAAATGGAAGGCAATGTGGGGACCATTATATTAAATGGAGGGTTATGTGGGGCCCATTATATTAAATGGAAGCCTATATGGAGCCCAGTAAATTAAATGTAAAGCTATGTGGGGCCCAATATTTTAAATGGAAGGTTAAGTGGGGCCAATTGTATTAAATAGAGGGCTATGTGGTGCCCAATATAAAACATGGAAGGCTTTTTGGTGCCCATTATATTAAATAGAGGGATATTTTGGCCCCATTTTATTAAATGGAAGGCTATGTCAGGTCCAATATATTAAATGGAGTCCAGTGCGGCCTATTATATTAAATTGAAGGTTATATGGGGTTCAATAAATTAAATGAAAAGCTATGTGGAGCCCAATAAATTAAATTATAGTACATGGAAGGCAATATGCGGCTCATTATACTATATAGAGGGCTATGTGGGGGCCATTATACTTTATAGAATTCTATGTGGGGGTCCATTATACTTTTGCCAATGGCAAATTGTGTGTTCCGGTGGCACTCCAAAGGTAAAGGGTGTGCTCCGGTGGCACTCCAACGTCATAGGGTGTGCTCTGGTGGCACACCAATGGCAAAAAGGCCAAAGAGTAGACCCTGGTGGCAGACTGAGCAGCCCTAGAATGCGCCCCAGTGGTAAGCAATAAGGCCAAAAAGTGCACTCCGGTAGCAGGCTAAAAAAGCCTAAGAGTGCCCCGGTGGTAAGCAAAAGGGTCAGAGTGTACCGCGGTCGCAGTTAAAAAGCCCAAGATGGGTGCCCCGGTGGTAAGCTAAAAGGCCAAAGAGTGCACCCCGGTGGAAGCTAAAAAGCTCAAGATGGGTGCCCCAGTGGTAAGCAAAAAAGGTCACATATTGGGCCCCTCTGGTAGGCCTACGGGAAATAGAGTTCTCCGATGGCACGCCAACGGTAAAGGGTGTGCCCGATGGTACTCCAATGGTAAAGGGTGTGCTTCAGTGGCATGCCAGTGGCAAAAAGTGTACTCCGGTGGCATGCTAATGTTGAAAGGTATGCTCTGTTGGCACCCCAACTGTAAAGAGTGTGTTCCAGTGGCACCCCAGCAGCCAATGGTGTACTTCGGTGGCAGACCATCGGGAAATGGTGTGATATGTAAGGCTCATGATAACAAAAGGGAGGGCTATGTGGGACCCATTATTTTATATGGAAAGCAAGGTGGGGCCCATTATATTAATTAGGGGCTTATGTGGGGCTCTTTATATTAAATAAAAACATATGTGGGCCCCATTAAATTAAATGGAAGGCTATGTGGACCCCATTAAATTAAATGGAAGGCTATGTGGACCCCATTAAATTAAATGGAAGGCTATGTGGGGCCCATTATATTAAATGGAAGGCTATGTGGGGCCCATTATATTAAATGGAAGCCTATATGGGGCCCAATAAATTAAATGAAAAGCTACAGTATGTACAGCAATAATAAAAATGGTAATAATACAGGGTGGGCTATTTATATGGATACACCTAAATTAAATGGGAATGGTTGGTGATGTCAACTTCCTGTTTATGACACATTAGTATATGGGAGGGGGAAACTTTTCCAGATGGGTGGTGACTATGGCGGCCATTTTGAAGTCGGCCATTTTGGATCTAACTTTATTTTTTTCAATGGGAAGAGGGTCATGTGACACATCAAACTCATTGAGAATTTCATAAGAAAATACAATGGTGTGCTTGGTTTTAACATAACTTTATTCTTTCATGAATTTTTTACAAGTTTATGACCACTTATAAAATGTGTTCAAAGTACTGCGCATTGTGTTGGATTGTCAATGCAACCCTCTTCTCCCACTCTTGACACACTGATAGCAACACCGCAGAAGAAATGCTAGCACAGGCTTTCAGTATCCGTTGTTTCAGATGCTGAAAGGTTATATGGGGCCTATTAAAATAAATGGAAGACTATGCAGGACCTCTTGTAATAACTAGAAGGCAATTTGTGGCCCATTATATTAAACTAGATGGTGGCCCGATTCTAACTCATCGGTTATTCTAGAATATGTATGCGGCCGGCCGCGACCAATCAGCGAACCGTGTTAGTGAGGACCGGAGAGCATGTTTAAATTTGGCGCCAAAACCGGTGATTGGTCACGGACGGCGGCCGCGACCAATCAACGAATCGTATTAATGAGAACCGGGGAGCGGGTACTTCCACTGTGAGCAGCCGGGAGATGACCGGCTGCTCGCAGCAGAAGTATCCCAACCGGCGGCGCCGCTCCCCGGTCCTCCCTTTACACTTGCCGTCGGGAGATAAGCGGCCCTAGCCACTGATCTAGCGACGGTAGCCGCATGGAGGTCAGCGGCGCCGCCGGTCGGGGTACTTCTGCTGCGAGCAGCTGGGAGATGACCGGCTGCATCGCCACTGACCTCTGTGCAGAGCGGTGTTTAAATTAGGAGCCAATATCGCTGATTGGTCGCGGCCGCCGAATCGTATTAGTGAGGACAGGGGAGCGGCGCTGCCTGTGCGGGTACTTCCGCTGCGAGCAGCCGGGAGATGACCGGCTGCTCGCAGCAGAAGTATCCCGACCGGTGGCGCCGCTCCCCGATCCTCCCTTCACACTTGCCGTCGGAAGATCAGCAGCCCTAACCGCTGATTTCCCGATGGTAGCCGCATGGAGGTCAGCGGCGCCGCCGGTCGGGGTACTTCTGCTGCGAGCCGGAAGTTGACCGCTAGCGCCGGTCATCTCCCGGCTGCATCGCCGCTGACCTCCGTGCGGCAGATGAGCCGCTAATGGCCGCCATCTTTTTCTGAAATCCCACGTCGCGGATTGACCACGGTCAATCATTTTATTAAATGGATGATGGTGTGCTCCGGTGGCAAGCCAGCGGGAAAGTGGCGTGCTCCGGTGGCAAGCCAACGGGAGAGTGGCGTGCTCCAGTGGCAAGCCAACGGGAAAGTGGCGTGCTCCGGTGGCAAGCCAACGGGAAAGTGGCGTGCTCCGGTGGCAAGCCAATGGGAAAGTGGCGTGCTCCGGTGGCAAGCCAACGGGAAAGTGGCGTGCTGCGGTGGCAAGCCAACGGGAAAGTGGCGTGCTGCGGTGGCAAGCCAACGGGAAACTGGCGTGCTGCGGTGGCAAGCCAACGGGAAAGTGGCGTGCTGCGGTGGCAAGCCAACGGGAAAGTGGCGTGCTGCGGTGGCAAGCCAACGGGAAAGTGGCGTGCTCCGGTGGCAAGAAAACGGGAAAGTGGCATGCTCCGGTGGCAAGCCAACGGGAAAGTGGCGTGCTCCGGTGGCAAGCCAACGGGAAAGTGGCGTGCTCCGGTGGCAAGCCAACGGGAAAGTGGCGTGCTCCGGTGGCAAGCCAACGGGACTGTGGCGTGCTCCGGTGGCAAGCCAACGGGAAAGTGGCGTGCTCCGGTGGCAAGCCAACGGGAAAGTGGCGTGCTCCGGTGGCAAGCCAACGGGACTGTGGAGTTCTCCGGTGGCAAGCCAACGGGACTGTGGCGTGCTCCGGTGGCAAGCCAACGGGACTGTGGCGTGCTCTGGTGGCAAGCCAACGGGAAAGTGGCGTGCTCCGGTGGCAAGCCAACGGGAAAGTGGCGTGCTCCGGTGGCAAGCCAACGGGAGAGTGGCGTGCACCGGTGGCAAGCCAACGGGAAAGTGGCGTGCTCCGGTGGCAAGCCAACGGGAAAGTGGCGTGCTCCGGTGGCAAGCCAACGGGAAAGTGGCGTGCTCCGGTGGCAAGCCAACGGGAAAGTGGCGTGCTCCGGTGGCAAGCCAACGGGAAAGTGGCGTGCTCCGGTGGCAAGCCAACGGGAAAGTGGCGTGCTCCGGTGGCAAGCCAACGGGACTGTGGCGTGCTCCGGTGGCAAGCCAATGGGGAAGTGGCGTGCTCCGGTGGCAAGCCAACGGGGAAGTGGCGTGCTCCGGTGGCAAGCCAACGGGGAAGTGGCGTGCTCCGGTGGCAAGCCAACGGGGAAGTGGCGTGCTCCGGTGGCAAGCCAACGGGGAAGTGGCGTGCTCTGGTGGCAAGCCAACGGGAAAGTGGCGTGCTCCGGTGGCAAGCCAACGGGAAAGTGGCGTGCTCCGGTGGCAAGCCAACGGGAAAGTGGCGTGCTCCGGTGGCAAGCCAACGGGAAAGTGGCGTGCTCCGGTGGCAAGCCAACGGGAAAGTGGCGTGCTCCGGTGGCAAGCCAACGGGACTGTGGCGTGCTCCGGTGGCAAGCCAACGGGACTGTGGCGTGCTCCGGTGGCAAGCCAACGGGACTGTGGCGTGCTCCGGTGGCAAGCCAACGGGACTGTGGCGTGCTCCGGTGGCAAGACAACGGGAAAGTGGCGTGCTCCGGTGGCAAGCCAACGGTAAAGTGGCGTGCTCCGGTGGCAAGCCAACGGGAGAGTGGCGTGCTCCGGTGGCAAGCCAACGGGAGAGTGGCGTGCTCCGGTGGCAAGCCAACGGGAAAGTGGCGTGCTCCGGTGGCAAGCCAACGGGAAAGTGGCGTGCTCCGGTGGCAAGCCAACGGGAAAGTGGCGTGCTCCGGTGGCAAGCCAACGGGAAAGAGGCGTGCTCCGGTGGCAAGCCAACGGGAAAGTGGCGTGCTGCGGTGGCAAGCCAACGGGAAAGTGGCGTGCTGCGGTGGCAAGCCAACGGGAAAGTGGCGTGCTCCGGTGGCAAGCCAACGGGACTGTGGCGTGCTCCGGTGGCAAGCCAACGGGACTGTGGCGTGCTCCGGTGGCAAGCCAACGGGACTGTGGCGTGCTCCTGTGGCAAGCCAACGGGACTGTGGCGTGCTCCGGTGGCAAGCCAACGGGAGAGTGGCGTGCTCCGGTGGCAAGCCAACGGGAGAGTGGCGTGCTCCGGTGGCAAGCCAACGGGAGAGTGGCGTGCTCCGGTGGCAAGCCAACGGGAGAGTGGCGTGCTCCGGTGGCAAGCCAACGGGAAAGTGGCGTGCTCCGGTGGCAAGCCAACGGGAAAGTGGCGTGCTCCGGTGGCAAGCCAACGGGAAAGTGGCGTGCTCCGGTGGCAAGCCAACGGGAAAGTGGCGTGCTGCGGTGGCAAGCCAACGGGAAAGTGGCGTGCTGCGGTGGCAAGCCAACGGGAAAGTGGCGTGCTGCGGTGGCAAGCCAACGGGAAAGTGGCGTGCTGCGGTGGCAAGCCAACGGGAAAGTGGCGTGCTCCGGTGGCAAGCCAACGGGAAAGAGGCGTGCTCCGGTGGCAAGCCAACGGGAAAGTGGCGTGCTCCGGTGGCAAGCCAACGGGACTGTGGCGTGCTCCGGTGGCAAGCCAACGGGAAAGTGGCGTGCTCCGGTGGCAAGCCAACGGGAAAGTGGCGTGCTCCGGTGGCAAGCCAAGGGGAAAGTGGCGTGCTCCGGTGGCAAGCCAACGGGACTGTGGAGTGCTCCGGTGGCAAGCCAACGGGACTGTGGCGTGCTCCGGTGGCAAGCCAACGGGACTGTGGCGTGCTCCGGTGGCAAGCCAACGGGAAAGTGGCGTGCTCCGGTGGCAAGCCAACGGGAAAGTGGCGTGCTCCGGTGGCAAGCCAACGGGAGAGTGGCGTGCTCCAGTGGCAAGCCAACGGGAAAGTGGCGTGCTCCGGTGGCAAGCCAACGGGAAAGTGGCGTGCTCCGGTGGCAAGCCAACGGGAAAGTGGCGTGCTCCGGTGGCAAGCCAACGGGACTGTGGCGTGCTCCGGTGGCAAGCCAACGGGAAAGTGGCGTGCTCCGGTGGCAAGCCAACGGGAAAGTGGCGTGCTCCGGTGGCAAGCCAACGGGAAAGTGGCGTGCTCCGGTGGCAAGCCAACGGGAAAGTGGCGTGCTCCGGTGTCAAGCCAACGGGGAAGTGCCGTGCTCCGGTGGCAAGCCAACGGGGAAGTGGCGTGCTCCGGTGGCAAGCCAAAGGGGAAGTGGCGTGCTCCGGTGGCAAGCCAACGGGAAAGTGGCGTGCTCCGGTGGCAAGCCAACGGGAAAGTGGCGTGCTCCGGTGGCAAGCCAACGGGAAAGTGGCGTGCTCCGGTGGCAAGCCAACGGGAAAGTGGCGTGCTCCGGTGGCAAGCCAACGGGACTGTGGCGTGCTCCGGTGGCAAGCCAACGGGACTGTGGCGTGCTCCGGTGGCAAGCCAACGGGACTGTGGCGTGCTCCGGTGGCAAGCCAACGGGAGAGTGGCGTGCTCCGGTGGCAAGCCAACGGGAGAGTGGCGTGCTCCGGTGGCAAGCCAACGGGAGAGTGGCGTGCTCCGGTGGCAAGCCAACGGGAGAGTGGCGTGCTCCGGTGGCAAGCCAACGGGAAAGTGGCGTGCTCCGGTGGCAAGCCAACGGGAAAGTGGCGTGCTCCGGTGGCAAGCCAACGGGAAAGTGGCGTGCTCCGGTGGCAAGCCAACGGGAAAGTGGCGTGCTGCGGTGGCAAGCCAACGGGAAAGTGGCTTGCTGCGGTGGCAAGCTAACGGGTAAGTGGCGTGCTGCGGTGGCAAGCCAACGGGAAAGTGGCGTGCTGCGGTGGCAAGCCAACGGGAAAGTGGCGTGCTCCGGTGGCAAGCCAACGGGAAAGTGGCGTGCTCCGGTGGCAAGCCAACGGGAAAGTGGCATGCTCCGGTGGCAAGCCAACAGGAAAGTGGCGTGCTCCGGTGGCAAGCCAACGGGAAAGTGGCGTGCTCCGGTGGCAAGCCAACGGGACTGTGGAGTGCTCCGGTGGCAAGCCAACGGGACTGTGGCGTGCTCCGGTGGCAAGCCAACGGGACTGTGGCGTGCTCCGGTGGCAAGCCAACGGGAAAGTGGCGTGCTCCGGTGGCAAGCCAACGGGAAAGTGGCGTGCTCCGGTGGCAAGCCAACGGGAGAGTGGCGTGCTCCGGTGGCAAGCCAACGGGAAAGTGGCGTGCTCCGGTGGCAAGCCAACGGGAAAGTGGCGTGCTCCGGTGGCAAGCCAACGGGAAAGTGGCGTGCTCCGGTGGCAAGCCAACGGGACTGTGGCGTGCTCCGGTGGCAAGCCAACGGGAAAGTGGCGTGCTCCGGTGGCAAGCCAACGGGAAAGTGGCGTGCTCCGGTGGCAAGCCAACGGGAGAGTGGCGTGCTCCGGTGGCAAGCCAACGGGAAAGTGGCGTGCTCCGGTGGCAAGCCAACGGGAAAGTGGCGTGCTCCGGTGGCAAGCCAACGGGAAAGTGGCGTGCTCCGGTGGCAAGCCAACGGGAAAGTGGCGTGCTCCGGTGGCAAGCCAACGGGAAAGTGGCGTGCTCCGGTGGCAAGCCAACGGGAAAGTGGCGTGCTCCGGTGGCAAGCCAACGGGGAAGTGGCGTACTCCGGTGGCAAGCCAACGGGGAAGTGGCGTGCTCCGGTGGCAAGCCAACGGGGAAGTGGCGTGCTCCGGTGGCAAGCCAACGGGGAAGTGGCGTGCTCCGGTGGCAAGCCAACGGGAAAGTGGCGTGCTCCGGTGGCAAGCCAACGGGAAAGTGGCGTGCTCCGGTGGCAAGCCAACGGGAAAGTGGCGTGCTGCGGTGGCAAGCCAACGGGAAAGTGGCGTGCTGCGGTGGCAAGCCAACGGGAAAGTGGCGTGCTGCGGTGGCAAGCCAACGGGAAAGTGGCGTGCTGCGGTGGCAAGCCAACGGGAAAGTGGCGTGCTCCGGTGGCAAGCCAACGGGAAAGTGGCGTGCTCCGGTGGCAAGCCAACGGGAAAGTGGCGTGCTCCGGTGGCAAGCCAACGGGAAAGAGGGGTGCTCCGGTGGCAAGCCAACGGGAAAGTGGCGTGCTCCGGTGGCAAGCCAACGGGACTGTGGCGTGCTCCGGTGGCAAGCCAACGGGAAAGTGGCGTGCTCCGGTGGCAAGCCAACGGGAAAGTGGCGTGCTCCGGTGGCAAGCCAACGGGAAAGTGGCGTGCTCCGGTGGCAAGCCAACGGGACTGTGGAGTGCTCCGGTGGCAAGCCAACGGGACTGTGGCGTGCTCCGGTGGCAAGCCAACGGGAAAGTGGCGTGCTCCGGTGGCAAGCCAACGGGAAAGTGGCGTGCTCCGGTGGCAAGCCAACGGGAAAGTGGCGTGCTCCGGTGGCAAGCCAACGGGAGAGTGGCGTGCTCCGGTGGCAAGCCAACGGGAAAGTGGCGTGCTCCGGTGGCAAGCCAACGGGAAAGTGGCGTGCTCCGGTGGCAAGCCAACGGGAAAGTGGCGTGCTCCGGTGGCAAGCCAACGGGACTGTGGCGTGCTCCGGTGGCAAGCCAACGGGAAAGTGGCGTGCTCCGGTGGCAAGCCAACGGGAAAGTGGCGTGCTCCGGTGGCAAGCCAACGGGAAAGTGGCGTGCTCCGGTGTCAAGCCAACGGGGAAGTGCCGTGCTCCGGTGGCAAGCCAACGGGGAAGTGGCGTGCTCCGGTGGCAAGCCAAAGGGGAAGTGGCGTGCTCCGGTGGCAAGCCAACGGGAAAGTGGCGTGCTCCGGTGGCAAGCCAACGGGAAAGTGGCGTGCTCCGGTGGCAAGCCAACGGGAAAGTGGCGTGCTCCGGTGGCAAGCCAACGGGAAAGTGGCGTGCTCCGGTGGCAAGCCAACGGGAAAGTGGCGTGCTCCGGTGGCAAGCCAACGGGACTGTGGCGTGCTCCGGTGGCAAGCCAACGGGACTGTGGCGTGCTCCGGTGGCAAGCCAACGGGACTGTGGCGTGCTCCGGTGGCAAGCCAACGGGAAAGTGGCGTGCTCCGGTGGCAATCCAACGGGAGAGTGGCGTGCTCCGGTGGCAAGCCAACGGGAGAGTGGCGTGCTCCGGTGGCAAACCAACGGGAGAGTGGCGTGCTCCGGTGGCAAGCCAACGGGAAAGTGGCGTGCTCCGGTGGCAAGCCAACGGGAAAGTGGCGTGCTCCGGTGGCAAGCCAACGGGAAAGTGGCGTGCTGCGGTGGCAAGCCAACGGGAAAGTGGCGTGCTGCGGTGGCAAGCTAACGGGAAAGTGGCGTGCTGCGGTGGCAAGCCAACGGGAAAGTGGCGTGCTGCGGTGGCAAGCCAACGGGAAAGTGGCGTGCTCCGGTGGCAAGCCAACGGGAAAGTGGCGTGCTCCGGTGGCAAGCCAACGGGAAAGTGGCGTGCTCCGGTGGCAAGCCAACGGGAAAGTGGCGTGCTCCGGTGGCAAGCCAACGGGACTGTGGCGTGCTCCGGTGGCAAGCCAACGGGAAAGTGGCGTGCTCCGGTGGCAAGCCAACGGGAAAGTGGCGTGCTCCGGTGGCAAGCCAACGGGAAAGTGGCGTGCTCCGGTGGCAAGCCAACGGGACTGTGGAGTGCTCCGGTGGCAAGCCAACGGGACTGTGGCGTGCTCCGGTGGCAAGCCAACGGGAAAGTGGCGTGCTCCGGTGGCAAGCCAACGGGAGAGTGGCGTGCTCCGGTGGCAAGCCAACGGGAAAGTGGCGTGCTCCGGTGGCAAGCCAACGGGAAAGTGGCGTGCTCCGGTGGCAAGCCAACGGGAAAGTGGCGTGCTCCGGTGGCAAGCCAACGGGAAAGTGGCGTGCTCCGGTGGCAAGCCAACGGGAAAGTGGCGTGCTCCGGTGGCAAGCCAACGGGAAAGTGGCGTGCTCCGGTGGCAAGCCAACGGGACTGTGGCGTGCTCCGGTGGCAAGCCAACGGGAAAGTGGCGTGCTCCGGTGGCAAGCCAACGGGAAAGTGGCGTGCTCCGGTGGCAAGCCAACGGGGAAGTGGCGTGCTCCGGTGGCAAGCCAACGGGGAAGTGGCGTGCTCCGGTGGCAAGCCAACGGGGAAGTGGCGTGCTCCGGTGGCAAGCCAACGGGAAAGTGGCGTGCTCTGGTGGCAAGCCAACGGGAAAGTGGCGTGCTCCGGTGGCAAGCCAACGGGAAAGTGGCGTGCTCCGGTGGCAAGCCAACGGGAAAGTGGCGTGCTCCGGTGGCAAGCCAACGGGAAAGTGGCGTGCTCCGGTGGCAAGCCAACGGGACTGTGGCGTGCTCCGGTGGCAAGCCAACGGGACTGTGGCGTGCTCCGGTGGCAAGCCAACGGGACTGTGGCGTGCTCCGGTGGCAAGCCAACGGGACTGTGGCGTGCTCCGGTGGCAAGCCAACGGGAAAGTGGCGTGCTCCGGTGGCAAGCCAACGGTAAAGTGGCGTGCTCCGGTGGCAAGCCAACGGGAGAGTGGCGTGCTCCGGTGGCAAGCCAACGGGAGAGTGGCGTGCTCCGGTGGCAAGCCAACGGGAAAGTGGCGTGCTCCGGTGGCAAGCCAACGGGAAAGTGGCATGCTCCGGTGGCAAGCCAACGGGAAAGTGGCGTGCTCCGGTGGCAAGCCAACGGGAAAGTGGCGTGCTCCGGTGGCAAGCCAACGGGAAAGTGGCGTGCTGCGGTGGCAAGCCAACGGGAAAGTGGCGTGCTGCGGTGGCAAGCCAACGGGAAAGTGGCGTGCTCCGGTGGCAAGCCAACGGGACTGTGGCGTGCTCCGGTGGCAAGCCAACGGGACTGTGGCGTGCTCCGGTGGCAAGCCAACGGGACTGTGGCGTGCTCCTGTGGCAAGCCAACGGGACTGTGGCGTGCTCCGGTGGCAAGCCAACGGTAGAGTGGCGTGCTCCGGTGGCAAGCCAACGGGAGAGTGGCGTGCTCCGGTGGCAAGCCAACGGGAGAGTGGCGTGCTCCGGTGGCAAGCCAACGGGAGAGTGGCGTGCTCCGGTGGCAAGCCAACGGGAAAGTGGCGTGCTCCGGTGGCAAGCCAACGGGAAAGTGGCGTGCTCCGGTGGCAAGCCAACGGGAAAGTGGCGTGCTGCGGTGGCAAGCCAACGGGAAAGTGGCGTGCTGCGGTGGCAAGCCAACGGGAAAGTGGCGTGCTGCGGTGGCAAGCCAACGGGAAAGTGGCGTGCTGCGGTGGCAAGCCAACGGGAAAGTGGCGTGCTGCGGTGGCAAGCCAACGGGAAAGTGGCGTGCTCCGGTGGCAAGCCAACGGGAAAGTGGCGTGCTCCGGTGGCAAGCCAACGGGAAAGAGGCGTGCTCCAGTGGCAAGCCAACGGGAAAGTGGCGTGCTCCGGTGGCAAGCCAACGGGACTGTGGCGTGCTCCGGTGGCAAGCCAACGGGAAAGTGGCGTGCTCCGGTGGCAAGCCAACGGGAAAGTGGCGTGCTCCGGTGGCAAGCCAACGGGAAAGTGGCGTGCTCCGGTGGCAAGCCAACGGGAAAGTGGCGTGCTCCGGTGGCAAGCCAACGGGACTGTGGCGTGCTCCGGTGGCAAGCCAACGGGAAAGTGGCGTGCTCCGGTGGCAAGCCAACGGGAAAGTGGCGTGCTCCGGTGGCAAGCCAACGGGAAAGTGGCGTGCTCCGGTGGCAAGCCAACGGGACTGTGGAGTGCTCCGGTGGCAAGCCAACGGGACTGTGGCGTGCTCCGGTGGCAAGCCAACGGGAAAGTGGCGTGCTCCGGTGGCAAGCCAACGGGAGAGTGGCGTGCTCCGGTGGCAAGCCAACGGGAAAGTGGCGTGCTCCGGTGGCAAGGCAACGGGAAAGTGGCGTGCTCCGGTGGCAAGCCAACGGGAAAGTGGCGTGCTCCGGTGGCAAGCCAACGGGAAAGTGGCGTGCTCCGGTGGCAAGCCAACGGGAAAGTGGCGTGCTCCGGTGGCAAGCCAACGGGAAAGTGGCGTGCTCCGGTGGCAAGCCAACGGGACTGTGGCGTGCTCCGGTGGCAAGCCAACGGGAAAGTGGCGTGCTCCGGTGGCAAGCCAACGGGAAAGTGGCGTGCTCCGGTGGCAAGCCAACGGGGAAGTGGCGTGCTCCGGTGGCAAGCCAACGGGGAAGTGGCGTGCTCCGGTGGCAAGCCAACGGGGAAGTGGCGTGCTCCGGTGGCAAGCCAACGGGAAAGTGGCGTGCTCTGGTGGCAAGCCAACGGGAAAGTGGCGTGCTCCGGTGGCAAGCCAACGGGAAAGTGGCGTGCTCCGGTGGCAAGCCAACAGGAAAGTGGCGTGCTCCGGTGGCAAGCCAACGGGAAAGTGGCGTGCTCCGGTGGCAAGCCAACGGGAAAGTGGCGTGCTCCGGTGGCAAGCCAACGGGAAAGTGGCGTGCTGCGGTGGCAAGCCAACGGGAAAGTGGCGTGCTGCGGTGGCAAGCCAACGGGAAAGTGGCGTGCTCCGGTGGCAAGCCAACGGGACTGTGGCGTGCTCCGGTGGCAAGCCAACGGGACTGTGGCGTGCTCCGGTGGCAAGCCAACGGGACTGTGGCGTGCTCCTGTGGCAAGCCAACGGGACTGTGGCGTGCTCCGGTGGCAAGCCAACGGTAGAGTGGCGTGCTCCGGTGGCAAGCCAACGGGAGAGTGGCGTGCTCCGGTGGCAAGCCAACGGGAGAGTGGCGTGCTCCGGTGGCAAGCCAACGGGAGAGTGGCGTGCTCCGGTGGCAAGCCAACGGGAAAGTGGCGTGCTCCGGTGGCAAGCCAACGGGAAAGTGGCGTGCTCCGGTGGCAAGCCAACGGGAAAGTGGCGTGCTCCGGTGGCAAGCCAACGGGAAAGTGGCGTGCTGCGGTGGCAAGCCAACGGGAAAGTGGCGTGCTGCGGTGGCAAGCCAACGGGAAAGTGGCGTGCTGCGGTGGCAAGCCAACGGGAAAGTGGCGTGCTGCGGTGGCAAGCCAACGGGAAAGTGGCGTGCTCCGGTGGCAAGCCAACGGGAAATTGGCGTGCTCCGGTGGCAAGCCAACGGGAAAGTGGCGTGCTCCGGTGGCAAGCCAACGGGAAAGAGGCGTGCTCCGGTGGCAAGCCAACGGGAAAGTGGCGTGCTCCGGTGGCAAGCCAACGGGACTGTGGCGTGCTCCGGTGGCAAGCCAACGGGAAAGTGGCGTGCTCCGGTGGCAAGCCAACGGGAAAGTGGCGTGCTCCGGTGGCAAGCCAACGGGAAAGTGGCGTGCTCCGGTGGCAAGCCAACGGGAAAGTGGCGTGCTCCGGTGGCAAGCCAACGGGACTGTGGCGTGCTCCGGTGGCAAGCCAACGGGAAAGTGGCGTGCTCCGGTGGCAAGCCAACGGGAAAGTGGCGTGCTCCGGTGGCAAGCCAACGGGAAAGTGGCGTGCTCCGGTGGCAAGCCAACGGGACTGTGGAGTGCTCCGGTGGCAAGCCAACGGGACTGTGGCGTGCTCCGGTGGCAAGCCAACGGGAAAGTGGCGTGCTCCGGTGGCAAGCCAACGGGAGAGTGGCGTGCTCCGGTGGCAAGCCAACGGGAAAGTGGCGTGCTCCGGTGGCAAGGCAACGGGAAAGTGGCGTGCTCCGGTGGCAAGCCAACGGGAAAGTGGCGTGCTCCGGTGGCAAGCCAACGGGAAAGTGGCGTGCTCCGGTGGCAAGCCAACGGGAAAGTGGCGTGCTCCGGTGGCAAGCCAACGGGAAAGTGGCGTGCTCCGGTGGCAAGCCAACGGGACTGTGGCGTGCTCCGGTGGCAAGCCAACGGGAAAGTGGCGTGCTCCGGTGGCAAGCCAACGGGAAAGTGGCGTGCTCCGGTGGCAAGCCAACGGGGAAGTGGCGTGCTCCGGTGGCAAGCCAACGGGGAAGTGGCGTTCTCCGGTGGCAAGCCAACGGGGAAGTGGCGTGCTCCGGTGGCAAGCCAACGGGAAAGTGGCGTGCTCTGGTGGCAAGCCAACGGGAAAGTGGCGTGCTCCGGTGGCAAGCCAACGGGAAAGTGGCGTGCTCCGGTGGCAAGCCAACAGGAAAGTGGCGTGCTCCGGTGGCAAGCCAACGGGAAAGTGGCGTGCTCCGGTGGCAAGCCAACGGGACTGTGGCGTGCTCCGGTGGCAAGCCAACAGGACTGTGGCGTGCTCCGGTGGCAAGCCAACGGGACTGTGGCGTGCTCCGGTGGCAAGCCAACGGGACTGTGGCGTGCTCCGGTGGCAAGCCAACGGGAAAGTGGCGTGCTCCGGTGGCAAGCCAACGGGAAAGTGGCGTGCTCCGGTGGCAAGCCAACGGGAAAGTGGCGTGCTCCGGTGGCAAGCCAACGGGACTGTGGAGTGCTCCGGTGGCAAGCCAACGGGACTGTGGCGTGCTCCGGTGGCAAGCCAACGGGACTGTGGCGTGCTCCGGTGGCAAGCCAACGGGAAAGTGGCGTGCTCCGGTGGCAAGCCAACGGGAAAGTGGCGTGCTCCGGTGGCAAGCCAACGGGAAAGTGGCGTGCTCCGGTGGCAAGCCAACGGGAAAGTGGCGTGCTCCGGTGGCAAGCCAACGGGAAAGTGGCGTGCTCCGGTGGCAAGCCAACGGGAAAGTGGCGTGCTCCGGTGGCAAGCCAACGGGAAAGTGGCGTGCTCCGGTGGCAAGCCAACGGGAAAGTGGCGTGCTCCGGTGGCAAGCCAACGGGACTGTGGCGTGCTCCGGTGGCAAGCCAACGGGAAAGTGGCGTGCTCCGGTGGCAAGCCAACGGGAAAGTGGCGTGCTCCGGTGGCAAGCCAACGGGGAAGTGGCGTGCTCCGGTGGCAAGCCAACGGGGAAGTGGCGTGCTCCGGTGGCAAGCCAACGGGGAAGTGGCGTGCTCCGGTGGCAAGCCAACGGGAAAGTGGCGTGCTCCGGTGGCAAGCCAACGGGAAAGTGGCGTGCTCCGGTGGCAAGCCAACGGGAAAGTGGCGTGCTCCGGTGGCAAGCCAACGGGAAAGTGGCGTGCTCCGGTGGCAAGCCAACGGGACTGTGGCGTGCTCCGGTGGCAAGCCAACGGGACTGTGGCGTCCTCCGGTGGCAAGCCAACGGGACTGTGGCGTGCTCCGGTGGCAAGCCAACGGGACTGTGGCGTGCTCCGGTGGCAAGCCAACGGGACAGTGGCGTGCTCCGGTGGCAAGCCAACGGGACAGTGGCGTGCTCCGGTGGCAAGCCAACGGTAAAGTGGCGTGCTCCGGTGGCAAGCCAACGGGAGAGTGGCGTGCTCCGGTGGCAAGCCAACGGGAGAGTGGCGTGCTCCGGTGGCAAGCCAACGGGAAAGTGGCGTGCTCCGGTGGCAAGCCAACGGGAAAGAGGCGTGCTCCGGTGGCAAGCCAACGGGAAAGTGGCGTGCTCCGGTGGCAAGCCAACGGGAAAGTGGCGTGCTGCGGTGGCAAGCCAACGGGAAAGTGGCGTGCTGCGGTGGCAAGCCAACGGGAAAGTGGCGTGCTGCGGTGGCAAGCCAACGGGAAAGTGGCGTGCTCCGGTGGCAAGCCAACGGGAAAGTGGCGTGCTCCGGTGGCAAGCCAACGGGAAAGTGGCGTGCTCCGGTGGCAAGCCAACGGGACTGTGGAGTGCTCCGGTGGCAAGCCAACGGGACTGTGGCGTGCTCCAGTGGCAAGCCAACGGGAAAGTGGCGTGTTCCGGTGGCAAGCCAACGGGAAAGTGGCGTGCTCCGGTGGCAAGCCAACGGGAGAGTGGCGTGCTCCGGTGGCAAGCCAACGGGAAAGTGGCGTGCTCCGGTGGCAAGCCAACGGGAAAGTGGCGTGCTCCGGTGGCAAGCCAACGGGAAAGTGGCGTGCTCCGGTGGCAAGCCAACGGGAAAGTGGTGTGCTCCGGTGGCAAGCCAACGGGAAAGTGGCGTGCTCCGGTGGCAAGCCAACGGGAAAGTGGCGTGCTCCGGTGGCAAGCCAACGGGACTGTGGCGTGCTCCGGTGGCAAGCCAACGGGAAAGTGGCGTGCTCCGGTGGCAAGCCAACGGGAAAGTGGCGTGCTCCGGTGGCAAGCCAACGGGGAAGTGGCGTGCTCCGGTGGCAAGCCAACGGGGAAGTGGCGTGCTCCGGTGGCAAGCCAACGGGGAAGTGGCGTGCTCCGGTGGCAAGCCAACGGGGAAGTGGCGTGCTCCGGTGGCAAGCCAACGGGAAAGTGGCGTGCTCCGGTGGCAAGCCAACGGGAAAGTGGCGTGCTCCGGTGGCAAGCCAACGGGAAAGTGGCGTGCTCCGGTGGCAAGCCAACGGGAAAGTGGCGTGCTCCGGTGGCAAGCCAACGGGACTGTGGCGTGCTCCGGTGGCAAGCCAACGGGACTGTGGCGTGCTCCGGTGGCAAGCCAACGGGACTGTGGCGTGCTCCGGTGGCAAGCCAACGGGACTGTGGCGTGCTCCGGTGGCAAGCCAACGGGACTGTGGCGTGCTCCGGTGGCAAGCCAACGGGAAAGTGGCGTGCTCCGGTGGCAAGCCAACGGGAAAGTGGCGTGCTCCGGAGGCAAGCCAACGGGAAAGTGGCGTGCTCCGGTGGCAAGCCAACGGGACTGTGGCGTGCTCCGGTGGCAAGCCAACGGGACTGTGGCGTGCTCCGGTGGCAAGCCAACGGGACTGTGGCGTGCTCCGGTGGCAAGCCAACGGGACTGTGGCGTGCTCCGGTGGCAAGCCAACGGGAAAGTGGCGTGCTCCGGTGGCAAGCCAACGGTAAAGTGGCGTGCTCCGGTGGCAAGCCAACGGGAGAGTGGCGTGCTCCGGTGGCAAGCCAACGGGAGAGTGGCGTGCTCCGGTGGCAAGCCAACGGGAAAGTGGCGTGCTCCGGTGGCAAGCCAACGGGAAAGTGGCGTGCTCCGGTGGCAAGCCAACGGGAAAGTGGCGTGCTCCGGTGGCAAGCCAATGGGAAAGTGGCGTGCTCCGGTGGCAAGCCAACGGGAAAGTGGCGTGCTGCGGTGGCAAGCCAACGGGAAAGTGGCGTGCTGCGGTGGCAAGCCAACGGGAAAGTGGCGTGCTGCGGTGGCAACCCAACGGGAAAGTGGCGTGCTGCGGTGGCAAGCCAACGGGAAAGTGGCGTGCTCCGGTGGCAAGCCAACGGGAAAGTGGCGTGCTCCGGTGGCAAGCCAACGGGAAAGTGGCGTGCTCCGGTGGCAAGCCAACGGGACTGTGGCGTGCTCCGGTGGCAAGCCAACGGGAAAGTGGCGTGCTCCGGTGGCAAGCCAACGGGAAAGTGGCGTGCTCCGGTGGCAAGCCAACGGGACTGTGGCGTGCTCCGGTGGCAAGCCAACGGGAAAGTGGCGTGCTCCGGTGGCAAGCCAACGGGAAAGTGGTGTGCTCCGGTGGCCAGCCAACGGGAAAGTGGCGTGCTCCGGTGGCAAGCCAACGGGAAAGTGGCGTGCTGCGGTGGCAAGCCAACGGGAAAGTGGCGTGCTGCGGTGGCAAGCCAACGGGAAAGTGGCGTGCTCCGGTGGCAAGCCAACGGGAAAGTGGCGTGCTCCGGTGGCAAGCCAACGGGAAAGTGGCGTGCTCCGGTGGCAAGCCAACGGGAAAGTGGCGTGCTCCGGTGGCAAGCCAACGGGAAAGAGGCGTGCTCCGGTGGCAAACCAACGGGAAAGTGGCGTGCTCCGGTGGCAAGCCAACGGGAAAGTGGCGTGCTCCGGTGGCAAGCCAACGGGAAAGTGGCGTACTCCGGTGGCAAGCCAACGGGAAAGTGGCGTGCTCCGGTGGCCAGCCAACGGGAAAGTGGCGTGCTCCGGTGGCAAGCCAACGGGAAAGTGGCGTGCTGCGGTGGCAAGCCAACGGGAAAGTGGCGTGCTGCGGTGGCAAGCCAACGGGAAAGTGGCGTGCTCCGGTGGCAAGCCAACGGGAAAGTGGCGTGCTGCGGTGGCAAGCCAACGGGAAAGTGGCGTGCTGCGGTGGCAAGCCAACGGGAAAGTGGCGTGCTGCGGTGGCAAGCCAACGGGAAAGTGGCGTGCTCCGGTGGCAAGCCAACGGGAAAGTGGCGTGCTCCGGTGGCAAGCCAACGGGAAAGTGGCGTGCTCCTGTGGCAAGCCAACGGGACTGTGGAGTGCTCCGGTGGCAAGCCAACGGGACTGTGGCGTGCTCCGGTGGCAAGCCAACGGGAAAGTGGCGTGCTCCGGTGGCAAGCCAACGGGAAAGTGGCGTGCTCCGGTGGCAAGCCAACGGGAGAGTGGCGTGCTCCGGTGGCAAGCCAACGGGAAAGTGGCGTGCTCCGGTGGCAAGCCAACGGGAAAGTGGCGTGCTCCGGTGGCAAGCCAACGGGAAAGTGGCGTGCTCCGGTGGCAAGCCAACGGGAAAGTGGCGTGCTCCGGTGGCAAGCCAACGGGAAAGTGGCATGCTCCGGTGGCAAGCCAACGGGAAAGTGGCGTGCTCCGGTGGCAAGCCAACGGGACTGTGGCGTGCTCCGGTGGCAAGCCAACGGGAAAGTGGCGTGCTCCGGTGGCAAGCCAACGGGAAAGTGGTGTGCTCCGGTGGCAAGCCAACGGGGAAGTGGCGTGCTCCGGTGGCAAGCCAACGGGGAAGTGGCGTGCTCCGGTGGCAAGCCAACGGGGAAGTGGCGTGCTCCGGTGGCAAGCCAACGGGGAAGTGGCGTGCTCCGGTGGCAAGCCAACGGGGAAGTGGCGTGCTCCGGTGGCAAGCCAACGGGAAAGTGGCGTGCTCCGGTGGCAAGCCAACGGGAAAGTGGCGTGCTCCGGTGGCAAGCCAACGGGAAAGTGGCGTGCTCCGGTGGCAAGCCAACGGGAAAGTGGCGTGCTCCGGTGGCAAGCCAACGGGACTGTGGCGTACTCCGGTGGCAAGCCAACGGGACTGTGGCGTGCTCCGGTGGCAAGCCAACGGGACTGTGGCGTGCTCCGGTGGCAAACCAACGGGACTGTGGCGTGCTCCGGTGGCAAGCCAACGGTAAAGTGGCGTGCTCCGGTGGCAAGCCAACGGGAAAGTGGCGTGCTCCGGTGGCAAGCCAACGGGAAAGTGGCGTGCTCCGGAGGCAAGCCAACGGGAAAGTGGCGTGCTCCGGTGGCAAGCCAACGGGACTGTGGCGTGCTCCGGTGGCAAGCCAACGGGACTGTGGCGTGCTCCGATGGCAAGCCAACGGGACTGTGGCGTGCTCCGGTGGCAAGCCAACGGGACTGTGGCGTGCTCCGGTGGCAAGCCAATGGGAAAGTGGCGTGCTCCGGTGGCAAGCCAACGGTAAAGTGGCGTGCTCCGGTGGCAAGCCAACGGGAGAGTGGCGTGCTCCGGTGGCAAGCCAACGGGAGAGTGGCGTGCTCCGGTGGCAAGCCAACGGGAAAGTGGCGTGCTCCGGTGGCAAGCCAACGGGAAAGTGGCGTGCTCCGGTGGCAAGCCAACGGGAAAGTGGCGTGCTCCGGTGGCAAGCCAACGGGAAAGTGGCGTGCTGCGGTGGCAAGCCAACGGGAAAGTGGCGTGCTGCGGTGGCAAGCCAACGGGAAAGTGGCGTGCTGCGGTGGCAAGCCAACGGGAAAGTGGCGTGCTGCGGTGGCAAGCCAACGGGAAAGTGGCGTGCTGCGGTGGCAAGCCAACGGGAAAGTGGCGTGCTCCGGTGGCAAGCCAACGGGAAAGTGGCGTGCTCCGGTGGCAAGCCAACGGGAAAGTGGCGTGCTCCGGTGGCAAGCCAACGGGACTGTGGCGTGCTCCGGTGGCAAGCCAACGGGAAAGTGGCGTGCTCCGGTGGCAAGCCAACGGGAAAGTGGCGTGCTCCGGTGGCAAGCCAACGGGACTGTGGCGTGCTCCGGTGGCAAGCCAACGGGAAAGTGGCGTGCTCCGGTGGCAAGCCAACGGGAAAGTGGCGTGCTCCGGTGGCAAGCCAACGGGAAAGTGGCGTGCTCCGGTGGCAAGCCAACGGGAAAGTGGCGTGCTCCGGTGGCAAGCCAACGGGAAAGTGGTGTGCTCCGGTGGCCAGCCAACGGGAAAGTGGCGTGCTCCGGTGGCAAGCCAACGGGAAAGTGGCGTGCTGCGGTGGCAAGCCAACGGGAAAGTGGCGTGCTGCGGTGGCAAGCCAACGGGAAAGTGGCGTGCTGCGGTGGCAAGCCAACGGGAAAGTGGCGTGCTCCGGTGGCAAGCCAACGGGAAAGTGGCGTGCTCCGGTGGCAAGCCAACGGGAAAGTGGCGTGCTCCGGTGGCAAGCCAACGGGAAAGAGGCGTGCTCCGGTGGCAAACCAACGGGAAAGTGGCGTGCTCCGGTGGCAAGCCAACGGGAAAGTGGCGTGCTCCGGTGGCAAGCCAACGGGAAAGTGGCGTGCTCCGGTGGCAAGCCAACGGGAAAGTGGCGTGCTCCGGTGGCCAGCCAACGGGAAAGTGGCGTGCTCCGGTGGCAAGCCAACGGGAAAGTGGCGTGCTGCGGTGGCAAGCCAACGGGAAAGTGGCGTGCTGCGGTGGCAAGCCAACGGGAAAGTGGCGTGCTCCGGTGGCAAGCCAACGGGAAAGTGGCGTGCTCCGGCGGCAAGCCAACGGTAAAGTGGCGTGCTCCGGTGGCAAGCCAACGGGAAAGTGGCGTGCTCCGGTGGCAAGTTCCTTTCCAGGGTAAAGACTTGTGTATAAGGTAAAATAAATAACAAAAAAAAAAAAATACTCCTCCACACCTTGGGCTATGTTCACAAGTAGCATTTTTAATGTGTTTTTGCACTTTTGTATTGCTTCAACCGTGACAAATGCATTCACCGGGAAATGTCATTTTAACATTTTACAACCTTATCTGGCCATGTGCTGTGTGACACATGCATACAGTGCTGAAAAGACATGGGGACAGCATAGGGAAGACCCCTGGAAGCATCTCTGACTCCCCGGTCACTGCCTAAAAGTGTGCCCATCAGAAGTCATCCTTGCCGCATCAGAAGATGCAGACTTGCAACTATCCCCGTGCAAGTTCTTGTCCCAGGGCAGGGTTCAATTGTACCTCCCCCATTCCTTGCAATGCAAGCGCAAATATGCAGCCAACCACCCACCCACCCCCAGGCTGCAATACCATACTGCTTGCTTGCACTTGAAATTGGGCCTTTTAGGCATGTGGAGGCGGAATCTGGCCACCATGTCATGGCAGTGTTGGCGGCCTGGTATCCATACTCAGTCCCCAGCCGCCCGGCGGTGGGGTGTCCACACTCGGTCCCCAACCGCCAGGGGGCGGCCGGGTGTCCATGTTCGGTCGCCAGCCGCCTGGGGGCAGCCGGGTGTCCATAAACGGTCCCCAGCCGCCCCTATTTCTCCTTGGAACATCCCCCCCACACACTTTTCTTAGCCTGGCCTGCTTTAGGGCAGCATTGGACGAGCCCACCAGAGAACCAGACTCCTCCGGTGGGCCCTGGCTTCTCCATCAGGGGAGTTGAGAGTGCCAAGGTGAGGACCATGATGATGATACAAGTTAGCATCTGCTTTGTTTTGTTGGAATGCAAGCGCATGTATGTAGTAGCGGCAAGGCCTGAGGTGGTCAGCGTTTTGGCGCATATCCTACCTCCTCTGAGGATTGCTGGATGTTTTCCTGCTACTATCCCAGTTCTATGACTCCCATTAAAACAAAGCTTCAGGTGATGAATGATGGATGAGGTGGTGGCAAAGGAGAAAGAGCAGGAGGAACAGGGATCATTCACATCAATATGAGGCCAGTCAACCACATATGTCTTGTAGGATATGTTTCTGTAACAAAAGGAGCGGTTTGGCTACACAGTTATAGGGCATACAGTGAGTGCAATGCCTACCAAAAATTTCGAGGCACTCCAATGTACCTTGGAAATGACATGGAGGTCAGAGGGCCTTAACTAAACAGTTTTTTCCATTTATAGCAACTGGGTCTCCTGTACACTGTTGGCCTAAACAGTGAATGGAAGGCTTTCCAAAAATTATGAGGAACTGCAATGCCCCTTGAAACAGACGTGGATTACAGCGTACTAAAAACCTTCTACCCACTATTGGGGAGTGGGTCTCCCTTAGTATTCGCCTTTGCATTGAAAAGCAAAAGCTGACTAAAATTAGGAGGAAATGCAATGTCCGTTGGAAGAGTTGTGAAGGTTAGAGGTAATTAAAAACAACATTTCAATGCCCCTAGGAAGAGCTGTGGAGTTCAGAGTGGCTTAAGAAGACTGTTTTAATGTCCCTTTGAAGAGACATGGAGGTCACAGTAGCTTAACAAGATGGTTTCAATGCCCCTCGGAAAAGACGTGGAGGTCCCAGTAGCTTAACCAGACGGTTTGAATGCCCCTCGGAAGAGGGGCTTTTAATGCCCCTTCCAAGAGCCATACAGTACAGCATAGTACAAACATTATTCCCATTATTGGGGAGTGTGTATCCCATAGTCATTGCTTATGCCTTCCAAGCAAAAGCTGCCAAAAATTGGGACGGAGGAACTTGCAATGCCCCTTACAAGAGCCATGCAGTACAGCATATTCCAAACATTATTCCCATTATTGGGGAGTGGGTCTCCCATAGTCTTTGCTTATGCCTTCCAAGCAAAAGCTGCCAAAAATTAGGACGAAGGAGCTTGCAATGCCCCTTACAAGAGCCATGCAGTACAGCATATTACAAACATTATTCCCATTATTGGGGAGTGGGTCTCCCATAGTATTTGCTTATGCCTTCCAAGAAAAAGCTGCCAAAAATTAAGAGGAACTGCAATGCCCGTTCGAAGAGTCGTGGAGGTTAGAGTTAATTAAAAACAACATATCAATGCCCCTTGGAAGAGCTGTGGAGTTCAGAGTGGTTTAACAAGACGCTATTAATGCCCCTCAAAAGAGATGTGGAGGTCCCAGTAGCTTAACAAGACGGTTTTAATACCCCTTGGAAAAGTGGTGGAGGTCCCAGTAGCTTAACAAGACGGTTTTAATACCCCTCGGAAAAGTGGTGGAGGTCACAGTAGCTTAAGAAGACGCTTTTAATGCCCCTCAGAAGAAACGTGGAGATCCCAGTAGCTTAACAAGATGGTTTTAATGCCCCTTGGAAAAGTGGTGGAGGTCGCAGTAGCTTAACAAGACGCTATTAATGCCCCTCAGAAGAGACGTGGAGGTCCCAGCAGCTTAACAAGACGGTTTGAATGCCCCTTGGAAGAGACGTGGAGGTCACAGTAGCTTAACAAGACGCTATTAATGCCCCTCAGAAGAGACGTGGAGGTTCCAGCAGCTTAACATGACGGATTTAATGCTCCTCAGAAAAGTGGTGGAGGTCCCAGTAGCTTAACAAGATGGTTTTAATGCCCCTCAGAAACGTAGTGGAGGTCCCAGTAGCTTAACAAGACTGTTTGAATGCCCCTTGGAAGAGACGTGGAGGTCCCAGTAGCTTAACTGGCCGGTTTAAATGCCCCTTGGAAAAGTGGTGGAGGTCACAGTAGCTTAACAAAACGCTATTAATGCCCCTCAGAAGAGACGTGGAGGTCTTAGTAGCTTAACAAGACGGTTTTAATGCTCCTCAGAAAAGTGGTGGAGGTCCCAGTAGCTTAACAAGACGGTTTTAATGCCCCTTGGAAAAGTGGTGGAGGTCGCAGTAGCTTAACAAGACGGTTTGAATGCCCCTTGGAAGAGACGTGGAGGTCCCAGTAGCTTAACAAGACGGTTTTAATGCTCCTCAGAAAAGTGGTGGAGGTCCCAGTAGCTTAACAAGACGGTTTTAATACCCCTTGGAAAAGTGGTGGAGGTCGCAGTAGCTTAACAAGACGGTTTGAATGCCCCTTGGAAGAGACATGGAGGTCCCAGTAGCTTAACAAGACGGTTTGAATGCCCCTTGGAAGAGACGTGGAGGTCCCAGTAGCTTAACAAGATGCTTTTAATGCCCCTCGGAAAAGTGGTGGAGGTCACAGTAGCTTAACAAGACGCTTTTAATGCCCCTCGGAAGAGACGTGGAGGTCCAAGTAGCTTAACAAGACGGTTTGAATGCCCCTTGGAAGAGACGTGGAGGTCCCAGTAGCTTAACAAGACGGTTTGAATGCCCCTTGGAAGAGACGTGGAGGTCCCAGTAGCTTAACAAGACAGTTTTAATGCCCCTCGGAAAAGTTGTGGAGGTCACAGTAGCTTAACAAGATGCTTTTAATGCCTCTTAGAAGAGACGTGGAGGTCCCAGTAGCTTAACAAGATGGTTTGAATGCCCCTTGGAAGAGAAGTGGAGGTCCCAGTAGCTTAACAAGACGGTTTTAATGCTTCTCGGAAAAGTGGTGGAGGTCCCAGTAGCTTAAAAAGACGCTTTTACTGCCCCTTGAAAAAGTAGTGGAGGTCGCAGTAGCTTAACAAGACGGTTTGAATGCCCCTTGGTAGAGACGTGGAGGTCCCAGTAGCTTAACAAGACAGTTTGAATGCCCCTTGGAAGAGACGTGGACGTCCCAGTAGCTTAACAAGACGGTTTTAATGCCCCTCGGAAAAGTGGTGGAGGTCACAGTAGCTTAACAAGTCGCTTTTAATGCCCCTCAGAAGAGAAGTGGAGATCCCAGTAGCTTAACAAGACGGTTTGAATGCCCCTTGGAAGAGACGTGGAGGTCACAGTAGCTTAACAAGACGGTTAGAATGCCCCTTGGAAGAGACGTGGAGGTCCCAGTAGCTTAACAAGATGGTTTTAATGCTCCTCGGAAAAGTGGTGGAGGTCCCAGTAGCTTAACAAGATGCTTTTAATGCCCCTCGGAAAAGTGGTGGAGGTCCCAGTAGCTTAACAAGACGCTTTGAATGCCCCTTGGAAGAGACGTGGAGGTCACAGTAGCTTAACAAGATGGTTTTAATGCTCCTCGGAAAAGTGGTGGAGGTCCCAGTAGCTTAACAAGATGCTTTTAATACCCCTCGGAAAAGTGGAGGTCCCAGTAGCTTAACAAGACGGTTTTAATGCCCCTTGGAAAAGTGGTGGAGGTCGTAGTAGCTTAACAAGACTGTTTGAATGCCCCTGGGAAAAGTGGTGCAGGTCCCAGTAGCTTAACAAGATGGTTTGAATGCCCCTTGGAAGAGACGTGGAGGTACCAGTAGCTTAAAAAGACGGTTTTAATGCCCCTCGGAAAAGTGGTGGAGGTCCCACTAGCTTAACAAGACGGTTTTAATGCCCCTCGGAAAAGTGGTGGAGGTCCCAGTAGCTTAACAATACGCTTTTAATGCCTCTCAGAAGAGACGTGGAGGTCCCAGTAGCTTAACAAGACGGTTTGAATGCCCCTTGGAAGAGACGTGGAGGTCCCAGTAGCTTAAGAAGACGGTTTGAATGCCCCTTGGAAGAGACGTGGAGGTCCCAGTAGCTTAACAAGACGGTTTTAATGCTTCTCGGAAAAGTGGTGGAGATCCCAGTAGCTTAATAAGACGCTTTTAATGCCCCTCGAAAAAGTGGTGGAGGTCGCAGTAGCTTACCAAGACGGTTTGAATGCCCCTTGGAAGAGATGTGGAGGTCCCAGTAGCTTAGCAAGACAGTTTGAATGCCCCTTGGAAGAGACGTGGAGGTCCCACTAGCTTAACAAGACGTTTTTAATGTCCCTCGGAAAAGTGGTGGACGTACCAGTAGCTTAATAAGACGCTTTTAATGCCCCTCAGAAAAGTGGTGGAGGACCCAGTAGCTTAACAAGACGGTTTGAATGCCCCTTGGAAGAGATGTGGAAGTCCCAGTAGATTAACAAGACGGTTTTAATGCTCATCGGAAAAGTGGTGGAGGTCGCAGTAGCTTAACAAGACGCTTTTAATGCCCCTTACAAGAGCCATACAGTACAGCATTTTAAAAATATTATTCCCATTATTGGGGAGTGGGTCTCCCACAGTCTTTGCTTATGCCTTCCAAGCAAAAGCTGACAAAAATAAGGACGGAGGAACTTTCAATAATGGCAACACGGACCACGGTCACCCTGGTGGTATGAGAAGTCTGGCCCAATCCAGCTACTGTTCATTTTGATAAGGGTCAGCTTGTCAGCATTGTCAGTTGACAGGCGAGTGCGCTTATCAGTTATAATTACCCCAGCAGCACTAAAAACACGCACCGATAACACGCTAGCGGCAGGGCAGGCCAGGACCTCCAAGGCGTACAGAGCGATTTCATTCCAAGTGTCCAGCTTGGATACCCAATAATTAAAAGGCACAGAGGAATCACGGAGGACGCTGGTACGGTCGGCAAGGTACTCCCTCACCATCTTTTGAAACTTTCCACTGCTTGTGAGAGTACCCCGCGCCTCAGGGCCTGTAAGCTGGGCAGGTCTCAGAAAACTGTCCCAGAATGTTGACAGTGTTCCCCTGCCTCTGCTGGATTGGAGTTGCCTCTCTCTCGCTTGTACGCCTTGGTTGGTCAACGAACTGTGACCTCTGCCGCTAGCGTGTTCAGATGGGAATTTTTTTTAACAGTTCTGCAGCAAGGGCCTTCTGGTACTGCCCCATTTTCGTAGACCTCTCCACCTCAGGAATAAGAGAGTGAAAGTTCTCCTTGTAGCGGGGGTCTAAAAGTGTCACCAACCAGTAATGACTGTCACCCAACATTTTGACAACGCGAGGGTCACGGTTAAGGCAGAGTAACATAAAGTCAGCCATGCGTGCCAGACTGGTAACGGGCAAGACTTCCGTGTCCTCACCAAGATGACGACTGACCATGCTCTCCTCCTCCTCCCCCCCCCCCCTGTCCTCAGGCCACCCACGCTGAACTGACAGTATGACAGTTGTACAGGTACTACCGTCTACAGCGCATGATACAAGCTCCTGTTCTTCCTCCTCCTCCTCTCCCTCATTGTCCCCCAATGCACGTTGGGATGAGATGAGGCTGGGCTGTGTGTAATCGACCGCTACGGCTTCTTGATCCATTTCATCATACTCTGGCTGCAATGCCTCCTCTTTAATTCTCTGCAGAGAGCATTGCAAAAGACAGACAAGTGGAATGCTGACGCTAATGATGGCGTCATCGCCACTCACCATCTTGGTGGACTCCTCAAAGTTTGTCAAGATGGTACATACAGTACAGACCAAAAGTTTGGACACACCTTCTCATTTAAAGATTTTTCTGTATTTTCATGACTATGAAAATTGTACATTCACACTGAAGGCATCAAAACTATGAATTAACACATGTGGAATTATATACTTAACAAAAAAGTGTGAAACAACTGAAAATATGTCTTATATTCTAGGTTCTTCAAAGTAGCCACCTTTTGCTTTGATGACTGCTTTGCACACTCTTGAGAGACTGCCATAAAGACTGAGAGGAGGGGGCATCTTTGCATGCAGTATGGACAGGGGATTGCCATGCACACACAACAGGTGACACCCGCTGACACTGGTCATGGACCCTGGGGTTCGCCCCACAAAGTCGGGTGCTTTGCTGCCATGTGCGTGATCATGCTGGTGGTGGTCAGGCTGGTAGTTTTGTCACCCCTGCTGATGCTGGCATGGCAGGTGGTACAAATGGCCTTTTTGGGGATATCAGCAGAGTCTTTAAAAAAATTCCAGACTCTGGAAGACCTACAGGTTGTACTGGCAACGTCCCTCGTGTTGGTGTTACGGGGAACTGTTGCCGGCCTTCTGTGTGCGGCCACCACACTGCTTTTTTCTGCCTGTTGGGGTACTCTGCCTCCCTCACCCTGTCTGCTGCTGGCCTCGCTCTGCATGTCCTCCTGCCACATTGGGTCAGTTACTAGATCATCCAACACCTCCTCCTCTTCCACTTGCGCACCACGATCCTCCTCCTCACTTCCTGGCAATTGTGTCTCGTCATCGTCAACCTCTTGTGACAAATTGCCAGCGTTGACTTCCTCTGGCCGTGGCTGTTCAAATATTTGGGCATCTCTACATGGGATCTCCTCTTCCACCACTTCAAGCGGAGCAGGCGAGGGGCACAAATCTGGAAATGGACCAGTGAACAGCTCTTCAGAGTGTCCAAGTGTGGGATCAGTTGCTGTCTGACGACACTCGGCATGATGGGAGGGAGGAGCATCAGGGTGAGGAGGAGTATGCGGTCGAGACTCATGGCTACTAAGAGTTGACCGTGTGGAAGACAGACCGGAGGTGGTGGTGCCCAGGTAACTGGAAGTATTATCTGCTATCCAATTAATAACCTGTTCACACTGATCTGGTGTTGTTCTGTGCTTCCCTAGTAATTCGGTCAAGAAGTGGGAGTGAGAAGATATGGCTGTTGGTTGTGGCACATTTTCACCTTGGCCACGGCCCCGTCCTCTGCATGCACCATCACCAGAACGTCCACTTCCATGTCCCTTGCCACGCGCCTTGCCCATTGTAAAGTAAGTAAAATAGCTTACACTCGCACCATCAATGGAAAAAGGGTAATAAAGTAGATTAGAACCGTGGAAGAGGAAAACCACAGTTCTATTTCTCTGGCCTACACCCGACTCTTTTAAACAATCTGAACAATCAGGGAGAAACTATTACTGTTTTTCTTTACGGAAAAAATACCAAAAGGTGAATAATAGAGATTTTTTACCGTGGAATAGCAAAACCACAGTTATTGTTTACTGGGGTATACCAGAAAATTTTAAATAGATATATTTGTGTCTGAACAATCAGGAGACAGTACTGTTTTTCTTTACAGCAAAAAATGCAAAAAAGCAGGATAATACAGAGATTTGACCCGTGGAACTGCAAAACCACACTTGTATTTCTCGGGCCTACACCAGACTATTTTCAACAGATATATTTGTGTCTGAACAATGAGGAGACACTACTACTGTTTTTCTTTGCGGCAAAAAATGCCAAAAGCAGGATAATAGAGATTTTTTACCGTGGAACAGCAAAACCACAGTTATAATTTACTGGTGTATATCAGACTATTTTCAACAGATATATTTGTGTCTGAACAATCAGGAGACACTATTAGTTGTTTTTTTTTACGGTGACACATATTACGATAACTTGCACCCATAGTGCAAAAAAAACAAAAACCCTAAAAAAACACAATGGGTTCAACCGTACTCAAATTGTTAACTAGGAGCAATGATTAGTGTGAATAATATAATATTTTGATTGGAGATGATCCAACCTCTGGTTCCACCACTGATCCTGAGAATGAAGGAATGGGGAACCTATCAGCTTTTTTTTTAACTGCACAGCTGTGCTCCCAACCACCCACAGTGCAAAAAAAAAACCCTAAAAAAACAATAGGTATAACCGTACTCAAATTGATAATTGGGAGCAACGATTAGTGTGAGGGATATAATATTGTGATTGGCGATGTTCCATCCACTGATTCTGAGAAAGAAGGAATGGGGAACCTATCAGCTTTTTTTCCTGCACAGCTGTGCTCCCACCCATTGCGCAAAAATACCCTAAAAAAATGCACGTACTCAAATTGTTAATTGGGAGCAATGATGAGTGTGAAGGGATATAATATCTTGATTGGCGATGGTCCGACCTGTGGTTCCGCCACCGATTCCAAGAATGAAGGAATTGAGAACCTGTAAGCTTTTTTTTTCCTGCACAGCTGTGCTCCCAACAACCCACCCATAGTGCAAAAAATAAAAAAAACAATAGATCCAACTGTACTCAAATTGTTAAATTGGGAGCGTGAAAAAAATAATGCATCCACTTCTTTCTAAATTAGGCTGTCAGACCCCCAAGAATGACATCCTAGTAATATGCCATGACTTATACCTCTTTAAATGTATGCAAAGGATAAACCTGGATATCCAGGTATACGTTCTATTGATTGATTTCTATAAGGGCCTATTTCCACACGTAAATGTGTATCTGCTACGGACATGAATGATCGGCTGCAGCCCTTCCACGTGGCCAGTCAATGGATCCGCAAATCACAACAAGTAATTCAAGGAAATGGAAAAGTAAAAAAAAAATTCTAGTAACATTGCATAGCGTACCGGTGATTGCGCTATTTAACTTGCCATCAGTGATTGACAGCATATAAATGGTTAAACAGCAGTGATTGACGCTCCGCTCTGGCCGCTGCTGTTACAGCAAGATGTCAGCTGTGTAGGATGGGGGCTCTGCTCCTGAGCCCACCCGAAACAGCAATCCAATGGACGGTTTCACACACCACATTATCCAGTGGTGTTTAATTTGCTTTTCTATTTAGGAAACAAAACCGTTTTAATAACGTTTTCCTTCTCTGGTATCTAGGAGCCATTTCAGCTATTTGTAAAGGGAATCTGTCAGCAGGTTTTTCTTGGCTATTCTGAGAGCAGCATGATGGGGTGAGCGCCGCACTAGGAGTAGGACCACCGAGCCCAGAGCTATTGCAAGACGTGCAGACAATATATACCAGGTATGAATGAATCCAATACAACATTATTGTTACTTAGGAATTAACCTACTTGGATATAATACATCCCTTGATATGTATATACCAAAAGGTCATTATCTTGGGAATGCCTATATTGGCTTTTATTATTTGGGATTATATCCTTTTACTATGTGACCTAGGATATACTATCAGTATGCATTAGCACAATTGGAGCTACTACTATTTAGCCCTGGTGTCTCTGCAATTCAAATATTTACATTATACCTCCTCACTATTATATGGTATTACTATATATATGTGTGTGTGCTCTTTTCTTTCCCGCCATGTACCCAAATTATTATAATAAAGGTCTTTTTTAACACATTGACCCCTTGTCGGATGTACTATATATTGGTTGTTGTTGAGAGCAGCATGATGTAGAGACAAAGACCCCTTACAGGTCTTTTATTAGCAGAAGATTATCACTAGAGGACTAGTAAACCTGCTGCCAGGTAGTCCAACCACGCCCCCCACCACTGATTGGCAGTTTAAATACAGTGTACACAGAAAGCTGCCAATCAGAGGTGTGGGTGGGGTTATTATACAGAGCTCAGCATTCAGAGATCTGCATGAGAAAAAAAAACCTGCAATTTTATCAAAATAACACCAAGCAGCCCAGTAAGTGATACATCGTTGGAATCAGGGCCTCGGATTATGCTGCTCTCAAATGGGATAGCAAAAACCTGCTGACATATTCCATTTAAAGGGGCAGCTGCTACTAAATCCAGACATGGTGCAAAATTTAAATTCTGCTGCAGATTTACTGCTGTAGATTTTTAATTCCTAAAAATCCCTGTAGATTCAGAGGATCTCAACCTTTTCAATGCAAATTATTTTCAAGACTTATTCACAGATATTATGAAATATTACAGTAGAAATAAAAAAAAAAAAAGCACAATACCTAAACCCCCTCCTTGGGAAAAATATACGGCAAGTATAAGAAAGACAAAAATTTATTCTGGAGTCATATTGAAGTGTAAATAGAATTGTAACCATACAATGCAAACAGCAGCGAATGTAAGTAGGATCCACTGGATCTATATAAGAGGAACACTTTCCAAAGCTGATCTTCTGAGCCCACCGCTATGCTGGCTGCACCGGCATTGTGATCGTCAGCACCTGGAATATACGTCACGTTTTACTGCAGCTCATAGAACCAAATGATAAGATGCAGAGCAGTGCGAGGCTTGTGACTCGCTATACACAAAATATACGACATGTTTGATGAATGGCAGAAAGGAAAGCCGATGCATTCAGATGTCTCTGGGCAACTATATGTTGTGATAGATAAGTTCCTGTCAGGGTGAGGGGCAGCATCCTATCTGCTCACTCATCATGACAGGTTTACAACATGTTGACTCATGGACGTGATCAGTCAGTCAATCGATGACATAGATGCACGTTCTTGATTCTGACAGGTAGGTCAGAGATGTCCGTCTCAATCAGTTTACCTTCACCCATCTAGGATGGATGGCTGCTGACATCGTTGGCCATTATGTCCATATGCAATTATTATCCCCTAATTGTGATGTACAGTACAAATTTATATTGTGGTACCGTGTTAGCCAGAAAATTTGATGGAAATAATTTTATGCCCAAAAATGGCAAAAGTATTCTCGGAGTGATACCTTTATTGGCTAACCAGAAAAAATATATATATATGCAAACTTACAGAGCATACAGGCTCCTTCTTCAGGCAGGATTACAAATGTTAAGAATTCATTTGTAATATTGCCTGAAGAAGGAGCCTCTGTGCTCTGAAAGCTTGCATATATATTTTTTTTTTCTGGTTAGCCAATAAAGGTATCACTCCAAGAATACTTTTGCCATTTTTGGGCATAAAAGTATTCACATAGAATTATTCACTAATTAAAACAATTTATTTTTGCTAAATAAATGTATACATTTTTTAAAATTTTATTTTATACATTTTCTCAGAGAACCTCTTTAAGAAGGAGATTTCAGAATAGGCTATAAGACATGTCCAGCTTTGCTTAATTGTCTCACCTTACTGTCCTTGTTGAACTGAGCTCCACTTTGTTCTTGGATGATATTGTAAGGAATGAAGACGTCTAGATGATACAAATCGGGACGTCTGACTATTCTGTCTTCACCCAAGTCCAACACAAGAGATCTAGCAGAAGACTGTAAAGAGAAGACCAGCGTGGTAACAACGCTTATGTCGCTGAATGCTTCTGTACGGGAAAGAAAGTTGTAACCAACAAGTGCACAAAAATCTAAACTTTTATCTTGATACGTGGCCAACTAGAAGTTACTGTGTAGCTCCAGACGTCTCATACATTAAATCTGACACGTGGAGGAACTGCTCACAGAAAATGCTGAAAAATATTTTTTAGGATTCACACTGCATTAAAAGGGGTTGTCCACCACTTTAATACTAATGGAATATCCTTAGGATAAGTCATCAATATTAAAGTGCCAGACAACCCCTTTAAGTGAGGCATAATGAATGGTACCAGAATTTCACATAATGTAGCCTTCATTAGGCAGAAGGCCCACTCGGTTATATGAAGAAATCTGGGGTCCCCAAAAGCAAACCCCGTAATCACCAGATTCCCGTGTGGTGACTACTTAATCTGCTTTTTGGGAAGACCAGAACTGACCCCTATATTTAACCAAGTGGGTCCCCTTAAGATACATTATCCTGTCTGATGAAGGCTACATTAGCTGAAACATTCTTAATCTTCATTATGCCTCATTTAACGCAATGTGAATCATGGACATGAGAAAAATCAAATTAAAAAATAAATACATTTAAAGCATTTTCTGTGCGATTCCTCCAAATGTCGCATTAATATAGAAAAAATAAAGAGCGGCGGGTTCTACACTATTGCAACAAGCCTCTTTCATCATTTATATCATCATTATAACATCATTTATATGCACCAGCACCATGGAATCAATGGCACTATATAATTAAATAATAATAATAATATATACATCTTCCCAACAGCTTGTTTTCCCTCTATCTCCTCTCTGGATCTATGAAGCCAGAACTGTCAAAGAAGAGGTGATGGTGGAGATGGAGGGGAAACAAGCAGGGGGGAAGGCTTATATAAATGACTGGTCCCGCCGTGAAGCACTGGGCGTCTGTGCTTGGTTTGAACAGTCGTTCTCTGCTGACAGAGTCGTTTACAGAGATCTTCTTTCCCATTCCAACAGCTTGCAAACAACCCACCATGGTATGAAAAAAAAATTATATCATCATCATCCAGCAAATGTGTCACAGCTGCCAGCAATTGGCTACTGTGGACACATCAAAGCTGTGATGATAAAAGTTGGCAGAGGAGGACCGGTAGCACGAGGTTGGCACAGACTTTTAATAAGGGAAGACTATTGGAAATCACATGAAATGCAAAAAGGTCACAATCCTAAACCACATCTGAGGGTCTCACCACTTTAGGTAAAGAGATTTCAGCCACCAGAAAACTTGGGTGTCCTACAGGAGGTTCCGCCACAATCATGTAATCTGGTTTCACGGGTGAACTGATAAAAAAAGGAAGGAAGCAGTATACTGCAAGGGTACACCATCAATTTATGATCTGTTGGGGTCGATCTCTAATATAATAAAGGGGCACTGATGCTGGTAATGAGGAACAGCCCCTTTCACAGTCATTCCCTGCACATCGGCATCATGGCCTCCACTGTGCAGCGGAACGACAGCATAGATCCAGCAAAGTGAATGGGCTTAGCTGCAGTTCTCCTGCACAGTGAAAATCCGGGTAGCTGACCCACACCAGCATATTCTTTAAAAAGGGCAGCGGGGTTACTTCCAGGCTGCAGCCCCCTTATTCTTGGAGTCCAAGAAGTTGGATATCCTATATCTTTTGTAAGATGGGATTCTAAAAAAAGTAAATGCATGCATTAAACCTCAAAGAAACCCAAACCTTTCAACTTCTGAGATTAGGGACTTGCTTGGAGTTAGCTGGGAGGGTCTGTAGGAAAAAAATAAAGAACATAAAGGCATAATAGTTAAAACAAAAAAAAAAAAAACAATGTCCACATTGTTCTTGCACCATAACAAGCCATTCTGCAACTTCCCCCATCTGTTGGGTTTAACCCATCACCACGAGGAGTGGGGCTCCCCCATCTGTTGGGTATAACCCATCACCACGAGGAGTGGCGCTCCCCCATCTGTTGGGTATAACCCATCACCTCAAGGAGTGAAGCTCCCCCATCTGTTGGGTGTAACCCATCACCACAAGGAGTGGAGCTCCCCCATCTGTTGGGTGCAGCCCATCACCACGAGAAGTGGCGCTCCCCCATCTGTTGGGTATAACCCATCACCACGAGGAGTGGCGCTCCCCCATCTGTTGGGTATAACCTATCACCTCAAGGAGTGGCGCTCCCCCATCTCTTGGGTATAACCCATCACCAAGAGGAGTGGAGCTCCCCCATCTGTTGGGTGTAACCCATCACCACGAGGAGTGGCGCTCCCCCATCTGTTGGGTGTAACCCATCACCACGAGGAGTGGCGCTGCCCCATCTGTTGGGTATAACCTATCACCAGGAGGAGTGGCGCTCGTCATACTTTGTGTCCCTAGGGGAAATGTGGTATTATAAGATATCCAATCAATTGAATGGCCGACTATGTACTGCATGGATGAGCGAGGAACATCAGAGAAGAAGCCGTCGATGCTCAACAGCACCCTACTCTGTCGTCTTTTACAGACTGTATGCCATAGACTTGTACCTTAGAGTTGGGACTTACCCCTATTATGAATCATCGGTTTTGATTTGGTTCTGATATTCTGTTCAAAAATGGATCCCAGGAACTTCCGATTTTTCAGCATTTTCCACTCTGAAGGGAAACCATAGATGATTAACAGGGTCGGACTGGAACTGAAACTCAGCCCTGGCATGTGAGAGGACGCAGGCCCGCCCGACGCGCGTTGAATGTGAAATATTTTCATGAATGATTTGGGTATATGTCACAATAAAAATTGCTGCAAACTGCACTTTATCATCGATAAACAAAAACTGACATAATGTAAAATATAAACTTCCCTCCAGGAAAATGTTAATTTCTTTCAACTGGAGGGACGGACATATTTGTAATATAGAGCTCCAAGTTCCCAAAAACGCTATGCTTGATAGTACCAGGAAAAGCAGGAAAAGTGAATCCTTGCAGATTTGAAGCAGTTTCATGTCTATTCTTTCAGTATTTTTGCAGCGTTTCTAAAGAAAGGGAAAAAAAAATCTCAAAAAACGCAACATCAACGGGATTTTCCTGCCGAGCGACACGTTTTTTGTGCAGAAATGTTCTTTCCTTTCTTTTTTGTTTATATTTTGTGTTATACACTAGTGGCCAAAATTGAGGCAACACTTTCAGTTTTTCACCATCACCAATATTTAATGGAGGCTTTCACTGACCTACTTACTTGTACACACGCCCTCTTCTGCCATATGTATTCTATGTTGGTTTATAGTGACCTGGGTGTGATTTAAGACAGATATTGTGCGATTAAAATGCGGTTTTTATATTTTAAAGCCAGTTTGTCATCAGAAGGTAAGCAATTACATGTTTTCGTTCTCAAAGTGTGTGAGCGGTTTCAAGAGACTGGTTCGATAAAGAATAAACCAGGTAGAGAAAGGAAGAAGGCTACAACTCCTCAGACTGATAGAAGAATTGTTAGAATCGCCCTAAATAACAGGAAATAAATGGCTGTTAACATCAACAAGGAGCTTGTCAACACCGGAGTGACAGTGTCTGATCGGACGGTTCGACGACGATTGGCAAATGCAGGGTTAAGAGCCAGAATACCAGGTAAAAAGCCATTTCTGAATGCCTCACAGCGTCAGAAACGTCTGCAGGGGCCAAAGAACATTGTAAATGGACCATTGAACAATGGAGAAATGTTATATGGAGCGATGAGACACGCATATCCATCTTTGGCAGCGACGGTGTCTGCTACGTTCGACGACGACCTGGAGAGGACTGGTTGCCAGAGGGTACAATACCCACCATGAAGCCTCCTCTGAGTGTTATGGTAGGGGGCTGCGTGTCCAGAGATGCAGGTGGTCGGCTGCAGGTAATTGAAGAAACAGTTAATGCTGAAAAGTACATCAAGGAAGTCCTTCAGCCTAAACTCATTCCTTCGGCACGTGATGTATTTGGTGAAGGGACACCGTTTATTTTAAGATGGAGCCCCATGCCATACAGCTAAAAAATGTCTCTCTTGGTTCAAGGACAAAAATGTCCAGCTATTGAATTGGCCAGGAAACAGCCCAGATCTCAATCCTATTGAGAATCTCTGGGCTCGGCTCAAAAGAGCGGTGTCAAAACAGCGGGCTTCACACAAGCAGGAACTCACTGCAGCCATCATCAAATCATGGCTTCATATCATCACACCATCTGATTTACACAAACTGGTAGATAGCATGCCAAGTAGATGCCAGGCAGTCATCAAGGCAGAGGGCTGTCCAACTGAGTATTAACATTTAGTGTTAGATATGAAAACAGGACAAATCAATGGCTTTTCTCCCACAGTCATCTGAGTGACAATAGTCTCCAATTTGTTGACAAATGAACAAATTTCCTGCTAATATTGTGTTTCTATATGAGATTTT
Organism: Phyllobates terribilis; assembly: GCF_046119375.1. Taxonomy (NCBI): domain Eukaryota; kingdom Metazoa; phylum Chordata; class Amphibia; order Anura; family Dendrobatidae; genus Phyllobates; species Phyllobates terribilis. Next base: position 2,832,941 of record NW_027363003.1, on the reverse strand, counting down.
ATTTCTACTTAAAAACTTTACTGTGAAATCAAAAACATTCATGAAATTTGTATTTGTATTGGCAAAATGCTAAAAATTCATAAATCTTGGGGTTGTTGCCTCAATTTTGGCCACTAGTGTATAGAGTTCCTCAGTATATTTATATGTTATCCCCCATCACCTTTTTCATCTCTCCTTACAAGTATGCCTTGTATCTTAGCTAAAACATGGTAGTAAGTAGCATATTAAACCCTTTTATAATGGGTAGTGTAGAATCGCTGCATATTTCAGGGTTATGCGCACCTGAGGACTCATTAGTGCTGCCCTCCTCAGGCGAAACCTGGTTGTGACCTTGTATAATATGGGGCTAGCCGGTCTCACCTACCAGTTTGGGTCACAAACCCTTTTTCGTTTGCTTTGATGTTTTACTCATTGTTTATTACGTTTACACCCCAAATCTCTCCTAATCCTGGAGATCAAACCTATGAAAGCAATTTATGAATGATCGTAACACCTCTATGAAGGGTAATTATCATCTCCTTCATAAATATACATTTATATGTATAAATACATATGTAGTCAATGCATAGTACTGGCACATGACTTATCACTTTCCAGGACCTTACAAAGCACCAGGAACATTCATAACAAGCGGAGGTGAGGCGATTCTGGCAACTTAATAGGAAAGGATTCTTTACAGTTAGAGCAGTCAGACTGTGGAATGCCAACCACAAGATATAGTAATGGCAGATAGTATAACAGCATTTATAGAAGGGCTGGATACTTTTTTAACAAAACATGACATTGTGGGTTATAAATAATCTAGTAATAGAAAATGTATAACTTTGGAGATAGACCAAGGACATTAAAGTTAAAACTTTTTCAACCTATGTAACTATGCAAGTATGCAGAATGCACATTAGGAAAATGCTTGAAATGCAATTCCCTATAATATTATTTTCCAAGTAATTTCCTCTTAATTTTACGCTTTGTAAAGTGCTAGTTATAAGCCCAATCTATGGATCTAAAAAGTGCAAAACACTCCTGAAACACTTGTACGTATGTTCTATAATCTTTATTTCTTATGGTGCCTAAGGGAAGCCATAATGATAAGACTCCTGCTTGGTAACAAGTGCAGTTATTTGCCTCCATAATGAAAGTGAATTACCAATGATGAAAGGGTTAATACTTGGACCCTGCATCAGTAATAGCCCTTGTAGTAACCATGACAACTATTGTGAGGGCATAAACAAGTGTCATAAAGAAGATTCCATAAAAGAATGCCGCGCTGCCATGATCAGCGCCATTACTGATGATGCGCCTGAGGACCTTGAGCTTGACCACCCCACGTAATGTGCCAATGTTGGTGTAATTTGGAGGTTCTAGCAGGGAAAGGGGTTGTCTTCTTAGACACCCCGGGGGGAAGGGAAGGTAACAGAGGGGGGGTCCCCAAAACAGGATCCCCTTCTGTTACTATGTACAAAGAGCTGCTCTTCTTTGGGAGTTCATAGATGGATCCTTGACTTTAATGGGTGATAAATTGGGAGGGGGAGGGGATACTCATCCTATTAGGGGTTATCCATAATGAGCAACCCCTGTAACCAATTACCCAACATCTTGAGAGACGGAGCTGGATCTGTAAGGGAGAAGTGGTAGATCCACCTGGGAAATCAGATCAACTAAATTCGTTCCAGCAATAAATGTGGTGACAGATATCGCAGCCAGATCTCTCCCACATCCAGTTTATCACATTAATAGTCTATATTTGTTATGTCGTTCTCTGTAAATATGTAGAAATTCTAAAACTCCGTCATATATCGGCACTAACTCTCTAAGCCCAAGGGAAGGGCAGCCCTCCAGCCATGGTTCCCTAGAGGTTTCCTCCACAGGGGGTTTTCCTCTCCTGAGAGCTGGAGGGTGACTCTTCGTGAGTCGAGGGTTGTGCCATTTTCGGTGTCATGTAAATTTAAATAAAGTTGAGAACGTTTGACACCTAATTGCAATGATTTGTGTATTTATTTTGTATGTGTCTGATTCATTTTGTTTGGGAGTCGGGGTCCATCACACATCACTGAGTCATACGTCTGGACATCTGCCGCCAGAAGTTTTGCTCCAGGGGTTGCCCCTGCTCTGGGGAGTTTGATGGAGCAGAGAAGACAAGAATTACAGAACTCATCCTCAGAATAAGGACTTCTATTACAGTACTACAAGCAGCTTCCTCGTCTCATTCACACAGTGAGTATTTTGGGCACTAATTTACATCAGTATTTGTAAGCTGAAAACCAGAGGGGAACAAACACAGTGAAAAATAGTAACTGAAACACTTTCACCTCTTCTGTTTTGGATCCACTCCTGGCGTCTGCTAACAAATACTGATGCAAAATATCGCCATGGAAGTTCCCTAAATTCTTACTGACTGATTTGACTGTTTGAGTAGCAGTCAAGCAACAGAGGTTGCAAGCGTTAAAGCAGCTTTCTGGTATCAAAAACCCCTGTCCCCCTTGCCATTTTTCTCTATCCTGAACCTGTGCTTCCTGCCCTGATCTCGGACTGTCTGACCTAGTCCTTGTCTTCGCTCTCCTGAGTCTGGTACCCTGGTACCTCCGGAATGCTGCTGCAGTCCCGGGAACTGCACTGAAGTGGTACCTGGTGTCTACCGGAGGCCCAGTCTATCCTCACCACCAGAGGTTCTAGTGGAGACCCAGTAGACACCTAGTCACAACCCTCCCGTGGGGCAGTGGGTCCATATCCACCAGGGTTACACCCACATAGCAAATGTGGTACCAATATTCAAGAAGGGGATAACATCTGAGCCTGGAATTTATAGGTCGGTAAGTTTAACTTGTACTGTGGGCAACAACTTTGAGGGTTTTCTAAGAGATACTAACCTGGAGCACCTCAATAAGAATAACCTAAACATATGATTATGAGGGATCTGTCCTGCAAACTAATCTGAAAAGATTCTATGGGGAGGTAAGTTCAGGTTGGACCAGGGAAACTTAGTAGATGTTGTCTATCTGGACTTTTCAAAGGCATTTGATATGGTGCCATACAACAGGTTGTTACATAAAAATGTTCAATATATTATATGGTAAACTTGCTCCACGAAAGAACAAGTCCTTGTGTGGTCGATGGAAAAATCAAGGAAAAGATCAGTGATGCGGTCGTTACCTCTTGACAGCTCCATTTCGTACTTGTTCTCTAGTCCCTCCATGGCCACGGTGATAAAAAATTCCCTGAAAAGCTCATTATTCTAATAAAAAAAATACAAAGTAAGGAGCTGACACAAAGGAGAGCAGACAGCTCGTATGTCGGAATAAGCAATTGCAGTTACCGTAATTTTCTCAAAGAAGGTGCCATTAATCACTATGTCGTACGCCGAGCAGCCGCCTCTACCTGTAGGACAAAGTGCACCAGGACTTAGATACTTTGCGGTGCCGACTCAATCCATTGACCTTAGTAGGGCTGCTATGAATAAGTGGTATAAGTTCTTAAAGGGGAATCCAAGTAGTGGACAATCCCTCTAAGTCCCAAATCTAAACCAAAAAAGTTCAAAAGTCAACAACAAGATGTCAAACTTTATTCCGCAGACTGGAAGTGGACCTACCAGAACCTGTGGAGATGGCACCTTTGACCATTGAGGATTAGTAAGTTGTAATACTTGCTATTTTAACCCCTTTAAGGATATCTCTGGACTATCCCTTTAAAAAGAGAAGCGCTGTATTAAAAAAAAACGTACTATTATCAACTTCAACGTGGGGCTCTCCAAGGCTCATGGGGACTCGATAGCCGGAGGGATCATCAGATTCCAGGATGCTGACTAACTCCTGCTCCGTCAGGTCCGGGGCCGCTGGGATCTGGTTCGACTTGCAGATGTTAATAAAGATTTTGGTATTTTTGGATGTGCGAGTTTTAATGCAGAAACCTAACACAGAAATAAAAACAAAAAGTGAACAAAAACACAATAAAATCGGCAAAAGCCAAGCAGCATTTACATGTAATCAACTGCATAAGAAATTATGTGACCCCCCACGTTGGTTGCATCATGTGACCGTTGCAGTCAATAAGACCCCACTGCCCCACTGTGGTATCTGTCACATAATATGCACAAAGTAATATGGATAATAATCAGAGGACGCCCATCTCACCCGGCTGGGGTCTGATCTCTCTGCTTTCTGGTAAGTTCGGTATTCTGCTCTCCATCTCCTGTTTGGCCTGAAATGAGGCAACAAGTGAGAATCAGTGAGTAACATGAACAGGATGGTTCTGCAAACTGATTTTTCCTGCACCAAAATAGTACAACTGTGAGGGGTCTAAAGCCAACAATACACATTAGGTAAATGTTGGAGACTGCCGCGCCCCCGGCGGCTGACGGAGGAGACATTCACCCGGTGATTGCTGGCCTCTCCAATTCATCTTTTGTACCTTCATCAGCATCTGTTCATACAGCGCTTCCTCCATGTTTGTGTTCATTTCTGCAGACAGCAGCGACTTGTCAGACGCCATTTTTTCGGTCAAAGACAGAAGCTCAGAGATCTTGTTTTATAAGAGAAAACCTGAAAAATGAAAATATGTATTAATCTTCTCCACAGACAACGACAAGGGGAGAGTGCGGGAGCCTGACAGCCGACGACATGAGGGGGTGCGGGAGCCTGACAGCCCTCGACACGAGGGGGTGCGGGAGCCTGGCAGCCCACGACAAGAGGTGGTGCGGGAACCTGGCAGCCCACGACAAGATGGGGTGCGGGAGCCTGACAGCCCACGACACGAGGGGGTGCGGGAGCCTGACAGCCCACGACACGAGGGGGTGCGGGAGCCTGACAGCCCACGACACGAGGGGGTGCGGGAGCCTGACAGCCCATGACACGACGGGGGGCGGGAGCCTGACAGCCCTCGACGCGAGGGGGTGCGGGAGCCTGGCAGCCCACGACACGAGGGGGTGCGGGAGCCTGGCAGCCCACGACAAGAGGGGGTGTGGGAGCCTGACAGCCCTCGACACGAGGGGGTGCGGGAGCCTGGCAGCCCACGACAAGAGGGGGTGCGGGAGCCTGGCAGCCCACGACAAGATGGGGTGCGGGAGCCTGACAGCCCACGACACGAGGGGGTGCGGGAGCCTGACAGCCCACGACACGAGGGGGTGCGGGAGCCTGACAGCCCATGACACGACGGGGGGCGGGAGCCTGACAGCCCTCGACGCGAGGGGGTGCGGGAGCCTGGCAGCCCACGACACGAGGGGGTGCGGGAGCCTGGCAGCCCACGACACGAGGGGGTGCGGGAGCCTGGCAGCCCACGACACGAGGGGGTGCGGGAGCCTGACAGCCCACGACACGAGGGGGTGCGGGAGCCTGACAGCCCACGACACGAGGGGGTGCGGGAGCCTGGCAGCCCATGACACGAGGGGGTGCGGGAGCCCCGACAGCCCACGACACGAGGGGGTGCGGGAGCCTGACAGCCCACGACACGAGGGGGTGCGGGAGCCTGACAGCCCACGACACGAGGGGGTGCGGGAGCCTGACAGCCCACGACACGAGGGGGTGCGGGAGCCTGACAGCCCACGACACGAGGGGGTGCGGGAGCCTGACAGCCCACGACACGAGGGGGTGCGGGAGCCTGGCAGCCCATGACACGAGGGGGTGCGGGAGCCCCGACAGCCCACGACACGAGGGGGTGCGGGAGCCTGACAGCCCACGACACGAGGGGGTGCGGGAGCCTGACAGCCCACGACATGAGGGGGTGCGGGAGCCTGACAGCCCACGACACGACGGGGTGCGGGAGCCTGACAGCCCACGACACCAGGGGGTGCGGGAGCCCGACAGCCCACGACAAGAGGGGGTGCGGGAGCCTGGCAGCCCACAGCACGAGGGGGTGCGGGAGCCTGACAGCCCACAGCACGAGGGGGTGCGGGAGCCTGACAGCCCACGACATGAGGGGGTGCGGGAGCCTGGCAGCCCAAGACAAGAGGGGGTGCGGGAGCCTGACAGCCCACGACACGAGGGGGTGCGAGACCCTGACAATATTGGGAGTGGGATTCTGCACACCTACAGCTAGCTACTTATTGTCCTGAATGTAGTAATCACCTTGGCACATTCCCATCTTCTTACCTGTAGTACAGACGCCAAACACCACTACTCTGACTGCAATCACCCAGCTACAGCGTCACCACGCCTCATCAACAGGGGAGTGTCTAGATTGGAGTTGATTTCTTGAGGGGGAGGAGTGATTTCATGGAATCATGATGTCACCGGAAGGGGCGGGGCCTTCTCAGTCCAGTGGACACTATTCCACCTGCAGCTGCAGCAGTGCGCACATTGTGCCGGGACAGGAGGATGGTGATGAGGAGCTCGTGTTCTGCGTTGTGCTGTGAGGACTGAGGCGGGGAGAACACAATATTAATTATAATAATTTTTTTTTAGGCTGTGTGCCCACTATGCGTTTTTTAAGCGTTTCCGCGGTGGCAATTCCGCTGCAGAAACGCTTAAAAACGCTTGGTAGAAGGTCGGCCATGTTCCCCAATGATAATCCGCATGTGCTGTGCACATGCTGTGTAAATTTCCGCTGCGAATTATCATTGCGGAAAAATCCGCTGCACTACCAATTATTTTGCGGAAGCACGGCGCTTTCGCCGCCATTGACTTGCATTAGAACACAAGGAATCCGCATCACTGCATCTGTACATGCAGAATCCATGAGCTTCAATGTGCGGATGGTACCCGGGTTTGGAGAAGAGGAGACTGTCCTCCGGACCCGGGTACCATAGAACCTGTAAAAAAAGAATAAAATAAAAAATAAATATTATACTTACCTTCTGATGGCCCCCGGTGTCTTTATCCGATGCGTCCTGGCTTGCCAGCAGCTCGCGATGGTCTGAAAAGGACCTGCCGTGACGTCATTTAGTCATGTGACGGGTCACGCGACCGCTGACGTCGGCAGGCCATCAGAAGGTAATTATATATTTATTTTTTACCATTCTTTTATGGTCACACTATATAAATCCATGCCGGTTGCATGGATTTATATAGTGTGACCAAGTTGTCAAGCACTTTCCAAGTGATGCTAAAATCGCTTGGAAAGCGCTTGTCAACCCGCATGCGGAAATGCAAGTGAAGAACGCTTCACATCAGAAAGTCCCAGGCAGGAAAAAAGCATGTACAATCCGCATGTACAATCCACATGCGTTTTTTCTGCCAGGGAGATGCGGAAACGCTCAAAAAAAATCCGGAGCATTTCTGCATCGTGGGCACATAGCCTTACATTAATTGTATGACTCAATATTGAGCACACGTAACCATCTATACACAGCTGGAGGCCGCACGTAGCCATCTATACACAGCAGGAGGCCGCACGAAGCCATCTATACACAGCAGGAGGCCGCACGAAGCCATCTATACACAGCGGGAGGCCGCACGTAGCCATCTATACACACCGAGAGGCCGCACGCAGCCATCTATACACAGCGGGAGGCCGCACGTAGCCATCTATACACAGCAGGAGGCCGCACGTAGCCATCTATACACAGCGGGAGGCCGCACGTAGCCATCTATACACAGCTGGAGGCCGCACGTAGCCATCTATACACAGCAGGAGGCCGCACGTAGCCATCTATACACAGCGGGAGGCCGCACGTAGCCATCTATACACAACGGGAGGCCGCACGTAGCCATCTATACACAGCGGGAGGCCGCACTAAGCCATCTATACACAGCGAGAGGCCGCACGTAGCCATCTATACACAGCGGGAGGCCGCACGTAGCCATCTATACACAGCGGGAGGCTGCACGTAGCCATGTATACACAGCGGGAGGCCGCACGGCGCCATCTATACACAGCGGGAGGCCACACGGCGCCACCTATACACAGCGGGAGGCCCACAGCGCCCCCCCCAGAGAGAGCAGGAGGCCGCACGGCGCAATCTATACACAGCAGGAGGCCGCACAGCGCCCCCCTCACAGAGACAGCAGGAGGCCGCACGGCGCCATCTATACTCAGCAGGAGGCCGCACGGCGCACCCGACCCCAAAGACAGCAGGAGGCCGCACGGCGCCATCTATACTCAGCAGGAGGCCGCACGGCGTCACCTATACACAGCGGGAGGCCGCACGGCGCCACCTATACACAGCGGGAGGCCACACGGCGCCACCTATACACAGCGGGAGGCCCACAGCGCCCCCCCCAGAGAGAGCAGGAGGCCGCACGGCGCAATCTATACACAGCAGGAGGCCGCACAGCGCCCCCCTCACAGAGACAGCAGGAGGCCGCACGGCGCCATCTATACTCAGCAGGAGGCCGCACGGCGCACCCGACCCCAAAGACAGCAGGAGGCCGCACGGCGCCATCTATACTCAGCAGGAGGCCGCACGGCGTCACCTATACACAGCGGGAGGCCGCACGGCGCCACCTATACACAGCGGGAGGCCGCACGGCGCCACCTATACACAGCGGGAGGCAGCACGGCGCCACCTATACACAGCGGGAGGCCGCACGGCGCCACCTATACACAGCGGGAGGCGCCACCTATACACAGCGGGAGGCCTCACGGCGCCACCTATGCACAGCGGGCGGCGCCACCTATGCACAGCGGGAGGCCGCACAGCGCCACCTATACACAGCGGGAGGCCCCACGGCGCCACCTATAAACAGCGGAAGGCCGCACGATGCCATCTATACACAGGGGGCCGCACAATGCCATCTATACACAGCGGGAGGCCGCACGGCGCAATCTATACACAGCGGGAGGCTGCACGGCGCCATATATACACAGCGGGAGGCTACACGGCGCCCCCCCCCAAGAGACAGCAGTAGGCCGCACGGCGCCATCTATACACAGCGGGAGGCCGCACGGCGCCCCCCCCCAGAGACAGCAGGAGGCCGCACAGCGCCATCTATACACAGCGGGAGGCCGCACGGCGCCCCCCCAGAGACAGCAGGAGGCCGCACGGCGCCATCTATACTCAGCAGGAGGCCGCACGCAGTCACGCACACACAAACATATACAGACATATACATACACGCATAAACACATTTGAAACATAAAAATACATATAAACAGACATCACACAATGACATCTGCCTGCACACACACACACATACATACATATACATACACACTCACCATCCCCCGACTCGGCTCCAGCTCTTTTCCGGTGCAGCACTGCAGGCCGGGTGCGCACTGCGTGACGTCACAGCTAGGAGACACGGACGCGCACAGGGCCGTGTCTCCTAGCAGTGACGCGGCCGGGCCAGCACAGGGAAGTTAACTGCTGCAGTGCTGGCCTGGCCGAAGAAGAAGCAGCGGCTGTGTGCCGCTGCTGGGGGAGCGATCCTGGGCACCCCCCCCCCACACTGTCTGCCGGTATGTGCCGTGGCGCCGCACATATAATGAGGACAATCTGGCCATAGACACCCCGGAGCCCCCTGGAGGTTCGGGGCCCCGGGCGGTAGCCCAGATCGTCCTCATTATAATCCGCCTATGCATATATACATGTAACACTCACTACCCCCTATTCCTGTGTATTGCTGTAATATGTAACCTATACTCGTTATCCATCATTATAAATTAAGAAGATTTTCCACTTTATCCGATATATCCACACTCAATCAGTAGATTAGATGTCTGCTGAAGAGGCAATACACATGAACCTCTCCACATCATCCTCCCCGACTGTATCTATATGTGCCCCGTGACCCCCGATCAAGTGTCTCCATCACGTGCTCGCAGCATCACAGGTCACAGTTTCCTTGTAGCGTTGGTGCGCGTTGTGTATCGCGCCACGCCTCCTCAGCACCCATTGGTTGGTGGAGACATACCTCCATCCTGATTGGCTATAGTTGGCCGTTTAACTCTTAGCTCTTTCCGAATGATGCCACCCCCTGACGAAGACAAGAAGCCGAAACATACATCGGGTGGACGCCAATCAGGAGTGGGATCTGCATCTGCTATAGCGTGAGTACAATGCACATAAAAGTGGATACAAATACATATCTGTCAACAGCACATATGCCCAAGTCAGTGCACTACTCTCTACAGGATTCACACCGACATCCAAATAATAAGGGACCAGCCCTTGTATATATACATATACAGGTGCATCTCACTAAAATAGAATATCATCAAAAAATTACTTTATTTCAGTTCTTCAATACAAAAAAGTGAAACTCGTATAGCCATAATCATCAGCATTAACAGAAATAAACAATAACTGTTTGATTATATTCTAATTTAGTGAGAAACACCTGTATTTGTTCACATGAGATATATAATTTATGTAGATTTATTCTTTGGAGGCACTTGCACTTTATGTAAAGTTTATGATAATTAAACAATCATATGTACAGATATATCTAGCTAATGATATGTATATATATTTTTATATACTGGATTAATTTGTGGCTTGATTCTCTGTATTATCCCTTTGCTGTTCTAATCATGATCCATTCCCACTGGTGTTAATTGTAATTCCTGTCTCGACGTCCCCTTTGCGTATAGTTTTTAATTCCCCCCTTCTTTTGCATTTCCTCCTCTTCCACCTGGTTATCAATATAATAATTATTAGCATCACCCACATGCCTGGACTCTTCTGGTCGATGTCTCCTTTCTGCTATATACTAGAGTGGTATACTATGTGCACAGATACATGGAGTGCCATATACTTCTCAGGAGGTGCGCAGCGTCCACCTCCTCACCGCACAGGCCCACAAGCTCCTCTCCGGCAGGAAGAAGATGCATTCAGGCGGCTCCTACCACTGCAGCAGACGGCAGTGCACAAGTATACAGGGTGCAGTGTGGATGTGTCTGCACCACTGGGATGTGCCCGACCTGCATGTATACATATGCCCCTCTGCAGGGGGGACTGGCCACCGGAGGATCGGGAAAACCCCCGGGTCCCGATGGCCCCGCCCCCTACACCCCTGGGCCCTGTACAGAGAACAGAGGGCCCCCCCCCGGTTCGCAGCACTGCCGATATGATTAGTGATGGGCCCTCTGCCTCCTCTGCGCAGCGACACTGCCGGCGCGTGCGCAGGAGGTCAGTCTCAGGGTGATGACGTCATTGCCCTGGGACTGCTTCCTGTGCGCGCTGTGGAGTACGGACCCTGCGTCGCTCCAGGCAGCGGCTGCAGCTCATCTCGACGCGTCAGTATGAAACGGGGAGGAGAAGGAGGAAGGGATAGGGGGGAGGGGTGACTGGGAGGACCCCTGGCCGAGGCTGGCAGTAAATACTACTGGACAATGGGCATGGTTCTCATCATGCCCATTGCCCAGCATGTCCTGCTGCCAGCCTCTGGTTACTGGTACTATGCCCAGCAGCATGTACTATTACCAGGGGCTGGCAGGACATAGTGGGTGGGCATGATAGTACCAAGGAGGCTGGCAGGACATACTAGGCATGAATCATGCCCAGCATGTCCTGCCAGCCACTGGTGGTACCATCATGCATGCCCATTGCCCAGCCACTGGTGGTGTGGTACTATCATGCTAGTACTAACACCAGTGGCTGGCTGGCAGGACATGCCATGTGAGCTTGAATGCTAATACCACAGAGGCTGGCAGTACATACTGGGCAATGGGCATGATAGTACCAGCAGTAGACTGACTAGGCGGTCTCCAGGGCTCCGTCTCCCCTTCTCGCTGCTGTTAGGCTGGGTTAACATTGCGTTTATGCTGTGCGTTACAACGCATCCGTTGTAAATCAGCGCAGACGCAATGTACTGTAGACTTGCATAGCAAAAATAGGCATGTGTTTGAAAGTATGCATTATTTGCAACGCACAGGAAAACATGGTCGGCGGCTGGAGGCCAGCTGAGCACTTCTCTGACAACTGGGTTCTAGTGTCATTCTGTGCCTGCTCATCTCTGTCAGCAGGCATATTTGTCTGATGGCAAAGATGTAGCAGAGCTGGAGACAGAAGATCCGTGGATTACGTCAGAGCGAGGATTTTGTTTTTAATTAAAGATGGAGTCCCTACATGTGTTTTGTGTTTTATTTTTATTAAAAAATTGTGTTGTGTTTTTTTCTGTTTACTGGAAATTCATGGTGGCCATGTGTAGTTTGGCGTGACTCCATGAATTTCAGGCTTAGTGCCAGCTGATAATACAAAGCTGGTATTAACTCCATTATTACCCAGCGTGCCACCCCCCACCAGGGCCGTTGGAAGAGCCGGATAAAGTGCCTGGAAATGGCGCTACGATGAATGCGCCAATTCCAGGGGTGGCTGCGGGCTGCCGTTTTCAGCGTGGGGGGCCCAGAATGCTTGGGCCTTACCATGCTGAGAATCCCAGCCCCCCCGATCAAAATATGGCGGGAGCCCACGCATTTTTTTTTTTAATTATTTTTTTAAATAATTAAAAAAAAACATTGGGCTTTCCTGACTTTTGATCGCCAGTCAAGGTAAAACCAGGCAGATAAAGCAGACAGCTACGGGCTGCCACCTCTATCTGCGCTGAGAATCAAAAATTCTGCAGAGCGCTATGTCATTTTTGTTTTATTATTTATTTATTTTCACACTTCTATATGTGACAGTCCCAACAGCCAATCACAGAGGCTGACACAGAGAATGGGTGTCTGTGACTGGCTGCTTGAGTAACCTGAAAGCAGCCCATACATAGTACCATACTAGAATGTATGGGCTGATTGTACATTACTCAAACAGCCAATCACAGAAGCCCATCCTCTTTGACAGCATCTGCGATTGACTGTTGGGTCTGTCACATATAGAAGTGTGAAAAGAAAATTTTAAAAATGAATTTTTGATTCTCACCGCAGATAAAGCAGACAGCTACGTACTGCCACCCCCAGCTGCCTGGTTTTACCTTGGCTGGCGATCAAAAGACAGAGAAGCCGAATATTTGTTTTAAACTTAACTTTTTTTTTTCCCGCCATATGTTGATCACCAGCCAGATAAAACCAGGCTGCTGGGGGCTGGGATTCGCAGCATGGTAAGGCCCAAGCGTTCTTGGCCCTCCACGCTGAAAATCGCAGCCCACAGCCACCCCTGAAATTGGCGCATTCATCATGGCACCATTTCCAAGTGCTTTACCCGGCTCTTCCAGCGGCCCTGGTGGTGAGTGGCAACCTGGGTAATAATAGGGTTAGTACCAGGCCATCTTTGCCTTATCAGCTGGTACTAAGCCCGAAATTCATGGTTTCACGCCAAATTAGACATAGCCACCATCAATTTCTAGTAAACAGAAAAAAAAAAGACAGAATTTTTTTTTTTTATTATTAAAAATAAAACACATTTAGGGACTCCATCTTTAATAAAGAAAAATCCTCACTCCCAACGGAATCCATAGGTCTTCTGTCTTCATCTCTCTTAGATCTTTGCCATCAGACAAATATGTCTGCTGACAGATGAGCAGGCACAGAATGACACTGGAGCACTGTTACTGTGTAGTGCAGTGCTATGTTTCTTTTTTTGTCATTTCATGCAGTGTAGAAATCTTGGGAAAAGTGTGGATTGTGCTCTGGAAGTGATCAGTTATATCTAACTAGGTTATTTTCTGCAGAAATAAGTCCTGTATAGAAGATGTGATATATCAGTCTGCAGTTAAAGAACTTCACCTAGAGACATCACTGGTGAGTATGTGTATTACCTATACACACACACACTGACACTATATACAGAGCTCCTGTGCATAATGTCACTGGTGATCACTGTATTACCTGTACACTGACACTATATACAGAGCTCCTGTGTATAATGTCACTGGTGATCCCTGTATTTCCTATATACACACACACTGACACTATATACAGAGTGTAGCGTCGGCGTCCCTGCCTCCTGCTAGGCAGGGACGCTGTTCCCCTCACCTCTCCGCTCCGAGCCCGGCATCCTCCTCCCGCTCTGCTGGCAGCGCGCGCTCCTTCCCGGCCACGGTGCTTAGGGCGCGCGCGCTCCCCCCCTCTTAAAGGGGCCGCGCGCGCCGTCCTAAGGAGTCCCCGGCCAATGGCCGGAGGACTTCACCATATATAAGGCACCTCCTCCAAAATGGAGGTGCCCGAGCAATGTTGTTGCACTGTTCACTACTCTGCTTCAGCCCTCAGGTCCCGTTTTCAGTTACCTGCCAGTTTGCTGTCTGATTCCTGCCTGTTATCCGCTTACCTGCTTGCTAGCCTGAGGTCCGACGGTCTGCCTTCCGACATCTGTCAGTCTGTCTATGGACCAGCTTGCCCGCTCACCTGGGAGCGCTCACCTGCTACCTGTCTGCTAGCCTACCTGGAGGCTCCGCCGTCACGTGCTGTGACCACCTGCCAGTCCAGAGACTCTTGCCCGCTCACCTGGGAGCGCTCATCTGCTACCTGCCTGTTAGCCTACCTGGAGGCTCCGCCGTCACGTGCTGTGACCACCTGCCAGTCCAGAGACTCTTGCCCGCTCACCTGGGAGCGCTCATGTGCTACCTGCCTGTTAGCCTACCTGGAGGCTCCGCCGTCACGTGCTGTGACCACCTGCCAGTCCAGAGACTCTGGTCCGCTCACCTGGGAGCGCTCATCTGCTACCTGCCTGTTAACCTACCTGGAGGCTCCGCCATCACATGCTGTGACCACCTGCTTATCCAGAGACTCTCGCCTGCTCACCTGGGAGCACACATCTGCCATCTGCCTGCTAGCCTACCTGGAGGCTCAGCCGTCACAGGTCGTACCTACCCTTTATCCAGAGACTGTCCCGGTCACTTGCCGTGACCTCCTGCCCGTTTACCCAGAGACTGTCCCGGTCACTTGCCGTGACCTCCTGCCCGTTCACCCAGAGACTGCCCCGGTCACTTGCTGTGACCTCCTGCCCGTTTACCCAGAGACTGTCCCGGTCACTTGCCGTGACCTCCTGCCCGTTTACCCAGAGACTGTCCCGGTCACCTGCTGTGACTACCTGCCTGTCTTCCCTGGTCGCCACCCGCTTCCTTACAAGGACCGCCCCCTTGTATAAGTTGCTCAGAGGTTCCGCCTCCCAGACCCGTTACACAGAGCTGTGCATAATGTCACTGGTGATCCCTGTATTAGAATCATAGAATCATAGAATGGTAGAGTTGGAAGGGACCTCCTGGGTCATCTGGTCCAACCCCCTGCTCAAAGCAGGATTCACTAAATCATCTCAGACAGATGTCTGTCCAGCCTCTGTTTGAAGACGTCCATTGAAGGGGAACTCACCACCTCTCATGGCAGCCTGTTCCACTCTTTAATCACCCTAACTGTCAAAAAGTTTTTTCTAATATCTAATCTGTGTCTCCTCTCATTTAGTTTCATCCCATTGCTTCTAGTCTTTCCTTGTGCAAATGAGAATAAAGATGATCCTTCTACAATGTGACAGCCCTTGACATATTTGTAGACAGCTATTAAGTCTCCTCTCAGTCTTCTTTTTTGCAAGCTAAACATTCCCAAATCCTGCAACCGTTCCTCATAGGACATAGTTAGCAGACCAGTCACCATTCTGGTCGCTCTTCTCTGAACTTGCTCCAGTTTGTCTATGTCTTTTTTAAAATGTGGTGCCCAAAACTGTACACAGTATTCCAGATGAGGTCTGACCAAAGAGGAGTAAAGACCGATAATGACTTCACGTGATCTAGACTGTATGCTTCTGTTAATACATCCGAGAATTGTATTTGCCTTTTTTGCTGCGGCATCACACTGTTGACTCATGTTCAGTCTATGATCTATTAGTATACCTAAGTCTTTTTCACATGTACTGTTGCTTAGCTCTATTCCTCCCATTCTGTATATGCTTTTTTCATTTTTATTGCCCAGATGTAGTACTTTGCATTTTTCCCTGTTAAAAACCATTCTGTTGTTTGCTGCCCACTGCTCCAGTTTATTTAGGTCTTTTTGAATCCTCTCTCTCTCTTCTCTAGTATTAGCTATCCCTCCTAGCTTTGTGTCATCAGCAAATTTAATCAGTTTACCCTCAATTCCTTCATCTAAATCATTGATAAAGATGTTGAACAATACAGGTCCCAGGACGGAGCCCTGTGGTACCCCACTTGAGACATTCATCCAGCTGGATGTGAAGCCATTTACAACCACACTTTGAGTCCGATCACTAAGCCAGTTATGAATCCACCTAACAGTTGCCTGGTCCATTGCATACTTGGTCATTTTTTCAATAAGGATGGTGTGAGATACTTTGTCAAATGCTTTGCTGAAGTCAAGATATACTATATCTACAGCATTTCCCTGATCCACCCAGTCAGTGATTCTGTCATAGAAGGAAATTAAGTTAGTCTGACATGACTTGTTAGTTACAAACCCATGCTGACTCAGGTTAATCACTTCATTCTTATCCATGTACTTACATACATGTTGTTTAATAATTTGTTCAAAGATCTTTCCTGGTATAGAAGTCAGACTCACCGGCCTATAGTTGCCTGAGTCCACCTTCTTCCCCTTTTTGAAGATAGGAACAACATTTGCTCTTCTCCAGTCTTCTGGGACTTCTCCTGTTCTCCAAGAATTTTCAAAGATTATGGAGAGTGGTTCTAAAATTTCTTCTACGATCTCCTTCAGTACTCTGGGGTGTAATTCATCTGGACCTGGAGACTTGAACTCATTTATGTTAGCTAAATATTCCCTCACAATCTTTCTGTTTACAGATAACTTGGATTCTTCTATTCCTTTGAAAGGACAGTGAAGATCAGTTGATGTTACATTTTCTTTCTGAGAGAAAACAGATGCAAAATAGGAATTAAAAAGTTCGGCCTTCTCAACATCCTCTCTTACCATTAATCCATTTTCATCCTGTAAAAATCCTATAGCATCTTTGACTTTTCTTTTACTTTTGACATACCCCCAAAATTCTTTTTTATTGCTTTTGACATCTCTTGCAAGCCTTAATTCATTGTCAACTTTAGCTAACCTGATACGTGCCCTGCAGGATCTGCAGACTGCATTATAATCTTCTTTAGATATGCCTCCCTCTTTCCATTTAATAAACATTTCTTTCTTTCTTTTTAGCATGTGTTTAAGTTCTGTGTTCATCCATCCTGGTTTCCTTAAATGCTTCCCATTCTTCCTACTTTTCGGGATTGTTAACGATTGTGCTTTGAGAATCTCATTTTTAAAAATTTCCCATCCTTCCTGGACATTTTTGTCCTTAAGGACATCCAGCCATTGGATCCCTCCTATTCTCTTTCTGAGTCTCTTAAAATCTGCCTTTCTAAAATCTAACCTTGAAGTTTGAGTCTTCACATGTCTTCCTCCTCTAGTTATCCAAAATTCTATAATAGCATGATCGCTGCCTCCTAGGGTCCCAGCCACCTTTACCTCCTCAACCATTTCCTCCCTGTTTATAAGGATTAGATCCAAAGTAGCAGATCCCCTTGTTTTCTCCCCTACCTTTTGGAAGATAAAGTTGTCAGCAAGAGAGGATAAGAATTTGCTTGACCTGTTAGTTTTACTTGAGAGAGATTCCCAACAAATGTCTGGATAGTTGAAATCTCCCATGACCACTACGTCATATTTTTTGGAGAACTTGGTCATTTGATACATAAAGAGTTCATCCATATCTTCAGCTTGCCCAGGTGGCCTGTAGTAAATGCCTACAATGGTATCCTTTCCGTTGTTCTCTCCTTGTATTCTTACCCAAACAGTTTCCACAGAACTCCCAGTCTCTGAAGCTTCAGTCTCTGTGCAGATATACGCTTTTCTAACATACAATGCAACACCTCCTCCTCGTTTATCAAGTCTGTTTCTTGCAAATAAGTTGTATCCTTTTAGCCTTTTATTCCAATCATGTGTATCGTCCCACCAAGTTTCAGTGATTCCAATGACATCATATTTCTTTTCCTGCATTAGTAGTTCCAATTCTCCTTGTTTGTTGCCCATGCTTTGTGCATTTGTATAAAAACATTTTAGTTTGTGATTGGTTTCTCTTCCTCCCATATTTTTATTTATTAGATTTTTTTGTCTTTGTTCTTCCTTTCCACTTCCAGTAGCAGAGATCTCAATAGTATTTGTCAGCTGCATGGCTTTTTCTGGCCTTTTGCTTCCCTTCCCACATTGTTCTAGTTTAAAGCTCTTCTGATGAGTGTAGCAAGGCGACTTCCAAATACATGTTTTCCAGTCTTCGTAAGGTGCACCCCATCTCTAGCAAGTAGTCCATCGTATAGGTAATTCATTCCGTGATCCAGAAATCCAAATCCTTGTTGACGGCACCATCGACGTAGCCAGTTGTTCACCTGTAGAATCTTATTCCACCTCATTGTTCCATGGCCATCCACTGGGAGGATGGATGAGAAGACCACCTGCGCTCCCAATTCTTTCACTTTCTTGCCTAAGTCTTCAAAGTCACTGCAGATGGTTTCCAGGTCCTTTCCTGCGGTGTCATTTGTCCCCACATGTATTAGCAGGAATGGGTAGTGATCTGTAGGTCTGAAGAGTCTTGATATCCTGTCAGACACATCTTTAATTTTTGCTCCTGGAAGACAGCACATTTCTCTTGAGGTTATGTCTGGTCTGCAGATAGTGGCCTCTGTTCCTCTTAACAGGGAATCCCCCATGACCACCACTCTCCGTTTTTTCTTCACAACATTCTTCTTTCTCCATCCAGGAGGATTCTGAGGGCTTACAAGGTTATTCATTGCTGGCAAAGTCTTATTTTGCTGTATTTCTTCATGGTTCTCCTGCGTGAGAGCCTGGTACTGGTTCCTGAGCAGTATGGGTGCTGACTGCCTCTCGATCCTCCTGCTTCTGTGGGTCACATGCTTCCATTCCTCTGTTTCGTCAGGTGCAGTTCGAATTTCTTCTCTTTCTGAATCATGAAGAGATAATTCTGCTCTGTCTAAGAACTCTTCACCTTCCTTAATGATTTTCAAGGTAGTTAACCTCTCTTCTAGATTTCGCAACTTTTCCTCCAACAGGGACACAAGCTTGCATTTCTGGCATGTGAAGTTTGGCTTTTCCACTGGCAAGTCTGTGAACATGTAGCAGGATATGCAGCTCACCAAATGGCTCCTGGACTCTTCCATGTTCTTACTGTTAATGTTCTGAAAACAGTGAAAAAAGCTTAAAAAAAAAGCTTCAAAACCGGCGCGCGGTTTACCGATATCCTCTTTTCAGCTCCAACAGCCAAAATCCAGTGTTCTTTGAGCTCGTGGAGACTCTTCACTTACCCCAAAATGCAGTGGGAATATGCAAATTATCTCCTCAGGACTCCTCCCCTGGTTTACCGATGTCCTCTTTTCAGCTCCAACAGCCAAAATCCAGTGTTCTTTGAGCTCGCGGAGACTCTTCACTTACCCCAAAATGCAGTGGGAATATGCAAATTATCTCCTGTACACTGACACCATACACAGAGCTCCTGTGTATAATGTCACTGGTGATCACTATATTACCTGTACACTGACACTATATACAGAGCTCCTGTGTATAATGTCACTGGTGATCACTATATTACCTGTACACTGACACTATATACAGAGCTCCTGTGCATAATGTCACTGGTGATCACTATATTACCTGTACACTGACACTATATACAGAGCTCCTATGCATAATGTCACTGGTGATCACTATATTACCTGTACACTGACACTATATACAGAGCTCCTATGCATAATGTCACTGGTGATCACTATATTACCTGTACACTGACACTATATACAGAGCTCCTGTGTATAATGTCACTGGTGATCCCTGTATTTCCTGTACACTGACACTATATACAGAGCTCCTATGTATAATGTCACTGGTGATCACTGTATTACCTGTACACTGACACTATATACAGAGCTCCTGTGTATAATGTCACTGATGATCACTGTATTACCTCTACACTGACACTATACACAGAGCTCCTGTGTATAATGTCACTGATAATCTCTACATTATCTGTACACTGACTCTATATACAGAGCTTTTTTACATTTTCATTATCAGTCACTATCTGGTGCCATTATGAGCCATGGTCATGGCGTGGCGGTATTTGTCCCTTGTATGTGGTATTATTCAGACAGTCACTATGTTGTGCTTATATGTGGTCTTCTCATGGTGTGGCAGTATATATACCTTGTACTTGGTAGTATTTGATCACTATGTGGTGGTATGTGTTCTGGTCATGGTGTGGTGGTATTTCTCTCTTCTATATGGTATTATTAGTCTAGGTAAAGTGGATAGTTGTCAGTCATTTGTTTTTTCGGATATTAAGAATGGGAACATTCTTTATTTGCAATACATATTAAATACTTGGATGTTTAACCTCTCCCTGTGTTGTGACTACTACACAGCAGCAGAGATTTATTGGTTAATAAAGTTGATTCATTTTGAAAGAGTTTGTGGACTTATGTTATTCCTATATACGGTAACTGCATGGTGCTGGTGGGCCCCAAGATTGATTTTTTCCTGGTGGGCCCCAGGTACTCCAGTCCGGCGCTGGTCCCAGACAGTTACCTCCTCATCTGTCCTGCTGCCGGCTGGGAGTCCTGTACAGTGCAGCATGTAGTGTGATGTGAATGCCACACTATGGAGATGCTGCTCCTACTACTGCCAAGTGAGGATCTCACCTCCCCAGTATGGTGCCCTCAGGAGCTCCCACAGGGCATCACAGGCCTTAGTATGAAGCAATTCCACAAGTCTTCTAGTATTGCTTCATACTAAGGCCTGTGATGCCCTGTGAGAGCTCCCTGAGGAGGTGAGAGCCTCACCTCATAGGGCCCCATGATCTCTATGTACGATCCCTGACTGGGCCCCATGATCTCTATGTACGCCGCTGACTGGGCCCCATGATCTCTATGTACGCCGCTGACTGGGCCCCATGATCTCTATGTACACCACTGACTGGGCCCCATGATCTCTATGTACGCCGCTGACTGGGCCCCATGATCTCTATGTACTCCGCTGACTGGGCCCCATGATCTCTATGTACGCCGCTGAGGGGGCCCCATGATCTCTATGTACACCCCTAACCTGATTGGCCTTATGATCTCTATGTACGCCTCTGACTCGGCCCCATGATCTCTATGTACGCCGCTGACTGGGCCCCATGATCTCTATGTACACCGCTGACTGGGCCCCATGATCTCTATGTACGCCACTGACTGGGCCCCATGATCTCTATGTACTCCGCTGACTGGGCCCCATGATCTCTATGTACGCCGCTGAGGGGGCCCCATGATCTCTATGTACACCCCTAACCTGATTGGCCCCATGATCTCTATGTACGCCGCTGACTGGGCCCCATGATCTCTATGTACGATCCCTGACTGGGCCCCGTAATCTCTATGTACGCCGCTGACTGGGCCCCATGATCTCTATGTACTCCGCTGACTGGGCCCCATGATCTCTGTACGCCGCTGAGGGGGCCCCATGATCTCTATGTACACCCCTAACCTGATTGGCCCCATGATCTCTATGTACGCCGCTGACTGGGCCCCATGATCTCTATGTACACCCCTAACCTGATTGGCCCCATGATTTCTGTTTACTCCCCTGACTGGGCCACATGATTTAGAATCATAGAATCATAGAATGGTAGAGTTGGAAGGGACCTCCTGGGTCATCTGGTCCAACCCCCTGCTCAAAGCAGGATTCACTAGATCATCTCAGACAGATGTCTGTCCAGCCTCTGTTTGAAGACGTCCATTGAAGGGGAACTCACCACCTCTCGTGGCAGCCTGTTCCACTCATTAATCACCCTAACTGTCAAAAAGTTTTTTTCTAATATCTAATCTGTGTCTCCTCCCATTTAGTTTCATCCCATTGCTTCTAGTCTTTCCTTGTGCAAATGAGAATAAAGATGATCCTTCTACAATGTGACAGCCCTTGACATATTTGTAGACAGCTATTAAGTCTCCTCTCAGTCTTCTTTTTTGCAAGCTAAACATTCCCAGATCCTGTAACCGTTCCTCATAGGACATGGTTTGCAGACCAGTCACCATTCTGGTCGCTCTTCTCTGAACTTGCTCCAGTTTGTCTATGTCTTTTTTAAAATGTGGTGCCCAAAACTGTACACAGTATTCCAGATGAGGTCTGACCAAAGAGGAGTAAAGACCGATAATGACTTCACGTGATCTAGACTGTATGCTTCTGTTAATACATCCCAGAATTGTATTTGCCTTTTTTGCTGCTGCATCACACTGTTGACTCATGTCCAGTCTATGATCTATTAGTATACCTAAGTCTTTTTCACATGTACTGTTGCTTAGCTCTATTCCTCCCATTCTGTATATGCTTTTTTCATTTTTATTGCCCAGATGTAGTACTTTGCATTTTTCCCTGTTAAAAACCATTCTGTTGGTTGCTGCCCACTGCTCCAGTTTATTTAGGTCTTTTTGAATCCTCTCTCTCTCTTCTCTAGTATTAGCTATCCCTCCTAGCTTTGTGTCATCAGCAAATTTAATCAGTTTACCCTCAATTCCTTCATCTAAATCATTGATAAAGATGTTGAACAATACAGGTCCCAGGACGGAGCCCTGTGGTACCCCACTTGAGACATTCATCCAGCTGGATGTGAAGCCATTTACAACCACCCTTTGAGTCCGATCACTAAGCCAGTTATGAATCCACCTAACAGTTGCCTGGTCCATTGCATACTTGGTTATTTTTTCAATAAGGATGGTGTGAGATACTTTGTCAAATGCTTTGCTGAAGTCAAGATATACTATATCTACAGCATTTCCCTGATCCACCCAGTCAGTGATTCTGTCATAGAAGGAAATTAAGTTAGTCTGACATGACTTGTTAGTTACAAACCCATGCTGACTCTGGTTAATCACTTCATTCTTATCCATGTACTTACATACATGTTGTTTAATAATTTGTTCAAAGATCTTTCCTGGTATAGAAGTCAGACTCACCGGCCTATAGTTCCCTGGGTCCACCTTCTTCCCCTTTTTGAAGATAGGAACAACATTTGCTCTTCTCCAGTCTTCTGGGACTTCTCCTGTTCTCCAAGAATTTTCAAAGATTATGGAGAGTGGTTCTAAAATTTCTTCTACGATCTCCTTCGGTACTCTGGGGTGTAATTCATCTGGACCTGGAGACTTGAACTCATTTATGTTAGCTAAATATTCCCTCACAATCTTTCTGTTTACAGATAACTTGGATTCCTCTATTCCTTTAAAAGGACAGTGAAGATCAGTTGATGTTACATTTTCTTTCTGAGAGAAAACAGATGCAAAATAGGAATTAAAAAGTTCGGCCTTCTCAACATCCTCTCTTACCATTTCTCCACTTTCATCCTGTAAAAATCCTATAGCATCTTTGACTTTTCTTTTACTTTTGACATACCCCCAAAATCCTTTTCTATTGCTTTTGACATCTCTTGCAAGCCTTAATTCATTGTCAGCTTTAGCTAACCTGATACGTGCCCTGCAGGATCTGCAGACTGCATTATAATCTTTTTTAGATATGCCTCCCTCTTTCCATTTAATAAACATTTCTTTCTTTCTTTTTAGCATGTGTTTAAGTTCTGTGTTCATCCATCCTGGTTTCCTTAAATGCTTCCCATTCTTTCTACTTTTCGGGATTGTTAACGATTGTGCTTTGAGAATCTCATTTTTAAAAATTTCCCATCCTTCCTGGACATTTTTGTCCTTAAGGACATCCAGCCATTGGATCCCTCCTATTCTCTTTCTGAGTCTCTTAAAATCTGCCTTTCTAAAATCTAACCTTGAAGTTTGAGTCTTCACATGTCTTCCTCCTCTAGTTATCCAAAATTCTATAATAGCATGGTCGCTGCCTCCTAGGGTCCCAGCCACTTTTACCTCCTCAACCATTTCCTCCCTGTTTATAAGGATTAGATCCAAAGTAGCAGATCCCCTTGTTTTCTCCCCTACCTTTTGGAAGATAAAGTTGTCAGCAAGAGAGGATAAGAATTTGCTTGACCTGTTAGTTTTACTTGAGAGAGATTCCCAACAAATGTCTGGATAGTTGAAATCTCCCATGACCACTACGTCATATTTTTTGGAGAACTTGGTCATTTGATACATAAAGAGTTCATCCATATCTTCAGCTTGCCCAGGTGGCCTGTAGTAAATGCCTACAATGGTGTCCTTTCCGTTGTTCTCTCCTTGTATTCTTACCCAAACAGTTTCCACAGAACTCCCAGTCTCTGAAGCTTCAGTCTCTGTGCAGATATACGCTTTTCTAACATACAATGCAACACCTCCTCCTCGTTTATCAAGTCTGTTTCTTGCAAATAAGTTGTATCCTTTTAGCCTTTTATTCCAATCATGTGTATCGTCCCACCAAGTTTCAGTGATTCCAATGACATCATATTCCTTTTCCTGCATTAGTAGTTCCAATTCTCCTTGTTTGTTGCCCATGCTTTGTGCATTTGTATAAAAACATTTTAGTTTGTGATTGGTTTCTCTTCCTCCCATATTTTTATTATTTAAATTGTTTTGTCTTTGTTCTTCCTTTCCACTTCCAGTAGCAGAGATCTCAATAGTATTTGTCAGCTGTATGACTTTTTCTGGCCTTTTGCTTCCCTTCCCACATTGTTCTAGTTTAAAGCTTTCCTGATGAGTGTAGCAAGGCGACTTCCAAATACATGTTTTCCAGTCTTCGTAAGGTGCACCCCATCTCTAGCAAGTAGTCCATCGTATAGGTAATTCATTCCGTGATCCAGAAATCCAAATCCTTGTTGACGGCACCATCGACGTAGCCAGTTGTTCACCTGTAGAATCTTATTCCACCTCATTGTTCCATGGCCATCCACTGGGAGGATGGATGAGAAGACCACCTGCGCTCCCAATTCTTTCACTTTCTTGCCTAAGTCTTCAAAGTCACTGCAGATGGTTTCCAGGTCCTTTCTTGCGGTGTCATTTGTCCCCACATGTATTAGCAGGAATGGGTAGTGATCTGTAGGTCTGAAGAGTCTTGATATCCTGTCAGACACATCTTTAATTTCTATGTACGATCCCTGACTGGGCCCCATAATCTCTGATCTCTCATGATGTTTTTTTTTTATTAAAGATGGAGTCCCTAAATGTATTTTGTGTTTTATTTTTACTGTGTAGTGCGGCACTATGTTGCATTTTGTCATTTCATGCAGTGTAGAAATCTTGGGAAAAGTGTGGCTTGTGCTCTGGAAGTGATCAGTTATAGCTAACTATGTTATTTTCTGCAGAGATAAGTCCTGCATAGAAGATGTGATATATCGGTCTGCAAATAAAGAACTTCACCTAGAGACATCACTGGTGAGTATGTGTATTACCTATACACACACACACTGACACTATATACAGAGCTCCTGTGCATAATGTCACTGGTGATCACTGTATTACCTGTACACTGACACTATATACAGAGCTCCTGTGTATAATGTCACTGGTGATCACTGTATTACCTGTACACTATATACAGAGCTCCTGTGTATAATATCAATGGTGATCATTGCATTACCTGTACACTGACACTATATACAGAGCTTCTGTGTATAATGTCACTGGTGATGACTGTATAACCTGTACACTATATACAGAGCTCCTGTGCATAATGTCACTGGTGATCACTGTATAACCTGTACACTGACCCAATATACTGAGCTTTTTTACATTTTTATTATTTTAGCATTATTTGTCAATATGTGGTGGCATTATGTGCTTTGGTCATGACATGACGATATTTGTCCCTTCTATGTGGTATTATTCAGTCACTATGTGGTGGTAATATGTGGTCTCATGGTGTGTCAGTATTTATACCTTGTATCTGGTAGCATTTGATCACTATGTGGTGATATTATGTGCTTTGGTCATGGTGTGGCGGTATTTGTGCCTTGTATGTGGCATTATTTGGGCACTATGTGGTGGTAATATGTGATCTGGTCACGGTGTGGTGGTATTTCTGCCTTCTATCTGGTAATATTGGTCTTGGTAGAGTGGATTGTGGTTAGTCATTTGTTTTATCTGATATCAATAAGGGGAAACCTCTTTATTTCCAATAGATATTAAATACTTAGATGTTTAACCCCTCCCTGCCCTGTGACTATTACACAGCAGCAGAGATGCAGTTACAGAGGTTCACCAGAGAAAGCAAGTTGGCATTTGGTGAGATTTTCACCTCTGTATTTATAAGACAAAACCAGGAGTGGGTGAGAAATGCATAAAACATGACCTCGGATTGCTCCACTCCTGGTTTTGTCTTATAAATACAGAGGTAAAAATCTCACCAAATAGTCAAAGTGCCACAATCTTCTGACAGTGCGGATTCCACCAATAAATAAGTGATCACCTTCCCAACCTGTGCATCGCTGAGAACTTGTTTTCACCAATAAAAACCCTTTAATGCAAACTACAGTAATTGTACATCGCAGTTCTGGTGAGCGCACAGTGATGGGCAGGAGCCGCCAGTATAATGGGTATAACGGATAACAGGTATTTGCAAATAGCTGAAGGGTGGGTGGGCCCCTGGAGTCAATGTCCCTGGTGGGCCCCAGACACCCCAGTCCGGCTCTGCCCCTGACCCAGTCCGCCCCTGATTTGTCACGCACGGACCCGAAGCGACTGTGCACTGCGATACACACATCCTGTTGAAATTTCTGCTGCCGTTTACAAGCCCCAACCCCCCCTGGGCCCGGTCGCAGTGACTGCCACTGCGACCGCGGACATTACGCCCCTGGCTACGTGAATCATATGTCCCATTTTGGTGCTCCTCACCATTTGCATGGCACAGTCATGCATGCTTCTCTATCACCATAGCATGCTGCAAACAATCAGGATGGCTTCTGCTACATCTCTATATAAAAAGATAGTATATCTGTATTTCTATGATACGTAGAGTGGATGGAAATCATACATCTTGCTAATATTTATTATATTACATTCATCTGATGCTCTGTAGTAACAATGTAAATTAAATTGGCGACTTAGTGCAGTTCTATTACTATTAGTAAATGTGGCACCTTGTGTTCCACAGAATATCTGAATATTACCTGAATATTTAATCTCAGCTAATGTTCATTTATCTCTTAAATATCATTGGTCAGATGCTGATCACATGACCAGTGGTGGTGCATGCATGATGATTCCATATGAAATGCACTGAGTGACAGTTGGAAGTGACAGTTGGAATTGACCAACAACAGTGGAGGAGATGTCGGCTAACTCTAAGCAAAGCAATAATATGGATATAAAAGAGGAGGAGATTGTGGTGAGCAGAGAAAGAGTGAAGACACGAAGACCTTCCCATGACACATCTGATGATGAGAGGAATTCTTCAGTCAACAGGACAAAACCACCAGTCCAGAAGAAAGAAGTAAAGGAGAACGTGGTGAGGAGGGAAGGAGCGAAGAGACTAAGACCTTCCCATGACACATCTGATGATGAGAGGAAGTCTTCAGTCAACAGGACAAAACAACCAGTCCAGAAGAAAGAAGAAGTGGAAGAAAAGGAGAAGGTAGAAAGTCAGAAGATGGGAGCCAAGAAGAGAGGAGCCATCTTCATCTCATCAGGGGACAAAAAGGAGAAGAAAAGAAGAAGGATTACATTAGGACAGAAACCCATGGATCTAAAGCAGAAGGCTGAAGAAGCTGAAGGAAGCAGCGGTGTTCGGCCAACCGGCTCCAAAAGCACAGTCTCTGATACCATCAAGAGGAGATTATTATTCCATCAAGTGCTTGGCCGGGGATGCTATGGAACGGTCCTGCTGGCGGAAGATTCATCTACCCGCAAACATTTTGCTGTTAAGATCATCGGCAAAAGAGCCCTGCTTGCTGACGGTGATGAGCGTGTGATGGTGGAGCGACGGGTTTTACAGCTGGCATCTGGGAGCCCCTTCCTTGTCCACGCAGACTTTGCATTCCAGACCAAGGTACAGTATTGATTGCTCGATATTAGGAAATGTCACACGTACCACACACTGCTCTGCCTCATGGACCCCACTGATATCATCTTACATTTCAATATAGCATGTCCCAAGGTAACCGCAGACAATAAGATGAATGTGATGACTATACACATGGGATATTGTGGCCCCTACTGTAATCAATAACATTTATGGCGGGGCTTGGTACATTGGGAATCATTTATTAAAACAGCCTTTTTACTTATCCCAGCCAATCACAGAACAGCTTTTACTTTTCCAGGTCAGTTAAAACAACCTTAGCTGAGCTCTAATTGGTTAGGATGGGCAACTAGTTTTCTAGTGAGCAGATTTATTAATGAGGCCCAATGTACCCCGCTGTATAAATGATTGAAAATATTACATGTCATCATAGAGGTCAATGAACTGTAGAAAATCACTTGCCTGGACCTCATGTGTCTAATTGGGTGACTGGTAATATTTGTATCATTTACAGCATTAGCTGGGCATTATCTTGTTGGAGGCATCATCGCCATGTAGTAGTCTCTAGCTCATTTCTTTGACACTGTAGAATTTTACATATTATTATCTTGCATAGACATGGGATTTCAGAATAGATTAAATGTATTTGTTATTTTTGGTTATTTCCTGGATGACATTGTATTTTGTGTATACCATATGGGGGACCCTGTGTACACTATATGTCAGGGCTATTGACTTTTGTGCACTTTATATACAATTTGAAAATGTGTTAATATTTTTGTATACAAGTATTATCTGTATCTTAAAGGGTTTTTTAATTAATGTTGGGACATTTTTATGCACGTGCATCTACTTGTTTTTCATTGCCATGTTTTCTATGTATAAATATACTGGAATAAAGTACAAAATCCACTGTCTTGGAGTGAAATTTCTTCTAACCTCACCAACTAATGAAAAAGATGGCATCATATTGACCAGGGGCGAGGTGGGCCAGAGGGGCACATGCCCTCCAGGCCGGTGGCCAAGCAGCTGCTTCTTTACAGACTGCAGGGCGGCCCTGTATCTTTCATTGTGTACATGTGCCAGCTGGGCATCTGCAGCCCAGAACAGCAGGCACAGGCCACGTTCTTATGCCTGCCGGAGAGAAGCTTCAGCCGCTGAGCAGTACGAGAGGGCAGACATCTTTGATTCTTGTAAGGCCACGACCCCACTATCAGTATTTGGTCAGTATTCCATCAGTATTTTTTCACAGGAGTGAGAGACAAAACCAGGAGTTGGTGATAAATGCAGAATTGGTGACTTGTTTCTATTATACCTTTTCTCTGATTGTTACTGACCTGGTTTTGGCTCCCACTCCTGAGAAAATATACTGACCAAATACTGATAGTGGGGCCGTGGCCTTAGCCTGAGCTCCGGATAGTGGTCAGGACAGGAGATTTATACTTTTTGTAGAGTGTGGAAGTGGCAGGACGCTGCTCACCTCCTGACAAGTCCAGGGCCAGATCCTGAATGTTATCTATGGTCGCTCTGCTGAGGATCAGAAAGATTTATTGTAGCAGATGGACCCTTCAAGCAGGTTGGGGTCGCGCTGTCAGTGTGAGATCATCGGCTCTCGATCTGTATGAATGTTCAAATCACATCGGACCTGAGATCGAGACACTTCAGACCGTACTATACAGACCCCTGCCCCCCCCCCCCCCCCCCCCGTGCTTTACGGTGTTTGAAATACTCACCTCTCGTCATACCCTGCTGGCCGCAGGTCCAGTCTCCTCTGCGTCTTCTGACTCTGTGACGTCTCAGTGTTGAAGAGACAGGACTTGTAGCCAGCAGGGTATGAGGAGAGGTGAGTATTTTATTTATTTTTTATGTATGGAGCCCATTCTGTATGGGGCATTATATGGGGCCCATTCTCTATGGAGCATTATATGGGGCCCATTCTCTATGGAGCATTATATGGGGCCCATTCTCTATGGAGCATTATATGGAGCCCATTCTCTATGGAGCATTATATGGGGCCCATTCTCTATGGAGCATTATATGGGGCCCATTCTCTATGGAGCATTATATGGGGCCCATTATTCTGCATGGAGTAATATATGGGGTCAATTATGGTGTAATGAGCATTATATGGGGTTCATTATTGTGTATAGAGCATTATATGGGGCCTATTATTCTTTATGGAACATTATATGGGGTCCATTATTCAGTATGGAGCCCATTCTGTATAGAGGACTATGTGGTGCCCATAATACTGTATGGAGTACTATGTAGTGCCCATAATACTGTATGGAGGACTATGTGGTGCCCATAATACTGTATGGAGTACTATGTAGTGCCCATAATACTGTATGGAGGACTATGTGGTGTCCATAATACTGTATGGAGGACTATGTGGTGCCCATAATACTGTATGGAGGACTATAATGTACAGTCTAAAATGAAAACTTTTGAATCCCCCCTTGACACGCCCCATGCACTGTGAGGATTCGCCGGTTTCTCAGCTATTATAGAATTTACAATAGATATCACTCATGTAATGTAAGAAGTACCGTATTTTTCGGACTATAAGATGCACCAGACCATAAGATGCACCTAGGTTTTAGAGGAGGAAAATAAAAAAATAAAAATTTAAGCCAAAAATGTGTTCATGATGCACTTTTAAGGGGGAGGGGGTCTTCTGCTGACACTGGTATAGGGGTAATGTCCCCCAATTCTGACAATATCCCCCATCCTGGTATATATGCCCCCCCCTTCCTTTTATACGTGGTCCCCATCCTGGTATGCATGGAACCCCTCATCTCTATCCCGGTATGCATGGCACCCCTCATCCCTATCCCGGTATGCATGGCACCCCTCATCCCTGTCCCGATATGCATGGCACCCCTCATCTCTGTCCCGGTATGCATGGCACCCCTCATCCTTGTCCTGGTATGCATGGCTCCCCTCATCCCTGTCCCGGTATGCATGGCACCCCTCATTCCTGTCCCAGTATGCATGGCACCCCTCATCCCTGTCCCTGTATGCATGGCACCCCTCATCCCTGTCCCGATATGCATGGCACCCCTCATCCTTATCCTGGTATAGTGGTATGCATGGCACCCCTCATCGCTGTCCTTGTATGTATGGCACCTCTAATCCCCATCATGCTGCACATGGCCCCCTCAGCGTTACCCTGGTATGCATGGCACCCCTCATCCATGTCCCGGTATGCATGGCACCCCTCATCCCTGTCCCGGTATGCATGGCACCCCTCATCCCTGTCCCGGTATGCATGGCACCCCTCATCCCTGTCCCAGTATGCATGGCACCCCTCATCCCTGTCCCGGTATGCATGGCACCCCTCATCCCTGTCCCGGTATGCATGGCACCCCTCATCCTTATCCTGGTATAGTGGTATGCATGGCACCCCTCATCGCTGTCCTGGTATGTATGGCACCTCTAATCCCCATCATGCTGCACATGGCCCCCTCAGCGTTACCCTGGTATGTATGGCCCCCTCAGCGTTACCCTGGTATGTATGGCCCCCTCAGCGTTACCCTGGTATGTATTGCCCCCTCTTCCTTATCCTGGTATGCATGGTCCCCCTAATCCCCATCATGCTGCACATAAAAGAAAATAAACACTGATACTCATCTTTCTTCTCTCCTCCAGCGCCGCATCCTGTCTGCCCGCACTGATCCCTCCATGTGAGCCTCGCATGACATCACTGCCATGCGTGGCTCACAAGGAGAGATCAGCTGCCAGAAGTCACTGCTCCCCATGCCGGGACTGTGTTCGCTGGGAGCAGTGACTTCACTCTCCTTCATAGCCGGCACACACCGTAGCCGCGCTGCGGCTCCTGCTACTGCCGGGCTATCGCGTGTGCCCGCTTATTAAAGGGCATGAATATTCACCCCCTCACCATGCCCATGGGCGTGGAGAGAGGTTGAATATTCATGCCCTTTAACAGCGGGCACAGGCGATTCTGGCAGGAGCCACAGCGCGGCTACACTGTGTGCTGCTAATAAGGAGCATGAATATTCATTTTCTTTAGCAGCGGGGACAGTGTAGGCTGCAGCGGGCGGCTGCTGCCTCCTGTGCTCCGCTCCTCTACCGCTCCCCCCACACTCCACATATATATACCCCCCGGCAACATTTGGACTATAAAACGCACCCCCCATTTTCCTCCAAAATTTTGGAGGGAAAAAAGTGCGTCTTATAGTCCGAAAAATACTGTAAGTGAAATTTTTGGCATTGTACTATATCTATATTTCTCCGCCTTATCTGTGCATCATGAATTGTGGTATGTGTTAAAGGGGCCACTGAGACTCTTTTGAGCCTACGAAAACCTGGAGCCGGCCCTGTACAGGACATCACAGATTATATCTATACTGCCATCTATACAATGTGATGTCTGGTAGTCGGTGCAGGATCAGTCCAGGGCATATATGATTTAATGTCAGTGCACAATAAAGTACATACTGTACATTGCTGACATACTGTGACTACAGACATCAGATCTTATACAGTATATATATTGCTGTATGTATATACATGTATATGACTGTAGATACCACCAAAATAAACCAATAGGTGCTTATTGATGCTAAAATAAATATTGCAAAAATTAAAAGACAATTCTACAGAGTATAACAATGGAGGACCCCAAGTCACCAACACATGAGTATCACATATATAGAGACAGTAGTGAATATATATATACTAGATGGTGGCCCGATTCAAACGCATCGGGTATTCTAGAATATGTATGCGGTACACCGGGCGCAATCAGCACAGCGGTGTTTAAATTTGGTGCCAATATCGCTTATTGGTCCCGGCCGCGACCAATCAGCGAATTGTATTAGTGAGGACCGGGGAGCGGCGCTGCGGGAGATGACCGGCTGCTCGCAGTAGAAGTATCCCGACCGGTGGCGCCGCTCCCCGGTCCTCCCTTCACACACACTTGCCGTCGGGAGATCAGCGGCCCTAGCCGCTGATCTCCTGACGGTAGCCGCATGGAGGTCAGCGGCGCCGCCGGTCGGGGTACTTCGGCTGCATCGCCGCTGACCTCTGTGAAGAGCTGTGTTTAAATTTGGCGCCAATATCGCTGATTGGTCGCTGCCGACAGCCGCGGACAATCAGCGATATTGTCGCCAAGTTTAAACACCGTTGTGCTGATTGGTCTCGGCCGCCGGCCCCGACCAATCAGCGATATTGGCGCGAATTTAAACACCGCTGTGCTGATTGGCGCAGAGCAGTGTTTAGACTTGGCGCCAATATAGCTGATTGGTCGCGGCCGTCGGGCAGCGATCAATCAGCGTCGTATTAGTGTGGGCCCGGGAGCGGCGCTGCTTATGCGGGTACTTCCGCTGCTAGCAGCTGGGAGATGACCGGCTGCTCGCAGCAGAAGCATCCCGACCGGCGGCGCCGCTGCTCCCCGGTCCTCCCTTCACACTTACTGTCGGGAGATCAGCGGTCCTAGCCGCTGATCTCCCGACGGTAGCCGCATGGAGGTCAGCGGCGCTGCCGGTCAGGGTAGTTCTGCTGCGATCAGCCGGGAGATGACCGGCTAGCGCCGGTCATCTCCCGGCTGCATCGCCGCTGACCTTCGTGCGGCAGATGAGCCGCTAACGGCCGCCATCTTTTTTCTGAAATCCCGCGTCGCTGATTGGCCGCGGCCGGACCAATCAGCGACGCGGGATTTTCTAGACAGACAGACAGACGGGATAAGACAATTATATATATTAGATATATGCCTATAACATGGTTGCCAAAAAAAATCCTAATGATTGCACGCATATGTAGCACAATGTGAATGTTAATCTATATATATAATCGTCTTATCCCATCTGTCTGTGTGTCTGTCTGTCCAGGAAATCCCGCGTCGCTCATTGGTCCGCCAGCGGCCAATCAGCGCCGCGGGATTTCTGAATAAAGATGGCGGCCGTTAGCGGCTCATTTGCGGGACGGAGCTCAGCGGCGATGCAGCTGGGAGATGACCGGCGCGAGGCGCTCATCTCCCGGCCGGTACCAGCAGAAGGAACCCGACCGCCGGACCCATCTGCTGGACTGAGATGCATCCGGGAGATGAGCGGCGCGAGGCGCTCATCTCCCGGCCGGTATCAGCGGAAGGACCACCGGCGCCGCTGACCTCCATGCGGAAGGGAGGACCGGGGAGCGGCGCTGCGGGTCGGGATACTTCTCCTGCGAGCGCCCACTATGTCCCGGGTTCTCGCAGCGTAAGTAGCCGCACAGGCAGCGCTGCTCCCCGGTCCTCACCAAGACGATTCGATGATTGGTCGCGGTCTTCGGACCCGACCAATCACTGATCTTAGCGCAAAACTTAAACACCACTGTGCTGATTGGTCGCCGATGCTGCCCGCGACCAATCACCGATTTGGGCGCCAAATTTAAATATCGGCCGCGACCAATCAGCACAGCGGTGTTTAAATGTGGAGCCAAGATCGGTGATTGGTCGCGGCCGATATTTAAATTTGGCGCCCAAATCGGTGATTGGTCGCGGTCAGCGTCCGCGACCAATGAGCACAATAGTGTTTAACTTTGGCACCAAAATCAGTGATTGGTCGCTGGCCAAGACAGCGACCAATCACCGATTTGTGCGCCAGATTTAAATAGCGGCCGCGACCAATTGGATGTCAGCGGCGCTGCCTGTGCGGGAACTTCCGCTCCGAGAACCCGGGACATGAGCGGGCGCTCGGAGCAGAAGTATCCGGACCCGCAGCGCCGCTCCCCGGTCCTCCCTTCACACCCTAGCCGCTGATGTCCCCACAGTATCCGCATGGTGTTACAAAGGTCCGGACATTTGTGTTAAAAATCGCTGATTGGTCGCCGACGCTGCCCGCGACCAATCACCGATTTGGGCGCCAAATTTAAATATCGGCCGCGACCAATCAGCACAGCGGTGTTTAAATGTGGAGCCAAGATCGGTGATTGGTCGCGGCCGATATTTAAATTTGGCGCCCAAATCGGTGATTGGTCGCGGTCAGCGTCCGCGACCAATCAGCACAATAGTGTTTAACTTTGGCGCCAAGATCAGTGATTGGTCGCGGGCCAAGACAGCGACCAATCACCGATTTGGGCGGCAGATCTAAATAGGGGCCGCGACCAATTGGATGTCAGCGCCGCTTCCCGGTCCTCCCTTCACACCCTAGCCGCCTGGATGTCAGCGGCGCTGCCTGTGCGGATACTTCCGCTCCGAGAACCGGGGACATGAGCGGGCGCTCGGAGCAGAAGTATCCGGACCCGCAGCGCCGCTCCCCGGTCCTCCCTTCACACCCTAGCCGCTGATGTCCCCACAGTATCCGCATGGTGTTACAAAGGTCCGGACATTTGTGTTAAAAATCGCTGATTGGTCGCTGGCGCTGCCCGTGACCAATCACCGATTTGGGCGCCAAATTTAAATATCGGCCGCGACCAATCAGAACAGCGGTGTTTAAATTTGGCGCCCAAATTGGTGATTGGTCGCGGGCAGCGCCAGCGACCAATCACCGATTTTTAACACAAATGTCCGGATCTTTGTAACACCATGCGGATACTGTGGGGACATCAGCGGCTAGGGTGTGAAGGGAGGACCGGGGAGCGGCGCTGCAGGTCGGGATACTTCTGCTGCGAGCGCCCGCTCATGTCCCGGGTTCTCGCAGCGGAAGCATCCGCACAGGCAGCGCCGCTGACATCCATGCGGCTAGGGTGTGAAAGGAGGATCGGGGAGCGGCGCTGACATCCAATTGGTCGCGGCCGCTATTTAAAAGTGCCGCACAAATCGGTGATTGGTCACTGTCTTGGCCCGCGACCAATCACGGATCTTGCCGCAAAAGTTAAACACTACGGTGCTGATTGGTCGCGGACGCTATTTAAATGTGGCGCCAAAATCGGTGATTGGTCGCGCCCCACGTCGGCGACCAATCAGCACAGCGGTCTTTAAATGTGGAGCCAAGATCGGTGATTGGTCGCGGCCAATATTTAAATTTGGCGCCCAAATCGGTGATTGGTCGCGGGCAGCGCCAGCGACCAATCAGCGATTTTTAACACAAATGTCCGGACCTTTGTAACACCATGCGGATACTGTGGTGACATCAGCGGCTAGGGTGTGAAGGGAGGACCGGGGAGCGGCGCTGCGGGTCGGGATACTTCTGCTGCGAGCAGTCGCTCATGTCCCGGGTTCTCGCAGCGGAAGTACCCGCACAGGCTGCGGCACTCCCCGGTCCTCACTAATACAATTCCGCTCCCCGCTCCTCACCAATACGATTAGCTGATTGGTCGCGTGCGGAGAGCGCGACCAATCAGTGATCTTGGCGCTAAAGTTAAACACCGCTCTGCTGATTGGTCGCGGCCGCTGCCCGCGACCAATCACCGATTTGTGCGCCACATTTAAATAGCGGCCGCGACCAATCACTGATCTTGCCGCCACATTTAAACACTGCTGTGCTAATTGGTCGCGGGCGCCAGCCGCAACCAATCAGCGACCTTGGCGCCAAATTTAAACAACGCTCTGCTGATTGGTCACGGATGACGGACGCGTCCAATCAGCGAGATTGGCGCCAAATTTAAACAACGCTCTGCTGATTGGTCGCGGAGTCCAGCCGCGACCAATCAACGAGATT
This sequence comes from Phyllobates terribilis, assembly GCF_046119375.1. Classification (NCBI taxonomy): domain Eukaryota; kingdom Metazoa; phylum Chordata; class Amphibia; order Anura; family Dendrobatidae; genus Phyllobates; species Phyllobates terribilis. Next base: position 2,796,663 of record NW_027363003.1, on the reverse strand, counting down.
GGCGCCAAATTTAATCAACGCTCTGCTGATTGATCGCGGTCGCTGGCCGAGATCAATCAGCAGTATTGGCGCAAAATTTAAACACCGCTCTGCTGATTGGTCGCGGTTGTCGGCCGTGACCAGTCAGCAGTATTGGGGCCAAATTTAAACCCCGCTCTGCTGATTGGTCGCGGTCGCCGGCCGCGACCCATCAGCATTATTGGTGCCAAATTTAAACCCCGCTCTGCTGATTGGACGCGTCCGGCATCCGCGACCAATCAGCAAGATTGGTGCCAAATTTAATCAACGCTCTGCTGATTGATCGCGGTCGCTGGCCGAGATCAATCAGCAGTATTGGCGCAAAATTTAAACACCGCTCTGCTGATTGGTCGCGGTTGTCGGCCGTGACCAGTCAGCAGTATTGGCGCCAAATTTAAACCTCACTCTGCTGATTGGTCGCAGCCACCGGCCGCGACCAATCTTCGTTTTTTGTGCCAAATTTAAACAACGCTCTGCTGATTGGTCGCGGTCGCTTGCCGCGACCAATTAGCAGTGTTGGGGCCAAATTTAAACACCTCTTTGCTGATTGGTCGCGGTCGCGACTAATCAGCGATTTTGGTGCCAAATTTAAACACGCTCTCCAGTCCTCACTACCACGGTTCGCCGATTGGTCGCGACCGCCACCCGCGACCAATCAGCGCTTTTGGCCCAAAATTTAAACACCGCTTTGCTGATTGGTTGCGGCCGCCAGCCGCGACCAATCAGCGAGATTGGTGCCAAATTTAAACACCGCTCTGCTGATTGGTCGCGGCCGCCATCCGCGACCAATCAGCGATTTTGGCGCCAAATTTAAACAACGCTCTGCATCGCTCTGCTGATTGGTCGCGGTCGGCGGTCGCGACCAATCAGCAGTATTGGCGCCAAATTTAAAAACCGCTCTGCTGATTGGTCGCGACTAATCAGCGATTTTGGTGCCAAATTTAAACACGCTCTCCAGTTCTCACTAACACGGTTTGCTGATTGGTCGCGGCCGCCGCCCGTGACCAATCTCCGATATTGTCGCCAAATTTAAACACCGCTTTGCAAATTGCGCCCGGTCGGCCGCATACATATTCTAGAATACCCGATGCGTTAGAATCGGGCCACCATCTAGTCTATATATAGTTGACAATAACCAAGGGGAAATGTAAGTGTTTTAGAACTACTAAGAAGATAGCTTCTTACACTCACAAGCCCAAGTGAGTACCCATATATAGTATATAATATTAAGCTCTATAAAGAATCTCTTATAAAATAATACATTCAAAATGGAGGAGCAGTAGTTACAAGGCAACTTAAATGTCCAAGTGAGTAAATGTGGGATGTGGTCCTATGTGCACCAATGTACCTTTCGTCCTTGCTTCATCAGGGGCCCCCAAAACATCCATTTTGGATGTTTTACTTTATAGGAGATTCCTTTTAGAGCTTAATATTATATACTATATATGTGTACCCACTTGGGCTTGTGAGTCTATTGTGGTATAGCGACAAGCTCGGCTGAATGCGTAGGTAAAACACAAGATACTGTCTCTTTAAATTCTCATGTTAGTTTATTTAGCAGTCATAAACTACCCTTGAGTCCATAAATAAAAACACAGCCCATTCAGCTAAAGAGACAAAACAAAATGCAAAACTTTCAGAACTTTCAGCAGAGTCCTTATCTCGGCCAAGGTCTGGCCACTCACAATTAGCTACACACAGGTTGATCACAGCATGTGCTAGCTCCTTCCTGGAACAAAGTTTCCCCAGGTACTGAACACACCTGAGTGTCAGGGCTGACTATTTAAAGCCCAGACACTCCCCTGATTGGAAGGATGGTGGATAACGTTCCTCCCTACACTTTCATTATCCACTGAAAACATTCCCTTGTAAATATCGTTCTATTAACTCTCTCTGCACCTACTTGTGCATGAGAACTTGCATGTTTTCACATCACTGAGTCTAAGAGTCTCAGCGACACATACCTCCCTTCTGACACACTACCAGTGACTTTGTCACACTATGAAGATATCCTTTTAGTAGTTCTACAGACGCTTACATTTCCCCTTAGTTAATGTCAATTATATAGATTAACATTCACATTGTGCTACGTATCTGTGCAATCATTAGGATTTTTTATTTTTGGCAACCATATTATAAATATATATATAATATATATATACACACACTAGCTATTGAACCTGTTCTACGCCCGGGTTTCAAGCATTTTTATTGGTATATGGTCTCCCATGCTGGTATGTGCTGCCCCCCGTCCTGGTATTTGTGCTGCCCCCATCCTGTCCCCTCACCCCCAATCCGGATATGCATGGCACCCCTCATCCCCAATCCGGGTATGCATTGCACCCCTCATCCCCAATCCGGGTATGCATGGCACCCCTCATCCCAATCCGGGTATGCATGGCACCCCTCATCCCAATCCAGGTATGCATGGCACCCTTCATCCCAATCCGGTATGCATGGCACCCCATCTCTCATCCTGGTATGTATGGCACCCCTCATTCGCCAATCCTGGTATGTATGGCACTCAATCCCTCTTCCTGATATGCATGGCACCACTCATCCCTCAATCCTGATGTGCATGGCACCCCATCCCTCATCTTGGTATGTATGGCACACCTCATCCCTATCCTGGTATGTATGGTACCCCTCATCCTGGTATGCATGGCCACCCATCCCTCATTCTGGTATGCATGGTACCCCTCATTCCTATTCTGGTATGTATGGTACCCCTCATCTTGGTATACATGGCACCCCTCATCCCAATCCGGGTATGTATGGCACCCCTCATCCCCCATTCCTGGTATGTATGGCCTCCTCATCCCCCATCGTGGTATGCATGGCTCTCTCATCCCCAATCCTGGTATGCATGGCTCTCTCATCCCCAATCCTGGTATGCATGGCCTCCTCATCCCCCAATCCTGGTATGTATGGCCTCCTCATCCCTAATCCTGGTATGCATAGTCCCCTCACCCCTCTTTCCTGGTATGTATGGTACCCCTCACACCCCTTTCCTGGTATGTATGGTACCCCTCACACCCCATTCCTGGTATGTATGGTACCCTTCACACCCCATTCCTGGTATGTATGGCACCCCTCATCCCTTTCACGGTGCACACATGCAAAAAAATAAACACATACTCACCTTTCTTCCCTTTGCTCCAGCGCTACTGTATCCTGTTCTGCCGGGGGAGCAGTGCGGCGCCAGAGTACGCACATGCCCATACCGTGCTGTTCAACGCCATTTTGCTGAAGACACACTGCAAATATGTCTTCAGTAAAATGGCGCCGGATAGAGCTATGCACATGTGCCGATTCCAACGCCTCCACTCCTGCCCTGGTCTCCGGTGAGAAGAGAAGCGCCGCAGCAATGCTCCTCCCGGTCAGGTAAGTATGGCGCCGGAGATCGCGTTATGCGTTCAGTGTCTACGCATACCGCAATCTCCGGCGCCATACACACTCCCCTTACCTGTAACGTAATGGGTTCTTCTGTCTAGAGCCAGACTGCGCAGGCATGTAGCGCTTGCCAAGTCTTTAAAGGCTTCAGACAGAGGGAGGCTTGTAGCGTTATATTATATATACAGTACAGACCAAAAGTTTATTTAAAGATTTTTCTGTATTTTCATGACTCTGAAATTTGTACATTCACACTGAAGGCATCAAAAGTATGAATTAACACATGTGGAATTATATACTTAACAAAAAAGTGTGAAACAACTGAAAATATGTCTTATATTCTAGGTTCTTCAAAGTAGCCACCTTTTGCTTTGGTGACTGCTTTGCACACTCTTGGCATTCTCTTGATGAGCTTCAAGAGGTAGTCACGGGAAATGGTCTTCTAACAATCTTGAAGAAGCTCCCAGGGATGCTTAGAACTTGTTGGCCCTTTTCCCTTCACTCTGCGGTCCTGCTCACCCCAAATCATCTCGATTGGGTTCAGGTCTGGTGACTGTGGAGGCCAGGTCATCTGGCGTAGCACCCCATCACTCTCCTTCTTGGTCAAATAGCCCTTACACAGCCTGGAGGTGTGTTTGGGGTCATTGTCCTGTTGAAAAATAAATGATGGTCCAGCTAAACGCAAACCGGATGGAATAGCATGCCGCTGCAAGATGCTGTGGTAGCCATGCTGGTTCAGTATGCCTTCAATTTAGAATAAATCCCCAACAGTGTCACCAGCAAAGCACCCCCACACCATCACACCTCCTCCTCCATGCTTCACGGTGGGAACCAGGCATGTAGAGTCCATCCGTTCACCTTTTCTGCGTCGCACAAAGACACGGTGGTTGGAACCAAAGATCTCAAATTTGGACTTATCAGACCAAAGCACAGATTTCCACTGGTCTAATGTCCATTCCTTGTGTTCTTTAGCCCAAACAAGTCTCTTCTGCTTGTTGCCTGTCCTTAGCAGTGGTTTCCTAGCAGCTATTTTACCATGAAGGCCTACTGCACAAAGTCTCCTCTTAACAGTTATTGTAGAGATGTGTCTGCTGCTAGAACTCTGTGTGCCATTGACCTGGTCTCTAATCTGAGCTGCTGTTAACCTGCGATTTCTGAGGCTGGTGACTCGGATAAACTTATCCTCAGAAGCATAGGTGACTCTTGGTCTTCCTTTCATGGGGCGGTCCTCATGTGAGCCAGTTTCTTTGTAGCTCTTGATGGGTTTTGCAACTGCACTTGGGGATACATTCAAAGTTTGCCCAATTTTTCGGACTGACTGACCTTCATTTCTTAAAGTAATGATGTCCACTCGTTTTTCTTTACTTAGCTGCTTTTTTCTTGCCATAATACAAATTCTAACAGTCTACTCAGTAGGACTATAAGCGGTGTATCCACCTGACTTCTGCACAACACAACTGATGGTCCCAACCCCATTTATAAGGCAAGAAATCCCACTTATTGAACCTGACAGGGCAGACCTGTGTAGTGAAAACCATTTCCGGTGACTACCTCTTGAAGCTCATCAAGAGAATGCCAAGAGTGTGCAAAGCAGTCATCAAAGCAAATGGAGGCTACTTTAAAGAACCTAGAATATAAGACATATTTTCAGTTGTTTCACACTTTTTTTGTTAAGTATATAATTCCACATGTGTTAATTCATAATTTTGATGGCTTCAGTTTGAATGTACAATTTTCAAAGTCATGAAAATACAGAAAAATCTTTAAATGAGAAGGTGTGTCCAAACTTTTGGTCTGTACTGTATGTGCTCATTTCTACAGTGGGGAAAATAAGTATTTGATACTTTGCCGATTTTGCAAATTTTCCCACCTACAAAGAATGGAGAGGTCTGTAATTTTTATCGTAGGTCACTTCACTTGTGAGAGACAGAATCTAAAAGTAATCCAGAAAATTACTTTGTATGATTTTAACATAATTCATTTGTATATTATTGCATGAAATAAGTATTTTTATACAATAGAAAAACAGAACTTAATATTTGGTACAGAAACCTTTGTTACAATTACAGAGGTCAGACGTTTCCTGTAGTTCTTGACCAGGTTTGCACGCACTGCAGCAGGGATTTTGGCCCCTTCCCCCATACAGATCTTCTCCAGATCTTTCAGGTTTCGGGGCTGTCACTGGGCAACATTAAGTTTCAACTCCCTCCAAAGATTTTCTATTGGGTTCAGGTCTGGAGACTGGCTAGGCCACTCCAGGACCTTGAAATGCTTCTTACGGAGCCACACCTTAGTTGCCTGGCTGTATATTTCGGGTCATTGTCCTGCTGAAAGACCCATTCTTGACCTTTCTCAGAATTATCTCATGAGGCGAGATCTTGCATGGAGCCCCAGATTAAGGAAGATTGACAGTCATCAATCTATATAGCTATAATATATGACGCGCCTCCTGGGCCGTGGGGTACTCGGTGCAGGGCCGGTCGGTGCAGGGGAGATGTCACAGTGGCGGTGACCCGGTCCGTGACCCAGGGCGGTCAATAAAAGGAGATATTTACAGGGGATATATAGTTTTTATATACAGTTCGTGACGTCACCTGTGGTATGCGGCTATATGGAGCCGCCGCTGCGGAGCAGGTCCTCTGGAGCTGGTGTAAATGCAGCACAGTTGGTTTACCCCTCCACAGGTAGAGCTTAGCTCCAGGGCTGTGCTGAGATGTTATGGATGTTGCTGTTGCAGTTGTAGTGCAGGGGGTGATGGCGTGGCCAGAATAATTCACAGAGACAGTGGGGTGCAGTCTTCAGGGTTTACTCACAGTTGTTTAGTTCCTCAGGTTACACTTTCTGGACTACGACCTCCCACGTCGCGCTGTTTTCACCAGGCAGGGGTGCAGCAAACTCCCAGGTGTTTCAAGAGTGCCTGACAGGACCCCGTTCTATATGACCTTCTCAGCCGTCTTTCTGCGCTGGCCCTCACCCTTCTTGCCCTGTGCCTCGCCAAACAATGTCCCTAGTCGGTATCCTTGGATCTTTCTGGGCAACCTGAAGTTCCCCGGATCCTATGTGGTTACCTTTTTGGCGACTTGAGTGCGGATGTGGCAACTGCACCCTGAAAGTACAGAAGCCTCCGGTTCCTAGTTGAACTTTGTAATTCTCACTAGTTAGGGGCCGGTCCCCTCTGCGGCTTGATCCCTCCACCGCCTGGCAGATTCGGGCATACAGGTGGCCTCCAGCACTGCCCGTACCCCTGGGATTCCTTCCACGCTCCTGGAGCGTTTCTCCTGCTCCTCTCTCTCTCTCTTCAGTCTTGGGCCTCTCTGGCTAGGCCCTCCTCCTGAGCAGAGCTCCTACAGAGCTCCTGCTCCCAACTCTTCCTCTCACTGAAGAACCCTTCTAGATTGTTCCACCTTCTTTTTATATCACTTCTTACTGAGCTCCCCTGATTTACTTCCTCCACCCACACCCACTACATGGTTCCCCCTATTTTGGTTCCCCCCACTCCAGCCAGGGACAGGGCTCAGAAGGGAAGCGACGCATCTTGCCCCTCCTGCTGGTCTGGAGTAGTGTAGTGTTGGATGCAGGTGTTAGGGTCCCGGGCATCACTCTATCCTTACCTGAGAGTGAGATACCACACCTCTGGGTGAGATGCAGTACCTCTGTGGCGACTGAACCCACAGGGGCGCAACATATACACACATGTATAATTCTAGACAATCGTGTTAAAAATGATGGTCGGCTTCCAGAAAAAAAGAGATCTCCCAGACAAGTAAGCAAATGTCCCGGGCACAGCCAAAGTCTACTGAAACCTCTTGAAAAGCTGCTTTTCTAATACTTCTTGTATGAGAACCTGAGATGCTACGTTAACCACTTCGCGCCAGAGCCTGTTTTTGCCTTCGTGACCGGGCCATTACTCTGGAGCGCTTCAACGGATTCCCCTGATTCTGAGATTGTTTTTTCGTGACATATTGTACTTCTTGATAGTGGTAAAATTTCTTCGATATCACTTGCGTTTATTTGTGAAAAAATTGGAAATTTGGCGAAAATTTTGAAAATTTTGCAATTTTCAAACTTTGAATTTTCATGCCCTTAAATCAGAGAGATATGTCACACAAAATAGTTAATAAATAACATTTCCCACATGTCTACTTCACATCAGCACAATTTTGGAACCAAATTTTTTTTTTGTTAGGAAGCTATAAGGGTTAAAAGTTGACCAGCGATTTCTCATTTTTACAACAAAATTTACAAAAACATTTTTTTAGGGACCACATCATATTTGAAGTCACTTTGAGGGGCCTTTATGACAGAAAATACCCAAAAGTGATACCATTCTAAAAACTGCACCCCTCAAGGTGCTCAAAACCACATTCAAGAAGTTTATTAACCCTTCAGGTGCTTCACGGGAATTTTTGGAATGTGGAAGAAAAGAATGAACATTTAACTTTTTTTCACAAAAAATTACCTTAGACCCAATATTTTTTAATTTTCGCAAGGGTAACAGGAAAAAATGGACTCCAAAATGTGTTGTGGAATTTCTCCTGAGTACGCTGATACCCCATGTTGCATTTGGAGAGCCCCTGAGGTGCCTAAACAGAGGAAACCCCCAACAAGTGACCCCATTTTGGAAACTAGACCCCTCAAGGAACTTATCTAGATGTGTGGTGAGCACCTTGAACCCCCAGGGACTTCACAGAATTTTATAATGTTGAAGTGTGAAAATAAAAAAACACATTTTTAACACAAAACTGCTACTTTAGCCTCAAATTTTTAATTTTCACAAGGGCAGCCAGAAAAATGGACCCCAAAATGTGTTGTGCACTTTCTCCTGAGCACACTGATACCCCATATGTGGTGCAAAACCACTGTTTGGGCGCACGGCATGGCTTGGAAGGTAAGGAGCGCCATTTGACTTTTGGAATGGAAATTTGGCTGGAATGGATAGCGGACGCCATGTTGCATTTCGAGAGCCCCTGAGGTGCCTAAACAGAGGAAACCCCCAACAAGTGACCTAATTTTACAATCTACTCCTCTGTATAAATTAATCTAGTGGTGGGAAAATAAGTAGATAGGTAAATGGTCACTAATCCCATAGATGAATTCCCAGAGAGGTGTCATTTCCAAAATGGGGTCACTTCAGGGGGGATTCTGCTGTTCTGGCACTTTTCAGAGGCGCTAGGTACCAGAACTAAAGAATCCCCCCTGAAGTGACCCCATTTTGGAAATGACACCCCTCTGGGAATTCATGTATGGGTTTAGTGACCATTTTAACTCAATGGATGATTTCCAGAAACAAGCACGTAATGGAAGGTTTAGATTCTGGAGAACCCCCCACCCCTGGAAATGAAGTGAGCTCTACTCGAATGTGTCATTCACTAAATGAACCAAATGTTTGAATGACAAAATGGGATACATTTTTACAGTTTAAAAACGTGGTTCTGTGTGGAAGATTTTAAAGCAGTCAGTGATGCATAAGGCTGGCAATGATGGGCATTGTGGGCAATAGTAGCGGGTATCACTCCTCATTCCTCTATTAGTACATACACGACATCTTTTCTGGGGGTTCCTTCTCGTTTCCGTTGCTGGAATAAGTGCAATAAAATGTCGCTCAGTGAGTCTTTTCATATCCTCAGATTCTAATGGATGAGCGGGGCTAACACTTTCAAAAACAAGATTTTTAATTACCTTTTCTTGATAATCAAGAAAAGGATCTGAATTTCCTGCTTTCTTGTACAACACAAAAGGATTGTATGTGGCCACCTAAAACAAATAAATAACCAACTTTTTATACCAGGTATAGGACTTTCTTGATACCTGGCATGGCTGTAGAACCTGGTCTGCAAGGTCCACACCCCCCTTGTGTTTGTTGTAGTCAATGACTGACACAGGTTTTTGCTTCGGAGTGGTGGATCCTAGTTCTACAGTGGCCCTTGTGGCATCTGTGTGGATCGAGCTGAGGACAAAAATATCCCTCTTATCCCTATACTTCAGGGCAAGCAGCTCTCCGTTGCGTACAGCCCCTGACTGCCCCTTTTGGAACTTTTGGTTGACCAATGGTTGTGGAAACCCCTGACGGTTTTTACGAATGGTCCCACAAGCTCCGATGTTGTGTTCAACCAGACTTTTAAATAGGGGTATGCTGGTGTAATAATTGTCCACATATAGATTGTAGCCTTTTTGAAAAATGGACTTATCAGCTCCCAAACAATTTTTCCAGATGTCCCCAGATAAGTGGGGCATCCTGGTGGGTTTAGTTGGCTATCTTTCCCCTCATATATGTGAAAAGCGGATGTGTATCCGGTTGAACTTTCGCACATTTTATAGAGCTTTATTCCAAACCTTGCCCTTTAAGATGTTATAAATTGCTTGAGGTGCAGTCTTCCTTTGAATTTTTACAAGGGACTCATCTATAGAAATATTTTGTGTTGGGGTGTAGAGCCTTCAGATTTTTTCTGACAAATTTTCAATGATGGGTCTAATTTTATATAACCTGTCATGTTCTGGGGCATTTCTGGGCAGGCATTGACTATTGTCGTTAAAATGCCAAAACCGCATGAGCATTTCATAACGGGTCCTAGGAAGAACGACTGAAAACATAGGGGTGGCTTGAACAGGGTGGTTGGATCAGTAGGATCGAATGCTCGGTTTTTTAACAAGCCCCATGGCAAATGTAAGTCCTAAATTTTTTTTGATTTCCGGGACATTAGTTGGTGTCCATAAATTTGCCCTAGCATAGTAACATCGGGGATTCTGGCTTATGAATTGGGATGCCTATAAATTTGTTTGCACAACAATATGCTCTAGCAAGCTGTCTGTAAAAAACAAATTAAAAAAATGAATTGGTCCAAAATCTTCCACCTCCACATTTATACCAGGAATGGCGTTGAAATCAGGGCTGAATGGAGCAGCCGAATCCGAAGCCTCCCATCTGGGAAATGCTATATCACGTGGCAAAGCCCCTTGTACACTGGCATGCGCCAATTCACTAGTAGCAGGGACAGCGCTTGTACTGGGCAGTGTTCCCTGATTTGGAGACGTTTCTCCAGTAGCGCTATTTGCCCCTATTGTTGTACTGGTCCTTGGGCTTGAGGATGGACCAGAATCACTGCTCATTTCTGAGCTCTCAGTGTCGCCGCTACTAAAGCCCTCAAAATCCACATCTCCATCTGAGATTGCACTGTCATCAGTGTCAGAACATAGCAGGGCATTCACCTCCTCTGCGGTATAAGTCTGACGGGCCATTTTATTTGTTTTTATATTTTTTGACTGGACTGGACTGACCGGACTGGACTGACTGGACTGGACTGACCGGACTGGACTGACCGAACTGGACTGAACTGACCGGACTGACTGGACTGGACTGGACCGGACTGACTGGACTGGACTGACCGGATTGGACTGACTGGACTGGACTGACTGGACTGGACTGACCGGACGGAACTGGACTGGACTGACTGGACTGGACTGACTGGACTGGACTGACCGGACCGGACGGGACTGGACTGACCGGACCGGACTGGACTGGACTGACCTGACAGGACTGACTGACCTGACCTGAGAGGACGGACTGACTGACTGACAGGACTGACTAACCCTAACCTAACTCTTACTTTCATTTTTTCTACTTTCACAGTGGCAAGGCTGACACAGCTCTTGTCACACTGTTTCTCCTCTGCTCTCTCACTGAGATCGGAGGGGAAACAGTGTATTTATCAGGCAGATCGCCCTCTCTGATTGGCTGGTGTGATGCTGACATCATCGAGACCTGAGCCAATCAGGTCTCAATGAGGTCAGAGGTCACAGCATCAGGATCCCCTCGCTGCTAAGGTATGTCGGGGTCTGGATCACCGACCACCGGTGTCACTATCTTTTAAATGCCGCGATCGCTATGGATCGCTTCATCTAGAAGATAGGAGCAGGTTAACATTATGGGGACCTGATCCAATCAGGTCCCCATGATCTCACATGTCAGAGCTATCGCTCTGCACCGGAACCGCAGCGCTTGCAGGACCCTGGGTACAGTGGGCGGTCCTGAACCGGTTAACAGATGGAGCATCATGTCCTTCAGACCACCACTTTTATGGCCTGGTATTATTGTAGCTTGGATTAGGGTATACAACAACCATGCTTTGTGCACTGCAGTCTACACTCGTCCAGTCCAGTCGGGCCTCCCTGACTGTTGGTCAGTAAGATATGTGTAAGTATTTTCTGTATGATATATTATTCTGCTGATACAACTAGTGAGACCTCCGGGCACAAAGATTTCATTCTTTTGTCTGAGTTAAATGCTTTGAAAAACATGATTCAATCCGAGCACCATATCTAAGGAGTCTTGCCACGTGAAGCTAGTTTCATGAAAACATGCCTCCATTTTTTACTTATTAAAGTGTTGTACAAGGTCTGACCTCGTGTTTTTACCATAAACCAGAATCATTTTATAATAAATCTGCCAGATGCTGCGGGGGAAGAGATACTGGCACCATGCCTGCCCTGTGCATCAGTAATCACAGGACACCCCTATAAATATCTGACATAAAAGGACATTGAACATTAACTGAACAACATGTACAGCAATTCTTTCTATCTCTGTATGCCCCTGAAGAAAATCATTCTACATATCCGCATATTTAAGTGACCCTCCACAGGAGCATCATTATGAACCCTAAGGTGTCATTACAGGGGTCTCATGGTCATCAGCTAGAACATTGAAACAAATGATGGGACATGTGAAATGTAATCCTTCTTACATGGGACATGTAGACCACCTTCCATTTATCCTGCGGCCTATAGTTATACTGAGCTATTCTGTAGTAGGTGTGTAGATATTGTGATCTTTTGGCCACTTTACCTGCATACAAATCTACTTCTGTATTTCTGTGCTCCAGCTCTGTGTGCTGCTTGGTCTGGAATACGTGAGCTGCGGGGACTTTAACACCTTCCTTCTGGAGAAGGGGCGGCTTGACATCCCCAGCGCAAGGTACATTTTATGTTACCTACAATCCTGATCATAACTGTATAGAAATGTCTAGCATTGATCCGTTCACTTCCCTGCTGTATTATCTGCCTTTGGGTTTTTCTGGTGTTTTTAATATAAAAAATATTGTAGGTTGCAGCGAAATTAACCAGAACATTGACAGAAATCTGAGTGGCCTCATTATTCTTCAGTGGGATCTGGCAGGATTTGTTGTATGTTCTGCATATGGTCATCTTGTTCTAATCGTCTAGTCAATGTAGATAATATTGGCTGGAAGCAATATCTTTGTGTTTCTTGTCTTCTCCTCGGAAAGTTACACTCATTCATGTCTTTCTGTCAGATTCTATGCCGCTGAACTGGTCTGTGGAATCCAGTACCTCCACTCCAAGGGCGTCATCCACAGAGACCTCAAGCCCGAGAACATCCTGGTGGCTGAAACGGGCCATATTAAGATCACAGATTTCGGTCTCGCAATTGACAACATGCATGGAGACCGAACAGCCACCGAATACGCTGGGACTGCAGGTTACATGGCTCCTGAGGTGGGATAATAGTGCTTTCCTATTTAGTTTTCGCTAAAATTACAGTCCATGGGGTGTTAACATTTTGACCTTTTTGTTCTTACTTCCATGATAGATTTTTGCTGGCGAGGAGTATAACGCCGGAGTAGACTGGTATTCTCTTGGCGTCATCTTAAAAGATATGGTTACCAGTGAGTGTACGTTCCATCTGACACTCGATGAGGCATCCTCCGGCATTGATGACATCATTAAACAGGTCAGTATAATTCCAGGTTATTAGTACTAGGGGTTGTACAATATTCATTTAAATGGTGAAGTTGTGAGAATGTTTTATTGTCTCTACCGCTTACCTTCATGGGTTTTACTTTATTGTTTTTAGCTCCTACAGAAAGATCCAGCCAGACGCTTAGGAGTCCATGGTAACATCCGAGAGCACGTGTTTTTCCAGTGTATTGATTGGGTCTCTGTGGAAGCCCTGAAAGTGCCTCCACCTCACATCCCTGTAGTAAGTATCTGACCAGATCACATTGCACCTCTGTTAAGTATTAGTTAGCGCTGACACTTAGGCTGTGTGCCCACGATGCAGAAATGCTCAGGATTTTTTCCTGAGCGTTTCTGCATCTCCCTGGCAGAAAAAAACGCATGCGGATTCTACATGTGGATCGTACATGCGGATCGTACATGCGGATTGTACTTGCAGATCGTACATGCGGATCGTACATGCGGATCGTACATGCGGATCGTACATGCGGATTGTACTTGCAGATCGTACATGCGGATCGTACATGCGGATTGTACATGCGGATTGTACATGCGGATCGTACATGCGGATCGTACATGCGGATTGTACTTGCAGATCGTACATGCGGATCGTACATGCGGATCGTACATGCGGATCGTACATGCGGATCGTACATGCGGATCGTACTTGCGGATCTTACATGCGGATCGTACATGCGGATCGTACATGCGGATCGTACATGCGGATCGTACATGCGGATCGTACATGCGGATCGTACATGCGGATTGTACATGCGTTTTTCCTGCCGGGGACATGCGGAAATGGAGCGTTATTCACTGACATTTCCGCATGCGGATTGTACATGTGGATTGTACATGAGGATCGTACATACGGATTGTACATGCGGATTGTACGTGCGGATCATACATGCGGATTGTACATGCGCATTGTACATGCGTTTTTCCTGCCAGGGACATGCGGATGTGAAGCGTTCTTCACATGCATTTCCGCCTGCGGATTGACAAGCGCTTTCCAAGCGATTTTAGCATCACTTGGAAAGTGCTTGTGACAACTAGGTCACACTATATAAATCCATGCAAACTGCATGGATTTATATAGTGTGACCCGAGAGAGTGGTTAAAAATAAAAAAAACAAATGTATACTTACCCTCCGATGGCCCGCGCTGGCTTGCTTCGCTCGGTGCCGGCACTTTGCAGTGGATTGAAAGACCTGCCGATGTCAGCGTCGCATGACCCGTCACATGACTCTGACGTCAGCGCAGGTCCTTCAATCCACTGCAAAGTGCCGGGAAGCAAGTAGGAGCGCAGCGCGGGCCGCCGGAAGGTAAATATACATTTATTTTTTATTTTATTCTTTTTTTACAGATTTTTTAATGGTGCCTGGGTCCGGAGGAGAGTCTCCTCTCCTCTAGTCCTGGGTACCATCCGCACATTAGAACGCACCAATTACGCAAGTACAGATGCAGTCTTGCAGAATTGGCGCGTTCTAATGCAAGTCAATGGCGGCAATAAATGCAGCATTTCCGCAAAATAATTGGTAGTGCTGCGTTTTTTTCCGTAATGATAATCCTCAGCGGATTTTTCCGCAGCATGTGCAGAGCACATGCGGATTATCATTGCTGCCCTTCTACCATGCGTTTTTAATGCGTTTCCGCAGCTGCAAAAACGCTGCAGAAACGCATTAAAAACGCATCGTGGGCACACAGCCTAACATTGGAAAATCAACATCATCCAGAGCTGCTGGTCCTGGTCTGATGGTCCAGATCATTTCATATCATCCTTCTCCAGAACGTTTGAGATTTTGGTAATAATTATTTTTTTGTTTGTTTTGTAGCCATCTAAAGCTCATCACAGTTCTCGACCACACCATCTGGAGAAATTAGAAGCAGCAGAGGCCAAAAAGTCACCTCTATCAGCAAAGGACCAGGCCATGTTCAAGGGATTTTCTTTTGTCAACTTGGAAACCCTTGACAAGACACCAGCTCCATAGTCATCAGAGCCAGCTGTCTTCTTCAGCCTCCAGTAGACCTTGAAGAACTGAAGATTGGACATCACTTTGATGATCATCTGAAAGCACTGCTGGAATGAAGATGGCCATGGATACGACACTGAGGGACCCAAAACACAGACCCCAAAGATGAAGAAGCCAGACAATGTAATCATGCGCTGGCAGTAAGTATAAGCGCCACAACATCTGCGCTTCACTATACTCATAGACATGTGCAGAACATTTTACACTAACCGGTAATTGGATTTCCTCTTGCTCATGACAGCTCCATCTTTCGGTGCTGTCTTGGGCTAAGAAGAAATAACATGGTGTGCGATGGCCGGCTATTAAGGGGAGGAAGGAGGCCGGATTTTTTTTTTTAACTAACATTGCACATGTCTATGATCATTTTTACCATTACCAGTAGTAAGATTTCCTCACACTCATGAAAGTGCTGTCATGGGTGTTGGGAAGAGGTGTGTGATGGCCGGCTATTAAGGGGAGGAAGGAGGCCGGATTTTTTTTTTTTTTTTTTTTTAAATGATCAGTTAATAATGAAGATAAGCATAGCAATGACAGAGGATCCCAATATATGACACCAAATACAGAGATGCCAGCAGATCTACTCCTATTCTGGCAGCAAGTATAAGCGCCACAACATCTGCGCTTCACTATAATCATAGACATGTGCAGAACATTTTACATTAACTGGTAATTGGATTTCCTCTTGCTCATAACAGCTCCAGTCTTTGGTGCTGTCTTGGGCTAAGAAGAAATAACATGGTGTGCGATGGCCGGCTATTAAGGGGAGGAGGAGGCCAGATTTTTTTTTAACCAACATTGCACATGTCTATGATCATTTTTACCAGTAACAGTAGTAAGATGACTCCTGAGACCCAGCAACAAAATTTCCCCAAAAAGTCCCATGTAATAACGACAACATACAGAATTTAACCAAAACTCCTTTTAATGGTTAGAGGTCGTTCACAGCCAAAAAGGACGTGCTCAGCGCGTAACTGGTATAAAACCCGGTTAAGGCACTATTGGCCAGCTGAAACGGGTACAAATCCATATTCCACTGCCAGACTCCCGGCGCATATCATACTTCATACTGGAGAAAAACATCAAGATAGAGCAAATGACTGCTGCTGTGACTTAAATACAGAACAACCAAATAATACCAACAAAACACACTGTACATGGGAAAAAAGGGGAGGGGTGGTGGGAAACGCAGACTGCGGGTCCCATGCTTGTGTGGAGAGAGGCTGGAAGAGGCAGGTGACTAGCCCAGGGGATGGGGGAAGACTCGGTTACCCGGGCCTTTAGCCTTAAGGAGGTCGCGGTGGTCGGCTCCCGGGCCCGTACTCTGGGGTCTCTCTTTAAAAAGGCGTTGATAGATGTTAAGTTTATAAAAGTTCGTGACGCCACCTGTGGCTTCTGGTGAGGATCACCAGCGCTGCGCAGTCCACTGAGGCCGATGATAAGGCAGCTGGATGGTATAGCTCCCACAGGTGGAGCTAGGCCTCAGGGCAGTGTATGACGGGGTATGCAGGACAGAGAGACTCAGCCGCGTCAGAGCCAGAACAGGGACAGACACAATAGTCACTTCAGTACCTTTTACTGATGGAAATTCAGGCACTCCCCGGAGCACTGTAGGGTGAAGGGTGTATGTCCGGATCCTCCCCAATGAGCGGGTTTTGGGCCTCCTGTTCCTTGCCTCTACGTAGTAAGTTTCTGACCTGCCTGGAGCTAGGCCTAACTTTGTCTCTGTCCTGCGCTGGCTGACCTTGTGGTAGGGCCTTCTCTTGGAGTGCATGCTCCCAACCTACGGGGCCTATGTGTCTCCTGGCTCTGGTAGGTATCAGCACTTTAGCGATCCTGGGACTTGTAGTTCTCCAGGGATTCCGGTTATATCTTACTGGGTCGTGGATATCCCGGTAAGCTTCGGACCCGGTGTCCGGTAAATTCTTCTTCGGGGTGAGCTAGTTAAGCTCCTCTGCCCCCTATGTACTAACTCTCTCTACTCGTCTTCGGCCTACTCGGGCCCTCAATAGGCTACTCACACCAATGGCAGCTTGCCGCGCTTCACCGATCTTATGGCGCCGGCACACCTAAGCTCACTATTCTGAGCTACGACTCAACCGGGCTCAACTCTGTATTCAGGCTTGCACTAACTGAACTCTCCAGAGGAATTGCTGAGTCACTGAGCTCCACTGCAGACTGACCTGTTTCTGTGTCTCACTCTGCAGGAACTGACTGCCTGGCTCCACCTTCCCTTCTTTATGTATCCCTAACGGCTCCCTCTGGTCGTCTGAGGTGGAAGGTGGAGATGTGTGAATGGTTATGGGGGCCTCTTGTGGAGGAATCCGTCAATACACCCTTCTAGGATCTGTGATACCAAGCACAGCTGGGCTTCACACAGGGTCTGGACTTATAAAGAGGGGAAGAGGGAGGAAGAAGAGGATTATTGGGTGAAAGCCAGGAGGAGAGGAGAAAAAGAACATGGGACACACAATTTAACCCCTTCAGCAGTCAAGGGGCATTCAATTAAAGATTGACGTGCCCTGCAGACTGCTGAGACCCAACAACAATATTTCCTCAAAAAGTCCCATGGAATAACGACAACACACAGATCTTAACCAAAACTCCTTTTAATGGGTAGAAGTCGGTCACAGCCAAAAAGGACGTGCTCAGTACGTAACTGGTATAAAACTCAGTTAAGGCACTATTAGCCAGCTGAAACGGATGCAAATCCATATGCCGCAGCTGGACTCCCAGCGCAAGTCAGACTTCGTACCGGAAAAAAACATCAAGATGGAGCAAATGACCGCTAAGGAGGAGCGGAGTATTTATACTGCGCTCCGCCCCCCACCCATTTGGTAAAAAGCTTGTTCTATGCTATCCTAGAGACCGGAGAGAAAAGTATCCAGCCCTATTTCCGTCAGATGGACTCCATCGGGTAGCATAAGACTGGAATTGTCTCCCTCAAGTTGGTGATGCCTCATGACCACTCCGGCCTTAAAACGGATAAAGCGGGACAAGCGGGCATTAAGCGTGCGCACAGAACGTTCAACTGCCGCCGCATCTCTCGCGCCCTGCCATGCAACACGTGACATGACCTCTGACCAAATCAGAGTAAGCTCTGGAAAAAGTCTGTGGAATTTATCCACGTCGGAGCGCATGATTGTGAGGAGCTCCGCTAGGTGAAAGGAGCAGAGATCATTCCCGCCCGCATGCAGGACTAGAATTAAGGGAGAGGAAGCAGTCTCAGCTATCCGCACCACCTCGGGAAGAACCTGAGGCCAGGTCAAGCCTCTTATTCCTCTCCAAAAAACGTTGATGCCGTGGAACCCAAGACCTCTGCCACCTGGTCAACGTTCTGCTCTTTGGGATGCCCAGAAGATGTAAGAGTGGCCCAGTATCCATACTGTGTGTTTTACACCAACTATGAAGAGATAATAAAGTTAGTGAAGCAATAAATTCGGTCTGATGTATCTTGCAAAACAGGAGGAACGCCATCTACCAATGCGCTGGATCTCGGAGTTAGGCAAACCAGCACGGGCTGCTTCGGTAGCAGCTGCTATCCTAAAGGAGTACGTACCAAATACCTTGAGAGGAAGGCCTACGAAAGCTAAACATTTCCAAAAAAGGGATTGAAATTGAAAAACCGTAAGAGGAGAACCATCCTCATGTGAGAAAAAGGAGTCACCAGATCGCCAGAACGATAAGTAATTATTAACAAGCGTTAAAGGACAAATAGGACCGGGGATGGTAAGAAGGGGAACCCATGAACAAATACCGGACGGGTCAATTTTCGATTTCCGAAAGTGGATACGGAGACCTCGGTCACAGGGAGTGACACCATCATACTGGAGTCCTCCTGAAGTGCGCTCGGATGGGGACACCAATTCACTAATGCGCAAAGCACCAAACCAAAAAACGCGAGTCAAAAAGCGGCAGAGAGTAGAGCAGACTTGAAAGGAGAAGAGTGGACAGCGGGAGTGGGTTGATTAGGCGGGTAAGTAAACTGAAAGAAATGGGCCGTCTGTTCCCCTGACGAGTGTGCTCCCTCCTCCAACCCATAATAGCCTGCCGAATGATGAAAACCTTAGTAACATCGTTCCAACCTAAGAGGTGAAAATAAACACCGAGATCAGATAGGCGGTTCTGTGCAACGGCTCCTGAAACACCCATGCTGCGCAAGTAAAGTAAATATTCGATTGTGACCTCCAGACGGGCAGCGTCGGATGCTGCTGCTGATCTATCCCCAAATAAGTTATGCCACTCATTCCATGCCTTACCGTAAGAACTCCATGTAGACGAGGCCACTGAAGATCTCACCAACTCCATCAATCTTTCTCTACCACCTCCCACATGAGGGATGGGCATGGATGCCCCTCTGGTTTGGCCGCGGGGAAACATTCCCGGAATTTCTGCCAATCGAAACGAGAAAGAGAATCAGCAATGACATTATTTGTACCCGGAACATGGCGGGCTTAAAACCAGATGTTTAAACTTAAGCATTTTAATACCAGAAATCTGAGTAATTTGATAACCAGGGGAGATGAGGATGACAAGTGATTTATGGCGTGTACAATACTCATATTGTCAGTCCAATAACAGATCCTTTTATCCCTGAGGGATGGGCCCCATAAAGAAATGGCTGTGATGATAGGAAATAACTCTAACCAAGTAAGGTTTTTAACCCAGCCCTCAGTGCGCCAAGATTCCGGCCAAGGTTCGGCACACCATTGGTCTCCAAAAATGACACTGAAACCAGTAGATCCAGCGGCATCGGAAAAAAGGGAGAGATCCTCATTAGTCAATTCCGATAACTAAAAGCATGTATATCCATTATAGGACAAGAGGAACTCCTTCCCAACCAGCAAGTCTGCTTTCAAAGGAGGTTTTATCCGAATTCTTTGATGGGGAAGCTTGATGCTTTTGGTCGAGAGGGATAAACGTCTGGAAAAATTCTCCCCATAGGCATTACTGTGCAAGCAAAGTTAAGGAGGCCTAGCATGGACTGCATTTGACATAGTGTTACTTTGAGGACAGAACAAAATCCTTCAATCTGGGACAGCAATTTTGAATTTTTTTCTGAGGGAAGGTGAAAAACCATGGCAACGGAATCAATCTCAATTCCTAAAAAGGATAGCGAAGTAGTAGCAAAAGTTTTTCCACTGGATAAGGGAACGCCAAAATACGACGCGAAAAAAATAAAATTGTCCAGCAAAAATTGACAGGACCTGGAATCTGGTGGTCCCACAAAAAGAAAATCGTCAAGATAATGGATTATAGCGGAGGAACCTGTTTCATACTTGACCACCCATTCTAGGAAAGAACCAAATAATTCAAAATAATAGCAAGAGATGGAACAACCCATGGGAAGGCAGGTAGATCTCACATCACCGTTACTTTCTGAGTAGCAACATCTTCGGAAAGTTTATGAAGCTACATTTACAGAAAACATGGGTCCACTGTCTTTACTAAACGCCATCTACAAACTCGAGCTTCAAGATTTGGAGAGGTGTGTATTGCAAGAATTTTTATCACCCAACCACTTTGAGTAGCAGAAGGAGAGATAGCATTAGCAAACTCTCAAGAACTATCTGCATTCTACAATGACGGAACAACGGTTAAACAGCCGAGCCCTTCTGTCAATTGAACATGAGCTCGCCAGACACCTGAATATTAAAGACCTGATTAAGGATTTTTCTAACCAGCAGGTAAAACGACTGCCTGTTCCATACATGTAAATTTGCATCTTCACATCTTCTACATTGCAGCCAGTTTTACATTAGTGTGTTATTGCCATGTATGTTCCCCTGTATTATGGATGAGTGTCCTAGCCTGACTGCGGGATTACTGACCCAAAGTCCTAGCATTAGACAGATGTAACAGATCGGATAGTAATGTTTCAGTTCTGAGACCTGCACCTGACTGACCCTGCGATGCACTATCGGTACCCCAGATGGGAATACCCATTTAATATTAGGGCTCAGTTTTTAGGATAGAGCGCACTATTGTTTGTTGTTCTTGAATTTATGGAAATACGTCTTTATTATTATGGTTCATTTCCTTAGATCGTTGTTTTAATATGTTTTCTGACCTCACAAAATGACCTTATTTTCATTGTATTAATTGGTTATACGTTTTGTCTTTGTTTTGTTACATTATAATTTTGCACTTTACATAATTGACCAAATGATTTAACTAAATGACTCTTATGAAAAATAGATTTAATTAGCGAAATGTTTAGTGGGAATGTTTTACAAAACTTTTATGTTAAGGGCATTGACCATGCTCTGGTTATTCTTAACCAATGTGTGTGTGAGATGAATAAAAGGCCCTTAATGCAGAAATTCAACATAGAAATATAGTCTATTTCCCATATTTCGTATTTAGTGCCGAAGTTCAAGAAAGACCATAATACTAAGTGCCTTATCATCATCTCAAACACATTGGTCAAGAATAACCAGAAAATTGCCAATCCTTTTAATCATAGTTTAACTTTTTGGAAGAATTTACTTTAAAGTTTGTCACCCCTTATATCATAAATAATAAATAAACAGAAATTGCTTTTCTAATAGAATAACACGTCCAGAAGAGATTCCTTTTCAGCAGTCACCTCATTATCATAGCCAGCAGGATTACAATGAGAGATAACAGAATTCACCATTCACATTAGGTCGTGTCACAGCTCACCTCTTCCCCTTTCCTGCACAATGACATCTGCATGTCACTAAACATGAGAACGTGTATAGAAAACTCTCCCTAGGAATTAGAGTCCCCTGTTTTGTCTTGTGATATATATACATCCATATGTCTATTGTTCATATCTCCAAACAGGCAAGACAGCAGATTTCCATAAATGTAAAGAAAACAGGATACAATAATCTGAAGTCAGAAATACAGATTATAAAAAAATGATCACAATCTGGTTTCAATTAGTTTAAAAAATGTACGTGACTCATTCCCTTAAAGAAAAATAAGCAAAATATACCTAAAAAGAATATTGGATAGTTTAAGAAATGTTTAATAGGTTAGAGTAGAGTAGGGCCCTGCCAAAAGAGTCTACCTTGTCGTGGTGGCAGGCTTAAAAAATCTTTTGGCCAAAACAAAAGCTGATGGCTGTGTATGTGATATGGTGTTCAATGGGAACTGTTTATGTGTGATTGGTGAAACCGAGGTGCAGAAGCAGAGTTTTTCCAAGAGTGGGAGGTGGGACGGTGGAAAGTTTGAGGGGTGGAGGCGGGGCTGGTGTGGAGTCTCAAGGGTGCCCGGAAATGTTGCCAGTATGGGGTGCTGAAATTCCTGGTGGCAGCCCTGCTTCAGTATGTAGCAAAAATCACAGTCTCCTACTCTCCACAGGCATGTGTTCAAAGGAGTATGTTACGGATCCGGGTGGTGGAACCTCTGCGCTGTGGTGCAAGGAGGGACCAGAGGGGCGTAAGTAGCTGTCAACTCGGACTGACCAAGGTCATACGGCGGCTCAATCGACTCTGTGACCAGGGAAGGACCGAGCAGAGGGACCAGGTGCTACTCTGGGACCGACCTTGTATGAGAGCAGGTGACTCCCACGGGTCAGAAGGCAGGGACTGACCGGTACAGCAGATGAGCACGGCAGGCAGGCTGACGGGTGATCCGGGTAGGCGGACTGGCAGACACAGCAGGTAACAAGCAGGAGCCTCCAGATAGGCTGGCTGGTAGGCACGGCAGGTAACAGGCAGGTGCTTCCAGGTAAGCAGGCGGGCAAGGCCCATAGACAGACTGGCGGACTTGACTGTAGACAGACTGGCGGGCTGGAGAGTAGACAAGCTGGCAGACTGGACTAGTAGTCAGGTTGGCGGGCTGGACTTGTAGTCAGGCTGGCGGGCTGGACTTGTAGTCAGGCTGGCGGGCTGGACTTGTAGTCAGGCTGGTGGGCTGGACTTGTAGTCAGGCTGGCAGCGGGACCTGAGGGCTGAAGCAGAGTTTAACACACAAAGCTACAACCTTGCATGGGCACCTCCATCTTGGAGGAGGTGCCTTTTATATGAGAGGTCCTCCGGTCATTGGCCGGGGACTCTTTAGGACGGCGTGCGCGGCCCCTTTAAGAGGGAGGGAGCGCGTGCGCGCCCTAAGCACAATGCTCGGGAAGCTGCGCGCGCCGGCAGAAGCAGGAGCGCCGGAGGACGCCGGGCGGGGAGCGCGGCGGTAAGAGGGACGGCGTCTCTGCCTGTCAAGGCGCAGAGACACCGATACTACAGAGTATTGTCATGACAAGCACTGGGGTGTTCAGAAAACCTCAAGCTGTCATGACAACCCTTTGGCACCCCACAATCATGATGCAGGGACAGTTAGAACAGTGTGCCCCACCTGGACCAGTCGCTGTAAATTCTGCCATCACAGATAGTTAGCGGCATATAACAGGTTAACGGTCGCTTCCCTCCACTCGCATCTGTTAGAGGCAGATGATGGCTGAATAATGCAGCCATCATTTGTCGGCTCAGTTCCCAAGTCCACATCAAAGAACGGGACCTGGGATTTGTGTTATTTATTTCTATAAACCGTTTTGGTTTTTACTTTTTTTACTTTAGTCCCTTTACAGAACGTGAACCTAGTTGAGCTTTATTGCACGATGCTGCGAGGCATGATTTACAATTGCAGCTGTGGGGGCCATTGTGTAGAGTTGGTTGACTAAAAGAGCCCCCTACCTTTATTTGACAACCTAGATGCCACTGATACTATAGGTTGCGGCATCAAAGGCGTTAATTAAAGATAACAGCTAGGATCAAAGACATTGACTGCTCAGTTCCTGCGGGAGCCCCTCAGTGATCCAGCTGGAATAGTGCCAGCACCGGAGGTGAGTATAGCTCCTATTATTTTACTTTGTGGAAACATAGTGATTGAGAAGGGTTGGTCCTAGTAGTGAACATCAGAGAGAGACTTGCGGCCTAGCCGGAAAACCCAGTGATCCCCGCTAGGGCCAGAGCTTCATAGAGAACTTACATGGAAACTCACACGACTGGGCACACCACCCTTGTGAAGAGAACATTAACGTTAAATAGTGAAAGACTTTCTCTTCTATCCCAAGCTTACTGATATTAGTTCTACTGTTGATTTGCCTTGTTACTAACACTTTACAGTTTAAAGTATATACCGTATATACTCGAGGATAAGCCAACTGTTTCAGCACACTGAACTCATCATCTTTCCTTCATCTCGCATATCTTCCCCACCTGATCTTTCTATCACAATAAATGACATCACACTTTCCCCTGTCCCCGGAGTAACCCTTGACTCTGCCCTGTCCTTCAAACCCCACATCCAAGCTCTTGCCACCTCCTGTGGCCTCCTGCTCAAAAGTATTCCCAGAATCCATCCTTTCCTCAACCCTCAATCTATTAAACTGCTTGTTCATGCCCTCATCATCTCCCGCCTCGACTACTGCAACACCCTCCTCTGTGGCCTACCTGCTAACACTCTCGCACCCCTCCAGTCCATCCTCAACTCTGCTGCTCGACTGGTTCATCTCTCACCTCACTATTCCTCTGCTACCCCCCTTTGCAAATACCTTCACATGCTAATAATAATAAAAAGTAATTTTTCATTTAACTTTGCATGAAGCCCTGTGGGTTATACAAAATTTCTGAATACGGTTTTGAATATTTTGAGGTGTATACATGACATATAGATCCCTCAAAATCTTTTCAAATGTGTAGATGGTCCTGAAAAACTGAGGGATGGGACATTTAATTGGCATACAAAGTTCAAAAATTAGACTTTTTCTAAATATTTGTCAAATTTCCGATATTTTTTATATAAATGTCTATCATATTGACCTAAATTTACCACGAACGTAAACTACAATGTGTCAAGAAAAAAATTATTACCACATAAAATGGCACATATTAGTTTAAAAAATTTGGCTTGGTCAGGAAAGTAAAAAGTACCTTAAGTGGGAAGGGGTTAAAGAGTTAATCCCAATATATGTAATAACTCTGAAGTGGAGCAGACTCCACAATACAAACTGTTTATTTTATTAAAATAAATACATTTCTTAGACCTGATGAGACTTGTTTGGTTGCATTAAAAATCCACTTGCTTTTGAGCCGAAACATTGGCACCTGTTCACACGGGCCAATAAATACACCATTTTTTATGTAATTTTCTATTAAGTGCTACCATCTTTTTTGCTTACTTATGTGCCGACACTGGGGTATCGTGTGCCGAGACCCTTGGAGCTCTCACAGCCATAAAAACTGAACGGCCGTGCAGTCCCTCCGCCTCTTATGGGACGTGCTGGTGAAGGTGAGTACGCAATGACATCATCGCGTACTCGTCTGCATAGAGGGCCAAGATGCCAGTAAAGAAGTGCAGCTGCAGGGGATTATATGAAAGGTTAGTATCAATTTATTTATTTTTAATAGAATTAATTAAATGGTCTTGGGGAAGAGCACATGATGAACTGGGAGTGGAGGTTGGGGAAAGCACTTGGAGAATAGGGAGTGGGGGAAGGGGAGAGCACATGATGAATTGGGAGTGGGGGGGGGAGAGAGCACATGGTGAATTGGGGGTGGGGAGAGCAAATGATGATTTTGGAGTGGGGGTGGGGAGAGCTCATGATGAACTGAGAGTCGGGGGTGGGGAGAGCACATGGAGAATTGGAAGTGGGGGGTGAGGAGAGCACATGGTGAACTGGAATTAAGGGGTAGGGAGAGCACATGGTGAACTGGGAGTGGGGGGTGGGGAGAGCACATGGTGAATTGGGAGTGAGGAGTGGATAGAGCACATTATTAATTGGGGGTGGGGAGAGCACATGGTGGGTGGGGAGAGCAAATTATGAATTGAAGGTGGGGGGTGGAGAGAGCAAATGGTGAATTGCGAGTGGGGGGTGGGGAGAGCACATGGTGAATTGGGGGTGGGGAGAGCAGATAATGATCTGGGGGGTGGGGAGAGTACATGGTGAATTGGAAGTGGGGGGTGGGGAGAGCATATGCTGAATGGGGGGGTGAGGAGAACAAATGATGAATTGGGAGTGGTTGGGGAGAGCAAATGATGAATTGGGAGTGGGTGGGGAGAGCAAATGATTAATTGAGAGAGGTGAGTGGGGAGAGCTAATTGTGAATTGGGAGTGTGGAGAGCACATGGTGAATTGGGGGTGGGGAGAGCAAATGATGAAGTTGGGGTGGGGAGAGCAAATGGTGAATTGGGGGTGGGGAGAGCAAATGGTGAATTGGGAGTGGGGGGTGGGGAGAGCAAATGGTGCATTGGGAGTGGGGGTGGGGAGAGCTAATGGTAAATTGGGAGTGGGGAGAGCAAATGGTCAATTGGGAGGGAGCGGTAGTGAGAGCTAATGGTGAATTGGGAATGTGGAGAGCATATGATGAATTGGGGGTGGGAAGAGCAAATGGTGAATTGGGAATAGGGGGTGGGGAGAGCAAATGGTGAATGGAGCAAATAGTGAGTGGGGGGTGGGGAGAGCAAACGTTGAATTGGAAGTGGGGGGTAGAGAGCAGATGGTGAATTAGGAGTGCGGGTGGGGAGAGCAAATGGTGAATTGGGAGTGGAGGGTGGGGAGAGCAAATGGTGAATTGGGAGTGGAGGGTGGGGAGAACAAATGGTGAATTGGGAGTGGGGAGAGCAAATGATGAGTTGGGAGTGGGGAGAGCAAATGGTGAATGGGGAGTGGGGATGGGGGGAGCAAATGGTGAATTGGGAGTGGGGGGTGGGGAGAGCTAGTGGTGAACTGGGAGTGGGGAGAGCTATTGGTGAATTTGGAGTGGGGAGAGCAAATGTTGAATGGGGGGTGGGGAGAGCTAATGGTGAATTGGGAGTGGGGGAGAGCAAATAATGAATTGGGAGTGGGGGAGAGCAAATGATGAATTGGGAGTGGGGGAGAATAAATGATTATGAATACAGGTTGGGAGAGAGCACGAACATGACATAATGAATTGGAGTGGAGGGGTTCATGTAAATATAATGAATTGGGGGAGCGGGAGGTACAGAGTGGGGGTTGTTGAGGATGCAGGAGTGTGACTGGTAATGAATTGGGAAAGAGTACAGGTGCTATTTAATTTATATATTTATTGGGTGGAGAAAGTGGCTATTTACAGTTAGTGGGGGGCCGTGGTGGATTACAATTTGTATTTGGAATAGTGGGTTGCATAATAACTAATTATATATTAATGGTGGGTGCACATCTGTATTCAGCTGCGTAATGTAGAATTTGGGGAATGTGCTCTAGATAACTGTGTGCTATTTTATTCAGAGACGAGTCCTGGCTGGAAGAAGTGAGGTCGGTCTGCGCTGGATGAAAGTGAAAAAAAGCGAAGATGAAGGACTTCAACTAGAGACGTCACTTGTGAGTCAGTGTGTTCTCTGTACAATGACACTATATACTAATGTACAGAGCTCCTGTGTATGTCACTGGTGATCACTGTATTACCTGTAACTATATGCAGAGCTCCTGTGTATAATGTCACTGGTGATCACTGTATTACCTGTACACTATATACACAGCTCCTATGTATAATGTCACTGGTGATCATTGTATTACCTGTACACTATATACAGAGCTCCTGTGTGTTTTTTTAGATTTGGCTATCTTAGGAGGATATCTGTGTGTGCAGGTAACTATTACTGTGCAGAATTATTAGGCAACTTAATAAAAACCAAATATAATCCCATCTCACTTGTTTATTTTCACCAGGTAAACCAATATCAGTGCACAAAATTTAGAAATAAACATTTCTGACATGCAAAAACAAAAAACAAAAAAATTAGTGATCATTATAGCCACCTTTCTTTATGATGACACTCAACAGCCTTCCATCCATAGATTCTGTCAGTTGCTTGATCTGTTTTCGATCAACATTGCGTGCAGCAGCCACCACAGCCTCCCAGACACTGTTCCGAGAGGTGTACTGTTTTCACTCCCTGTAGATCTCACATTTTATGATGGACCACAGGTAATCTATGAGGTTCAGATCAGATGAACAAGGGGGCCATGTCATTATTTTTTCTTCTTTTAGACCTTTACTGGCCAGCCACGCTGTGGAGCAGTTGGATGCATGTGATGGAGCATTGTCCTGCATTTAAATCATGTTTTTTTTTAACAATACCGACTTCTTCCTGTACCACTGCTTGAAGAAGTTGTCTTCCAGAAAGTGGCAGTAGGTCTGGGAGTTGAGCTTCACTCCATCCTCAACCCGAAAAGGTCCCATAAGTTCATCTTTGATTATACCAGCCCATACCAGTACCCCACCTCCACCTTGCTGGCGTCTGAGTCGAAGTGGAGCTCTCTGCCCTTTACTGATCCAGCCTCTGGCCCATCCATCTTGCCCATCAAGAGTCACTCTCATTTCATCAGTCCATAAAACCTTTGAAAAATTAGTTTTAAGATATTTCTTGGCCCATTCTTGACATTTTATCTTATGTTTCTTGTTCAAAGGTGGTCGTTTTTCAGCCTTCCTTACCTTAGCCATGTCCCTGAGTATCGCACACCTTGTGCTTTTTGATACTCCAGTAATGTTGCAGCTCTGAAATATGGCAAAGCTGGTGGCGAATGGCATCTTGGCAGCTTCACGCTTGATTTTCCTCAATTCATGGGCAGTTATTTTGCGCCTTTTTTGGCCAACACGCTTCTTGCGACCCTGTTGGCTATTTGCCATAAAATGCTTGATTGTTCGGTGATCACGCTTCAAAAGTTTGGAAATTTCAAGATTGCTGCATCCCTCTGCAAAACATCTAACAATTTTGGACTTTTCAGAGCCCGTCAAATCTCTCTTCTGACCCATTTTGCCAAAGGAAAGGAAGTTGCCTAATAATTAAGCACACCTTATATAGGGTGTTGATGTCATTAGTCAACACCTCTCCTCATTACAGAGATGCACATCACCAGATTTACTTAATTGGTAGTTGGCTCTCAAACTTATGCAGCTTGGAATAGGACAACATGTATAAAAAGTATCATGTGATCAAAATACTTATTTGCCTAATAATTCTGCACACAGTGTATATGTGGTATTATTTGGTGACCATTTGGTGGTAATATGTGGTCTGGTCATGGTGTGGTGGTATTTGTTCCTTGCTTGTGGTATTATTCGGTCACTATGTGGTGGTAATATGTGGTCGGGCCATGGTGTGGCGGTATTTTTTCCTTGTATGTGGTATTATTTGATCACTATGTGGTGGTAATATGTGGTCTGGTCATGGTGTGGCAGTATACCTTGTATGTGGTATTATTTGGTGACTATGTGATGGTAAATTGTGGTCCGGCTATGGTGTGATGGTTTTTGTTCCTTGAATGTGATATTAGTCATTTTAAAAAATTTATGTGACACATTCCTTTAAAGCAAAAGAAATAAAAATATACCTAAAAAGAGTATTGGATATTTTAAGAAAGGTTTAATAGGTTAGAGTAAAGTAGGGCCCAGCCAAAAGAGTCTAACTTATCGTGGTGGTTGATTAAAAAAATCTTTTGGCCAAAGCAAAAGTTGCTGGCTATGTATATGATATATGGTTCAGTGGGAACTGTAAATCTGTGATTGGTGAGGGTGTGGTGCAGAAGTGGAGTTTTTCCAAGATTGGGTGGTGGGACTGTGGAAGTTTCGAGGGGTGGAGGTGGAGCTGGGGTGGAGCCTGGGCGGAGTCTCAAGGGAGCTTGAAAATGTTGCCAATATTGGGCCCTGAAATTCCTGGTGGCAGCCCTCTATCTATCTATCTGCCTGTTCCTAGTGAACAGACCCACCTTTTTCTTCGGCTAGTCTGAACGAAGACCTATAGAATTAAGGAAGGGCTCCTAAAGAACTAAGGACTGGGACAAAAATGGGACACTTTCTAAACAGAAATTGTTGTAGAACACAAAAGACAAATTGACAAAAAGTACTAGAGGTCCAAGAGGACCAAGCAAACTGACAGAGCTAGGCACCGAAGCACCAGGCTAGCAAAACAGTCAAACAACACTGAAGTCCAGCAAAGCCAAAAGGGCAGAGCTGGAATATATAGGCAGGTAGTCACGTGACCGCAAAACACAAGATAGCAAAAACTAACAGGAGGGTTCTAACAGTACCCCCTCTTCTATGAGGATCCTCCAGGCCCAGGCCTATCAGGAAAGCTCCTGTGGAAAGCTTTAACAAGCCTAGGAGCAGAGGCATCATCCGTTCTTACCCATGAGTAGTCTTTGGGACCGAAACCCTTCCAGGAGACAAGATACTGTAATTTCCCTCTATGCCATCTAGAATTCAAAATACGAGAAATTTCATATTCGCCGTCTTCCACCACAGGAGGAACTGTGACAGTGGCGTCCCTATTAGATACGTCAGCCTTTTTCAAGAAGGAAACATGAAACACAGGATTAAACTTCCAGGAAGTAGGGACATCCAACCTAACAGCAGACGGGTTAACAACCTGAAGCACTTTAAATGGACCCACAAACTTAGGACCCAGTTTTTTAGAGGGAATCCTCAAACGCAGGTTCTTCAAGGACAACCAAATCATGTCACCCACAGTAAACAAAACCTCTTTACGTTTCCTGTCAAAATACTTCTTGGACTTTTTGTTAGCCTCTTGAAGGTTACAACGTACATTAGTCCAAACTCTCTCTAAATCACCGGAAAAATTCTCCTCCTCCGGCACCGCCGACCCCAATTTGGAGAAAGAACCAAAACACGGATGTCTCCCAGTACAACAAAAAAAAAGGAGAACACCCAGCAGAGGAGGATGTATGACTGTTAAGAGCAAATTCTTTGAGAGGCAGAAACTCCGACCACACCTCTTGATTGTCCACCACAAAGCAACGCAAAAACTGCTCAACATCCTGGTTCTTTCTTTCAGTCTGTCCATTAGACTCAGGATGATAACCAGACGAAAATGACAAATGGACTCCCAACCTGTCACCAAAAGCACGCCAAAAGCGAGCCACAAACTGAGGTCCTCTATCAGAAACAATATCCGTGGGAACGCCATGGAGCTTGACAATCTCCTTAACAAATGCCTTAGCGAGTGTCTTGGCGCAGGGCAACTTAATGAATGGAACCAAATGACACATCTTACTAAAACGGTCCACGACCACCCAGATGACAGTAAAACCCTCGGACACAGGAAGATCAGTAATAAAATCCATAGTGAGATGCGTCCAAGGCACATTAGGAACCTCCAGAAGGCAAAGCAACCCCGCAGCAGGAGTATGTGAAGCCTTTGACCTAGCGCACACAGTACACTGACGCACCCACTTGATGACTTCCTTCTGCCATCCAGGCCACCAAAAACTGCGACTGATCAGTCTCTTAGTCTCCGAAATTCCTGGATGACCTGCCAACAGAGACTCATGACACTCCACAAACAAATCTCTCCTAAAGGCTCCAGGCACGAACAACCTCCCATGGGGAGTGTTAGATGGAGCATATTCTTGAGCTTTCAGAATCCCATTCTCCAAAACGGAGTCCAAAGCCGCCACCACAACTCCTTTCTGTAAAATGCTCTCCTCCTCCTCGGCACCGACCGTAGGAGAGAAGCTGCGAGATAAAGCATTGGCTTTAACATTCTTAGTACCAGGGAAATAGGTAACAGAAAAATGAAACCGAGAAAAAAAAAGTGCCCACCTAGCTTGACGGGCATTCAAGCGCTTGGCAGCATCCAGATAAATCAAATTCTTATGATCTGTGAAAACCTGAATAGGAAATCTAGCGCCTTCCAAAAAATGACGCCAATGTTCAAACGCGAGTTTAATAGCCAGCAGTTCCCGATTTCCAACATCATAATTCAGTTCGGTTTCCGAAAATTTTTTCGAAAAGAAGGCACAAGGATGTACTCCACCCTTGTTCTCCTGAGACAAAACTGCTCCGACCCCCACCGATGAAGCATCGACCTCGACCAAAAAAGGCTTGGTCTCATCAGGCTGCATAAGGATAGGGGCAGAACTGAACCTCTCTTTGAGATACTCAAAAACTTTAATGGCCTCAGTAGTCCACTGGACCGTATTCGCACCTTTCCTGGTGAGATCGGTTAGAGGTTTAACAATTACAGAAAAATTGTTAATGAATTTCCTGTAATAATTGGCAAAACCCAAAAATCTCTGTATAGATTTCAAACCAATAGGCCTAGGCCATTCCTGCACAGCCTGAACCTTCACAGGGTCCATCTCAACAGAGGCTGGACAGACATCTGTCTGAGATGATCTAGTGAATCCTGCTTTGAGCAGGGGGTTGGACCAGATGACCCAGGAGGTCCCTTCCAACTCTACCATTCTATGATTCTATGATTCAAAGCCCTCGCTGGAGACAATGTAGCCCAAAAAACTAATTTTCTGCACAGCGAACTCACATTTCTCCAGATTAGCAAAGAGTGAAATATCACCCAATAACTGCAAAACTTCACGTACGCTCTGCCAATGGGACTCTAAATCTGGTGAATAAATCCAAATGTCATCCAAATACACAACCACATTCTTACCAATCAGAGGTCTCAGGATGTCATTAATAGGGTTCTGAAAAAATGCAGGTGCATTGGTAAGACCAAAAGGCATCACCAGATTCTCAAAATGACCTACCGGAGTTTTAAAAGCAGTTTTCCATTCATCACCCTCCTTCACACGTAACAAATTGTATGCCCCCCGGAGATCAATTTTGGAGAACCACTTGTCTCCCACTAACTGGTTAAACAAGTCAGGAATTAACGGTAATGGGTAGGAATTGCGTACGGTAATCTTATTAATTTCACGAAAATCCAGACATGGACATAAACCGCCGTCCTTTTTTTTTAACAAAGAAGAATCCGACTGCCACAGGCGACTTAGAAGGTCTAATGTGACCAGCAACCAGGCTAGTCTCTTTGTACTCCTCCAAGGCCTTTCTTTCAGGGATAGTCAGATTAAACAAGCGACTTTTGGGAAGGGTAGCACCTGGAACAAACTCAATGGCGCAATCATAATCCCTATGAGGAGGTAAAACTTGCGACTCCTCAAAAAAAAACCTCCAAAAATCTTGAATAGGTACAGGTAATTCCACTTTTTCCACAGCCGCAGAGCGACCATTACAACATTTATCATAGCACTTCGGACTCCAAAACTTAATCACATTAGTAGACCAGTCCAATAGAGGATTGTGCAGTTTTAACCAAGGCAATCCTAGAACAACTGGAGAGGGTAAATTATCCAAAACAACCAAGTCCAAAATTTCTTGGTGAACTCCATTGATAGTGAGAGAAAATGCAGCAACCTTGTGAGTAATACATTTCAAAGGAGTGTTATCAATTGCAACCACAGAAATAGGAGATGACAAAGGTTTGGATTTCAATTTAAGGTTTTCCAAAAACCCTTTATCAATCACATTAAGTGCTGAACCACAATCCACAAATACCTGAAATTCAATCAAATCTCCCTGCAGAGTAGTACACCCAGAAAGAAATACTCCTGCAGAGCGTAAACAAGCTATACGGGCATAACTGACCTTTTTTTTTTCTTTACTTAAACGACGCTCACAATACTTAATCAAATGGTCACCTTTACCACAATAAAGACACAATCCCTCGGCGAATCTCCAGTCTTTTTCCTGAGAGTGGAGTGACATCTCCCCAACCTCCATCGGTTCCCCGCCGTCAGTGCAGATTTTCTGGGGACTAGGACCTGACATTACAGGAGTCTTTACGTCATTGAGCCTGCACCTCAGTCTCCTGTCTATACGAACAGCTAACTGCATAGCCTCCTGCAGAGTCTCAGGTGCAGGGAATGCAATTAGCAAATCCTTAACCCTTTCACTCAGACCAGCAAGAAATAAACATCTAAGCGCCGAATCATTCCACTTAACTTCTGAAGCCCATCTCCTGATGTGTGTGCAATAATTTTCAACATCATCAGACCTCTGATTCAAACGTCTAAGTTCTGATTCAGCAGATGAGATTCGATCAGGATCGTCATATAATAGCCCCATAGCAGAAAAAAATTCTTCAACAGAACTTAAACACGGATCATTAGGCTGGAGAGAAAAGGCCCAACCCTGTGGTTCTTTGCGCAAAAGTGACATAATAAAACCAATGCGCTGTGATGCATTCCCAGAGGATCTTGGTCTCAAACAAAAATATAACAAGCATTTTTAAAGGAAAAAAATCTTGCTGTTTACCATAAAAAACATCAGGCAGTCCTACCTTCGGTTCCACAAAATGCGCTCCAGGACAGCTACTCACGTGTTGCTGAAGCTTGGCCACCTCCAGAGACAATCCTTGCAGGCGTTGAGCCAACTCCTGGACGGAAACCATACTGATCCCTGAATTTCTTTCCTTTTAGTTTTTTTTTTGGGCTGGACTTACTGTTGTGATCTGCAACAAGAACTAAGGAAAGATAGGGGAAAGCTGTCCTTACAGTAAGACGTAGCTGAATCCCTACGATGTAGCGGGCTGCCTGTTCCTAGTGAACAGACCCACCTTCGTCCTCGGCTAGTCTGAACAAAGACCTATAGAATTAAGGGAGGGGTCCCTAAAGCACTAAGGGCTGGGACAAAAATGGGACACCTCCTAAACAGAAATTGTTGTAGAACACAAAAGACAAACTGACAAAAAGTACTAGAGGTCCAAGCAAACTGACAGAGAAAGGCACCGAAGCACCTGGCTAGCAAAACAGTCAAACAACACTGAAGTCCAGCAAAGCCAGAAGGGCGGAGCTGAAATATATAGGCAGATGGTCACGTGACCGCAAAACACAAGATAGCAAAAACTAACAGGAGGGTTCTAACAATGTGCCCACGATGCAGAAATGCTCCGGATTTTTCCTGAGCATTTCTACATCTCCCCTGGCAGAAAAAACGCATGCGGATTGTACATGTGGATTGTACATGCGGATTGTACATGCGTTTTTCCTGCCAGGGACATGCGGATGTGAAGCGTTCTTCACATGCATTTCCGCATGCGGGTTGACAAGTGCTTTCCAAGCGATTTTACCATCACTTGGAAAGTGCTTGACAACTTGGTCACACTATATAAATCCATACAAACAGCATGGATTTATATAGTGTGACCCAAGAGAATGTCAAAAAATAAATATATACTTACCTTCCGATGGCCCCCGGTGTCTAGCTTCACCGTCCCGGCTGCCGGCAGATCATGTTACACTGAAGGACCTGCCGACGTCAGTGTCGCGTGACCCGTCACATGACTATGACGTCAGCGCAGGTCCTTCAGTCCATCGAACTGCCGGCATGAGAGGAGGAGCGCATCGGGGGCCGCCAGAAGGTAAAAAATAAATATATACTTATTTTATTCTTTTTTTTTTTTTACAGTTTTCTATGGTACAAGGGTCCGGAGGAGAGTCTCCTCTTCTCTAGACCTGGGTACGATCCACACATTAGAACGCATGGAATGCGCATCTACATATACAGTGATGCGTAATCCATGCGATCTAATGCAAGTAAATGGCGGCGAAAACGCAGCACTTCCGCAAAATAATTGGTAGTGCTGCATTTTTTTCCGTAATGATAATCCGCAGCGGAAATTTCCGCAGCATGTGCACAGCACAAGCGGATTATCATTGGGGACCATGGCAGGCCTTCTACCAAGTGTTTTTTAAGCGTTTATGCAGCGTTTTTGCCGCTGCGGAAAAGTTTAAAAATGCATCGTGGGCACACAGCCTTATGGAGACCAATCTCTGTGATAGGGGAAGGGCACTAAAATAGTGTATGTCCTACACAACAAACTACCTGCTTGAAGACTGAAGACCGGGACACAGAGCCACCGAATACAAGAGACACAAGCAGTGTCTGACTGGAGCCAGAGACCCCCACTGTCCAACTTTAGGGCCCCACTTCTCAACTACATGCAAATGTGACATTATCCTCAATCACAAATTTATATAACAATGAACTGGGTAGATTGGTAAATGAATAAGATGCTACCTTTGTCTGCACATAGTGAGTAAAGTTTATTGTGCCAAGTACTGCTCATATAAGAGGGTGGTGGCCACTCTGCACAGGGGCCCACTGGAGGATTCTCCTGTTCTCCTGTCGGCCAGTCCAAGCCTGAGCACAGAGCAGGCACAAAAATGCTCCCATCCCATCCAAAGTTCTGGCCAGAAGTGATCTTCAAGGAAGAATTGTAATCAAAAACAATATCTTAGTCATAGAAACAAGGGTGCATAAAAATGTCAGCCTTGGCTATGGACTAATGAGCAAAAATGTGAAATATTTGCCGGTCACAGAAGACAGTTTGTCAAAGGGCTGGAGAGTGGAACAATATAGAGGGTCTGCAAGCAACAATGAAGTATGGTGAAGGTGTAAGGGACGAGACAAGGGGTTCCTCGTTGTGTGCACATATTACGGATTCAGCTGATGGCACATTCAGACTATGTTCTGCCACAGTTGGTGAGACACTGGGACTTTTTAACTCCGCAAAGAAGAAGACAGACATGTTTACGAAAATAAAGTCATTTACTAGGTCTGGAAAAAATGTACAATGGGTAGCAGGAATAATGCTTTAAACTTTCATCTGTATAGTATGACAGAGGTTCACACTTGATGGTTGAGGACGGTGGCGCAATACTTGTGTAGAACTTTGCAAATGAACAACAAGCTCCACCGAGGGCCTTCATATTCCCAGTACAGGGCTACATGGGTCGATGTATTGCGCTGTGACCATTGTACCAGCCTGGCTGATCCCATATTTCTTCACAAAGACCTCCAGGTCTGGCTAACACTAAGACTAGCTTTAAAATGATTTATTTTTCAGTGGGTGCCCCAACTTGCCTTTGGTATGGAGTACTGCTGCCACTGTTACTTGAATGCTGAAATGTATTCCCTAGTATGTCTGCTCTTCACACACACAAAATTATGGCTAGATCCGATTGAAGTTGTCCTTTCTTCTCTGCAGCTCTACTCAGACTCTCTATTAAAACAGGAACTAACTCCTGGTGCCCACTTACTCCTCCCCAAACTATGGGCTGGCTGTAGTGCCGGCGTCCCTGCCCTCTGCTAGGCAGGGACGCTGTTCCCCTCACCGCTCTGCTCCGTGCCCGGCGTCCCTCTCCCGCTCTGCTGGCAGCGCGCGCTCCTTCCCGGCCACTGTGCTTAGGGCGCGCGCGCGCGCCCTCCCTCCCTCTTAAAGGGGCCGCGCGCGCCGTCCTAAGGAGTCCCCTGCCAATGGCCGGAGGACTTTACCATATATAAGGCACCTCCTCCAAAATGGAGGTGCCCGAGCAATGTTGTTGCACCGTTCTACTCTGCTTCAGCCCTCAGGTCCCGTTGCCAGTTACCTGCCAGCTTGCTGTCCTAATCCTGCCTGATTTCCTGTTACCTGCCTGCCTGCCTGAGGTCCGACGGTCTGCCTTACAACTCCGGTCAGTCTGTCTAAGGACCAACTTGCCCGCTCACCTGGGAGCGCACATCAGCTACCTGCCTGCTTGCCTGAGGTCCGACGGTCTGCCTTACAACTCCGGTCAGTCTGTCTATGGACCAGCTTGCCCGCTCACCTGGGAGCGCTTCTCCGCTACCTGCCTGCTTGCCTGCCCGGAGGCTCCGCTGTCACGTGCTGTGACCACCAGCTATTCCAGACTCTTGCCCGCTCACCTGGGAGCGCTTCTCCGCTACCTGCCTGCTTGCCTGCCCGGAGGCTCCGCTGTCACGTGCTGTGACCACCAGCTATTCCAGAGACTCTTGCCCGTTCACCGGGGAGCGCTTCTCCGCTACCTGCCTGCTTGCCTACCTGGAGGCTCCGCCGTCATGTGCTGTGACCACCTGCTATTCCAGAGACTCTCGCTTGCTCACCTGGGAGCACACATTCTCCATCTGCCTTGCTAGCCTACCTGGAGGTTCAGCCATCTCAGGTCGTACCTACCCTTTACCTAGAGACTGCCCCGGTCACTTGCCGTGACCTCCAGCCCGTTCTTCCAGAGACTGCCCTGATCACTTGCCGTTACCTCCTGCCCGTACACCCAGAGACTGTCCCGGTCACCTGCTGTGACTGCCTGCCTGGTCGCCACCCGCTCCCTTACAAGGACCGCTCCCTTGTATAGTAGCCCAGAGGTTCCGCCTCCCAGACCCGTTACAGTTTGCTCGGGCCATGGAACCCGGTGGCACCCAAACTCCCTCGCTCTCGGACCTGTGTCATGAACTGTCCCGTCAAAGGTCCCAACAGGAGTCCATCCTGGGTCACCTGCGGAATGTCAATACTCGCCTGGACACTCTGACTGTTCCACCAACAACCTCCGCCAGTGCCATGTCTCGCAATCCGGCAGCTCCGCTGTCCACTAACACCATGATATCCTACCCTGGACCTCGGCTTTCTGCACCTCCTCGCTTCGGAGGCGACTCAGCCCAGGCTCGGGGCTTCATAAATCAGTGCACCCTGCACTTTGAACTATTGTCCCACCAGTTTAACTCCGACCGAGCCAAAATTGCATTCATCATGTCCCATCTCACCGGGGAGGCCCTGGCCTGGCTAAATCCTCTATGGGAGAGAGGAGACCCCCTGGTGTCCAACTTGCCTGCTTTTCTCACGGCTTTCCGGAAAGTCTTCGACAAACCCGGACGGAAGACCTCATCCGCATCATCGTTGCTACGCCTCCGTCAGGAAAGTCTCACCGTGGGCCAATATGCCATACGGTTCCGTACCCTTGCCTCGGAGCTGGCCTGGGATAACGACGCTCTGGTTTCCGTCTTCTGGGAGGGTCTGTCCGGCCGTATTAAAGATGAACTTGCCGGTCGGGACATTCCTACCACTCTCGATGACTTAATAACTCTTGCCACCCGGATTGACCTACGGTTCCAGGAGCGTGCCAGAGAGGTCACCCGTGAGAGGAGGTTACCACGTCTAGCTCCTACTTTTCAGAAACCCGTCACTCCTTCTGTCTCTAACCAGGTACACCCTCCTGAGCCTATGCAGGTCGACCAGACCAAGATGGTCAAGACCCGTCAGGACTTACGCCGTGCCGAGGGGACCTGCTTCTACTGTGGCAGTAAGGAGCACCGGATCCGTGCCTGCCCGGAGAGGTCGGGAAACGCCTGTGTCTAGGTTCGCTCAGAGAGGTCCACCTAGACAAGAATAAATCCTCTCCATCCCTGCTGTTGTCAGTTTCAATCGTCTACGGGGAGAACCGTTATTTTGAACTAGCCCAACTGGACTCTGGAGCAGCCGGGAATCTTATTTCACAGTCCCTGGTAGAGAAATACCGCATCCCCACCAAACCTCTGGCTGTACCCTTGTCTGTTGCTGCCGTGGATGGGGGGCTCTTACCACGCCCCATCCAACTCATCACCGAATCCATTACTCTGCAGGTGGGAATTCTGCATTCTGAAAGTATCTCCTTCCATGTTCTGCCTGGACTCTCTCACGCCCTCTTGCTAGGCCTACCTTGGCTCCAGAAACATGCACCCGTTCTTGACTGGCAGACCGGAGAAGTCCTTCGCTGGGGACAGGGCTGCCATAAGACCTGTCTGGTTCCCGTTCATCCCGTCCGTCCTTCTCCTACCCCAGCTAATCTACCTGGACTTCCGATTCCTTATTGGTCTTATGCTGATGTCTTTAATAAAAAGGAGGCAGAGACACTACCCCCTCATAGACCATACGACTGCCCTATCGACCTGTTACCTGGTACTTCTCCTCCCCGTGGGCGTATTTATCCATTATCCGCTGCTGAGACCCGGTCGATGTCCGAATATATTGAGGAGAATCTGGCCAGGGGATTCATCCGGAAATCTACCTCCCCGGCGGGAGCAGGCTTCTTTTTCGTCAAAAAGAAGGACGGCTCTCTCCGTCCCTGTATAGACTATAGAGGCCTTAACCAGATCACGGTGAAGAATAAGTACCCCCTTCCGCTCATTCCGGAGTTATTTGATCGTCTGAGGGGGGCTAGAATCTTCACCAAACTGGACCTCCGTGGGGCGTACAACCTGGTTCGTATCCGTCAGGGGGATGAATGGAAGACGGCATTCAACACCCGGGACGGCCACTATGAATATCTGGTAATGCCCTTTGGCCTCTGTAACGCTCCTGCCGTCTTTCAAGAGTTGGTCAATGACATCTTCCGGGACCTTCTCTACTCCTGCGTAGTGGTGTACCTGGACGACATCTTGGTCTTCTCTCCGGATCTCCAGACTCACCGGAGGGATGTTCGTCAGGTCCTGCTCAGGCTCAGGCAGAACCATCTCTACGCTAAATATGAGAAGTGCCTCTTTGAGCAGACCTCGCTTCCATTTCTGGGCTACATTATCTCTCAGACCGGCCTACAAATGGATCCTGAGAAACTGTCTGCCATCGAGAAATGGCCCCGACCAGAGGGGTTGAAGGCTATTCAACGGTTCCTGGGCTTCGCCAACTATTACCGCCTCTTCATCCCGCACTTCTCTTCCCGGACTGCCCCAATTTCCGCGCTCACCCGTAAGGGTACTAATCCCAAAGAGTGGCCGCCCGAAGCAGAGGAGGCCTTTCTTTCCCTAAAACAGGCCTTCTCTTCCGCCCCGGTGCTGCATCGCCCGGACGGCAACAAGCAGTTCTTCCTGGAAGTTGACGCCTCCTCCTCTGGAGCCGGAGCGGTACTTACTCAAAAATCATCTTCCGGGAGAATGGTAACTTGTGGCTTCTTCTCCAAACTCTTCTCCTCTTCTGAGCGCAACTATTCCATAGGAGACCGAGAGTTATTGGCCATCAAGCTGGCGTTGGAGGAGTGGCGTTACCTACTCGAGGGGGCTCTTCATCCGGTAATAATTTACACTGACCACAAGAACTTGGCTTACCTCCAGCATGCCCAGAGACTTAACCCGCGCCAAGCCCGGTGGTCCTTGTTTTTTGCTCGCTTTGATTTTGTTTTTCATTTTCGCCCGGCTGACAAAAACGTCAAAGCAGACGCCTTGTCCCGATCCTTTCTGGTGTCCGATCTCGAGGAAGAACCTAAACATATCATCGATCCCGCCAGAGTAATGCAGGTGGCTCCCGTGAGTCTAAATCGTCTCCCTCCCGGTAAGACGTTTGTTTCAGTACCTGATCGGGAGAAGATCCTACACTGGGGCCATTCGTCTAAACTAGCTGGCCACGCCGGTCAGAAAAAGACCCTCCAGCTTATTGCCCGGCACTATTGGTGGCCTACCCTGCACAAGGACATAATAAACTTTGTTTCTGCCTGTGTGTCCTGCGCCCGCAACAAAGTCCCGAGACATCTGCCAGCCGGACGCCTCCTTCCGCTTCCTGTACCTGCTGCCCCCTGGCAGCATATAGCAATGGACTTTATAACTGATCTCCCCGTCTCTGCCGGTTGTACGGTCATCTGGGTGGTCGCTGACCGCTTTTCCAAGATGGCTCACTTTATTCCCCTGCCAGGCCTTCCGTCTGCACCCGAGCTGGCTAAAGACTTTATCCGCCACATCTTCCGTCTTCATGGCCTGCCCCTCCACATCGTGTCGGATCGTGGGGTACAGTTCACCTCACGTTTCTGGAGAGCCACTTGTAAACTACTAGACGTCACCCTGGACTTCTCTTCCGCTTACCACCCACAGTCCAATGGTCAAGTGGAGCGGATCAATCAGAACCTGACCAGTTACCTCCGGCACTTCGTTAATGCCCACCATTCTGACTGGGTTGATCTCCTACCATGGGCCGAGTTCTCTTATAATAATCACGAGAGCGAATCCTCCTCCAAATCCCCGTTTTTTGTAGTCTTTGGTCAGCATCCTCGGATTCCTTTTCCTGTCTTCACCTCTGTGGACAACCCGGCTGCGGAATCTCTCGTTAGCAAATTTTCCTCCATATGGGAGAGCACCCGGTCCGCACTCCTTCTGTTATCCGAGCGTATGAAAAGACACGCTGACAAAAAGCGCCTGGATCCTCCACAATTTCGTCCAGGAGATAAAGTCTGGCTCTCATCTAAATATGTTCGACTCAAGATACCTTCTTACAAGTTAGGGCCTCGGTTCATCGGTCCTCTGGAGGTCATCAGTCAGATCAACCCGGTGGCCTATAAATTGAAACTCCCGGCCAACTTACGGATCCCTAACTCCTTCCATGTATCTCTCCTCAAACCCGTGGTGCTTAACTCTTTTTCCAAGTCTACAGGTACGCCTCCTGCTCCGGTTTCTGCTGAGGACGAGTTTGAGGTAGAGAACATTCTTGCCACCAAAAGGGTAAGAGGAAAGACCTTTTTTCTGGTAGATTGGAAGGGGTTTGGTCCTGAGGAGAGAACGTGGGAGCCCCGGGAGAACATCCATGCCCCTCTCATCCTAGCTAAATTTCTATCTGGCCTAAAAAAGGGGGGCCTAAAGGGGGGGGTACTGTAGTGCCGGCGTCCCTGCCCTCTGCTAGGCAGGGACGCTGTTCCCCTCACCGCTCTGCTCCGTGCCCGGCGTCCCTCTCCCGCTCTGCTGGCAGCGCGCGCTCCTTCCCGGCCACTGTGCTTAGGGCGCGCGCGCGCGCCCTCCCTCCCTCTTAAAGGGGCCGCGCGCGCCGTCCTAAGGAGTCCCCGGCCAATGGCCGGAGGACTTTACCATATATAAGGCACCTCCTCCAAAATGGAGGTGCCCGAGCAATGTTGTTGCACCGTTCTACTCTGCTTCAGCCCTCAGGTCCCGTTGCCAGTTACCTGCCAGTTACCTGCCAGCTTGCTGTCCTAATCCTGCCTGATTTCCTGTTACCTACCTGCCTGCCTGAGGTCCGACGGTCTGCCTTACAACTCCGGTCAGTCTGTCTAAGGACCAACTTGCCCGCTCACCTGGGAGCGCACATCAGCTACCTGCCTGCTTGCCTGAGGTCCGACGGTCTGCCTTACAACTCCGGTCAGTCTGTCTATGGACCAGCTTGCCCGCTCACCTGGGAGCGCTTCTCCGCTACCTGCCTGCTTGCCTGCCCGGAGGCTCCGCTGTCACGTGCTGTGACCACCAGCTATTCCAGACTCTTGCCCGCTCACCTGGGAGCGCTTCTCCGCTACCTGCCTGCTTGCCTGCCCGGAGGCTCCGCTGTCACGTGCTGTGACCACCAGCTATTCCAGAGACTCTTGCCCGCTCACCTGGGAGCGCTTCTCCGCTACCTGCCTGCTTGCCTACCTGGAGGCTCCGCCGTCACGTGCTGTGACCACCTGCTATTCCAGAGACTCTCGCTTGCTCACCTGGGAGCACACATTCTCCATCTGCCTTGCTAGCCTACCTGGAGGTTCAGCCATCTCAGGTCGTACCTACCCTTTACCTAGAGACTGCCCCGGTCACTTGCCGTGACCTCCAGCCCGTTCTTCCAGAGACTGCCTGATCACTTGCCGTTACCTCCTGCCCGTACACCCAGAGACTGTCCCGGTCACCTGCTGTGACTGCCTGCCTGGTCGCCACCCGCTCCCTTACAAGGACCGCTCCCTTGTATAGTAGCCCAGAGGTTCCGCCTCCCAGACCCGTTACACTGGCCCTACAGTTAACCATGTCCACCCCTGTACAGAGGAAAACTGGAGCCTACATAAGGATAAAACACATAAAACCACAGGTCACACTAACTATACAGTCAGGAGTCTTCAGAGAGGGTGTTCAGACATCTTCTACACCATTACAGAGGGACCTAGCATATTTGGAACTCCAGTTCAACAAATGGAGTTGGGGATTTGGTCATCATTAATGGTGTCTTCAATGCAGAGAAATATAGCAGATAATTATTAGTGTTGAGCGAGTATGTCCTGTTAACACTTTTGGCGAGTATGACAACTTTAATACATGTGAGGAATGTGTAATAAATAGACATTCTTTACATGTACTAAAGCTGTCAAACAGTCGCAAATCATGCACACGAGAGTGATTTAAACATAACACCGAGCAGCTGTAACTACTCGGTGCTCGGCCCAAGCATACTCGCCGAAAGGGTTAACAGAACATACTCGCTCAACACTAATAATTATCCATCATGCAATACCATCAGTTAAGCGTCTGACTGGCTCTAAATTTATTATTCAGCAGTGTTATGCGCTAACGCAGAAAGACCCAGGAAGACTGGCACCAAACCAGCAAATCCGCAGGGACAGACGCACTTGGCGCAAGCTGCCCAGCTAGGTGAGCTCTTTAGGACCGGGAACACTTTTCACTCAGCTCCCAGTGATGGAAGGGGGACTATGGCAGAGCCTTCCCAGGTCCACTGTCGCCAGCCAGCTGGCGTCTGATGACACGGCCGGTGCTTAGTCAAGAACCGGGTGGGTACCTCTATAAGAACACCTAGGAAAAATTAAAAGGGAAAGAGAAGACTCCTAAGACAAAACGCTGGAAAGATAACAACTAATAATGATAGCACCCCTCACCACCACAGCACATTTAAACTGTAATAAACAGCAAAGGACTGAGCAGGGAACAGGTTTAAATAGCCCGCCTAATGATCAGGTG
The DNA here is from genome assembly GCF_046119375.1 of Phyllobates terribilis. Classification (NCBI taxonomy): domain Eukaryota; kingdom Metazoa; phylum Chordata; class Amphibia; order Anura; family Dendrobatidae; genus Phyllobates; species Phyllobates terribilis. Next base: position 2,752,217 of record NW_027363003.1, on the reverse strand, counting down.
TTGAATACCTCTCAATCATCCCAAGACAACCACTCCCTGCTAACTTGTACAGCAGCTTGGACCCAATCCCACCACTGCCTAGTGCCAGACACCGCAGTATCGTGTGTTGCCTGGCAATCGGGGGAACACAGCATCCCATGTTAACCGGGCATTATATCAGTGGGAGATACGGCATCCCGCGTCCTCACAAATCCTACTACTCCAGAGCGCGATGCTCCATAAGATTGAGACGGTTTTCCTGCATGCGTAGTAGCTTCGCCTGCAGAGTCAGGACAATGGTGGCCCCTGCGACCGAAGTAGCGTAGCACTGGACTTGATCCATTCCCAGGTGGGAGCACAGAACCACAATTCCTAACAAGTAGGACAATGACTCCAAACATAAAGCCAATGTGACTAAGTACTATCTACAGTATAAAAAAGAACAACGAACCTGGAAGTGATGATATGGCCCCCACAGAACACTGATCTCAAAATCATCAAGTCAGTATTGGATTACATAGAGAGACAGAAGTATTTTTGTCCAAGCCTACATCCACAGAAGATCTGTGGTTATTTTTCAGTGAGCCAAGATATTGGGAACAGTCTCCTTGTTGAGGTCCTTCACAAAACTGTATGCAAGTATACCTGATGCTTTGATGTTGTTTTGCAGCAGTTTTCCATACCTGTTTAAAAATATTGCACAGTACTGTATGTACCCATTTGACTGACTGGTTATAGCTGCATGCAGTGGCGTAACTAGAGTCTTATGGGCCCAAGTGCAAGACCTGGACCGGGCCCCCCTTCCATCTTGAATAAATTATTATATTTTATATATATATATATATATATATATATATATATATATGTGCGCGTCCTCCATCCTGGTATATACCGTATATCACTCATCCTGGTATATATGTCCCTCATCCTGGCCCCATCCTGGTATTTATATCGCCCATTCTGGTATATGTCCCTTACCCCGGGCCCATTCTGGTATATACAGTATATCCCTCATCCTGGTACATTTTCCCCATTCTGCTACTGTTCTTTAATGTATAGAAGAAAATAAACTATGCTCATCAGGGGCGTACATAAAAGTCACGGGGCTCCATAGAAGAAGTATAATGGACATCTCATAGTCCTTTATATTGTAGAATACATCCCATAGTCCTCCATATAATACACTGCACAGCCCATAGTCATCCATATTAGCATAATACACAGCCCATATTCTTCATATAATATAATACACAGCCATTAGTCCTCCATAAAGTATAATGTACAGCCCATAGTCATCCATGTAGTATAGTGCACCCCATAGTCATCCATAAATTATAATGCACAATCCATAGTCATTCATAACGTATAATGCACAGCCCATAGTCATCCATGTACTATAACGCACCCCCATAGACATCCATAAAATATAATGCACCCCATAGTCATCCATAAAACATAATGCACCCTATAGTCATCCATAAATTATAATTCACAGCCCATAATCATCCATGTACTATAATGCAGCCCCATAGTCATCCATAAAGTATAATGCATCTCCAAAGTCATCCATGTAGTAGTGTGGCGCCCCTGAGTGTTCGGTCGCCACAGAGGTACTGCACCTCACCCAGAGGTGTGGTGTCTCCCTTCTCTCAGGTAAGGAGGGAGTGCTGCATGGAACCCCAACACCTACATCCAACACTACACTACCCCAGGCCAGCAGGAGAGGCAAGACGCAATGTAGTTTTCTGCTGAGCCCTGACCCTGGCTGGGGTGGGGGGAACCCAAAGTTAGGGGGAACCAGTAGTGGGTGTCGGTGGAGGAAGTAGTTTATGGGAGCACTCATACAGTAGATATATAAAAAGGTAGACATCTTAACAAGAGCAGGGAGTTGAGGAGTGTGGTTCAGAGGAACAGTCTGGGAGCAGAGTCTCTGTAGGAGCTCTGCTCCACTACAAGGGCCCAGGACTGAGGCCCAGGAGGGGAGCAGGGAGTAAGCTCTGTTCTGTAGAAGGGATCCTAGGGGAGTACGGCGAGTGCAGGCGCCACTCGTACACCCCGAACCTGCCAAGTGTCAGGAGTATCTAGGCCGCAAGAAGGGGACCGGCCCTTGGCCCAGTCATGCAGCTTCAGGCCTCGGCTGGAAAAACCGAGGCTTCTGACTTCTATAGCCAGGAGCCAAACCCCCACTTCAATCCAAGTAAGGTCAAGCAGGTCTGTGCAACTCCGACGGACAGGGGGGACCTCGCAGCCACCCGAACAGGATTCACAGTGGGAAGCGCAGGGCAGGAGGGAGTAAGACCCAGCGTGAAGTCGGTCTAGAGAGGTACATAAGAAAGTGGGGTTCTGCCAGGTACACCCAGACTGCCTGAGGAAGGACTGAACCCCTGCCCGGTGAACGCGGGAGGCTTGCACCAGTACAGTGCACCTGTGGACTGTCTAAGAACTGTGAGTAAATCTTGGATGACTGCACTGAGCTGCCTCCGCTCCTTTCTTTCGCCGGTGCCATTTCCCTCCCTGCACTACAACGCCCAGCGCACCTCCATTTATTCTACACTGCCCTGAGGCCTGCTCCACCTGTGGGGAGCCGTTCCATCTCAAGCTGCCCTATCATCTGCCTCAGAGGACTGTCACAGCGCTGGTGATCCTCACCAGGCACCACAGGTGGCGTCACGACAAATCCCCTATAAATATCCCCTTTTTGCACTGACCGCCCTGGGTCACGGCAACGGGCCAGCCACCGTGATCTCTCCCCCGAAAGCAGCCATAAGGCCCGGCTGCTGAGTACCCCACGGCCCTGGGGGGAGAGTCACTAACATGACCACTGATTTAAAATAAGTCAATAAATACTCACCTGCCCCTCGCTCTCCCGCCGTGCAGCGTCCTCTTGTAAAGCCGGCAGCTGACTTTGGCAGGCGACAGGAGTGTATGACATCACTGCCATGCTCGCCTTCACATGCATGCCGACGTCAGCTGCTGGCCTCTGATAGGCCATCAGCATGTATTGTCGCCAGGGGCTCTCTGGCACAAAGAATTGGCCCATGATTGGCAATCTATATTGGCTCAGATTCATTAAAGGGGTGGTCCAAAACCAAATTTTATTTTACTCCTAAATCTCTAGCTATTTAATGTCATAATCTGATCTTTTTTCTAATATACTTTAATTTAAAATTCCCTATCCTTCCCTCACTACTCTGATTTATTTATATTACTTTCTCTTTGATGATGAAACGAATCGTCATCAGGGGGCAGAGGCTACAGTCATTGCCACAGCCTTTGCCCACTCCCTGAAATGAAGCGTCATTAGTGGCCTCCATTTCGGGGGCTGGGCTAGTCCCTGCTTTACCGAGCATGTGTTGGTTGTCAGTTCTGATATATGCTCAGTAGATTCCTGTCAATGTGCACTGTTCTTCTTCTCACCCATTAGTATGGGTGAAATCTGCAGCAAAAACTCTGAAAGAATTGACATGCTGCAGATTTAAATCTGTAAGGAAAAAATAAGCAACATGTGCATGAGACTTCAGGATTCTCTTTCACTCTGCTGACATCCGGAAACCCTTCAGGTTTTGTGACAAATCTGTGCAGAAAAATCTGCGACAATCTGCAACGTCTGCACAGGCCCTCACATATACAGGATAATATATGATTTATATGACTGACTGATTTGATATACTGTTATACATTATACACATTGTATGTATATACAGATATATGACAGTGTGTATAATGTATAACAGCTGATGTCTGTGTTATTCTTTATACTATAGTGTAAACACTAAGAGAGTACACATATGGATATTAATAAAAGAATTGCGTTGTTATGTATTGTAAGATGGCTGCCGGACAGGTCCTTGAGGGGAGATATGCGTTACCAAGGTTAGTAGCTTCGGTGATATAAACCCAGAGAGAGTTAATTGGGCGTATCAGGGCTGGTTTTTACGAGCAGTCATTAGAGTTGGGAAGGATTGGCTGCTCACATATCCCCACCCAAGGGCCTGTGTATAAAATGGAGACAGAGTTTCTCATTCAGTGTCTGTGGCTGGAGGTGTGGAGACCTCCAGCGTGTCTGTGCTACAGGACACTGACTGTGAGCAGGTGAACCTGCAGTATTGTATGGACTAGTTATTTTCTGTTTTGTTACTTTGTGCTGGACAAGGCTGTCTTTTGTTCACTTTGCAAGTGCGGTTTATGAGGTCTGAATAAACTTGCCTTGGACATTTTTAAAGAAAAAGTATCCTGTGCCTACCTCTAACACGGCTGAGTAAGTACAATTCTCTACAGTATATATATGTATTAATATTACAGTGGTGGCCAAAAGTAATGGCACCCCTGCAATTCTGTCAGATAGTACTCAGTTTCTTCCTGAAAATGATTACAATCACAAATTCTTTGGTATTATCTTCATTTAATTTGCTTGCAAGGAAAAAAGACAAAAGAGAATGAAGCAAAAATCAAATCATTGATCATTTCACACAAAACTCCAAAAATGGGCCAGACAAAAGTATTGGCACCCTCAGCCTAATACTTGGTAGCACAACCTTTAGCCAAAATAACTACGAACAACCGCTTCCGGTAACCATAAATGAGTTTCTTACAATGCTCTGCTGGAATTGTAGACCATTCTTCTTTGGCAAACTGCTCCAGGTCCCTGATATTTGAAGGGTGCCTTCTCCAAACTGCCATTTTGAGATCTCTCCACAGGTGTTCTATGGGATTCAGGTCTGGACTCATTGCTGGCCACCTTAGAAGTCTCCAGTGCTTTCTCTAAAACTATTTTATAGTGCTTTTGGAAGTGTGTTTTGGGTGATTGTCCTGCTGGAAGACCCATGACCTCTGAGGGAGACCCAGCTTTCTCACACTGGGCCCTACATTATGCTGCAAAATTTATTGGTAGTCTTCAGACTTCATAATGCCATGCACACGGTCAAGCAGTCCAGTGCCAGAGGCAGAAAAGCAACCCCAAAACATCAGGGAACCTCCGCCATGTTTGACTGTAGGGACCGTGTTCTTTTCTTTGAATGCCTCTTTTTTTTCCTGTACACTCTATGTTGATGCTTTTACCCAAAAAGCTCTGCTTTTGTCGAGGTTCTTTATCCACCATCCGCACAATCTTGCGTTGAAATCTCTCGTCAATTTTTCTTTTCCCTCCACATCTAGGGAGGTTAGCCACAGTGCCATGGGCTTTAAACTTCTTGATGACACTGCGCACGGAAGACACAGGAACATTCAGGTCTTTGGAGATGGACTTGTAGCCTTGAGATTGCTCATGCTTCCTCACAATTTGGTTTCTCAAGTCCTCAGACAGTTCTTTGGTCTTCTTTCTTTTCTCCATGCTCAATGTGGTACACACAAGGACACAGGACAGAGGTTGAGTCAACTTTAATCCATGTTAACTGGCTGCAAGTGTGATTTAGTTATTGCCAACACCTGTTAGGTGCCACAGGTAAGTTACAGGTGCTGTTAATTACACGAATTAGAGAAGCATCACATGATTTTTCAAACAGTACCAATACTTTTGTCCACCCCCTTTTTTAGGTTTGGTGTGGAATTATATCCAATTTGGCTTTAGGACAATTCTTTTTGTGTTTTTTCATTGAAGACAAATTAAATGAAGAGAATAATACCAAAGAATTTGTGATTGCAATCATTTTCAGGAAGAAACTGAGCATTATCTGACAGAATTACAGGGGTGCCAATACTTTTGGCCACCACTGTATCTTTTTAGTTTTTTCTCACGTTCACCTTTTCCCCCTCCCCAATCCTCCCGTCCACACCTCTCCCCTCCTTTTTAACTTCCCTTCCCCTTTATTAATTGGTCACATGTCACTGATATTTTATTATTTTATACATTTTTTTTCTTTTATATATATTTTATATATTTTTCACCCTTTTTGTCACTGCACTTTTATATATTGATATAAACATATTCACTATTCATAGAATCATAGAATCATAGAATGGTAGAGTTGGAAGGGACCTCCTGGGTCATCTGGTCCAACCCCCTGCTCAAAGCAGGATTCACTAGATCATCTCAGACAGATGTCTGTCCAGCCTCTGTTTGAAGACGTCCATTGAAGGGGAACTCACCACCTCTCGTGGCAGCCTGTTCCACTCATTAATCACCCTAACTGTCAAAAAGTTTTTTCTAATATCTAATCTAATCTATGATTCTATGATTCTATTCGGACACATTATTCTGTATGGAGGACTATGTGGGGCCATTATTCTGTATGGAGGACTATCTAGGGCCCATTATTTTGTATGGAGGAATATGTGGGGGCCATTATTCTGTATGGAGGACTATCTAGGGCCCATTATTTTGTATGGAGGAATATGTGGGGGCCATTATTCTGTATGGAGGACAATTAGTTGGCCTATTTTTCTGTATGGAGGACTATGTGGGGCACATTATACTGTATGGAGCAGTATGTGGGCCCATTATTGAATATGGAGGACTATGTGGGGCCTATTATTCTGTATGGAGGAGTATGTGGAGCCCATTATACTGTATGGATGACTATGTGAGGCCCATTATGCTGTGTGGATTACTATGTGGGGCCCATTATACTGTATGGGTGACTATGTGAGACCCCTTATACTGTATGGAGGATTATGAGGGGCCCATTATACTGTATGGAGGATTATGAGGTGGCTCATTATACTGTATTGATCACTATGTGGGGCCATTATTCTGTATGGAGGACTATGTTGGGCCTATTATTCTGTATGGAGGACTATGTGGGGCCCATTATACTGTATGGAGGACTATGAGGTGACACATTAAACTGTATGGAGCACTATGTGGGCCCATTATTCAGTATTGAGGACTATGTGGGGCCTATTATTCTGTATGGAGGGCTATGTGAGGCCCATTATTCTGTATGGAGGACTCAATGGGGCCCATTATACTGTATGGAGAGCTTTGTGGGGATCACAGTTGCGGCATCATATTGTGTTGGGGTCACAGTAGGGTCATCATACCGTGTGTGTGGAGGGTTACCATGGAGGAAATCACTGTGATGGTATGATACTGTGTTTGGGAGGCACTTTTCTTGCATCATACTTTATTATCTGTATTATTTATTAAGTCAAAGTTTTTTATCTTTTGTTATTACATATTTAAATTAGGCCATTGGGCCATTTGCTTTTTACTGCTCTTACATAACATTATATTATTCCAGTATGCCCTTTTTGTGATTGTCTTTTATTTTATTCTAAGATCTATTAATTAAATGTACTTTGTTCGTGGCACAACCCCTTTAAGAAATGTTTCATCATCATATTTTATAGGGAAAAACGTCTGCAATTCTAGACACTTTTTTAAATATGAACATTAGCCTGCGACTTTGTATAAGTTTTTAATTTTGGCCATCTGTGTATTTGAGTTTGCCATCCCTGCCATAAATCGTCTGATCACTGTGTTGTGCGGGTCGTTATAGGTACAGGAACACATATGTCCATGGTATTTGCTGATTTGTGATGTTTATTATCTTAAAAAGCTCAATGAAAATGCCATTATTGTAATTGTTTTTCATTATTTTTTAGTAATGTTATAGGAAAAAAATCTTTTAATTTCCCTCTATAATACAGGGACAAAAAAATACACTGCTATGTATAGATGTATCTCTATGTATCAGTAGCATTTGCCTGTGGGTTCAGATTGTGCAAATATCGAAAATCCTCCGTGATATCAGCAGAGGCTGTTGCTCATAGCTTTAGTTGTTACCGGCAATGATAGCGGTTGTGGGTTTGATTCCCATGGAGACCAGAAAATGGTTTATTTCATTCATGTAAGAACAAAGCAGAGATGCAGACCCCACCCAAAGGAGCATGTGCTGACACCCATTGGACAAAAAGTGTAGTGGGTTTTATTTTAACCCCACCTAGAAATGAGAATTTCTGATGAGCCCAAAAGGGGGCAGGGTTAGGGACGGAACATAAAAGTCCCCATAAGAAAAAGTGATCCCCAATGATAAGAAGACTGAAAAGCCCTGATCTAAGTGATCAGGAGATTGGATCTTCAAATCCCCTATGGACTGGGAAAAAAAAACATTTTTCTTCGGTCTTGGTGTTGGAGCCATAGCTGTTGCTAGAGACTATAAAGATATCTATCCTTCCCACTTAAAAAAATAAAAATACTTAAAAAATGTATCAATCATTTGTATATATTATAGGTGCTGTTTATGCTGCCAATCAATGGGATACAAGGTCCTGATTCCAGCACCTATTGGTCAAAAGACCACTCTGAAGTGCGCAGCGCCTGCATAAGCTGTGTGGGGGCTCAATGGTAAGTCCTTGTGTCCGTACACCGCTCTCAGAAAAAAATCACATCATGCAGAAATCAATGGGGTCGCTCTGCTCCCATCTGCATCAGTTATTAGACAACCCCTTTCTATTAGGACAGAGCAGATATCCATCACTGCTTAATGTTGGGAAAGAGAGCCTGATGAAGGCATTAACACTGCCCCCTGCTGGATGATGTCTGGGGCGTTTCCTAGAGCAGAGCACATCCATCATAAATAACAAGTTTTACAATAACTGTCGCACTATAAGCCGTTTGTCTGCAGCCCGGGCCTATGGCGGCAGGATGAAGACTACAATAAAGCTCTGTGTGGGCAGGGCTGCACTAACTACTGAGCTACTGTGTCAGCCAATCACTGAGCTCCATCAGTGACATATGCAAATGAGCTTCTGGGAAAAGGGACAGAGGCAACGTGTATTCAGGGTAAATCTCCTAAATTTTCGCCATAGTTGAGCTTTCTATAGCAGGAGGGTGTTCAGCAGGGGCGGCTCATTATATTAGCAGAAAAAAAAGTTTCTCTCCCTAAAGTCAAAGTTTCTCATTTTACGGACTATAAATACAGTATAGGTTGCAGGAGTATATTGGAGGTGAGGGGTAGTCTGCACTAAAGAAAAAAATAAAAAATAAAAAAATAGTAAAAAAAAAAAATAATAAAAAAAAAAAAATGATATACATATGTATATATAAAAGTGATGTGACGCCTCAGTGATCCACCACGTGCATCTGAATGAAGGTTAATGGACTTGTGCCAATTATCCGTCATGAATCAGATATTTTTTCAGATATTTTTTTAGAATTTTTGATTCTAATTTATAGAGATACTACCATTAATACTACACAATATATCAACAGGCCATAACCGCATATCACCAGCACTACAGTAGTGACTATATACTGATCATTGACAAAACTGCTGTACAAAAACCAATATTCCCACCATACGGTGAGCATAAAGTGGTAGATACCAGTCCTACAGGGGCGCTATGTAGAGCACACGTGTCACATTCTGGCCCACGGGCCAAGTCTGGCTCTCAGGGTGATTGAGTATGGCCTGCGACGCTGGGGACTATATGGGGCCACTATACTGTCTGGAGGACTATGTGGGGCCTATTATCCTGTATGGAGGACTATGTGGGGCCATTATACTGTATGGAGGACTATGTGGGGCCATTATACTGTATGGAGGACTATGTGGGGCCCATTATGCTGTATGGATGACTATGTGAGGCCCATTATACTGTATGGGTGACTATGTGAGGCCCATTTTACTGTAGGGAGGATTGTGAGGGGCCCATTATTCTGTATGGAGGACTATGTGAGGCCCATTATACTGTATGGAGGATTATGAGGGGCCCATTATACTGTATGGAGCACTATGTGGGCCTATTATTCAGAATGGAGGAGTATGTGGGGCCTATTATTCTGTATGGAGGACTATGTGGGGCCCATAATACTGTATGGAGCACTATGAGGTGGCACATTATATTGTATGAAGGACTATGTGGGGCCATTTTTCTGTATGGAGGACTATGTGGGACCCATTATTCTGTATGGAGGATTATGTGGGGCCCATTATTCTGTATGGAAAAATATGTGGGGCCAATTATTCTGTATGGAGGACTATGAGGTGGCACATTATTCAATATTGAGGACTATGTGGGGCCTATTTTATTGTAAGAAGGACAATGAGTTGGCCCATTATTCTGTATGGAGGACTATGTGGGGACAATTATACTGTATGGAGGACTATGTGGGGCCCATGATTCTGTATGAATGACTGTGTGAGGCCCATTATACTGTATGGAGGACTATGAGGTGGTACATTATATTGTATGGAGGACTATGTGGGGCCATTATTCTGTATGGAGGACTATGTGGGGCCCATTATATTGTATCGAGGACTATTTGGGGCCATTATTCTGTATGGAGGACTATGAGGGGCCCATTATTCTGGGTGGATGACTATGTGGGGCCCATTATACTGTAAGAAGGACAAAAAGTTGGCCCATTATTCTGTATGGTGGACTATGTGGTGCTCATTATTCTGAACGGAGGACTATGTGGGGCCCATTATTCTGTATGGAAGAAGATGTGGGGCCCATTATTCTGTATGGAGGACTATGTGGGCCCATTATACTGTATGGATGACTATGTGAGGCCCATTATACTGTGTGGAGGACTATGTGTGGCCCATTATACTGTATGGGTGACTATGTGAGGCCCATTATACTGTATGGAGGATTATGAGGGGCCCATTATACTGTATGGAGGATTATGAGGGGCTCATTATACTGTATGGAGCACTATGTGGGACCATTATTCAGTATGGAGGACTATGTGGGGCCTATTATTCTGTATGGAGGACTATGTGGGGCACATTATACTGTATCGAGGAAGATGTGGGACCCATTATTCTGTATGGAGGACTATGTGGGGCCCATTATTCTGTATGGAGGACTATGTGGGGCCCATTATTCTACATGGAGGACTATGTGAGGCCCATTATACTGTATGGAGGACTATGAGGTGGCACATTATACTGTATCGAGGAAGATGTGGGACCCATTATTCTGTATGGAGGACTATGTGGGGCCCATTATTCTGTATGGAGGACTATGTGGGGCCCATTATTCTACATGGAGGACTATGTGAGGCCCATTATACTGTATGGAGGACTATGAGGTGGCACATTATATTGTATGGAGGACTATGTGGGGCCATTATTCTGTATGGAGGACTATGTGGGGCCCATTATATTGTATTGAGGACTATTTGGGGCCATTATTCTGTATGGAGGACTATGAGGGGCCCATTATTCTGGGTGGATGACTATGTGGGGCCCATTATACTGTAAGAAGGACAAAAAGTTGGCCCATTATTCTGTATGGTGGACTATGTGGTGCTCATTATTCTGTACGGAGGACTATGTGGGGCCCATTATTCTGTATGGAAGAAGATGTGGGGCCCATTATTCTGTATGGAGGACTATGTGGGCCCATTATACTGTATGGATGACTATGTGAGGCCCATTATACTGTGTGGAGGACTATGTGTGGCCCATTATACTGTATGGGTGACTATGTGAGGCCCATTATACTGTATGGAGGATTATGAGGGGCCCATTATACTGTATGGAGGATTGTGAGGGGCTCATTATACTGTATGGAGCACTATGTGGGACCATTATTCAGTATAGAGGACTATGTGGGGCCTATTATTCTGTATGGAGGACTATGTGGGGCACATTATACTGTATCGAGGAAGATGTGGGACCCATTATTCTGTATGGAGGACTATGTGGGACCCATTATTCTGTATGGAGGACTATGTGGGGCCCATTATTCTACATGGAGGACTATGTGAGGCCCATTATACTGTATGGAGGACTATGAGGTGGCACATTATACTGTATCGAGGAAGATGTGGGACCCATTATTCTGTATGGAGGACTATGTGGGGCCCATTATTCTGTATGGAGGACTATGTGGGGCCCATTATTCTACATGGAGGACTATGTGAGGCCCATTATACTGTATGGAGGACTATGAGGTGGCACATTATATTGTATGGAGGACTATGTGGGGCCATTATTCTGTATGGAGGACTATGTGGGGCCCATTATATTGAATCGAGGACTATTTGGGGCCATTATTCTGTATGGAGGACTATGAGGGGCCCATTATTCTGGGTGGATGACTATGTGGGGCCCATTATACCGTATGAAGGACAATAAGTTGGCCCATTATTCTGTATGGTGGACTGCGTGGTGCCCATTATTCTGTACGGAGGACTATGTGAGGCCCATTATACTGTATGGAGGACTATGTGGGGCCCATTATTCTGTATGGATGACTATGTGAGGCCCATTGTACTGTATGGAGGACTATGAGGTGGCACATTATATTGTATGGAGGATTATGAGGGGCCCATTATACTGTATGGAGCACTATGTGGGCCCATTATTCCGTATGGAGGACTATATGGAGCCTATTATTCTGTATCTAGGACTGTGTGGGGCCAATTTTACTGTATGGAGGACTATGAGGTGGCACATTATACTGTATGGAACACTACGTGGGCCCATTATTCCGTATGGAGGACTATGTGGTGCCCATTATTCTGTATGGAGGACTATGTGGGGCCCATTATTCTGTATGGATGACTATGAGGCCCATTGTACTGTATGGAGGACTATGAGTTGGCACATTACATTGTACGGATAACTATGTGGGGACATTATTCTGTATGGAGGACTATGTCGGACACATTATTCTGTATGGAGGAGTATGTGGGACCCATTATTCTGTATGGAGGACTATGTGGGGCCATTATTCTGTATGGAGGACTATCTAGGGCCCATTATTTTGTATGGAGGAATATGTGGGGGCCATTATTCTGTATGGAGGACTATCTAGGGCCCATTATTTTGTATGGAGGAATATGTGGGGGCCATTATTCTGTATGGAGGACAATTAGTTGGCCTATTTTTCTGTATGGAGGACTATGTGGGGCACATTATACTGTATGGAGCAGTATGTGGGCCCATTATTGAATATGGAGGACTATGTGGGGCCTATTATTCTGTATGGAGGAGTATGTGGAGCCCATTATACTGTATGGATGACTATGTGAGGCCCATTATGCTGTGTGGAGTACTATGTGGGGCCCATTATACTGTATGGGTGACTATGTGAGACCCCTTATACTGTATGGAGGATTATGAGGGGCCCATTATACTGTATGGAGGATTATGAGGGGCTCATTATACTGTATGGATCACTATGTGGGGCCATTATTCTGTATGGAGGACTATGTGGGGCCTATTATTCTGTATGGAGGACTATGTGGGGCCCATTATACTGTATGGAGGACTATGAGGTGACACATTAAACTGTATGGAGCACTATGTGGGCCCATTATTCAGTATTGAGGACTATGTGGGGCCTATTATTCTGTATGGAGGGCTATGTGAGGCCCATTATTCTGTATGGAGGACTCAATGGGGCCCATTATACTGTATGGAGAGCTTTGTGGGGATCACAGTTGCGGCATCATATTGTGTTGGGGTCACAGTAGGGTCATCATACCGTGTGTGTGGAGGGTTACCATGGAGGAATTCACTGTGATGGTATCATACTGTGTTTGGGAGGCACTTTTTTTGCATCATACTTTATTATCTGTATTATTTATTAAGTCAAAGTTTTTTATCTTTTGTTATTACATATTTAAATTAGGCCATTGGGCCATTTGCTTTTTACTGCTCTTACATAACATTATATTATTCCAGTATGCCCTTTTTGTGATTGTGTTTTATTCTAAGATCTATTAATTAAATGTACTTTGTTCGTGGCACAACCCCTTTAAGAAAAGTATCATCATTATATTTGATAAGGAAAAACGTCTGCAATTCTAGACATTTTTTTAAATATGAACATTAGCCTGCGACTTTGTCTAAGTTTTTAATTTTGGCCATCTGTGTATTTGAGTTTGCCATCCCTGCCATAAATCGTCTGATCGCTGTGTTGTGCGGGTCGTTATAGGTACAGGAACACATATGTCCATGGTATTTGCTGATTTGTGATGTTTATTATCTAAAAAAGCTCAATGAAAATGCCATTATTGTAATTGTTTTTCATTATTTTTTAGTAATGTTATAGGAAAAAAATCTTTTAATTTCCCTCTATAATACAGGGACAAAAAAATACACTGCTATGTATAGATGTATCTCTATGTATCAGTAGCATTTGCCTGTGGGTTCAGAGTGTGCAAATATCGAAAATCCTCCCAGTGATATCAGCAGAGGCTGTTGCTCATAGCTTTAGTTGTTACCGGCAATGATAGCGGTTGTGGGTTTGATTCCCATGGAGACCAGAAAATGGTTTATTTCATTCATGTAAGAACAAAGCAGAGATGCAGACCCCACCCAAAGGAGCATGTGCTGACACCCATTGGACAAAAAGTGTAGTGGGTTTTATTTTAACCCCACTTAGAAATGAGAATTTCTGATGAGCCCAAAAGGGGGCAGGGTTAGGGATGGAACATAAAAGTCCCCATAAGAAAAAGTGATCCCCAATGATAAGAAGACTGAAAAGCCCTGGTCTAAGTGATCAGGAGATTGGATCTTCAAATCCCCTATGGACTGGGAAAAAAAAACATTTTTCTTCGGTCTTGGTGTTGGAGCCATAGCTGTTGCTAGAGACTATGAAGATATCTATCCTTCCCACTTAAAAAAATAAAAATACTTAAAAAATGTATCAATCATTTGTATATATTATAGGTGCTGTTTATGCTGCCAATCAATGGGATATAAGGTCCTGATCCCAGCACCTATTGGTCAAAAGACCACTCTGAAGCGCGCAGCGCCTGCATAAGCTGTGTGGGGGCTCAATGGTAAGTCCTTGTGTCCGTACACCGCTCTCAGAAAAAAATCACATCATGCAGAAATCAATAGGGTCGCTCTGCTCCCATCTGCATCAGTTATTAGACAACCCCTTTCTATTAGAACAGAGCAGATATCCATCACTGCTTACTGTTGGGAAAGAGAGCCTGATGAAGGCATTAACACTGCCCCCTGCTGGATGATGTCTGGGGCGTTTCCTAGAGCGGAGCACATCCATCATGAATAACAAGTTTTACAATAACTGTCGCACTATAAACCGTTTGTCTGCAGCCCGGGCCTATGGCGGCAGGATGAAGACTACAATGAAGCTCTGTGTGGGCAGGGCTGCACTAACTACTGAGCTACTGTGTCAGCCAATCACTGAGCTCCATCAGTGACATATGCAAATGAGCTTCTGGGAAAAGGGACAGAGGCAACGTGTATTCAGGGTAAATCTCCTAAATTTTCGCCATAGTTGAGCTTTCTATAGCAGGAGGGTGTTCAGCAGGGGCGGCTCATTATATTAGCAGAAAAAAAAGTTTCTCTCCCTAAAGTCAAAGTTTCTCATTTTACGGACTATAAATACAGTATAGGTTGCAGGAGTATATTGGAGGTGAGGGGTAGTCTGCACTAAAGAAAAAAAAAAAAAAAAAAAATATAAAAATAATAATAAAAAAAAAAATAAAAAAAGAGATATACATATCGTATATAAAAAAGTGATGTGACGCCTCAGTGATCCACCACGTGCATCTGAATGAAGGTTAATGGACTTGTGCCAATTATCCGTCATGAATCAGATATTTTTTCAGATATTTTTTTAGAATTTTTGATTCTAATTTATAGAGATACTACCATTAATACTACACAATATATCAACAGGCCATAACCGCATATCACCAGCACTACAGTAGTGACTATATACTGATCATTGACAAAACTGCTGTACAAAAACCAATATTCCCACCATACGGTGAGCATAAAGTGGTAGATACCAGTCCTACAGGGGCGCTATGTAGAGCACACGTGTCACATTCTGGCCCACGGGCCAAGTCTGGCTCTCAGGGTGATTGAGTATGGCCTGCGACGCTGGGGACTATATGGGGCCACTATACTGTCTGGAGGACTATGTGGGGCCTATTATCCTGTACGGAGGACTATGTGGGGCCATTATACTGTATGGAGGACTATGTGGGGCCATTATACTGTATGGAGGACTATGTGGGGCCCATTATGCTGTATGGATGACTATGTGAGGCCCATTATACTGTATGGGTGACTATGTGAGGCCCATTTTACTGTAGGGAGGATTGTGAGGGGCCCATTATTCTGTATGGAGGACTATGTGAGGCCCATTATACTGTATGGAGGATTGTGAGGGGCCCATTATTCTGTATGGAGGAGTATGTGGGGCCTATTATTCTGTATGGAGGACTATGTGGGGCCCATAATACTGTATGGAGCACTATGAGGTGGCACATTATATTGTATGGAGGACTATGTGGGGCCATTTTTCTGTATGGAGGACTATGTGGGACCCATTATTCTGTATGGAGGATTATGTGGGGCCCATTATTCTGTATGGAAAAATATGTGGGGCCAATTATTCTGTATGGAGGACTATGAGGTGGCACATTATTCAATATTGAGGACTATGTGGGGCCTATTTTATTGTAAGAAGGACAATGAGTTGGCCCATTATTCTGTATGGAGGACTATGTGGGGACAATTATACTGTATGGAGGACTATGTGGGGCCCATGATTCTGTATGAATGACTGTGTGAGGCCCATTATACTGTATGGAGGACTATGAGGTGGTACATTATATTGTATGGAGGACTATGTGGGGCCATTATTCTGTATGGAGGACTATGTGGGGCCCATTATATTGTATCGAGGACTATTTGGGGCCATTATTCTGTATGGAGGACTATGAGGGGCCCATTATTCTGGGTGGATGACTATGTGGGGCCCATTATACTGTAAGAAGGACAAAAAGTTGGCCCATTATTCTGTATGGTGGACTATGTGGTGCTCATTATTCTGAACGGAGGACTATGTGGGGCCCATTATTCTGTATGGAAGAAGATGTGGGGCCCATTATTCTGTATGGAGGACTATGTGGGCCCATTATACTGTATGGATGACTATGTGAGGCCCATTATACTGTGTGGAGGACTATGTGTGGCCCATTATACTGTATGGGTGACTATGTGAGGCCCATTATACTGTATGGAGGATTATGAGGGGCCCATTATACTGTATGGAGGAATATGAGGGGCTCATTATACTGTATGGAGCACTATGTGGGACCATTATTCAGTATGGAGGACTATGTGGGGCCTATTATTCTGTATGGAGGACTATGTGGGGCACATTATACTGTATCGAGGAAGATGTGGGACCCATTATTCTGTATGGAGGACTATGTGGGGCCCATTATTCTGTATGGAGGACTATGTGGGGCCCATTATTCTACATGGAGGACTATGTGAGGCCCATTATACTGTATGGAGGACTATGAGGTGGCACATTATACTGTATCGAGGAAGATGTGGGACCCATTATTCTGTATGGAGGACTATGTGGGGCCCATTATTCTGTATGGAGGACTATGTGGGGCCCATTATTCTACATGGAGGACTATGTGAGGCCCATTATACTGTATGGAGGACTATGAGGTGGCACATTATATTGTATGGAGGACTATGTGGGGCCATTATTCTGTATGGAGGACTATGTGGGGCCCATTATATTGTATCGAGGACTATTTGGGGCCATTATTCTGTATGGAGGACTATGAGGGGCCCATTATTCTGGGTGGATGACTATGTGGGGCCCATTATACTGTAAGAAGGACAAAAAGTTGGCCCATTATTCTGTATGGTGGACTATGTGGTGCTCATTATTCTGTACGGAGGACTATGTGGGGCCCATTATTCTGTATGGAAGAAGATGTGGGGCCCATTATTCTGTATGGAGGACTATGTGGGCCCATTATACTGTATGGATGACTATGTGAGGCCCATTATACTGTGTGGAGGACTATGTGTGGCCCATTATACTGTATGGGTGACTATGTGAGGCCCATTATACTGTATGGAGGATTATGAGGGGCCCATTATACTGTATGGAGGATTATGAGGGGCTCATTATACTGTATGGAGCACTATGTGGGACCATTATTCAGTATAGAGGACTATGTGGGGCCTATTATTCTGTATGGAGGACTATGTGGGGCACATTATACTGTATCGAGGAAGATGTGGGACCCATTATTCTGTATGGAGGACTATGTGGGGCCCATTATTCTGTATGGAGGACTATGTGGGGCCCATTATTCTACATGGAGGACTATGTGAGGCCCATTATACTGTATGGAGGACTATGAGGTGGCACATTATACTGTATCGAGGAAGATGTGGGACCCATTATTCTGTATGGAGGACTATGTGGGGCCCATTATTCTGTATGGAGGACTATGTGGGGCCCATTATTCTACATGGAGGACTATGTGAGGCCCATTATACTGTATGGAGGACTATGAGGTGGCACATTATATTGTATGGAGGACTATGTGGGGCCATTATTCTGTATGGAGGACTATGTGGGGCCCATTATATTGAATCGAGGACTATTTGGGGCCATTATTCTGTATGGAGGACTATGAGGGGCCCATTATTCTGGGTGGATGACTATGTGGGGCCCATTATACCGTATGAAGGACAATAAGTTGGCCCATTATTCTGTATGGTGGACTGCGTGGTGCCCATTATTCTGTACGGAGGACTATGTGAGGCCCATTATACTGTATGGAGGACTATGTGGGGCCCATTATTCTGTATGGATGACTATGTGAGGCCCATTGTACTGTATGGAGGACTATGAGGTGGCACATTATATTGTATGGAGGATTATGAGGGGCCCATTATACTGTATGGAGCACTATGTGGGCCCATTATTCCGTATGGAGGACTATATGGAGCCTATTATTCTGTATCTAGGACTGTGTGGGGCCAATTTTACTGTATGGAGGACTATGAGGTGGCACATTATACTGTATGGAACACTACGTGGGCCCATTGTTCCGTATGGAGGACTATGTGGTGCCCATTATTCTGTATGGAGGACTATGTGGGGCCCATTATTCTGTATGGATGACTATGAGGCCCATTGTACTGTATGGAGAACTATGAGTTGGCACATTACATTGTACGGATAACTATGTGGGGACATTATTCTGTATGGAGGACTATGTCGGACACATTATTCTGTATGGAGGAGTATGTGGGACCCATTATTCTGTATGGAGGACTATGTGGGGCCATTATTCTGTATGGAGGACTATCTAGGGCCCATTATTTTGTATGGAGGAATATGTGGGGGCCATTATTCTGTATGGAGGACTATCTAGGGCCCATTATTTTGTATGGAGGAATATGTGGGGGCCATTATTCTGTATGGAGGACAATTAGTTGGCCTATTTTTCTGTATGGAGGACTATGTGGGGCACATTATACTGTATGGAGCAGTATGTGGGCCCATTATTGAATATGGAGGACTATGTGGGGCCTATTATTCTGTATGGAGGAGTATGTGGAGCCCATTATACTGTATGGATGACTATGTGAGGCCCATTATGCTGTGTGGAGTACTATGTGGGGCCCATTATACTGTATGGGTGACTATGTGAGACCCCTTATACTGTATGGAGGATTATAAGGGGCCCATTATACTGTATGGAGGATTATGAGGGGCTCATTATACTGTATGGATCACTATGTGGGGCCATTATTCTGTATGGAGGACTATGTGGGGCCTATTATTCTGTATGGAGGACTATGTGGGGCCCATTATACTGTATGGAGGACTATGAGGTGACACATTAAACTGTATGGAGCACTATGTGGGCCCATTATTCAGTATTGAGGACTATGTGGGGCCTATTATTCTGTATGGAGGGCTATGTGAGGCCCATTATTCTGTATGGAGGACTCAATGGGGCCCATTATACTGTATGGAGAGCTTTGTGGGGATCACAGTTGCGGCATCATATTGTGTTGGGGTCACAGTAGGGTCATCATACCGTGTGTGTGGAGGGTTACCATGGAGGAATTCACTGTGATGGTATCATACTGTGTTTGGGAGGCACTTTTTTTGCATCATACTTTATTATCTGTATTATTTATTAAGTCAAAGTTTTTTATCCTTTGGTATTACATATTTAAATTAGGCCATTGGGCCATTTGCTTTTTACTGCTCTTACATAACATTATATTATTCCAGTATGCCCTTTTTGTGATTGTGTTTTATTCTAAGATCTATTAATTAAATGTACTTTGTTCGTGGCACAACCCCTTTAAGAAAAGTTTCATCATTATATTTGATAAGGAAAAACGTCTGCAATTCTAGACATTTTTTTAAATATGAACATTAGCCTGCGACTTTGTCTAAGTTTTTAATTTTGGCCATCTGTGTATTTGAGTTTGCCATCCCTGCCATAAATCGTCTGATCGCTGTGTTGTGCGGGTCGTTATAGGTACAGGAACACATATGTCCATGGTATTTGCTGATTTGTGATGTTTATTATCTAAAAAAGCTCAAAGAAAATGCCATTATTGTAATTGTTTTTCATTATTTTTTAGTAATGTTATAGGAAAAAAATCTTTTAATTTCCCTCTATAATACAGGGACAAAAAAATACACTGCTATGTATAGATGTATCTCTATGTATCAGTAGCATTTGCCTCTGGGTTCAGAGTGTGCAAATATCGAAAATCCTCCCAGTGATATCAGCAGAGGCTGTTGCTGATAGCTTTAGTTGTTACCGGCAATGATAGCGGTTGTGGGTTTGATTCCCATGGAGACCAGAAAATGGTTTATTTCATTCATGTAAGAACAAAGCAGAGATGCAGACCCCACCCAAAGGAGCATGTGCTGACACCCATTGGACAAAAAGTGTAGTGGGTTTTATTTTAACCCCACTTAGAAATGAGAATTTCTGATGAGCCCAAAAGGGGGCAGGGTTAGGGATGGAACATAAAAGTCCCCATAAGAAAAAGTGATCCCCAATGATAAGAAGACTGAAAAGCCCTGGTCTAAGTGATCAGGAGATTGGATCTTCAAATCCCCTATGGACTGGGAAAAAAAAACATTTTTCTTCGGTCTTGGTGTTGGAGCCATAGCTGTTGCTAGAGACTATAAAGATATCTATCCTTCCCACTTAAAAAAATAAAAATACTTAAAAAATGTATCAATCATTTGTATATATTATAGGTGCTGTTTATGCTGCCAATCAATGGGATATAAGGTCCTGATCCCAGCACCTATTGGTCAAAAGACCACTCTGAAGCGCGCAGCGCCTGCATAAGCTGTGTGGGGGCTCAATGGTAAGTCCTTGTGTCCGTACACCGCTCTCAGAAAAAAATCACATCATGCAGAAATCAATGGGGTCGCTCTGCTCCCATCTGCATCAGTTATTAGACAACCCCTTTCTATTAGGACAGAGCAGATATCCATCACTGCTTACTGTTGGGAAAGAGAGCCTGATGAAGGCATTAACACTGCCCCCTGCTGGATGATGTCTGGGGCGTTTCCTAGAGTAGAGCACATCCATCATGAATAACAAGTTTTACAATAACTGTCGCACTATAAACCGTTTGTCTGCAGCCCGGGCCTATGGCGGCAGGATGAAGACTACAATGAAGCTCTGTGTGGGCAGGGCTGCACTAACTACTGAGCTACTGTGTCAGCCAATCACTGAGCTCCATCAGTGACATATGCAAATGAGCTTCTGGGAAAAGGGACAGAGGCAACGTGTATTCAGGGTAAATCTCCTAAATTTTCGCCATAGTTGAGCTTTCTATAGCAGGAGGGTGTTCAGCAGGGGCGGCTCATTATATTAGCAGAAAAAAAAGTTTCTCTCCCTAAAGTCAAAGTTTCTCATTTTACGGACTATAAATACAGTATAGGTTGCAGGAGTATATTGGAGGTGAGGGGTAGTCTGCACTAAAGAAAAAAATAAAAAAAGAAAAAAAAAAAAAAAAAAATAATAATAATAAAAAAAAAAAATAAAAAAAGAGATATACATATCGTATATAAAAAAGTGATGTGACGCCTCAGTGATCCACCACGTGCATCTGAATGAAGGTTAATGGACTTGTGCCAATTATCCGTCATGAATCAGATATTTTTTCAGATATTTTTTTAGAATTTTTGATTCTAATTTATAGAGATACTACCATTAATACTACACAATATATCAACAGGCCATAACCGCATATCACCAGCACTACAGTAGTGACTATATACTGATCATTGACAAAACTGCTGTACAAAAACCAATATTCCCACCATACGGTGAGCATAAAGTGGTAGATACCAGTCCTACAGGGGCGCTATGTAGAGCACACGTGTCACATTCTGGCCCACGGGCCAAGTCTGGCTCTCAGGGTGATTGAGTATGGCCTGCGACGCTGGGGACTATATGGGGCCACTATACTGTCTGGAGGACTATGTGGGGCCTATTATCCTGTACGGAGGACTATGTGGGGCCATTATACTGTATGGAGGACTATGTGGGGCCATTATACTGTATGGAGGACTATGTGGGGCCCATTATGCTGTATGGATGACTATGTGAGGCCCATTATACTGTATGGGTGACTATGTGAGGCCCATTTTACTGTAGGGAGGATTGTGAGGGGCCCATTATTCTGTATGGAGGACTATGTGAGGCCCATTATACTGTATGGAGGATTGTGAGGGGCCCATTATTCTGTATGGAGGAGTATGTGGGGCCTATTATTCTGTATGGAGGACTATGTGGGGCCCATAATACTGTATGGAGCACTATGAGGTGGCACATTATATTGTATGGAGGACTATGTGGGGCCATTTTTCTGTATGGAGGACAATGTGGGACCCATTATTCTGTATGGAGGACTATCTAGGACCCATTATTCTGTATGGAGGACTATGTGGGGCCCATTATTCTGTATGGAGGACTATGTGGGGCCCATTATTCTACATGGAGGACTATGTGAGGCCCATTATACTGTATGGAGGACTATGAGGTGGCACATTATACTGTATCGAGGAAGATGTGGGACCCATTATTCTGTATGGAGGACTATGTGGGGCCCATTATTCTGTATGGAGGACTATGTGGGGCCCATTATTCTACATGGAGGACTATGTGAGGCCCATTATACTGTATGGAGGACTATGAGGTGGCACATTATATTGTATGGAGGACTATGTGGGGCCATTATTCTGTATGGAGGACTATGTGGGGCCCATTATATTGTATCGAGGACTATTTGGGGCCATTATTCTGTATGGAGGACTATGAGGGGCCCATTATTCTGGGTGGATGACTATGTGGGGCCCATTATACTGTAAGAAGGACAAAAAGTTGGCCCATTATTCTGTATGGTGGACTATGTGGTGCTCATTATTCTGTACGGAGGACTATGTGGGGCCCATTATTCTGTATGGAAGAAGATGTGGGGCCCATTATTCTGTATGGAGGACTATGTGGGCCCATTATACTGTATGGATGACTATGTGAGGCCCATTATACTGTGTGGAGGACTATGTGTGGCCCATTATACTGTATGGGTGACTATGTGAGGCCCATTATACTGTATGGAGGATTATGAGGGGCCCATTATACTGTATGGAGGATTATGAGGGGCTCATTATACTGTATGGAGCACTATGTGGGACCATTATTCAGTATAGAGGACTATGTGGGGCCTATTATTCTGTATGGAGGACTATGTGGGGCACATTATACTGTATCGAGGAAGATGTGGGACCCATTATTCTGTATGGAGGACTATGTGGGGCCCATTATTCTGTATGGAGGACTATGTGGGGCCCATTATTCTACATGGAGGACTATGTGAGGCCCATTATACTGTATGGAGGACTATGAGGTGGCACATTATACTGTATCGAGGAAGATGTGGGACCCATTATTCTGTATGGAGGACTATGTGGGGCCCATTATTCTGTATGGAGGACTATGTGGGGCCCATTATTCTACATGGAGGACTATGTGAGGCCCATTATACTGTATGGAGGACTATGAGGTGGCACATTATATTGTATGGAGGACTATGTGGGGCCATTTTTCTGTATGGAGGACTATGTGGGGCCCATTATATTGAATCGAGGACTATTTGGGGCCATTATTCTGTATGGAGGACTATGAGGGGCCCATTATTCTGGGTGGATGACTATGTGGGGTCCATTATACCGTATGAAGGACAATAAGTTGGCCCATTATTCTGTATGGTGGACTGCGTGGTGCCCATTATTCTGTACGGAGGACTATGTGAGGCCCATTATACTGTATGGAGGACTATGTGGGGCCCATTATTCTGTATGGATGACTATGTGAGGCCCATTGTACTGTATGGAGGACTATGAGGTGGCACATTATATTGTATGGAGGATTATGAGGGGCCCATTATACTGTATGGAGCACTATGTGGGCCCATTATTCCGTATGGAGGACTATATGGAGCCTATTATTCTGTATCTAGGACTGTGTGGGGCCAATTTTACTGTATGGAGGACTATGAGGTGGCACATTATACTGTATGGAACACTACGTGGGCCCATTATTCCGTATGGAGGACTATGTGGTGCCCATTATTCTGTATGGAGGACTATGTGGGGCCCATTATTCTGTATGGATGACTATGAGGCCCATTGTACTGTATGGAGAACTATGAGTTGGCACATTACATTGTACGGATAACTATGTGGGGACATTATTCTGTATGGAGGACTATGTCGGACACATTATTCTGTATGGAGGAGTATGTGGGACCCATTATTCTGTATGGAGGACTATGTGGGGCCATTATTCTGTATGGAGGACTATCTAGGGCCCATTATTTTGTATGGAGGAATATGTGGGGGCCATTATTCTGTATGGAGGACTATCTAGGGCCCATTATTTTGTATGGAGGAATATGTGGGGGCCATTATTCTGTATGGAGGACAATTAGTTGGCCTATTTTTCTGTATGGAGGACTATGTGGGGCACATTATACTGTATGGAGCAGTATGTGGGCCCATTATTGAATATGGAGGACTATGTGGGGCCTATTATTCTGTATGGAGGAGTATGTGGAGCCCATTATACTGTATGGATGACTATGTGAGGCCCATTATGCTGTGTGGAGTACTATGTGGGGCCCATTATACTGTATGGGTGACTATGTGAGACCCCTTATACTGTATGGAGGATTATGAGGGGCCCATTATACTGTATGGAGGATTATGAGGGGCTCATTATACTGTATGGATCACTATGTGGGGCCATTATTCTGTATGGAGGACTATGTGGGGCCTATTATTCTGTATGGAGGACTATGTGGGGCCCATTATACTGTATGGAGGACTATGAGGTGACACATTAAACTGTATGGAGCACTATGTGGGCCCATTATTCAGTATTGAGGACTATGTGGGGCCTATTATTCTGTATGGAGGGCTATGTGAGGCCCATTATTCTGTATGGAGGACTCAATGGGGCCCATTATACTGTATGGAGAGCTTTGTGGGGATCACAGTTGCGGCATCATATTGTGTTGGGGTCACAGTAGGGTCATCATACCGTGTGTGTGGAGGGTTACCATGGAGGAATTCACTGTGATGGTATCATACTGTGTTTGGGAGGCACTTTTTTTGCATCATACTTTATTATCTGTATTATTTATTAAGTCAAAGTTTTTTATCTTTTGTTATTACATATTTAAATTAGGCCATTGGGCCATTTGCTTTTTACTGCTCTTACATAACATTATATTATTCCAGTATGCCCTTTTTGTGATTGTGTTTTATTCTAAGATCTATTAATTAAATGTACTTTGTTCGTGGCACAACCCCTTTAAGAAAAGTTTCATCATTATATTTGATAAGGAAAAACGTCTGCAATTCTAGACATTTTTTTAAATATGAACATTAGCCTGCGACTTTGTCTAAGTTTTTAATTTTGGCCATCTGTGTATTTGAGTTTGCCATCCCTGCCATAAATCGTCTGATCGCTGTGTTGTGTGGGTCGTTATAGGTACAGGAACACATATGTCCATGGTATTTGCTGATTTGTGATGTTTATTATCTAAAAAAGCTCAATGAAAATGCCATTATTGTAATTGTTTTTCATTATTTTTTAGTAATGTTATAGGAAAAAAATCTTTTAATTTCCCTCTATAATACAGGGACAAAAAAATACACTGCTATGTATAGATGTATCTCTATGTATCAGTAGCATTTGCCTCTGGGTTCAGAGTGTGCAAATATCGAAAATCCTCCCAGTGATATCAGCAGAGGCTGTTGCTCATAGCTTTAGTTGTTACCGGCAATGATAGCGGTTGTGGGTTTGATTCCCATGGAGACCAGAAAATGGTTTATTTCATTCATGTAAGAACAAAGCAGAGATGCAGACCCCACCCAAAGGAGCATGTGCTGACACCCATTGGACAAAAAGTGTAGTGGGTTTTATTTTAACCCCACTTAGAAATGAGAATTTCTGATGAGCCCAAAAGGGGGCAGGGTTAGGGATGGAACATAAAAGTCCCCATAAGAAAAAGTGATCCCCAATGATAAGAAGACTGAAAAGCCCTGATCTAAGTGATCAGGAGATTGGATCTTCAAATCCCCTATGGACTGGGAAAAAAAAACATTTTTCTTCGGTCTTGGTGTTGGAGCCATAGCTGTTGCTAGAGACTATGAAGATATCTATCCTTCCCACTTAAAAAAATAAAAATACTTAAAAAATGTATCAATCATTTGTATATATTATAGGTGCTGTTTATGCTGCCAATCAATGGGATATAAGGTCCTGATCCCAGCACCTATTGGTCAAAAGACCACTCTGAAGCGCGCAGCGCCTGCATAAGCTGTGTGGGGGCTCAATGGTAAGTCCTTGTGTCCGTACACCGCTCTCAGAAAAAAATCACATCATGCAGAAATCAATGGGGTCGCTCTGCTCCCATCTGCATCAGTTATTAGACAACCCCTTTCTATTAGGACAGAGCAGATATCCATCACTGCTTAATGTTGGGAAAGAGAGCCTGATGAAGGCATTAACACTGCCCCCTGCTGGATGATGTCTGGGGCGTTTCCTAGAGCGGAGCACATCCATCATGAATAACAAGTTTTACAATAACTGTCGCACTATAAACCGTTTGTCTGCAGCCCGGGCCTATGGCGGCAGGATGAAGACTACAATGAAGCTCTGTGTGGGCAGGGCTGCACTAACTACTGAGCTACTGTGTCAGCCAATCACTGAGCTCCATCAGTGACATATGCAAATGAGCTTCTGGGAAAAGGGACAGAGGCAACGTGTATTCAGGGTAAATCTCCTAAATTTTCGCCATAGTTGAGCTTTCTATAGCAGGAGGGTGTTCAGCAGGGGCGGCTCATTATATTAGCAGAAAAAAAAGTTTCTCTCCCTAAAGTCAAAGTTTCTCATTTTACGGACTATAAATACAGTATAGGTTGCAGGAGTATATTGGAGGTGAGGGGTAGTCTGCACTAAAGAAAAAAAGAAAAAAAAAAAAAAAAAAAAAAATAATAATAAAAAAAAAATAAAAAAAGAGATATACATATCGTATATAAAAAAGTGATGTGACGCCTCAGTGATCCACCACGTGCATCTGAATGAAGGTTAATGGACTTGTGCCAATTATCCATCATGAATCAGATATTTTTTCAGATATTTTTTTAGAATTTTTGATTCTAATTTATAGAGATACTACCATTAATACTACACAATATATCAACAGGCCATAACCGCATATCACCAGCACTACAGTAGTGACTATATACTGATCATTGACAAAACTGCTGTACAAAAACCAATATTCCCACCATACGGTGAGCATAAAGTGGTAGATACCAGTCCTACAGGGGCGCTATGTAGAGCACACGTGTCACATTCTGGCCCACGGGCCAAGTCTGGCTCTCAGGGTGATTGAGTATGGCCTGCGACGCTGGGGACTATATGGGGCCACTATACTGTCTGGAGGACTATGTGGGGCCCATTATACTGTATGGGTGACTATGTGAGGCCCATTATACTGTATGGAGGATTATGAGGGGCCCATTATACTGTATGGAGGATTATGAGGGGCTCATTATACTGTATGGAGCACTATGTGGGACCATTATTCAGTATGGAGGACTATGTGGGGCCTATTATTCTGTATGGAGGACTATGTGGGGCACATTATACTGTATCGAGGAAGATGTGGGACCCATTATTCTGTATGGAGGACTATGTGGGGCCCATTATTCTGTATGGAGGACTATGTGGGGCCCATTATTCTACATGGAGGACTATGTGAGGCCCATTATACTGTATGGAGGACTATGAGGTGGCACATTATACTGTATCGAGGAAGATGTGGGACCCATTATTCTGTATGGAGGACTATGTGGGGCAAATTATTCTGTATGGAGGACTATGTGGGGCCCATTATTCTACATGGAGGACTATGTGAGGCCCATTATACTGTATGGAGGACTATGAGGTGGCACATTATATTGTATGGATGACAATGTGGGGCCATTATTCTGTATGGAGGACTATGTGGGGCCCATTATATTGTATCGAGGACTATTTGGGGCCATAATTCTGTATGGAGGACTATGAGGGGCCCATTATTCTGGGTGGATGACTATGTGGGGCCCATTATACTGTAAGAAGGACAAAAAGTTGGCCCATTATTCTGTATGGTGGACTATGTGGTGCTCATTATTCTGTACGGAGGACTATGTGGGGCCCATTATTCTGTATGGAAGAAGATGTGGGGCCCATTATTCTGTATGGAGGACTATGTGGGCCCATTATACTGTATGGATGACTATGTGAGGCCCATTATACTGTGTGGAGGACTATGTGTGGCCCATTATACTGTATGGGTGACTATGTGAGGCCCATTATACTGTATGGAGGATTATGAGGGGCCCATTATACTGTATGGAGGATTATGAGGGGCTCATTATACTGTACGGAGCACTATGTGGGACCATTATTCAGTATGGAGGACTATGTGGGGCCTATTATTCTGTATGGAGGACTATGTGGGGCACATTATACTGTATCGAGGAAGATGTGGGACCCATTATTCTGTATGGAGGACTATGTGGGGCCCATTATTCTGTATGGAGGACTATGTGGGGCCCATTATTCTACATGGAGGACTATGTGAGGCCCATTATACTGTATGGAGGACTATGAGGTGGCACATTATACTGTATCGAGGAAGATGTGGGACCCATTATTCTGTATGGAGGACTATGTGGGGCCCATTATTCTGTATGGAGGACTATGTGGGGCCCATTATTCTATATGGAGGACTATGTGAGGCCCATTATACTGTATGGAGGACTATGAGGTAGCACATTATATTGTATGGAGGACTATGTGGGGCCATTATTCTGTATGGAGGACTATGTGGGGCCCATTATATTGAATCGAGGACTATTTGGGGCCATTATTCTGTATGGAGGATTATGAGGGGCCCATTATTCTGGGTGGATGACTATGTGGGGCCCATTATACCGTATGAAGGACAATAAGTTGGCCCATTATTTTGTATGGTGGACTGCGTGGTGCCCATTATTCTGTACGGAGGACTATGTGAGGCCCATTATACTGTATGGAGGACTATGTGGGGCCCATTATTCTGTATGGATGACTATGTGAGGCCCATTGTACTGTATGGAGGACTATGAGGTGGCACATTATATTGTATGGAGGATTATGAGGGGCCCATTATACTGTATGGAGCACTATGTGGGCCCATTATTCAGTATGGAGGACTATATGGAGCCTATTATTCTGTATCTAGGACTATGTGGGGCCAATTTTACTGTATGGAGGACTATGAGGTGGCACATTATACTGTATGGAACACTACATGGGCCCATTATTCCGTATGGAGGACTATGTGGTGCCCATTATTCTGTATGGAGGACTATGTGGGGCCCATTATTCTGTATGGATGACTATGAGGGGCCTATTATTCTGTATGGAGGACTATGTGGGGCCCATTATACTGTATGGAGGACTATGAGGTGACACATTAAACTGTATGGAGCACTATGTGGGCCCATTATTCAGTATTGAGGACTATGTGGGGCCTATTATTCTGTATGGAGGGCTATGTGAGGCCCATTATTCTGTATGGAGGACTCAATGGGGCCCATTATACTGTATGGAGAGCTTTGTGGGGATCACAGTTGCGGCATCATATTGTGTTGGGGTCACAGTAGGGTCATCATACCGTGTGTGTGGAGGGTTACCATGGAGGAATTCACTGTGATGGTATCATACTGTGTTTGGGAGGCACTTTTTTTGCATCATACTTTATTATCTGTATTATTTATTAAGTCAAAGTTTTTTATCTTTTGTTATTACATATTTAAATTAGGCCATTGGGCCATTTGCTTTTTACTGCTCTTACATAACATTATATTATTCCAGTATGCCCTTTTTGTGATTGTGTTTTATTCTAAGATCTATTAATTAAATGTACTTTGTTCGTGGCACAACCCCTTTAAGAAAAGTTTCATCATTATATTTGATAAGGAAAAACGTCTGCAATTCTAGACATTTTTTTAAATATGAACATTAGCCTGCGACTTTGTCTAAGTTTTTAATTTTGGCCATCTGTGTATTTGAGTTTGCCATCCCTGCCATAAATCGTCTGATCGCTGTGTTGTGCGGGTCGTTATAGGTACAGGAACACATATGTCCATGGTATTTGCTGATTTGTGATGTTTATTATCTAAAAAAGCTCAATGAAAATGCCATTATTGTAATTGTTTTTCATTATTTTTTAGTAATGTTATAGGAAAAAAATCTTTTAATTTCCCTCTATAATACAGGGACAAAAAAATACACTGCTATGTATAGATGTATCTCTATGTATCAGTAGCATTTGCCTCTGGGTTCAGAGTGTGCAAATATCGAAAATCCTCCCAGTGATATCAGCAGAGGCTGTTGCTCATAGCTTTAGTTGTTACCGGCAATGATAGCGGTTGTGGGTTTGATTCCCATGGAGACCAGAAAATGGTTTATTTCATTCATGTAAGAACAAAGCAGAGATGCAGACCCCACCCAAAGGAGCATGTGCTGACACCCATTGGACAAAAAGTGTAGTGGGTTTTATTTTAACCCCACTTAGAAATGAGAATTTCTGATGAGCCCAAAAGGGGGCAGGGTTAGGGATGGAACATAAAAGTCCCCATAAGAAAAAGTGATCCCCAATGATAAGAAGACTGAAAAGCCCTGATCTAAGTGATCAGGAGATTGGATCTTCAAATCCCCTATGGACTGGGAAAAAAAAACATTTTTCTTCGGTCTTGGTGTTGGAGCCATAGCTGTTGCTAGAGACTATGAAGATATCTATCCTTCCCACTTAAAAAAATAAAAATACTTAAAAAATGTATCAATCATTTGTATATATTATAGGTGCTGTTTATGCTGCCAATCAATGGGATATAAGGTCCTGATCCCAGCACCTATTGGTCAAAAGACCACTCTGAAGCGCGCAGCGCCTGCATAAGCTGTGTGGGGGCTCAATGGTAAGTCCTTGTGTCCGTACACCGCTCTCAGAAAAAAATCACATCATGCAGAAATCAATGGGGTCGCTCTGCTCCCATCTGCATCAGTTATTAGACAACCCCTTTCTATTAGGACAGAGCAGATATCCATCACTGCTTACTGTTGGGAAAGAGAGCCTGATGAAGGCATTAACACTGCCCCCTGCTGGATGATGTCTGGGGCGTTTCCTAGAGCGGAGCACATCCATCATGAATAACAAGTTTTACAATAACTGTCGCACTATAAACCGTTTGTCTGCAGCCCGGGCCTATGGCGGCAGGATGAAGACTACAATGAAGCTCTGTGTGGGCAGGGCTGCACTAACTACTGAGCTACTGTGTCAGCCAATCACTGAGCTCCATCAGTGACATATGCAAATGAGCTTCTGGGAAAAGGGACAGAGGCAACGTGTATTCAGGGTAAATCTCCTAAATTTTCGCCATAGTTGAGCTTTCTATAGCAGGAGGGTGTTCAGCAGGGGCGGCTCATTATATTAGCAGAAAAAAAAGTTTCTCTCCCTAAAGTCAAAGTTTCTCATTTTACGGACTATAAATACAGTATAGGTTGCAGGAGTATATTGGAGGTGAGGGGTAGTCTGCACTAAAGAAAAAAAAAAAAAAAAAAAAAAAAAAAAAATAATAATAAAAAAAAAATAAAAAAAGAGATATACATATCGTATATAAAAAAGTGATGTGACGCCTCAGTGATCCACCACGTGCATCTGAATGAAGGTTAATGGACTTGTGCCAATTATCCATCATGAATCAGATATTTTTTCAGATATTTTTTTAGAATTTTTGATTCTAATTTATAGAGATACTACCATTAATACTACACAATATATCAACAGGCCATAACCGCATATCACCAGCACTACAGTAGTGACTATATACTGATCATTGACAAAACTGCTGTACAAAAACCAATATTCCCACCATACGGTGAGCATAAAGTGGTAGATACCAGTCCTACAGGGGCGCTATGTAGAGCACACGTGTCACATTCTGGCCCACGGGCCAAGTCTGGCTCTCAGGGTGATTGAGTATGGCCTGCGACGCTGGGGACTATATGGGGCCACTATACTGTCTGGAGGACTATGTGGGGCCCATTATACTGTATGGGTGACTATGTGAGGCCCATTATACTGTATGGAGGATTATGAGGGGCCCATTATACTGTATGGAGGATTATGAGGGGCTCATTATACTGTATGGAGCACTATGTGGGACCATTATTCAGTATGGAGGACTATGTGGGGCCTATTATTCTGTATGGAGGACTATGTGGGGCACATTATACTGTATCGAGGAAGATGTGGGACCCATTATTCTGTATGGAGGACTATGTGGGGCCCATTATTCTGTATGGAGGACTATGTGGGGCCCATTATTCTACATGGAGGACTATGTGAGGCCCATTATACTGTATGGAGGACTATGAGGTGGCACATTATACTGTATCGAGGAAGATGTGGGACCCATTATTCTGTATGGAGGACTATGTGGGGCAAATTATTCTGTATGGAGGACTATGTGGGGCCCATTATTCTACATGGAGGACTATGTGAGGCCCATTATACTGTATGGAGGACTATGAGGTGGCACATTATATTGTATGGATGACAATGTGGGGCCATTATTCTGTATGGAGGACTATGTGGGGCCCATTATATTGTATCGAGGACTATTTGGGGCCATAATTCTGTATGGAGGACTATGAGGGGCCCATTATTCTGGGTGGATGACTATGTGGGGCCCATTATACTGTAAGAAGGACAAAAAGTTGGCCCATTATTCTGTATGGTGGACTATGTGGTGCTCATTATTCTGTACGGAGGACTATGTGGGGCCCATTATTCTGTATGGAAGAAGATGTGGGGCCCATTATTCTGTATGGAGGACTATGTGGGCCCATTATACTGTATGGATGACTATGTGAGGCCCATTATACTGTGTGGAGGACTATGTGTGGCCCATTATACTGTATGGGTGACTATGTGAGGCCCATTATACTGTATGGAGGATTATGAGGGGCCCATTATACTGTATGGAGGATTATGAGGGGCTCATTATACTGTACGGAGCACTATGTGGGACCATTATTCAGTATGGAGGACTATGTGGGGCCTATTATTCTGTATGGAGGACTATGTGGGGCACATTATACTGTATCGAGGAAGATGTGGGACCCATTATTCTGTATGGAGGACTATGTGGGGCCCATTATTCTGTATGGAGGACTATGTGGGGCCCATTATTCTACATGGAGGACTATGTGAGGCCCATTATACTGTATGGAGGACTATGAGGTGGCACATTATACTGTATCGAGGAAGATGTGGGACCCATTATTCTGTATGGAGGACTATGTGGGGCCCATTATTCTGTATGGAGGACTATGTGGGGCCCATTATTCTACATGGAGGACTATGTGAGGCCCATTATACTGTATGGAGGACTATGAGGTAGCACATTATATTGTATGGAGGACTATGTGGGGCCATTATTCTGTATGGAGGACTATGTGGGGCCCATTATATTGAATCGAGGACTATTTGGGGCCATTATTCTGTATGGAGGATTATGAGGGGCCCATTATTCTGGGTGGATGACTATGTGGGGCCCATTATACCGTATGAAGGACAATAAGTTGGCCCATTATTTTGTATGGTGGACTGCGTGGTGCCCATTATTCTGTACGGAGGACTATGTGAGGCCCATTATACTGTATGGAGGACTATGTGGGGCCCATTATTCTGTATGGATGACTATGTGAGGCCCATTGTACTGTATGGAGGACTATGAGGTGGCACATTATATTGTATGGAGGATTATGAGGGGCCCATTATACTGTATGGAGCACTATGTGGGCCCATTATTCAGTATGGAGGACTATATGGAGCCTATTATTCTGTATCTAGGACTATGTGGGGCCAATTTTACTGTATGGAGGACTATGAGGTGGCACATTATACTGTATGGAACACTACATGGGCCCATTATTCCGTATGGAGGACTATGTGGTGCCCATTATTCTGTATGGAGGACTATGTGGGGCCCATTATTCTGTATGGATGACTATGAGGCCCATTGTACTGTATGGAGGACTATGAGTTGGCACATTACATTGTACGGATAACTATGTGGGGCCATTATTCTGTATGGAAGACAATGTGGGGACATTATTCTGTATGGAGGACTATGTCGGACACATTATTCTGTATGGAGGAGTATGTGGGACCCATTATTCTGTATGGAGGACTATGTGGGGCCATTATTCTGTATGGAGGACTATCTAGGGCCCATTATTTTGTATGGAGGAATATGTGGGGGCCATTATTCTGTATGGAGGACTATCTAGGGCCCATTATTTTGTATGGAGGAATATGTGGGGGCCATTATTCTGTATGGAGGACAATTAGTTGGCCTATTTTTCTGCATGGAGGACTATGTGGGGCACATTATACTGTATGGAGCAGTATGTGGGCCCATTATTGAATATGGAGGACTATGTGGGGCCTATTATTCTGTATGGAGGAGTATGTGGAGCCCATTATACTGTATGGATGACTATGTGAGGCCCATTATGCTGTGTGGAGTACTATGTGGAGCCCATTATACTGTATGGGTGACTATGTGAGACCCCTTATACTGTATGGAGGATTATGAGGGGCCCATTATACTGTATGGAGGATTATGAGGGGCTCATACTGTATGGATCACTATGTGGGGCCATTATTCTGTATGGAGGACTATGTGGGGCCTATTATTCTGTATGGAGGACTATGTGGGGCCCATTATACTGTATGGAGGACTATGAGGTGACACATTAAACTGTATGGAGCACTATGTGGGCCCATTATTCAGTATTGAGGACTATGTGGGGCCTATTATTCTGTATGGAGGGCTATGTGAGGCCCATTATTCTGTATGGAGGGCTATGTGAGGCCCATTATACTGTATGGAGGGCTTTGTGGGGATCACAGTTGCGGCATCATATTGTGTTGGGGTCACAGTAGGGTCATCATACCGTGTGTGTGGAGGGTTACCATGGAGGAATTCACTGTGAGGGTATCATACTGTGTTTGGGAGGCACTTTTTTTGCATCATACTTTATTATCTGTATTATTTATTAAGTCAAAGTTTTTTATCTTTTGTTATTACATATTTAAATTAGGCCATTGGGCCATTTGCTTTTTACTGCTCTTACATAACATTATATTATTCCAGTATGCCCTTTTTGTGATTGTCTTTTATTTTATTCTAAGATCTATTAATTAAAATGTACTTTGTTCATGGCACAACCCCTTTAAGAAAAGTTTCATCATTATATTTGATAAGGAAAAACGTCTATGATTCTATGATTCTATGATTCTATCTATTAATTAAAATGTACTTTGTTCATGGCACAACCCCTTTAAGAAAAGTTTCATCATTATATTTGATAAGGAAAAACGTCTGCAATTCTAGACATTTTTTTAAATATGAACATTAGCCTGCGACTTTGTCTAAGTTTTTAATTTTGGCCATCTGTGTATTTGAGTTTGCCATCCCTGCCATAAATCGTCTAATCACTGTGTTGTGCGGGTCGTTATAGGTACAGGAACACATATGTCCATGGTATTTGCTGATTTGTGATGTTTATTATCTTAAAAAGCTCAATGAAAATGCCATTATTGTAATTGTTTTTCATTATTTTTTAGTAATGTTATAGGAAAAAAATCTTTTAATTTCCCTCTATAATACAGGGACAAAAAAATACACTGCTATGTATAGATGTATCTCTATGTATCAGTAGCATTTGCCTGTGGGTTCAGATTGTGCAAATATCGAAAATCCTCCGTGATGTCAGCAGAGGCTGTTGCTCATAGCTTTAGTTGTTACCGGCAATGATAGCGGTTGTGGGTTTGATTCCCATGGAGACCAGAAAATGGTTTATTTCATTCATGTAAGAACAAAGCAGAGATGCAGACCCCACCCAAAGGAGCATGTGCTGACACCCATTGGACAAAAAGTGTAGTGGGTTTTATTTTAACCCCACCTAGAAGTGAGAATTTCTGATGAGCCCAAAAGGGGGCAGGGTTAGGGACGGAAC
This sequence comes from Phyllobates terribilis, assembly GCF_046119375.1. Lineage (NCBI taxonomy): Eukaryota > Metazoa > Chordata > Amphibia > Anura > Dendrobatidae > Phyllobates > Phyllobates terribilis. Next base: position 2,715,832 of record NW_027363003.1, on the reverse strand, counting down.
ATAAAAGTCCCCATAAGAAAAAGTGATCCCCAATGATAAGAAGACTGAAAAGCCCTGATCTAAGTGATCAGGAGATTGGATCTTCAAATCCCCTATAGATTAGGAAAAAAAAACATTTTTCTTCGGTCTTGGTGTTGGAGCCATAGCTGTTGCTAGAGATTATAAAGATATCTATCCTTCCCACTTAAAAAAATAAAAATACTTAAAAAATGTATCAATCATTTGTATATATTATAGGTGCTGTTTATGCTGCCAATCAATAGGATATAAGGTCCTGATCCCAGCACCTATTGGTCAAAAGACCACTCTGAAGTGCGCAGCGCCTGCATAAGCTGTGTGGGGGCTCAATGGTAAGTCCTTGTGTCCGTACACCGCTCTCAGAAAAAAATCACATCATGCAGAAATCAATGGGGTCGCTCTGCTCCCATCTGCATCAGTTATTAGACAACCCCTTTCTATTAGGACAGAGCAGATATCCATCACTGCTTACTGTTCGGAAAGAGAGCCTGATGAAGGCATTAACACTGCCCCCTGCTGGATGATGTCTGGGGCGTTTCCTAGAGTAGAGCACATCCATCATGAATAACAAGTTTTACAATAACTGTCGCACTATAAACCGTTTGTCTGCAGCCCGGGCCTATGGCGGCAGGATGAAGACTACAATGAAGCTCTGTGTGGGCAGGGCTGCACTAACTACTAAGCTACTGTGTCAGCCAATCACTGAGCTCCATCAGTGACATATGCAAATGAGCTTCTGGGAAAAGGGACAGAGGCAACGTGTATTCAGGGTAAATCTCCTAAATTTTCGCCGTAGTTGAGCTTTCTATAGCAGGAGGGTGTTCAGCAGGGGCGGCTCATTATATTAGCAGAAAAAAAAGTTTCTCTCCCTAAAGTCAAAGTTTCTCATTTTACGGACTATAAATACAGTATAGGTCGCAGGAGTATATTGGAGGTGAGGGGTAGTCTGCACTAAAGAAAAAAAGAAAAAAAAAAAAGAGATATACATATCGTATATAAAAAAGTGATGTGACGCCTCAGTGTCTGCACTAAAGAAAAAAAAAAGAAAAAAAAATAAAAAAAAAAATAAAAAAAGAGATATACATATCGTATATAAAAAAGTGATGTAACGCCTCAGTGTCTGCACTAAAGAAAAAAAAAAGAAAAAAAGAGATATACATAGCGTATATAAAAAAGTGATGTGACGCCTCAGTGATCCACCACGTGCATCTGAATGAAGGTTAATGGACTTGTGCCAATTATCCGTCATGAATCAGATATTTTTTTAGAATTTTTAATTTTAATTTATAGAGATACTACCATTAATACTACACAATATATCAACAGGCCATAGCCGCATATCACCAGCACTACAGTACTGACTATATACTGATCATTGACCAAACTGCTGTACAAAAACCAATATTCCCACCATACGGTGAGCATAAAGTAGTAGATACCAGTCCTACAGGGGCGCTATGTAGAGCACACGTGTCACATTCTGGCCCACGGGCCAAGTCTGGCTCTCAGGGTGATTGTGTTTGGCCTGCGACGCTGGGGACTATATGGGGCCACTATACTGTCTGGGGGACTATATGGGGCCACTATACTGTCTGGAGGACTATGTGGGGCTATTATACTGTCTGGAGGACTATGTGGGGCCATTATACTGTCTGGAGGACTATGTGGGGCCTATTATCCTGTAAGGAGGACTATGTGAGGCCATTATACTGTATGGAGGACTATGTGAGGCCATTATACTATATGAAGGACTATGTGGGGCCAATATTATGTATGGAGGACTATGTGGGGCACATTATTCTGTATGGAGGACTATCTAGGGCCCATTATTCTGTATAGAGGAATATGTGGGGCCCATTATTCTGTATGAAGGACAATAAGATGGCCCATTATTCTGTATGGAGGACTATCTGGGGCACATTATAATGTATGGAGCCTTATGTGGGCCCATTATTCAGAATGGAGGACTATGTGGGGCCTATTATTCTGCATGGAGGAAGATATGGGGCCCAGTATACTGTATGGATGACTATGTGAGGCCCATTATACTGTGTGGAGGACTATGTGGGGCCCATTATACTGTATGGGTGACTATGTGAGGCCCATTATACTGTAAGGAGGATTATGAGGGGCCCATTATACTGTATGGAGGATTATGAGGGGCCCATTATACTGTATTAAGCACTATGTGGGCCAATTATTCAGTATGGAGGACTATGTGGGGCCTATTATTCTGTATGGAGGACTATGTGGGGCCCATTATACTGTATGCAGGACTATGAGGTGGCACATTATACTGTATGGAGCACTATGTGGGCCCATTATTCAGTTTAGGCGACTATGTGGGGCCTATTATTCGGTATGGAGGACTATGTGGGCCCATTATTCTTTATGGAGGACTATGTTGGGCCCATTATTCTTTATGGAGGACTATGTGGGGCCCATTATTCTGTTTGTAGGACTATCTAGGGCCCATTATTCTGTATTGAGGAATATGTGGGGCCCATTATTCTTTATGGATTACAATGAGTTGGCCCATTATTCTGTATGGAGGACTATGTGGGGCACATTTTACTGTATGGTGCACTATGTGGGCCCATTATTCAGTATGGAGGACTATGTGGGGCCTATTATTCTGTATGGAGGAAGATGTGTGGCCCATTATTCTATATGGAGGACTATGTGGGGCCCATTATAATATATGAAGGACTATGTGGGGCCCATTATTCTGTATGGATGACTATGTGAGGCCCATTATACTGTATGGAGGACTATGAGGTGGCACATTATATTGTATGGAGGATTATGAGGGGCCCATTATACTGTATGGAGCACTATGTGGGGCCATTATTCAGTATGGAGGACTATGTGGGGCCTATTTTTCTGTATCTAAGACTAAGCTGGGCCCATTATACTGTATGGAGGACTATGTGGTGGCACATTATATTGTATAGATAACTATGTGCGGCCATTTTTCTGTATGGAGGACGATGTGGGGCCATTATTCTGTATGGAGGAATATGTGGGGCCCATTATTCTGTATGGAGGACTATCTAGGGCCCATTATTCTGTATGGAGGAATATGTGAGGGCCATTATTCTGTATGGAGGACAATGAGTTGGCCCATTATTCTGTATGGAGGACTATGTGGGGCACATTATACTGTATGGAGCACTATGTGGGGCCCATTATTCAGTATGGAGGACTATGTGGGGCCTATTATTCTGTATGGAGGAAGATGTGGGGCCCATTATTCTGTATGGAGGACTATGTGGGGCCCATTATACTGAATGGATGATTATGTGAGGCCCATTATACTGTGTGGAGGATCATGTGGCGCCCATTATACTGTATGGGTGACTATATGAGGCCCATTATACTGTATGGAGGATTATGAGAGGCCCATTATACTGTATGGAGGATTATGAGGGGCTCATTATACTGTATGGAGCACTATGTGGGCCCACTATACTGTATGGAGCACTATGTGGGCCCACTATTCAGTATGGAGGACTATGTGGGGCCTATTATTCTGTATGGAGGAAGATGTGGGGCCTATTATTCTGTATGGACTACTATGTGGGGCCCATTATACTGTATGGATGACTATGTGAGGCCCATTATACTGTATGGAGGACTATGAGGTGGCACATTATATTGTATGGAGGACTATGTGGGGCCAATATTCTGTATGGAGGACTATGTGGGGCCCATTATATTGTATTGAGGACTATGAGGGGCCCATTATTCTGGGTGGATGACTATGTGGGGCCCATTATAATGTATGAAGGACAATAAGTTGGCCCATTATTCTGTATGGAGGACTATGTGGTGCCGATTAATCTGTATGGAGGACTATGTGAAGCCCATTATACTGTATGGAGGACTATGTGGGGCCCATTATTCTGTATGGATGACTATCTGAGGGCCGTTATACTGTATGGAGGACTATGAGGTGGCACATTATATTGTATGGAGGATTATGAGGGGCCCATTATACTGTATGGAGCACTATTTGGGCCCATTATTCTGTATGGAGGACTATGTGGGGCCCATTATACTGTATGGAGGACTATGAGGTGGCACGTTATTCTGTATGGAGCACTATGTGGGCCTATTATTCTGTATGCAGGAATATGTGGTGCCCATTATTCTGTATGGAGGACTATGTGGGGCCCATTATACTGTATGGATGACTGTGAGGCCAATTATACTGTATGGAGGACTATGAGGTGTCACATTATATTGTATGGAAAACTATGTGGGGCCATTATTGTGTATGGAGGACGATGTGGGGCCATTATTCTGTATGGAGGACTATGTGGCACCCAATATTCTGCATGGAGGACTATGTGGGGCCATTATTCTGTATGGGGGACTATGTGGGGCCATTATTCTGTATGGAGGACTATGTGAGTCCCATTGTACTATGTGGAGGACTATGTGGGGCTCATTATACTGTATGTATGACTATGTGAGGCCCGTTATACTGTATGGAGGACTATGAGGTGACACATTATTTCATATTGAGGACTATGTGGGGCCTATTTTTTGTAAGAAGGACAATGAGTTGGTCCATTATTCTGTATGGAGAACAATGTGATGCCCATTATTCTGTATGAAGGACTATGTGGGGCCCATTATACTGTATGGAGGACTATGTGGGGCCCATGATTCTGTATGAAGGACTGTGTGAGGCCCATTATACTGTATGGAGGACTATGTGGGGCCTATTATCCTGTACGGAGGACTATGTAGGGCCATTATACTGTATGGAGGACTATGTGGGGCCAATATTCTGTATGGAGGACTATGCGGGGCCCATTATTCTGTATGCATGACTATCTAGGGACTATTATTCTTTATGGAGGACTATGTTTGGCCCATTATTCTGTATGGAGGACAATGAGTTGGCCCATTATTCTGTATGGAGGACTATGTGGGGCCCATTATTCTGTATGGAGGACTATGTGGGGCCCATTATATTGTATGGAGCACTATGTTGGCCCATTATTCAGTATGGAGGACTATGTGGGGCTCATTATACTGAATGGGTGACTATGTGAGGCCCATTATACTGTAGGGAGGATTATGAGGGGCCCATTATACTGTATGGAGGATTATGAGGGGCCCATTATACTGCATAGAGCACTATGTGGGCCTATTTTTCAGTATGGAGGAGTATGTGGGGCCTGTTATTCTGTATGGAGGACTATGTGGGGCCCATAATATTGTATGGAGCACTATGAGGTGGCACATTATATTGTATGGAGGACTATGTTAGGCCATTATTCTGTATGGAGGACTATGTGGGGCCATTTTTCTGTCTGGAGGACTATGTGGGACCCATTATTCTGTATGGAAAAATATGTGGGGCCAATTATTCTGTATGGAGGACTATGAGGTGGCACATTATTCAATATTGAGGACTATGTGGGGCCTATTTTACTGTAAGAAGGACAATGAGTTGGCCCATTATTCTGTATGGAGGACTATGTGATGCCCATTATTCTGTATGGAGGACTATGTGGGGACAATTATACTGTATGGAGGACTATGTGGCGCCCATGATTCTGTATGAATGACTGTGTGAGGCCCATTATACTGTATGGAGGACTATGAGGTGGCACATTATATTGTTTGGAGGACTATGTGGGGCCATTATTCTGAATGGAGGACTATGTGGGGCCCATTATATTGTATAGAGGATTATTTGGGGCCATTATTCTGTATGGAGGACTATGAGGGGCCCATTATTCTGGGTGGATGACTATGTGGGGCCCATTATTCTGTACGGAGGACTATGTGGGGCCCATTATTCTGTATGGAGGACTATGTGGGCCCATTATCCTGTATGGATGACTATGTGAGGCCCATTATACTGTGTAGAGGACTATGTGGGGCCCATTATACTGTATGAGTGACTATGTGAGGCCCATTATACTGTATGGAGGATTATGAGGGGCCCATTATACTATATGGAGGATTATGAGGGGCTCATTATACTGTATGGAGCACTATGTGGGCCCATTATTCAGTATGGAGGACTATGTGGGGCCTATTATTCTGTATGGAGGGCTATGTGGGGCCAATTATACTGTATGGAGGAAGATGTGGGACCCATTATTCTGTATGGAGGACTATGTGAGGCCCATTATACTGTATGGAGGGCTATGAGGTGGCACATTATATTGTATGGAGGACTATGTGGGGCCATTATTCTGTATGGAGGACTATGTGGTGCCCATTATATATTATCGAGGACTATTTAGGGCCATTATTCTGTATGGAGGACTATGAGGGGCCCATTATTCTGGGTGGATGACTATGTGGGGCCCATTATACTGTGTGAAGGACAATAAGTTGGCCCATTATTCTGTATGGTGGACTATGTGGGGCCCATTATTCTGTATGGAGGAGTATGTGGGGCCATTATTCTGTATGGACGACTATGTGGGGACCATTATTCTGTATGGAGGAGTATGTGGGGCCATTATTCTGTATGGAGGACTATCTAGGGCCCATTATTCTGTATGGAGGAATATGTGGGGCCCATTATTCTGTATGGAGGACTATCTAGGGCCCATTATTCTGTATGGACTACTATGTGGGGCCCATTATACTGTATGGATGACTATGTGAGGCCCATTATACTGTATGTAGGACTATGAGGTGGCACATTATATTGTATGGAGGACTATGTGGGGCCCATTATTCTGTATGGAGGAGTATGTGGGGCCATTATTCTGTATGGAGGACTATGTGGGGCCAATATTCTGTATGGAGGACTATGAGGGGCCCATTATTCTGGGTGGATGACTATGTGGGGCCCATTATAATGTATGAAGGACAATAAGTTGGCCCATTATTCTGTATGGAGGACTATGTGGTGCCGAGTAATCTGTATGGAGGACTATGTGAGCCCCATTATACTGTATGGAGGACTACGTGGGGCCCATTATTCTGTATGGATGACTATGTGAGGCCCGTTATACTGTATGGAGGACTATGAGGTGGCACATTATATTGTATGGAGGATTATGAGGGGCCCATTATACTGTATGGAGCACTATTTGGGCCCATTATTCAGTATGGAGGACTATGTGGGGCCCATTATACTGTATGGAGAACTATGAGGTGGCACGTTATTCTGTATGGAGCACTATGTGGGCCTATTATTCTGTATGCAGGAATATGTGGTGCCCATTATTCTGTATGGAGGACTATGTGGGGCCCATTATACTGTATGGATGACTGTGAGGCCAATTATACTGTATGGAGGACTATGAGGTGTCACATTATATTGTATGGAAAACTATGTGGGGCCATTATTGTGTATGGAGGACGGTGTGGGGCCATTATTCTGTATGGAGGACGATGTGGCACCCAATATTCTGCATGGAGGACTATGTGGGGCCATTATTCTGTATGGGGGACTATGTGGGGCCATTATTCTGTATGGAGGACTATGTGAGTCCCATTATACTATGTGGAGGACTATGTGGGGCTCATTATACTGTATGGATGACTATGTGAGGCCCGTTATACTGTATGGAGGACTATGAGGTGACACATTATTTCATATTGAGGACTATGTGGGGCCTATTTTTTGTAAGAAGGACAATGAGTTGGTCCATTATTCTGTATGGAGAACAATGTGATGCCCATTATTCTGTATGGAGGACTATGTGGGGCCCATTATACTGTATGGAGGACTATGTGGGGCCCATGATTCTGTATGAATGACTTTGTGAGGCCCATTATACTGTATGGAGGACTATGTGGGGCCTATTATCCTGTACGGAGGACTATGTAGGGCCATTATACTGTATGGAGGACTATGTGGGGCCAATATTCTGTATGGAGGACTATGCGGGGCCCATTATTCTGTATGGAGGACTATCTAGGGACTATTATTCTTTATGGAGGAATATGTTTGGCCCATTATTCTGTTTGGAGGACAATGAGTTGGCCCATTATTCTGTATGGAGGACAATGAGTTGGCCCATTATTCTGTATGGAGGACTATGTGGGGCCTATTATTCTGTATGGAGGACTATGTGGGGCCCATTATTCTGTATGGAGGACTATGTGGGGCCCATTATTCTGTATGGAGGACTATGTGGGGCCCATTATATTGTATGGAGCACTATGTTGGCCCATTATTCAGTATGGAGGACTATGTGGGGCCTGTTATTCTGTATGGAGGAAGATGTGGGGCCCATTGTTCTGTATGGAGGACTATGTGAGGCCCATTATACTGTAGGGAGGATTATGAGGGGCCCATTATACTGTATGGAGGATTATGAGGGGCCCATTATACTGCATAGAGCACTATGTGGGGCCTGTTATTCTGTATGGAGGACTATGTGGGGCCCATAATACTGTATGTAGCACTATGAGGTGGCACATTATATTGTATGGAGGACTATGTTAGGCCATTATTCTGTATGGAGGACTATGTGGGGCCATTTTTCTGTCTGGAGGACTATGTGGGACCCATTATTCTGTATGGAGGACTATGTGGGGCCCATTATTCTGTATGGAAAAATATGTGGGGCCAATTATTCTGTATGGAGGACTATGAGGTGGCACATTATTCAATATTGAGGACTATGTGGGGCCTATTTTACTGTAAGAATGACAATGAGTTGGCCCATTATTCTGTATGGAGGACTATGTGATGCCCATGATTCTGTATGAATGACTGTGTGAGGACCATTATACTGTATGGAGGACTATGAGGTGGCACATTATATTGTTTGGAGGACTATGTGGGGCCATTATTCTGAATGGAGGACTATGTGGGGCCCATTATATTGTATAGAGGATTATTTGGGGCCATTATTCTGTATGGAGGACTATGAGGGGCCCATTATTCTGGGTGGATGACTATGTGGGGCCCATTATTCTGTACGGAGGACTATGTGGGGCCCATTATTCTGTATGGAGGACTATGTGGGGCCTATTATTCTGTATGGAGGAAGATGTGGGGCCCATTATTCTGTATGGAGGACTATGTGGGCCCATTATACTGTATGGATGACTATGTGAGGCCCATTATACTGTGTAGAGGACTATGTGGGGCCCATTATACTGTATGGGTGACTATGTGAGGCCCATTATACTGTATGGAGGATTATGAGGGGCCCATTATACTATATGGAGGATTATGAGGGGCTCATTATACTGTATGGAGCACTATGTGGGCCCATTATTCAGTATGGAGGACTATGTGGGGCCTATTATTCTGTATGGAGGGCTATGTGGGGCCAATTATACTGTATGGAGGAAGATGTCGGACCCATTATTCTGTATGGAGGACTATGTGAGGCCCATTATACTGTATGGAGGGCTATGAAGTGGCACATTATATTGTATGGAGGACTATGTGAGGCCATTATTCTGTATGGAGGACTATGTGGTGCCCATTATATATTATCGAGGACTATTTGGGGCCCATTATTCTGGGTGGATGACTATGTGGGGCCCATTATACTGTATGAAGGACAATAAGTTGGCCCATTATTCTGTATGGTGGACTATGTGGGGCCCATTATTCTGTATGGAGGAGTATGTGGGGCCATTATTCTGTATGGAGGACTATGTGGGGCCCATTATTCTGTATGGAGGAGTATGTGGGGCCATTATTTTGTATGGAGGACTATCTAGGGCCCATTATTCTGTATGGAGGAATATGTGGGGCCCATTATTCTGTATGGAGGACTATCTAGGGCCCATTATTCTGTATGGAGGAAGATGTGGGGGCCATTATTCTGTATGGAGGACAATGAGTTGGCCCATTATTCTGTATGGAGGACTATGTGGGGCACATTATACTGTATGGAGGACTATGTGGGCCCATTATTCAGTAGGGAGGACTATGTTCGGCCTATTATTCTGTATGGAGGAAGATGTGGGGCCCATTATTCTATATGGAGGACTATGTGGGGCCCATTATACTGTATGGATGTCTATGTGAGACCCATTATACTGTGTGTTGGACTATGTGGGGCTCATTATACTGTATGATTGACTATGTGAGGCCCATTATACTTTATGGAGGATTATGAGGGGCCCATTGTACTGTATGGAGGATTATTAGGGGCTCATTATACTGTAGGGAGCACTATGTGGGCCCATTATTCAGTATGGAGGACTATGTGGGGCCTATTATACTGTATGGAGGACTATGTGGGGCCCATTATACTGTATGGAGGACTATAAGGTGGCACATTAAACTGTATGGAGCACTATGTGGGCCCATTATTCAGTATTGAGGACTATGTGGGGCCTATTATTCTGTATGGAGGGCTATGTGGGGCCCATTATACTGAATGGGTGACTATGTGAGGCCCATTATACTGTAGGGAGGATTATGAGGGGCCCATTATACTGTATGGAGGATTATGAGGGGCCTATTATACTGTATGGAGCACTATGTGGGCCTATTATTCAGTATGGAGGAGTATGTGGGGCCTATTATTCTGTATGGAGGACTATGTGGGGCCCATAATACTGTATGGAGAACTATGACGTGGCACATTATATTGTATGTAGGACTATGTTGGGCCACTATTCTGTATGGAGGACTATGTGGGTCCCATTATTCTGTATGGAGGACTATGTGGGGACCATTATTCGGGATGGAAAAATATGTGGGGCCAATTATTCTGTATGGAGGACTATGAGGTGGCACATTATTCAATATTGAGGACTATGTGGGGCCTATTTTACTGTAAGAAGGACAATGAGTTGGTCCATTATTCTGTATGGAGGACTATGTGATGCCCATTATTCTGTATGGAGGACTATGTGGGGACAATTATACTGTATGGAGGAAGATGTCGGACCCATTATTCTGTATGGAGGACTATGTGAGGCCCATTATACTGTATGGAGGGCTATGAAGTGGCACATTATATTGTATGGAGGACTATGTGAGGCCATTATTCTGTATGGAGGACTATGTGGTGCCCATTATATATTATCGAGGACTATTTGGGGCCCATTATTCTGGGTGGATGACTATGTGGGGCCCATTATTCTGTATGGAGGACTATGTGGGCCCATTATACTGTATGGATGACTATGTGAGGCCCATTATACTGTGTAGAGGACTATGTGGGGCCCATTATACTGTATGGGTGACTATGTGAGGCCCATTATACTGTATGGAGGATTATGAGGGGCCCATTATACTATATGGAGGATTATGAGGGGCTCATTATACTGTATGGAGCACTATGTGGGCCCATTATTCAGTATGGAGGACTATGTGGGGCCTATTATTCTGTATGGAGGGCTATGTGGGGCCAATTATACTGTATGGAGGAAGATGTCGGACCCATTATTCTGTATGGAGGACTATGTGAGGCCCATTATACTGTATGGAGGGCTATGAAGTGGCACATTATATTGTATGGAGGACTATGTGAGGCCATTATTCTGTATGGAGGACTATGTGGTGCCCATTATATATTATCGAGGACTATTTGGGGCCCATTATTCTGGGTGGATGACTATGTGGGGCCCATTATACTGTATGAAGGACAATAAGTTGGCCCATTATTCTGTATGGTGGACTATGTGGGGCCCATTATTCTGTATGGAGGAGTATGTGGGGCCATTATTCTGTATGGAGGACTATGTGGGGCCCATTATTCTGTATGGAGGAGTATGTGGGGCCATTATTTTGTATGGAGGACTATCTAGGGCCCATTATTCTGTATGGAGGAATATGTGGGGCCCATTATTCTGTATGGAGGACTATCTAGGGCCCATTATTCTGTATGGAGGAAGATGTGGGGGCCATTATTCTGTATGGAGGACAATGAGTTGGCCCATTATTCTGTATGGAGGACTATGTGGGGCACATTATACTGTATGGAGGACTATGTGGGCCCATTATTCAGTAGGGAGGACTATGTTCGGCCTATTATTCTGTATGGAGGAAGATGTGGGGCCCATTATTCTATATGGAGGACTATGTGGGGCCCATTATACTGTATGGATGTCTATGTGAGACCCATTATACTGTGTGTTGGACTATGTGGGGCTCATTATACTGTATGATTGACTATGTGAGGCCCATTATACTTTATGGAGGATTATGAGGGGCCCATTGTACTGTATGGAGGATTATTAGGGGCTCATTATACTGTAGGGAGCACTATGTGGGCCCATTATTCAGTATGGAGGACTATGTGGGGCCTATTATACTATATGGAGGACTATGTGGGGCCCATTATACTGTATGGAGGACTATAAGGTGGCACATTAAACTGTATGGAGCACTATGTGGGCCCATTATTCAGTATTGAGGACTATGTGGGGCCTATTATTCTGTATGGAGGGCTATGTGGGGCCCATTATACTGAATGGGTGACTATGTGAGGCCCATTATACTGTAGGGAGGATTATGAGGGGCCCATTATACTGTATGGAGGATTATGAGGGGCCTATTATACTGTATGGAGCACTATGTGGGCCTATTATTCAGTATGGAGGAGTATGTGGGGCCTATTATTCTGTATGGAGGACTATGTGGGGCCCATAATACTGTATGGAGAACTATGACGTGGCACATTATATTGTATGTAGGACTATGTTGGGCCACTATTCTGTATGGAGGACTATGTGGGTCCCATTATTCTGTATGGAGGACTATGTGGGGACCATTATTCGGGATGGAAAAATATGTGGGGCCAATTATTCTGTATGGAGGACTATGAGGTGGCACATTATTCAATATTGAGGACTATGTGGGGCCTATTTTACTGTAAGAAGGACAATGAGTTGGTCCATTATTCTGTATGGAGGACTATGTGATGCCCATTATTCTGTATGGAGGACTATGTGGGGACAATTATACTGTATGGAGGACTATGTGGGGCCCATGATTCTGTATGAATGACTGTGTGAGGCCCATTATACTGTATGGAGGACTATGAGGTGGCACATTATATTGTATGGAGGACTATGTGGGGCCATTATTCTGTATGGAGGACTATGTGTGGCCCATTATATTGAATAGAGGACTATTTGGGGCCATTATTATGTATGGAGGACTATGAGGGGCCCATTATTCTGGGTGGATGACTATCTGGGGCCCATTATTCTGTACAGAGGACTATGTGGGGCCCATTATTCTGTATGGAGGACTATGTGGGGCCTATTATTCTGTATGGAGGAAGATGCGGGGCCAATTATTCTGTATGGAGGACTATGTGGGGCCCATTATACTGTATGGATGACTATGTGAGGCCCATTATACTGTGTAGAGGACTATGTGGGGCCCATTATACTGTATGGGTGACTATGTGAGGCCCATTATACTGTGTAGAGGACTATGTGGGGCCCATTATACTGTATGGCGGATTATGAGGGGCCCATTATACTGTATGGAGGATTATGAGGGGCTCATTATACTGTATGGAGCACTATGTGGGCCCATTATTCAGTATGGAGGACTATGTGGGGCCTATTATTCTGTATGGAGGGCTATGTGGGGCCCATTATACTGTATGGAGGAAGTTGTGGGATCCATTATTCTGTATGGAGGACTATGTGAGGCCCATTATACTGTATGGAGGACTATGAGGTGGCACATTATATTGTATGGAGTACTATGTGGGGCCATTATTCTCTATGGAGGACTATGTGGAGCCCATTATATTTTATCGAGGACTATTTGGGGCCATTATTCTGTATGGAGGACTATGAGGAGCTCATTATTCTGGGTGGATGACTATGTGGGGCCCATTATACTGTATGAAGGACAATAAGTTGGCTTGTTATTCTGTATGGTGGACTATGTGGTGCCCATTATTCTGTACGGAGGACCATGTGGTGCCCATTATTCTGTACGGAGTACTATGTGAGGCCTATTATACTGTATGGAGGACTATATGGGGCCCATTATTCTGTATGGATGACTGTGTGAGGCCCATTATACTGTATGGAGGACTATGAGGTGGCACATTATATTGTATGGAGGATTATGAGGGGCCCATTATACTGTATGGAGCACTATGTCGGCCCATTATTCAGTATGAAGGACTATGTGGAGACTATTATTCTGTATCTAGGACTATGTGGGGCCCATTATACTGTATGGAGGACTATGAGGTGGCATATTATACTGTATGGAACACTATGTGGGCCCATTATTCTGTATGGAGGACTATGTGGTGCCCATTATTCTGGATGGAGGACTATGTGGGGCCCATTATTCTGTATGGATGACTGTGAGGCCCATTATACTGTATGGAGAACTATGAGGTGGCACATTACATTGTATGGATAACTATGTGGGGCCATTATTCTGTATGGAGGACGATGTGGGGCCATTATTCTGTATGGAGGACTATGTGGGGCCCATTATTCTGTATGGAAGAGTATGTGGGGCCATTATTCTGTATGGAGGACTATCTAGGGCCCATTATTCTGTATGGAGGAATATGTGGGGCCCATTATTCTGTATGGAGGACTATGTGGGGCCCATTATTCTGTATGGATGACTGTGAGGCCCATTATACTGTATGGATGACTATGAGGTGGCACATTACATTGTATGGATAACTATGTGGGGCCATTATTCTGTATGGAGGACGATGTGGGGCCATTATTCTGTATGGAGGACTATGTGGGACCCATTATTCTGTATGGAGGACTTTGTGGGGCCATTATTCTTTATGGAAGAATATGTGGTGCCCATTATTCTGTATGGAGGACTATCTAGGGCCCATTATTCTGTATGGAGGAATATGTGGGGGCCATTATTCTGTATGGAAGACAATGAGTTGGCTCATTATTCTGTATGGAGGGCTATGTGGGGCACATTATACTGTATGTAGCACTATGTGGGCCCATTATTCAGTATGGAGGACTATGTGGGGCCTATTATTCTGTATGGAGGAAGATGTGGGGCCCATTATTTTGTATGGAGGACTATGTGAGGCCGATTATACTGTGTGGAGGACTATATGGGGCCCATTATACTGTATGGAGGATTATGAGGGGCCCATTATACTGTATGGAGCACTATGTGGGCCCATTATTCAGTATGGAGGACTATGTGGAGCCTATTATTCTGTATCTAGGACTATGTGGGGCCTATTATACTGTATAGAGGACTATGAGGTGGCACATTACATTGTATGGATAACTATGTGGGGCCATTATTCTGTATGGAGGAATATGTAGGGCCCATTATTCTTTATGGAGGACTATCTAGGGCCCATTATTCTGTATGGAGGAAGATGTGGGGGCCATTATTCTGTATGGAGGACTATGTGGGGCACATTATACTGTATGGAGCACTATGTGGGCCCATTATTCAGTAGGGAGGACTATGTGGGGCCTATTATTCTGTATGGAGGAAGATGTGGGGCCCATTATTCTATATGGAGGACTATGTGGGGCCCGTTATACTGTATGGATGACTATGTGAGGCCCATTATACTGTGTGTTGGACTATGTGGGGCCCATTATACTGTATGGGTGACTATGTGAGGCCCATTATACTTTATGGAGGATTATGAGGGGCCCATTATACTGTATGGAGGATTATGAGGGGCTCATTATACTGTAGGGAGCACTATGTGGGCCCATTATTCAGTATGGAGGACTATGTGGGGCCTATTATTCTGTATGGAGGAAGATGTGGGGCCCATTATTCTTTATGGAGGACTATCTAGGGCTCATTATTCTGTATGGAGGAAGATGTGGGGGCCATTATTCTGTATGGAGGACAATGAGTTGGCCCATTATTCTGTATGGGTGACTATGTGGGGCCTATTATACTGTATGGAGGACTATGTGGGGCCCATTATACTGTATGGAGGACTATAAGGTGGCACATTAAACTGTATGGAGCACTATGTGGGCCCATTATTCAGTATTGAGGACTATGTGGGGCCTATTATTCTGTATGGAGGGCTATGTGAGGCCCATTATTCTGTATGGAGGACTATGTGGGGCCCATTATACTCAATGGGTGACTATGTGAGGCCCATTATACTGTAGGGAGGATTATGAGGGGCCCATTATACTGTATGGAGGATTATGAGGGGCCTATTATACTGTATGTAGCACTATGTGGGCCCATTATTCAGTATGGAGGACTATGTGGGGCCTATTATTCTGTATGGAGGAAGATGTGGGGCCCATTATTTTGTATGGAGGACTATGTGAGGCCGATTATACTGTGTGGAGGACTATATGGGGCCCATTATACTGTATGGAGGATTATGAGGGGCCCATTATACTGTATGGAGCACTATGTGGGCCCATTATTCAGTATGGAGGACTATGTGGAGCCTATTATTCTGTATCTAGGACTATGTGGGGCCTATTATACTGTATAGAGGACTATGAGGTGGCACATTACATTGTATGGATAACTATGTGGGGCCATTATTCTGTATGGAGGAATATGTGGGGCCCATTATTCTTTATGGAGGACTATCTAGGGCCCATTATTCTGTATGGAGGAAGATGTGGGGGCCATTATTCTGTATGGAGGACAATGAGTTGGCCCATTATTCTGTATGGAGGACTATGTGGGGCACATTATACTGTATGGAGCACTATGTGGGCCCATTATTCAGTAGGGAGGACTATGTGGGGCCTATTATTCTGTATGGAGGAAAATGTGGGGCCCATTATTCTATATGGAGGACTATGTGGGGCCCGTTATACTGTATGGATGACTATATGAGGCCCATTATACTGTGTGTTGGACTATGTGGGGCCCATTATACTGTATGGGTGACTATGTGAGGCCCATTATACTTTATGGAGGATTATGAGGGGCCCATTATACTGTATGGAGGATTATGAGGGGCTCATTATACTGTAGGGAGCACTATGTGGGCCCATTATTCAGTATGGGGGACTATGTGGGGCCTATTATACTGTATGGAGGACTATGTGGGGCCCATTATACTGTATGGAGGACTATAAGGTGGCACATTAAACTGTATGGAGCACTATGTGGGCCCATTATTCAGTATTGAGGACTATGTGGGGCCTATTATTCTGTATGGAGGGCTATGTGAGGCCCATTATTCTGTATGGAGGACTATGTGGGGCCCATTATACTGAATGGGTGACTATGTGAGGCCCATTATACTGTAGGGAGGATTATGAGGGGCCCATTATACTGTATGGAGGATTATGAGGGGCCTATTATACTGTATGGAGCACTATGTGGGCCTATTATTCAGTATGGAGGAGTATGTGGGGCCTATTATTCTGTATGGAGGACTATGTGGGGCCCATAATACTGTATGGAGCACTATGACGTGGCACATTATATTGTATGGAGGACTATGTTGGGCCACTATTCTGTATGGAGGACTATGTGGGGCCAGTTTTCTGTATGGAGGACTATGTGGGTCCCATTATTCTGTATGGAGGACTATGTGGGGACCATTATTCGGTATGGAAAAATATGTGGGGCCAATTATTCTGTATGGAGGGCTATGAGGTGGCACATTATTCAATATTGAGGACTATGTGGGGCCTATTTTACTGTAAGAAGGACAATGAGTTGGCCCATTATTCTGTATGGAGGACTATGTGATGCCCATTATTCTGTATGGAGGACTATGTGGGGACAATTATACTGTATGGAGGACTATGTGGGGCCCATGATTCTGTATGAATGACTGTGTGAGGCCCATTATACTGTATGGAGGACTATGAGGTGGCACATTATATTGTATGGAGGACTATGTGGGGCCATTATTCTGTATGGAGGACTATGTGGGGCCCATTATATTGTATAGAGGACTATTTGGGGCCATTATTTTGTATGGAGGACTATGAGGGGCCCATTATTCTGTGTGGATGACTATCTGGGGCCCATTATTCTGTACAGAGGACTATGTGGGGCCCATTATTCTGTATGGAGGACTATGTGGGGCCTATTATTCTGTATGGAGGAAGATGCGGGGCCAATTATTCTGTATAGAGGACTATGTGGGGCCCATTATACTGTATGGATGACTATGTGAGGCCCATTATACTGTGTAGAGGACTATGTGGGGCCCATTATACTGTATGGGTGACTATGTGAGGACCTTTATACTGTATGGCAGATTATGAGGGGCCCATTATACTGTATGGAGGATTATGAGGGGCTCATTATACTGTATGGAGCACTATGTGGGCCCATTTTTCAGTATGGAGGACTATGTGGGGCCTATTATTCTGTATGGAGGGCTATGTGGGGCCCATTATACTGTATGGAGGAAGTTGTGGGACCCATTATTCTGTATGGAGGACTATGTGAGGCCCATTATACTGTATGAAGGACTATGAGGTGGCACATTATATTGAATGGAGTACTATGTGGGGCCATTATTCTCTATGGAGGACTATGTGGAGCCCATTATATTTTATCGAGGACTATTTGGGGCCATTATTCTGTATGGAGGACTATGAGGGGCTCATTATTCTGGGTGGATGACTATGTGGGGCCCATTATACTGTATGAAGGACAATAAGTTGGCTTGTTATTCTGTATGGTGGACTATGTGGTGCCCATTATTCTGTACGGAGGACCATGTGGTGCCCATTATTCTGTACGGAGGACTATGTGAGGCCCATTATACTGTATGGAGGACTATATGGGGCCCATTATTCTGTATGGATGACTGTGTGAGGCCCATTATACTGCATGGAGGACTATGAGGTGGCACATTATATTGTATGGAGGATTATGAGGGGCCCATTATACTGTATGGAGCACTATGTCGGCCCATTATTCAGTATGAAGGACTATGTAGAGACTATTATTCTGTAACTAGGTCTATGTGGGGCCCATTATACTGTATGGAGGACTATGAGGTGGCATATTATACTGTATGGAACACTATGTGGGCCCATTATTCTGTATGGAGGACCATGTGGTGCCCATTATTCTGGATGGACGACTATGTGGGGCCCATTATTCTGTATGGATGACTGTGAGGCCCATTATACTGTATGGAGGACTATGAGGTGGCACATTACATTGTATGGATAACTATGTGGGGCCATTATTCTGTATGGAGGACGATGTGGGGCCATTATTCTGTTTGGAGGACTATGTGGGGCCCATTATTCTGTATGGAGGAGTATGTGGGGCCATTATTCTGTATGGAGGACTATCTAGGGCCCTTTATTCTGTATGGAGGAATATGTGGGGCCCATTATTCTGTATGGAGGACTATGTGGGGCCCATTATTCTGTATGGATGACTGTGAGGCCCATTATACTGTATGGATGACTATGAGGTGGCACATTACATTGTATGGATAACTATGTGGGGCCATTATTCTGTATGGCGGATGATGTGGGGCCATTATTCTGTATGGAGGACTATGTGGGACCCATTATTCTGTATGGAGGACTTTGTGGGGCCATTATTCTGTATGGAGGACTATCTAGGGCCCATTATTCTGTATGAAAGAATATGTGGTGCCCATTATTCTGTATGGAGGACTATCTAGGGCCCATTATTCTGTATGGAGGAATATGTGGGGGCCATTATTCTGTATGGAGGACAATGAGTTGGCTCATTATTCTGTATGGAGGGCTATGTGGGGCACATTATACTGTATGTAGCACTATGTGGGCCCATTATTCAGTATGGAGGACTATGTGGGGCCTATTATTCTGTATGGAGGAAAATGTGGGGCCCATTATTTTGTATGGAGGACTATGTGGGGCCTATTATACTGTATGGATGACTATGTGAGGCCCATTATACTGTGTGGAGGACTATGTGGGGCCCATTATACTGTATGGGTGACTATATGAGGCCCATTATACTGTATGGAGGATTATGAGGGTCCCATTATACTGTATGGAGGATTATGAGGGGCTCATTATACTGTATGGAGCACTATGTGGGCCCATTATTCAGTATGGAGGACTATGTGGGGCCTATTATTCTGTATGGAGGACTATGTGGGGCCCATTATACTGTATGGAGGACTATGAGGTGGCACATTAAACTGTATGGAGCACTATGTGGGCCCATTATTCAGTATTGAGGACTATGTGAGGCCCATTATTCTGTATGGAGGACTATGAGGTGGCACATTATTCTGTATGGAGGACTCTATGGGGCCCATTATACTGTATGGAGGACTTTGTGCAGATCACAGTTGCGGAATCATATTGTGTTCGCGTCACAGTAGGGTCATCATACCGTGTGTATGGATGATACAGTGGAGGAATTCACTGTGAGGGTATCATACTGTGTTTGGGAGGCACTTTTGTTTGCATCATACTTTATTATCTGTATTATTTATTAAGTCAAATTTTTTTATCCTTTGTTATTACATATTTAAATTAGGCCATTTTGCCATTTGCTTTTTACTGCTCTTACATAACATTATATTATTCCAGTATGCCCTATTTGTGATTGTGTTTTATTTTATTCTAAGATCTATTAATTAAAATGTACTTGGTTCGTGGCACAACCCCTTTAAGAAAAGTATCATCATTATATTTGATAAGGAAAAACGTCTGCAATTCTAGACATTTTTTTAAATATGAACATTAGCCTGCGACTTTGTCTAAGTTTTTAATTTTGGCCATCTGTGTATTTGAGTTTGACATCCCTGCCATAAATCATCTGATCGCTGTGTTGTGCGGGTCGTTATAGGTACAGGAACACATATGTCCATGGTATTTGCTGATTTGTGATGTTTATTATCTAAAAAAGCTCAATGAAAATGCCATTATTGTAATTGTTTTTCATTATTTTTTAGTAATGTTATAGGAAAAAAATCTTTTAATTTCCCTCTATAATACAGGGACAAAAAATACACTGCTATGTATAGATGTATCTCTATGTATCAGTAGCATTTGCCTGTGGGTTCAGAGTGTGCAAATATCGAAAATCCTCCCAGTGATATCAGCAGAGGCTGTTGCTCATAGCTTTAGTTGTTACCGGCAATGATAGCGGTTGTGGGTTTGATTCCCATGGAGACCAGAAAATGGTTTATTTAATTCATTATAGGCATATGGAATTATACTCTATGGTTGGGGCCCAATTATACTTTATCGAGATCTATGGGTTGCATTATATTATATGTACTATATGTTTGGCTGCATTATACTATAGGGAGGCTGCATTATACTCTATTAAGGACTGAGGAGAAAGCATTATACTATATGAAGGACTATGGGGAGTGCATTATACACTATGAAGGACTATGGAGAGTGCATTATACTATAGGGAGGGCTATGGGGAGTGCATTATACTATAGGGAGGATTATAGGGAGTACATTATACTATATGGAGGACTATGAGGTGCATTCCATTATATGGAGGACTATGGGGAGTATATTATACTATATGGAGGGCTATGGTGAGTGCATTATACTATATGGAGGACAATGAGGTGCATTATACTATATGGAGGACAATGAGGTGCATTATACTATATGGAGGGCTATGGGGAGTGTATTATACTATATGGAGGGCTATGGGGAGTATATTATACTATATGGTGGGCTATGGGGAGTGTATTATACTATATGGAGGACTATGAGGTGCATTATACTATATGGAGGGCTATGGGGAGTGTTTTATACTATATGGAGGACTATGAGGTGCATTATACTAATATGGAGGGCTATGGGGAGTGCATTACACTATATGGAGGGCTATGAGGTGCATTATACCATATGGAGGGCTATGGGAAGTGTATTATACTATATGGAGGACTATGGGGAATGTATTATTCTATATTGAGGAATATGGGTCACATTATACCATTCGGAGAGTTGTGGGGCACATTATACTATATGGAGGACTATTGGGAGTGCATTATACTATATGGAGGACTATGGGGAGTATATTATACTATATGGAGGACTTTGGGGAGTGCATTATACTATTTAGAGGGCTATGGGGAGTGTATTATACTATATGGAGGACTATGAAGTGCATTATACTATATGGAGGGCTATGGAGAGTGTATTATACTATATGGAGGGCTATGGGGAGTGTATTATACTATATGGAGGGCTATGGGTAGTGTACTATACTATATGGAGGACTATGAGGTGCATTATACTATATGGAGGGCTATGGGGAGTGTATTATAGTATATGGAGGACTATGAGGTGCATTATACTAATATGGAGTGCTATGGGGAGTGCATTACACTATATGGAGGGCTATGAGGTGCATTATACTATATGGAGGACTATGGGGAGTGTATTATACTATATGGAGTAATATGAGGTGCATTATACTATATGGAGGACTATGGGTAGTATATTATACTATGTGGAGGGCTATGGGGAGTGTATTATACTATTTGGAGGATTATGGGCCACATTATACAATATTGAGCGTTGTGGGGCACATTATACAATATGGAGGACTATGGGGAGTACATTATATTATAGGGAGGGCTATAGGGAGTGCATTATACTATATGGAGGGCTATGGGAAGTGTATTATACTATATGGAGGACTATGGGGAATGTATTATACTATATTGAGGAATATGGGTCACATTATACAATATGGAGGGCTGTGGGGCACATTATACTATATGGAGGACTATTGGGAGTGCATTATACTATTTAGAAGGCTATGGGGAGAGTATTATACTATATGGAGGACTATGAAGTGCATTATACTATATGGAGGGCTATGGGGAGTGCATTATACTATATGGAGGGCTATGGGGAGTGTATTATACTATGTGGAGGGCTACGGGGAGTGTATTATACTATTTGGAGGAATATGGGTCACATTATACAATATGGAGCTCTGTGGGGCACATTATACAATATTGAAGATTTTGGGGAGTGCATTATACTATAGGGAGTGTATTATACTATATGGAGGGCTATGGGGAGTGCATTATACTATATGGAGGGCTATTGGGAGTGTATTATACTATATGGAGGACTATGGGGTGCATTATACTATATGGAGGACTATGAGGAGCTTTATACTATATGGAGAACTATGAGATACATTATACTATATAGAGAGCTATGGGGAGTGTATTATACTATTTGGAGGAATATGGGCCACATTATACAATATGGAGGGCTGTGGGGCACATTATACAATATGAAAGCCTATGGGGAGTGCATTATACTATATGAAGGACAATGAGGTGCATTATACTATATGGAGGACAATGAGGTGCATTATACTATATGGAGGGCTATGGGGAGTGTATTATACTATATGGAGGGCTATGGGGAGTATATTATACTATATGGTGGGCTATGGGGAGTGTATTATACTATATGGAGGACTATGAGGTGCATTATACTATATGGAGGGCTATGGGGAGTGTTTTATACTATATGGAGGACTATGAGGTGCATTATACTAATATGGAGGGCTATGGGGAGTGCATTACACTATATGGAGGGCTATGAGGTGCATTATACCATATGGAGGGCTATGGGAAGTGTATTATACTATATGGAGGACTATGGGGAATGTATTATTCTATATTGAGGAATATGGGTCACATTATACCATTTGGAGAGTTGTGGGGCACATTATACTATATGGAGGACTATTGGGAGTGCATTATACTATATGGAGGACTATGGGGAGTATATTATACTATATGGAGGACTTTGGGGAGTGCATTATACTATTTAGAGGGCTATGGGGAGTGTATTATACTATATGGAGGACTATGAAGTGCATTATACTATATGGAGGGCTATGGAGAGTGTATTATACTATATGGAGGGCTATGGGGAGTGTATTATACTATATGGAGGGCTATGGGTAGTGTACTATACTATATGGAGGACTATGAGGTGCATTATACTATATGGAGGGCTATGGGGAGTGTATTATAGTATATGGAGGACTATGAGGTGCATTATACTAATATGGAGTGCTATGGGGAGTGCATTACACTATATGGAGGGCTATGAGGTGCATTATACTATATGGAGGACTATGGGGAGTGTATTATACTATATGCAGTAATATGAGGTGCATTATACTATATGGAGGACTATGGGTAGTATATTATACTATGTGGAGGGCTATGGGGAGTGTATTATACTATTTGGAGGATTATGGGCCACATTATACAATATTGAGCGTTGTGGGGCACATTATACAATATGGAGGACTATGGGGAGTACATTATATTATAGGGAGGGCTATAGGGAGTGCATTATACTATATGGAGGGCTATGGGAAGTGTATTATACTATATGGAGGACTATGGGGAATGTATTATACTATATTGAGGAATATGGGTCACATTATACAATATGGAGGGCTGTGGGGCACATTATACTATATGGAGGACTATTGGGAGTGCATTATACTATTTAGAAGGCTATGGGGAGAGTATTATACTATATGGAGGACTATGAAGTGCATTATACTATATGGAGGGCTATGGGGAGTGCATTATACTATATGGAGGGCTATGGGGAGTGTATTATACTATGTGGAGGGCTACGGGGAGTGTATTATACTATTTGGAGGAATATGGGTCACATTATACAATATGGAGCTCTGTGGGGCACATTATACAATATTGAAGATTTTGGGGAGTGCATTATACTATAGGGAGTGTATTATACTATATGGAGGGCTATGGGGAGTGCATTATACTATATGGAGGGCTATTGGGAGTGTATTATACTATATGGAGGACTATGGGGTGCATTATACTATATGGAGGACTATGAGGAGCTTTATACTATATGGAGAACTATGAGATACATTATACTATATAGAGAGCTATGGGGAGTGTATTATACTATTTGGAGGAATATGGGCCACATTATACAATATGGAGGGCTGTGGGGCACATTATACAATATGAAAGCCTATGGGGAGTGCATTATACTATATGAAGGACAATGAGGTGCATTATACTATATGGAGGACAATGAGGTGCATTATACTATATGGAGGGCTATGGGGAGTGTATTATACTATATGGAGGGCTATGGGGAGTATATTATACTATATGGTGGGCTATGGGGAGTGTATTATACTATATGGAGGACTATGAGGTGCATTATACTATATGGAGGGCTATGGGGAGTGTTTTATACTATATGGAGGACTATGAGGTGCATTATACTAATATGGAGGGCTATGGGGAGTGCATTACACTATATGGAGGGCTATGAGGTGCATTATACCATATGGAGGGCTATGGGAAGTGTATTATACTATATGGAGGACTATGGGGAATGTATTATTCTATATTGAGGAATATGGGTCACATTATACCATTTGGAGAGTTGTGGGGCACATTATACTATATGGAGGACTATTGGGAGTGCATTATACTATATGGAGGACTATGGGGAGTATATTATACTATATGGAGGACTTTGGGGAGTGCATTATACTATTTAGAGGGCTATGGGGAGTGTATTATACTATATGGAGGACTATGAAGTGCATTATACTATATGGAGGGCTATGGAGAGTGTATTATACTATATGGAGGGCTATGGGGAGTGTATTATACTATATGGAGGGCTATGGGTAGTGTACTATACTATATGGAGGACTATGAGGTGCATTATACTATATGGAGGGCTATGGGGAGTGTATTATAGTATATGGAGGACTATGAGGTGCATTATACTAATATGGAGTGCTATGGGGAGTGCATTACACTATATGGAGGGCTATGAGGTGCATTATACTATATGGAGGACTATGGGGAGTGTATTATACTATATGCAGTAATATGAGGTGCATTATACTATATGGAGGACTATGGGTAGTATATTATACTATGTGGAGGGCTATGGGGAGTGTATTATACTATTTGGAGGATTATGGGCCACATTATACAATATTGAGCGTTGTGGGGCACATTATACAATATGGAGGACTATGGGGAGTACATTATATTATAGGGAGGGCTATAGGGAGTGCATTATACTATATGGAGGGCTATGGGAAGTGTATTATACTATATGGAGGACTATGGGGAATGTATTATACTATATTGAGGAATATGGGTCACATTATACAATATGGAGGGCTGTGGGGCACATTATACTATATGGAGGACTATTGGGAGTGCATTATACTATTTAGAAGGCTATGGGGAGAGTATTATACTATATGGAGGACTATGAAGTGCATTATACTATATGGAGGGCTATGGGGAGTGCATTATACTATATGGAGGGCTATGGGGAGTGTATTATACTATGTGGAGGGCTACGGGGAGTGTATTATACTATTTGGAGGAATATGGGTCACATTATACAATATGGAGCTCTGTGGGGCACATTATACAATATTGAAGATTTTGGGGAGTGCATTATACTATAGGGAGTGTATTATACTATATGGAGGGCTATGGGGAGTGCATTATACTATATGGAGGGCTATTGGGAGTGTATTATACTATATGGAGGACTATGGGGTGCATTATACTATATGGAGGACTATGAGGAGCTTTATACTATATGGAGAACTATGAGATACATTATACTATATAGAGAGCTATGGGGAGTGTATTATACTATTTGGAGGAATATGGGCCACATTATACAATATGGAGGGCTGTGGGGCACATTATACAATATGAAAGCCTATGGGGAGTGCATTATACTATATGAAGGACAATGAGGTGCATTATACTATATGGAGGACAATGAGGTGCATTATACTATATGGAGGGCTATGGGGAGTGTATTATACTATATGGAGGGCTATGGGGAGTATATTATACTATATGGTGGGCTATGGGGAGTGTATTATACTATATGGAGGACTATGAGGTGCATTATACTATATGGAGGGCTATGGGGAGTGTTTTATACTATATGGAGGACTATGAGGTGCATTATACTAATATGGAGGGCTATGGGGAGTGCATTACACTATATGGAGGGCTATGAGGTGCATTATACCATATGGAGGGCTATGGGAAGTGTATTATACTATATGGAGGACTATGGGGAATGTATTATTCTATATTGAGGAATATGGGTCACATTATACCATTTGGAGAGTTGTGGGGCACATTATACTATATGGAGGACTATTGGGAGTGCATTATACTATATGGAGGACTATGGGGAGTATATTATACTATATGGAGGACTTTGGGGAGTGCATTATACTATTTAGAGGGCTATGGGGAGTGTATTATACTATATGGAGGACTATGAAGTGCATTATACTATATGGAGGGCTATGGAGAGTGTATTATACTATATGGAGGGCTATGGGGAGTGTATTATACTATATGGAGGGCTATGGGTAGTGTACTATACTATATGGAGGACTATGAGGTGCATTATACTATATGGAGGGCTATGGGGAGTGTATTATAGTATATGGAGGACTATGAGGTGCATTATACTAATATGGAGTGCTATGGGGAGTGCATTACACTATATGGAGGGCTATGAGGTGCATTATACTATATGGAGGACTATGGGGAGTGTATTATACTATATGCAGTAATATGAGGTGCATTATACTATATGGAGGACTATGGGTAGTATATTATACTATGTGGAGGGCTATGGGGAGTGTATTATACTATTTGGAGGATTATGGGCCACATTATACAATATTGAGCGTTGTGGGGCACATTATACAATATGGAGGACTATGGGGAGTACATTATATTATAGGGAGGGCTATAGGGAGTGCATTATACTATATGGAGGGCTATGGGAAGTGTATTATACTATATGGAGGACTATGGGGAATGTATTATACTATATTGAGGAATATGGGTCACATTATACAATATGGAGGGCTGTGGGGCACATTATACTATATGGAGGACTATTGGGAGTGCATTATACTATTTAGAAGGCTATGGGGAGAGTATTATACTATATGGAGGACTATGAAGTGCATTATACTATATGGAGGGCTATGGGGAGTGCATTATACTATATGGAGGGCTATGGGGAGTGTATTATACTATGTGGAGGGCTACGGGGAGTGTATTATACTATTTGGAGGAATATGGGTCACATTATACAATATGGAGCTCTGTGGGGCACATTATACAATATTGAAGATTTTGGGGAGTGCATTATACTATAGGGAGTGTATTATACTATATGGAGGGCTATGGGGAGTGCATTATACTATATGGAGGGCTATTGGGAGTGTATTATACTATATGGAGGACTATGGGGTGCATTATACTATATGGAGGACTATGAGGAGCTTTATACTATATGGAGAACTATGAGATACATTATACTATATAGAGAGCTATGGGGAGTGTATTATACTATTTGGAGGAATATGGGCCACATTATACAATATGGAGGGCTGTGGGGCACATTATACAATATGAAAGCCTATGGGGAGTGCATTATACTATATGAAGGACTATGGGGAGTATATTATACTATATGGAGGGCTATGAGGTGACTTATACTATATAGACGTCTATGAGGTGCATTATACTATATGGAGAACTATGAGGTGCATTATACTATATAGAGAGCTATGGGGAGTGTATTATACTATTTGGAGGAATATGGGCCATATTATACAATATGGAGGGCTGTGGGGCACATTATACAATATGGAGGACTATGGGGAGTATATTATACTATATAGAGGGTTATGGGGAATGCATTATACTATATGGAGGGCTATGAGGTGCGTTATACTATATGGAGGACTATGAGGTGCATTATACTATATGGAGAACTATGAGGTGCATTATACTATATGGAGGGCTATGAGGTGCGTTATACTATATGGAGGACTATGAGGTGCATTATACTATATGGAGAACTATGAGGTGCATTTTACTATATAGAGAGCTATGGGGAGTGCATTATACTATTTGGAGGAATATGGGCCACATTATACAATATGGAGGGCTGTATGGAGGACTATGGGGAGTATATTATACTATATAGAGGGTTATGGGGAGTGCATTATACTATATGGAGGGCTATCGGGAGTGTATTATACTATATGGAGGACTATGGGCCTCATTATACAATATGGGGGGCTGTGGGGCACATTATAAAATATGGAGGACTATGGCATGTATTATACTAAACAAGCAAAATGCTGCCTATTCATCGAGTAATTGGATTGTTTATGCCAGAACAAAAATCCTTGTTCTCAGCAGCACATCGGCCGGTGTAACCTGCAGATGTGCTGCTGATAACATGATGCTGTATGGGGACAGATTGATCTATTAGTGATTGTTCTGTATCCATCATTCTTCCTCAGCTGGTGTAAAGAGGTCGGGAAACAAGCGTCGAACGGCTTCAGTATTGTGGATTGCGCTCGTTTAGCGGCCTGATCTCAGCGCATGTAAATACAAGCTAAATGTTCGTGTGGTGCTGTATGTCAGCATTTGGGACCCCACTTTAAACTTTTCCCCAGGGCCCCACTTTATCTAAAATCAGCCCTGCACCCATTTAAATGGTTCCCGTCCGCTGCACAGACTGGGAGAGAGAGGGGAGACTATTTGTGGCTTATGTAGTGGCGCTCAGTTTTGTGGACATCGGAGGGAAAGTTTTCTTTTAATTTATGAAATTCAATTCATGTGATAAATTTACAAAAATATTAGTAACAATTCAACTTTATTTTAATGCTTAGGTTATGGGTGAGGATGTTTTGGCAGAAAGAACAGAGGAAGGACAAACGGACACAAAAACCGCTCAGACATTGGCCTCTTACATAATGGCGTCTGACGCCGAGTTCAGAGTCAAATGGTTTCAGAAAGCGACCACTTTCCTAATGAGCAGCGAGTAAAGATGATCAGCTCTCCGCCATCACTGACTGTCTGCAGACTGGAGCTCGTCCATCTCTAATCATTCCTGCTCAATGGGGGCACAATATTTTGACTTCACAGTAATCACTGACATCTTTTCGGAGTATATTGTATACATAGTGATCTTTATACGGCTGGAGCACTTACAGTAGCCAATCAGATGGCATGCAGGTAGCGTTGTGCGAGATCCAGTATGCCGTCCTGCTTCTATCATTAGAGGGTCCTGCTAGAGAACAGCGGCCACACTATTATACTGTGTCCAGAGTTACAGGAGTCTGTCAGATGTGGACTGCTACGTTGCAAAAAATGCTTAATAAGTTATTTTTTTTCAAACTGGATTGATATGCAAAATATTTTTAATAAAATCATTTTCTTATACTTGCAGGGTTTCTGTTTATTCAGTAATGTTGTAGCTGTTTTCTCTCACGCTGTGGATGATTGTAAATGAATACAGTTTCCTACATAATCATTGCAGCGGATCAGTTAAAAACGGGTGCCGTATGTGTTGTACCCAGGGCCGGCATCACCACCCGGGCAAGTGCCTGGGCCCTGAGCGAACAGGGGGCCCACTCACCCTCTGGGACACCAGCGCGCTATGGGGCCCATGAGTCAGCGGGGCCTGATGCCAGCGAATGGGCACTTGCACTGGGCCTTCCCCAGTGCTTTAAACTGTTTGCAATACTTACCTCTCCCTGTTCCTCTGCTGCTCCTCTGTCTTCTGCGTCTTCTTACTCTGTGACATCTCAGGGCAGAGGGCGCGATGACGTCACTACAGAGCACCCTCTGCTAAGCAGTCCCAGTGCAGAGAGTCGGAAGACCCTGATGAGACAGGCCTGCTTCCAGCAAGGAGCGGTGAGTATTTGATTTTTTTTTTTAATGTAATGAGTATTATATGGGGCTCATTATCTATTGAACAATATATGGGGCCCATTATGTATGGAGTATTATATAGGGCTCATTATCTATTGAACAATATATGGGGCTCATTATGTATGGAGTAATATATGGGGATCATTATCTATTGGACAATATATGGGGCTCATGTATGGAGTATTATATGGGGCTCATTATCTATGGAACATTATATGGGGCTCATTATGTATGGAGTATTATATGGGGCTCATTATCTATTGAACAATATATGGGGCCCATTATGCATGGAGTATTATATGGGGCTTATTATCTATTGAACAATATATGGGGCTCATTATGTATGGAGTATTATATGGGGCTTATTATCTATTGAACAATATATGGGGCTCATTATGTATGGAGTATTATATGGGGCTCATTATCTATTGAACAATATATGGGGATCATTATGTATGGAGTAATATATGGGGATCATTATCTATTGAACAATATATGGGGCTCATTATGTATGGAGTATTATATGGGGCTTATTATCTACTGAACAATATATGGAGCTCATTATGTATGGAGTATTATATGGGGCTCATTATCTATTGAACAATATATGGGACTCATTATGTATGGAGTATTATATGGGGCTCATTATCTATTGAACAATATATGGGGCCCATTATGTATGGAGTATTATATAGGGCCCATTATCTATGGAGCATTATATGGGGCCTATTCTTTATGGAGCAATATATTGGGCCCACTATTTATGGAGCAATATATAGGGCCCATACTGTATGGAGCAATATATGGGGCCCATACTGTATGGAGCAATATTTGGGCTCCATTATTCTGTATGGAGCATTATATGGTACCCATTATGTATGGAGCAATATATAGGGCTCATTTTACTTTATGGAGTAATATATGGGGTCCATTATACTGAATGGAGCAATATATGGGGATCATACTGTATGGAGCATTATATACGGTCCATTATTCTGTATGGAGCAATATATGGTGCCCATAGTACTGGATGCAGGACCATGTGCTGCCCATAATACTGTATGGAGGACCATGTGGTGTCCATAATACTGTATGGAGGACCATGTGGTGTCCATAATACTGTATGGAGGACCATGTGGTGCCCATAATACTGTATGGAGGACCATGTGGTGCCCATAATACTGTATGGAGGACCATGTGGTGTCCATAATACTGTATGGAGGACCATGTGGTGCCCATAATACTGTATAGAGGACCATGTGGTGCCCATAATACTGTATGGAGGACCATGTGGTGCCCATAATACTGTGTGGAGGACCATGTGGTGCCCATAATACTGTATATGGAGGACCATGTGGTGCCCATAATACTGTATATGGAGGACCACGTGGTGCCCATAATACTGTATATGGAGGACCACGTGGTGCCCATAATACTGTATATGGAGGACCACGTGGTGCCCATAATACTGTACGGAGGACCACGTGGTGCCCATAATACTGTATAGAGGACCATGTGGTGCCCTTAATACTGTATGGAGGACCATGTGGTGCCCATAATACTGTATGGAGGAACATGTGGTGCCCATAATACTGTATATGGAGGACCATGTGGTGCCCATAATACTGTATATGGAGGACCACGTGGTGCCCATAATACTGTATATGGAGGACCACGTGGTGCCCATAATACTGTATATGGAGGACTATGTGGGGCCCATAATACTGTATATGGAGGACCACGTTGGGCCCATAATACTGTATATGGAGGACCACGTGGTGCCCATAATACTGTATATGGAGGACCATGTGCTGCCCATAATACTGTATGGAGGACCATGTGGTGTCCATAATACTGTATATGGAGGACCACGTGGTGTCCATAATACTGTATATGGAGGACCACGTGGTGCCCATAATACTGTATATGGAGGACCACGTGGGGCCCATAATACTGTATATGGAGGACTACGTGGGGCCCATAATACTGTATAGAGGACTATATTGTCTGGTCTGACCTGTGCGCTGGGAGGACTCGCCGGTTTCTGAGCTGTTGTAGACTTTACAATAGATATCACTCATGTAATGTGAGAAGTGAAATCTTTAGCATTGTACTATACCTATATTTCTGTGCATCATGAATCGTGGTAGGTGTGAAAGGGGCCCACTGAGACTTTTGCCCGGGGCCCATGAAATCCTGGAGCCGGCCCTGGTTGTGGCATCTATTTCTTTTTGTACTGTATGCATGAGTTTTAATGGCGAATTTCTTTCAAAAAACAGTGGGATAAACAGTCATCTGAACTTGTCCCTTAACTTACATTGGTCTGTGAGGTGATCTGAAAGAAGAAAATCCAATGCTGACTTCTAGAACATTTGGGGAAACTTTCCCGCATTGGTCTCTACATAATCTGTGAATTCAGGGAACTGCTAGATCTGCAGCAGATAAAAGAGGGATTATATCAAAATGCCATCATGCAGACCAGCAAGTGACACATCGCTGGCATAAGGTCCTCTGCCCCGACTTGTTGCTTTTAGATTACATAGCAAAAACCTGATGACAGTTTCCCTGTAATAAAATCCCAGAGCTTCTCACATGGGAGATACAGCGGGTGGCAGATACTGGCCTGGAATCCTGCAGATACACAGCACTGCCGTCGCCTATACACTGCATTGTGAAAGGATTTGGCCCCCTTGAACTTTTCTACCTTTTGCCACATTTCTGGCTTCAAACATAAAGATATAAAATTCTATTTTTTGGGGAAAGAATCAACAACAAGTGGGACACAATCGTTAAGTGGAATGAAATTTATTTGCTATTTTAAACTTTTTTAACAAATTAAAAACTGAAAAGTGGGGCGTGCAATATTATTCGGCCCCCTTGAGTTAATACTTTGTAGTGCCACCTTTTGCTGCGAATATAGCTGCAATCGCTTGGGGTATGTCTCTATCAGTTTTGCACATCGAGTGGCTGAAATTCTTGCCCATACTTCCTTGCAAAACAGCTCGAGCTCATTGAGGTTGGATGGAGGGCGTTTGTGAACAGCAGTTTTCAGCTCTTTCCAAGATTCTCGTTTGGATTCAGGTCTGGACATTGACTTGGCCATTCTAACACCTGCATATGTTTATTTTTGAACCATTCCATTGTAGATTTTGCTTTATGTTTGGGATCATTGTCTTGTTGGAAGATAAATCTCCGTCCCAGTCTCAGGTCTTTTGCAGACTCCAACAGGTTTTCTTCCAGAATGGTCCTGTATTTGGCTCCATCCATCTTCCCATCAATTTTAACCATCTTCTCTGTCCCTGCTGAAGAAAAGCAGGCCCAAACCATGATGCTGCCACCACCATGTTCGACAGTGAGGATGGTGTTTTGAGGGTAATGAGCTGTGTTGCTTTTACACCAAACATATCGTTTTGCATTGTGGCCAAAAAGTTCGATTTTGGTTTCATCTGACCAGAGCACCTTATTCCACATGTTTGGTGTGTCTCCCAGATGGCTTGTGGCAAACTTCAAACGAGACTTTTTATGGATATCTTTGAGAAATGGCTTTCTTCTTGCCATTCTTCCGTAAAACCCAGATTTGTGCAGTGTACAACTGATTGTTGTCCTATGGACAGACTAACCCACCTCAGCTCTAGATCTCGGCAGTTCATCCAGAGTGATCATGGGCCTTTTAGCTGCATCTCTGATCAGTCTTCTCCTTGTTGGAGATGAAAGTTTAGAGCAGTGTTTCCCATACTCCAGTCCTCACAGACCCCACAGGTCATGTTTTCAGGATTTACATAGTATTGCACAGGTGAGAGAATTCCTGATGCCTTGATGATACTTCCATCACCTATGCAATACTAATGAAATCCTGAAAACATGACCTGTGGGGGTCCGTGAGGACTGGAGTTTGGGAAACACTGGTTTAGAGGGACGGCCGGGTCTTGGTAGATTTGCATTGGTCTGATACTCCTTCCATTTCAATATGATCGCTTGCACAGTGCTCCTTGAGATGGTAAAACTTGGGAAATCTTTTTGTATCCAAATCCGGCTTTGAATTTCGCCACAACAGTATCTCGGACCTGCCTGGTGTGTTCCTTGGTCTTCATGATGCTCTCTGCACTTGAAACAGAACCCTGAGACTATCACAGAGCAGGTGCATTTATACAGAGACTTGATTACACACAGGTGGATTCTATTTATCATTACCAGTCATTTAGGACAACATTGGATCAGTGGATTCTAGTTATCGTTACCAGTCATTTAGGACAACATTGGATCATTCAGAGATCCTCACTGAACTTCTGGAGTGAGTTTGCTGCACTGAAAGTAAAGGGGCCGAATAATATTGCACTTTTCATTTTTTATTTTTTTTTAACAAGTTTAAAATATCCAATAAATTTCATTCCCACTTGTTGATTCTTCCCAAAAATTTGAATTTTATATCTTTATGTTTGAAGCCAGAAATGTGGCAAAAGGTGGAAAAGTTCAAGGGGGCCAAATCCTTTCACAATGCACTGTATCTACCACTCGCTGACCTCCCTCTGTGAGAAGCTGATGGTTATTAATGATGGAATACAATGTTTTATTATAGCGGTGAGTGCTGCATTCACTTCTTACACTCATTCATGTGGATTTGTCTGATTAGTGACCTGCACCAGCTTATATCATGGGGCTGCTCAAAGTATAAACATTTACCAAAAAGGTGTGTTCTGTTTATTTTCTTTCGGTTTCCATTTTTTTTTACTTTTTTTTTTCCTTTACGTGGATCTTTCTGTAAAAGAGAAATAAAAAATAAAATATAGTCAACCTCTGGTATGCTCTACTACCATGAGATCCCCATAATAAAGGCAGAATTTAATAAAGGGTTACACATTTATCCAAGACATTGAAAGTTATGGTTAAAAAGGTAAAAAGACTTTTCTTTTTTTGCAGCAAAATTGGCTACAATTGCCCAGACAGGTTATATTTGCCCACAGCGTCGGACTGGGGAGACTGGGGCCCACCCTACAGCTAGATGCAGATACCTGATAGCCGTTATCCCCGTTATAGTGGGACCTCGACTGTAAAACACAGGCGGCTCCTGCACATCTACTGTGCGCACAGCACAACTGGGATGGACAATTACGGTCGTTTGCATTAAAGGGCTTCTTTGGTGAAAACAAGTTATCACCGATCCATGGGCTCCTCAGGATTGGTGATAACTTAATGATCGTTTGGGTCCGACCATTGGAAACCGCACTGATCAGAATTGGGAAGTTTTATCCCTGACAGGACACTTTTATCCCCATTTTAAAATGCAGCGTCAGGTGGGATGTCTGACCGCAGATCCATTCATTCTCTTTGGGGCTTCCAGAAAAAAATAAGAGCAGCGCTCGCAGCCATTGAGGGAATGAATGGATCAGTGCTGAAGTTGCACATGCTGCTCCAGTCTAGTGGGGATAAAAGCTCCACATTCTACTAATCGGTGCGGGTCCCAGCAGTCAGACCCCCACCAATCAATACCTTATCACTTATCCTTTGGAAAGGTGATTACTTGTTTTCACAGTAGAATTCCTGTAAGTGCATCTTGTTCCAAGTATTTAATCACAAATCTAAATAAAGATTATTCTCCTAATTAATATCAGAGAGAACAATTCACTGATATACACAACACAATCCACTTTTTCAAGACCAATAACACCACATTCAAGGGAGAACTAAGGTGACACTGTGACCAGACCACATATTACAAGCATAAAGCGACCGAATAATCCCACGTAGAAGGGAGAAATACAGCCACACCGTGACCAGACCACATATTACCACCACATAGTGACCGAACAATACCACATATTGTATAAGGGACAAATATCGCCACACCATGACCAGACCAGATATTACCAACATATAGCGACCAAATAATTACACATACAAGGGAGAAATACCACCACACCATGTCCACACCACATAGTGACCAAATAATAACACATACAGGGATAAATACCACACCATGCCCGGACCAGATATTACAACATAGTGACCGAATATTACAATACTGATCATTAATGAAATGTCCTCGGACGCACATTCAGTTGAAACCAGTGGGCCCCCTCTACGTCCTGCTCAGGGTCCTGCCAAGGACCCTGGCCCACCGGATAATCGTCCAGTGTCCCGGTGCTCTAGTCAGACCCTGTTTGCCCACCAAACTCATCCATTTAAATGTCTGATTTTAGAGTTTGCATTGTGTTTCTTTTCTTAGCTTATAAAAACATAATAATTATAGTCTATGGACCTTTTCTGATGCTGATGGTTCACAAAAGAAATTTGAGACATGTTTGATTGTAATCTGATTTGCAGATAAAACTGGCCCATTCAAATGATTGGATTGCCAAAAAAAGATCCATTTGCATCCTTGTTCTGTATGTTTTTCACTGACTAATGTTAGAAGTTTGTAAATCTTCATCACTTTTTTTCTCTCATCAATAGGTGGCAGAAAATGTCATTTTTCAACATGAGGAGAGAAAACTTCATCCCATCACTTTACCTGATGGGCCCATGTGTCAGATCAGCACAGAAGCAAATAGGCATCAATTGCTCATTTTTAAGTCCTCTTTAGCTCATAATGTGGAGTAACATTGTGTGGATCAGACACACAAAAACTCTGTTCAAAGGTCGGCTTAGGGTTTACTTCATGTACACACAAATTGACAAAGGCAAATAGAGATCCCTTAATAAAGACCTAAATATAAAACATAACTTTTATTTTGATTATTAGATATAATAATGGAAAAGATAACACACACTTAAAATCACACAGTACTGGATGTTTCTGATAATTCAGCGCTGGGTTCTATGAGCCAGAACTGTTAAAGTGCTTGTGCTTCTGTTATGGCAGTTGTGTATCGAGGGCTTATCTGTCTAATATATTATTCTTCAGAATAAATCACCACCAATAGTGAGTCCTCAATATAATCCTACTCGGTATACACTACTCACTTTATTATCAGGGCTTATTTATTAGGAAATTGGATAAAAGGGATTATGCTATACGTAGCGAGAGAAAACTGCTTATATGTACAACTAAACTGGTCATCCCGGTGTTCAGCCGTCTCTCCAGTTTCTATAGATAGAAAACTATTTGGATCACAATAGATATCTTTTCATATCCAAATGAGCCTTATTCGGCAATATTTGGTTTCATTCATTAGTGGGCAGTGAGGTAAATGCTTCTACTGCCGCCCTTGTATCTCATCTATTAGACTTAGGAGCTGTAGCACTTATTTATCATTGTAGTGCTTTTCAGTTGTCATTAGTGTTGAGCATTCCGATACTGAAATATCGGGTATCGGCCGATATTCGCGGTATCGGAATTCCGATACTTAATTCCGATACTTTTGCAATATTGTATACCAGAATCGGAAGTTCCCATAATGCAATGAGCCATTTTCATTTTATTCAGCCAATGAGGATCCTAAGAAGTGTGGGCACATCCTGTTAGGCATGTAGACATCTTAACTAATGGCATGGCTGTGATTGGCTGCTGAAATGATGTCATGATGCACTATAAAAGCCGCCGCCGCCATTTTGAGCTCACTCTGCTGTGAATTCAGTTAGGGATAGGATGCTGTTGTTCTGAGGGACAGTTTTAGCTACCTATTTGGTCTATTCTGCTTTACCCAAGCTACTTTATAAATCACTGTGCCTTGCAGTGCTAGTGCACAGTTCTCTGTGCTGTTCACCGCTGTCTGCAAGGTCTGGTGTGTGAGTGCAGCTCACCCTGTAGTGTGTGCTTCAGCCACGTCTGGTTGTAGTGCACTCAGTGTGTGTCACTGCCTCATACATTGTCCTTTTTTGCCAATTCATAATTTTTCCTGATATCTCCTATTAGTGTGGTGGTTCCATCCGTATTCAGCTAAATTGGTTCCAAACACACTATATAGAAGTAGATAGAGAAATTGTTTTGGTCTTGCAGCGCTAGTGCACAGTGCTCTGCATCTGTACTGTTCACGGCTGTCTGCAAGGTCTGGTGTGTGAGTGCAGCTCACCCTGTAGTGTGTGCTTCAACCACGTCTGGTTATAGTGCACTCAGTGTGTGTCACTGCCTCATACATTGTCCTTTTTTGCCAATTCATAATTTTTCCTGATTTCTCCTATTAGTGTGGTGGTTCCATCCGTATTCAGCTAAACTGGTTCCAAACACACTATATAGGAGTAGTTAGAGGAGCCTTTCTGCAGCATTGGGCCCTGCAGCCCCAGTCAGATTAGTATTAGCCTATTTTTTGTAGCCTCATCTATTGCATTGTAGGTTACCTTCCTGCATTGTAATAGCTACAAAAAGTTTGTGATACTATCGTTATTACATCTTCAGGCACATCCAGTGTCTTTTTGTGACAAAAAAAACCTAAATAAAGTTCACCAAACACTCCACTTTACAGTTGTGTAGGCCACATTAGCTCATATTAAAGTCTAGTCCACACTTTATAAAATTAGTGTTTCTTATACCTGTTAGCAGCTGTTCAGGAATAAGCACACTAAGCCCTTAGTACTTTTCTGCCTATTTTTATCAGTCTACCAAGATGAAGAAGGCAGGGAGTAAGGCATGTGGGCGTGGGCGTGGAGTTTCTGCAGGGAGAGGACGTGAGGATTCTGTGCCTGCAGGGAGAGGACGTGGGGATTCTGTGCCTGCAGCGGGCACCAGTGACTCAGCATCCCCCAGTTTTACCAGGGAACAGTCCTTTATGCGCAGCTTTGTAGGAGCTAGCCGTACCCCACTGCTGCGGGAGGACCAAATTGAAGCTGTTGTCGGATGGATGGCAGCTAACGCATCGACTTCAATTAGTTCCAGATCCTCTCAGGTCCTGAGCACTGAAGAGCACCCATCTGTCTCTTCACCACCTGCCAAATTGCCCAGGCAGTCAAAGAGCCCTGGACAGGAGCCATCTCTACTTCTGTTCTCTGAATCTCTTGGCTTGGAAAGAGGGGGCCAGCCAAGCAGAATTCGAGAATTTGAAGAAGAGGTAGTATGCAGTGATGCACAACCGTTTTGTCTCTCTGAATGTGAAGAGGCGGGTGGGCCAGTGCCTATGGTCAGCAGCACACCTCAGTACGCATCTGATGATGAGACTCTTTCTGGTGCGTACTGTGCTGTCGAGACTACCCAGGAGAAGCAGTTGTTTGAAGAGGGTGGTGTAGATGATGAGGTCCTTGACCCATCATGGCGTGAGGGACAGGAAGGTGGTGGGAGCAGCTCTGAGGAAGAGATTCCCCGAACAGCCCAAAAAGGAGGGAGAGGGAGGGGGCAGACTTGGTTGCCTGTAGCCTCCACTTCGGCACCCATTAGGAGCATGGCTCTTCCAAAATCCAAAGCGGGCGCTCCCAAGACTTGCAGTGCCTGGTCCTTTTTTGACACAGTTGCAGATGACATTTGCTTTGTAATCAGAAGGTGAAAAGAGGGAAAAGTGTCAGCAACCTCAATACCACAAATATGTGGAAACATGTGCGGACCAAGCACGTGGTGGAGTTACAAAAACACACTGAAGACCTAGGCCAACCTACAGCGCCACCTACCACCTCTTCAGCTCGTGTTGTAGCCTCTTCCTCCAGCTCACACACAGCTGGTTTGGCTTTCTCACAGGATCGCCATGGAAGAATCTCTAGCACTTTTGTACAG
Source organism: Phyllobates terribilis (assembly GCF_046119375.1). Taxonomy (NCBI): domain Eukaryota; kingdom Metazoa; phylum Chordata; class Amphibia; order Anura; family Dendrobatidae; genus Phyllobates; species Phyllobates terribilis. The sequence continues at coordinate 2,675,539 of NW_027363003.1, read as the reverse complement.
AGACACAGTGTAATTCCACCCACAGCACCTCTTTCCCAGTCATCCTCACACTCCCAGGCCGGTCTACAGCCATCGTTAGCACAGGCATGGGAGAAAAGGCGCCCATACTCGGCAAACCACCCCCGAGCACAGGCTCTGAATGCTGGCATTGCTAAACTACTGGCCCTTGAAATGCTATCATTCAGGCTGGCGGAGACTGACACATTCCGTAACTTTATGGCATTGGCAGTCCCACAATACAACGTGCCCAGCCGCTTTTATTTCAGCAGGCAAGCCTTTCCTGCCCTGCAACATCATGTGGAGGGAAAAATTAAACATGCGCTACAAAACGCCGTCAGTAGCAAGGTCCACCTGACCACCGATGCGTGGACCAGTAAGCATGGACAGGGACGATACCTTTCCCTCACTGCCCATTGGGTAAATGTTGTGGAGCCGGGTACAGATCTTGAGAGTGGCGCTGTACGTGTTCTGCCAACTCCAAGGATTGCAGGAATCCAGTCTGTACACATTGACTCCTCCTCATACTCCAGTTCCTCTGAATCAGCGCTGCAGGAGCCGTCACGGTCTACCTCCACATCGACCCGTGAACGGTTACCTGTTATGGTAACCAATATGAGCACAGCCGTGGCCAAACGTCAACAGGCCATATTAAAATTAATTTCTTTGGGGAATCGAAGCCACACAGCGCAGGAGCTCTGGAATGCCATCAAGCAGCAGAGCGACGTATGGTTTGTGCCAGCGAATCTCCAGCCAGGCATGGTAGTGTGTGACAATGGCCGAAATCTGGTGGCAGCTCTGGCCCTAGGCAACCTCACTCACATCCCATGTCTGGCACATGTGCTCAACTTGGTCGTGCAGAGTTTTTTGGGGGACTATCCGGATCTTGATGCACTGCTTCACAAGGTCCGCATAGAGTGCGCTCACTTGCGGCGTTCCAGCAATGCAAGATCACGCATTGCAGCTCTGCAGCGCCCATTACGTCTTCCGGAACATCGCATCATATGTGACCTACCCACCAGGTGGAATTCAACGTTACATATGTTGGAGAGGTTGTGTGAGCAGCAGGCAGCAGTAATGGAGTACCAGCTGCAGCAGGCGCAAACAAGTCGCAGTGCGCGCAGTTCACACTTCACCACCACTGAGTGGGCCTCTATGAAGGACATTTGCCACGTTTTGCGTGCCTTCGATTATTCCACGCGGATGACGAGTGCAGATGATGCACTAGTCAGCATGACTATCCCCCTTATCTGCCTGCTTGAAAAAACACTGCAAGCACTAAGGGACGAGGTTTTGGAAGAGGTGGAGGATGAGGAGTCACAAATGCCATCTGCTTCTCTACAGTCTGCGCAACGTGGTTCCTCACAAAGGCCAAGGCAGGGGACACTTTGTGAGGAGGAGTCAATGGATGAGGAAGACATCTGTCCAGAGGAGGGAGGTGCACAATGCTCTAGTAGTCAGTATCTAGAGCGAGGGTGGGGTGATGCAGAGCAGGCAGAGATCACGCCTCAAGCAGGGGACAGCGTTTCTTGGCCAGTTGGCAGTCTGCAGCACATGGTTGATTTCATGCTGCAGTGCCTGAGAAACGACCGCCGCATCGCCCACATTCTCAACACGGCTGATTATTGGGTGTCCACCCTCCTAGATCCTCGCTACCGGGACAACTTACAAAGCCTCATAACACCGTTGAACCGGGAGCGTAAAATGCGGGAGTACCAAAACGCACTGGTACATTCCATCATGTTCTCCATTCCAACCGAGAGCAGTGCTGCTAGTGCTTTACAAAGCAGCTCAGTGCGTCGAGGCAGTGGAGGAAGCTCTGCACAAAGAGGGAGCAGAAGCAGCGCCTCAGCACAAGGCAAGACCAGTATGGCCGAAATGTGGCAAAGTTTTGTGTCCCCGCCACCACAAATGTCTACACCATCACAGACGGCTCCTGTCAGCAGGAGGCAACGTTTCCGTCAGATGGTGACAGACTACATGTCTTGCCCTCTTAGTGTACTCCCAGACGGCTCTTCTCCCTTCAAGTTTTGGGTCTGTAAGCTGGATACATGGCCAGAGCTTAGTCAGTATGCATTGGAGGTGCTAGCTTGCCCTGCTGCTAGTGTATTATCGGAACGCGTCTTTAGTGCCGCAGGTGGTGTACTAACAGACCGTCGCATGCGACTATCCTCCGATAACGTTGACCGGCTTACTTTTCTCAAAATGAACAAGGCCTGGATCTCTCATTAATTTGCCAGTCCTCTTCCAGAATAAATAATTGGTTGGCAACAGTATCCAGGTCTCCTGTTCTGTTCATGTTTCTACCACCTGAACTGTAATCCCTGAGCTCCAACACCGCCAGTTGGCGCTCGGAGGTGCCGTCTGCACAGTCAACACTTGCTGCCGTGTCATTGGGGTTCAGTAACGTCAGCTGTTCCCCGGCTGTGCCGACGGCAATTTCTCCTGCTCTGTCCACATTCTCACTACTACAGATTTTAAAGTTGCTCCAATTACACCTCTGGCTCCTCTGTTTTCAGTATTATCCCTGAGCTCCAACACCACCAGTTGGCGCTCGGAAGTGCCGTCTGCACAGTCAACACTTGTTGCCGTGTTATTGGGGTTCAGTAACGTCAGCTGTTCCCCTGCTGTGCGGACGGCAATTTCTCCTGCTCTGTCCACATTCTCACTACTACAGATTTTAAAGTTGCTCCAATTACACCTCTGGCTCCTCTGCTTTTAGTATTTACCCTGGGCTCCAATAGCGCTAGTTGCTGCTCAGAAGTGCCGTCTGCACAGTCAACGCTTGCTCCAGTGTTATTGGGGTTCAGTAACGTCAGCTGTTCCCCTGCTGTGTGTCCGGTAAATTCTCCTGCTTTGTCCACATCCACTGTACTACTGATTTAAAACTTGCTCCAATTACACCTCTGGCTCCACTCTGTTTTTAGTATTTACCCTGGGTTCCAGCACTGCCAGCTGGTTCTCGGTAGTTCCATTTGCTCTTGTACCTTCTACTACCCATCCGGGTTCCAGTACCGTCAGCTGGTTCTCGGCAGTGCCTTTGGATTAGGTGCCTCCTTCTCGGTATCCAAGTTCCACCAACGTCTGCTGGTCCTTGGTAGTGCTTTCTGGCACAGGTACCTCCTGCTTAGTAACCGAGTTCCAGTACCTTCAGCTGGTCTTCGGCAGTTCCATTGGCTCTTGTACCTTCTGCTACCCATCCGGGTTCCAGTACCGTCAGCTGGTCCTCGGTAGTTCCATTTGCTCTTGTACCTTCTGCTACATTTCCAAGTTCAAGCTTTTTGAAATGGTTCTTGGTAATCACTCTGGATCTCCCTGACGAGGACCCTGAAGACGAGGACCCTGAAGACCACCCCGAAGAAGACGAGGACCCTGAAGACCACCCCAAAGAAGACGAGGACCCTGAAGACCACCCCGAAGAAGACGAGGACCCTGAAGACCACCCCGAAGAAGACGAGGACCCCGAAGACGAGGACCCAGAAGACCAACCCGAAGAAGACGAGGACCCCGAAGACGAGGACCCCCGAAGACGACGACCCTGAAGACCACCCCGAAGAAGACCAAGAAGATGACCCTGAAGAAGTTGACCAAGAGGACAAAGAAGAGAAGACAAGCACCAAGATACAGAAGAACAAGAGACAGAAAACCAAGAAGCAGAAATACAAGAAGCTGCAGAACAAAAAGCGGAAGAACATTAAGCATAAGACTAAAAATCAGAGCAAAAGATAATATCTAAATTATAAGCAGAAGATGACTAAGCAGTGTATGGGGGTGAGTCCGTTGCTCCTCGTGGTGCCCCTGGAAAAGACCTGCTGCTGCAGGCCAAACTGAACGCGGACAAATCCTGTTGTAAATCTTTTGTGACGGGCAGAACGAAAGGTGAAATGTCCAACCTTTTATAGATAACAACTACAGGAATGCCTGTCACAAATAAGAATATGATGAAGAAGTAGAATATGAAGAATGTAAAAAAAAAGAATAATACGAAGAAGGTGAAGAAGAAGAAGATGAAGAAGGTGAAGAAGAAGTGGATGAAAAAGATGCTGAGGATGATGAAGGAGAAAGTGTGGGAGAAGTAAAAAAGAAGGTGAAGAGCATGGAAGTAGTGAAACATAAATATCTGACAAAATATAAAAATACTTAACATAGTCAATATTTCCGTAACTCAGAACGTCTTAAAAAAAAAATTAATTCCTGCTATTCCATTTGATTGGGCTAAACCTCTATGCCTTTATTGTCTCCCCCACCTCCCCCAATACATTCTACATTATTCTTAGTTGTTTTTCTTCATGTAGAATTAACCTACAAGGAAAGAAAGGGTTTATTTTCATTCCGATATTTCTGTCCCATTGACTTGCATTGGTTTCCGGTATCGGAATCGGCGATATCCGATACTTTTTCGGTATCGGTCCGATCCAATCCGATCCGATATTTCCCGATATCGGAAGGTATCGCTCAACACTAGTTGTCATGCAATAGGGCTTCTTGTAGCATGCATTCTTACCTGTAGCAGCTAATCAAAACCATAACATTTACAGATTTTTATCAATTGTATATAAAGCGGAAATCATACTGCTCCTGTTATTCAGCCCTTGTATTTTGATCAACAGCTACTAATACAATATGATGTACCACACGGCCCGGCACCTAGAATGACATCCCCACAAAGCCTCACTACACAGTATTATGTCCTCACAGAACGATATGCTCACACAGCCCCTTTACACAGTATTGTCCCCACAAAGTTCCCTTAAACAGTATTCTGCACCCTGTGACAGAGTCACCGGTGTTATATGCAAGAGGAGTTATGTGTCACTCTGGCTGCTAGCTTGTGTGGACTGAAACCTACAAACTTTCCTCCAGCATGTTATATGTTGGGGGTTAATTCCTAAAGGGTGTGATTTTATGTGAATGGCAAAGAGGGTGGGAGGTCATTCACCCTACGTCCCCTCAGGGTGTAGCTGAGCAAGCTTAAATGCTCAGTCACTATTTTTTTTCTGTAGTGTGTGGTCTGGAGAGTGAATTTTCCAGGCTGTGTTTGCCAGAGAACAACACCGAAGGACTGGTGTTTGGGGCACTTCACTGTGCTACTTTGAGTGGGCAAAGCCTCGCTAATGGACTCTGCTATACTTTATCTTTTGTTTTCCCGTTAACCCGGAGAGGGCCTGTTTATTTTTGTGGAACGCTGCTGGAGTTTATGCCATACAATAAACCAGCAGGAAGTTAACCCGAACCGTGTGTCCTGTGTCTGCCTCTGCAGAGCCGAGCAAGTCAGTTTATCACAACCCATACAGTCTTGTTGCACAGTATTATGTCCCCACACAGTTCCTTTGAACAGCATTATGCACTCATACAGTTTCCTTGCACAGTATTGTCCCCACACAGCACCTTACTCAGTTTTATGTCCCCCCCTTCCCTCGTAGAAAGATGTTGAAAAAACGTACTCTCCTAACCCCATTCTCCCACTGCTCCAGTCTGCGCTGTCTACTGAGGCACTGCTGGCGCCATGTAGTGACGTCATCACACCTGCAGCGCTCTCAGCTGCACCGGCTCAGTGATGGGACAGGGAGCTGCACAGTGAGGATGAAGATATCAGCGAATGTGAGACGGAGGGTGGCGGAGTGGTTTGGGAGACCAATACATAAAACTCTTTGGCTGTGTGCTGCTGTTTGCCCAGGTCTGGCATAGTAGGCAGTGCTATATGCTGAGTACATTGCTGCACATTATTATTTAGAATTTGACACATATTTCTGATCAGAATCCACATGAATTCTACTCACAAGTCATATCCTACTGATCTCAGTAAGAAATCCATGTTGCTGTTCATTTGGTTTTGGATGTGAAAAATGCTTTAATAAGTGAAAAATCTCTTATTGAAGCAGTTTCTCCCTGGAAAGCGCAGCAGGTAGCCACTGTCAGACTTGCCCAACTGAATGACACTAACCCGCGTGGGGACCCACAGCAGGAATATGAGGGTCTGGCTTGAATTTCTGAAACATAGATTCAAGTGCAAATACAAGTCAGATTTTTCCATGAAAAAAATCACCGAATGTAGACATACTCTAAGGCAGGGGTCTCAAACACGCGGCCCACGGGCCGCATGTGGCCCCTCCGGCTGCTTCTTGTGGCCCGCAGGCACATAGACCCCATAACGATCGCAGCTCTCTCCAGCAGCCGCCGACATCAGCGCTGTAGTGTAGTGTATTGCTGCGCAGAGACCGGCTTTCTGCACAGCAATACCAGTTGCAGCCCGAACGTATAGGCGAACTAGGCGGCCACCTAGGGCGCCAACCCTAAGGGGGCGCCAGAGAAAAAATAGAAAAAATTATAAAAAAATCTTTTCAAAAGGCAAAAAGTTTTAGGGATAGAAAGAAAAATGTACATAAATTTTTTTGCCATAAATTTAAAAGAAAAACCGTTGAGCTTCAATTTACGCACGGAAAGGAGGCGCTAAACTACGGACGTGAGTCGTTTGCATCGTCTGCTGACAGGTGTTTGATCCCGCGCGTTTATTTTGCTCCTAAGTTTTCAAATGTTGGCAAAGCAAAGCAAACAACCAAAAATGCACACACTACACTAAGGGGGCGCCCGAGAGAAAAAAATACGTATACTTAAAAGGTAGGTGTACCATATGGCCTATTTATACGTAGTTTGGACTTTAGGTACTAGTTGGCGATTATATTGATAGATGTCATCAGCAGTCGATGCGGCTAGTGGGAGGAGTCTGTTTTGACGCATTGGCGTAGACTGCCTGGACTGCCAGTCAGGCCAGCTAAGGCAAGGGAGATAGTATCTACATTTTTTGCATATCGGCGCGCGCGATTATAATATTTTCGAGGTATGTCTCTACTGTTTGCATGCTTTATCATGTGAGCCATTGCTGTTATTTTGTATATTCATTACATTCATTGTTCCATGAGGTTTCATGAATGCAAATAGAAAATAAGAGGTTTTTAGTAAATTTTTGGCCTAGGTTCTAAAGTGTTAGGCGCTGCGAGGTAGGTATACTGTTTTGATTTTCAAAAATATTGGAAACATTGGAAATTGTTAAAGAAATTTGTGTTTTTTGTCTTAAAAGTAAAATCGTATTATATAATGTTCAGATAACAATTTTAATCGGCGCGTTAACTTTTAGGTAAATGCTGTGTGTTGTAACGAGTCATGGCTGATAAGAAGAAAAAACTTTCGGGGTTTCAGAACCATAAAATAAAAGCTGAGGAGGAGAAATCACTATCAAAAATCAAAGGGTAATTTTTAAAATATCTAAGCAATAGAAATGAAGACGCGGAATTCCAAACGTTGGAACAACAGGCTTCTGTTGCCTCGGAAATATCGAATGTGGAAATAGAATTTGTTTCTCATGCTGAAAATAGTGAACTATAACCATTAATATCTGGTGGTAGATCTGATCAAAGTACCAGTACTGACATGGAGGCTGGTACATCTATAGAAATACTATTCGGACGATCCCGCTACGTGGACCGTAATCAATGATGACTTACGCCTAGATGTAGTAAAACTCGGCCCCACACAAGTTAAAGATTTCTATTTTCCTTTGGACGCTAATCGTAGAAAATTTTCGTGTTCACTATAAACGTCGTCTTGTCAATAGTGAAAGTCTTGAACGCATTTGGCTAACGTATTCTATTCAGAAAAATTCAGTTTTTTGTTTTTGCTGTACGTTGTTTCCAGACTCATCACTTCAACTAGGAATCATCAAACGCTCAGCCTTAGGTACTGATGGTGTAAATGACTGGAAAAACATATCTGCTATTTTAGCCAGCCACGAAAAAAGCAAAGATCACATGATTAGCTTTCAAAAATGGAAGGAACTCGAAAATAGACATAAGATGAACAAGACCATTGACGAAGAACACTTACGCAAAATTGAAGAGCAAGAAAAATACTGGCATCAAATTTTAGAAAGGTTGATAGCTCTAGTGAGAGTACTAGGTACGCAAAACTTAGTGTTCCGTGGATCAAATGATGCATTGTTTGCATCTAATAATGGGAACTTTTTGAAATTTGTGGAGTATTTGGCTATGTTCGATCCCGTCATGTGTGAGCACATTCGGAAAATCCGGGACAAAGAGATTCATGAACATTATTTGGGAAAAACAATACAGAATGAGATGATTCAACTGCTAAGTAATGGTATTCAGGAAAAGATTCTTGACGATGTCAAAACTGCAAAATACTTTTCTGTAGAGCTGGATTGTACTTCTGACGCGTCTCATGTTGAACAAATGACTATCATTGTTCGGTTTGTTTCCACATCAGAAGACAAAAAGTTTGAAATTAAAGAGCACTTCTTGGGATTCATTCCTGTTTCTGATACAACTGGAGGTGGTTTGACAGCCGCTGTCTTGAACAAATTTGAAGAACTGTCGCTCTCTGTGGACAACTTACGAGGGCAAGGCTACGACAATGGGAGCAACATGAAGGGAGAAAACATTGGACTACAAAGACGAATTTTGGACATAAACCCACGTGCATTCTTTGTGCCTTGCAGCTCCCATTCTCTAAACTTAGTCGTCAACGATGCCGCTAAATGTTGTTTTGGAGCGACAACTTTTTTCCTGTTAGTTCAAAATCTCTACGTATTTTTCTCTTCGTCAACTCAGCGTTGGGAAGTACTCGTGCGTCATTTGCCATCTCTGACTCTAAAACCTCTAAACGAAACAAGGTGGGAAAGTAGAATTGATGCTCTGGCCCCCCCTCCGTTACCAATTGAGCGAAGTCCATGATGCCCTAATGGACATAGCAGAAAATATTAGTCTCACAGGAAGCTCTGGAAATGTCTCCCGGCTAGAAGCTCAAGGTCTTGCTAAACAAGTTGGAACCTTTTCTTTTGTTACATCTGTTCTAGTATGGTTCAACATTTTGTACGAAATCAATTTGACAACAAGTAAGTTACTTCAGTCACAAGAATTCGATTTAGCTGCTGCTTCTCAACACCTTGACAAAACAAAGAAATACCTGCAATCATTAAGAAGCAATGAAGAGTTTGAGAAGCTGTTAGTTGATGCGAGGGAAATCGCAGAAGAGCTTGGCATACCAGCTAATTTTGAGTCAAGTTCTGCGCCAAAACAAAAAAAGCAGCCTCACCGTGTCCTATTTGTATAGCTCAGTCCGTTTTGCAATGCTGTGGGTCTCCAACCAATAGCCGTGACTTAAGGCTTCACATAAGAAAAATAAATAAAAATAAATTTGGTGAGTCCCAAGAATAATTAAAATCCTCAATTTATTAGAAAATAATTAAAAGATCATACAGGTTGGGGATACATCTCAACGCGTTTCTGGCAAAAGCCCTTATTCTCTGAGATACAGATTCCTTATGATACATGGTATAAAAACAAATGGTGACCAACCATTGATCAATAAACACATATGTTAGCAATCAATCACATTTGAGAATAATCAGCATAATCACAAGGCTAAATCCAAGAAAGCCAGAGAAAAAGAAAGAGAAAAAAAAAAAAACGACATTCAATTCTCTAAGATCTAATATAGATAAAGGGTATCATTCCTATAGTTCATGCCATTGGGGTATTTTGTATCCAGTTTAATAATCCAAAATAACTCTCTTAGGAGGAGTTTTTTCCTCCAATCCCCTCCTCTAATAGGAATATCCACTTTTTCTAACCCATAGAAAGAAAAATTATTTAATTCCCCTTTATGTCTCTCTACAAAATGTTTGCAAGCTCCTGAATAGGATGTATTTTTATTTTTGATGTTGGTGACATGTTCTGCCATCCTTTTCTTTAATTTGCGTATTGTGCAGCCAATGTATTTAATTTTACATTCTTTGCAAAATATGCAATACACAACATAGTTAGTATTGCAATTAATAAATCTTTTTATATCATTGGCTGCATCAGTTTTTTGAGTTTGCAATGTATATTGGCACATCGTACATTTGGAACATGCATATTTAAAAAAACCTTTACAACTTAGCCAGGTTTTTTTATCACTTTTTTGTGGCCTGTATAGACTTGGGGAAAGAGCAGCACCTAATGATCTCCCTTTTCTCGGCACACATACTAATCCATTTTCCAGGATTTTGTTTAAATCTCGATCCTGAAATAATATAGGGACATATCTGTGTACAATATTTCTTATTTCCTGAAATTGGCAGCTATATGGGGTACTGAAGATGTTTTTTTGTCCATATTGTTTGGTTTTTTTGTTATTAGTTTCTGGCTGTTATTAATATCATCATCTCTGTTATTTAAATGAGTGTTTCTTGCAAGAACTTTTTTTAAAGCTGAATCAATATGTTTTTTCTTATACCCCCTTTCCATTAATCTAGATGTTGCTACCTTTGCTTGTTCATTAAATAGTGTGATATCAGAGCTATTCCTATAAATTCTATTTAATTCACCATAGGGGATTGAATTCACAGTATGGGCGGGGTGGCAGCCGTCTGCTCTAAGTGTAGTGTTCCCACTGACAGGTTTTCTATAGTTGCGATATTTAACCCTTTGTTGTTTTACATCCCCCATGAGATACAAATCCAAAAAGCTAATTTTATCCTGCGGTTCAGTATAAGTAAATTTTAAATTTACATCATTAGCATTGATATAAGATAAAAAGTATGGAATTTTTTCCACTTCTCCGACCCATATTAGCAAAACATCGTCCAAATATCTAACATAAAGTTCAATGTCATTTTTGAAAGGATTTGTATCTGTAAAAATAGTACTTTCTTCCCACCATGATACAAAAAGTATGGCTAAGGATGGGGAGAAACATGAGCCCATTGGGCAACCTTTGATCTGGAAATAATATTCTTCATTGAACATAAAAAAATTATGCTCCAGAAGATATTCAATACTCCGGATAATCATTTCTTTTGTTTCGTCCGTATAGCCACTATATTTTTGCAGATGGTGGAACACAGCAGTTAATGCCAGATTATGTGGAATTGATGAAAACAGATTTACCACATCACAAGACAGAAATTTAGATTTTTCAGACCATTTCACATTTTTCATATAATCAATCACTGATGACGTGTCTTTTAAATAACCCGGTGTTCTGGGAATTAATGGCTTTAGATAAAATTCTACCCACCGACTTAAATTTTCGTTCAAAGAAGAAATACTCGATATGATGGGGCGTAAAGGTGTAGGAAATTCTAGTTTGTGGGTTTTAGGGAGCCCATGAAAAATTGGTGTCGTCGGATTATCAGGTATTATATTATAACTCATTTTTTCAGTAAACACCCCCATTTTAACTCCATCTTCAACCAATTTACTCAAGATTTTCCTGCATGATTCTGTAGGATTAAATTGTATCCTTTTATACGTCTCATTATCATCCAGGATATCATAAACACATTTTTCATAGAGTTTCTTATCCATAACAACAATACAGCCTGCTTTGTCGGATTTTTTAATCACCAGGTCATCTCTCTTTGATAAGCTGGTGATTGCTTTTTTCTCATCTATGGTGAAATTATTATTATTATTATTTTTTTTTTTATTTATTTGATACATTCTGTTTAATTTTTTGAGAAAGTTCTATCAAATCTCTTTCAATTAAAGACTGAAAAGTTGAAATGCATTCAGCCTTAGAATCTTTTGGATAGAAAGATGGATTCAAAATATGAAAATCCTTAGTATCAACATGTATAAGATCAACATCACCTGATTCACCTTGAAAATCCTCCAAAGCAAGCCTGCGCTTCTCAGTGTCTGCGGGATGACAGGCTGGATGGCAGCGTTCTGCTGCGGTCCAGCCTGTCATCTCGATGTAGCAGAGCTGAAGCTGTCGTGGGATCCATGGGAAGGTAAGGATGAGGTTGCTTTATTATTTTTCTTTTATTGCAGGAGATCGTTGGCTTCAGCTGGAATGGGCGTGATGGTAAGTATGGTTTAATTTAGAACAATAAAGAATTGTGTGTTTATTTCAATTAAAGGACTTTATTCTGGGTGTTGTGTTTTTTTTAAATACTTTACTAGAAATTCATGGTGGTCATGTCTAATATTGGCGTGACCCCATGAATTTCGGGCTTAGGGCCAGCTGATAATGCCAAGCTGGCCTTAACCCCTTTATTACCCAGTGAGCCACCGCACCAGGGCCCTGGATGAGTTGGGTACAGCGCCAGAAGATGGCGCTTCTATGAACGCGCCATTTTCCGGGGTGGCTGCGGACTGCAATTTGCAGCGGGTGGGGCCCAGAAAGCTTGGGCCTCCCTGCGCTGCAGATTCCATCCCCCAGCTGCCTAGTTGTACCTGGCTGGACACAAAAATAGGGCGAAGCTCCACGTATTTTTTTTTTTAATTATTTCATGAATTTCCTGAAATAATTAAAAAAAAATTGACGTGGGGCTTCGCACTATATTTGTGTCCAGCCAGGTACAGCAGGCAGGAACGGGCTGCCCCCAACCACCAGCTGCCTATTTGTACCTGGCCGGACACAACAATATCGGGAAGCCCTTTTTTAAAAAAAATATTTCATGAAATAATTTAAAAAAAAAATACGTGGGGCTTTTTTTTTGTGTCCAGCCAGGTACAACTAGGCAGCTGGGGGATGGAATCTGCAGCGCAGGGAGACCCAAGCTTTCTGGGCCTCCCCCCCACTGCAAATTGCAGTCCGCAGCCACCCCAGAAAATGGCGCGTTCATAGAAGCTGGATGTACCTGGCTGGCATACAAAAATATGGCAAAGCCCACGTCAAAATTTTTGGGAAAAATTAATTAAAAAATAAATAATAATTTAGGGACTGCATCTTTATTAACTCCTCAAATGTCATTTAGTGTTAAAATAAAGGATTTATTTAAAAAAAAAATTGGCGTGGGATCCCCCATAATTTTAGTCTCTAGCGGAGGTTAAGCAGATGGCTGGGGCAGATGTTTGAAGCCTGGGAAGGGGGTAATACCCACGGAGCTTCCCAGATTACTAATATCAGCCCCCAGCTGAATACCTAGCCTTTACTAGCTATTAAAATGGGGGACCCCCCCAAAAAAATGATGTGGGGTCCCCCCTATTTTAATAGCTAGCAAAGGCTAGGCAGACAGCTGGGGGCGGTGGCTGGGGGTAATGGGGCTGGGGTTCATGTCAGCGCCAGCTGCCATGAAGCCCAGGTTAGTAATGATGGGCGTCTATAAGACACCCCCATTACTAACCTACAAAGTGTTAAAAAGAAGTGTTAAAAAGAAAACACACACTACACCCAGAAAAAAATAATTTATTTGAAATAAAACACACCATTTTATTTCATTCTTAGTTTACTAAAAAAAAATAGTTACCTGTCCACGTTCCTGCGCTGATCTCCCATGCACAGCTGTCACATCTGGAGATGGTGACAGCTGTGCATGTGTAGCACCCTGAGGATTCGGCTGCTACAGGGGTATTGCACCTCAACCCAGAGGTGTGATATTCCACTCCCGGGTAAGGATGGAGTGTGGAACTGAGCTCGGTAGGCTGCATGCACTACATACATCCCATTTCCGAGGAACAGGCCGACGGTACTCCCACTTAGAAATGTGCAGGTACGACCGAGTCTGTTCCTGGCTGGAGTGGGAGGGGGGTGGTACATCCCAAGTAGTGTAGGGGCAGATAGGGGGAGCAGCCTGGGTAAAGATAGGAGCTCATTGGGTGCTGGTCACCTGAGCTCACACATAGAGGGTGTATATAAGGTGGGCACCAACTAAGAACAGGGTCAGTCAGTCTGTCAGCCTTTGCAGAGAAGTAAGAAGCAGAGGAGCAGAGCAGCCCCAGAGAGAGAGAGAGGAGAAAGCAAGAGAGACCCAGAGGGGGAAACAGAAGAGAGGACTCTGAGACCCCAAATCCAATCCACGGGTGAAGAGTCGGCATCAGGGTACCGGAACCCAAGCTGGTGGGGGCAAAAACACACCCCAGCCAGAGACCGGAGGCCGTGGGCAGCGTCTGCCACGGCCACCCACCACATCCACCCCGAAGGCATACCACGTGGAGGGTCAGGGAACCCAAGGCCAAGGGTCTCCCAACAGAAGGCCCGAGGGAGCTGGACCTGGGTGGATCACTAGTGGGGACGGCCAGAGAAAGGACAGAAGGAGAGCTCAGGGTCACGCTCCGGACTCGCTTGGGGGTTGGCTGGATCCAGGACCTGGTGGATGCAGCACGGCTCGGGAGGTCACTTGAAGCTGGAGTGACCGGAACATCAGCAGTGAGTAAATACCCTTAACTGCATAACCCGACTCTGTCTTCCTTTAACATCTATGCTGCACCACCACAACCCCCATCCTCTGCACCTGACCCCCTGAGGCTATACCCCACCCGTTGGGGGTTATACCATCAAAAGCTGCACCTACACCATCAGCCTCAGCGGACCCTGCTGCAGCGGCGGCCATAGTGACCGCAATACAACGGGTGGCGTAGTCGACATTAAGAACTTATTAACATCTGTAGGACTGCCACATACAACTGAGTTTGACACCCTGGGCACGGACCGGGTCACAGCCACTCGGAAGACTACAACTCCCATCTGATCCGGCTCCGGATATTCCCCCTAAAGAATATGGCCCAGGGGGCGCGTCAACTTTGGCGTAGTCGGCAGGATTACGTGCCCGCAACAACCGGGTACTGCGTGCCTGAAGAAAAGAACGAGTTTACCTCAAAAAGAAGTCTCCTGCCGGTTCCGGAGGGTCCCCGCCATCGGACCCCATCACCAGTCGATTCCAGCCGGTTGTCCGCCATTAACAGCGTTTTCCCGCCATCTGCAGAGTTTCCCGCCACTGGGAAGCGATTCCCGCCATTTCCAAAGGTTTCCCGCCTTGGAAGAGCGGACGCCATTACGGGCGTGCCAGAGGGTGGCGAGAGGCCACCTCCCATCGTGGGCCAGGACCGAAAATGGCGCCAAAAGTGGAAACCGCCCCCACCAACAGAGACTGTGATGCTAGAGGTGTCTGTCAGCGTGAAAGAACTGCCCCTGGAGCTGACAGTCACCAAGTGGCCCTGGGACCGCCCTCGAGGTGGGAGGAGACGAAAGGAGAGAACAAAGATGGGTGCCGCCTGGAGCAGTCTAGAGCGAGCGCACCCGGAGGCAAGAAGCCTGGAGAAGAGTATCGGAGGAGCTTACCCGGAGATGGCGAGAAAGCAGAGCAGCACCGGCCCGCTGGCCAGGAGCCTGCTGGAGACAACTGTAGGAGAGCAGAGCAGCACCGACCCGTTGGTCAGGAGCCTGCTGGAAACAACGACCCCACTAGGCCTAGTGGAGGTCCTAGCACAGCTCCCCCGAGACCGGGAGTGTGCACAGACCGCTCTGGAGGGCCTCGCAAGGAGGATGGCCCGGGTGCAGCGAGAGACGTTGGCGGAGTGGAGCCGTGAGATGGCCCAGCAGACCGAGACCTGTGAGCGGAGCACGCCACCTGAGACGAGGAGACAGACCGCCTCTGAGGATGGCGCGGGAGGACTGAAGGCCGGAGACGGCGCCGAGAAGGGAGCCGAACGAGTGGAGGCAGGTAAAGGGGACGTCTATACCCCAGACCGGGAAACCGCGTACCTGCCCCAGCTCCCCGTCGCAGAGCCCGAAGTCTATCCTGCCGTGCCCATCGCTGCAACGTCACCGCCGCAGACTAGGCCTCAAACGGGAGCCGCGACCCCTGTGACGTCACACGCCTCGACCCCGAGCGTGACCAAGCAGGAAGTACCACCAGCCTGGTCGCAAGGCCTAGTACCCCCGGGCGCCGTAATACCAACAGCGCCCCCTACCTCCGCGGAGCCCCCGGCCTGGTCGCAGGGCCAAGTAGCCCAGGGCGCCGCCGTCCTTACGGTGCCCTTTACCTTCCAGATACCCCAGGCCTGGCCGCAAGGCCCGGGCAACCCGGGCGCTAACACCACCGCGCCCATAAGACCAAGAGTGCCGCATCTGGGAGAGGACCTGTACGCCCAGCATACGTGCCCGGATGGGCAGCCATTTATATGGCCACCGGAGTTTCACCATCCCCGACTCCGGAGAGAGAGACCCCTGGATGAACCCCTGATCCCGGCTCCAAAGCCCGTAAAGAGGATCTCGCCCCCGCTAGCGGAAGCACAGTTTGAGTGGGACCCCACCGGAGAAGATCTTATGGGGTTCACTCAAGAGACTCGGGCAGCTGCAGCGGAGCGTGCTGAGTGCTGCCGCCAACAGCTCGAGGACTTCGAGAGGGAGCGGAGAGAGAGGCGGGTCCGGGAACAGCTAGCTCAAGTAAAGAGCGCGGAGCAGAAGAGCCGGGCCAGGAGAGACCCCCGTGCAGCGCATAGTCCCCGCACCACCGGGACTGTGATAAAGTTTAACCTGCAGCATGGGTGGGGCTTCATCCGAGACCACCACACCCTAGGCGACGTCTTCGTAACCAGGAGAGACGTTGAGTCCCACCTACCGGAGGGACACAGAGGTCGTGACCTTTACATCGGGGACGAGGTCACCTTCACCCGGCACAAGTGTGCCAAAGGTCCCTACGCCCTCCATGTGCATCGCCTGACGGAGGAAGAGCTGCGGTGTGAGGAGGAAGAGCAAGAGGACCCGGACGGGTCTGAAGCCAAAGGTAACCATAAAGCAAGAGCAGGAGGACGCCGTCGCTAAGGACAGCGAAGCAGAAGCTGTATATAGTTGCCCGTCGGGGCACCGTGAACTGAAACCGTGAACTGAAACCGTGAACTGAAACTGAAACTGTTGCTGTTGCTAATATAGTCCCCGTTGGGACCAGCATGTGTGAACTGTTACCCGTATTTCCCTTAATTCCACTGACCGAGGACTGAGAGCGGTCATTCCTCTCTAATACCTGGCCGAGGACTGAGAGCGGCCATATCCTTGTATATAGTTGCGCGTCCTAAAGCGCCCCCTACCGATTTTATAGGAAAACCAGTTTTCCAGAGAGACTGTCGCACTTTACCCGGTCACACGTTGCACAGTGACCGGAGGAGGAGCCAGAGGCGACGAGAATGTTTTATATTGATATATATATATATAATGTTTTATATGTTTTATATGTTTATGCAAAAATTTGTATGTTTTTGGTGTTATGTCTTACAGCCCGAGGACGTGCTGTGATTTACCAGGGGGGAATGTAGCACCCTGAGGATTCGGCTGCTACAGGGGTATTGCACCTCAACCCAGAGGTGTGATATTCCACTCCCGGGTAAGGATGGAGTGTGGAACTGAGCTCGGTAGGCTGCATGCACTACATACATCCCATTTCCGAGGAACAGGCCGACGGTACTCCCACTTAGAAATGTGCAGGTACGACCGAGTCTGTTCCTGGCTGGAGTGGGAGGGGGGTGGTACATCCCAAGTAGTGTAGGGGCAGATAGGGGGAGCAGCCTGGGTAAAGATAGGAGCTCATTGGGTGCTGGTCACCTGAGCTCACACATAGAGGGTGTATATAAGGTGGGCACCAACTAAGAACAGGGTCAGTCAGTCTGTCAGCCTTTGCAGAGAAGTAAGAAGCAGAGGAGCAGAGCAGCCCCAGAGAGAGAGAGAGGAGAAAGCAAGAGAGACCCAGAGGGGGAAACAGAAGAGAGGACTCTGAGACCCCAAATCCAATCCACGGGTGAAGAGTCGGCATCAGAGTACCGGAACCCAAGCTGGTGGGGGCAAAAACACACCCCAGCCAGAGACCGGAGGCCGTGGGCAGCGTCTGCCACGGCCACCCACCACATCCACCCCGAAGGCATACCACGTGGAGGGTCAGGGAACCCAAGGCCAAGGGTCTCCCAACAGAAGGCCCGAGGGAGCTGGACCTGGGTGGATCACTAGTGGGGACGGCCAGAGAAAGGACAGAAGGAGAGCTCAGGGTCACGCTCCGGACTCGCTTGGGGGTTGGCTGGATCCAGGACCTGGTGGATGCAGCACGGCTCGGGAGGTCACTTGAAGCTGGAGTGACCGGAACATCAGCAGTGAGTAAATACCCTTAACTGCATAACCCGACTCTGTCTTCCTTTAACATCTATGCTGCACCACCACAACCCCCATCCTCTGCACCTGACCCCCTGAGGCTATACCCCACCCGTTGGGGGTTATACCATCAAAAGCTGCACCTACACCATCAGCCTCAGCGGACCCTGCTGCAGCGGCGGCCATAGTGACCGCAATACAACGGGTGGCGTAGTCGACATTAAGAACTTATTAACATCTGTAGGACTGCCACATACAACTGAGTTTGACACCCTGGGCACGGACCGGGTCACAGCCACTCGGAAGACTACAACTCCCATCTGATCCGGCTCCGGATATTCCCCCTAAAGAATATGGCCCAGGGGGCGCGTCACATGGCTGCTGTAAGCTCACACTGCCGGGAACACGTCCGCTCCTGGCAGCGGGAGCCCTGACTGAGGTCACCGGAGTGCATTCAGGCAGCGCAGCTCCGGAGACCTCCTTTACGGCACTGCTGTACCGTGGGAATTTCTCACTATACAGCAGGGCCGTAAAGGAGCTAACCGGAGCAGCGCTGCCTGAACTCCGGCGAACCCGCTTATGCAATGACGGGGCTGCTTTACGGCCCCATCATTCTAGCGGCGGCGGCGGTTCAGAACGGTCACATTCTATGTGGCTGCTCTGAACTGGAGATCATCGTGGGACACTCGTGGACTACTACGGAGGGGTAAGGATAAGGTTGTGGTTTATTATTTTATATTTTATTACAGGAGATCGATGGCTTCGGGGAATTAGGTGTCTAGGTGAGTATAGGTATATAACTGCTGTGTTCCACCATCTGCAAAAATATAGTGGCTATACGGATGAAACAAAAGAAATGATTATCCGGAGTATTGAATATCTTCTGGAGCATAATTTTTTTATGTTCAATGAAGAATATTATTTCCAGATCAAAGGTTGCCCAATGGGCTCATGTTTCTCCCCATCCTTAGCCATACTTTTTGTATCATGGTGGGAAGAAAGTACTATTTTTACAGATACAAATCCTTTCAAAAATGACATTGAACTATATGTTAGATATTTGGACGATGTTTTGCTAATATGGGTCGGAGAAGTGGAAAAAATTCCATACTTTTTATCTTATATCAATGCTAATGATGTAAATTTAAAATTTACTTATACTGAACTGCAGGATAAAATTAGCTTTTTGGATTTGTATCTCATGGGGGATGTAAAACAACAAAGGGTTATATATCGCAACTATAAAAAACCTGTCAGTGGGAACACTACACTTAGAGCAGACAGCTGCCACCCCGCCCATACTGTGAATTCAATCCCCTATGGTGAATTAAATAGAATTTATAGGAATAGCTCTGATATCACACTATTCAATGAACAAGCAAAGGTAGCAACATCTAGATTAATGGAAAGGGGGTATAAGAAAAAACATATTGATTCAGCTTTAAAAAAAGTTCTTGCAAGAAACACTCATTTAAATAACAGAGATGATGATATTAATAACAGCCAGAAACTAATAACAAAAAAAACAAACAATATGGACAAAAAACCATCTTCAGTACCCCATATAGCTGCCAATTTCAGGAAATAAGAAATATTGTAAACAGATATGTCCCTATATTATTTCAGGATCGAGATTTAAGCAAAATCCTGGAAAATGGATTAGTATGTGCCGAGAAAAGGGAGATCATTAGGTGCTACTCTTTCCCCAAGTCTATACATGCCACAAAAAAGTGATAAAAAAATCTGGCTCAGTTGTAAAGGTTTTTAAATGTGCATATTCCAAATGTACGATGTGCCAATATACATTGCAAACTCAAAAAACTGATGCAGCCAATGATATAAAAAGATTTATTAATTGCAATACTAACTATGTTGTGTATTGCATATTTTGCAAAGAATGTAAAATTAAATACATTGGCTGCACAATACGCAAATTAAAGAAAAGGATGGCAGAACATGTCACCAACATCAAAAATAAAAATACATCCTATTCAGGAGCTTGCAAACATTTTGTAGAGAGACATAAAGGGGAATTAAATAATTTTTCTTTCTATGGGTTAGAAAAAGTGGATATTCCTATTAGAGGAGGGGATTGGAGGAAAAAACTCCTCCTAAGAGAGTTATTTTGGATTATTAAACTGGATACAAAATACCCCAATGGCATGAACTATAGGAATGATACCCTTTATCTATATTAGATCTTAGAGAATTGAATGTCGTTTTTTTTTTTTTCTCTCTTTCTTTTTCTCTGGCTTTCTTGGATTTAGCCTTGTGATTATGCTGATTATTCTCAAATATGATTGATTGCTAACATATGCGTTTATTGATCAATGGTTGGTCACCATTTGTTTTTATACCATGTATCATAAGAAATCTGTATCTCAGTGAATAAGGGCTTTTGCCAGAAATGCGTTGAGATGTATCCCCAACCTGTATGATCTTTTAATTATTTTCTAATAAATTGAGGATTTTAATTATTCTTGGGACTCACCAAATTTATTTTTATTTATTTTTCTTCTGCGCCAAAACGTTTAAAGAAAAAAACCAGACAGTTCTCTTATGAATGGAAAGATGAGCCCATAAGAGATGAGAAACAAAGTTTCAAAATTAACTTTTACTTTGCGATCTTAGATACTGCCATAAATTCAGTTGATGAGAGGTTCACTCAGCTGAAAGCAATGGAATTGAAATTTGGATTTTTGTACCACATCCGTTCACTTGAGGGAAAACCAAGCAAATTTGTTCTGGATAAGTGTAAAGCTCTGGAAAAGTCTCTTACACACAACGAAGTAAAAGACATCGATGCCATAGAGCTATGTGGTGAACTGCAGGCAATGTCAAGACGTGTTCCAGAAGATTCATCACCAAAAGACGTTCTTGAACTTTTGCTTAAATCTGACTTGAAAGAAAGTGTCCCCAACCTGCTGGTGGCTCTAAGAATTCTTTTGACTCTGCCTGTGTCCGTGGCCTCAGGAGAGAGAAGCTTCTCAAAACTAAAGCTAATTAAAACATATTTAAGGGCAAATATGACGCAAGAGAGGTTGGTTGGGTTGGCAACAATTTCGATAGAATCTGAAGTTGCTAAACAAATTAATCTCGGTGACTTAGTGTCATCCTTTTCAAAAAAAAGGAAAGGAAACAAAAATTTTAATTACCTATGGTCGTTTTTGTTTTGTATTATTGATTACTTTGTATATATTTGTCCTATACAACTTCTCAGAAGATTAAAGAGTTAGGAGAGAGTTAATTAATCATTGTTGTTGTGGTTTATTTTGCTCCTAAATTTATATCCCAAGTTTTCATCTACTGCCAAGAATAGTAGGGGCGCAACAAAATAGTTTCGCCTAGGGTGCCGTAATCTCACGGGCCGGCCCTGATCATCAATCATAGGCTTCCTCATTAAAATGGTGTAAAGAAAATCGAGTTGTCTTTTTTCAATAATATACTTTTTATTAAGGGATGTTTTACAAAAGAAGGGAAAGGGAAAATAAAATATGATAAAGACAGTATAGTAGTATTACAACAGTTACATCATCCTAACAAAACTTTTAACTTGGAGGAAAAATCTGGAAAAGGATAGCCGGAGAGGAAGAAAGGAAGGAAAGGAAGGAAAGGGAGAGAGGAATGGGATGGGTAAAAAAGGGAAGGATGAATGAGGAAAACAGGGGAAAGGGAGGTGAAAACAAAATAGATCATCTATAGTATAAATCCTTGTTATGGCATCACAGGATTTCAGTTTAATTATGTTAAAATAATAAATGATTTGTATACTTTCTGGCTAAAAGATGTTATTTGTTTGGAGAGGTATTCTTATTCAGGGAAAAGTATCCAGTATCCAGATCCAGAAAGACCATATAGAATAGTATTTCTTAAGAGAGCTATTTCTTAACGCATAGGAATGTTCTAAAGAATTGTGAACTAACATTTTATCTATAATTTCTGAGATAGTAGGAACATTAACTGACTTCCATTTAGATTCAATAAGTAGCTTTGTTATAGCCAATATATGAATGGAAATATGTTTTATCTTCTGGGGGAGTAAATTTGAGTCAAGAGATAGAAGGGCTAGTTGTGGTGAAATTTTAACTGTAGAGTTGTTGATTTTATTCAACAATTTAAAGATCTCTTTCCATATTAATGCAGCTTTAGAACATGTCCAAAAGATATGACATACCGTATTTTTCGGACTATAAGACGCACCGGACCATAAGACGCACCTAGGTTTTAGAGGAGGAAAAAAAAAAAATGTAAGCAAAAAATGTGTTCATGATGCACTTTTAAGGGGGAGGGGGTCTTCTGCTGACACTGGTATAGGGGTAATGTCCCCCAATTCTGACAATATCCCCCATCCTGGTATATATGTCGCTCCCCTTTCTTTTATACGTGGTCCCCATCCCCATCCTGGTATGCCTGGCATCCCTCCATCCTGGTATGCATGGCACCCCTCATCCCTATCCTGGTATGCATGTCACCCCTCATCCCTGTCCTGGTATGCATGGCACCCCTCATCCCTGTCCTGGTATGCATGGCACCACTAATCCCTATCTTGGTATGCATGGCACCCCTTATCCCTATCCTGGTATGCATGGCACCCCTCATCCCTATCCTGGTATGCATGGCACCCCTAATCCCTATCCTGGTATGCATGGCACCCCTAATCCCTATCCTGGTATGAATGGCACAGCAGTCCCCGTCCTGGTATGCATGGCACAGCAATCCCTATCCTGGTATGCATGGCACCCCTAATCCCTATCCTGGTATGCATGGCACCCCTAATTCCTATCCTGGTATGAATGGCACAGCAGTCCCCATCCTGGTATGTATGGCACAGCAATCCCCATCCTGGTATGCATGGCACAGCAATCCCCATCCTGGTATGCATGGCACCCCTAATCCCTATCCTGGTATGCATGGCACCCCTCATCCTTATCGTGGTATGTATGGCACCTCATTCTAATCCTGGTATGTATGGCCCCCTCATCTTTATCCTGTTATGTATGCCGCCCTCAGCGTTATCCTGGTATGTATGGCCCCCTCATCTTTATCTTGTTATGTATGGCCCCCTCATCTTTATCCTGTTATGTATGCCCCCCTCAGCAATACCCTGGTATGTATGTCCCCCTCATCCTTACCCTGGTATGTATGGCCCCCTCATCCTTACCCTGGTATGTATGGCCCCCTCATCCTTATCCTAGTATGCATGGTCCCCCTAATCCCTATCATGCTGCACAATAAAAAAAGCACTCCTACTCACCTTTCTTCTCTCCTCCAGCGCTTCGTCCTGCCTGCCCACACTGATCTCTCCATGTGAGCCGCGCATGGCGTCACTACCATGCACAAGGAGAGATCAGCTGCCGGAAGTCACTGCTCCCCATGCCGGTACTGTGTGCACGGGGAGCAGTGACTTCATGCTTCTTCATAGCCGACACATAGCGTAGCCGCGCTGCGGCTCCTGCTGCTGCCGGGCTACCGCGTGTGCCCGCTTATTAAAGGGCATGAATATTCACCCCCTCTCCATGCCCATGGGCGTGGAGAGAGGTTGAATATTCATGCCCTTTAACAGCGGGCACAGGCGATTCCGGCAACAGCAGGAGCCGCGCTGCGGCTACACTGTGTGCTGCTATTAAGGAGCGTGGGGAGCACTGAATATTCATTTTCTTTAGCAGCGGGGACAATGTAGGCTGCAGTGGGCGGCTGCTGCCTCCTGTTCCCCGCTCCTCCACCGCTACTGCTCCCCCCACACCCCACATATATATACACCCCCCCCCTCCAACATTCGGACTATAAGACGCACCCCCCATTTTCCTCCAAAATTTTGGAGGAAAAAAGGGCTTCTTATAGTCCGAAAAATACGGTAAATTGGCATTTTGTCCACAGTATCTCCAACATGAATCAGAGTAGTCCACAAAGGCTTTCTTTAGTCTGGCTGT
Source organism: Phyllobates terribilis (assembly GCF_046119375.1). Lineage (NCBI taxonomy): Eukaryota > Metazoa > Chordata > Amphibia > Anura > Dendrobatidae > Phyllobates > Phyllobates terribilis. The sequence continues at coordinate 2,651,750 of NW_027363003.1, read as the reverse complement.
ACAATTCCTCTTCTGGAAGATTATGAAAATTTTTTAGGGAGAGGAAGTTTATAATTGATTCGTTTTCTGCTATTTTCTGCTTTGAATAATAATATTAGCTTCAGAAGAAGCCTGGATATTTGGTAGGGCAATTCCCCCTTTTATTTTTGAATAGTAACATTTCTGCAATTCTCTGAAACTTTTTTTGCCATCTATAATTTGACAGTTGTTTATGAAGAGATTTAATCCATATTTCTGGGACTAGGATAGGAATTGTTCTGAAAATATACTGTAATTTAGGTAGTATAATAATTTTGTAGATAGTAATCCTACTCATCCACGAAGTGTTAGATTTATCAAAGTTACCAATGCTTATTTGGATTTGCTTTTGCAATATGTTTAAGTTCTCATCTAGGATTTTATGTAAAAGGTTAGTGAATTTGATTCCAAAATAGCGATTATGGGATTTTTCCATGAATTTTGTAAATTGATCATCTAAGAAAAAAATTAACATTTTTGATTTTTTTGCCATTTATTTTATAATTAGAAACCGCTGAAATTTCTTTGATATTTTGGGTAATAACTCTTAGTGAGTTGATAGGGTCAGTAATGGAAATGAACGTGTCAACCGCAAATAAACTAATTTTATGTTGTCTAAAATTAAGTGGGATTCCCTTTATGAGGTTGTTGGTTCTGGTAATTTCAGCAAAGGGTTCCATTATGAGATCAAATAAGGGTGGAGATAATGGACTTCCCTGACGTTTACCATTAGTAATAGTAAAGGTTTTAGAGAGTAAATTGTTAATTTGGATCTTTGCTGAAGGGCATGAATAAAGAGCAATAATAGTTTTAAGAATTTGTTCTTGAAATCCAAATTCGTTTAAAGTGGCGACCATGAAATCCCAGTTGATGCGAACAAATGCCTTTTCGGCTTCTAAAGATAGTAGTATGGAAGACAATTTTTGTTTTTCCACATATATAAGTAAATTTAAAAGTCTTCTTGTGTCATCTGAGGCTTGTCTTCCCTTAATAAAACCCTACTTTATCAGAATGAATTAGTATAGGCATAATTTTAATTAATCTTTCAGATATTAGCTTAGCGTATATTTTCAATGTCTGTATTTAGAAGAGATATCGGCCTTTGGTTCGACATCTCCTCAGAATTACTATTTTGTTTAGGTATAACATCAATGGTGGCTATTAGGGATTCATTTGAGAATAGGCCATTGTTGGTCGCTTGATATAACAGAAGTTAGGGGGTTAGAGAGATGATGTCTAAATAATTTATAATATTCGGTGGGTATTCATCAAGTCCGGGGGATTTATTTTCCTGCAATTTCTTGATGGCAATAACAGTTTTGTTAGTAGAGAAAGGGGAGTTTAATAATTTAATTTTCTCTGAGTTTAATTGCGGGAGTTCTTCTGAAAGGAAATTATTTATTCATTTAATATTTAATTGGGTAGTTTCTTTATCGTCTTTCAGATTGTATAGGGAAGAATAAAATGTAGCAAATTGTTCCACTATAGCGTGCGGGTGTATGTAGTTGATTCCATCTTGGATTTAAGTTCAGCTCTAAGATTTATTATGGCTAAGTGAGTTTTTTTCCGTCGGATTTTGTTGTTGTTTTGCCACTGCCTTGCTAATCTTTTGGGTGATTTTTTTAATATATTTTCTTTTGTTTTCCTTTTGTGTTGTGCATTGAGTTGGATAAGGATCCCTCTAAGTACTGCCTGATGGACATCTCAAATACTAGTATTTGCGCAATAAAATAATTATGTAACCACTTATGGTTAGACCTTTAAAATGAATTGACTCTGAGGGGTCTACTTTTCTTCCTTGTTCTGGATTATGACCATTCTCGGACATATTCCGTCTGTTCTTTGGGTCTTGAATAAGGTTGGCTTTTCCATTGAAGAAGACTATGAGTCTAGCAGAAAAACACCACTATACGAAATGTTATTCACTCTTAAGATGCTAGTTATGCCAGCAAAGGATTTTCCTAGCATATCTCTTTTGAGAAGTCCAGAAATATTTTTATTGACTGGTAAGGAGGAGGTAGATATTAATTTTTCTTTAGATAGTCCAGAAGGCGACCGGTCCTTAGTCTGGAAGAAATGTATTCTCGCAATCGCTTCTCCTGAAGTGTCTCCTGACAGAAAACGAGGTTTTGGTAGCCTATGGGCTCTGTCTGTTGTCAGTTCTGCATTAGGAACCGATGGTAGTGTTTTATATATTAAGTCTTTAATATATGGAGCCGGTTCTGACGGGGAAACATTCTCAAGTATTCCCCTAAATTTTAGATTGTTCCGCCTGTTGCGGTCCTCTAAATCTGTACGTTTTAATTTTAGTGTTTTAACTTCGCTTTTAAGTAAACAATGATCCTTTTCCAAAGCGTATTGTGTGCCAGATATGGGGATTTTACTTTTTTATTTGTGTCATTGATTTTCTGATTAATATCTTTTCAGTATTGTATTTAGGCTTTGGAATCCATTGACCATAATTATGTTCAGTTGTTGAATGTAAGATGAATGGAGGTCTAGCAAGTATTTTTCTGATGGAGAAAGATTAACAGGTTTCTCTTTTATTAAAATTGTGTTTGCGTTGTCACTATATCTATTAATGGGTATCAGAATAGGAGACATATCAGGAGAAGTTGTATGGTCCCTTTTAGCTCTATGTTTAGAGGGGGTCAAATTGGGAGATATGTCCTCTGAACCATCATCTGTTTCAGATGAGTGTAAGTCCTTTTTATTATCATTGTTACCCTTTATGCCACTTGCCTGCTTCTTTCTTTTATTCCTTGTATGAGATCCACCTAATGTGAACGATGTGTCCATATTAATAGGGGCAGTACGGGAAGTATATGTAATAATATTATCAGACAGTTCCTCATCTTTGCCTGTCATCATTTATCTTGGAGCTGCGCTGTATGCTCAGTATCCAGAAGCTCTGCTATTAAACAGCGTGATTGCGGCGCGTTGCTAGTGTCTGTCAAGAGGGGATTCCCCAAGTGCAGGGACTTCTCCTGAGCTGGTAAGTAGCCCGGCTTCTGAATGACATTGGCGCTGCCCGCTCTATTGCTGGCACGGCGCTCCGTGTCATTAGTGAGGCGTGCGGTGCTGCTCCGGGGTAGAGGGAGTTTACTCTCTGCTGCTCTTCAGTGATTCCTGTCAGCGCTGGGCTTTTGCTTCCCACGGTGAGTTCCTTTCTTTTTACCTCAGGTGGAGGTAGTGGTCCCATTGGATCTTGATGGTGGGCCTCAGAGGTGGGTCCAGGAGTATCTTGAAGGTCCAGGGGGTTCTTCTTTTCTTTGTACAAGAAACAGTTGTTGCTCTAAACATTCTCTATCCATTTTTATTCCAGATGGATGTCAATGAAATTAAGAAATCTCTACAATCCAAATGAGAACAATGGATGTGTCACAGCCCACATCAGAAGTCCTAGAATCATGGACTTTTCTTCCCTCCAAGGCCAAAATACTTTTGGTGCCAAATGATCTAAAATTTGCCTCAAACGCGACAAGCACAACAGCCGTTCACCTACCAAGGACGCCCTGGTGACTTTTCTAGCTCTCATCCACATATCGGTGGACTCCACGTTGTGCTCAAGTGTTCCTCCTCGAAACTGCGCATGAAGGAAACTCAGGCAGTTTTACTTCAGAGTGGCACTTTTTTATGATATTTTTCCTGAATAAAGAGTATTTCCAATTGTCTGTTTACAAGCTTTATAATTTTATGGTTGTTTTTTCTTTCCTTTTTTATTACGTCTTTTATCTCGGATTTTCTGAAATCTCCGTGCAGCTGAGTAACCCTTTCTTGTCCTTTCTGTTACCTTCTGAGACATACTGTATGGGTTTGGATCTCTGACTGTGACTGGAAACGTTCATGGGCAAAGTACTGTTCATACAATGTGATGAAACGCTTTGCTTTTCACTATACTTTACGAATGTGTTCCCTAAGAGAGAAAAGTATGGCGTTTAACGATAATTTGTGCCTTTTTTTAATATTTGATTCCTGCAGAAACATAGTAGTTACAAGTTGGCCCTAACTACATTGGTGATCGGACCGGCCAGACGAAGCTTGTAGGGTAAGAACGCCCTTCTCCGGACGTCACCTGAGACAGGAGGTTAATAGGACTATTATAATAATAGAAAATGCAATAAAATAACTTAAAAATAAACTTTATCATTTAGGAAGTACGGTTACATTTATTTTAAAGAGACAGGATGCAAATTAAAAATACAAAAAAAACGATTATCATTCTAGTAATGGAGGAGGAATTATAGATTTATGCTAAAAGTAAAATAAAGATGCAAATGGTTGGTGAGAAATAAGTGACCACATTGAATATTTCTTTAGATTCAGTAGTAATGGAATTCTAATTGGACAATACTTTACAATAGTTAAGTATGCATTACAAGGGATCGTAAATGTATTTTAGGATAGGGCTTTGGATTAGTTTACATTTTCTTTCCAAGTAATGAAATAATAAGAATCAATGAAGAAAGACAATGATTGTGAAAGCCAAGGCGTCCCTTGTTTACAAGCAGCTGAGATTTCTGAATTTCACTCTAGTGGTGACGTTTGGTACTGCGTGCAGCGTATTTGAAGCCACTGGATAGAGTACAACAGAGACCTCTAGTGGTATAAATTGTAAAAGACACGTTATACGAATGACTATATTTTTAATTGCATGGTGCGCAAATGTTTAAATCAAAAACCGCAATATAAGTATATACTGTATTGATGTCCAACATGTTATAGAAAAAATGTATAACAAAACCCAAAAATAAGCATTAATAATCATATTTGTAGACAAACTGGTTAAGATTCTACTGAAAATAGCTTCTTGTGTTGGAGGCGACAATTGTGTGGATTATTGGTGTTGCCATGAGGTCGGTGGCTGCACTTGTATTATTAGACTTGCCTCTTTAGGTTGCAAGAATGAAGAAGATGCTGAATATGTCTCATTTTCTGTCATCCTCGAGTGAACGCAAATGGGAAAGTATAGAAGATAAATGTAATGTGACATGTCCCTCCCATATTTATATGTGACGTTGCCCTTTCTCAAGCTGCTCCCCACATGGGGTCTAAGAACCAGGACAAACACCTAGAAATCTGGGTGCTTGAGTGTTGTATGTATATATACAATAAAATGTCTTTAATTCAGCTTTGATGGGACCTGAGAGGTGACAGATGAACTAATACACTGGATTATTGGACTGTCATGTATATGTTGTGGATGAACTCTACCTAGAGAATCTCTAGGAAGAAAGTCCAATGTACAGGTCAGATGCCAGATAATCAGAACTTCTGGACTATCGGATGCCCGATTAAAGGGATTTTGTTGTATGTATATATTTAATAATTTGTATGTAAAGTTAATGTGCAACCAAGTGATCTCAATGAGAGCAGTGCATGGGGTTATAAGGAATTGGTGACATTTATGTAGATGTAACCCATTTTGTATATCACGGTAAAACGAAGCACTGGTTTCTGCCGTCACTCGCTGTTTCCGTAATTGGCAAATACCACAAGTCAGTGCAGACGATGTGAAGAGGTGGAAGATGACATTACTGCTGAGAGAGTTACGCTAGTTTCTCATAGCATGGAATGAATGTCCCATCATTACAACATGTTATACTTACAGGAACGTCATTGTGTTACCAGTGTATGTTCCTTATTATAAGTTACCACTTCACTGGAATTTATACTCATCACCCAAAACTAAGTGTGAATTATGTTTTACATTTTTTGCTCCCCTTCTCCTATTTTGAGCAAATAAAAATACCGTCTCTTGGCGCGTACAATAGATTCCCTGCATATTTAGTGATGTTGTTTTTAACTTGGATTTTTATAATATCTCTGGTATTTATGTCTTGTCACTTGCCACTCTGTTGTAAGCTTCATAATGAAACAGAATGTTTTTATATGGATGTGCTGTCATTGTGTGATTTATTTCTTCCATGAGCCGTGATGTGTCCAAATAGAATATCCAAACTATTCAGAAAGTGGCCGGACAAGGGGATTTGGAGGATGGTTACTAATACAAAATGTAGATGATAGATAGATTAACAAAAAAAGGAGCTGGAAAAGCCTAAATAAAGACTCCAGCACACAGACTGCAACCCACCAAGCTATGGCACATAAGTAAGCGAAAAAGAGGGCAGCACTTTATTGAAAATTACATAAAAAATGGTGTATTTATTGGCCCGTGTGAACAGGTGGAAATGCTTCAGCTCAAAAGCAAGTGGATTTTCAACGTAACTAAACAAGCCTCATCGGGTCTAAGAAATCTATTTAATAATGTGAACAGCTTGTATTGTGGAGTCTGCTCCACTTCAGAGTTATCACATATATTGGGAATAACCCTTTCCCGTCTAAGGTAGTTTTCACCTTCCTGACCAGGCCAAATTTTTTAAACCAATGTGCTATTTTATGTGGTAATAATTTTTTTCTTGACACGTTGTATTTTATGTTAGTGGTAGATTTAGGTTAATATGATTGGCATTTATATTAAAGAAATAGAAATTTGATGCATATAGTTTGAAAAAATCTCCATTTTTGAACTTTGAAATTTTTATGTCCCTAAAAACTTTATTTTTGTGCCATACTGCAGAATTTTTTTAAATAAATAACATTTACCATATGTCTACTTTTAAATAAGCTCTATTTTTAATTGATATTTTTTTGTTAGGGTTAAAAGTTTAGCAGTAATTTTTCTTTTTCTCAATGAGATTTCCAAACTCTCTTTTTTTAGGGGCCCTTTACACATTTGAAGTGATTTTGAGGGGCCTATGTCACGTGTACCCCTCAAGATATTCAAAACTGTATTGAGAAATTTTGTATACCCCACAGGGCTTCATGCTGTTAAATGAAAAATTACTTTTCATGCACAAAAATGTTACTTTAGCTCCCAATTTTGTCATTTCAGTAATGGAGCAGAAGAAAATAGACAATTAATTTTGGGCCAACACCCCACATGTGGCTGGAAGATACTTTTTGGAAAAACGGCAGGGCTTGAAAGGCAAGGAGCAAAATTTTACATTGGAGCACAATTTTGGCTGGAATAGATTCCATATGCCATGTCACATTTGCAGAGCTCCTGAGGTGCCCAAAGAACGGAAAGCCCCTATAAAAGGCCCCATGTTAGTTACTGCATTCCTCAAGGAATTCAACTAAGGCTATGCTGGCCATTTTAGATCCAAAGATGCTTCACAAAAGTTTATAACATTGGAACAAGAAAAATCTTTTCTATGAAAATGTTACTTTAGCCCCAAATGTCTCAGTACACTGAAATCCCATAAGAGGCTGAAACCTATTTTTGGGGCCCATAGCTGGGTTCAGAAGGAAAGGAGCGCTATTTGGCCTTTGTTAAGCTATTTTGGAAGAGATAGGCTATAAACATCATGTTACATTTGCGGAGCTCCTGAAGTGCTAAAATCCAAAACCTCCCACAATTACCCAAATTATAAAAACTACACCCACTATGAATTCATTTAGAGGTGGGGTGAGCATCTTGAACCCACAGGCATTTCAGAGAATTTTATAACACTAGGCCGTGAAAAAGAAAAAAACATTTTTTTCCACTGAGATGTTGAAGAAGCCACAAATTTTCATTTTTACAAGGGTAACGTTGAGTACATCAATACTCCATATGTGGTCGGAGACTACTCTTTGGGCTCAGAAGGGAAGAAGCGCTATAAAACTTTTGGCTCACAATTTTACCTGGAATAGATTGCAGATGACATGTCACATTTCAAGAGCCCATAAGGTGAGAAACCCACAAAAACTCCCATAATTTAACCCATTTTGGAAACTGTATCCCTCAAGGAATTAATTTCTGGGCGTAGTGAGCATCTTAAACCGGGTGACAAGTCACTAAACACTTGGAGGTGAAATTGAAGGATGACGTTTTTTCAACCAAAACGTTGGTTTAGCCCCAACGTTTTGCAAGGACAACAAGAAAAATTGGACCCTATAAATCATAATACAATTTTCTCCTGAAAATACAAATCTCCAGTATGTGGCCAGAATGGTTTGGGGTGCCATGTCACATCAGCAGAACGCCTGATGTACCAGAAAAGCAGAAACCCCCAAAGTGACCACATTTAAAAAAAAACTGTACCCTTCAATGAATTTAGAGGTATAGTGCACATGTTGACACCACATGTGTTTCACTGAATTTTATTAATTTATCAGCAGGAGATTATCACAGCCTGACTAGGTCTCATGTGCAGGCCAGTCAGGTTAATCTGTGTAACCCCGCCCCTACCACTGATTGGCAGTTTTCTGAAACTGTACAGTGTACATAGGAAGCTGCCAATCAGCGGTGGGGGAGGGGTTACATCGAGCTCAGCATTTATAGCGCTGCTATATCAACAGCAGATAAAGCATGGATTATATCAAAACTGTACCAAGCTGTCCAGTAAGTGATACATTGCTTGAATCAGGCTTTCTTGCCCTATATTATGCTGCTTTCAGATTACATAGCAAAAACCTGCCGTCAGATTCCCTTTAATAGTGTATATAAGTAATAAGTTGCTTGTAAACTAAAATTTGCTTATACTTTTTTGTTGGTGCCTTAAGTTTTATTCAGTTGAGGTTTCTCTGTGTACATTTAGAAGCACATTCATTTAGACTGGCGTTACGCACATAAGTTTTAATGAAGGGGCTTGCTGGAGTACAATGTGCCTTATTCATTAAGTAGAGTATGACTCTTAATGGACTAGTTGTATCTGATAACCAGCATGCGCTGTAGCCAAACGTGTCCTCCAATTAGTGACTGGAGTACACTTCTGGAGTAAGCTACACCACTAGAGTGGCATAATGTATCATGATTTGAGTAGCCGCGCCTCGTCTATATTATTATTATTATTATTTATTATTATAGCGCCATTTATTCCATGGCGCTTTACATGTGATAGGGATATACATAACAAAAGCATTTACATAATCTTAACAAAACGAGTCAGCGACTGGTACAGGAGGAGCGAGGACCCTGCCCGCGAGGGCTCACAGTCTACGAGGGATGGGTGAGGATACAGTAGGTGAGGGTAGAGCTGGTCGTGCAGTGGTGTTTACTGCAGGTTGTAGGCTTGTCGGAAGAGGTGGGTCTTCAGGTTCCTTTTGAAGGTTTCCACGGTCGGCGAGAGTCTGATATGTTGGGGTAGAGAGTTCCAGAGTAGGGGGGAAGCACGGGAGAAATCTTGTATACGATTGTGGGAGGAGGAGATAAGAGGGGAGTAGAGCAGGAGATCTTGTGAGGATCGGAGGTTGCGTGCAGGTAAGTACCGGGAGACTAGGTCACAGATGTATGGGGGAGACAGGTTGTGGATGGCTTTGTATGCCATGGTTAGAGTTTTGAACTGAATTCTCTGGGCAATAGGGAGCCAGTGAAGGGATTGACAGAGAGGAGAGGACGGGGAATAGCGGGGGGACAGGTGGATTAGTCGAGCAGCAGAGTTTAGGATAGATTGGAGAGGTGCAAGAGTGTTGGAAGGGATGCCACGGAGCAGGAGGTTGCAGTAGTCGAGGCGGGATATGATGAGGGCATGCACTAGTGTTTTTGCAGAGTCTTTGCTGAGGAATGCACGGATCCGGGAGATGTTTTTGAGTTGGAGTCGGCAGGAGGTGGAAAGGGCTTGAATATGTGGCTTGAAGGAGAGATCAGAGTCCAGGGTTACCCCAAGGCAGCGAGCTTGTGGGACTGGGGAGAGTGAACAGCCATTGACGTTGATGGATAGGTCGGATGGGGGATGTGAATGAGAGGGTGGAAAGATGATGAACTCTGTTTTATCCATGTTGAGTTTTAGAAACCTGTCGGAGAAGAAGGATGAGATGGCGGTCAGACATTGTGGGATTCTGGTTAGTAGGGAGGAGATATCGGGTCCAGAGAGGTAGATCTGTGTGTCGTCAGCATAGAGGTGATACTGAAAGCCGTGAGACTCTATGAGCTGTCCCAGGCCAAAGGTGTAGATGGAGAAGAGCAGGGGTCCTAGAACTGAACCTTGGGGGACACCGACAGATAGGGGGCGAGATGAGGAGGTGGTGCGTGAGTGGGAGACGCTGAATGTCCTGTCTGTTAAGTATGAGGAGATCCAAGATAGAGCCAAGTCCGTGATGCCAAGAGATGAGAGAATCTGGAGTAAGAGGGAATGGTCCACTGTGTCAAAGGCAGATGACAGGTCCAGAAGGAGGAGGATGGAGTAGTGTCGCTTGGATTTGGCATTTAGTAGGTCGTTGGTGACTTTGGTCAGGGCAGTTTCAGTCGAGTGATGCGGTCGGAAGCCAGATTGTAGACGGTCGAAGAGGGAGCAGGAGGAGAGGTGGGAGGACAGTTCAAGGTGGACATGTTGTTCTAGAAGTTTTGAGGCAAAGGGGAGAAGTGATATGGGGCGGTAGCGTGCTCACCACTGCTCGGTACTCGCCCGAGCATCACCCTGCTCGACATGCTCGGCGAGTATTTTCGGGGTTGCTCGGGCGGGAGCTCTGTTCCCCGCCCTGCATGTTTGGCTCTCTTTAGAGAGCCAATGACCATGCAGGATATCCTGCACATTCTATCTCATAATAGTGGAGCTGGCGTTTATGCTAAACATTGCAACTTATTAAGGAGTAGTGATGAGCGAGCACTAAAATGCTCGGGTACTAGTTGCTCGAATCGAGCAATTTGGAATGCTCGAGTGCTCGACCCCAGCAACGAGCCCAATTTAAGTCTATGGGAAACTCGAGCATTTTTTCGGCGGCACCCCCCCCACCCCGGAGGTCTGCAGGGGGCCAAAAACTGTCCAAATCAATAGGAACAGTGCTCAAATGGCATGGGAACAACATAGGGAAGACCCCTGGAAGCATCTCTGACTCCCAGGTCACTGCTGTGAGCAATGTTGTCAGAGTATTACCCCACATTTACGGATTCACAATGAAACATACAAAAACTAAACCAAAATGGATTTTCGTGGGAAAATTGTCAAGGAACATCCTTTCCAAGGTAATGACTTGTATATCAGGCAAAATAAATAACCAAAAACAAAAATGCTCCTCAATGCGCCCTTGTGAATAGCTTCACTGACACACTGCTACAAACTGCAAATGGAAGACAATATTTTACACGCTCGCTACAAATGGCTGGATTTGTACCGCAGTTATATGTGATATGTCTGATGGACGCCTACTGTTTTAAATAGCGGGCTTGTAGTTTCCTATTATTCACAGCGACCACGTGTGAATAGCTTCACTGACACACTGCTACAAACTGTAAATGAAGGATAATATTTTCCACGTTCAGTACAAATTTCTGAATTTTTATCGCTGTAATATGGGATCACGTCTGATGATGGAAAAGATCTGGCTGTATTCTGCAGTGTTAACAAGCAAATGGAGAAGTAAAATGGTGTACTCTGGATTGCTTTTTTAAGCAAATGATCAGGATTAACATAAAATAAAATAGCTCTGGCCCCTGATATCTGGGGCTATGTCTACGGATATCTGTAACAGCAGGAGCAGACAGAACGTGCAGTGGACCCTCTTGTGCTGTGTACACTGCCACAAACCCTGCCTGCCTGCCTAACTCGTGCTATCAGGATTAATATATGCAGCTGGATTAGTCCTCAGAAGGACTGTTAGTTCAGATGGATATATATATTTATATATATATATATATACTCCTGGAGTACCACTACCTAGATGTAACTATTACACCGCCAATTCTCTCCCTCACACAGCAGGACCTCTCCTTACTCTGCCTGTTTCCGGGATAGACTTTGATGAGCATAGCATCGCCCGGTCTTATATAGACTCGATGACGCTATTCGGCCAGCCAATCACTGTAATGCCACAACCAACATGGCTACGACATTACAGTGTGTGGCAAACAATCCCTGCATGGTCATTGGCTCTCTAAAGAGAGCCAAACATGCAGGGCGGGGAACAGAGCTCCCGCCCGAGCAACCCCGAAAATACTCGCCGAGCATGTCGAGCAGGGTGATGCTCGGGCGAGTACCGAGCAGTGGTGAGCACGCTCGCTCATCACTGTTAAGGAGTTTTACACAATTCCAACATAAACCCCTTAATGAATCAAGCCCTTAGTCTATATAAGGGTTGTCCACTACTAGGACCAACCCTTCTCAATTACTGTTTCCACGAAGTAAAGTAATAGCAGCTATACTCACCTCCGGTGGTGGCGCCATTCCAGCTGGATCACTGAGGGGCTCCCGCAGGAACTGAGCAGTCAATGTCTGTGATCCTAGCTGTTATCTTTAATTTACCTCTTTGATGCCGCAACATATAGTAACAGTGGCATCTAGGTTGTTAAATAAAGTTAGGGGCTTTCTTAGTCAATAAACCTACACAATGGCCCCCACAGCTGCAATGTTAAATCATGCCTCGCAGCATCGCGCAATGAAGCAACCAGGTTCACGTTCTGTATAGGGACTAAAATAAAAAAAGTAAAACAATAAAATAAAATGTTTATAAAAAAAAAATAACATACATCCCTGTTCTTTGATGTGGACTTGGGAACTGGGCTGGCAGATGACGGCTGTGTTATTCAGCTATCATCTGCTCCTAACAGTAGTGAATGGAGGGAAGCTGCACCTGCGGCTGCTACACCCCCCCAGCATCTTAGTGCACGCTGCCTTAGATCTTATCTTTATGGCACAAGGTAATGGAAATCTTTGACAATGATGATATCTTTTATAATGTAACCTCTGAATCTATTGTCTATTATTACCTTTTCTTGTTACATGTTATACCTACTATTGTCACTGACTTACTTTATAAGGTTATTACCTTGAAAGCCACATGTTATACCTACCTTTGCTATCAATGCTCCTTATGTGAAGGTACCTTTTGATACGATCTATGCTGGGTTTTTTACCATTATATTACCTGGCCGGCAGCTTACACTCACATTTGTGATACAATCTATGCTGGTTTAGGGATGTTAGTCTCCTTGCAGGATCTTTACCATCTCATCCTGCCTCTATAGCTGTCCTCTCCTATCCCCAATCCCTCCCCTCCTTTCCTTATTTATTGTCTTTGTATAACTTTAAATATCATTCAATAAAATTTATATTTTATGATACAAAATCCCTTTTATGTCATTTTGGGTCTACCAACAGGCGGATTGAGATACAAATAGGGGAGATTCTCCCCCTATATTTAACCTCTTCTTCCCAAAATAGATTACACGTAGGGTTGCCATGACAGCCTTGGGTCTGCTGAACACGCCAGTGCTTGTCATGACAGTACTCCTTTGAACACCAGCCGATGGAGAGTAGGAGACTGTGATTTTTGATATATAAAGAACCAGGGCTGTCATCAGGAATTTCAGCACCCCATTCTGGCAAAATTTTCGAGCCCCCTTGAAACTCCACCCCAGCTCCGCCTCCATCTCTTGAATCTTCCACACTCCCACCACCCAATCTTGGAAAAACTCCACTTCTGCACCACGTCCTTACCAATCACACATTAACAGTTCCCATCAAACACTATATCACATACACAGCCAGCAGCTTTTGTTTTGGCCAAAAGATTTTTTAAGCCTGCCACCACGACAAGGTAGACTCCTTTGGCAGGGCCCTACTCTACTCTAACCTATTAAACATTTCTTAAAATATCCAATTCTCTGTTTAGTGATATTTTTCTTTATTTTTCTTTAAATGCTGCATCTATAGTAAAAAAATAAAAGAATTAAAAAGTTAAAAATAAAAACCCTGTATACTCACCTCTCCGGTCTCCTCCTGGCGGCGTTCTCTCTCTTCAGCGTCCCGTGGTATACTGGCAGGACCTGCGGTGACGTCATTTAGTCAGCTGATGGTCACGCGACCATCACCTGACCTCTGACGTCAGCGGTCGCGTGACCATCAGCTGACTAGATGACGTCACCGCAGGTCCTGCAAGTACACCGCTGGACGCCGACGAGAGAGGATCGCCGCCGGGAGCAGACCGGAGAGGTGAGCATACAGGTTTTTTTATTTTTAACTTATTTATTTCTTTTTTTCACCACTTGGCAGCCGGGATGAAGAGGAGTTGTAGTCTCTTCTTCATCCTGGGTACCACACGCACCCCAATTACGCTGCAAATTCTCGGCCATTGAATTTAATTGAAACGCAGCAAATCCACATATACCTGCGGGTTTGCTGCTTTTCAATGGCCGCGTAATCGCGGTAGAAATGGTCATGCTGCGTTTTGCAACGCAATGTGAATTCGGCGCGCTAATTAGCGCATCATGTGCGCAGCACATCCCAATTCACATTGCTTTGCATGGCAGACGGATTTACATGGGCACATAGCCTAAGAGCGGGGAGCGGCTCTAGTGTCACCGGCTGGGATGGCACAATCACTGTCAGCAGGATACAGGGGACATTATCAGAAAGGAGGAGATGACGTCTCTTCCCTCTCGCCTATCAGAGAATAGATTGCTGTATACGGGGGGCCTTATCCTCCTCTATTACACAGCACTCAGCTCCTAAAGGGAATGATTTGACCATAATACAATATATTTGAGTGGGGCCAGTGCTCCAGTTTTACGTTCATAATGTTGAATGGAGATTGATCAGTTGCAGTGTGTCTGAACAGGGTCCGAGCCCACATCTCCTGAGCTCAGGCTTTACACTGAGCATCACTGTCACGGAGGTCAGATTAGAAGGGCATGGAGCATGATGTGGATGGTTGCCTCCGTATCCGCCATTACCTGGACTGCTAGCTTTACCTGGACACTGGATCAGCTCCTCCGTCTTGTCGAGACCTCTAAGGGCCGGTTCACACAAGCAGATAAAATATCATTCAGAGTTTCATCCAGAAAAGTGGGAGAATTCTTTTCTCACTTGTCGTCCATGTGCAGTCCAGATCTAATCTGGCTTTTTAACCATTTACAGTTTCCAGGGCTACAGGATTGCAATGTATCTGTAAAAAGCAGATTTTTTTCTGTACCCATAGACTTGAATGGGTGAATCTTGTCTGACGGATGAAACGAGGACATGCTGCCATTTTCTTTCTTTATTTTTTGCTCACACACAGATTCGATCAGTGACAAAAAAGAAAAATGACTCCTCTGCACTTTCCCATTGAATCCCATTGGTCTGAGTGCCGTCCATTTGTTCCACAGACAACTTTCCTACTGAAAATACATTTGTGTGAACGAGTCCTAAGAAAGACATTGTAATTGGTTATTAGATGTTGACTGAAGTTTGGCTCTGAAAATGCAGGGCTCTTAAAGACGTTCTCTAATGCTTTAATGCAGATGATTTATGCATAAAATAGGTGGTCTATATCAGATCGTTGTAGGTCCGACTCTTGGCTCCCCACCAATAAGTTGTTTATAGCTCTGGCAACGGCCGGATGTAACTTGTGAACAGAGCGCACCCCAGTGGCCACTGCCTGGTGCTGCAGATCACCTCCGGTACTCCTCAATAGCTGGTCTGCACCCGGCAGCGGCCGCAGTGTACGGAGCGGTTTTGTTCCACTTTGAACATTGCCTGCATCTTGCCAGAGGTGATGACAGCTGATCATCGGGGGGCCGATGGTTGGACCCCCACCTATCTTATATTAATGACCTATCCAGTGGAGTATAAAAGTGTTTGATAACTCCTTTTAAAATCTTGTTTCCATCCCATTGTCTTATACAGCGTGTATCTGTGTTCTTTCTGTAACCAGATGGGCCTGACCTCTGATGGTTCTTCTAGGCTTCTATTACAGCTCTTACAGCCCCAGCATGCATCATTTGTGCTGGAGAGGAATATGAAGACGCAGGAGCAAATAGAAGAACAATTAGGAAAGCTTGGATTATTAGAAGAGCAAAAAATGCTCACAGTGGAGGTGAGCCTATTATTATTTTTTATTTATTTTTTTTAACTTTTTTATATTTTTTTATTTTTAGGACATTTGTTTCCTCTCTTCAGAAAATAACAGTAGATAAGATTGATTAAAGCTTCTGGAAAGGTGTTCAATAACGTCTGATCAGGTGGCTGGTTTGTAATGGTTGTCCCATCTTACCAATCTCTCTCTTCTACCATGAATGTGACATTGTGGGATGAATATATATATATATATGTATATGTGTATGTGTGAAAAGTTGTTTGCCCCTTCCTGATTTCTCATTCTTTTGCATGTTTGTCATACTTAAATATTTCAGATCTCAAAACAAATTTTAATATTAGACAAAGATAACACAAGTAAACACAAAATGCAGTTTTTAAATGAAGATCCTAATTATTAAGGGAAAAAGAAATCCAAACCTACAGGGCCCTGTGTGAAAAAGTGATTGCCCTCTAAACCTAATAACTGGTAGAAGCACCCTCAGCAACAACAACTACAATCAAGTGTTTGGGATAATTGGCAATTTTTGCCCACTCATCTTTGCAAAATTGTTGTAATTTAGCCACATTGGAGGGTTTCCAAGCATGAACCGCTTTCTTAATGTCAGGACTTTGACTAAGCCACTGCAAAGTCTTAATTTTGTTTTCCTTAAGCCATTCAGAGGTGGACTTAATAGTGTGTTTTGGATCATTGTCCTGCAGCATAACCCAAGTGCACTTCAGCTTGAGGTCATGAACAGATGGCCGGACATTCTCTTTCAGGATTTTTTGGTTAACCAGCAGAATTCATGGTTCCATTTACCACAGCAAATCTTCCAGGTCCTGAAGCAGCATAACAAACCCAGACCATCAAGCTACCGCCACCATATTTTACTGTTGGTATGATGTTCCTTTTTTGAAATGCAGTGTTACTTCTACGCCAGATGTAATGGGACATACACCTTCCAAAAAGTTAAACTTTTGTCTTGTCAGTCCACAGAGTATTCTCCCAAAAGTCTTGGCGATCATCAAGATGTTTTCTGCCAAAACTGAGATGAGCCTTTGTTCTTATTGCTCAGCAGTGGTTTTCGTCTTGGAACTCTGCTATGCGTGTAATTTTTGCCCAGTCTCTTTCTTATGGTGTAGTCATGAACACTGTCCTTAACTGAGGCAAGTGAGACCTGCAGTTCTCTGGATGTTGTTGTGGGGTCTTTTGTGACCTCTTGGATGAGTCGTTGCTGCGCTCTTGGGGTAATTTTGATCAGCCGGCCACACCTAGGAAAGTTCACCATTGTTCCATATTTTCGCCTATTGTGGATAATGACTCCCACTGTGGTTCGCTGGAGTCCCAAATCTTTAGAAATGGCTTTAGAACTTTTTCCAGACTGATAGATCTCAATTACTTTGTTTCTCATTTGGTACTGAATTTCTTTGGATCGCAGCATGATGTCTAGCTTTAGAGGATCTTTTGTTCTACTTCACTTTGTCAGGCATGTCCTATTTAAGTGATTTCTTGATTGAGAACACGTGTGGCAGTAAACAGGGCTGTGTGGGGCTACGGAAATTGAACTCAGCTTCCCAAAGATGTGACAAATTACAGTTAATTTATGTTTTAAGGAGGGAGGTGCATCACTTTTTCACACAGGGCCCTGTAGGTTTGGATTTCCTTTTCCCTTAATCATAAAAACCTTCCTTTTAAAAACTGCATTTTCTGTATACTTGTGCTATCTTTGTCTAATAGGAGTCTGCTGCTGACATTGGTATTGGGGTAATGTCCCCCAATTCTGTTAATATCCTCCATCCTGGTATGTATGGTCCCTCCTTCCTGGTTATATGTGGCCCCCATCCCATCTTGGTATACGTGGCCCTCATCCCCATCCTGGAATGCATGGCACCCCTTGATCCCCCATCCTGGTATTCATGGCACCCCTTTGATCTACCATCCTGGTATGCATGGCACACCCTGATCCCCATCCTAGTTTTCATGGCACCCCTTGATCCCCCATCCTGCTATGCATGACACCCCTTGATCCCCCATCCTGGTATGCATGGCATCCCTTGATCACCCATCCTGGTATGCATAACACCCCTTGATCCCCCATTCTGGTATGTATGGCACCCCTTGATCACACATCCTGGATATATACAGTAACAGACCAAAAGTTTGGACACACCTTCTCATTTAAAGATTTTTCTGTATTTTCAATGACTATGAAAATTGTACATTCACACTGAAGGCATCAAAACTATGAATTAACACATGTGGAATTATATACTTAACAAAAAGTGTGAAACAACTGAAAATATGTCTTATATTCTAGGTTATTCAAAGTAGCCACCTTTTGCTTTGATGACTGCTTTGCACACTCTTGGCTTTCTCTTGATGAGCTTCAAGAGGTAGTCACCGGAAATGGTTTTCACTTCACAGGTGTGCCCTGTCAGGTTTAATAAGTGAGATTTCTTGCCTTATTAATGGGGTTGGGACTATCAGTTGTGTTGTGCAGAAGTCTGGTGGATACACAGCTGATAGTCCTACTGAATAGAATTTGTACTATGGCAAGAAAAAAAAGCAGAAAAACACTTCCCCAGCATGAGACACCCATTCAGGGCCGGTGTAAGGGCAGGCCTCCAGCCCGTGGCGTGCCGCTATAGGGCCCGTGAGTTCGTTCCCCCGCATTGCGCATTGAACTGTATCGGTAGCGGGGGAATGACTGTGCCTGCAGAGTGGAGCTGCTAAGACGCTCTGCAGAGCATGGAGCAGCTGGAGAACGAGGAGAGGGGAGTATTGTATGTATTTGTTTTTTATACGTGGTGACCATAATACTGCAGAACTGGGGGGCTGCATTATACTGTATGGAGTGGCTGAATTATACTCTATGGTTGGGGCCGAATTATACTTTACGAGGACTATGGGTTGCATTATATTATATGTACTATATGTTTGGCTGCATTATACTCTATTAAGGACTGAGGAGAAAGCATTATACTATATGAAGGACTATGGGGAGTGCATTATACACTATGAAGGACTATGGAGAGTGCATTATACTATAGGGAGGGCTATGGTGAGTGCATTATACTATAGGGAGGGCTATAGGGAGTGCATTATACTATATGGAGGGCTATAGGGATTGCATTATACTATATGGAGGACTATGAGGTGCATTCCATTCTATGGAGGACTATGGGGAGTATAATATACTATATGGAGGGCTATGGGGAGTGTATTATACTATATGGAGGACTATGAGGTGCATTATACTATATGGAGGGCTATGGGGAGTGTGTTATACTATATGGAGGACTATGAGGTGCATTATACTATATGGAGGGCTATGGGGAGTGTATTATACTATATGGAGGGCTATGGGGAGTGCATTATACTATATGGAGGGCTATGGGGAGTGTATTATACTATATGGAGGACTATGAGGTGCATTATACTATATGGGGGGCTATGGGGAGTGTATTATACTATATGGAGGGCTATGGGGAGTGTATAATACTATATGGAGCTCTATGGGGAATGCATTATACTATACGGAGGACTATGAGGTGCATTCCATTATATGGAGGACTATGGGGAGTAAATTATACTATATGGAGGACAATGAGGTGCATTATACTATATGGAGGGCTATGGGGAGTGTATTATACTATATGGAGGGCTATGGGGAGTGTATTATACTATATGGAGGGCTATGGGAAGTGTATTATACTATATGGAGGATTATGGGGAATGTATTATACTATATTGAGGAATATGGGCCACATTATACAATATGGAGGGCTGTGGGGCGCATTATACTATATGGAGGACTATTGGGAGTGCATTATACTATATGGAGGACTATGGGGAGTATATTATACTATATGGAGGACTATAGGGAGTATATTATACTATATGGAGGACTTTGGGGAGTGCATTATACTATTTAGAGGGCTATAGGGAGTGTATTATACTATATGGAGGACTATGAAGTGCATTATACTATATGGAGGGCTATGGGGAGTGCATTATACTATATGGAGGGCTATGGGGAGTGTATTATACTATATGGCGGACTATGAGGTTCATTATACTATATGGAGGACTATGAGGTGCATTATACTATGTGGAGGGCTACGGGGAGTGTATTATACTATTTGGAGGAATATGGGTCACATTATACAATATGGAGCTCTGTGGGGCACATTATACAATATTGAAGACTTTGAGGGAGTGTATTATACTATATGGAGGGCTATGGGGCAGTATATTATACTATATAGAGGGCTATGGGGCAGTGTATTATACTATATGGAGGGCTATGGGGCAGTGTATTATACTATATGGAGCGCTATGGGGCAGTGTATTATACTATATGTAGGGCTATGGGGCAGTGTATTATACTATATGGAGGGCTATGGGGCAGTGTATTATACTATATGGAGTGCTATGAGGTGCATTATACTATATGGAGGGCTATGGGGAATGTATTTACTATAGTGAGGAATATGGGCCACATTATACAATATGGAGGGCTGTGGGGCACATTATACTATATGGAGGGCTATGGGGAGTGCATTATACTATATGAAGGACTATGGGGAGTATATTATACTATATGGAGGGCTATGAGGTGCATTATACTATATGGAGGACTATGAGGTGCATTATACTATATGGAGAACTATGAGGTGCATTATACTATATAGAGAGCTATGGGGAGTGTATTATACTATTTGGAGGAATATGGGCCACATTATACAATATGGAGGGCTGTGGGGCACATTATACAATATGGAGGACTATGGGGAGTATATTATACTATATAGAGGGTTATGGGGAGTGTATTATACTATATGGAGGGCTATCGGGAGTGTATTATACTATATGGAGGACTGTGGGCCTCATTATATAATATGGGGGGCTGTGGGGCACATTATAAAATATGGAGGACTATGGCATGTATTATACTAAACAAGCAAAATGCTGCCTATTCATCGAGTAATTGGATTGTTTATGCCAGAACAAAAATCCTTGTTCTCAGCAGCACATCGGCCGGTGTAACCTGCAGATGTGCTGCTGATAACATGATGCTGTATGGGGACAGATTGATCTATTAGTGATTGTTCTGTATCCATCATTCTTCCTCAGCTGGTGTAAAGAGGCCGGGAAACAAGTGTCGAACGGCTTCAGTATTGTGGATTGCGCTCGTTTAGCGGCCTGATCTCAGCGCATGTAAATACAAGCTAAATGTTTGTGTGGTGCTGTATGTCAGCATTTGGGACCCCACTTTAAACTTTTCCCCAGGGCCCCACTTTATCTAAAATCGGCCCTGCACCCATTTAAATGGTTCCCGTCCGCTGCACAGACTGGGAGAGAGAGGGGAGACTATTTGGGGCTTATGTAGTGGCGCTCAGTTTTGTGGACATCGGAGGGAAAGTTTTCTTTTAATTTATGAAATTCAATTCATGTCCTAAATGTAAAAAAATATTAGTAACAATTCAACTTTATTTTAATCCTTAGGTTATGGGTGAGGATCTTTTGGCAGAAAGAACAGAGGAAGGACAAACGGACACAAAAACCACTCAGACATTGGCCTCTTACATAATGGCGTCTGACGCCGAGTTCAGAGTCAAATGGTTTCAGAAAGCGACCACTTTCCTAATGAGCAGCGAGTAAAGATGATCAGCTCTCCGCCATCACTGACTGTCTGCCAACTGGAGCTTGTCCATCTCTAATCATTCCTGCTCAATGGGGGCCACAATATTTTGACTTCACAGTAATCACTGACATCTTTTTGGAGTATATTGTATACATAGTGATCTTTATACGGCTGGAGCACTTACAGTAGCCAATCAGATGGCGTGCAGGTAGCGTTGTGCGAGATCCAGTATGCCGTCCTGCTTCTATCATTAGAGGGTCCTGCTAGAGAACAGCGGCCACACTATTATACTGTGTCCAGAGTTACAGGAGTCTGTCAGATGTGGACTGCTACGTTCCAAAAAATGCTTAATGAGTTATTTTTTTTCAAACTGGATTGATATGCAAAATATTTTTAATAAAATCATTTTCTTATACTTGCAGGGTTTCTGTTTATTCAGTAATGTTGTAGCTGTTTTCTCTCATGCTGTGGATGATTGTAAATGAATACAGTTTCCTACATAATCATTGCAGCGGATCAGTTAAAAACGGGTGCCGTATGTGTTGTACCCAGGGCCGGCATCACCACCCGGGCAAGTGCCTGGACCCTGAGCGAGCAGGGGCCCACTCACCCTCTGGGACACCAGCGCGCTATGGGGCCCATGAGTCAGCGGGGCCTGATGCCAGCGAATGGGCACTTGCACTGGGACTTCCCCAGTGCTTTAAACTGTTTGCAATACTTACCTCTCCCTGTTCCTCTGCTGCTCCTCTGTCTTCTGCGTCTTCTTACTCTGTGACATCTCAGGGCAGAGGGCGCAATGACGTCACTACAGAGCACCCTCTGCTGAGCAGTCCCAGTGCAGAGAGTCAGAAGACGCTGATGAGACAGGCCTGCTTCCAGCAAGGAGCGGTGAGTATTTGATTTTTTTTTTTATGTTATGAGTATTATATGGGGCTCATTATCTATTGAACAATATATGGGGCCCATTATGTATGGAGTATTATATAGGGCTTATTATCTATTGAACAATATATGGGGCTCATTATGTATGTAGTATTATATGGGGCTCATTATCTATTGAACAATATATGGGGCCCATTATGTATGGAGTATTATATAGGGCCCATTATCTATGGAGCATTATATGGGGCCTATTCTTTATGGAGCAATATATTGGTCCCACTATTTATGGAGCAATATATAGGGCCCATACTGTATGGAGCAATATTTGGGCTCCATTATTCTGTATGGAGCATTATATGGTACCCATTATGTATGGAGCAATATATGGGGCTCATTTTACTTTATGGAGCAATATATGGGATCCATTATACTGAATGGAGCAATATATGGGGATCATACTGTATGGAGCATTATATACGATCCGTTATTCTGTATGGAGCAATATATGGTGCCCATAGTACTGGATGCAGGACCATGTGGTGCCCATAATACTGTATATGGAGGACCACGTGGTGCCCATAATACTGTATGGAGGACCACGTGGTGCCCATAATACTGTATATGGAGGACCATGTGGTGCCCATAATACTGTATGTGGAGGACCACGTGGTGCCCATACTACTGAAAATGGAGGACCACGTGGTGTCCATAATACTGTATATGGAGGACCACGTGGGGCCCATAATACTGTATATGGAGGACTACGTGGGGCCCATAATACTGTATATGGAGGACTACGTGGGGCCCATAATACTGTATAGAGGACTATATTGTCTGGTCTGAACTGTGCGCTGGGAGGATTCGCCGGTTTCTGAGCTGTTGTAGACTTTACAATAGATATCACTCATGTAATGTGAGAAGTCAGTGAAATCTTTAGCATTGTACTATACCTATATTTCTGTGCATCATGAATCGTGGTAGGTGTGAAAGGGGCCCACTGAGACTTTTGCCCGGGGCCCATGAAGTCCTGGAGCCGGCCCTGGTTGTGGCATCTATTTCTTTTTGTACTGTATGCATGAGTTTTAATGGCGAAATTCTTTCAAAAAACAGTGGGATAAACCGTCATCTGAACTTGTCCCTTAACTTACATTGGTCTGTGAGGTGATCTGAAAGCAGAAAATCCAGTGCTGACTTCTAGAACATTTGGGGTAACTTTCCCGCATTGGTCTCTACATGATCTGTGAATTCAGGGAACTGCTAGATCTGCGGCAGATAAAAGAGGGATTATATCAAAATGACATCATGCAGACCAGCAAGTGACACATCGCTGGGATAAGGTCCTCTGCCCCGACTTGTTGCTTTTAGATTACATAGCAAAAACCTGATGACAGTTTCCCTGTAATAAAATCCCAGAGCTTCTCACATGGGAAATCCAGCGGGTGGCAGATACTGGCCTGGAATCCTGTAGATACACAGCACTGCCGTCGCCTATACACTGCATTGTGAAAGGATTTGGCCCCCTTGAACTTTTCTACCTTTTGCCACATTTCTGGCTTTAAACATAAAGATATAAAATTCTATTTTTTGGGGGAAGAATCAACAACAAGTGGGGCACAATCGTGACGTGGAATGAAATTTATTTGCTATTTTAAACTTTTTTAACAAATTAAAAACTGAAAAGTGGGGCGTGCAATATTATTCGGCCCCCTTGAGTTAATACTTTGTAGTGGTAGGGGTATGCCTCTATCAGTTTTGCACATCGAGTGGCTGAAATTCTTGCCCATACTTCCTTGCAAAACAGCTCGAGCTCATTGAGGTTGGATGGAGGGCGTTTGTGAACAGCAGTTTTCAGCTCTTTCCACAGATTCTCGTTTGGATTCAGGTCTGGACTTTGACTTGGCCATTCTAACACCTGGATATGTTTATTTTTGAACCATTCCATTGTAGATTTTGCTTTATGTTTGGGATCATTGTCTTGTTGGAAGATAAATCTCCGTCCCAGTCTCAGGTCTTTTGCAGACTCCAACAGGTTTTCTTCCAGAATGGTCCTGTATTTGGCTCCATCCATCTTCCCATCAATTTTAACCATCTTCTCTGTCCCTACTGAAGAAAAGCAGGCCCAAACCATGATGCTGCCACCACCATGTTCGACAGTGGGGATGGTGTTTTGAGGGTGATGAGCTGTGTTGCTTTTACGCCAAACATATCGTTTTGCATTGTGGCCAAAAAGTTTGATTTTGGTTTCATCTGACCAGAGCACCTTATTCCACATGTTTAGTGTGTCTCCCAGATGGCTTGTGGCAAACTTCAAACGAGACTTTTTATAGATATCTTTGAGAAATGGCTTTCTTCTTGCCATTCTTCCATAAAGCCCAGATTTGTGCAGTGTATAACTGATTGTTGTCCTATGGACAGACTAACTCACCTCAGCTCTAGATCTCTGCAGTTCATCCAGAGTGATCATGGGCCTTTTGGCGGCATCTCTGATCAGTCTTCTCCTTGTTCGAGATGAAAGTTTAGAGCAGTGTTTCCCATACTCCAGTCCTCACAGACCCCACAGGTCATGTTTTCAGGATTTCCATAGTATTGCACAGGTGAGAAAATTCCTGATGCCTTGATGATACTTCCATCACCTATGCAATACTAAGGAAATCCTGAAAACATGACCTGTGGTGGTCCGTGAGGACTGGAGTTTGGGAAACACTGGTTTAGAGGGACGGCCGGGTCTTGGTAGATTAGCATTGGTCTGATACTCCTTCCATTTCAATATGATCGCTTGCACAGTGCTCCTTGAGATGTTTAAAACTTGGGAAATCTTTTTGTATCCAAATCCGGCTTTGAACTTCGCCACAACAGTATCTCGGACCTGCCTGGTGTGTTCCTTGGTCTTCATGGTGCTCTCTGCACTTGAAACAGAACCCTGAGACTATCACAGAGCAGGTGCATTTATACAGAGACTTGATTACACACAGGTGGATTCTAGTTATCGTTACCAGTCATTTAGGACAACATTGGATCAGTGGATTCTAGTTATCGTTACCAGTCATTTAGGACAACATTGGATCATTCAGAGATCCTCACTGAACTTCTGGAGTGAGTTTGCTGCACTGAAAGTAAAGGGGCCGAATAATATTGCACGCCCCACTTTTCATTTTTTATTTTTAAGTTTAAAATATCCAATAAATTTCATTCCCACTTGTTGATTCTTCCCCCAAAAATGTGAATTTTATATCTTTATGTTTGAAGCCAGAAATGTGGCAAAAGGTGGAAAAGTTCAAGGGGGCCAAATCCTTTCACAATGCACTGTATCTACCACTCGCTGACCTCCCTCTGTGAGAAGCTGATGGTTATTAATGATGGAATACAATGTTTTATTATAGCGGTGAGTGCCGCATTCACTTCTTACACTCATTCATGTGGATTTGTCTGATTAGTGACCTGCACCAGCTTATATCATGGGGCTGCTCAGAGTATAAAAATTTACCAAAAAGGTGTGTTCTGTTTATTTTCTTTTGGTTTCCATTTTTTTTTACTTTTCTTCTTTTTTTCCTTTACGTGGATCTGTAAAAAATAAATAAATAAAAAATAAAATATAGTCAACCTCTGGTATGCTCTACTACCATGAGATCCCCATAATAAAGGCAGAATTTAATAAAGGGTTACACATTTATCCAAGACATTGAAAGTTATGGTTAAAAAGGTAAAAAGACTTTTCTTTTTTTGCAGCAAAATTGGCTACAATTGCCCAGACAGGTTATATTTGCCCACAGCGTCGGACTGGGGAGACTGGGGCCCACCCTACAGCTAGATGCAGATACCTGTTAGCCGTTATCCCCGTTATAGTGGGACCTCGACTGTAAAACACAGGCGGCTCCTGCACATCTACTGTGCGCACAGCACAACTGGGATGGACAATTACGGTAGTTTGCATTAAAGGGCTTCTTTGGTGAAAACAAGTTATCACCGATCCATGGGCTCCTCAGGATTGGTGATAACTTAATGATCGTTTGGGTCCGACCATTGGAAACTGCACTGATCAGAATTGGGAAGTTTTATCCCTGACAGGACACTTTTATCCCCATTTTAAAATGCAGCGGCAGGTGGGATGTCTGACCGCAGATTCATTCATTCTCTTTGGGGCTTCCAGAAAAAAACAAGAGCAGCGCTCGCAGCCATTGAGGGAATGAATGGATCAGTGGTGAAGTCGTACATGCTGCTCCAGTCTAATGGGGAGAAAAGCTCCACATTCTACTAATCGGTGCGGGTCCCAGCAGTCAGACCCCCACCAATCAATACCTTATCACTTATCCTTTGGAAAGGTGATTACTTGTTTTCACAGTAGAATTCCTGTAAGTGCATCTTGTTCCAAGTATTTAATCACAAATCTAAATAAAGATTATTCTCCTAATATCAGAGAGAACAATTGACTGCTGTACACAACACACTCCACTTTTTCAAGACCAATAATACCACATTCAAGGGAGAACTAAAGTGACACTGTGACCAGACCACATATTACCAGCATAAAGCGACCGAATAATCCCACGTAGAAGGGAGAAATACAGCCACACCGTGACCAGACCACATATTACCACCACATAGTGACCGAATAATACCACATATTGTATAAGGGACAAATATTGCCACACCATGATCAGACCAGATTTTAGCAGCATATAGCGACCAAATTATTCCACATAGAAGGGAGAACTACCGTCACACCGTGAGCAGACCACATATGACCACCACATAGTGACCGAACAATACCACATATTGTATAAGGGACAAATATCGCCACACCATGACCAGACCAGATTTTAGCAGCATATAGCGACCAAATTATTCCACATAGAAGGGAGAACTACCGTCACACCGTGAGCAGACCACATATGACCACCACATAGTGACCGAACAATACCTCATACTGTAAAAGGGAGAAATATCGCCACACCATGACCAGACCAGATATTACCAACATATAGCGACCAAATAATTCCACATACAAAGGAGAAATACCACCACACCATGTCCACACCACATAGTGACCAAATAATAACACATACAGGGATAAATACCACACCATGACCGGACCAGATATTACAACATAGTGACCGAATATTACAATACTGATCATTAATGAAATGTCCTCGGATGCACATTCAGTTGAAACCAGTGGGCCCCCTCTACGTCCTGCTCAGGGTCCTGCCAAGGACCCTGGCCCACCGGATAATCGTCCAGTGTCCCGGTGCTCCAGTCAGACCCTGTTTGCCCACCAAACTCATCCATTTAAATGTCTGATTTTAGAGTTTGCATTGTGTTCCTTTTCTTAGCTTATAAAAACATAATAATTATAGTCTATGGACCTTTTCTGATGCTGATGGTTCACAAAAGAAATTTGAGACATGTTTGATTGTAATCTGATTTGCAGATAAAACTGCCCATTCAAATGATTGGATTGCCAAAAAAAGATCCATTTGCATCCTTGTTCTGTATGTTTTTCACTGACTAATGTTAGAAGTTTGTAAATCTTCATCACTTTTTTTCTCTCATCAATAGGTGGCAGAAAATGTCATTTTACAACATGAGGAGAGAAAACTTCATTCCATCACTTTACCTGATGGGCCCATGCAGGGTCGGACTGGCCTGGTGTGATAAATTCCCGGTGGGCCCCGATGAGAGAGTGAGAGAATTGGTAACGGGGGCTCTTAAAAAGTGCGGGCCCTTTAAAAGCGCAGCCGAAGGAAATGTAGCGTCGCGTGCGGCGCTCCTACTATTCAGTGGTGACAGCGGGTGACGCGCATAGTCACATGACAGGAGGACGTGTTCTTGGTGGGCGGTGACACGCACCGCGCTCTGCTTTCCCGCTGGTGGCTGGCAGTTGTGTGGTGTCAGGTGACACGCTGACGTCACGCTCTCCTCTCCCTGCTCCCCTGCCGGCTTTTGATACGCCGACGCCGCGCTCTGCTCTCCAGTCCCGGCTCCTGCTCCCTTGGAATTGGCCTTGTAACACCGGCTCCCGTCCGGGTATGTAACACCGCACCAGCACCGCGCACCGCCCTCTTCTCTCCTGCTCTCTTGGCCTTTTAAGCCGGCTCCTGGGCTGAGTATGCGGTGACCTGCACTCTGCTCTCTCACCATCACCCTGGAAACAAGGCTGCCGGCCCCGGCTACAGCTCTCCCTGCTTCAACTTCAAGTCAAGTGCAATAGCCACATTTTTCTGGGTGAGTGTTCCCAGCATTGGTCATCATCCATATATGGAGGGGTCGCAGGCTGGTCACATGGGGACATGGATGGAGACATGGGGCTGAAGGGGGGGCTGGATGGACCCGTGGGGACATGTATGGAGACATGGGGCTAAAGGGGGGGGTCTGGCTGGACCCGTGGCGACATGGATGGAGACATGGGGCTGAAGGGGGGGCTGGTTGGACCCGTGGGGACATGGATGGAGACATGGGGCTGAAGGGGGGGCTGGTTGCACCCGTGGGGACATGGATGGAGACATGGGGCTGAAGGGGGGGCTGGCTGGACCCATGGGGACATGGGGCTGAAGGGGGGGCTGGCTGGACCCATGGGGACATGGGGCTGAAGGGGGGGCTGGCTGGACCCATGGGGACATAGGGCTGAAGGGGGGGCTGGCTGGACCCATGGGGACATGGGGCTGAAGGGGAGGCTGGCTGGACCCATGGGGACATGGGGCTGAAGGGGGGGCTGGCTGGACCCATGGGGACATGGGGCTGAAGGGGGGGCTGGCTGGACCCATGGGGACATGGGGCTGAAGGGGGGGCTGGCTGGACCCATGGGGACAGACATGGGGCTGAAGGGGGGGCTGGCTGGACCCATGGGGACATGGATGGAGACATGGGGCTGAAGGGGGGGCTGGCTGGACCCATGGGGACATGGATGGAGACATGGGGCTGAAGGGGGGGCTGGCTGGACCCATGGGGACATGGATGGAGACATGGGGCTGAAGGGGGGGCTGGCTGGACCCATGGGGACATGGATGGAGACATGGGGCTGAAGGGGGGGCTGGCTGGAACCATGGGGACATGGATGGAGACATGGGGCTGAAGGGGGGGCTGGCTGGACCCATGGGGACATGGATGGAGACATGGGGCTGAAGGGGGGGCTGGCTGGACCCATGGGGACATGGATGGAGACATGGGGCTGAAGGGGGGGCTGGCTGGACCCATGGGGACATGGATGGAGACATGGGGCTGAAGGGGGGGCTGGCTGGACCCATGGGGACATGGATGGAGACATGGGGCTGAAGGGGGGGCTGGCTGGACCCATGGGGACATGGATGGAGACATGGGGCTGAAGGGGGGGCTGGCTGGACCCATGGGGACATGGATGGAGACATGGGGCTGAAGGGGGGGCTGGCTGGACCCATGGGGACATGGATGGAGACATGGGGCTGAAGGGGGGGCTGGCTGGACCCATGGGGACATGGATGGAGACATGGGGCTGAAGGGGGGGCTGGCTGGACCCATGGGGCCATGGATGGAGACATGGGGCTGAAGGGGGGGCTGGCTGGACCCATGGGGCCATGGATGGAGACATGGGGCTGAAGGGGGGGCTGGCTGGACCCATGGGGCCATGGATGGAGACATGGGGCTGAAGGGGGGGCTGGCTGGACCCATGGGGCCATGGATGGAGACATGGGGCTGAAGGGGGGGCTGGCTGGACCCATGGGGCCATGGATGGAGACATGGGGCTGAAGGGGGGGCTGGCTGGACCCATGGGGCCATGGATGGAGACATGGGGCTGAAGGGGGGGCTGGCTGGACCCATGGGGCCATGGATGGAGACATGGGGCTGA
Organism: Phyllobates terribilis; assembly: GCF_046119375.1. Lineage (NCBI taxonomy): Eukaryota > Metazoa > Chordata > Amphibia > Anura > Dendrobatidae > Phyllobates > Phyllobates terribilis. The sequence continues at coordinate 2,621,625 of NW_027363003.1, read as the reverse complement.
AGGGGGGGCTGGCTGGACCCATGGGGCCATGGATGGAGACATGGGGCTGAAGGGGGGGCTGGCTGGACCCATGGGGCCATGGATGGAGACATGGGGCTGAAGGGGGGGCTGGCTGGACCCGTGGGGCCATGGATGGAGACATGGGGCTGAAGGGGGGGCTGGCTGGACCCGTGGGGCCATGGATGGAGACATGGGGCTGAAGGGGGGGCTGGCTGGACCCGTGGGGACATGGATGGAGACATGGGGCTGAAGGGGGGCTGGCTGGACGCGTGGGGACATGGATGGAGACATGGGGCTGAAGGGGGGGCTGGCTGGACGCGTGGGGACATGGATGGAGGCACGGGGCTGAAGGGGGGGCTGGCTGGACGCATGGGGGGACTTATGGATGGAGGCACGGGGCTGAAGAGGGGGCTGGCTGGACGCATGGGGAGACACATGGAGGTGAAGGTGGCCAAGTTGGGGACCTGGATGGACACATGGAGGTGAAGGGCGGCAAGCTGGACACATGGGGACCTGGATAGATATATGGGGTGGGGTGGGATGCATATATGGGGGGGACAGGGTGGACACATGGAGGCCCGGATGGATATATGGGAGGGGCAGGCTGGACACATGGAGACCAGAATGGATATATGGGTGGGGGGGGGTCAGGATGGATAGATGGGTGGCCTCGCTGGACAAGGGACTTTATTACTGTTTAGTGGCCAGATTGAGGAACTTTATTAGTTTATGATGGCGAGTGGGGAACATTATTACTTTAAAGTCCAATTAGGGACATTATTACTTCTGTAATATAATTTACTTTTTAGGAAACTGTTTTCCATAAGAGGGGACAAAAGGGGGGTCCTGTTACTGTGCAGGGCGCCACTATGTCGCTTTATTTCTTCAACTGGTGTAGTGTAGAAGCCTGGGGAAAAGTGGGAATGTGCTCTAAAAGAGATCAGTTATTGATAACTGTGTGTTATTTTCTGCAGAGATGATTCCTCGCTGGAAGAAGTGATGGCGGACTGTGCCAGATGAAGAAAAGCGAAGATGAAGAACTTCACCTAGAGACATCACTGGTGAGTCAGTGTATTACTGTACACTTACACTATATAGTATATTCAGAGCTCCTGTGTATGTCACTGGTGACCAGTGTATTACCTATACACTATATACAGAGCTCCTGTGTATAATGTCATCGGTAATCACTGTATTACCTGTACACTATATACAGATCTCCTGTGTATAATGTCACCGGTGATCACTGTATTACCTGTACACTATATACAGATCTCCTGTGTATAATGTCACCGGTGATCACTGTATTACCTGTACACTGACACTATATACAGAGCTCATATGTATAGTGACAGTGTTGTTAGTATTGTGGTTTGTATTCCTGATCAGTATTGTAGTATTTGGTCACTATGTGGTGGTAATATGTGGTCTGGTCATGGTGTGGTGATATTTGTCCCTTTTGTATGTGGTATTATTGGTGTTATTATAGTGGATTATGTTGTGTATGGCGGTCATTTGTTCTCGCTGAGATTAACTAGGAAAAGATTTTTTTCCATGAGGCCACGGCTTCACTATCAGTATTTGGTCAGTATTGTTTCTCAGTAGTGAGAGGCAAAAGCAGGAGTGGGTGATAAATCCAGAATTGGTGACTTGTTTCTATTATTCTCTTTCTCTGATTGTTCCTCACCTGGTTTTGGCTCCCACTCCTGAGAATAATCCTGACTGAATACTGATAGTGTGGCTGTGGCCTTAGAGATGAAATACTTGGAGCAGAGCGTCAGAGATGCACTTACAGGGGTTCTCCGGTGAAAACAAGTCATCATCTCTCCACAGGATAAGTGATAACTTATTGATTGGTGGAGGTCTGACTACTGGGACCTGCACCGATCGGCAGAATGTGGAGCTTTTCTCCCCATTAGACTGGAGCTCATGTGCGACTCGACCACTGATCCATTCATTCCCTCAGAGGCTGCGAGCGCTGCTCTTGTTTTTTTCTGGAAGCCCCAAAGAGAATGAATGAATCTGCGGTCAGACATCCCACCTGCCGCTGCATTTTAAAATGGGGATAAAAGTGTCCTGTCAGGGATAAAACTTCCCAATTCTGATCAGTGCAGTTTCCAATGGTCGGACCCAAACGATCATTAAGTTATCACCAATCCTGAGGAGCCCATGGATCGGTGATAACTTGTTTTCACCAAAGAAGCCCTTTTTTGGAAGCCCCCAAGAGAACGAATGAGGCTGTGGTCATACGTCCCACCTGTCGCTGCATTGTAAAATGGGGATAAGTGTCCTGTCAGGGATAAAACTTCCCCATTCTTCCAATCAATAAGTGATCACCTATCCTGTGTAGCCCATGAATCTGTGATCACTTGTTTTAACCACAGAAGCTCTTTCATGCAAACTCCAGAAATTGTCCGTCCCTGTTCTAGTCTGTGCACAGTAGATGTGAGGAGCCGCCAGTCACTGCTCCACTATAACAGGGAGAGCAGAGAAAAGAGATCTGCATATTGCTGTAGGTGGCCCCTAGAGTCAATGTCCCCTGTGGGCCCAGACACCCCAGTCCGACCCTGCTGACATCTGATTAAGGCCTAAGGCCCCGTTCACATGTCAGGTTTTAATCAGTGTTTTTTTTCTCATTTTCATCTGATTTTGGTCAGTGTGGCAGTTTTTCTCCTCAGTGGGGCATATTTTTTTATATGTAAAGTAAAAAGCTAAAGGTTTCCTAGCCTCGCTTGCCCGGCCTATAGACACTGGAGAACAAGCAGTACAGGCAACATGGTTGGTTCTGGCCATTTTTCTGACAGACTCATTGACTTCAATAGATGATCTTTATCTACAAATCGGATGAAAATCGGACCGGTCTCAGTTCTGATTTACAGATCAATCGTCCACAAAAAATAGAGCTGTAAACCTGTCCCCGGTCTATAACGGAGCATATTCTACCTGTTAGAGAAATAACCAGACGTGAAAAGAGCCATGTGCTATTCTTACAGGGAAGGGGCCACCATTTTATGTTTTGTATTAATAATTATTGATTATGTAATCAATTATTTTTAATACAAAATTAAATGTCCGACTTTATTAGTTTTTTAGTTATTTATGCTGACATTGGCCACTGGGGGCTGCCATTTTTATTTGGGGGGGGGTGTAAAAAGTGCTCTTACACACCTCATTTACAGCAGCCCTGGCCATAAGAGACAGTAGTCTGTCACCGACCCCATCTCTAACATTAGAGGCCGCTCCTCCTGCCTCTAGCTGTGACCTGGGCACGCCCCCTTGGCTGTTCAGGTCGCAGCCGTGGGAGGAGATTGCAGCCATCTTTGTGGAGCCTGCAGTGTAAGCTGTACATTCCCCCTGTCGTCGCACGCACTGCTCAGTCAGAGCGTGCCATGACAGGAGCTGCCGGGGAGGAAATGCCTGGGAGTGGAGGCCCCGAGTGAGTATCTGCGGCGGCGCCGTGCGGTGATCTCAGCTTCTCTGCTGTTATCACTGCCGACATCTTCAGGCAACACAGACACAGCGCTGCGTGGGAACGTGGAAGGTGAGTAGAAGCGTTTATTGTTTTTTTTTTTTCTCCTTTGCATTGAATATATGGGGGCATAAACCCACCAGGATGGAGGAGGAGTCATAAACCCACCAGGATGGAGGAGGAGTCATAAACCCACCAGGATGGAGGAGGAATCATATACCCACCAGGATGGAGGGGGGGCATATATCCACCAGGATGGATGGAGGGGGGCATATACCCACCATGATGGATGTAGGGGGGGGGCACATACCCACTAGGATGGATGGAGGGGGGGCATATACCCACCAGTATGGAGGGGGGGATATACCCACCAGGATGGATGGATGGAGGGGGGCATATACTGACCGGGATGGATGGAGGGGCATATACACTTACCCAGGATGGATGGATGGAGGGGTATATACACCTACCCAGGATGGATGGATGGAGGGGCATATACACCTACCCAGGATGGATGGATGGAAGGGTATATACACCTACCCAGGATGGATGGATGGAGGGGCATTTACACCTACCCAGGATGGATGGATGGATGGAAAGGCATTTACACCTACCCAGGATGGATGGATGGGCATTTACACCTACCCAGGATGGATGGAGGGGCATATACACTTACCCAGGAAAGATGGAGGGGCAGATACTCCTACCCAGGATGGATGGAGGGGCATATACACCTATCCAGGATGGATGGATGGAGGGGCATTTACACCTACCCAGGATGGATGGAAGGAGGGGCATTTACACCTACCCAGGATGGATGGATGGAGGGGCATTTACACCTACCATGGATGGAAGGATGGAGGGGCATTTACACCTACCCAGGATGGATAGATGGATGGAGGGGCATTTACACCTACCCAGGAGGGATGGATGGATGGAGGGGCATTTACACCTAGCCAGGATGGATGGATGGAGGGGCATATACAGTATAGACCAAAAGTTTGGACACACCTTCTCATTTAAAGATTTTTCTGTATTTTCATGACTATGAAAATTGTACATTCACACTGAAGGCATCAAAACTATGAATTAACACATGTGGAATTATATACTTTACAAAAAAGTGTGAAACAACTGAAAATATGTCTTATATTCTAGGTTCTTCAAAGTAGCCACCTTTTGCTTTGATGACTGCTTTGCACACTCTTGGCATTCTCTTGATGAACTTCAAGAGGTAGTCACCAGAAATGGTCTTCACTTCACAGGTGTGCCCTGTCAGGTTTAATAAGTGGGATTTCCTGCCTTATAAATGGGGTTGGGACCATCAGTTGTGTTGTGCAGAAGTCAGGTGGATACACAGCTGACAGTCCTACTGAATAGACTGTTAGAATTTGTATTATGGCAAGAAAAAAGCAGCTATGTAAAGAAAAACGAGTGGCCATCATTACTTTAAGAACTGAAGGTCAGTCAGTCCAAAAAATTGGGCAAACTTTGAAAGTGTCCCCAAGTGCAGTTGCAAAAACCATCAAGCGCTACAAAGAAACTGGCTCACATGAGGACCGCCCAAGGAAAGGAAGACCAAGAGTCACCTCTGCTTCTGAGGATAAGTTTATCCCAGTCACCAGCCTCAGAAATCGCAGTTTAACAGCAGCTCAGATTAGAGACCAGGTCAATGCCACACAGAGTTCTAGCAGCAGACACATCTCTTCAACAACTGTTAAAAGGATACTTTGTGCAGCAGGCCTTCATGGTAAAATAGCTGCTAGGAAACCACTGCTAAGGACAGGAAACAAGCAGAAGAGACTTGTTTGGGCTAAAGAACACAAGGAATGGACATTAGACCAGTGGAAATCTGTGCTTTGGTCTGATGAGTCCAAATTTGAGATCTTTGGTTCCAACCACCGTGTCTTTGTGCGTCGCAGAAAAGGTGAACGGATGGACTCTACATGCCTGGTTCCCACCGTGAAGCATGGAAGAGGAGGTGTGATGGTGTGGGGGTGCTTTGCTGGTGAGACTGTTGGGCATTTATTCAAAATTGAAGGCATACTGAACCAGCATGGCTACCACAGCATCTGGCAGTGGCATGCTATTCCATCCGGTTTGCGTTTAGTTGGACCATCATTTATTTTTCAACAGGACAACAGGCTGTGTTAGGGCTATTTGACCAAGAAGGAGAGTGATGGGGTGCTACGCCAGATGACCTGGCCTCCACAGTCATCAGACCTGAACCCAATCCAGATTGTTTGGGGTGAGCTGGACGGCAGAGTGAAGGCAAAAGGGCCAACAAGTGCTAAGCATCTCTGGGAACTCCTTCAAGATTGTTGGAAGACCATTTCCGGTGACTACCTCTTGAAGCTCATCAATAGAATGCCAAGAGTGTGCAAAGCAGTCATCAAAGCAAAAGGTGGCTACTTTGAAGAACCTAGAATATAAGACATATTTTCAGTTGTTTCACACTTTTTTGTAAAGTATATAATTCCACATGTGTTAATTCATAGTTTTGATGCCTTCAGTATGAATGTACAATTTTCATAGTCATGAAAATACAGAAAAATCTTTAAATGAGAAGGTGTGTCCAAACTTTTGGTCTGTACTGTACACCTACCCAGGATTGATGGAGGGGCATCTACACCTGCCCAGGATGGATGGATGGAGAGGCATCTACGCCTACTCAGAATGGATGGATGGATGTAGGGGCATATACATCTACCCAGGATGGATGGATGGAGGGGCATATACATCTACCCAGGATGGATGGATGGAGGGGCATTTACACCTACCCAGGATGGATGGATGGAGGGGCATTTACACCTACCCAGGATGGATGGATGGAGGGGCATTTACACCTACCCAGGATGGATGGATGGAGGGGCATTTACACCTACCCAGGATGGATGGATGGAGGGGCATTTACAACTACCCAGGATGGATGGATGGGCATTTACACCTAGCCAGGATGGATGGATGAAGGGGCATATACATTTACCCAGGATGGATGGATGGAGGGGCATATTCACCTACCCAGGATTGATGGAGGGGCATCTACACCTGCCCAGGATGGATGGATGGAGGGGCATCTACGCCTACTCAGAATGGATGGATCGATGGAGGGGCATATACATCTACCCAGGATGGATGGATGGGGGGGGCATATAAACCTACCCAGCATGGATGGATGGAGGGGCATTTACACCTACCCAGGATGGATGGATGGAGGTGCATACACACCTACCCAGGAAAGATGGAGGGGCAGATACTCCTACCCAGGATGGATGGATGGAGGGGCATATACACCTACCCAGGATGGATGGCGGGGCACATACACCTACCCAGGATGAATGGAGGGGCATATACACCTACCCAGGATGGATGGATGGAGGGGCATATACTTCTGCCCGGCATGGATGGAGGGGCATCAACACCTACCCAGGATAAATGGAGGGGCATATACACCTACCCACAATGGATGGAGAGGCATCTACACCTACCCAGGATGGATGGAGGGGCATCTACACCTGCCCAGGATGGATGGAGGGGCATCTACGCCTACCTAGAATGGATGGATCGATGGAGGGGCTTATACATCTACCCAGGATGGATGGATTGGGGGGCATATAAACCTACCCAGCATGCATGGATGGATGGAGGGGCATATACACCTACCCAGGATGGATGGAGGGGCATATACACCTACCCAGGATGGATGGATGGAGGGGCATACACACCTACCCAGGAAAGATGGAGGGGCAGATACTCCTACCCAGGATGGATGGATGGAGGGGCATATACACCTACCCATGATGGATGACGGGGCACATACACCTATCCAGGATGAATGGAGGGGCATATACACCTACCCAGGATAGATGGAGGGGCATATACTTCTGCCCTGGATGGATGGAGGGGCATTAACAGTTACCCAGGATGAATGGAGGGGCATATACACCTACCCAGAATGGATGGAGAGGCATCTACACCTACCTAGGATGGATGAATGGAGGGGCATCTACACCTGCCCAGGATGGATGGATGGAGGGGCATCTACGCCTACCCAGAATGGATGGATCGATGGAGGGGCATATACATCTAGCCTGGATGGGTGGGCATATAAACCTACCCAGCATGGATGGATGGATGGAGGGGCATATACACCTACCCAGGATGGATGGATGGAAGGGCATATATACCTACCCAGAATGGATGGATGGAGGGGCATATACACCTAACCAGGATGGGGACCATATACCATATACGAAGATGTGGCCATATACAAGTATGGGGAGGGCATATACTGTGGGGCATATATGGGACCATTACGCTGTAGAGCACTATATGGGGCCATTACGCCTTTGGCTCACCATATGCGGCCATTACGCCTTTGGCTCACCATATGTGGCCATTACGCCTTTGGCTCACCATATGTGGCCATTACGCTGTGGCTCACCATATGGGGCCATTACGCTGTGGCTCACCATATAGGTCCATTACGCTGTGGGGCACCATATGGGGCCACTGAAGTTCTCCACCGAGGGGGTTAAAAACTCCTATTACAGTTACTGATGATTACTGCATGGCTCCTGTCACACAATTATGTTATAGCCTATTGACTTTGTACTTATATATAAAGATGATAATCATAGTGTCTTTTCAGCAGGGACAGATGTTACAGACTTTGCAGTAACTAATAAAAATGATGCCTTAAAACATTCTCTCATTATTCTGGCATTTAGCAAATATTAAAAATTATGGTAATCCTAATTGACCTAAAACGGGAAAGATTTATTCTGATTTCATGTCAGATATTGAGAAAAACATGCAGATGTGTCTATTTATACAGTGTATGGAAACTTCTGATTTCAACTCTGTGTGTGTGTATATATATATATATATATATATATATATATATATATATATATATATATATACATACTAGCTATTGAACCCGTTCTACGCCCGGGTGGTGAGCATTTTTATTGGTATATCGTCTCCCATGCTGGTATGTGCTGCCCCCATCCTGTACCCACCATCCAATCCCGGTATGCGTGGCACCCCTCACCCCCAATCCTGGTATGCATGGCACCCCTCACCCCCAATCCTGGTATGCGTGGCACCCCTCACCCCCAATCCTGGTATGTGTGGCACCCCTCATCCCTATCCTGGTGTGTATGATATCCCTCATCCTGGTATGCCTGGCACCCTATCCCTCACTCCCAATCTCGGTATGCGTGGCACCCCTCACCCCCAATCCCGGTATGCATGGCACCCCTCATCCCGGTATGCGTGGCACCCCTCACCCCCAATCCCGGTATGCGTGGCACCCTCACCCCCAATCCCGGTATGCGTGGCACCCCTCATCCTTATCCTGGTGTGTGTGGTATCCCTCATCCTGGTATGCATGGTACCCCATCCCTCATCCCTATCCCGGTGTGTATGGTATCCCTCATCCTGGTATGCATGGCACCCCATCCCTCATCCCCAATCCCGGTATGCGTGGCACCCCTCATCCCCAATCCCGGTATGCCTGGCACCCCTCACCCCCAGTCCCGGTATGCCTGGCACCCCTCACCCCCAGTCCCGGTATGCGTGGCACCCCTCACCCCCAGTCCCGGTATGCGTGGCACTCCTCACCCCCAGTCCCGGTATGCGTGGCACCCCTCATCCCCAATCCCATTAAGCTTGGCACCCCTCATCCCGGTATGCATGGCACCCCTCATCCCTATCCTGGTATGTTTGGCACCCCTCATCACTATCCTGGTGTGTATGGTATCCCTCATCCTGGTATGCATGGTGCCCCATCCCTCATCCCGGTATGCATGGCACTCCATCCCTCATCCCCAATCCCGGTATGCGTGGCACCCCTCATCCCCAATCCCGGTATGTGTGGTACCCCTCACCCCCAATCCCGGCATGCGTGGCACCCCTCACCCCCAATCCCGGTATGCGTGGCACTCCTCACCCCCAATCCCGGTATGCTTGGCACCCCTCACCATCAATCCTGGTATGCGTGTTACCCCTAACCCCCCAATCCTGGTATGCGTGTTACCCCTAACCCCCCAATCCTGGTATGCGTGTTACCCCTAACCCCCCAATCCTGTTATGCGTGGTACCCCTCACCCCCAATCCCGGTATGCGTGGCACTCCTCACCCCCAATCCCGGTATGCGTGACACTCCTCACCCCCAATCCCGGTATGCGTGGCACCCCTCACCCCCAATCCCGGTATGCGTGGCACCCCTCACCCCCAATCCCGGTATGCGTGGCACCCCTCACCCCCAATCCCGTTATGCTTGGCACCCCTCATCCCGGTATGTGTGGCACCCCTCATCCCTATCCTGGTATGTATGGCACCCATCATCACTATCCTGGTGTGTATGGTATCCCTCATCCTGGTATGCATGGTACCCCATCCCTCATCCCGGTATGCATGGCATTCCATCCCTCATCCCCAATCCCGGTATGCGTGGCACCCCTCATCCCCAATCCCGGTATGCGTGGCACCCCTCATCCCCAATCCCGGCATGCATGGCACCCCTCACCCCCAATACCGGCATGCGTGGCACCCCTCATCCCCAGTCCTTGTATGCGTGGCAACCCTCATCCCCAATCCCGGTATGCGTGGCACCCCTCATCCCCAATCCCGGTATGCATGGCACCCCTCAATCCCGGTATGGGTGGCACCCCTCACCCTCAATCCTGGTATGCATGGTCCCCTCACCCCCCAATCCTGGTATGCGTGTTACCCCTCACCCCCCCCAATCCTGGTATGCGTGGTACCCCTCACCCCCCAATCCTGGTATGCGTGGTACCCCTCACCCCCCAATCCTGGTATGCGTGGTACCCCTCACCCCCCAATCCTGGTATGCGTGGTACCCCTCACCCCCCAATCCTGATATATACATGGTCCCCTCACCCCACAATCCTTTTATGTGTGGCCCCCTCATCCCTTTCACACTGTACACAAAAAAAAACAAAAAAAAAAAAGTTACACTCACCTTTGTAATAAAGGTAACCAAAAAATTAGAGAAATATTACAAAAATACTGGTACATACTGAGACAAGATCCCCTTCTACGGGATGTACTACCAGAGAGACCAGGCATCACCTTTAGAAGGGGTAAAACACTCAGAAACATTATAGCACCTAGTCGCTTGAAAAAATCTGTAGTGAAAAGCTCTGGAAAAAAACAAACGTCTCTCCAATCTAAAACTACTAATCCTATAATAAAAAAGACAACCAATACACTCAATGGCACTTTTAAATGCAACCAGAAAAAGTGCCAATGCTGCCAAACAATAACCCATGGCCATCAATCTATCACCTCCAATAGTACAGGAGAAACCTTTCCCATAAAACATCACCTGACTTGCACTAGCAGCTATGTTATATATGTAATTACATGTAGTTGCGGAATGCAATATGGTGGCCGGACGACACAGATGGTCAGATCACGTTTAAACGCACACCGACATAATGCAAAAATTGGGCTACTATCACATAGCCTATCGAGACATCTCTTACTAAATCATAATAAGAGCTTTGAGATAAGTTTGACTCCTGTCGAAGAAATTCCGCAGAATATATCAAACAGAATCCATCTACTGAACAAGAAAGAGGCTTTCTGGATGTACAGATTGCGCTCTCTACATCCGGACGGCCTCAATGATAGACTGGAGAACATATAGAACATCGAATTAGATCAGGGCAGCGTTGCTGACCAATAGAAATATATAGAAAGAATGGAATATATGGTAACCCAGGCTAGATATTTTTTATGATATATTCTTGGGTTTGCCCATAAACCCCTGACTAGTGAAGCCAGCATCATGAGGACATCCACAGCATAGAAGTAAATACCAATGAGAGAAACACAATAGACCCTGGAGTGTGGACTACACGAGTTCAATCCCAATAGAAAAAACTAACTTATCTAAAAAGTTCCCACAGCAATTAAAGATATAGAACTCACAATATGATTAGATTAATGTAATATGATTATTCTTTTTATTTTTTAATTATTTTTTTTTTGTGTTGTGTTTTCTCTCATAAGAAAAGTTTTTCTAGTAAAAGAAGTATAATATAATAGTCCTAATATGATCATTGAATATATGCTGTATGTGTGGATAATGCCATAGATTTACATTTTTTTATACATCCACTCATGCTGTACACTAGTGTTGAGCCACCCCCGTAGTGTTCGAGTTCGGTTCGGTTCGTCGAACACCCGTGTGTTCGTCGAACTGTTCGTCGAACACCTTCGAACACCGTTAAAACCAATGGCAGGCAAACAAAAACACATAGAAACACATAGAAAACACCTTCAAAGGTGTCCAAAAGCTGACAAACTGCTCAGAAGACACAACTAACACATGGAAAAGTGACAAGTACATATAGTCATGTGAAAAGAAAAGAGGTGGAGGAGTAAAAGGAGGGGGAGACACAGATATAGGCATGTCATGCCCTTCTAAAATCCAAAAAGTGAGAAGCCGACACGGCCAGTCCGTTCCTGCCTGTGCCACCTCCGTGTCGCCGGGTTTGTGCCAGAGCCGCGGTGGACCCTGACGGCCAGCCCCCCTATCCCAATACTGGTGCCTGTCCGCCGGTGGGTCGAGGCCCCCCACGGTGGGGGGGGAGTAACATCTGCAGAAGAAAGACCATCTTCCAGCCAAACTAAGATGTCGACTTCTTTTCGTGGACAATGTGATACGATCCCATTCTTACGGACACGCCCATCGCTACAAATTCTAGATGAGGCACAAAAACAGCAGGTGCTTCAACGGATATCAAGTGCTCCTTCAAGTGGGCTCTCCATCACCTCAATTTCAACATCACAAATACTCCAGTCCTCAGAGGTGTCACCCCAATCGCACTTGCTTCCTCACAGCTCCCAAGTCTCCAGCTGCCCGTCTGAGTATGGGATAACACAGATGGCTGAGTCTGCCCAGCTGTTTACTCATACTATAGCCTGGGAAACGGAGGTCTGCTCCAGAGCTTCTGTTAATCCAGATGAGGAAATGATCTGATCCGATGCCCAGAATCTTTATAAGTTGGATCCAGGACCAGATGAAGAAGGTTCTGAGCATAATGTAGACCCTTGTTCGGTGGAGACAATGATGAAGACGATGATGAGACTCAAATACCTGATTGGAGCGACAACTTGACTTTTCGGTCAGGGCAGGAAGAGGTTGGCTCTGAGGGCGACGGGTGTGATAACACACAGGGTGATGATGACGAGGTTGGAGATCCCACTTACTGTCAACCCACAGTCAGACAGTCGATGAGGTCAGCAGAGGAGGTGGAGGAGGATGTGACTAGCCCTGGGGATGGGGATGACTCGGTACCCGGACATTTGCCTGGCCTTGGGGATGTCGCGGTGGTCGGCTCCCTGGCCCGTACCCTGGGGTCTCTCTTTAAAAGGGTGGATAATTGTTAATTTTATAAGAGTTCATGACGCCACCTGTGGTATCTGGTGACAAGCACCAGCGCTGCAGCAGTCCACTGAGGCCGGTGATAAGGCAGCTCGATGGTATAGCTCCCCACAGGTGGAGCTAGGTCTCAGGGCAGCGTATGCAGGGGGAATGCAGGACAGGCGAGACCCAGCTGGATCAGAGCAAGAACGGGAACGGACACGGTAGTCACTTCAGTACCTTTTACTGGTGGAAATTCAGGCACATCCCGGAGCACTGTAGGGTGAAGGGTGCATATCAGGATCCTCCCCAATGAGCGGGTGTAGGGCCTCCTGTTTCTTGCCTCTGCGCAGTAAGTTTCTGACCTGCCTGGAGCTAGGCCTAACTTTGTCTCTGTCCTGCGCTGGCTGACCTTGTGGTAGGGCCTTCTCTTGGAGTTCACGCTCCCAGTATGCGGGGCCTAAGCGTCTCCTGGCTCTGTTACATATCAGCACCTTAGCGATCCTGGGACTTGTAGTTCTCCAGGGATTCCGGTTATGCCTTACTGGGTCATAGAGATACCGGTAAGCTCGGATCCTGTGTCCGGTAAATGCTTCGGGGTGAGCTGGTTAAGCTCCTCTGCCCCTTATGTACTAACTCGCCACTCGCCTTCGGCCTACTCGGGCCCTCACTAGGCTATACACACTAACGGCAGCTTGCCGCGCTTCATTGATCTTACGGCACCGGCACACCTTAAGCTCTATCTGGGCTCGCTGAATCTAGCAAGCAGGAGCTTCGTGCTCCACTGCTGAACTATTAACTGCGTTCTCTAGACTAGACTGAGCTCCACTGCAGACTGACCTCTCTTAGGCTTCTCTACTGCAGGAACTCTTCAGAGGAACTGAACTGCCTAGCTCCACCTTCCCTATTTATATCCCTAACGGGCTCCCTCTGCTGGACTGAGGTGGAAGGTGGAGATGTGTGAATGTGACTCGCCCCCTGGGCCGTGGGGCACGCGGATCCGGGCGATAGGGAGATGCTGGGAGTAGTAGTGGCGGCCCGGTCCCGCGGCTCAGGGTGGTCAGACCAATGGTAGTCTGCTACTGTACTTTAGATAATGTCCGACTACGCCACCCGTGGATTGCGGTTATTAGGAACCGCCGCTGCAAGGCAGTCCGCTGGGGCTGATGATGGGTGCAGCTGAGGTGATGTGACTCCCCACGGGAAGAGTGCAGCCCCAGGGCAGTGTAGTGGATGGTGGGAGTGATGGTAGTGCGAGTCCCGGTGCTGATAGTGCTGGAGGCGCGAAGGAGCACACAGACAACAAGTTAAAGTCCAGGGTCTTTACTCACAGTTCGTTTGTTCCGGGTCACTTCTGTCAGCAGTGACCGCCCGAGCCGTGCTGCGTCCACCAGGTGAGGGGCTCGGTCAACTCCCAGGCAGCTCAGGAGCATGGCACAGGACCCCCTTTAATCCTTTCTCTGGCCTGCCTTACCAGTGACCCACTTTTGTCCAGCTGCCGCGGACTTGTGCGGTTAAACGTGGGCCCCGTCCTCCGCTGTCCTATATGGTGCCTTCCTAGCAGGTTTGATGAGGTGTCGCACCAATAGATGATCACGACGACCGGTCTTTGGCTGAGGGTTGTTTCTCCTCCACCAACTTGGGATCCGGTACCCTTAATCTGCCTGACCCTGCACCCTGGATTCTCGTGGGTTCTTAGGGTCCCTTCCACCTTCTTGTTCCTGAGCCCTTCTGTTTCTCTGTCTCTCCTTCTTTGCAGTTCCTGTTCTGTTCCTTTCTGTTCCTTTCTCTTGGAGCTGAGATGAGCCAGAATCTCAGCTCCCCTTCACCTCCTCCTCGGCCTCTCACTAGGCCCTCCTGGAGTAGAGCTCCTACAGAGCCTCTACTCCCTGTCTTCTCCTCTGGCTGAACTGACCCAGAACTAAGATGGTGCCCACCTTTTATACCTCCCTCTAGCCATGAGCCCAGGTGACCAGCAACCAATGGGCTCCTTCCTACACTCAGGAACCGCCCCCTATCTGCCCCTACAGTACTGGGTGTTCCACCCCTCCCTCCCCACTCCAGCAGGGACATGGTCGGTCGTGCCTGCACTTATGTCTAGTGGGAGCACCGTTGAGCTGTCCCTCGGAAATGGGGTGTGTGTGCTGCATGCAGCTAACTGAGCCCTGGTCCACACTCCATCCTTACCCGGGAGTGGAATACCACACCTCTGGCAGAGGTGCAATACCCCTGTAGCGGCCGAGCCCTCGGGGCGCTACATTCCCCCCCGGTAAACCACAGCACGTCCTCGGGCTGGAAAAGAGCAAAAACAGATAATTACAGGACATGCAAAAACTTTTTCAATAACTTTTCACATCAGAAAACAGGTAACATGGTTCAATTCCCTTTATGGGAAACACTCCTCTTCTCTTGCCACTACCACAAAACACTTTGCTAATGCCTCTGGAACTCTTTTGTCACTTATCATATAAAACGGTCTCAAAATTATGTAAAACATTTTCTAGCAGCATATAAAACTTTCTCATGTAACACATTTTTAAGTAAAGCACATTCTTGGATTCTTGGCTGCGGTGCAACTTGCAACCAGGTAAAGGTGCAACAGTCCAGTAAATCTTGAGGTAGACGTTGCGGTTTTTGTATAAAACCAGTAGGGGGCGCTTTAGGAAGCGCAACTATATACAAAGGGTTGACCGCTCTCAGTCCTCGGCCAGTTTTGGGAAGGGAATGGCTGCTCACAGTCCTCAGCCTGATAGGGGATGAGGGGCACACAGGTAGCAGTTCAATATTTGTCCCAACGGGGACCACACTTTCAAGACGGGAACAGTCCCAAAAACAGTTCTGATACCCTGACGGGTAACTATGTACACGGGTACTTTGCTACTTACTAGTAGCGGTGTCCTCCATATGCTCCTTCTTCCTCCTCATATGGTTCTTCAGACCCGTCCGGGTCCTCTTGGCTCTCCTCATAGCCGCGGTATTGTAGCTCCTCCTCGGTGAGCCGATGAACATGTAGGGCGTATGGTCCTTTTGCACCCACGTGGCGGGTAAAGGCGACCACATCACCAGGGTACAGGTCACGGCCACGATGCCCCTCAGGTAGATGACTCTCCACGTCCCTGCGGGTCACAAAGACCATCGCCTGCGGTTTCTGGGCCCCTGATGAAGCCCCAGCCGTTCTCCATGTGGAACTTGACTACGGTCCCGGTGATTCGGGGACCACGGGCTGCTTGGGGGTCTTGGCGGGCCTTGCGCTTTTGTTCAGCACTCTGGACTTGGAGCCGTTCCTCCCTGACGTGCCTCTCTCGTTGCTCCCGCTCAAAGGTCGCCAGTTGCTGGTGACAGGCCTCCAGACGACGGACCGCGTCTGTCCGGGTCTCTTGAGAGAACCCCATCAAGTTCTCGCCGGTGGAGTCCCACGCAAATTGGACGTCTTCTAGTGGGGGTAGGGTGACCTCGACGGGTTCAGGAGCCGGTATCAGAGGCTCGCGCGGGGGCTGGGCCTTCCATGGATGATTGCCGGTCACTTCAGCCAGCCACTCCAGCGGCAGTCCATCCGGACCGGTGTGATGGGCAAACAGGTCCACGCCCAGCGATGGTATAGTGGGGGGACCTGATCTGGGAGCAGCGCCCGGGGGCACTCGGCCTTGCGACCAGGCCGGGGGTCTTGTGGCTGCGCTAGGTGGCAGTCCCATCCGGGACAGGGGCGCAGACTTGGCGATGGCGCCCGGGTCATAAAATGTGGGCACCACATTTTAAAAAAGACATAGACAAACTGGAGCAAGTTCAGAGAAGAGCGACCAGAATGGTGACTGGTCTGCAAACCATGTCCTATGAGGAACGGTTGCAGGATTTGGGAATGTTTAGCTTGCAAAAAAGAAGACTGAGAGGAGACTTAATAGCTGTCTACAAATATGTCAAGGGCTGTCACATTGTAGAAGGATCATCTTTATTCTCATTTGCACAAGGAAAGACTAGAAGCAATGGGATGAAACTAAATGGGAGGAGACACAGATTAGATATTAGAAAAAACTTTTTGACAGTGAGGGTGATCAATGAGTGGAACAGGCTGCCACGAGAGGTGGTGAGTTCCCCTTCAATGGACGTCTTCAAACAGAGGCTGGACAGACATCTGTTTGAGATGATTTAGTGAATCCTGCTTTGAGCAGGGGGTTGGACCAGATGACCCAGGAGGTCCCTTCCAACTCTACATTCTATGATTCTATGATCCAGGCCTTGCGACCGGGCCGATGATGCTTCCTGCTTTACGGCACCCGGGGTCAAGGGGCATGGCGCTGGGCGGGGCGTGGCCGCGGCGCTCGCCGCTTGAGGCCTAGCCGGGAGCAGTGGCGGCGCGGCAACAGGTGCGGTGAGTGGGGCCTCTGGTGCTGCGACGGGAGGCTGGGGCAGGCATGCGGGTGCTGGGCTTGGGGTGGTGACGTCCCCTTCACTTGCCTCAGTCCTCGTGGCTCCCTCTGCGGCGTCGCCTCCGGTCCTCTCTCCTCCTGCGCCGTCCTCCGAGGCAGGCAAACCGCGGGGTGCGGCTGAAGCCTGTCGCTGGTGGGTCTCGGCCTGCCGGGCCAGTTCCTCTCTCCACTCGGTGAGTGCACTCCGCTGCGCCCGGACCATCCTCCGCTCTAGGTCCTCCAGTGCAGCTTGCGCACGCTCCGGATCTCTGGGGAGCTGCGCCAGGACTTCTGCTAGGCTGCAGAACGGTTCGGCCTGCAGCAGGCTTCGGGCCAGGAGGCTGGTGCTGCTCAGGGCGTCCATTCCCGGGTGCGGTCTGTCTGGACTGATCCAGACCACTCCCTGCCCCGCAGTTTTCTTTCCTATCCGCCCCCATGGGAGGTGGTCCTGGGGCATTCTGCTGACAATCACTCTCAGGGGCAGCCCCCCCACGTTGACGGACATTTCCACAGCAGTGCTCATGGTTGTTGGGGGCGGGCTTCCTCTTTGGCGCCATTCTGGGACCCGGCCCACGATGGGAGGCGGCCTCCTGTGGTCTTTTGGCGCGCACATTATGGCGCTCGTTCTTCTGGGGCGGGCGCCATCTTTAGTACCGTGAAACAGTCTCTTTTCAGGCGCGCAGTACCCGTGGTTAGCGGGCACGAAATCCTGCCGACTACGCCAAAGCTGACTCGCCCCCTGGGCCGTGGGGCACGCGGATCCGGGCGATAGGGAGATGCTGGGAGTAGTAGTGGCGGCCCGGTCCCGCGGCTCAGGGTGGTCAGACCAATGGTAGTCTGCTACTGTACTTTAGATAATGTCCGACTACGCCACCCGTGGATTGCGGTTATTAGGAACCGCCACTGCAAGGCAGTCCGCTGGGGCTGATGATGGGTGCAGCTGAGGTGATGTGACTCCCCACGGGAAGAGTGCAGCCCCAGGGCAGTGTAGTGGATGGTGGGAGTGATGGTAGTGCGAGTCCCGGTGCTGATAGTGCTGGAGGCGCGAAGGAGCACACAGACAACAAGTTACAGTCCAGGGTCTTTACTCACAGTTCGTTTGTTCCGGGTCACTTCTGTCAGCAGTGACCGCCCGAGCCGTGCTGCGTCCACCAGGTGAGGGGCTTGGTCAACTCCCAGGCAGCTCAGGAGCATGGCACAGGACCCCCTTTAATCCTTTCTCTGGCCTGCCTCACCAGTGACCCACTTTTGTCCAGCTGCCGCGGACTTGTGCGGTTAAACGTGGGCCCCGTCCTCCGCTGTCCTATATGGTGCCTTCCTAGCAGGTTTGATGAGGTGTCGCACCAATAGATGATCACGACGACCGGTCTTTGGCTGAGGGTTGTTTCTCCTCCACCAACTTGGGATCCGGTACCCTTAATCTGCCTGACCCTGCACCCTGGATTCTCGTGGGTTCTTAGGGTCCCTTCCACCTTCTTGTTCCTGAGCCCTTCTGTTTCTCTGTCTCTCCTTCTTTGCAGTTCCTGTTCTGTTCCTTTCTGTTCCTTTCTCTTGGAGCTGAGATGAGCCAGAATCTCAGCTCCCCTTCACCTCCTCCTCGGCCTCTCACTAGGCCCTCCTGGAGTAGAGCTCCTACAGAGCCTCTACTCCCTGTCTTCTCCTCTGGCTGAACTGACCCAGAACTAAGATGGTGCCCACCTTTTATACCTCCCTCTAGCCATGAGCCCAGGTGACCAGCAACCAATGGGCTCCTTCCTACACTCAGGAACCGCCTACTATCTGCCCCTACAGCACTGGGTGTTCCACCCCTCCCTCCCCACTCCAGCAGGGACATGGTCGGTCGTGCCTGCACTTATGTCTAGTGGGAGCACCGTTGAGCTGTCCCTCGGAAATGGGGTGTGTGTGCTGCATGCAGCTAACTGAGCCCTGGTCCACACTCCATCCTTACCCGGGAGTGGAATACCACACCTCTGGCAGAGGTGCAATACCCCTGTAGCGGCCGAGCCCTCGGGGCTCTACAAATGTTTATGGGGGCCTCATGTGGAGGATTCCATCAATGCACTCTTGTAGGATCTGTGATACCAAGCGCAGCGGGGCATCACAGATGCTATTGACGACGAGGTTAGGTTGCGCCTTCCTGAACAGAGACGGAGTACTGGAAGCACGTCAACAACTGCATCCTCAACCACAACTCTGCCTCTGACCACAAGTCGTAGTGGCTCTTCAGGTCACATGGGCTCTAAGCCTTGCATAGCCTGGGCATTTATTCAGATCGATAAGGATGACCCAACTCGTGTTATCTGTAATATTTGTCAGCAAAAGCTAAGTAGAGGCCAAAAAATCCATAGTTTGAGTACTTCATGCATGTACCGTCACATGGATATGAAGCATAAGTTGCAGTGGGAAGCTCACTGTGCTACAATGCGGCCTAGCCGGCTGGGCCAACCACCGTCTGCCCCATCTTGTGCATCCGCAGCCTCTTCATCCTCTGTGACTGGGGGGACAGCAGTCACACATGTTTTTGGACGCAGACCTGCCACCTCTTTACCCGCAACAGCCAGTGTGATTGGCAGGTCGTCAGTTCATTGGGAAGTGGAAACACCTGCTAGTGTTGAGCGCTCTCCGACATCGAGAGCACCACCTTTGGATCAAGGCAACCTAACATGTCCGCCTGCATCTTCCTCACAGATCGGCAGTTGCCGGGGACACCCTACTCAACACCGTCTAAGCACAACAGCCAGCCCTCGGTCCCTCAGATGTGGAAAAGTAAAAGACCATTTCCTCCTAGCCATGAGAAAGCTAAGAGGTTGAATTTCACCATCTGCAAGCTGTTGACTACAGAAATGCTGCCTTTCCACCTGGAGGACACAGAGGATTTTCAAGACCTTATGTCCGTCACAGTGCCCCAGTACCAGATGCCCAGTCGGCACTACTTCTCAAAGAAAGGTGTGCCTGCACTCCACTAGCATGTCGCACACAACATCACCGCTTCTTTGAGAAACTCTGTGTGTGACAGGGTGCACTTCACCACAGACACTTGGACGAGAAGGCATGGACAGGGGCGTTACATGTCGCTGACTGGGCACTGGGTAACTATGGTGACAGCAGGACAAGGGGCTGCTGTCCAAGTCTTACCGTCCCCACGAGTTGTGTGTTAATCCTCTTTATCTCGAACTTCCTCCACTGCTTCTGCCTCCTCAACCTCCTCTCGGTCCTCCACCTGCACCCAAAGCCTGTCTGGTAATGCCACCTGCTTTCTAACTGCGCAGAAGGAATCCTGCACACCTCCTTACTATGCTGGCAGCTGGGCTCAACGCATCAGTGTTTACTTTGAAATGTCTGGGAAATGTGAGTCACACAGCTGAGGAGTTTTGGTCAGCTCTGGAGACCCAGTTTCATGAAAGGTTGTCTCCACTGGACCTGCAACCAGGGAAGGCCATGTGCGACAATGCTGCAAACCTGGGTGCGGCCCTTCGCAGGGGCAATGTCACACACGTGCCTTGTATGGCTCACGTGTTGAACCTGGTTGTCCAGCAATTTTTAGCCCATTATCCCGGACTAGATGGCCTTCTGCAGAGTGCACGGTCGCTGTGTGCTCACTTCCGCCGTTCGCATCCCGCAGTTCAACGACTTACATCTCTACAGAAGTCGTTGGGCCTGCCAGTTCACCGGCTGAAATGCGATGTGCCGACACGGTGGAATTCAACTCTGCACATGTTGCAGCGACTGTGGCAGCACCGACAAGCCCTGGTGCAATACGTTCTGACGTATAGCCTGGGCCAACGAGATCCAGAGGTGGGGCAAATCACGCTGGAGGAGTGGTCTCAGATCAGGGACCTATGCACCCTTCTGCACAGTCTTGAAATGGCGACGAAGATGTTTAGTGCTGACGATGCCATTATCAGCATGACTATTACGGTGATTTACATGCTGGAGCACATGTTAAACAGAATTCGGAGTCAGGTGGTGGGACAAGAGGAGGTGGAGGAAGTAGAGGAGGAGTCGTATGCGGAAGGGATAACATCTCCAAGGTCCAGACGGTTGGCAGCACCAAGGCGGCAGGCATGGGAGGGTGGGGGAGAGGGATTAACCAGGGCGCATGGTAGCAGCCAAACTGTTGAGGAAGGTGCAGGAGCCGAGGAAGAAGTGGAGGACGAACTGGCAATGGGCATGGAAGACTCATCAGATGAGGGAGACCTTGATCACATTTCTGTTGTGCGAGGTTGGAGGGAGAGGGCAGAGGAAGGAAGCATGATTCTTACCTCGCTACCAACACAACAAGGACTTGGTCCTTCTGGATGCGCAAGACACATGAGTGCCTTCTTGCTGCACTACCTGCAACATGACCCCCGGATTGTCAGAATTCGAAGTAATCCCGACTACTGGGTTGCCACACTCTTAGATCCCCGGTACAAAAGTATATTTGCCGAAATAATTCCTGCCATAAAAAGGTATTGACGAATGCAGGAGTATCTGTTGCAGAATCTTACATGTGCTTTTCCACAAAACACCAGTGGTGCACGTAGTGAATCTCACAGTTCTAACTTGCCAACGGTGGGACTGTCGAGTCTTCATCACTCAAACAGTAACAGTAACACAGTATCTGCTGGTAACAGCAATTTTGTGGAATCGTTTCACCACTTTTTTAGACCATCCTTTGCAAGGCCACAGGAGACAAGAAGTCTGACACATAGTCAATGCCTAGAGAGGATGGTACAGGAGAATCTCCAAGTGAACATCGAAGCCATGACTGTGTCATTGGACCCTTGCTCATTTTGGTATTCCAATCTTGAAAAATCGCCGGAGCTCGCCACTCACGCCTTGGAGATCTTGTCATGCCATGCAGCCAGCGTTCTCTCTGAACGTGTGTTCAGCGCTGCTGGTGGTGTGCTGACAGATAAGCGCACGCGGCTGTCCACTGAGAATGTAGACAGACTCACGTTCATAAAGATGATCAAATCATGGATTCGCAAGGACATTTCTACCCCTGTGTCATCCTTGGGAGACTAAAAGCTTGGGGATTTGGTAAAATCACCTCACCAACCGTTTTAAGCAACAGTGGGGCAATTGATGCCACTTAACCCTAGAACGCATGACCATAAAAATCTACACTTTCACATACCTGGGGCCCTTTAGGCCCGTGTGCAAATAACATGGAATAACTCAAACTCAAATGACAAACAACTATATACATGAAGAATACCTAGAGTTTCAAAATTCTAACTAAAGCAATCTTGCAGAAAATAGAAAACAATTAACTGGGCGGGCCTGCAAGGCCACAGGTATGCGTTCTAGGGTTAAGTGGTGTCTGTGCCACAATTTTGGGAGTCCCCTTGCTGTGTCTTACGTGACGTTGGCATCGTCAATTCCAGGTGGGTTGGGTCGCACCCCCCCTTTTAACTGTAAGAAACTACATACACTATGGCTTGGGGTAACACAGATGGTTGAGTCTGAAGAGCTGTTTACTCAGAGGTCTGCTCCAAATCTTCAGTGTCTGCTAGTCAGCGTAGAATTTTTAACTGTATCTAGCCTAGGCAATACTTTGGGCATAGTAGCCCAGCTGCGAAGCAAGCTGCACCGCCTGTGTATCTAATAAGAATTTTTAAATTAATCTAGCCTAGGCAGACTGTGGGGACCCCCAACCAAACCCAGATGCTCAGTCCCCCTACCGCCCCCCTTTTATGGACAACCCAATAATGTAACTCTTACAACTGGATAGGTGAGGATCGGTCACAGCTTTATTAACTCTTTATACTCATTCCATTAGAAAGGCATTTTATTTCTAAAATAATTCAGCTTGTTGCAGCATGCCCTGGGTCCCCACTCCGGCAAGTTGGCCAACAAGTGTAACTCTCCAACATGTCCTTTCTATTTCCAGGCCACGGAGGATCCAGCGTACTCGTATGCAGGACTCTGACCCCCACCCATCACTCTTAACGCTTGTTCCACTCTGTCCTGGAGTCCTGACAGGAATATGTCCAGTCCAATATCTATTAAGTGAACACCGTCGGGCCGTATGAGGCCTGCTTTATCTCCTTCCAGTTGTCGGTGTCGTATCACTACACCGCCTCTGTCTCTTCTAAATTTTGCCATCCGAATATTTATTACCCGCCTTGTCCATTCGATGGCCGTGATGTCTCGCGCACCTTGCCATACCGCTATCGGCACAATCTCTGACCATACTATAGCTAATTTTGTGAAAAATTCTCTGAAGCGCTCAGTGTCTAGTTTCATTATTGCCATTAGTTATGCGCTCTTGTGATGACCTAGGTTGTTTCCCCCGGCCTGTATAACTAAGATGACCGGACCTCTTGCCTCTCTCCCTACCTTGATTACCTCCATTAGTACCTGTGGCCATAGCAGGCCTCTAATACCTCTCCAGTTGAAATATGTGTTATGAAACTCTAATTTCCTCCCGCCTGGGCGGACTTTCGCCCTTTTTTGTGCCCAATATATATACGAGTGGCCTATCACTCACACTGTTGGCTTATCGTCACCTGTAAAAGAAACAAACCACGTTAGGATAACAAGTCCGGTCTTATGTATCTCGCCAAACACGTGGATCGCCATCTCCCTATCCTCTGAACTTCCGTTTCTGACAGTCCTGCTCTTGCTGCTTCCGTGGCCGCACCTATGCGGAATGAGTGTGTCCCGTAATCTTTGGGGTGGTTCCCTGCCGATGTTATGCATTTATTAAATATAGCTTGGAACAGGTATCTTGATAATGGCGTTCCATCAATGTGTGATACGAAGAAATTACTTTGTGATCTGATGGTTAGATATGTTTTTACTATTGTTACCCGACTCAGTGTACCGTTTGTGGGTTGTAGAAGTACCCAAGTACCCCTGCCCGCTGGAACCGTTTTCGATTGGTGTATGCGTACACGTATTGCATTATTGGCTATGACTACTTCCTGGTGTAATAAGCGTCCACTGGTGGTAATTTTGGATTGAGGGACTAATTCGCTTATACATAGCGCCCCGAAGAAGGCGATCACAAATGCAGTAGACATTAGTGTTGCTTCAAATTGTGAGTGTCATGTTAATGGTGTTAGGGATAAGATGTGAGAAATCAGTTTTAGTGACACGGGACGGGACGTCTACATTCCTGACTTGGCTGACCCCTTTTCCACCCTTTTATGGATTGTCTGATGATGAATCTTTGTCACATCTCCCCAATTCAGTAGTTGGAAGTGAAATGCTACTCCGGTCCGCCACCGCTGCGCTGACGCCCCTGATATGCCCCTCATCATTAGCTGGTGGAGAAATTCTATGGTGACTTGTGATCTGGCTTGTTCACATTGGTCAACCCGTCTGCCTGCTACTAGTCGTGTCCACTCTTCCCATGCCTTACCGTATGCTTGCCACGTTGACGGGGCAACTGACGCTCTGATTAATGGCATCAACTATTCGCCACTAGATCCCATAGGGAGGGTGGGCAACTGTTGCCCGATGGGTGGGCGTTGTGGAAGAGCTCTGTGAAAATCTGCCAATTGAATTGTTATAAAGCGTTAGCAGCAGCTTTATACCCCTCAACATAGTGGCTAGCGCGGACCCATACATTGTGTTTTAGGCACAGGAATACTAGCCTGCGTAGTAGGCCTAGCACTGGGAGAGACGATGATGCCATCTTATTAATGCAGTGCGCTAGGCTGGTGTTTTGTGTTATTAAGCGTATATTTTTGTTAGCCAGGCGCGCGCCCCATATTTCTATTGCTACCACTATTGGGAAAAATTATTTTCAGGGCTAGATGCAGCTAAAAATTATTATTAATTTCAAAGCTGGTGGAGCTTGGTATAGATGGCCTAATACAATGAGACCCACACACTGCTAGAAGGCCAAATATTTTTTCAGAGGTAGATGCAGATAAAAATTATTTTTAATTTGCAACCTGATGGAGGTCAGTATAGATGGACTAATAGAACAAGTCCCACACACTGCTAGAAGGCCAAATATTTTTTCAGAGCTAGATGCAGATAAAAATTATATTCAATTTGCAACCTGATGGAGGTCAGTATAGATGGACTAATAGAACAAGTCCCACACACAGCTAGAAGCCCAAATATTTTTTCAGAGCTAGATGCAGATAAAAATTATATTCAATTTGCAACCTGATGGAGGTCAGTATAGATGGACTAATAGAACAAGTCCCACACACAGCTAGAAGCCCAAATATTTTTTCAGAGGTAGATGCAGATAAAAATTATTTTTAATTTGCAACCTGATGGAGGTCAGTATAGATGGACTAATAGAATGATGCTATGCCCAAAAGATTTTACTTCACTAGGTGCAGTAAAAAAATTGGTATTCTATACACAGGTGGTATATCTTGCAACACAGATAGGCTACTCCACTGACTAACACACTCTGCAATAGGCCAAAAAGGATTAGCTTTGCTAGATTCAGCCAAATGCTGTGAAAAAAACTTGCACAGCACTGGCACAGACCTGCCTGGCAAAAACTGATAGGAACTGATGTAACCTAGTCCTGAAAAGGACTGCAATTACAATTAGTCTTTACTCCCACAATCTATCTATTTAAGAGCACAGACCTGCCTGATAAAAGTCGTAGGAAATGCTGTAACCTAGTCCTTAAAAGGACTGCAATCACAACTATTCCCTACTCCCAAGCTATCTGTAGATTTGTGCGAAAATTGGCTTGAAATTAACAAGGTATAGCGCACACAGCAACAGCGGTGCCGTCTAACACGCAGCTGCAGCAGTGAGAAAATGGTGGCGACGGGGAAAATGGCTTGGTCTTATAGGGCAAGGACATGTGACATACACTGCCAATCACACATGCCCTTGCTTGTGTGAAAAAAAGCACTTCGCTCCGTGTGTGCGCTGCTGATAGGCTGACAGATTGCACCTCCCCACTGCAAATGCGGGAAAGAGAAAAAAAAATGGAGATCTTCATTGTTCCTGCAGAGATCCATCCCCTGCCCCTCCCCCCACCCCGCTGTACACTCAAACTGCGTATTAACATTAATTTTCATCATTACTGAGAAAAAATCCAGTTATGATTTTGGTGCACGAACAGTTATCGAACATAACCTCGAACAGCCGAATTTTTCTCAAATTGTTCGTGTTCGCCGAACGGCTCGAACACCGCCCAAAACAGCTCGAATTTGAGATTGGCGAACAGTTCGAGTAGAACAACGCTCATCTCTACTGTACACACGCAAATCAATGTTTGTAATGTTTTTCATGTGTGTGTGTTTTTCACCATATATTTTATCATGTACTGCAAATATACCTGTAACAACAAAAGAAACAAGCATACTGAAAACCACCAAGCAGCAATTAAGCTAATGAAGAACCACCAGGTCTTGACCATTTAACCTAATTAATTTATTCAAGTGAACCTATATAGACTATATAACTCTAACAGACTGTAAAGCAATATCTTACCTGAGGAAGGCTATTCTGTACCAATATATAGCCGAAACGCGTTGTTCTATGTATCGTTTTTTTATGATGATTTTTATCTAAGTAAATTTCTGAAGACTTTTAATACCTCCGCCTGGTGCCTGTCTCCTGGGAGCGCTGAACAGACTAGATGAATCCTTTCATTTTCTCCTGACCTTCTCAAGAACAGAGGAATTTTAATTTCATATTTTTTTTTAATCAAATCATTCTGAACTTCAATTCCCATAACCCACCCTAAACCCAAATCCCAACACTCCAGAGAACCATTTTCAGAGCAGTTCTAGAATAACGGACTATAGCATTCGTAGAAGGGGAAGAAGATAAAAAAGTGACTAACAAAGGGGTAGCAGCGTTTTAATGTTATCATTTACTGCTTGATGCCTGAGCCGGGGAGTGCACACTGAAAACTGTTGCAGGCTGCTGTAATCACAGGACACAAGCAAACAGCATGGCATTTCCTATCAGCAGGGAGGAAGTAAAGGGCGACAGCAATGAAAGTCTCCTCCTACTCCGCTCCATATTGAAATGAATAGTGTGCATCCTACAAATGAGATGCATACAGCAAACAATTGATTTTCCATACATAGGTTTTGAGTTGACCACTGGATATACACATGTGTATCACTAATTACCAGAACTGGAAATCGAAAAAAAAGAAGAGCAAGTTTGGGGTGAATCCTGCCTTCATTACTGCACAGCCGCTCATAGAGGGATCGGTGCTAGGAACAGCAGGAGTGCCGGCGATGTTCACAGATTTACCTGCTGCGGGACTGAAGGAGTCTGATCGTGCTCGGCTCGAAGCTTTTTACCTGGTTTACGATAGGAATAATTGAAAGCTGTGCTTCAAAGGCGAGGAAGAAGTTTGCCACAGTCTGCGCTTGAATACCCTTAAGGGGGGAAAAAAAAGATATATACAAATACTGAAACATCTAAATGCATTAGAACATCAAACCTGGTGAAGCGGTAAATGACTTGTCCTCCAGGGATACAGGCTACTGTCATTCAGTAATTATTTAATAGGAATTTTACATTTTATGTGATCACCACGCTAGAATGTAAATGGAGAAAAACACAACACAACTCCTCATCATATGAAGATATTTTGTGTTATAGAACAGGATTTCTGTGGCACAACAAGACTGATTTACTATGTATGTGTGTCACCCTGGCCTGGATGCCACAAGTGTAATTAAAGCTGTGTCTGAGAGCAAGGGGGAGGTTCTCTAGTCAGGGGAACATTAGCATGCAATGCCTCCTGTCTCAGGCCAGTAGGGGGAGCTGGCTGCCCCTATAAAAGCTGGTACTGGGGGCAGGGTTAGAGAGAATGGATGGCCTGTCTCAGCACTGAGACGTGTCCCAGAGTGGAGCAGGGACAGAAAGTTGATTGCACCTAAGAGGAAGTGTGGCAGTAGGAGAGCCACCAGCCAGAGACGAGAGGCGAAGAGAGCCTGTCTTGGCAAATCAGAGACTGACCTTACCAGACTTTGGTGTCTGAGGCTGGAAGGATTCCACATCCCCCAGCAGAGAACCAGTCCGCAAGGGACTGTATATTCCTTGGCCTAAGAAGCCTGGAGGCCCTGCCACAACCGAAGGGACCAGTAAAGCCATACAAGGCTGGGAGCAGAAAGGAACCCACGTCGCAGGCCATACAGGCGAGAAAACACGGAAAGCTCGGAAACGTGGGCTGTTACCCTATCAGGAGGAGATAGCCAGAAGGAGCGCAGAAAGCACGGTAGGCCTACACCCTCACCCTGACCAGGGCCAATTTCCCCGTTACTCTCAGACATCCAGGTCCCCCTCCTAGCCGGGACTGTTTATGGGTCAATTTACCTGTTCTAGTAAAGACCCTGGACTGCAACCTGTTGTCTGTGTGCTCCTTGCTTCTCCAGCACTATCAGCACTGGGACCCTCACTACCATCACTCCCACCATCCACTATACTGCCCTGGGGCCGCACTCTTCCCGTGGGGAGTCACACTACCCTAGCTGCACACCTCAGCCCCAGCGGTCTGCATGCAGCGGCGGTTCCTAATAACCGCAAATCCACGGGTGGCGTAGTCGGACATAAACATCAGCACATAACGGACTACCACTGGCCTGACCACCCTGAGCCACGGAACCGAGTTGCCACTACTACTCCCATCGTTCCCCTACTGCCCGGATCCGAGTGCCCCACGGCCCAGGGGGCGAGTCATATGCACCATAGCCTTCATTTGATGTCACTTACTTAGCACCAACACCTTGCCCCAACTCTGCAATCCCCAATATCAGTCCATGACCTCAATGGGGTCACTATAAAATTATAAAGAGGACTGGTCATGTCTTTATTAGAAAATAGACAAACTTAGGATAGAAACAATATGAACATATACCCTGCTATAAGTAAGTAAAAAGCAATAGGAAATATATATAATATAGGGTACTTAGTAAACATGTTGTTTGATTAAAAAAAAAGCCATCCCACCAGCACCAAGGTGCACCCAGTCAGTTATGTGAAGTATATAATAAAATACACTTTAGTACAATATTAGTATCTTGTCCCTTTAAATCTGCAGCTACTTCTGTCACCATGGTAACTGCATTCATACTCAGCCAATAGGATTGCTCGGTTTGAATTTGAAGAAAAAAAAAAAGTCCTATATCGTCAGTTTGTTCCATCTCATCTGAGTGTGAAGACAGACACCTGCGATCAGCGAGATTATAGGTATAAGACGTGATATAATATAACGGACGGAGCCACATCCCATCACACGCACTCAGCGACCACAACTGACAGGAATCAGCACATTTATCAGAGGAGAAGTCATTATTCCCCAACACATGATAAGTGACAACTTCTAGATCTGCTGGGAACCCAACTAATCCCTGCTAGTACCTCCCCGGACCACCGCTCCATTCATTCTCTATGCAGGAGAAAGCTGAGTACAGCGCCCCCCATAGAGAATGAACGGACCGGCGGTTGAACATTTGCACTTCGCTCACTTCTATCTATAAGTGCTGTTCTGCTGATTGGGTCATAGCGGCCAAACCCACCGATCTAAGAGTCATCACCTATCCAGAGATCAGTGAGAACTTGTTCCAACTAGACATCCCCTTTAATTGAAGAGATCACATATCTAACAGCCAATCCTATTCATTCCCAATCTTCCCTGTGCCCAGTAATGCCCCTGGGTATATCGCCAATATGAGCCAATCACCAAACCCTCTGCTGACTGTTCCCCATGTTTTATAGATTTTGGATCCGTTTCTACAAGAGAAGATATCAGCGGCCTCCATGGGGATGGGTTACTCTGCCAGCGATGGAGCAGGTAGTATCCACCAGCCGGTGATATCTCACCTTCCTCCATATTCTGCTCTTACATGCGTTTCTTCAGCTTTACCTCTTCCCAACAGAACCAATTGATGGTTTTTTCTGTTTTTTCCTTGGCTTTTTCCAAGGGCTATAACTTTTCATGTCTGTCCACATAGTGTGAGGTCTTGTTATTTTGCAGGATGAGCGGTACTTATAAATCCCACCATTCATTTACCACATAGTACTAGAAAACGGGAAAAACATTCCAAGTGCAGTAAAAGTGCGAAAAAAAAAGCCTGACCTTGTTTTTCTGGGAAGGGTTTTAACGGCGCACATAGTGTGGTAAAAATGACCTGGTAATAGGATCCTACTCCTCAGTGTGATTACAGCAAGACCAAACTTCTCCAAGAGTTTTTCTGAGACCCGTAACATTTTCGTTTTTCGGGTTGATGGAGCTGTGTGGGGGCTTATTTTTTGAAGGGCAAGAGGACTTTATTGATAACATTTTGGGACACATATGACATGGTCATCGCTTCTTACAGGATTTTCTGCAGTATTGTGGCGAACGAAAAAAATGCAATTTTGTCTTTTTGAATTTTTTTCTGTGTTCACTGATCGTTTGTTTTTTATATTTGGATAGATTGTATTTCTCTGAAAGAGACCATACCACAAATGTGTATATTTTTATTATCTTTATTTTTAGTGGGAGGTGAGCTGAACGTGTGGGGTTTTAATATTTTAGACTTTTTTTTTTTTTTTTAATTTTCACTGCATTTGTATACATTATCTGATTGCTTGTGCTATATACAGCGATACCACAGTAATGCTCCATATAGCAAAATCACTTTCTTCTTTACAGCCCAAATGAAGCTTTATTATGACAGGCACGGAGGCTTCAGCAGACCCCCGGATGTCATAGCAGTCCGTGTGTGCCCTGTGATCGCGTCACAGGAGCGCCGGTGGGCGCATGGAACGATGCATCCCAATGCCGGCGCGCTGT
The DNA here is from genome assembly GCF_046119375.1 of Phyllobates terribilis. NCBI lineage: Eukaryota > Metazoa > Chordata > Amphibia > Anura > Dendrobatidae > Phyllobates > Phyllobates terribilis. The sequence goes on along the minus strand of NW_027363003.1, from coordinate 2,590,630 downwards.
TAATGCTGCTGTTAGAGATTGACAGCAGCACTGAACAGGTTAACAGTGGTGGGCAGATCTTCGCTCCACTCGCAGCTCTTAGAGGCAGGTCCTGGTTGATTGTCACAGCCATTATCTGCCATGTACGGGGCGAGCTGACTCTGCTCCATACACCCGCTACTGACTTATACCATACATGTACGGCAGATGTTGGTAAGGAGTTAAAGCGGTTGTCCTGCTTTGCGGCCATTTGTTTTTTTTACTTTAATGCAAGTATTTGGGGCTAAAATTGATTTCCGTTATTGAGTTTCATTAAAAATGTTGCGTTCTGTAGCATCTGTGCTGCACTGTCTATTCCTGGCTGCAAAATTAGCTAACTGAGAATCTATCAGTGAGCTCCTTCTGACAGTCTTAAGGGAGAGTTTGTAGATCTTTCATCTGTTTTTTTTTCCTGAGTGCCTTTTAGCTGATCTATGCCCAAAGAAAACATGAAACTTGAATGTGCAGGGAAGCAATAAGTCTGTAATAACCAGTGAAAAATGAAATCTAAATGTAAAAAATTACTTTTAGTAGTAAATACATGGACATAAGAAAATACACACTGCAATGTCCTGCATTAGGAGGAACTCAGGGCCCACTGCACCAGCATATTGTCTCACAAGGGGCCTGAGGATCTCATCTCGGTACCTAATGGCAGTCAGGCTACCTCTGGCGAGCACATGGAGGACTGTGCGGCCCTTCAAAGAAATGCCACCCCACACCATTACTGACCCACTGCCAAACCGGTCGTGCTGAAGGATGTTGCAGGCAGCAGATCGCTCTCCACGGCGTCTCCAGACTCTGTCACGTCTGTCACATGTGCTCAGTGTGAACCTGCTTTCATCTGTGAAGAGCACAGGGAGCCAGTGGCGAGTTTGCCAATCCTGGTGTTCTGTGGCAAATGCCAAGCGTCCTGCACAGTGTTGGGCTGTGAGCACAACCCCCATGTGTGAACGTCGGGCCCTCATACCACCCTCATGGAGTCAGTTCTAACAGTTTGTGCAGACACATGCACATTTGTGGCCTGCTGGAGGTCATTTTGCAGGGCTCTGGAAGTGCTCCTCCTGTTGCTTCTTGCACAAAGGCGGAGGTAGCGGTCCTGCTGCTGGGTTGTTTCCCTCCTACGGCCCCCTCCACGTCTCCTGGTGTACTGGCCTGTCTCCTGGTAGTGTCTCCAGCCTCTGGACACTACGCTGACAGATGCAGCAAACCTTCTTGCCACAGCTCTCACTGATGTGCCATCCTGGATGAGCTGCACTACCTGAGCAACTTCTGTGGGTTGTAGAGTCCGTCTCATGCTACCACGTGTGTGAAAGCACAACCAACATTGAAAAGTGACCAAAACATCAGCCAGAAAGCACTGGTACTGAGATGTGGTCTGTGGTCCCCACCTGCAGAACCACTCCTTTATTGAGGGTGTCTTGATAATTGCCAATAATTTCCATCTATTGTCTATTCCATTTGCACAACAGCATGTGAATCATAGAATCATAGAATAGTAGAGTTGGAAGGGACCTCCTGGGTCATCTGGTCCAACCCCCTGCTCAAAGCAGGATTCACTAGATCATCTCAGACAGATGTCTGTCCAGCCTCTGTTTGAAGACGTCCATTGAAGGGGAACTCACCACCTCTCGTGGCAGCCTGTTCCACTCATTGATCACCCTCACTGTCAAAAAGTTTTTTCTAATATCTAATCTGTGTCTCCTCCCATTTAGTTTCATCCCATTGCTTCTAGTCTTTCCTTGTGCAAATGAGAATAAAGATGATCCTTCTACAATGTGACAGCCCTTGACATATTTGTAGACAGCTATTAAGTCTCCTCTCAGTCTTCTTTTTTGCAAGCTAAACATTCCCAAATCCTGCAACCGTTCCTCATAGGACATGGTTTGCAGACCAGTCACCATTCTGGTCGCTCTTCTCTGAACTTGCTCCAGTTTGTCGATGTCTTTTTTAAAATGTGGTGCCCAAAACTGTACACAGTATTCCAGATGAGGTCTGACCAAAGAGGAGTAAAGACCGATAATGACTTCACGTGATCTAGACTGTATGCTTCTGTTAAGAACACCAGAATTGGCACCGAAGAGGAGACCCCACCGAAGAGGAGACCCACCGAAGAGGAGACCCAAGAGGAGACCCACCAAAGAGGAGACCCCACCGAAGAGGAGACCCCACCGAAGAGGAGACCCCACCGAAGAGGAGACCCACCGAAGAGGAGACCCAAGAGGAGACCCACCGAAGAGGAGACCCAAGAGGAGACCCACCAAAGAGGAGACCCCACCGAAGAGCAGACCCCACCGAAGAGGAGACCCCACCGAAGAGGAGACCCACCGAAGAGGAGACCCAAGAGGAGACCCACCGAAGAGGAGACCCACCAAAGAGGAGACCCCACCGAAGAGGAGACCCAAGAGGAGGCCCACCAAAGAGGAGACCCAAGAGGAGACCCCACCGAAGAGGAGACCCCACCGAAGAGGAGACCCCACCGAAGAGGAGACCCCACCGAAGAGGGGTCTTATTAAACATTGACCTGTCTTTAGATGAAAAGGGAGCTTTTTTTTTTCTTTCTTTCTTTTATTGTATTCCTACTTCTTCCCTGAACATGATTTTTTATTTTTTTTTAAATCTGCCATACTGTTCCAGAGATATGGGCCTTTTTACTTACTGCTAAATTTTATGATCTATATCAAAGGGGGCGTGGCTCACAGGATCCTCAGGGGCGTGTCTTTAGGCTGCTCTGCATAATTATCCTGTGGGCCACGCCCCCTTATAAAGATTACACACAATCAACACTAAATAAAAAGGCCCATATCTCTGCAACCGTATGGTGGATTTAAAAAAATGAAAAAGTGTAATACTCGGGGGAGCAGCGGGAATAAAGTAAGGGCAAACACTGGTCACTTCTGACTTGGTGACATGTCCTCTTTAAAGTAGAATTTTTGTTCTTCTTCAATTCTGGTTATTGTATGTGATAAATTGGGAACATGTCATTTACTTACAGGATTGTGCTGGCGTTATCCTTTACTCTGCTGAATCTGCTACCCAAGTGGCCCTCGATGGTATTCAGTGTCTAGGTAAGGAGAGTCTAACCTGTGCCTTTTGGCCAACACCTAAATCCACCAGCACTACTGATACATATTTATTCTTCAGTTTTGCCCTCGATGTTTCCAGCAGTCCACAACACAAAGCGATCACCATTACGGCTGTGGGGGTTTTTTTTGGTTTTTTTTTGCCTAATGTTTTCAGCCGATTCATCAATTGAGCAAACTCTGTGCCCGAAAAATATAACCTCCATAATTGATTTTATATGATACATTTCTCGCACAAAATTTTGCGCTGTGTTAGAGGAGCATCCAATTTTTTTTTCATTAAAGTCACAAAAAAAAAAAGATTAAAGACGAAAATAAAGAATTCATTGTACTGTGTGCGCCATTTTGAAGAATTATTTTGGTGCAAAAAAAACCCCATCAAGTAATGATCCAAGATGTAAAAAAAAAAAAAAAATGAGAAAATGACTTTAAATTTTAACTGCAAATGAAACTTGCCCTATGTGTCTTCACCTGTATGAAAAGACTGGGATGGCTCTGGGAGCAAGCGCACCACCACCGCTGTGTTTTCATATATAGGCATCTCCAATGTTTAGGAATTCAGTGTTGACAAGCGTTGCGATTTGTGCAAGTAAAGGTGTCAGGTTTAGATTGTTGCCTGTATTCACTTTAAGGGAATCTTTAAGTAGGTTTTTGTTATATAATCGGAGAGCAGCATGGTGGAGGGGCAGAGACCCTGATTCCAGCGATGTGTCATTTTTGATACAAAAACAGTTTTCTCTGCTGCAGAGCTCTAAATGCTTAGCCCTGTATAACCCCTCCCACACCACTGATTGGCAGCTGTGTATAACACCCGCCCACACTACTGATTGGCAGCTGTGTATAACCCCCGCCCACACTACTGATTGGCAGCTGTGTATAACCCCCGCCCACACTACTGATTGGCAGCTGTGTATAACCCCCGCCCACACTACTGATTGGCAGCTGTGTATAACCCCCGCCCACACTACTGATTGGCAGCTGTGTATAACCCCCGCCCACACCACTGATTGGCAGCTGTGTATAACACCCGCCCACACTACTGATTGGCAGCTGTGTATAACCCCCGCCCACACTACTGATTGGCAGCTGTGTATAACCCCCGCCCACACCACTGATTGGCAGCTGTGTATAATCCCCGCCCACACCACTGATTGGCAGCTGTGTATAACCCCTGCCCACACCACTGATTGGCAGCTGTGTATAACCCCCGCCCACACCACTGATTGGCAGCTGTGTATAACCCCCGCCCACACCACTGATTGGCAGCTGTGTATAACCCCCGCCCACACCACTGATTGGCAGCTGTGTATAACCCCACCCACACTACTGATTGGCAGCTGTGTATAACCCCCGCCCACACCACTGATTGGCAGCTGTGTATAACCCCTGCCCACACCACTGATTGGCAGCTGTGTATAACCCCCGCCCACACCACTGATTGGCAGCTGTGTATAACCCCCGCCCACACTACTGATTGGCAGCTGTGTATAACCCCTGCCCACACCACTGATTGGCAGCTGTGTATAACCCCCGCCCACACCACTGATTGGCAGCTGTGTATAACCCCTGCCCACACCACTGATTGGCAGCTGTGTATAACCCCCGCCCACACCACTGATTGGCAGCTGTGTATAACCCCCGCCCACAACACTGATTGGCAGCTGTGTATAACCCCTGCCCACACCACTGATTGGCAGCTGTGTATAACCCCTGCCCACACCACTGATTGGCAGCTGTGTATAACCCCCGCCCACACCACTGATTGGCAGCTGTGTATAACCCCCGCCCACACCACTGATTGGCAGCTGTGTATAACCCCCGCCCACACCACTGATTGGCAGCTGTGTATAACCCCTGCCCACACCACTGATTGGCAGCTGTGTATAACCCCCGCCCACACCACTGATTGGCAGCTGTGTATAACCCCCGCCCACACCACTGATTGGCAGCTGTGTATAACCCCTGCCCACACCACTGATTGGCAGCTGTGTATAACCCCCGCCCACACCACTGATTGGCAGCTGTGTATAACCCCCGCCCACACCACTGATTGGCAGCTGTGTATAACCCCTGCCCACACCACTGATTGGCAGCTGTGTATAACCCCCGCCCACACCACTGATTGGCAGCTGTGTATAACCCCTGCCCACACCACTGATTGGCAGCTGTGTATAACCCCCGCCCACACCACTGATTGGCAGCTGTGTATAACCCCCGCCCACACCACTGATTGGCAGCTGTGTATAACCCCCGCCCACACCACTGATTGGCAGCTGTGTATAACCCCCGCCCACACCACTGATTGGCAGCTGTGTATAACCCCCGCCCACACCACTGATTGGCAGCTGTGTATAACCCCTGCCCACACCACTGATTGGCAGCTGTGTATAACCCCCGCCCACATCACTGATTGGCAGCTGTGTATAACCCCCGCCCACACCACTGATTGGCAGCTGTGTATAACCCCCGCCCACACCACTGATTGGCAGCTGTGTATAACCCCTGCCCACACCACTGATTGGCAGCTGTGTATAACCCCCGCCCACACCACTGATTGGCAGCTGTGTATAACCCCTGCCCACACCACTGATTGGCAGCTGTGTATAACCCCCGCCCACACCACTGATTGGCAGCTGTGTATAACCCCTGCCCACACCACTGATTGGCAGCTGTGTATAACCCCTGCCCACACCACTGATTGGCAGCTGTGTATAACCCCCGCCCACACCACTGATTGGCAGCTGTGTATAACCCCCGCCCACACCACTGATTGGCAGCTGTGTATAACCCCCGCCCACAGCACTGATTGGCAGCTGTGTATAACCCCACCCACACTACTGATTGGCACCTTCCTGTGTATAACCCCCGCCCACACCACTGATTGGCAGCTGTGTATAACCCCCGCCCACAGCACTGATTGGCACCTTCCTGTGTATAACCCCTGCCCACACCACTGATTGGCACCTTCCTGTGTATAACCCCTGCCCACACTACTGATTGGCACCTTCCTGTGTATAACCCCCGCCCACACCACTGATTGGCAGCTGTGTATAACCCCTGCCCACACCACTGATTGGCAGCTGTGTATAACCCCACCCACACTACTGATTGGCACCTTCCTGTGTACACTATATATTGATAGAAAGCTGCTGATCAGACACCTAGTGCTGTAATGATAATATCCTGCTGATTTAAGACTGATTTTATTGATACAGCAGCACACAGCCCTGTAGTAACACATTGCTGGAATCTGGCCGGACATTATTCTGATCTCAGATTACATAGACAATCCTGCTGACAGATTCCCATTAAAAGGTTCTTCCCGTCCTCTGCTCCCCATCCTCTGGCTTCCTGCTTGCTCCTGATGATTGACAGTTCGGACCAGAGGTGCCACCCGTCCTGTGCGCTCTCCAGTGCTGCAATCAGAAGCAGCCTTCCCTCCTGGAGAATCAGAGGACAGAGGCATAATGAAGCCGGCCGGATCCAGAGCGGACAGCACTCCTTCCCTAGGAGACCGACCACCTCTGACAGACTGGCAGAGGTGGCTGGTGACCTAAAAATATCTCTCTTCTCTAGGTCTGAGAGGATTTTTAATAAGAAGTAAATTGAAAAGTTTTTACCGTATTTTGCAATTTTACCCATGAAGACTGAGACCACCCCATGTTCACTGTTCTTTTATAAATGTTTATTTCTCCACAGGGGGCAATGGCTATATAAACGACTACCCGATGGGCCGCTTCCTTCGTGATGCCAAGCTTTATGAAATAGGGGCTGGTACTACTGAGGTTCGGAGACTGGTCATAGGAAGAGCCTTCAATGCTCTGTACAAGTAACCTGCCGACCTTGGAGATCACCGATCATGGCTCTAACTCCGAACTCAATCCGCAAAAATCTCTCTGCACCCGGGTGGATGAGGAGCGATGGGCACTCACTGCCTAAAACACTTACCTCGTAGCTGCGAGCCTCGTGGCCGCACAGACTGGACTGTTAGGAGACCGGACCGGTCCAGTGCTCTGTCTACCGACTCTTTATCAAGTGAATGTGAAGATTCTTATACCGGGGACATGAAACCATGAACCGTATAGTTATATCCAAGAGATGGGGGGCTCTGATCACCCCCACTGATCACTGTTTATGGAGTCTGTGTATTGCTCCAGGAACAAATAAAGCATACGTCAATCATCTGTCATTATTTTCCCCAGTGCTGTCTATAGTGATATCTACAGCCTGTTAAAGGAGTTGTCTGGGACTTAAACATTTAACATTGATGACTTATCCTTAGTATAGGTCATCAATGTCTGATCGGTGGGGGTGCGACACTCTGCACCCCCGCCAATCTGCTGTTCCTGGTGTCAGCGGCCAGGACTGATCAGTTACAGAGCTGCACAGTGGGTGCGACCGGGCACTGCACTCCACCGGGCACTGCACTCCACCTGCTATTGATTTGAATAGGGGGCGGATGTGCAGTACCGGCCGCGGCCACTATACAGGCGCTGTGCAGATCCATAACTGAGCAGTTTTGTGACGCCGCCGACATCAGGAACAGCTGACTGGTGGGAGTCCCGGGTGTCTCACCCCCACCAATCATACATTAGTGACCTGTCACCAATGTAAGTCTTAAAGGGGTTGTCTAAGTGTAACCCACCCTGTAAGAGCAGAGATGCATTACAGAAAGTGGATGCTTCATCTCTTCATTCCTGTCCTGTCTGTCATCCTGCATAGTCCAGTGAAGGCAATGGCAGGAGAAATGCATGCTGGGAGGTGAAAGGAAGTCAGTTCCAGCTCCTATAGTGCTGATGAAATACTGCACATTCAGAGTATGAGAGTTTTTGGACATATTAGACTATATCAGCACCAGTGGCGGTTTTAGCTTATTGTGGTGTATGTGGTCGGCTTCACTCTGCTTTTCTACAGGATTTATGTGAAGGGCTTTAAGAAAATATAAGCTCTTAAGAAAAATTATAGAAAATTTCAGTTAAATTACTTGTAAAAATCACTGATTCTTCTGTGGCAGAATCAGGGGGAGATCTGGAATTTTTACAAAGAATATAACTCAATTTTTTGTTTTTAAGCAAGCGACAGGTTCTCTTTAGCAGTAGTCCTAAATAAAATACACATGGAATAAATGGGGAAAGAGTTGATACGAGGAGTAAAATAATAGAAATATATCCCCCCGGTGGAGGTTTAGTAGATTGCAGGCAGGTGTCACAATGTACTTTAGTGACCCCTGCTGGTAGTGGTGGGGATTTGTTTTCAATTGTATTTTAATTCTATTCTTGCTGCATCTCACAATAAATACTAAGGAGGGAAATTTCCTAAGACAGGCGAGTCACAGTCCAGTCTGATTTGTGCTGGATTTATGAAGAGGGGAACACCATGTAATAAATAAGGTAAAGATTTAGCCGTTCTTGAAGCAAATTGAAATCTCCATCTGCTGTGAGCAGCCATAGAGCTGCTTTATGTGCTGAATTCTGGTATATTATAGAAAGTCTATCAGATGTATAGGCCGCCCCTCAGGCCTAATCACAGACACTTTATAAAAAGAAACAATTGCAAGTTTTAGCACAAGACAGATTTCTAAATAAAACATTTAATAGATCGCCCCTATGGGCATATTATTAAAATCTAAAAGAAAGTTATTCTATCCATTAGCACATATGCTCCTAACATGGGAAATAATCACCACAGAATTGTTTAATATGCAGTAAATGAATAACCTGCCAGACACCCGACGGACTGACCGCGGCAGGGGCAGAAATCACACTTAGGCCACGGCCCCACTATCAGTATTCGGTTAGTATCTTTCCTCTGGAGTGGGAGCCAAAACCAGATGAGGAACAATCAGAGAAAAGGTATAATAGAAACAAGTCACCAATTCTGGATTTATCACCCACTCCTGGTTTTGTCTCCCACTCCTGAGAAAAAATACTGACTGAATACTGATAGTGGGGTCGTGGCCTTAAAAGGGTTATTCCCAAATGGGTATTGTTGGATAGTTCTTGTAAATACAAGTGATTTTTGCAATTTACTGCTTATTAAAATTGTCAGTCGTTCTTGAAATATTAACACTTTATTCTTTTAGTTACAGCTCATTGCTTTGGAGACCGACCACTGCTGCTGGACAGCAGAACATAAGCAGTGCTTACATGCTCTTTTCCATTGAGCTTGTAAGCGCTGTATTGAACCTGTCCCGAAACGCTGAAGCGCACCACAACTTCCTAACCAGTTTCAGCACAAGGTAGACCACAGCGGTGGTCGGTCTCCAAGGCAACAAGCTGTAAACAAAAGAAAAGCGTTAACTCAAGAACGACTGAAAAGTTTAATAAGCAATGAAATGCAAAAGTGCTTGTTTTTACCAACACTATCTGACAGTGCCCATCTATGAAGATGAGGAAAAACCCTTTTAAAGGCCACTGACAAAGGAACAATATTTGCAGCCTGTTTTAATATTTCTCATCTGGAGCCTCCCTCACAGCAGTATATGCCGAATTTGGGGGTCTGTACGTCCATTTCACTGTTGCCTTCACTAGCTCGCAGGTATCTGCACCGAGGTCTCTGCTATAGCGGCCATGTAGTGGTAGATACCAGTTATTTTTCCCTATTACTGTACGTGCTCCTCTCCGTGAGTCACATAGTATTCATGTCCCCGTTGTGCCCTATAGTTGGTAAAATTGCCTTCTAGAAACATGAATGCTACCTGTGGATTCATTGGAAAGTTATCATACCCTGAGTGTCCCTATAGTGTAATAATGCCCTTTAGGTGTCCACTGAACTGCTAATAATGCCCCCCTGAGGATTCCTTTTACAGTTATATTGACACTGTCGCCCACAAAAAATAGGGCCCAAAAATGTAAAATAATTATATATTCACCATAAACCGGATCCTGAGTGATCTGCGTCCTACAACGCAGGCTGCCGTGAGCACTTCTGCCTATCAATGGGTACTGATTGTACAGAAACTCCTCCGTACTCCAGTAGATGTATGTAACATCAAAATCAGATTTAGGCTATGTGCCCACGATGCAGAATAGATGCAGATTTTTCCTGAGCGTTTCTGCCTCTCCCTGGCAGAAAAAAAAACACATGCAGATTTTACATGCGTTTTTTTCTGCCAGGGAGAAGCGTTTTTTAAGCATTTTTGCATGCATTTCCGCATGTAAAAAACGGGTCATGCAACCGCCGACATCAGCGGTCGTGTGACCATCACATGACTAAATGACGTCAGCGCAGGTCCTTTTAGAACACGGCAGGACGCCAATTACAGAGGACACCGCGGAAGAGGTAAGTATAATGTTTTTTTTTTTTTTTACGTTTTAATTCTTTTTTTTTTTACTAATGGTACCCGGGTCGGATGAGAGTCTCCTCTGCTCCAGACCCGGGTACCATCCACGCATTGAACCGCATAACATTCGCATGCATACATGCGGATGTTATGCAGTTCAATGCAAGTCAATGGCGGCAATTACGCACAAGAAATGGACGTGCTGTCGATTTTTCCGCAATGATAATACGCAGCGGAAATTTCTGCAGCATGTGCACAGCACATGCAGATTACCAAGCGTTTTTAATGCACTTTCGTGGTGGAAATGCATTAAATCCGCATCGTGGGCACGCAGCCTAAAACACTTTATGCAATAAAATGAAATTGAATTAAAAAAATAGTTTACTACCTGTTTGCAAATGACAAACTGCACTTTTACTATTTCTAGACGATTTATGAAAAAAATCACGGCCAGACGATATTTATTACGGACACATTGGAAAACCATAATAAATGCTTGTGATTATAAGTGATAAATGTCCACAGCCCATAATCCTGATGTGTAACGTCAGCTGCAGTCACTGTAATCTGTAACATGATGAGAATTACTCACAATAATCTGCAGAAGTTTCTTCAGCTTCAGAAAATGTAATTGTTTCTCCAGAGCGGGCGATAAAGTGCCGTATTGTTCTGTGCTGGAGTTTGTGGTGGGCCGGCGACCCTGGTGCTGGTTATAAGCCCGGTCTATGGACCTCAGCGTTACAGGTCACCTAAACACCTCTACATGGAGCCTGTAACCTGTATTCTCAGGCCGTGTAAGGGACGCCATAATGATAAGGCGCCTGCCTGGTAACAAGTGCAGATTAATGGCCGCTACAGTGAAGAGAATGGCCTGTGGTGAAAGGGTTAATACTGGGGCCCTGCATCAGTAATAGCCCCTGTAGTCACCATGACAACTGTTATGAGGTCATAAACACATGTCATAAAGAAGATTCCGTGAGAGAAGGCCGCGCTGCCACGATCAGCGCCATTACTGATGGACCGAGGACCTGGAGCGCGGCCCCCCACGTAATGTACCCACCTGGGTGTAATATGGAGGTTCTAGCAGGGGGAGGGGTTGTCCGCTTTAGACGCCCCCAGGGTGTATGAAGATAATAGATGGGGGTCCGCAGCAGAGGATAGAGAGACCCTCTACATACAGCCCCTCTCCTCAGGGTGAACATGGATAGACCTATGAATTTCATGGGTGCTGTGGGGAGATGGGTAGAGGTGAGGGGGGATTTATCCTATTAGGGGTCATCCATAACCAACAACCCCTGTAACCGAGTGTCCAACTTCTTGTGACTTGGACCTGGATCTGTAAGGGAGAGTTATAATAATTTCTGTAATGAGTATATCATGTCATCCATGTTGTATATATATATTCACTGTGTCCATTAGTGGAGATTTGAATCCTTAGTTATGTTCTCTATAGTCAGCAGCAAGAATTAATTGTAACTGACTATTATCTGATTCTGCATTGTCTGTATAACCTTGATCACAATGTATTAGGGTCAGACAGCCGCTCAGCTTGTTTGTCTCCTTGTTAACAGGTAAACAGAGTTTTACTTCAGAATTCAGGTGTCGTCTTATCCTCTTGGTAAAAGGTGAAATTCTCCTGTCATCTTGGTCCTTCGAGCCGGAATTCATCATCTCCTCCAACATGAGGTAAGTGCTGATACCGCGCACGAGGAGGGATGGAAATACCCTCTGTGGAACAAGTCCTCCGCCTGAATTGGCGTCAAAAGAGGCCAAGGAGAATTGAGAGTCGACCACATCTGAATTTGGGTAAGAAAAATGGTATTATTATTATTAATTAGGTAATATTATTAGTCCAGTATTAATGGTATTTATAAGTTGCTGCAATTGGGGTTCGTGTGACCCCTGGAAATTGCTGCAATTGGGGTTTGTTTGACCCCTGTAATTGTTGCTATTGGGGTTGTGTGACCCCTGTAAGTTGCTGCAATTGGGGTTTGTGTGACCACTGGAAGTTTGACCCCTGGAAGTTGCTGCAATTGGGGTTTGTGTGACCCATGTAAGTTGCTGCAATTGGGGTTTCTGTGACCCCTGTAAGTTGCTGCAATTGGGGTTTCTGTGACCCCTGTAAGTTGCTGCAATTGGGGTTTCTGTGACCCCTGTAAATTGCTGCAATTGGGGTTTGTTTGACCCCCTGGAAGTTGCAAATAGTCCATAGTCTATGTGAGAAGACTACAGGAATAAATAACTCTGTGTGCCCATTAAACGATCTACATGGTGAGGGTCTAGGACCAGGGGGCATTGTTAATAATCCGCTGGGCTAACTTGCAATAATACTGATGGTTGTGTGTGTGTATGTATGTATGTATGTATGTATGTATGTATGTATATATATATATATATATATATATATATATATATATATATATATATATACATATACACATATATATATATACACACATATATATATATATATATATATAATATAGAAAAAAAGAAAAGAAAAAGAGCAGCACAAGCAAACAACCAACTTGTAAATGGGTGGGTGCCCATCCTCCAGGTAAATAGCAAACCTCCTTACATATAAAAAAAAAAAAATAGCTCCACAGTCACCATCAGGGCGGCGTCAGCACCCGACGCACCCGGGCAAATGCCGGGGCCCTGAGCAGGTAGAGGGGCCCACTGGCGGTCGGGCACCCCGCCGGGCTATGGGCGGAGGAGAGCTGTGCCAGCGCCCGCCCTTCTCCGCCGCTTGCTCAGCGCCCCGGCAGCCGGATACTTACCTCTCCCCATGCCTCCGCAGATCTGCTGTCTTCCTGCTCTATGCTCTCTGTGACGTCTCAGGTCAGAGGGTGCGGTGACGTCTTTACACCGTGCCCTCCCCTGAGCCGTCACAGGCCGCGCAGAGCGGGAATATACCGGCGAGTCGGCGACGCTGGAGTCCGGAGCTGAGGCATGGGACATTATATGGGGGGGGGGTGACATCCTGCATGGGGCATTATAAAGAGAGGGGGGGGGTGACATCCTGCATGGGGCATTATAAAGAGTGGGGGGTGACATCTTGCATGGGGCATTATACAGAGGGGGGGTGACATCCTGCATGGGGCATTATACAGAGGGGGGGTGACATCCTGCATGGGGCATTATACAGAGGGGGGGTGACATCCTGCATGGGGCATTATAAAGAGGGGAGTGACATCCTGCATGGGGCATTATAAAGAGGGGGGTGACATCCTGCATGGGGCATTATAAAGAGAGGGGGGTGACATCCGGCATGGAACATTATAAAGAGAGGGGGGTGACATCTTGTATGGGGCATTATACAGAGGGGGGGTGACATCCTGCATGGGGCATTATACAGAGGAGGGGGTGACATCCTGCATGGGGCATTATACAGAGGGGGGGGGGTGACATCCTGCATGGGGCATTATAAAGAGGGGGTGACATCCTGCATGGGGCATTATAAAGAGGGGGGTGACATCCTGCATGGGGCATTATAAAGAGAGGGGGGGACAGCCTGCATGGGGCATTATACAGAGGGGGGGGGGTGACATCCTGCATGGGGCATTATAAAGAGAGGGGGTGACATCCTGCATGGGGCCTTATACAGAGGGGGGGTGACATCCTGCATGGGGCCTTATAAAGAGGGGGGTACATCCTGCATGGGGCATTATAAAGAGGAGGGGTGACAGCCTGCATGGGGCATTATAAGGGGGGGGGGGAACAGCCTGCATGGGGCATTATAAGGGGGGGGGACAGCCTGCATAGTGCATTATGTGGGGGGAACTGCCTGCATGGAGCATTATAAGGGGGGGGACAGCCTGCATGGAGCATTATTTGGGGGTCAGTATCTTGTATGGAGCGTTATAAGGGGACCAGTATCCTGTATGGAGCGTTTTATGGGGGCCAGTATCCTGTATGGAGCGTTATATGGGGGCCCGTATCCTGTATGGAGCTTTATAAGGGGACCAGTATCCTGTATGGAGCGTTATAAGGGGACCAGTATCCTGTATGGAGCATTATATGGGGGCCAGTATTCCGTATGAAGCGTTATATGGGGGCCAGTATTCCGTATGGAGCGTTATATGGGGGCCAGTATTCCGTATGGAGCGTTATATGGGGGCCAGTATTCTGTATGGAGCCTTATATGGGGGCCAGTATTCCGTATGGAGCCTTATATGGGGGCCAGTATTCCGTATGGAGCCTTATATGGGGGCCAGTATTCCGTATGGAGCCTTATATGGGGGCCAGTATTCCGTATGGAGCCTTATATGGGGGCCAGTATTCCGTATGGAGCCTTATATGGGGGCCAGTATTCCGTATGGAGCCTTATATGGGGGCCAGTATTCTGTATGGAGCCTTATATGGGGGCCAGTATTCCGTATGGAGCCTTATATGGGGGTCAGTATTCCGTATGGAGCCTTATATGGGGGCCAGTATCCCGTATGGAGCGTTATATGGGCGCCAGTATTCTGTATGGAGCGTTATATGGGGGCCAGTATCCTGTATGGGGCATTTTATGGCGGCCAGTATTCTGTATGGAGCGTTATATGGGGGCCAGTATTCCGTATGGAGCGTTATATGGGGGCCAGTATTCCATATGGGGCCTTATATGGGGGCCAGTATTCCGTATGGAGCCTTATATGGGGGCCAGTATTCCATATGGAGCCTTATATGGGGGCCAGTATTCCGTATGAAGCGTTATATGGGGGCCAGTATTCCGTATGGAGCCTTATATGGGGGCCAGTATTCCGTATGGAGCCTTATATGGGGGCCAGTATTCCGTATGGAGCCTTATATGGGGGCCAGTATTCCGTATGGGGCCTTATATGGGGGCCAGTATTCCGTATGGGGCCTTATATGGGGGCCAGTATTCTGTATGGAGCGTTATATGGGGGCCAGTATTCCGTATGGGGCCTTATATGGGGGCCAGTATTCTGTGTGGAGCGTTATATGGGGGCCAGTATTCCGTATGGGGCCTTATATGGGGGCCAGTATTCTGTATGGAGCGTTATATGGGGGCCAGTATTCCGTATGGGGCCTTATATGGGGGCCAGTATTCTGTATGGAGCGTTATATGGGGGACAGTATTCTGTGTGGAGCGATTCGCCGGTTTCTGAGCTATTGTGGAATTTACAATAGATATCGCTCATGTAATGTAAGAAGTGAAATCTTTGCATTGTACTATATATATATATTTCTCTGCTGTATCTCTGCATCATGAATCGTGGTATGTGTTAAAGGGGCCACTGAGACTCTTTCGCCCGGGGCCCAGAAAAACATATATATATGCCGGTATTTTGTTGTTATATATTTATGTATTTATGTATACGCCGGTATTTTGTTGTTATATATTTATGTATATATGTATACGCTGGTATTTTGTTGTTATATATTTATGTATATATGTATACGCCGGTATTTTGTTGTTATATATTTATGTATATATGTATACGCCGGTATTTTGTTGTTATATATTTATGTATATATGTATACGCCGGTATTTTGTTGTTATATATTTATGTATATATGTATACGCTGGTATTTTGTTGTTATATATTTATGTATATATGTATACGCCGGTATTTTGTTGTTATATATTTATGTATATATGTATACGCCGGTATTTTGTTGTTATATATTTATGTATATATGTATACGCCGGTATTTTGTTGTTATATATTTATGTATATATGTATACGCCGGTATTTTGTTGTTATATATTTATGTATTTATGTATACGCCGGTATTTTGTTGTTATATATTTATGTATATATGTATACGCCGGTATTTTGTTGTTATATATTTATGTATATATGCATACGCCGGTATTTTGTTGTTATATATTTATGTATATATGCATACGCCGGTATTTTGTTGTTATATATTTATGTATACGCCGGTATTTTGTTGTTATATATTTATGTATATATGTATATGCCGGTATTTTGTTGTTATATATTTATGTATATATGCATACGCCGGTATTTTGTTATATATTTATGTATATATGCATACGCCGGTATTTTGTTGTTATATATTTATGTATACGCCGGTATTTTGTTGTTATATATTTATGTATATATGTATATGCCGGTATTTTGTTGTTATATATTTATGTATATATGTATATGCCGGTATTTTGTTGTTATATATTTATGTATACGCCGGTATTTTGTTGTTATATATTTATGTATATATGTATACGCCGGTATTTTGTTGTTATATATATATGTATATATGTATACGCTAGTATTTTGTTGTTATATATTTATGTTTATATGATATGCCAGTATGCTGTTGTTATATATTTATGTATATATGTATACGCCGGTATTTTGTTGTTATATATTTATGTATATATGTATACGCCGGTATTTTGTTGTTATATATTTATGTATATATGTATACGCCGGTATTTTGTTGTTATATATTTATGTATATATGTATACGCCGGTATTTTGTTGTTATATATTTATGTATATATGTATACGCCGGTATTTTGTTGTTATATATTTATGTATATATGTATACGCCGGTATTTTGTTGTTATATATTTATGTATATATGTATATGCCGGTATTTTGTTGTTATATATTTATGTACATATGTATATGCCGGTATTTTGTTGTTATATATTTATGTATATATGTATACGCCGGTATTTTGTTGTTATATATTTATGTATATATGTATACGCTGGTATTTTGTTGTTATATATTTATGTATATATGTATACGCCGGTATTTTGTTGTTGTATATTTATGTATATATGTATACGCCGGTATTTTGTTGTTATATATTTATGTATATATGTATATGCCGGTATTTTGTTGTTATATATTTATGTATATGCCGGTATTTTGTTGTTATATATTTATGTATATGCCGGTATTTTGTTGAATTTTGTCTTTTGTCAATCGTGTCATTGTCATTTGTCTTTTAATATCGTAAAATCAAAGACATAAAATGTATGTTTTCTGTAGACACATGAGGCTCCTTGAATGATCTCTAGAGTGAATGTATGAGGATTAGATATAAAATCCTGAGTGTATAAGGGAGTCCAGTTAGGTGCGGTTGACGGTCATTTGTGGACTGAAGACAATTGATAGGTTATTATAACTGTGTAAACACCAAGGTACACGGCACCTGATCCCATGGATGATATTTCTTGTCGTCTTACAGAATACAATCTGTATTGTTCTATGTATACTTCTTATAATAACACAGAGTGACTGAAACCTCCACGTTTCAAAAGTGAACGCAGGGTTAAACCTGTGGCGGTTGAGCGAGACCTCGTCACGATCACTGTGGAGTTAGTAGAGTCCGCGACGGTGGTGTTCTGAATACCTGATTTTAAGAACGGGAACGTCTCTGGATATAAAGAGACGGTGTCGATAGACTTTATCTCAGCACTTCAGGTCTAGGAATACGAGGGAACTTTTGTCTATTGTCTTATCGTTTCTCTTGTCTTAATTCTGTGGGTCACATGTCTTCATGTGCGTGGTTGTCCAAACGCTGATTGTGAAAGTTGTTGTGAATTGTGTGTTTGTATTGTTATCCTCGTCAATTACACTGTGCTGCCATATTCCTCCTTTACAGGCCTTCATTGGACAAAGGTGGGAACACATAGAATATCCAGTAAATAAGCAGAGATCTCCTTCCTGGATTCAGGTGTTGTCCGATCTCACTTGTAGGTGAAATTCTCCTGTCAGAGAGATGGTCGATCCACCTGCGCAATCAGATCAACCAAATTCGTTCTAGCAATCAATATGGTGGAAGATATCGCAGCTGGATCTCTCCAACATCCACTTTATCACATTTATCATCTACATTTGTTATGTCGTTCTCTGTAAATCTGGATAAATGTACAAATTGTAAAACTCTGCAGTTCCACCTGTTATATATCGGCACTAACTCTCTAAGCCCAAGGGAAGGGCAGCCCTCCAGCCATGGTTCCCTAGAGGTTTCCTCCACAGGGGGTTTTCCTCTCCTGAGTGCTGGAGGGTGACTCTTCGTGAGTCGGGGGTTGTGCCATTTTCGGTGTCATGTAAATTTAAATAAAATTCTGACTATTTGACACCTAATTGCAATGCTTTGTGTATTTATTTTGTGTGCTTCTGTCTGATTCATTTTATTTGGGGGTTGGGGTCCATCACATACGGCTGGACATCTGCCGGCCGCACAGGACGTAGTAAGCATATTATGCCCCGGGGGTCGCCCCTGCTCTGATGATGATGATGGAGAAGAGGAGACAAGCATTACAGCACAACTCCTGAACGTGTGCTCTCATCATTGGAATAAAGAATTGTATTACAACATTATTAAAAAGCAGATTACTTGTCTATTCCTGTAGCTCACATTGTTTTCAAAGGAGAAAGCTGTATGCAAGATGGTCTGTGGGAACAGGGGCTACACAAAATCTTCTTTATCCTGATGGGTCATCCCTGCCACCAGATGGGAGCTGCACCCCCGACCTAAGGGGCAGCCTCAAAATAATGCTTCCTTAAAGGGAAACTTTTATGTCTGATAACGCTATAAACCTGAACATATAGGGTTAATCTGCAGGTTAATAGCTTTAGGAAGGTGCCCAACCGCTGGACAGTAAGTGTGGCACCCGAGAGAAAATTAACTTTATTTATCCTAGGAGACGCCATCTTTCAGTCATTCAGACATGGCCCAGAGCAATTATTGTCACCGCTCACAGGACTGAGAGCAGCAGCTGTAAGCATGCCCCGGCACTGACTGACAGCCGGCTATGCAGTGCAGTCAGTGCCAGGCCGTGCTCACAACCGCCACTCTCAGCAATGTGAGTGATGGCTGTAATGTTGTTTTAGTACCAAATTTGTAATTTTCACAGGGGATAATAGGAGAACACGGACCCCATAATTTGTTACACAATTTCTCCCGAACGTAATGATGACCCCTGTGCGGTCAAAAACTGCAGTGGGAGCAGACGGCCGGGCTGGGAGAGGAAAGAGCGCTATTGGATTTTGGACTGGAATAGATTGTGAATGCTGTCTCACATGTGAAGACCCCCTGACATGCCAAAACAGCAGAAACAACCCACAAGTGACGCCATTTTGGAAACTAGACCCCGGAAGGAATTCTTCTAGCTGTGCGCTGAGTATTTTTAACCCACAGATGATTCACAAAACTTTATAACAATTAGATGTGAAAACAAAAAATAAATATTTTCCACTGAAATACTGTGTTAGCCCAAGTTTGCAATTTCCACAAGGGATAATAGGATGAAATGGATCCATATATTGTTATGTAATTCCTCCGAATGCAGTGATCCCCAGGGCCGTATTCACAGGTCATGCTGCCCCAGGCACTGGTCATAAATGCCCCCTGATTACAGGCCATTTATAACAATTATCCGTATGGGAAGGTCATGTCTAGTCAGGCGCAATGCTAATCAGTCAGTAATAACAAAGGAGAACCTGAATAATAAAACTATTGTCTATAACTGATCACTAGTTATAATAATGTAATAATAATTGGCACCAGTTGTACAATTTCCAGAAGTCTGATCCCCCCAGCGAGCAGCCTGGTCCTGGTGGTCAGTGGTGGGGATTGTGTCCTAATCATCTGGTCTTCTGGAGCACATAGTAATAAATGCTGAGACTAAATATTATTCCTATACAGAGACAGAATAATACCGCTATATCACTTCCTAATAACAGCACCACACACCCATACAATGAGTATATAGTCCCATCATATCACCGCCACCTTGCTGGGATTGGAGAACCATCATACATAGACTGAATAATACCACTATGCTGTGACTGAATAACAAGACCAAAGACTGAATAATACCGCCATATTGTTACCAAATAAAAACAATCCTATGGGAATCCATACAATGCAGAAAATGTAACTGAGGGCTCTGTGCACACAACGTCTTCTCAGGCGGATTCCTCTGCAGAAACTGCCTGGAAAACCTCCCAACCAATGTCCAAAAGAAAGAACATCTTCATCTCCATGTAAAGCCACTTGCTTTGCTCATGTTCCGACTTCTGAACGTCTTTTAACCACTTCAAATTCCTAAAAACGCCAAGAGACTAAAAGAAGCGACCTGAGCGCTGTCTGGAGTTTGCTGCTGGGAAGACGCTGTTACGTTACAATGCAAGTCAGTGTTAGAGCTGAGATTGTGGACTTTCCTCTCTTCCTCCAGACTCTGGATCTTGATTTCCAAATGAAATGCAAAATTTACTTTCATCTGAAAACAACACCTTGGACCAGCGCTGCCATCGGGGCTTTAGTGCCCTTACTAGATTCCTCTTTCATTGCCCCATGCCCCCTTAAAGTATGATGCCAACAAAAGTGCCCCCCAAACACAGTATGATACCCCCATGGTGAATTCCTCCACATACACAGTATAATGATCCCTACTGGACCCCTACCGTACCCCACCAACTCCCAAGTCAAAGTATGGTGACCCCCAACACAGCATGATCCCCCAACTGTGACCACCACACAGCCCCCCATGCTGTATAATGGGCCTATATACATTATAATGACCCCACACCTCTCCACACTCCACATAGTATAATGCACTTGTCATGGTCCTCCACACAGTATAACGCACTCGCCATGGTCCTCCACACAGTATAATGCACTCGCCATGGTCCTCCACACAGTATAATGCACTCGCCATGGTCCTCCACACAGTATAATGCACTCACCATGGTCCTCCACAAAGTATAAGACACTCGTTATGGTCCTGTACACAGTATAATGCAGCCCCCCATAGGGTAAAATGCAGCCCCCAGTCCTCCAGTATTATCAGTACACACTGATTTATAAATAAATACATACTTACCGCTCCTCGCTCCCCGCTGCTTCAGTCTCTGCAGCGCGTCTGTCATCACCTCCGCAGCTGCCAGCTCCACTGTCTGACAGAGCGTGGAGCGTCATCATGCCGCTGCGTCAGACGCAGAGGAGGAATGATGGGAGAGGGAGTGTCACATGACGCTCCATCATTGCTTTCCAACCAGGGCCGGCTCCAGGTTTGCGTGGGGCCCAGGAGAAAGAGTCTCAGTGGCCCTTTTAACACATACCACCATTCAGGATGCACAGATACGGCAGAGAAAAAAAATGTTATATATATATATATATATATATATATATATATATATATTAAAAAATAATGCAGCATGGCTCCATATGGCCAAGATACGTCTTAACAATGAAAATATTGGATCTAGACTGTTTTTTGCTCAGGAACAAGTACTTACAAAAAAACAAAGGTTTTTAGCGCATAAATTGGCTCATATTGTTATAAGGGGGTGTAACTGCCTCTTGCTGATTCTGCACTCCTCCCAGTAACCAGCTGGTGATGTATAAACAGTTCTACTTGCCCTCTAAATGTAGATGTATTTAGCCCAGAAAAAGACGATTGTCCGTTTAGTTGTAGGCTTGTAGCCCGAAAGTGGCATGTAAGGCAGAGTAGTTACCCATCAGGGGGAGGTTACCTTGCCATGGTTGATGGGCACACATGAATTGGCCAATTTATGAGCTAAAAACCTTTATTTTTTGTAAGTACTTGTTACTGAGCAAAAAAACAGTCTAGATCCAATATTTTCATTGTTAAGACATATCTTGGCCATATGGAGCGCTGCTGCATTATTTTTTAATATATTTTATAGTTAGAGGAGCTGGCACCAGTTCACACTAGGAGGTGCTGGTCAGGTTTATCTGGTTCATAAATATATATATACACTACCGTTCAAAAGTTTGGGGTCATTTAGAAATTTCATTATTTTTGAAAGAAAAGCACATTTTTTTCAATGAAGCTAACATTAAATGAATCAGAAATACACTCTATACATTGTTAATGTGGTAAATGACTATTCTAGCTGCAAACGTCTTGTTTTTATTGCAAGATCTACATAGGTGTATTGAGGCCCATTTCCAACAACCACCACTCCAGTGTTTTAATGGTACATTGTGTTTGCTAACTGTGTAAGAAGGCTAATGGATGTTTAGAAAACCCTAGAAAACCCTTGCAGAAGTATGTTAGCCCAGCTGAAAATGGTTTGGCTGATTTGAGAAGCTATAAAATTGACCTTCCTTTGAGCTAGTTGAGAATCTGGAGCATTACATTTGTTTGTTCTATGAAACTCTCAAAGTGGCCAGAAAAAGAGAACTTTCATGTGAAACTCAACAGTCTATTCTTGTTCTTAGAAATGAAGGCTATTCCATGCGAGAACTTGCCAAGAAACTGAAGATTTCCTACAACAGTGTGTACTACTCCCTTCAGAGGAGAGCACAAACAGGCTCTAACCAGAGTAGAAAGAGTAATGTGAGGCCCCGCTGCACAACTGAGCAACAAGACAAGTACATTAGAGTCTCTAGTTTGAGAAATCGACGCCTCACAGCTCCTCAACTGGCAGCTTCATTAAATAGTACACGCAAAACGCCAGTGTCAACGTCTACAGTGAAGAGGCCACTCCGGGATGCTGGCCTTCAGGGCAAAGTGGCAAAGAAAAAGCCATATCTGAGACTGGCTAATAAAAGGAAAATATTTTTATGGGCAAAAGAACACAGACATTGGACAGAGGAAGATTGGAAAAAAGTTTTATGGACAGACGAATCAAAGTTTGAGGTGTTTGGATCACACAGAAGAACATTTGTGAGAAGCAGAACTACTGAAAAGATGCTGGAAGAGTGCCTGACGCCATCTGTCAAGCATGGTGGAGGTAATGTGATGGTCTGGGGTTGCTGGTAAAGTGGGAGATTTGTACAAGGTAAATGGGATTTTGAGAAAGGAAGGCTATCACTTCATTTTGCAACGCCATGCCATACCCTGTGGACAGCGCTTGATTGGAGTCAATTTCATCCTACAACAGGACAATGACCCAAAGCACACCTCCAAATTATGCATGCAGGGAAGAAGCAGGCAGCTGGTATTCTGTCTGTAATGGAGTGGCCAGCGCAGTCACCAGATCTCAACCCCATTGAGCTGTTGTGGGAGCAGTTTGACCGTATGGTACGCAAAAAGTGCCCATCAAGCCAATCCAACTTGTGGAGGGGCTTCAGGAAGCATGGGGGGAAATTTCTCAAGATTACCTCAGCAAATTAACAGCTAGAATGCCAAAGGTCAGCAATGCTGTAATTGCTGCAAAGGAGCATTCTGTGACGAAAGCAAAGTTTGAAGGAGAAAATTATTCTTTATAATAAAAATCATTATTTCTAACCTTGTCAATGTCTGGACTATATTTTCTAATCATTTTGCAACTCATTTGATAAATTAAAGTATGAGTTTTCATGGAAAACACAACATTGTCTGGGTGACCCCAAACTTTTGGACGGTAGTGTATATATATATATATATATATATATATCTATAATATAACCGGGGATGCGGGTCTCTGTCCGAAGCCTCGATAGACTGCGCATGCGTGACGCGCAGTCTGGCTCCAGGCAGAAGACCGCATCCAGCCGTTACA
Source organism: Phyllobates terribilis (assembly GCF_046119375.1). Taxonomy (NCBI): domain Eukaryota; kingdom Metazoa; phylum Chordata; class Amphibia; order Anura; family Dendrobatidae; genus Phyllobates; species Phyllobates terribilis. The sequence continues at coordinate 2,566,790 of NW_027363003.1, read as the reverse complement.
GGTAAGAGGAGGTGTATGGCGTCGGAGATCGCTGTATGCGTAGGCACTGAACGCACACTGCGATCTCCGGCGCCATACTTACCTGACCGGGAAGAGCGTTGCCGCGGCGCCTCTCTTCAGCGGAGACCGGGGGCGGAGTGAGACGTCGGATCGGCGCGTGCGCATAGCGCTATCCGGCGCCATTTTACTGAAGACACATTTACAGTGTGTCTTCAGCAAAATGGCGCCGGACAGCGCGGAGCTCTGTCGCCGCACTCCTCCCCCGGCCTCCGGCAGAACAGGACAATTTAACACCATATTTTAGACTTCAGTGCAAGAGGAGACCCAAGAGGAGACCCCACCGAAGAGGAGACCCCACCGAAGAGGAGACCCAAGAGGAGACCCACCGAAGAGGAGACCCAAGAGGAGACCCACCGAAGAGGAGACCCCACCGAAGAGGAGACCCCACCGAAGAGGAGACCCACCGAAGAGGAGACCCCACCGAAGAGGAGACCCAAGAGGAGACCCACCGAAGAGGAGACCGAAGAGGAGGCCCACCGAAGAGGAGACCCACCGAAGAGGAGACCCACCGAAGAGGAGACCCACCGAAGAGGAGACCCAAGAGGAGACCCACCGAAGAGGAGACCCACCGAAGAGGAGACCCACCGAAGAGGAGCCCCACCGAAGAGGAGACCCACCGAAGAGGAGACCCCACCGAAGAGGAGACCCAAGAGGAGACCTACCGAAGAGGAGACCCACCGAAGAGGAGACCCACCGAAGAGGAGACCCAAGAGGAGACCCACCGAAGAGGAGCCCCACCGAAGAGGAGACCCACCGAAGAGGAGACCGAAGGGGAGACCCACTGAAGAGGAAACCGAAGAGGAGACCGAAGAGGACAGAACTGCACCTTAAGATCCCTAGGGGGAAAGGGATGGCCAAAGGCCAGAAAAGACAACAATCGATCCTACAACAAAAAGGAAGAAGCAGAACCAGAACAAAGTCCGCCATTACATCAACCGGTATTTGAGAGGAAAGAGGAACATCATGTGGACCATCCTGCTGGGACCTCTCTGCCGATAACATCATACGGCAATACCGGCTGGTAAGTATAAATCCACCAAAGTAATAATAGCAGGATAGTAGTAATATAGTGGCAGTATATCAGTATTAGTGTAATTTGAGTAATAATACTAGTGATAATAGTAAGAAAGTAATAAAATAACAGTAGTAATAGTAGTAGGTAGAATAGCAGTGTGATCCAGGGTTCTAGGACTGATCGCCTTTTCTCGGGGTCAAGAAGGAATTTTTCCGCTGTGACACAAATTGGCTGAAGGTGTCCTGAGGTTTTTGCCTTCTTTTGGATCAACACTCTAGGAATAGGGTAGTATTAGTAGCAATAGGAAAGAAGAATAATACCGTAATAAGATAGCGGGTTATTATTATTATTAATAATAAATATAAACTAGTTATATCTATAGAAAGAACAAAGAGTAAATAAAAATAATTATAGACGTAGTTTAATCAATACAGTAATATTAAATAGTTATAGAAAAGTTAGAGTAGTACTTTAATAAGAAAGCAGGACATAAGACAAAATATATAAAAAAAAATATATTAAAAACAACTATAGTAGTACATTTAGTACAGTAATAGTAATTACATAACTAGTAACATAATTAGGTTTGATCCAGGGTTCTAGGACTGATCGCCTTTTCTCGGGGTCAAGAAGGAATTTTTTCCCTGTGACACAAATTGGCTGAAGGTGTCCTGGGGTTTTTGCCTTCTTCTGGATCAACACTGTAGGTATAGGGCAGTATTAGTAGTGATAGGAAAGAAGAGTAATACTATAATAAGATAGCACAATGTTAATAATAACCATATCAAATAGTTAGATTTATAAAAACAAATTAAAATAACTCCAGTAGTACAATAATTAGTGTAATATTTAACTTGTAATAACATTATTAGGTTTGATCCAGGGTCCTAGGACTGATCGCCTTTTCCCGGGGTCAAGAAGGAATTTTTCCCGTGACACAAATTGGCGTTAGGTGTCCTGGGGTTTTTGCCTTCTTCTGGATCAACAGCTTTAGGCATAGGGATTTTAGTAATACCATTATTAGAATCACAAGATTAATAAAAAAAAATAGAATTTAATTTTTTTAATTAGTTTTATAACAGTTACAATTAATTGGATTAATGCAATAATAATAAATAGTAAAAATGGTGGTAATAATAAAAAAACTAGTCCCAGTTACTAAGTTAGTGTAGTGTTAGTGTAGGGACCCATCTGAAGAGGTCGCCTTGACGTTGGCAGATGGGCTCGCACAATTTGCTCAAAATGTGCGCTAAGAACCTCATATTTCTATGTACAGGAGATCTAGCAGTAATTCCATTCAGGAGATAGATATCTGTGTACACACACACTTTGTTATATACTTTTGTGCAGCACACAGGGCAGGTATACAGGTACAGGGTGAGAGTGTTACAGTGATATTATAACTTGGCCTTAAGGATAAAATGCTGACAACTACAGATCCTGGAAACACATCTGAAACTAGACCTTGTTAGTAACTGGTTCCCAGCTAGTGGTGAATATGTACAGGGCAGTCCGGTACCAGGACCCGCTCTATAGGACACATTATCATCAGGCAGGTCCTGTCAGGGCTCTTACAAGATCTGCGGCAGAAGTGTGGCTGTATAACACATTCCTGCTCCTGCCTCAGCCACCGACAGTGGAGCCAACCCTGACCCTGGCAATTTAATCCACTGTATGACACAGTAGGGGGCTTCCACAGCATTTAGGCACTTTAGACAGGAGAGGGAGGCGCGATCATGGTGCCGATGAGTTTCTATGGCAGCCGAGATCTAACAATGGACCCCATGACGGCCATCTAACTGCTCCTATTAGACCCCGGCTGAGCAAAGGTCTATGAGGACGCCGGTGAGACTTTTGTCGCCTGCTCTGCACATATTAGAAATGCCTAGAGCTGATTAGTTTGCCATTTGTAAATCTGATCCAGCAGTGCTGGGCTACCACTGACGTGATCAGGGCTATTGAGCTCCTAGATTGGGCAGAGGAGCTCGGTCTTCAGCAGGAGCTGGCCGAGGAGAGCGGAGCAACTTGCATGGGGCTGCTGCACAAGAAGTAACTCAAAAGGTGGAGATTTACCCAGAGACGTGGTGCCCGGGCTGTGATCTGCTGTGCAGGCTGCATAGACGATGCCTCCTAGGACCCGAACTTCACCCCTAACAGGCACAGCAGAGCTCGGACGGCTGCAAGTGAACGGAGAGCGGCTGATTAGTAACTGCTGCGTCTCCTGCAGCTCAGGTAAGAGCCGTACAGAGCGGGGGCTCAGTAATGATGAATACGGGAAGTGTCCGCCCCTCACATGTCCTATATGCGGCCTCCAGAGGTAAAGTCTCCCCTGTAACCAGCGCCTTCTCCCACCTTCTCTGCTGCCATGCTCCATTGCTTAAAGGGGATGTCTGAAGAAAACAAGTTATCACTTATCCACAGGCTCGGTAATCACTTACTGATTGTGGGGTCTGACCGCTGCGAACCATTGTCTGATCGGGAAGGAGTGGAAAGTCAGGGATCAACTGCAGCTCCATTCATTCTCTATGGGGCTCCAGAAAAGCCGAGCTCAGGGCTTGAATGCCACATAGGGAAGGAATGGAGTGGATCCTGGAGTAATAACATGTCCTCCTCTCCTCAGCTTTCTGTCTGTGTAAGTGGCTCAGCCCTTGTCTCCCCTTCTGCACCGGCTTCTGTACTGGTCCCTGTAGACTTTCTTCTATGAGGAAGAGGAAACCCCTCTGCCCTTCTGCTCTCAGACCTCTGCGGCTTTTCCCCATCGCTCAGTGCAGCCATTATATGTAATAAGGATCATTCTTGTCCGGCTTTCATTCCGCCCAGCTGACAAGATAATAAACATGTGAGGTGGAAGGTTCACAATTATTAGATGTGTTGTGAAAAGTCTCCACAGCAAATTCAGAGAAAACTGCAGGGTGACCGCTTGTGAAACCAGCACAAAATCCAGCGGACAGCGCCTCCCTGCCCCCCGCCGGTCTCTGTATCCTGGCATTCAGCTATTCCATTTGGTGCTTATTCAGGGAGGAAAACAAAAATGTGATGTTCTTACACAGACGCCTGAAGACGCGACGTTCGCTGCTGTGACGCCCAGCTGCGCTTGGTATCACAGATCCTATAAGTGTGCATTGATGGATTCCTCCACAAGACGCCCTCATAAGCATTCACACACCTCCACCTTCCACCTCAGACCACCAGAGGCAGCCCGTTAGGGATATATAAAGGGAAGGTGGAGCCAGGCAGCCCAGAAAGTGATTCAGCAGTTTCCTGCTCAGACACAGAAGGACTCAGTGCAGTCGAGCCAGAGCCTAGCAGTTCCTGCAGAAAGAGTTCAGTACAGTCTGTAGAGTGATTCCAGACTAGAACTCAGCTCAGGATAGAGAGCTAGGAGTGTGCCGACGCTCTGAGAGCGGCGAAGAAGAGCAGTGTCCCGGCTGCAGTGTGTGTTGCCTAGTGAGGGCCCGAGCGGGACCAAAGGTGAGTGGAGAGTGAATACATAGGGGGCAGAGGAGCTTAATTAGCTCACCCCGAAGAATTTACCGGACACCAGGTCTGAAGCTTAGCGGGATCTCTACGACCCAGTAAGACATAACCGGAATCCCTGGAGAACTACAGGTCCCAGGATCGTTAGAGTGCTGATACGTAACAGAGCCGGGAGACACATAGGCCCCGCAAGCTGAGGAGCGTGTACTCCAAGAAACGGCCCTACCACAAGGTCAGCCAGCGCAGGACAGAGACAAAGTTAGGCCTAGCTCCAGGCAGGTCAGAAACTTACTATGCAGAGGCAAGAAACAGGAGGCCCTACACCCGCTCATTGGGGAGGATCCTGATATGCACCCTTCACCCTACAGTGCTCCGGGATGTGCCTGACTTTCCATCAGTAAAAGGTACTGAAGTGACTACCGTGTCCGTCCCCGTTCTTGCTCTGACCCGGCTGGGTCTCGCCTGTCCTGCATTCCCCTTGCATACGCTGCCCAGAGGCCTAGCTCCGCCTGTGGGGAGCTATACCATCGAGCAACCTTATCACCGGCCTCAGTGGACTGCCGCAGCGCTGGTGATTATCATCAGAAACCACAGGTGGCGTCATTAACGTTCATAAAATTAACAAACAACCACCCTTTTAAAGAGTGACCCCAGGGTACGGGCCCGGGAGCCGACCACCGCGACATCCCCAAGGCCAGGCAAAGGCCCGGGTACCGAGTCATCCCCATCCCCTGGGCTGGTCACTGCTTTTCATCATCCATGTTGGGCTGTTGTACGACGTGTGGACTACTCTGCTTGTTGGATTCTTGCATTACCACAAACACTGCCTTTATTTTGTGATTTCTGTGCCGCTTCCCATTTCTATTGGCAGCGTGATATACCAGCACGTGAGGGCTGCCACAATCATGTGTCAATAGGTTATTGATGGAGGCCGTGATACAGAGACTGTCCTGGACCAGGGAGGAGTTGGTACAGAAGCACCTAGAGAGGGGGGTACAGGGGCTTCATTTCAATTTTAAAACTTAGCTGGATTGTGTTTAGGTACAAGAATGGAAAGAAAAATAGAAAAAAAAAATTAAGAGTTTATTATTTGGCAAAATCGTTCATCAGAGGTTTGGCCACTACCAAAAAGTTTTTGATGAACTTACAGTAGCAGCTGGCAAAACCCAAAAAACTTTGTAACACCTTTAAGTCCTGAATATAATAACAATCCAGTACCGTCCGGACTTTTGCCAGATCCATGCAAAAACAGTGAATGATAAGAAATAACCCAAAAAAGGGACCTCTTGATGGAGAACATAAATTATTTGTCAAACCAGAGAAATGTATTATCTTTGAGTATCTGTAAGACCTGCCTGACATGTACCTGATGTGATACGAGGTGAATAAATTAGACTGTGGGGACCCCCAACCAAACCCCGACGCTCAGGCCCCCTACCGCCACCCCTTCCTTAACAATACAATAATGTAACTCTTACAACTGGATGGGTGAGGATAGGTCACAGCTTTATTAACTCTTTAACTCATTCCATTAGAAAGGCATTTTATTTCCAAAAATAATTCCGCTTGTTGCAGCATGCCCTGTGTCTCCACACCGGCAAGTTGGCCAACAAGAGTAACTTTCCAACATGTCCTTTCTATTTCAGGCCAAGGAGGATCCTGCGTACTCGTATGCAGGACTCCGACCCCCACCCATCATCATTAACGCTTGCTCCACTCCGTCCTGGAGTCCTGACAGGAATATGTCCAGTCCAATATCCGTAAAATGAACACCGTCGGGCCGTATGAGGCCAGCTTTATCTCCTTCCAGTTCTCGGTGTCTTATCACTACACCACCTCTTTCCTTTACAAATTTTGCCATCCGAATATTTATTAGCCGCCTTGTCCGTTCGATGGCTGCACTGTCTCGCGCACCTCGCCATACCGTTCTCGGCACAATCTCTAACCATATTATAGTTAGTTTACTAAAAAATGCTCTGAAGCGCTCAGTGTCTAGCTTCATTATTGCCATTAGTTATGCGCTCTTGTAATGACCGAAGTCGTTCCCCCCGGCGTGTATAACTAAGATAACCGGACCTGTTGCTTCTCTCCCTATGTTGATTACCTCCATTAGTACCTGTGGCCATCGCAGGCCTCTAATACCTCTCCAGTTGAAATATGTGTCATGAAACCCCATATTCCTCCCGCCTGGGCGGACTGTCGCCCTTTTTTCTGCCCAGTATATGTACGAGTGTCCTATCACCCACACTGTTGGCTTATCGTCACCTGTAAAAGAAACAAACCACGTTAGGATAACAAGTCCGGTCTTATGTATCTCGCAAAACACACGGATCGCCATCTGCCTATCCTCTGCACTTCCAGACAGTCCTGCTCTAGCTGCTTCCGTGGCCGTGCCTATGCGGAATGAGTGTGTCCCGTAATCTTTGGGGTGGTTCCCTGCTGATGTTAGGCATTTATTAAATATAAATTGGAACTGGTATCTTGATAATGGCGTTCCATCAATGTGTGATAGGAAGAAATTACTTTGTGGCCTGATGGCTGCATATGTTTTTTCTATTGTTACCGGACACAGTGTACTGTTTGTGGGTTTTAGAAGCACCCAAGTGCCCTTGCCCGTTGGGTCTGTTTTGGATTTGCGTATGCGTAGGCGTATTGCATTATTGGCTATGACTACGTCCTGGTGTAATAAGCCTCCACTGGTGGTGATTTTGGATCGAGGGACTAATTCGCTTATGCGTAGTGCCCCGAAAAAGGCGATCACAAATGCAGTAGACAGTAGTGTTGCTTCAAATTGTGAGTGGCATGTTAATGGTGTTAGGGATATGATTTTTGAGAGCAGATTTAGTGACACGGGATGTCTGCACTCCTGACTTGTCTGACCTCTTTTCCACCCTTTTAAGGCTTGACTGATGATGAATCTTTTTGTCACATCTCCCCAATTCAGTAGTTGGAAATGAAATGCTACTCCGGTCCGCCACCGCTGCGCTGACGCCCCTGATATTCCCCTCATTATTAGCTGGTGGAGAAATTCTATGGTTACATCTAGTCTGGCTTGTTCACATTGGTCAACCAGTCTGCCTGCTACTAGTCGTGTCCAGTCTTCCCATGCCTTACCGTATGCTTTCCACATTGACGGGGCGACTGACGCTCTGATTAATGGCATCAGCTGTTCGCCACTAGATCCCATGGGGAGGGTGGGCAACTGGTGCCCGACGGGTGGGCTTTGGGGAGGCGCTCTCTGAAAACCTGCCAATTGAATTGTGATAAAGCGTTAGCAGCAGCGTTAGATCCCCCCTCCACATTGTGGCTAGCGCGGACCCATACATTGTGTTTTAGGCACAGGAATGCTAGCCGGCGTAGTAGGCCTAGCACTGGGAGAAACGATGATGCCATCTTATTAATGCAGTGCGCTAGGCTGGTGTTATTTGTTATGAAGCGTATATTTTTGTTCGCTAGGTACGTGCCCGATATTTCTATGGCTACCACTATTGGGAAAAGTTCCAGGAGTGTCTGTTTTTTTGTTAACCCTTGTTCAGACCAATACGGAGGCCATAAGCCTGTGCACCACTGGTTATCTAGTATCGCTGCATATCCGCCCACTTCTGCTGCCCCGGTGAATAATGTTAGTTCAATGTTGGACTGTTCTGCTGACATAAATAACGTGTGACCATTGAATGATTGTAAGTATGTTTTCCACACCTCTAAGTCCGCCCGAAGCTGCCTGCTGATTCTGATTCTATGACTCGGTTTTAATGCACGTTTTGTTGCAAGGTATAAACGACGAGAAAAAACCCTTCCGACTGGCATCACCTGGCTCGCGAACACGAGGAGGCCTAGTAACACTTGCATCTGTTGTAGTGTTACTTTCCGTACTGTGCAAAATCACTCGAGGTGTAGTGTTTTTTGTATTTTTTCTGTTGGGAGGTGGAATAACCTTGCTGTGGTGTCGATTTCGATGCCTAAGAACGATAGCTTTGTTGTGGGGCCTATGGTTTTTGTAGGGCATAATGGGACTCCGAACCGTCGAGAGATGTTTGTGAATTCGTTAAGAAATGATTGGCATTGATATGAGTCTTTGGGTGCGACGAATAGGAAGTCATCTAGGTAATGTGTGACGGACCTATTGCCGGTTTCATACCTCAACACCCATTCTAGGAAGGAACTGAATAGTTCGATGTAATAACAAGATATTGAACAACCCATTGGGAGGCAAGTGTCGTAGAAGTATTCATCGTCCACTTGGCATCCCAGCAGGTGGTAGCAATCTGGGTGCACCGGTAGTAGGCGAAAGGCGGATTCTATGTCGGATTTAGCGAGCAGCGCTCCGGGCCCCGCATCGCGTACTAACATTACTGCTCTGTCGAACGACGCGTAGGAGACCGAGGCGTCTTCAGACGAAATACCGTCATTTACAGACTCTCCTTTTGGGTAAGATAAATGATGGATAAGCCGGAATGAACCTGGCTCTTTTTTGGGGATTATTCCCAGAGGGGAAACTCTTAGGTTACTGAATGGTGGTGTTGGGAAAGGGCCCGCCACTCTGCCTAGAGCTACTTCTTTTTGTATTTTTTGCCTAAGTATTTCAGGGTGCTCTTTTGCAGATTTAAGGTTATTTGCAAAGGTGGGCGATTTATTAAGTTTGAAAGGGATGAAAAATACCGTATGTGAAACCAAAACGTAACTGTCCCGCTGCGTCTTTCTTAGGATATTGGTCTAGCCAGGGGCCCATCGCGTTTACGCTCACCGGGGTCCTTGGATTCTGACTGTGGGAGTTTAATTGATAATTTGCTTGTGGGACGAGAACATCTTGCCGCGGGGTGGGCTGCACCGCAGGCTGAGCATTCATGTTTGTATCTGCATAAGGCGTAGAAACGACAGTGTCCCTCATTGTACTGCCAGCTGGCCCCTGGTCTACGTACTACCACTGAATTTTGGCCTGCTGTTGTCTGTTGTCCAGTAGCCGTTGTTGGAAAGGGATGGTGTTTCTGTGACAGCATTCATCGCAACCATACGTCTGTAGCTTTTACCCCCCAGCCTAACTGTGGTTGCAGGGCCAACCACCTCCGGAACTCTTCATCGTAGCGCCACCATGCTGAACCGCCGTGGGCTTTGTACGAGTTATACACCCTATCCTGGTATATGAATAGTTCCGAGCAGCGTTCCGGATGCTTTTGGCCCATGATGAACCCAGCACAGAAAACGCCTGTAACCAGTTACTCATCGTCATTGCAACCTTTTGTCTGTTTCTGTCGAATGGTCTGTCGGCTATCCTTTTCTCTTTGTCTATAGTATGTTGGTCAGCGGTTACAAGTGACCAAATGTCGATGCAGTCATTATTCCATATTTTAATTCTGGTTTCCTCGTCTATGTGTGAGCCCAATGGGCTTTTCCCGCAAAAGAATGTGTCCTTGTGTATGCTGGCTAATGGTGGAGTTCTTTTAGTAGAATTATGTATAGCGCCTGGTGGCGCGGATAGTTGTTCGACTATGGCCTTAAGGGCCGCTATTAAGTTGGTGTTACTATTTCCCATTTCAGTTATACTTATATTGCACGCACCCATTCCTGCGGCTGGAGGAGGGACTCCGATGTGTGGAGGGACTCTGACACCTGTCTCGCTCGGGGTGAGCGGCGTGCCTGTGCTCGTAGACCTGCGTGAAATCGTTGTATCGTGCAGACTGTAAGCTCTGGAGGGTGCTATTGTATAGTTTCTGTCCCCGGGAGGACGGGATCGGTGCAAGCGGCTGTTGGGGCTCGACGATGCGCTCGACATCTCTGATGCAGAGGATGGTGAGCGCCACCTTGAGGACTGCGACCTGTGACCCCTCCTGTGGGATGCCGATCTCCGCTTTGCTTGAGATGTCCGCTTCCTTCGCCGGTGACTTGTGTGCGATGGCATAGATCTGTCGTCGGAGGAACTACAGCGAGTTCGCCTAGAGTGAGTACGCCTGGAGTCTCTGTGTCCCTGAGGGTGTATGGGGGGTTCTGCGCAGTTTACATGTGTCCCACCGGGACATGTCGGTGCTATTTGTGGCCAGGGCAATGCTATAGCGGTGTCAAGCGCGTGCGTCGCTGCGCTATTATAGGGGTATATGGGGGAGGCGAGGATGGTCGCTGAAGTGTTTAGGCTCCGTATCGTGTCCATCAGTGGGGTATTGATACTGTGACTGGGCGCTGGATGGGCTGCGGTGATTACAGGGCCGCAATGTCCCCTGGATGTGTAGTGTCACGTGTTCTGTTTTGGGAACTTTTTCTTTTATTTTTAATAGGAGTTTTTCTGTGGGGGATTGTTTGGGGGGGAGGCAGAGCACAGCCCCCGGCAGAGGATTCCTGTCTGGAGCTCTGCTCTGCCACAGCCCCTGCTGTGTGTTGAGGGGGCGGGGAATGGTTACTAAGTGGCCCGCAGCTTCTTCTGTGAGGCTGCGGGGTGCTGTGCCTAAAGCGCTCTGGAGGACGGGAGTGCCTGCTGGACCTCCGCCCTCCAGGGCGCTCCTCGGCAGGATGCGGGACGGGAGTGTTAACAGGGGTGGGGAACAACAGGCTCTATGCTGTCTCCAGCGCCGGCGGCAGGCAGGAGACCTGAATCCCCTCTGTGCCCGCCGCCGACATGGAAGACAGCCCGCACTCATTTATTAGTGCAGTGGAGCCCTGCGCCCGCTGTGAGTGAGGCGCAGGGTCCACTGCCGCACTAGCTTCAGCTTCCTGCTCCGCCCCGCAGCTTTCTGGACTGGGGGGCGTGACCTGCGGGGTCACGTGAGGCGGACATGCGCCCCGCACATGCGCATCGAGCGCTTCCTGCCCTCCAGCTCCGCCTCCCCCAACATGCCTCTTCGGCCTAGTGGAGTCGCGCGCCCGCTTCCGGACCGCCACGTCTGCCCGCTTCCCCGAGTCAGCGCGCGCCTGCAGCACTACCGCAGCCACCTGCCGTCCCGTGCCGGGTTGAGTGGCCCGATGAACACTGTAAAGTTGTGCGGATGCGGCGGTCAGGTGAGGATGGGGATCGGGACCAGGCCGCGGAAGTAATGCAGCCCCCCGTTCCAGATGACCCGACCGCCGTGGAGGGGACCGTTGTATCGTGGGCAATTGGAGTGAGTAGGCCCAAGTGGTGAGGGGACTGGGACTGGGGAATATGATGTTCCCATAAGGGGTTGAGGGCCAGGGGCAGGGTGATCTGGGGATTTAGAGCTTGGGGCCAGGGGGATGAGCGCTGAGCCCCGACATGAGAGCCTGTAACCAGCGCTCGCCCCCCTGTGCAAACCCAGCCTGGAGGGCCTCAGCAATCTGACCTGATCCTGAAATCTCCATGACATTCGACTCCGGGACCAGCAAAGAAAGGAAGTAACGTGGGATGTCCCGGTGTTTATGTATCCAGGGGACGGCTTGCAGCAGCCGTCCCTTTCGCTTCATTGGATCCTTCCGGGGGCTTCAGGATCACTGGTCAGTAAGGGGCAGAGAAGGGGGGGTCACCAATCGCCACGGCCCAGGGAGGGGCCACCACAGTCAGTGACTCCCTCCTTATTTAGTATGGAGTCTACCATTATGTCATCAAGATGGGTTTGTTGTGATCTACCTGCCAGATGAGTAAAAATGGGAGCATTAGTCAACCCAAATGCCATCACAAGGTTTTCATAGTGCCCCTCAGGAGTATTGAAGGCCGTCTTCCACTCATCTCCTCAATGTGAATGAGATTATAAGCCACCCTGAGGTCTAGTTTAATCAAATTGTAGGAGCCAAATGGTTTTCTAAAGAGGTCTGGGATGAGAGGGAGAGGATATGCATCCCAGACCTTAATCTGATTAAACTCGCAAAAATCAAGGCAGGGGCACAACCCCTAGTTTGTTTGTTTTTTGACAAAGAAAAACCCCACTGCAACGGGAGATGAAGAAAGTCTTATGGCCCTTTGGTAGACTTTCAGTGATCTAGTTTTTCATGGCCTGCCTCTCTGAACCAGAGATATTATATAACCTGTTTTTTTGGTAGCTTGGCCCCAGGAATAATATTGCCGACGCAATCATAAGGATGATGGGGAGGAAGTTCTTGACTCCCCTGTTCAGAAAACACATTCCTAAAATCAGACCCACCGTGGCTATCCGAGTGACCAAGCAGTGTTCTTGGCAATACTCGCTCCATTTTACCACCTCCCGAGTCTGCCAGTCTACGGCTAAGTGCCCACGATGCAGAAATGCTCTGGATTTTTCCTGAGCGTTTCTGCATCTCCCTGGCAGAAAAAAATGCATGCGGATTTTACATGTGTTTTTCCTGCCAGGGACATGCGGATGTGAAGCGTTCTTCACATGCATTTCCGCATGCGGGTTGACAAGCGATTTTAGCATCACTTGGAAAGTGCTTGACAACTTGGTCACACTATATAAATACGTGCAACCAGCATGGATTTATATAGTGTGACCAAGTTAATAGTTGAAGAAAAAAGATTAAAAATGGTAAAAAAAACAAAAAACAAAAACATTTTACTTACCTTCTGATGGCCCCTGGTCTCTTGTACGGCTCACGGTGGTGTGAAAGGACCTTCCATGACGTCATTTAGTCATGTGACAGATCACGCGACCGCTGTCGAGCCGTACAAGAGACTGGGCGCAGCGGAGAAAAGACAGGGGGCCATCAGAAGGTAAGAATAATGTATTTTTTTCTTTTCTTTTTTTTTTTTTTTTTTTTTTTTTACTACAGGTACCATGGTACCCGGGTCTTGAGGAGAGTCTCTTCTTCTCCAGACCCGGGTACCATCCACACGTTGAATCGCTTAATATCCGCATGTGCACATGTAGTCATGCGGATATTAAGCCATTCAATGGAGGCGAAAACGTTGCGATTACGCAAAATAATTGGTAGTGCTGCGGATTTTTCCGCACTGATAATGCGCAGCGGAAATTTCCGCAGCATGTGCACAGCACATGGGGATTATCATTGGGGAACATTGCAGACCTTCTACCAAGCGTTTAAGCGTTTCTGCAATGGAATTGCCGCTGCGGAAACGCTTAAAAGACGCATAGTGGGCACACAACCTACCACAGGATTGTGCAGCGTAAACCAAGGTAGTCCAAGGACCACAGGAGAGGGCAAGCCCTCTAGCACATAACAGTCAATAAATTTAGAGTGCAAGGCCCCTACCTGCAGGTGTAGCACACGAGCGACAAGAGTAAAATACCCCTAGCTCAAGGGTGCAGAGTCAATGGCGATTATGGGTGTTGAGCCAGAAAATTTATGAGGTTTGAGGTCCTGATCGAACCTAGCGTCGATCAAAATAAACCCCGCCCCAATGTCCAGAAGGGCAGAAATTACCACCATACTTTTGCCAAGATGGATCTTGGACGGTAAAAAAAAAAATTGTGACCTACCCACAGAGGAAATAAGTACACCCCCGAGTTGCCAATTCACCCCGCAACTCGCGGGCGCCTTAGTTTTCCGGTGGGTGTTTAGGAATTTAGGAAAGACACACACACACACGTGCAACATCCCCCCAGAATACCCAGAACATGCCCCCACCAGCCCCACAGACCACCCAAAGCAAGCAGCATCCCCCAGAGCCCAGCACTGACCTCCTCCTGAAGCTTCACCGTATCACTTTCTGCATGAATCTCTGGCGTCTGGTGCTAAACTAGAACACGCCCATAATGCAGTCAGGACACGCCCCCGCAAACTACGTCATACCTGGAAGGAGCCCATACATTCTAACGTTTACCAGGGAGGAGGCTGCAGAGCGAGTTGTGGGTGGTGAGGCTGCTGAGTATTGGGGAGACATGGCGGATGACTGCGCACCCCACACTGAGCTCCCGGGGGGGGCAGTCTCAGTCCGGGGGGGGGGCACCCTGGCTTCCTGTGGATGTGGTTAGTCCCCTGCAGCAATGGTCGGTGACGGGTCAGAGCCGGGGATTACAGGGAGCCGCAGCCTCTCACCTGTCAGCAGTTGGACTATAAACCAGGTTTCCAGTCACTGACAGTATGGCTGGAGCTCTGCCCATTATGCACTGTTAGAACTTGGCGATGTCTGCCATGTTTGGAGGTTCCTGGATTCTGTATTTTTCTGCACAGGGTTTGTCCATGAGAAAAAGGAACACAGAGCGCCAGTCCTGGCCCCAGGTTGTGTCTGGTACTACAGCTCCGGTCTAGTGACGTGACAGGTGCTGAGCTGTAATGCCACACACAGCCTGTACCTAGGGGTGGCGCTGTAATCCAACAGCTCTGGCTTTCTACTCTGGGGCAACTTCTGTAAGGCTGAATTCACACATCTGTGCTCCACGGAGCGAGCTCAGACCTGACAACCGCTGGGTCACCAGTGCTGATCTGTGATTACCTCCTAGGAATGGATGAGGCACTGATCAGGTCCGGAGAGCCGGGCCGGGTCCTCGGATCCCACCACGGATGTGTGAATTCCTCCTTAAGTTAATATCTTAGTGTTAGAGTTCTCCTTTAGAATTTGTGTTCACATGAGAGTAATTTATTATAGTTTATTGTGTAACTTTCGAAAAACGTATCGATTACTAATCCTGAGTTACAGCCAGTGATAGTCTAGAGCTGCGTTCAGAGATCTGCAGGCTTCTGAGCTGAAATCTCCCGCAGTCCTTGCTGAGATTACTATTGTTAGCGTTGCAATGTTAAGGCAGGTGCAGATAGCAGTGTTTTCGGTCGGAGTGCGATCTGACAAAACATTGAATCGCACTGTGACCAGTGTTTGTCCAAGGAGAAAAATCGCACATGTGCACGGCCCCATAGACAGTCTGTCCGAGGACAAAAATCACTATGCTTGAGTTTCATCTAATATTCGGATCACGTTCGGCCATGCAAGTTAATGAGTCCTTCGAAAAGATCGCACTGCACTCAGATGACATCTGAGTGCAGTCCCATTTTTCACGGATTGACGGAACGAAGAAGATGGAGAATTTTTTTTGACCTATGTCTTGTATCTTGTTTTGTGTCACTTTATGTACAGTTCTGGCCAAAAGTCTTGTGACTGATACAAATTTTGGTGTTCACTTCAGTGTTTTTAGATCTTTTAGTCAGATGTTTCTGTGGTTACTGTAGTACAATTATCAGCATTTTATAAGTTTTACACTTTTATTGACAAATACATCAAGTTTATGGAAAGATTCAATATTCAGTGTTGACCCTTATTTTTCAAGACTCGTTCCCTTCGCCTTGGCAGCTGGATATCGGCTGCTGGGCCAAATCCTGACTGACGATGGACAATTTTTGTCTAATCAGTGCTAGGAGCTCACTACATACATTTCTGTTTGTCCACCCGCTTTTTGAGGAGTGACCACAATCGAATTGAGATCTGGAGAGTTTACTGGCCATGAACCCAAAATGTCAATGTTACCCAGACACTTAGTTGTCACTTTTGCCTTGTGACATATTCTCCGTCATGCTGATATATGCATTGTTAATCACCAAAAATGCTCCTGCAGTGTTCTTAGGCAAAATTGTGAGTGAGCCCACTCCCTTTTGATGATGGATAACTCCACACATGACTCGTCTCGGGTGCTTTACTGTTGGCATAACACAGGACTCAAAGTAGCACTCAGCTTTTCTTCTCCGGACATTCATTCTTCCATATGTCCCTAACAGTTTGAAGGGGGCCTTCATCAGGGAAATAACTTTACCCCAGTCCTCTGTAATCCAATCACTGTAGTTTACTGCATTTTATAATCCTGTTCTTCATCTTTTTCATGGAGAAAAGTGGTTTCTTTGCTGCCCTACTTGACACCAGCACAGCCTCCAAAATCCTTCTCCTCACGGTGTGTACAGATGCACTGACGCCCGCCTGCTGCCATTCTTGAGCAAGCTCTGCACTGGTGTTGAACCAATTCCATAGCTGAATCCTATGTAGGAAGTGATACAGGGACTTGCTGGACTTTTTTCGGAGTCCTGAAGTCTCCACAGCAAATTAACCTCCCCCTATTAAGTTATTATTTTTTATAGTGCCATTTATTACATGGAGCTTTACATGTGAAAAGGGATATACATAGCAAAAAACAAGTACAATAATCTTGAACAAAAACGAATCACCGACTGGTACAGGAGGAGCGAGGACCCTGCCCGCGAGGGCTTACAGTCTACAATGAATGGGTGAGGATACAGTAGGTGAGGGTAGAGCTGGTCGTGCAGTGGTATGATGGAGCGGTGGTTACTGCAGATTGTAGGCTTGTCAGAAGAAGTGGATCTTCAGCTTCCTTTTGAAGGTTTCCACGGTTGGCAACAGTCTGATATATTGGGGTAGAGAGTTCTAGAGTAGGGGGATGCATGGGAGAAATCTTGCGTGCGATTGTGGGAAGAGGAGATAAGAGGGGAGTAGAGAAGGAGATCTTGTGAGGATTGGAGGTTGCGTGCAGGTAAGTACCAGGACACTAAGTCACAGTTATATGGAGGAGACAGGTTGTGGATGGCTTGGTATGTCATGGTTAGGGTTTTCATCTGGAGTCTCTGGATAATGGGGAGCCAGTGAAGGGATTGACAGAGGGGAGAGGCCAGGGAATAGTGGGGGGGACAGGTGGATTAGTCGGGCAGCAGAGTACAGTTATCTGACAGGAGAAAACAAACTCCTTTGCCATGCTTGCCGATGGGGCGAGGGGTGTGGGAAAGGTGGAATCCAACGTATGAAAGTGCAGCTGGAGAGGCCATGTCAGATGGGGTGAGTCAGGTACCATTGATGCCAAGGAAGGAAAGTTTGTTAGTAATGAAAAGTTTGTTGCAGACGGAGAGAGCATTCCATAGAGCTCCTGTTAGTGGGATTGGGGAAGCTGGGGATGGGCAATGGGTATAGGGTTAGAAATGTTGCGGAAATTTGATAGATTGTGGATGAGAGGTAGAAGTGACTGTGGGGATGTGGTGAGGAGGGCCATGATTTGGAGAGATATCGCCAGCAGTGAGGAGCAGAAGGAGCGAGCGTGAGGTGGCTGTCTGTGTTTAGAGACAGAGGATTGTATGTTGAGGAACAGATCTGAGGAGGAGGTGAGATGGAGGGAGAGATGACCAGTTCATTACTAGGTGTAGGGATTAGAAGGGTTAGTAGAACGTGTAGGACTATAGGGGTGAGAGTGAAAACAAAGAGAAACATTTTTTACTCTGGCTGTGCAGTTACCTTCAGGTATCTTCTGGTTCATTTCTGGTCTAACTCAGTGCAGCACACTGTAAGGTGGCTGCCAGACAGGTCGTGGACGGGAGGTATGTGTCCCCGAAGTACCAAACTTCGGTGATGTAGGACATGGAGAAGCAGGCTCCAGAACACATAGTGCTGGGAGGGAGTTAATGGGCCCGGATTAAAGGGCCGGGTTTTAAGAGCAGCTGAAAGAGTTGGGGGGAAATAGCTGCTCACTTACCTCCAGTCCAGGTCTTGGAAGGCCTGATTTAAGACAGCTGCGCCTGTCTCAGTGGTGCTGTGTGTTGTGCAAGGTGAGCAAACCTTGCATGTGCTGCTCAGTCTGCTGGAGGCCGAGAAAAGCACTACATTTAAACGGCTGATGCCGTGCTGTATGGACTGGTTATTTTTAGTTTTGTTCTGTTATAGCAGTGTTTCCCAAACCTCATCCTTACGGACCCCCATAGGTCATGTTTTCAGAATCTCCTTAGTATTACACAGGTGAGAGAATTCCTGATGCCTTGATGATACTTCAGTCACCTTTGTAATACTAAGGAAATCCTGAAAATATGACCTGTGGGGTCTGTGAGGATGGGGTTTGGGAAACACTGCGTTATACCTTTTGTGTATCTATTGTATGGTGGCAGAAGGTGCCAAGCCCCCCCTGCTTTGGGCAGAGGGGGGGTATGTAAGGTTGCTGCCGGACAGGTCGTGGACGGGAGGTATGTGTCCCCGAAGTGCCAAGCTTTGGTGATGTAGGACCCGGAGAAGCAGGCTCCAGCACACATAGTGTAGTGATAGGGTTTTGTGGTTAAGTAATTTCTTTGGGAAAAAATTAATATGCATTTTTTTTTTTTTTAACAATTCATCTGATCATTCTTCATAACAATCTACAGTTAATGCAAATTGACACTATAAAAACTGAAGCAGCAAACTTTATGAAAGCCAGAATGTGTTTCAGTCTCCAAACTTGACGACTGTGTATTATTGTGTTACCTCTTTTGTATATTATTGTCACCTCTTATCTTGTGTATCGCTTCTCTTTTCAGTTTGTTAGCCACATGCTGCCAGGCGAGAGCTTGTGGGCACAATCATGCGGCTGGTGATTCTTGATGACTATGCCCTGGCCAGCGAATGGGCAGCAAAATACCTAAGTAATCGCATCGCCCAGTTCAATCCTGGACCTGACAATTACTTCACACTTGGGCTACCCACAGGTAATGTGCCTTTTATCTATCTTTATCCAGTTTTCCACGAGTTGGTTCCAGCGTTTTAGTTGTGGATTGAACTATTTTTGCACATGTGAATTACGAGAAGTCCTCACGAGTAAGTCAGATGTGTACGGCAAAGCTTCATAGAGGAGGGAGACTCCAAGTTCACCGCTGAACATCTGCTCTCTCCATGTTTCGTTGCGATCTACCAGTGTCTCCGTAAGATTTGGCCATTCTCTACTGTTATATGCAAGAGTGTGCCAATTTTCCAAAGAAACAAGGAGATTGAGTAGCTCAACAGCCTCTTGCCACTGATCGGCAAACAAATTTGGAGAAAATAATTGGACAAAGCCTGAAGGACGCGGTAATGCAGGGCTGTGTTCTGGGGGATCGATGAAGACCTAAGAAGCATGATCTGTGCTGAACAGTATGGATGGTAATCCAAAGCCTCCATAACCAAGCTTGGCGTGGAAGGCACTCGGGAAATAGGAGTGTGAGTTGGGGGTCTCCCAGTGGTAATACAGTTGGAATCACTGCCTTATTAATACAACGGGGAACTGTTTTTATTTCAATTAACAATTTAAAGGGGTTGTCCGCACCCTACACTGATTTAATCCTAAATCTCTATTTAATTTAATAATCTACCGTATTTTTCAGACTATAAGACGCACTTTTTTCCTCCAAAATTTTGGTGGAAAATGGGGGGTGCATCTTATAGTCCGAATGTTGGGGGGGGTGTGTATATATATATATATATATATATATATATATATATGTGGGGTGTGGGGGTAGCGGTGGAGGAGCGGGGCACAGGAGGCAGCGGCCGCCCGCTGCAGCCTACACTGTCCCCGCTGCTACAGCAAATTAATATTCACTGCTCCCCACGCCCATGGGGCATGGGGAGCACTGAATATTCATGCTCCTTAATAGCAGCACACAGTGTAGCCGCACTGCGGCTCCTGCTGCTGCCGGAATCGCCTGTGCCCGCTATTAAAGGGCTTGAATATTCAACCTCTCTCCACGCCCATGGGCGTGGGGAGGGGGTGAATATTCATGTCCTTTAATAAGCGGGCACACGCTATAGCCCGGCAGCAGCAGGAGCCGCAGCACGGCTAAGCTGTGTGCCGGCTATGAAGGAGAGTGAAGTCACTGCTCCCCGCACACACAGACCCGGCATGGGAGTGACTTCCGGGAGCTGATCTTTCCATGTCAGCCGCGCATGGCAGTGACGTCATGCGCGGCTGTAAAATAATACTCTTTCTGTATTATTTTTTCTACTGAGGACTTCTCAAAGTATCAATATCACGATATTCTTATAAAAAAATGTATCTATTTATTCTTGGATTGTCCATTAAAAAGAATCAGATTGCAGCAGGTACATACAATAATTAGTTATAAAGTAATTGTCCATTTGTCCATAATTAGCTTAATTGTTGAGATTCACCCATCTTTCCTTGGATCCTGGCTGGTAAATCATGTCTTTATCCAGCACGTGTCCAGGCCTACATGTCAGATACTTCTCAGCATGAAGATTCTGTGTCTTGTGGGGTGGGAAGAGCAAGAGAGCCCCCCTTTCTGTACCATGGGCTTTTATAGCCGGTCGTATGGACACCTGTTCTACATATGGTGGTGAACCAAAAATACACACACAAATAGCGCATGTCAACTAGACACGATGGCTGATGCATAGAACTCAGATTTAAGAAAAATGATTATCGATTATTAATTATTTAACATTCCCCCCTTTTTGAGGATAAAAAGGACTGAAAAATCCTCAAAAGAAGACAGGTTTATCATTAGGATAACAATCATTTTTTCTTTCCTTCTTCCTTGGCAATATCATTAAATTTCCATAATAATAATAATAATAATATCAATATCTGATTATTGTTATATAATGATGTGAATTCATGTTATGGTAAGCCGTGACTAATATTCATTTAATATGTATAATTATACTTCCCTATATCTAAATTGAAGTAATCGCGGGTCCAATCGTCATCATCTGATGTCATCGGGTCGTCGTCTCGTCTTCTTCTTGGTTCTTTTATAACAGTCTTTAGATGAAAACTCCTTTGAAATAAATGACAGCGTGTAGATATTGTACAGTCCATAATTGTATTCATCATTGTGCAGTCTATAAACTGTATTCTTTATTAGAAAGATCATGTGTGTCAACTGATAAGAAAACAAAGTCCATGGATGAAATGTAGCTTTAATATCTGTGTGATGTCACCTGGACTGACGTTGGATATTCTGGAATCTTCCCCGTGTCATCTGCACTGGTCTCATGTCACTTTTGGAACAGATGTGACGTCTTTGGTCAGTAAAGCAAGGGTTAACTTGACACTTCCCTGCTTTATATAGCCCCATAACCAGTACTCAGTCCTTTATATACAGGACACATATGCCAGGTATTACCTGTTCACCAGCTTTCATTGAAGCGTTGCAGGTGATAAGAAACCACTGGAACGTGATGAAACTTGAACACAACACAGTTCATATAGGATCATCGTCCTCTGCCGTCCCGGTGATCAGTGGTGTGAATTGTATCTGACACAGTCTATTATCACTCAGCATTCACACCTGTTACCTTCTGAGACTTCCGGATATCGGTTGCGTCTTCTTGTAACCTCTGAGAGTCTCTTTGATTTATAAATATGAAAGTCTTTATTAAGATAGAATTCATAATTGCGATGTCTTGATTGAAGTCTTCATTCCCTAATCTGATACCAAATCTGGCAACTTTCCTAACCTATAATATCACAGCGTACCATAGCAATCAATAATATCCATCTAATTATTATCAAAATATTAAAATAAATTATGTTTGGAATAATAAACAATAATAGATAATAATTCATTATTAATCAAGTTCTTCATGTGATAGAACATTTTTATGTCATAGGTGTAATTGCCTTTTCCAACCCATAGGTGTCAGTGTGTTTTGAAACAACAAGTGTTTATATCTTTATTAAACCAATAATACCAAAGAATGTATACTGCTGAACTAAAATGAATAAATATATGAATGTAAGAATGAATGAATGAATTGTTGTGTTTACTCAGAAAATGTAAACATTTTTCTTATATTAATTCATATCATCATTATATTTAATGAAGCAATATTCTTTGTACTAGACATTACCCCATTAAATATTAATGTGTTTTCTCAGTTGAAATATTGAACTGAATTAAAATCAAAAATTGAAAATTAAAACTGAAAAATGGAAAAATAAGAAAATAAGTAAGAATAAAAATGTAAAAATGAAAATAAAAATAAGGCCTTCATATGTTAATGACAAATGAAGAGTAATTATATTCTCCATAAAAAATACCTTTATATTTCCATTATCTGGATGATTTCATATTTGTCATAACCTTGTATCACCAAAAAAATATTAAACTATGCAACTTTGCATGTAATACCCTTCTTAATTATACCATTGTACCTTATAACTTTTTGACAGTTAGGGTGATTAATGAGTGGAACAGGCTGCCACGAGAGGTGGTGAGTTCCCCTTCAATGGACGTCTTCAAACAGAGGCTGGACAGACATCTGTCTGAGATGATCTAGTGAATCCTGCTTTGAGCAGGGGGTTGGACCAGATGACCCAGGAGGTCCCTTCCAACTCTACCATTCTATGATTCTATGATTCTATTATTGTTTCTTCTTTATTAAAATGTGTGAAAAAATAAGTATTGATCAAAAGTGATTATGTAATCAGGATCAAAAACACATTTTCCCCTTTAATACCAAAAAATATTATTTTATAAAATTTATGTATATATCAGAACCAAATTAAAAATAATTATTCTTCTATGAACATTTTGCATAAATTTCATATCGATGAGTAGCATAGATTTGTCTACAGAGAGGTGTGTACCTATTTAGGTAACCATTAAAAATAATATCATAGTTATTCAAGAATATTATCATGTGGAAAATTATTCTAAATATAAATTTGCTTTGTAAACCATTTGATGTGTGGTTGCTCTTATCCACTATTAGTTAAATCAAGAAATAATAATTATTAAAGAAATATAGAAGTATATATATATGTAGATAATACCTAATTATGTATTATAATTTTTTTTCAGAATTAAATATATTTTTGTACCTTCACATAAAGAAACATTTTTTTTTTCCAAACATACAAACATACGAGGCCTCTGTCACATCAATCACACTTAGCAGCTGCTGATTTACTCATCTGTCACCTTCACTCTGACATTCACAGATCTGTTCAACTCAAACATTCCACATATGAAGTTTTAGATATATATATATTTAACCCAAAATTGTTGTATCCCAATTTATTAATGCGCATTGTCATATCAATTAAATATGTTAATATTCTTTGAATATTCCCCAAGTACATATTATATAATATGAGAGTAAGTTGCTGAAATTTCAGATACTTGAAAAAAAAACCTCTTGTTTGGCTATGTGCACACGATGCAGAAATGAAGCAGAACATTTCTGCATCATTTCTGCATCTCCCTGGCAGAAAAAACGCATGCAGAAATGCGTTTTTCCTGCAGAATACATGCGGATCCACATGCAGATTCACATGCGTTTCCGCATGCAGATTGACAAGCGCTTTACTGGTGATTTTAGCATCTCTTGGAAAGTGCTTGACAACTAGGTCACACTATATAAATCCATGCAAACAGCATGGATTTATACAGTGTGACCCTAGAGAGTGTATATACTTACCTCCGATGGCCCGCGCTGTCCTGCTCACTCCGTTCTCCCGGCTGCCGGCAACTTTGAATTGAAAGACCTGCCGACGTCAGCGTCACGTGACCCGTCACATGACTCTGACGTCACCGCAGGTCCTACAACTCACTGCAAGTGCCGGGAAGCAAGCAGGAGCGCTGCGCGGGCCGACAGATGGTAAGTATATATATATTTTTTATTTTATTCTTGTTTTTACAGCTTTTTTAATGGTACCTGGGTGTGGATGAGACTCTCCTCTCCTCCACACCCGGGTACCATCCGCATATTAGAACGCACCAATTACGCAAGTACAGATGCAGTCTTGCGGAATTGGCGCGTTCTAATGCAAGTCAATGGCGGCGAAAACGCCGCGTTTCCGCAAAATTAAATGACATGCTGCGGATTTTTGAGCGCAGCGTTTACGCTGCGGAAAAATCCGCATCATGGGCACAGCACATGCGGATTTCAATTGGGGAACATTGCTTCCCTTCTACCATGCGTTTTTCATGCGTTTCCGCGGCGTTTACGCAACTGCAAAAACGCTGCGGAAACACATGAAATACGCATCGTGTGAACTCAGCCTTATAGATTCTTTTTTCACTGGCTGCCCGGTCTTAAGTTACATCAGCTGAAAATAGAATGAATAGGATCTATACTATTAGCTCAAAGTTCAAAGGCCGCAGCTGTCACACGTCATGCTGTAAAGCTACTTTAATTTGCACGAACACTTCATGCACAGAAAATATTAATTAATTAATGTTACACATAAATCATGCAATTTTCAGCTTCCTGTGTGAATAAAGAAATAAATCCATTTTAGAGTTGTTTGATCAAATCCTGCTTTGGAATGAAAACTCTAAGGAAATATAAGAAAATAAAATTAAATATCAAATTCATACAGAAACAGAATTATTTAAATATCTTATACATATATTGGTTGGTTCTAATGTAATTCAAAATATTGTTACTTAAATTTATATATAAAGTTCTAATTTATTAATTAATATATATATATATTTTATAAACATATATATAAATACAATTATACACAATCTCTACTTAGACAAGTGTATATATATATACATACATGAACTACTACCGTGTTTCCCCGAAAGTAAGGCCCTGTCTTACATTAATTTTACCCCCAAAAGTCCCACCCTGCCTTACTTTCGGGGGAGGCCTTACATTGGGAAAAAAAATGACGACAATTTTTTTTAACAATAAAATTAACATTTATTAACAGTCCGGCAACCCTCCCCATCCTCCCCCCTGCAGCATCCCCATACAGTGGTTCTGCCCCCCACTCTGCCACCACACATACTGACACATACGGTACCGGTACAGCCCCACACGGCACCCACACACATATCGTACCGGTACCGTACACACACTGACACATACAGCCCCATACGGCACCCATACACATACCGTACACATACCGTACACACACACACACACACACAGACACACACACACACACACACAGAGAGAGTTTCGGAACTTACCGTTACTTTCCTTCTGTTTCGATCTCCTCTGCGGTGCCGGGCTGACGATTCGGATGCCGGGGAAGCTGGACCAATCGGAGCGAGCCTGTAGGCGGTGACGTCGCAGCTGATTCGGCCAATCAGCTGCGAGCCGGCTGACTGGCCAATCACAGCTCGGGCTGGTGGCCAGCAGGGACTACGGTACGGAGCCTGTGACGAACAGGCTGATCGGCCAATCAGCCTTACATTCCCCGCCCCCCCCCCGCTACCCTGCCTTACAATCGGGGGGTGCCCTACATTGGCGGACCCCCCGAAACCCCCCACCCTGCCTTACTTTCGGGGGGGCCTTACTTTCGGGGAAACACGGTAGAAACTATGTAACTACAATTTTACTGTATAAGATTATAAATAAATATTGAGACATTGTAACACTTCTATGCTACATTATAATTACAGTTTTTCCTTAGCCACTCCCTAAACCAAATCTTCTGTCTCTCTCAAATATCTCCAGGAACGCCCTATTTAGGAAAGACATTTTTCTATCCTTCAAAACCTCAGAGAACTGCCTGTCCTTCTGTCCACATTCCATGACGTCACTGTGAGCCGGTCGTCTCACCTGACTCTGTCCATCAGTTTCGGCCATTTTCCTTTTTAGAGAATCACAGTTCTGACTGAGAATTAACTCATTCTGTGAAGAGATGGACCTTTGCACTGGCTGATATGGCTTATAACAGATATGAAATCTCCTGCGTATTTGATAGAGTTCACTATGGGGATGACTCAGTCTAGGAGAGTTTGATATTGGCTTTTGATAAGATTTTACCTTTCCTGGTTTTATAAAATTAACTTGATTTTTTTCCTTTTCACGATTCTCATGTTTCCTAACAGAATCCAGCAACTGCACACATTTGAATAGGGATTCTTTTTGTGACGCTATAACTCTAGATACTGGATCTAGGAATTTGAATTTTTGTACAAAACTTTTTATCATATGTTGTACTTTTCCATTTTTGATGAGAGCTTTGTACAACCGTTCAAATATGGACATGAATGTATATGTACATTCCTTCCTACCAATCCTTAGTTTCTGCAGATCTTCTATGTTGGGAAAATCCTTTGTGACACAATAAATCAAATATCTTAATCTGTCCGAATCATTTTCCCATCCATTAGGAGAGTCATTTTCACAGGGCATTAAATGTAAACGTCTGGACAATGTCACAGGAATCCATATTTTAAATAATTGATTCCTCTCCTCATTGGATAAATCAAACTTATCAGAGAAGCTCTCAAATGTCTCTGAATTTCTACAGGCATGGATTTTGACATCATATTTTGGCATGATTTTGTATAATTTCAGCAAATTTTTCCTCATTTTAATTTGCAGTTGAGCCTGGGTAATTCCTGAATTCTCTGATATTTTTAGTGGCTCTTGTACGTCCGCTCCTCCTACGTCACTCACGTCTCCTCCCACATCACCTAGTATGTCGGTTTCTCGTATGTCAGTCATGTCTCCTCCCATGTCAGGTTTCTGTATGTCCATCTCTTGGTCAGACCCAAGGTCACCTTCAGTTACAGACACGTGTCTTATTTCTTGTTTATTTTCCACATTACAGTCAGAATCAGTATCACCATCTGACATTTCTACACTATTTTTCTGCTTAGAAATCTCTAACACAAGACTATGAAAAAAATCTACCAAATGTAGAATATTTCTCAATTTCTGTTTGTCTCTATTTACCAATTTAGAAGTGAACTGTAAATTCTGCAATTCACATTCTTTGTATAAACTGAGCCACAAAACTTCTATATCATCTCCTACATTAACTTTGAAATTAATATTACTTTGTTTAGCAAAAGAAGAAATTATATCCATATTTTGCTTACCTTAAGATTCCTTAGCTTCTCTTTATCAGCACATCCTGTCTTCAGTTCGTCTGATTCTTTTCCTGTGTGATTCTGTTCCTTGTTAGTACCTCAGTCTATAGATCCTTTCTGCTTCTCGTGACAAATTAGTGAATTTACTGACACGTGAACAACAGCTGTTCAGCTCGTCAGGACTTCCCCCCTTGTTCACGGAAGAAATTCACTTAATTAAAAAAAAAACGAAAAACAGGACTGGCTGGCTCACCATTGTAAAATAATACTCTTCTCTGTATTATTTTTTCTACTGAGGACTTCTCAAAGTATCAATATCACGATATTCTTATAAAAAAATGTATCGATTTATTCTTGGATTGTCCATTAAAAAGAATCAGATTGCAGCAGGTACATACAATAATTAGTTATAAAGTAATTGTCCATTTGTCCATAATTAGCTTAATGGTTGAGATTCACCCATCTTTCCTTGGATCCTGGCTGGTAAATCATGTCTTTGTCCAGCACGTGTCCAAGCCTACATGTCATCTGCTTCTCAGCATGAAGATTCTTCTTGTGGGGTGGGCAGAGCAAGAGAGCCCCCCTTTCTGTACCATGGGCTTTTATAGCCAGTCGTATGGCACACCTGTTCTACATATGGTAGTGAACTAAAAATACACACACAAATAGCGCATGTCAACTAGACACGATGGCTGAGGCATAGAACTCAGATTTAAGAAAAATGATTATCGATTATTAATTATTTAACATTCCAAATGAATTTCCATAATTAACCATTTAACAATGATAGGGCAGCTTCAGATGGAATGGCTCCCCACAGGTGGAGCAGGCCTCAGGGCAGTGTAGAATAAATGGAGGTGCGCTGGGCGTTGTAGTGCAGGGAGGCAAATGGCACCGGCGAAAGAAAGGAGCGGAGGCAGCTCAGTGCAGTCATCCAAGATTTACTCACAGTTCTTAGACAGTCCACAGGTGCACTGTACTGGTGCAAGCCTCCCGCGTCGCGCCGCGTTCACCGGGCAGGGGTTCCATCTTTCCTCAGGCAGTTTGGGTGTACCTGGCAGAACCCCACTTTCTTATGTACCTCTCTAGACTGACTTCACGCTGGGTCTTACTCCCTCCTGCCCTGCGCTTCCCACTGTGAATCCTGTTCGGGTGGCTGCGAGGTCCGCCCTGTCCGTCGGAGTTGCACAGACCTGCTTGACCTTACTCGGATTGAAGTGGGGGTTTGGCTCCTGGCTATAGAAGTCAGAAGCCTCAGGTTTTTCCAGCCGAGGCCTGAAGCTGCATGACTGGGCCAGGGGCCGGTCCCCTTCTTGCAGCCTAGATCCTCCTGACACTTGGCAGGTTCGGGGTGTACGGGTGGCGCCTGCACTCGCCGTACTCCCCTAGGATCCCTTCTACAGAACAGAGCTTACTCCCTGCTCCCCTCCTGGGCCTCAGTCCTGGGCCCTTGAAGTGGAGCGGAGCTCCTACAGAGACTCTGCTCCCAGACTGTTCCTCTGAACCACACTCCTCAACTTCCTGCTCTTGTTAAGATGTCTACCTTTTTATATATCTACTGTATGAGTGCTCCCATAAACTACTTCCTTCACCCACACCCACTACTGGTTCCCCCTAACTTTGGGTTCCCCCCACCCCAGCCAGGGTCAGGGCTCAGCAGAAAACTACATTGCGTCTTGCCCCTCCTGCTGGCCTGGGGTAGTGTAGTGTTGGATGTAGGTGTTGGGGTTCCATGCAGCACTCCCTCCTTACCTGAGAGAAGGGAGACACCACACCTCTGGGTGAGGAGCAGTACCTCTGTGGCGACCAAACCCTCAGGGGCGCCACACTACTACATAGATGACTATGGAGATGCATTATACTTTATGGATGACTATGGGGCTGCATTATAGTACATGGATGATTATGGGCTGTGCATTATAATTTATGGATGACTATAGGGTGCATTATGTTTTATGGATGACTATGGGGTGCATTATATTTTATGGATGACTATGGGGGTGCATTATAGTACATGGATGACTATGGGCTGTGCATTATACGTTATGAATGACTATGGATTGTGCAATATCCTTATTGAAAAAAAACACCATCCTTATTGAAAAAATGACCAAGTATGCAATGGACCAGGCAACTGTTAGGTGGATTCATAACTGGCTTAGTGATCGGACTCAAAGGGTGGTTGTAAATGGCTTCACATCCAGCTGGATGAATGTCTCAAGTGGGGTACCACAGGGCTCCGTCCTGGGACCTGTATTGTTCAACATCTTTATCAATGATTTAGATGAAGGAATTGAGGGTAAACTGATTAAATTTGCTGATGACACAAAGCTAGGAGGGATAGCTAATACTAGAGAAGAGAGAGGGAAGATTCAAAAAGACCTAAATAAACTGGAGCAGTGGGCAGCAACCAACAGAATGGTTTTTAACAGGGAAAAATACAAAGTACTACATCTGGGCAATAAAAATGAAAAAAGCATATACAGAATGGGAGGAATAGAGCTAAGCAACAGTACATGTGAAAAAGACTTAGGTATACTAATAGATCATAGACTGAACATGAGTCAACAGTGTGATGCAGCAGCAAAAAAGGCAAATACAATTCTGGGATGTATTAACAGAAGCATACAGTCTAGATCACGTGAAGTCATTATCGGTCTTTACTCCTCTTTGGTCAGACCTCATCTGGAATACTGTGTACAGTTTTGGGCACCACATTTTAAAAAAGACATAGACAAACTGGAGCAAGTTCAGAGAAGAGCGACCAGAATGGTGACTGGTCTGCAAACCATGTCCTATGAGGAACGGTTGCAGGATTTGGGAATGTTTAGCTTGCAAAAAAGAAGACTGAGAGGAGACTTAATAGCTGTCTACAAATATGTCAAGGGCTGTCACATTGTAGAAGGATCATCTTTATTCTCATTTGCACAAGGAAAGACTAGAAGCAATGGGATGAAACTAAATGGGAGGAGACACAGATTAGATATTAGAAAAAACTTTTTGACAGTTAGGGTGATTAATGAGTGGAACAGGCTGCCAGGAGAGGTGTTGAGTTCCCCTTCAATGGACGTCTTCAAACAGAGGCTGGACAGAAATCTGTCTGAGATGATTTAGTGAATCCTGCTTTGAGCAGGGGGTTGGACCAGATGACCCAGGAGGTCCCCTCCAACTCTACCATTCTATGATTCTATGATTCTATATAATTTATGGATGACTATGGGGTGCACTATACTACATGGATGACTATGGGCTGTACATTATACTTTATGGAGGACTAATGGCTGTGTATTATATTATATGAAGGATATGGGCTGTGTATTATGCTAATATGGATGACTATGGGCTGTGCAGTGTATTATATGGAGGACTATGGGATGTATTATACAATATAAAGGACTATGAGATGTCCATTATACTTCTTCTTTGGAGCCCCGTGACTTTTACATACGCCCCTGATGAGCATAGTTTATTTTCTTCTATACATTAAAGAACAGTAGCAGAATGGGGAAAATGTACCAGGATGAGGGATATACTGTATATACCAGAATGGGCCCGGGATAAGGGACATATACCAGAATGGGCGATATAAATACCAGGATGGGGCCAGGATGAGGGACATATATACCAGGATGAGTGATATACAGTATATACCAGGATGGAGGACGCGCATATATATATATATATATATATAATATAATATAATATAATATAATATAATATAATATAATATAATAATTTATTCAAGATAGAAGGGGGACCCGGTCCAGATCTTGCACTTGGGCCCATACGACTCTAGTTACGCCACTGCATGCAGCTATAACCAGTCAGTCAAATGGGTACATACAGTACTGTGCAATATTTTTAAACAGGTATGGAAAACTGCTGCAAAACAACATCAAAGCATCAGGTACACTTGCATACAGTTTTGTGAAGGACCTCAACAAGGAGACTGTTCCCAATATCTTGGCTCACTAAAAAATAACCACAGATCTTCTGTGGATGTAGGCTTGGACAAAAATACTTCTGTCTCTCTATGTAATCCAAGACTGACTTGATGATTTTGAGATCAGTGTTCTGTGGGGGCCATATCATCACTTCCAGGTTCGTTGTTCTTTTTTATACTGTAGATAGTACTTAGTCACATTGGCTTTATGTTTGGAGTCATTGTCCTACTTGTTAGGAATTGTGGTTCTGTGCTCCCACCTGAGAATGGATCAAGTCCAGTGCTACGCTACTCCGGTTTGCAGGGGCCACCATTGTCCTGACTCTGCAGGCGAAGCTACTACGCATGCAGGAAAACCGCCTCAATCTTATGGAGCATCGCGCTCTGGAGTAGTAGGATTTGTGAGGACGCGGGATGCCGTATCTCCCGCTGATATAATGCCCGGTTAACATGGGATGCTGTGTTCCCCTGATTGCCAGGCAACACACGATACTGCGGTGTCTGGCACTAGGCAGTGGTGGGATTGGGTCCAAGCTGCTGTGCAAGTTAGCAGGGAGTGGTTGTCTTGGGATGATTGAGAGGTATTCAACACCTGATCATTAGGCGGGCTATTTAAACCTGTTCCCTGCTCAGTCCTTTGCTGTTTATTACAGTTTCAATGTGCTGTGGTGGTGAGGGGTGCTATCATTATTAGCTGTTATCTTTCCAGTGTTTTGTCTTAGGAGTCCTCTCTTTCCCTTTTAATTTTTACTAGGTGTTCTTATAGAGGTACCCACCTGGTTCTTGACTAGGCACCGGCCGTGTCACCAGACCCCAGCTGGCTGGCGACAGTGGGCCTGGGAAGGCTCTGCCAAAGTCCCCCTTCCATCACTGGGAGCTGAGTGAAAAGTGTTCCCGGTCCTAAAGAGCTCACCTAGCTGGGCAGCTTGCGCCAAGTGCGTCTGTCCCTGCGGATTTGCTGGTTTGGTGCCAGTCTTCCTGGGTCTTTCTGCGTTAGCGCATAACACTGCTGAATAATAAATTTAGAGCCAGTCAGACGCTTAACTGATGGTATTGCATGATGGATAATTATTAGTGTTGAGCGAGTATGTTCTGTTAACCCTTTCGGCGAGTATGCTTGGGCCGAGCACCGAGTAGTTACAGCTGCTCGGTGTTATGTTTAAATCACTCCCGTGTGCATGATTTGCGACTGTTTGACAGCTTTAGTACATGTAAGGAATGTCTATTTATTACACATTCCTCACATGTATTAAAGTTGTCATACTCGCCAAAAGTGTTAACAGGACATACTCGCTCAACACTAATAATTATCTGCTATATTTCTCTGCATTGAAGACACCATTCATGATGACCAAATCCCCAACTCCATTTGTTGAACTGGAGTTCCAAATATGCTAGGTCCCTCTGTAATGGTGTAGAACAGGGGTCCTCAAGCTACGGCCCGCGGGCCACATGCGGCCCGCGGAGGACTTTTATCCGGCCCGCCGGGCTGTGGGCAGAGGAGAGCGGTGTCAGCGCCCGCCCTTCCTCCCGCTTGCTCAGAGCCCCGGCAGCCCGATACTTACCTCTCCCCGTGCCTCCGCAGATCCGCTGTCTTCCTGGTCTGCGCTCCCTGTGACGTCTCAGGTCAGAGGGTGCGGTGACGTCTTTACACCGCGCCCTCCCCTGAGCCGTCACAGGGAGCGCAGTGCGGGACGTCACTGCCGCGACACTGGAGTCCGGACCTGAGCAGCGGCAGCAGGCAAGGAGGGAGGTGAGTATTGGATTTTTTTTTTTAATGTATGGAGGCATGGGACATAATATTAGGGGTGACATCCTGCCTGTGGCATTATATGGGGGGGTGACATCCTGCCTGTGGCATTATATGGGGGGGGGTGACATCCTGAACGGGGCATTATATGGGGGGGGTGACATCCTGAACGGGGCATTATATGGGGGGGGGTGACATGCTGCATGGGGCATTATATGGGGGGGTGACATGCTGCATGGGGCATTATATGGGGGGGTGACATCCTGAATGGGGCATTATATGGGGGGGTGACATCCTGAATGGGGCATTATATGGGGGGGTGACATGCTGCATGGGGCATTATATGGGGGGTGACATCCAGCATGGGGCATTATATGGGGGAGTGACATCCTGAATGGGGCATTATAAAGACAGGGGGGGTGATATCTTGCACGGGGCATTATATGGTGGGAGAAAGGGAAATCCTGCATGGGGCATAATAAGGGGGGAACAGCCTGCATAGGGCATTATAAGGGGGAAACAGCCTGCCTATTGAGGACCTATGCTGCCTATTGGGGACATTTACCTGCCTATTGGGGACCTATGCTGCCTATTTGGGACATTTACCTGCCTATTTGGGACATTTACCTGCCTATTGGGGACCTATGTTGCCTATTGGAAACATTTACCTGCCTATTTGGGACATTTACCTGCCTATTGGGGACCTATGCTGGCTATTGGGAACATTTACCTGCCTATTGGGGACATTTACCTGCCTATTGGGGACCTATGCTGCCTATTGGGTACATTTACCTGCCTGTTTGGGACATTTACCTGCCTATTGGGGACCTATGCTGGCTATTGGGAACATTTACCTGCATATTGGGGACATTTACCTGCCTATTGGGGACCTATGCTGCCTATTGGGTACATTTACCTGCCTGTTTGGGACATTTACCTGCCTATTGGGGACCTATGCTGCCTATTGGAATCATTTACCTGCCTATTTGGGACATTTACCTGCCTATTGGGGACCTATGCTGCCTATTGGGAACATTTACCTGCCTATTGGGGACATTTACCTGCCTATTGGGGACCTATGCTGGCTATTGGGTACATTTACCTGCCTATTGGGGACCTATGCTGCCTATTGGGGATATTTACCTGCCTATTGGGGATATTTACCTGCCTATTGAGGACCTATGCTGCCTATTGGGGACATTTACCTGCCTATTGGGGACCTATGCTGCTTATTGGGGATATTTACCTGCCTATTGGGGACCTATGCTGCCTATTGGGGACATTTACCTGCCTATTGGGGACCTATGCTGCTTATTGGGGATATTTACCTGCCTATTGAGGACCTATGCTGCCTATTGGGGACATTTACATGCCTATTGAGGACCTATGCTGCCTATTGGGCACAGTTACCTACCTATTGAAATACCGGTTGATTTAACTTTACTTGTTCTTCATTTAAATATTGTATTTGTTCCTGTATTGTTTTTTAACTACAAAATAAGATATGTGCAGTGTGCATAGTAATTTGTTCATAGTTTTTTTTAAAAACTATATTCCGGCCCTCCAATGGTCTGAGGGACCGTGAACTGGCCCCCTGTTTAAAAAGTTTGAGGACCCCTGGTGTAAAAGATGTCTGAACACCCTCTCTGAAGACTCCTGACTGTATAGTTAGTGTGACCTGTGGTTTTATGTGTTTTATCCTTATGTAGGCTCCAGTTTTCCTCTGTACAGGGGTGGACATGGTTAACTGTAGGGCCAGCCCATAGTTTGGGGAGGAGTAAGTGGGCACCAGGAGTTAGTTCCTGTTTTAATAGAGAGTCTGAGTAGAGCTGCAGAGAAGAAAGGACAACTTCAATCGGATCTAGCCATAATTTTGCGTTTGCGAAGAGCAAATGTGACACCCCAGGGGTCTGGTTGCCACAGTGATAGAGATATTACGTCTGAGAGCAGGTGGGAGGTCTCTTGGTCAGGGATCCTATGCATGCCACACCTCCTGCCCAGTCCTGGGAGGGGAAGAACTTCCCCTATATAAACCTGGGGCTGAGGCAGGGTTAGTGAGTAGAGAAGAAGCAGAGAAAAGAAGCAAATATAGGAAGAAACAACAGGAGCTCTGTGGGAGCAGTGTACAAGGAGTCAGGGGCTGGCAGCTGCAGAGCTCGCCCTGACCGAGAAGATTTCTTACCGGACCCGGAGTCCGAGGCTGTGGGGACTAACTCCTGCCCAGCAGCAGAATCCGTCAGGCAGGGGATTCCAGGTCCTCTGGCCAAGAAACCTGAAGGCACGGTCACACGCATGGGACCAGCACCGCCATCGTGGAGCGGAAGCTACTAGAAGGCCCCGAGTCACCGGCCATACGGGTGAGCACCACACGGCACACTCAGGGACGTGGGCTACTTTTACCCGCCTCTAGCAAGGTAGCCAGAAGAGTACAGTTAGTTTGGGAGGCCTACAACTCCGCCTGGCCAGGGGAGATTCCATCTGCTCAAGGACTGACCAGGCCCCAATCGCTAGCCAGTACTCCGGGAGGGTCTATCTTTGTCACCAGTAAAGACCCTGAACTACACAGTACCGTCTCCGAGTGGTTCCTGCTACCCCCATCATCCACGTCGGCTGCCCTGAGGCCATACCCCTCCCGTTGGGGGTTATACTATCACGCTGCACAATCCTACCACCGGCCTCAGCGGTCTGCCCTGCAGCAGCAGCTCCCTGGCTGCACTCAACGGGTGGCGTAGTCATCTAACATCTACTGCTAAAACATCGCCGCTTAGTCTGACTCCCTGGGCACGGACCGGATCACCGCCACGAGACTACAACCCTCAACAGATCCGGCTCCGGGTAAGCTCCCGCGTGCGCAACGCTGCGCGACACAGGCCCAGGGGCGCGTCAACTTTGGCGTAGTCGGCAGGATCTCGTGCCCGCAACCACCGGGTACTGCGTGCCTGAAAAAGAGACTTTTCAAACTTACCTTCCGGCGCCATCTTCAGCCTTCTTCCCGCCATCAGTGAAGTTTCCCGCCATCCGGCGCCATCTTCTGCCTTCTTCCCGCCATCCGTGGAGTTTTCCCGCCATTGGACGCCATCTTGAGGACGCCGCGCGGGAAGAAGAGGGGGCGTGGACTCCGAAAGCGCGCGAGAACTGAAGCCCCGCCTCACGTCCGGACGTTGCGTAAGGTCCTGGAAGGAGCCCAGCAGACGCCGACGTCACAAGAGCGCGACGGAAGGTCCTCAACCCTGACGATCCACTGCGGAGCCGCGGCCTACGGAAGAGGATCATCGCAAGGTAGGCCACGGTCCACTAGGGGGGAGGAAGATGTCGGATACGGAGGAGAGCTTCACTGCCTCAACCCCTGCCAGCGCTACCGCTGCTGCAGTTATGCCCTTCACCATGCCCTATATCCCGGGAGCAGCTTGGCTACCCCAGTACTCAGGGGAGTCACATACCCTGCATGACTTTAGAGAAAAGCTGGATAGCCTCTTCCAGGTGTACCCCCTCACAGAAGAGCAAAAAGTGAGCATCCTGGTGGCCCAACTAACCGGGGCAGCCAAAAGGGAAGTAAAATCCTGGCCACCTGGGAGGAATACTGTCGCAGGGATACTAACCCGGCTGAAGGACACCTTTGATACCCGCACCTCAGCCGAGATTAAGCTTAGATTCTACGGGTGCAAGCAGCGAGCGCATGAGAGTATAAGGGACTATGCACTAAACCTACAAGAGGCCCTGAGGGCCATTAAGCAGACCGACCCTGATGGAGTGGGAAACGAGGACAGGCTGTTGACCGAACAGTTTATAGAGGGACTATATTGTAATACCCACCGAACCCAGTTGCGGGCAATGGCCTTACAGGATCCCCATCTGGGCTTTGCACAGTTCAAGGACAGAGCCATCCGGGTGCTCCGAGAACCGGCACCGGGTGGCGTTGTGACCCACAGGCGCCCTGCTATCACTTACCACCAGGAGGCGGCGCCCTTGTCGGCGGGGCCTGTGGGAGCTGATGCGCAGGCTTTGGACAATGACCCGGCTCCAGACCTACACCATCAGGTCCAAGAGCTAGCTAAGAGCGTTGCTGCGCTAACCCGAACTGTGCAGTCTTTACAGGCTTCCACCCCAGGGAAGATCCAGCTGGCATCCGGACCGGAGGACATCCCGTGGCGTCGACCAAGGAGGACCCCACCGGCCAGAGGAAGACCCAGTGACCGATACAGCGAGGACGGACGACCCATCTGCCGCCGCTGCAATCAACCCGGACATATGGCAAGGTACTGTTCTTTAAACGGGCACAACCTGGGGTAGAGGGCCAACCCCCAGGAAAAAGATCACCAGGCCCATCGAACTGGCGCGACAGATATGTGGGAGGACGTCCAGTCTTGCCTGTGGTACTGGATGGCATTCCCATGAGTGCCCTACTGGACACCGGGTCACAGGTCACCACCATCCCGTACGTGCTCTTTAAGCAGTACTGGAATGACTCGGATATTACCCGCTACCCTGACGACGACTTGAGTATCATCGCCAGCAATGGCCAGCCCGTGCCACAGATCGGATTTAAAGAGGTGACCATCAAAATCGGAAGAGTCGAACTGGCAGCACAGGGACTGATCATTGTAGATATTGACAAACATGAGAGTCACCCAAAAATAACTCTGGGAACTAATGTAATTGAAAATTGTCTTGCAGAGGTGATTTTCCTTCTACAGCAGGTTGCCAAGAACGCCAGCGCCGGCGAGCAGCGGGTGCTCCAGAAAGAGATCCGGGCACTGATGCGACGGCAACAGGTGGAACTCTCCGGCGGTGAGATTGGTAGTGTAAGAATGTGTGACCCTTTTCCTATTGCCATGCCCCCAAAAAGTGAAATGATGATTTGGTGCCGGGCAGCTATTGGTCTGAGAGGTAGGGATTACCAGGCAATGGTAGAACCAGTTTACTCAGACAGTAGGCCCACCATTTTGACAGCCCGGGGGGTGGTTGATGTACGCCATGGGAGGGTGCCCGTTCGCATAATAAATATCGGGGAGAGGGAAGTGTACCTGCCCCGGTATGCCACGCTAGCCAAATTATATACCATTAACCAAAATTCTATACAATCTGTGGAACCCTTGCCTCCATCTCACCCGGAGGAAGGTAACGGCTCTAAGAAAAACATGGAGGACTGGTGTCAGCAACTACATCTAGGTACTGACTCCACTCCCTCACACCAGAAACAAGGAGTCTATCGGGTGGTTCAAGAGTACGAGAGAGTGTTCAGTAAACACCCGTTAGACTTCGGGCGAGTCAAGGGGGTAGAACACCACATCCCCACGGGAGACCATCCTCCTATAAAAGAGAGGTATCGACCCGTACCCCCTGCCCACTACCAACACGCTAAGGGGATGCTTAGAGACATGAAGGAGGCTGGGGTGATCAGGGATAGCTGTAGCCCCTGGGCAGCTCCACTAGTCTTAGTCCGAAAGAAAGACAACACCATGAGGATGTGTGTAGATTACCGGAAAATCAACCGTATCACACACAAGGATGCGTACCCCTTACCAAGGATAGAGGAGTCATTGGCTGCTTTAAGATCTGCTAACTTCTTCTCTACCTTGGATCTCACTAGCGGGTACTGGCAGGTTCCTGTAGCAGAGGCGGACCGGGAGAAGACTGCATTCACCACCCCGATGGGACTTAGTGAGTTCACCTGCATGCCGTTCGGACTCTGCAACGCACCAGGAACCTTCCAACGATTAATGGAGTGCTGTCTGGGCCACAGAAACTTCGAGACGGTCCTGTTGTACCTGGACGATGTCATCGTATATTCTAAGACTTATGAGGACCACCTGAAACACCTGGCGGAGGTGTTCGAAGCTCTGGCGAGTTACGGCCTAAAGGTGAAACCCTCCAAGTGTCACCTCCTGAAACCAAAGGTGCAGTACCTGGGACACGTGGTGAGCGCTGACGGAGTGGCTCCCGACCCTGATAAGATCACCGCAATTAAGGAATGGCCAAGCCCCTCCAGCGTAAAAGAAGTGCGGCAGTTCCTCGGGTTGGTAGGCTACTACCGAAGGTTTATTCCCGGTTTCACCAGAAAGGCAGCACCTATGCAGGACCTCCTGATAGGCCAGTCCCGGAAGGCCAAGAACCAGAAGCCACCCTTCAAATGGGAGGAGCTGGAAGAAGAGTCCTTCCGCCAGCTGAAGATGGCCCTCACGGGGGATGAAATCCTGGCGTACCCGGATTATAGCCAGCCCTTTATCCTCTACACCGACGCCAGTAACATCGGGCTAGGAGCCGTACTGTCCCAGATTCAGCAGGGGAAAGAACGAGTAATCGCCTACGCCAGCCGAAAACTGCGACCCACCGAAAGGAACCCCGAGAATTACAGCTCATTTAAGCTAGAGTTCCTGGCCGTGGTATGGGCAGTCACCGAGCGCTTTAAGCATTACCTCGCTTCTTCCCGGTTCACCGTGTACACGGATAACAACCCGTTGACACACCTGGACACGGCAAGACTCGGTGCCCTGGAGCAGAGGTGGATGGCCCGTCTGTCCAACTACGAGTTCACAATCAAATACCGGGCAGGACGCTCCAATACCAACACGGACGCCCTGTCCAGGATGCCCAACCTGCCGGACGGAGGAGAAGATCCGGAGGGACTGGAAGAAGTTGAACTCCCTGCGTTCCACCGTCATGGGACTATCCAGTATTCCCACCGGGTAAGGAGTAAGCAGGCTGCTACGTTGAACCCCTTACCCCACTACAACTGGGCAGAAACGCAAGACAGCGACCCTGCCGTCCGACTGGTGAAGGAGATGCTGACTCGGCCGGAGGCTCGCCTTGAATCAGACGCTCCGGAGGAAGCCAAACAACTATGGGCAGAGAAGAGTCGACTGTTCCTTTACAAAGGGAAGTTGTGCCGCAGAATGGTTAACTCCCGGACGCATGAATTACTCTGGCAAGTAGTGGTGCCACGAAGAGACGCAGCCATGGTGATGGAGGCATACCACGACGGAGCTGGACACTTCGGGTGGAAGAAGCTGGAGTTCCTGCTGCGCGAGCGGTTCCACTGGGTAGGCATGAGGGGAACCATCGAGAAGTGGTGCAGAGACTGTGGCCCGTGCAACCTGAGAAGGAAGGACCGTGCCAGCCAGAAGACTCCCCTGCAGTCCATCGTCACCCGGCAACCGTTGGAACTGGTAGCCTTGGATCATGTAAAGCTGACCCCAAGCAGAAGTGGCTACGTCTACGCGTTAACCATCGTGGATCATTACTCCCGGTTCTTGGTTGTCGTCCCCGTCAAGGACTTAACGGCTCAAACAGCAGCTAGAGCCTTCCAGCAGCACTTCTGCCGTCCACACGGGTACCCGGACCAAGTGCTGACGGACCAGGGACCTGCCTTTGAAGCGGAGGTCTTCCAGGAATTTTGCAATCTGTATGGCTGCCGGAAGATAAGGACGACACCCTACCATCCGCAAACTAATGGACTTTGTGAAAAAATGAACCAGGTGGTAATGGATCTTCTAAAAACGTTGCCTCTGGAAGAACGCAGTCTGTGGCCTGAGAAGTTGCCCGATCTGGTGGACCTATACAACCACATCCCGGTAGGTTCCACCAACTGTACCCCGGCTTACCTAATGAGGGCGAGACCTGGTAAGTTACCTGTTGACCTGGAAATGGGAGTCCTGACACCCGAGGACACTTCACCAGAACCGGAAAGTACAGGAGAGCGTGGAGCGAAGTCTCTGTCAGGCTAGGGAAAGACAAGAGAAAACTTACAACCAATATGCTCCCGCCATTCCCCTGGTACCCGGAGAGCAGGTCTTAAAGAGGAAAAGACGGCTCCACAAGTTGGACGACCAGTGGGAGAAGGACCCGTACACCGTACTGCCCTCAAGCCACGATAACCCGAAGGTCTGTACCATCAGTAAAGACGGAGGGGAAACCACAGCCATTGTATCCCGGGACCACCTGAAGAAGTGTCCCGAACAACTGAGGAACCCTGAAGAGGAACAAGAAGACCATCGACCCGTAGAGGAAAGGGAAGATATGGTTAGTACTGTGCTCGGGGACTTCCCTCGGTCTTGGACTCAAGTCAATGGTGCAGTTGTGGTACCCGTACTCACCTTCCTCCAACCGTCATCCCAAGCACCTACGGAGCAACGGGTAGAGCTGGAAGAACAGCCGGTCCAGGAGGCAGAAGACCCCACACCCGCAGACCAGGAGGATCAATCCTCTGCTTGCAGTGAGCCTGCCATATCCCTAGTGAGCCAGGGAACTCGTAGACAGCTGCCCAGTTTACCCTTGACAGCTCCTACACCCTGTAGTTCGGGGCCAGACAGTCAGCTCCGTAGGTCCACCAGAGCCACTAGAGGCCAGTTACCCGCACGCTGGAGGATTTAAAGTGTATAAATTGTTTTATTTATGTTTACCTGTGTATTGTTGCTTGTGTATAATTTTGTGTTTCTAGTTATTTTTAGGAGTCCTTGGTGGATCTTCCGGGAATCCTTGTACAATTAGTTGGAGCGTAACCCAGGATGGACTAGAGACTGTTAAGGACTCGGGGCAAGACAGACCCCTACCTGGTTACGTCTCCCTGTTTTGGTGAAATGGACACCTTTGTTTTCTTCAAAACTGCACCCGGTTGCGGACACGCCGTAACCATCTTTATGTGTTTTTCTTATTGTATTATTATTGTTTATACCTTGTTATGTTTTTCTAAAAATATGTTTAGTCCCGGAGTACTAAATTTCACTAGGGGGGAATGTGACACCCCAGGGGTCTGGTTGCCACAGTGATAGAGATATTACGTCTGAGAGCAGGTGGGAGGTCTCTTGGTCAGGGATCCTATGCATGCCACACCTCCTGCCCAGTCCTGGGAGGGGAAGAACTTCCCCTATATAAACCTGGGGCTGAGGCAGGGTTAGTGAGTAGAGAAGAAGCAGAGAAAAGAAGCAAATATAGGAAGAAACAACAGGAGCTCTGTGGGAGCAGTGTACAAGGAGTCAGGGGCTGGCAGCTGCAGAGCTCGCCCTGACTGAGAAGATTTCTTACCGGACCCGGAGTCCGAGGCTGTGGGGACTAACTCCTGCCCAGCAGCAGAATCCGTCAGGCAGGGGATTCCAGGTCCTCTGGCCAAGAAACCTGAAGGCACGGTCACACGCATGGGACCAGCACCGCCATCGTGGAGCGGAAGCTACTAGAAGGCCCCGAGTCACCGGCCATACGGGTGAGCACCACACGGCACACTCAGGGACGTGGGCTACTTTTACCCGCCTCTAGCAAGGTAGCCAGAAGAGTACAGTTAGTTTGGGAGGCCTACAACTCCGCCTGGCCAGGGGAGATCCCATCTGCTCAAGGACTGACCAGGCCCCAATCGCTAGCCAGTACTCCGGGAGGGTCTATCTTTGTCACCAGTAAAGACCCTGAACTACACAGTACCGTCTCCGAGTGGTTCCTGCTACCCCCATCATCCACGTCGGCTGCCCTGAGGCCATACCCCTCCCGTTGGGGGTTATACTATCACGCTGCACAATCCTACCACCGGCCTCAGCGGTCTGCCCTGCAGCAGCAGCTCCCTGGCTGCACTCAACGGGTGGCGTAGTCATCTAACATCTACTGCTAAAACATCGCCGCTTAGTCTGACTCCCTGGGCACGGACCGGATCACCGCCACGAGACTACAACCCTCAACAGATCCGGCTCCGGGTAAGCTCCCGCGTGCGCAACGCTGCGCGACACAGGCCCAGGGGCGCGTCACAGACATACTAGGGAATACATTTCAGCATTCAAGTAACAGTGGCAGCAGTACTCCATACCAAAGGCAAGTTGGGGCACACACTGAAAAATAAATCATTTTAAAGCTAGTCTCAGTGTTAGCCAGACCTGGAGGTCTTTGTGAAGAAATATGGGATCAGTCAGGCTGGTACAATGGTCACAGCGCAATACATCGACCCATGTAGCCCTGTACTGGGAATATGAAGGCCCTCGGTGGAGCTTGTTGTTCATTTGCAAAGTTCTACACAAGTATTGCGCCACCGTCCTCAACCATCAAATGTGAACCTCTGTC
This sequence comes from Phyllobates terribilis, assembly GCF_046119375.1. Lineage (NCBI taxonomy): Eukaryota > Metazoa > Chordata > Amphibia > Anura > Dendrobatidae > Phyllobates > Phyllobates terribilis. The sequence continues at coordinate 2,524,127 of NW_027363003.1, read as the reverse complement.
ATACTATACAGATGAAAGTTTAAAGCATTATTCCTGCTACCCATTGTACATTTTTTCCAGACCTAGTAAATGAGAGTTTATTTTCGGAAACATGTCTGTCTTCTTCTTTGCGGAGTTAAAGAGTCCCAGTGTCTCACCAACTGTGGCAGAACATAGTCTGAAGGTGCCATCAGCTGAATCCGTAATATGTGCACACAACGAGGAACCCCTTGTCTCGTCCCTTACACCTTCACCATACTTCATTGTTGCTTGCAGACCCTCTATATTGTTCCACTCTCCAGCCCTTTGACAAACTAACTGTCTTCTGTGAACGGCAAATATTTCACATTTTTGCTCATTAGTCCATAGCCAAGGCTGACATTTTTCGGCACCCTTGTTTCTATGACTAAGATATTGTTTTTGATTACAATTCTTCCTTGAAGACCACTTCTGGCCAGAACTTTGGATGGGATGGGAGCATTTTTGTGCCAGCTCTGTGCTCAGGCTTGGACTGGCCGACAGGAGAATCCTCCAGTGGACCCCTGTGCAGAGTGGCCACCACCCTTTTATATGAGCAGTACTTGGCACAATAAACTTTACTCACTATGTGCAGACAAAGGTAGCATCTTATTCATTTACCAATCTACCCAGTTCATGGTTATATAAATTTGTGATTGAGGATAATGTCACATTTGCATGTAGTTGAGAAGTGGGGCCCTAAAGTTGGACAGTGGGGGTCTCTGGCACCAGTCAGACACTGCTTGTGTCTCTTGTATTCGGTGTCTCTGTGTCCCGGTCTTCAGTCTTCAAGCAGGTAGTTTGTTGTGTAGGACATACACTATTTTAGTGCCCTTCCCCCATCACAGAGATTGGTCTCCATAAGGATGTGTGCCCACGATGCATTTTTAAACTTTTCCGCAGCAGCAAAAACGCTGCAGAAACGCTTAAAAAACGCATGGTAGAAGGCCTGCCATGGTCCCCAATGATAATCCGCATGTGCTGTGCACATGCTGCGGAAATTTCCACTGCGGATTATCATTGCGGAAAAAAACGCAGCACTACCAATTATTTTGCGGAAGTGCTGCGTTTTCGCCGCCATTTACTTGCATTAGATCGCATGGATTACGCATCACTGTATATGTAGATGCGCATTCCATGCGTTCTAATGTGTGGATCGTACCCAGGTCTAGAGAAGAGGAGACTCTCCTCCGGACCCTTGTACCATAGAAAATTGTAAAAAAAAATGAATAAAATAAGTATATATTTATTTTTTACCTTCTGGCGGCCCCCGATGAGCTCCTCCTCTCATGCCGGCAGTTCGATGGACTGAAGGAATTGCGCTGACGTCATAGTCATGTGACGGGTCACGCGACACTGACGTCGGCAGGTCCTTCAGTGTAACATGATCTGCCGGCAGCCGGGACGGTGAAGCTAGACACCGGGGGCCATCAGAAGGTAAGTAAATATTTATTTTTTGACATTCTCTTGGGTCACACTATATAAATCCATGCTGGTTGCATGGATTTATATAGTGTGACCAAGTTGTCAAGCACTTTCCAAGTGATGCTAAAATCGCTTGGAAAGCACTTGTCAAACCGCATGCGGAAATGCATGTGAAGAACGCTTCACATCCGCATGTCCCTGGCAGGAAAAACGCATGTACAATCCGCATGTACAATCCGCATGTACAATCCGCACGTACAATCCACATGCGTTTTTTCTGCCAGGGGAGATGCAGAAACGCTCAGGAAAAATCCGGAGCATTTCTGCATTGTGGGCACATTGTTAGAACCCTCCTGTTAGTTTTTGCTATCTTGTGTTTTGCAGTCACGTGACGATCTACCTATATATTCCAGCTCCTCCCTTCTGGCTTTGCTGGACTTCAGTGTTGTTTGACTGTTTTGCTAGCCTGGTGCTTCTGTGCCTTTCTCTGTTTGCTTGGTCCTCTTGGACCTCTAGTACTTTTTGTCAGTTTGTCTTTTGTGTTCTACAACAATTTCTGTTTAGGAGGTGTCCCATTTTTGTCCCAGTCCTTAGTTCTTTAGGGACCCCTACCTTAATTCTATAGGTCTTCGTTCAGACTAGCCGAGGACGAAGGTGGGTCTGTTCACTAGGAACAGGCAGCCCGCTACATCGTAGGGATTCAGCTTAGTCTTACTGTAGGGACAGCTTTCCCCTATCTTTCCTTAGTTCTTCTTGCAGATCACAACAGTAAGTCCAGCCCAAAAAAAAAACTAAAAGGAAAGAAATTCAGGGATCAGTATGGTTTCCGTCCAGGAGTTGGCTCAACGCGTGCAAGGATTGTCTCTGGAGGTGGCCGAGCTTCAGCAACACGTGAGTAGCTGTCCTGGAGCGCATTTTGTGGAACCAAAGGTAGGACTGCCTGATGTTTTTTATGGTAAACAGCAAGATTTTTTTCCTTTAAAAATGCTTATTTGTTATATTTTCGTTTGAGACCAAGTTCCTCTGGGAATGAATCACAGCGCATTGGTTTTATTATGTCACTTTTGCGCAAAGAACCACAGGGTTGGGCCTTTTCCCTCCAGCCTAATGATCCGTGTTTAAATTCTGTTGAAGAATTTTTTTCTGCTATGGGGCTATTATATGACGATCCTGATCGAATCTCATCTGCTGAATCAGAACTTAGACGTTTGAATCAGGGGTCTGATGATGTTGAAAATTATTTCACACACATCAGGAGATGGGCTTCAGAAGTTAAGTGGAATGATTCGGCGCTTAGATGTTTATTTCTTGCTGGTCTGAGTGAAAGGGTTAAGGATTTGCTAATTGCATTCCCTGCACCTGAGACTCTGCAGGAGGCTATGCAGTTAGCTGTTCGTATAGACAGGAGACTGAGGTGCAGGCTCAATGACGTAAAGACTCCTGTAATGTCAGGTCCTAGTCCCCAGAAAATCTGCACTGACGGCGGGGAACCGATGGAGGTTGGGGAGATGTCACTCCACTCTCAGGAAAAAGACTGGAGATTCGCTGAGGGATTGTGTCTTTATTGTGGTAAAGGTGACCATTTGATTAAGTATTGTGAGCGTCATTTAAGTAAAGAAAAAAAAAGGTCAGTTACGCCCGTATAGCTTGTTTATGCTCTGCAAGAGTATTTCTTTCTGGGAGTACTACTCTGCAGGGAGATTTGATTGAATTTCAGGTATTTGTGGATTGTGGTTCAGCACTTAATGTGATTGATAAAGGGTTTTTGGAAAACCTTAAATTGAAATCCAAACCTTTGTCATCACTTATTTCTGTGGTTGCAATTGATAACACTCCTTTGAACTGTATTACTCACAAGGTTGCAGTATTTTCTCGCACTATCAATGGAGTTCACCAAGAAATTTTGGACTTGGTTGTTTTGGATAATTTACCCTCTCCAGTTGTTCTAGGATTGCCTTGGTTAAAACTGCACAATCCTTTATTGGACTGGTCTACTAATGTGATTAAGTTTTGGAGTCCGAAGTGCTATGATAAATGTTGTAATGGTCGCTCTGCGGCTGTGGAAAAAGTGGAATTACCTGTACCTATTCAAGATTTTTGGAGGGTTTTTTTGGAGGAGTCGCAAGTTTTACCTCCTCATAGGGATTATGATTGCGCCATTGAGTTTGTTCTGGGTGCTACTCTTCCCAAAAGTCGCTTGTTTAAACTGACTATCCCTGAAAGAAAGGCCTTGGAGGAGTACAAAGAGACTAGCCTGGTTGCTAGTCACATTAGACCTTCTAAGTCGCCTGTGGCAGTCGGATTCTTCTTTGTTAAAAAAAAGGACGGCGGTTTATGTCCATGTCTGGATTTTCGTGAAATAAGATTACCGTACGCAATTCCTACCCGTTACCGTTAATTCCTGACTTGTTTAACCAGTTAGTGGGAGACAAGTGGTTCTCCAAAATTGATCTCCGGGGGGCATACAATTTGTTACGTGTGAAGGAGGGTGATGAATGGAAAACTGCTTTTAACACTCCGGTAGGTCATTTTGAAAATCTGGTGATGCCTTTTGGTCTTACCAATGCACCTGCATTTTTTCAGAACCCTATTAATGACATCCTGAGACCTCTGATTGGTAAGAATGTGGTTGTGTATTTGGATGACATTTTGATTTATTCACCAGATCTGGAGTCCCATTGGCAGAGTGTACGTGAAGTTTTGCAGTTATTGGGTGATATTTCACTCTTTGCTAATCTGGAGAAATGTGAGTTTGCTGTGCAGAAAATTTGTTTTTTGGGCTACATTGTCTCCAGCGATTGCTTTGAGATGGACCCTGTGAAGGTTCAGGCTGTGCAGGAATGGCCTAGGCCTATTGGTTTGAAATCTATACAGAGATTTTTGGGTTTTGCCAATTATTACAGGAAATTCATTAAGAATTTTTCTGTAATTGTTAAACCTCTAACCGATCTCACCAGGAAAGGTGCGAATACGGCCCAGTGGACTACTGAGGCCATTGAAGTTTTTGAGTATCTCAAAGAGAGGTTCAGTTCTGCCCCTATCCTTATGCAGCCTGATGAGACCAAGCCTTTTTTGGTCGAGGTCGATGCTTCATCGGTGGGGGTCGGAGCAGTTTTGTCTCAGGAGAACAAGGGTGGAGTACATCCTTGTGCCTTCTTTTCGAAAATTTTTTCGGAAACCGAACTGAATTATGATGTTGGAAATCGGGAGCTGCTGGCTATTAAACTCGCGTTTGAACATTGGCGTCATTTTTTGGAAGGCGCTAGATTTCCTATTCAGGTTTTCACAGATCATAAGAATTTGATTTATCTGGATGCTGCCAAGCGCTTGAATGCCCGTCAAGCTAGGTGGGCACTTTTTTTTTCTCGGTTTCATTTTTCTGTTACCTATTTCCCTGGTACTAAGAATGTTAAAGCCAATGCTTTATCTCGCAGCTTCTCTCCTACGGTCGGTGCCGAGGAGGAGGAGAGCATTTTACAGAAAGGAGTTGTGGTGGCGGCTTTGGACTCTGTTTTGGAGAATGGGATTCTGAAAGCTCAAGATGATGCTCCATCTAACACTCCCCATGGGAGGTTGTTCGTGCCTGGAGCCTTTAGGAGAGATTTGTTTGTGGAGTGTCATGAGTCTCTGTTGGCAGGTCATCCAGGAATTTCGGAGACTAAGAGACTGATCAGTCGCAGTTTTTGGTGGCCTGGATGGCAGAAGGAAGTCATCAAGTGAGTGTGTCAGTGTACTGTGTGCGCTAGGTCAAAGGCTTCACATACTCCTGCTGCGGGGTTGCTTTGCCTTCTGGATGTTCCTAGTGCGCCTTGGACGCATCTCACTATGGATTTTATTACTGATCTTCCTGTGTCCGAGGGTTTTACTGTCATCTGGGTGGTCGTGGACCGTTTTAGTAAGATGTGTCATTTGGTTCCATTCATTAAGTTGCCCTGCGCCAAGACACTCGCTAAGGCATTTGTTAAGGAGATTGTCAAGCTCCATGGTGTTCCCACGGATATTGTTTCTGATAGAGGACCTCAGTTTGTGGCTTGCTTTTGGCGTGCTTTTTGTGCAGGTTGGGAGTCCATTTGTCATTTTCGTCTGGTTATCATCCTGAGTCTAATGGACAGACTGAAAGAAAGAACCAGGATGTTGAGCAGTTTTTGCGTTGCTTTGTGGCGGACAATCAAGAGGTGTGGTCGGAGTTTCTGCTTCTCGCAGAATTTGCTCTTAACAGTCATACATCCTCCTCTGCTGGGTGTTCTCCTTTTTTTTTGTTGTACTGGGAGACATCCGTCTTTTGGTTCTTTCTCCAAATTGGGGTCGGCGGTGCCGGAGGAGGAGAATTTTTCCGGTGATTTAGAGAGAGTTTGGACTAATGTACGTTGTAACCTTCAAGAGGCTAACAAAAAGTCCAAGAAGTATTTTGACAGGAAACGTAAAGAGGTTTTGTTTACTGTGGGTGACATGGTTTGGTTGTCCTTGAAGAACCTGCGTTTGAGGATTCCCTCTAAAAAACTGGGTCCTAAGTTTGTGGGTCCATTTAAAGTGCTTCAGGTTGTTAACCCACCTGCTGTTAGGTTGGATGTCCCTACTTCCTGGAAGATTAATCCTGTATTTCATGTTTCCTTCTTGAAAAAGGCTGACGTATCTAATAGGGACGCCACTGTCACAGTTCCTCCTGTGGTGGAAGACGGCGAATATGAAATTTCTCGTATTTTGAATTCTAGATGGCATAGAGGGAAATTACAGTATCTTGTCTCCTGGAAGGGTTTCGGTCCCGAAGACTACTCCTGGGTAAGGACGGATGATGTCTCTGCTCCTAGGCTAGTTAAAGCTTTCCACAGGAGGTTTCCTCAAAGGCCTGGGCCTGGAGGATCAGGAGGATCCTCATAGAAGAGGGGGTTCTGTTAGAACCCTCCTGTTAGTTTTTGCTATCTTGTGTTTTGTGGCCACGTGACCACCTGCCTATATATTCCAGCTCTGCCCTTCTGGCTTTGCTGGACTTCAGTGTTGTTTGACTGTTTTGCTAGCCTGGTGCTTCGGTGCCTAGCTCTGTCAGTTTGCTTGGTCCTCTTGGACCTCTAGTACTTTTTGTCAATTTGTCTTTTGTGTTCTACAACAATTTCTGTTTAGGAAGTGTCCCATTTTTGTCCCAGTCCTTAGTTCTTTAGGAGCCCTTCCTTAATTCTATAGGTCTTCGTTCAGACTAGCCGAAGAAAAAAGTGGGTCTGTTCACTAGGAACAGGCAGCCCGCTACATCGTAGGGATTCAGCTTAGTCTTACTGTAGGGACAGCTTTCCCCTATCTTTCCTTATTTCTTCTTGCAGATCATAACACACATAGCCTTACTTTGTTATTTAGATAGACAGATAGATAGAGGGCTGCCACCAGGAATTTCAGGGCCCAATATTGGCAACATTTTCAAGCTCCCTTGAGACTCCGCCCAGGCTCCACCCCAGCTCCACCTCCACCCCTCGAAACTTCCACAGTCCCACCACCAAATATTGGAAAAACTCCACTTCTGCACCACGCCCTCACCAATCACAGATTTACAGTTCCCACTCAACCATATATCACATACATAGCCAGCAACTTTTGTTTTGGCCAAAAGATTTTTTTAATCAACCACCACGACAAGTTAGACTCTTTTGGCTGGGCCCTACTTTACTCTAACCTATTAAACCTTTCTTAAAATATCCAATACTCTTTTTAGGTATATTTTTATTTCTTTTTCTTTAAAGGAATGTGTCACATACATTTTTTAAAATGACTAATAATATCACATTCAAGGAACAAAAACCATCACACCATAGCCGGACCACAATTTACCATCACATAGTCACCAAATAATACCACATACAAGGTATACTGCCACACCATGACCAGACCACATATTACCACCACATAGTGATCAAATAATAGCACATACAAGGAAAAAATACCGCCACACCATGGCCAGACCACATATTACCACCACATAGTGATCAAATAATACCACATACAAGGAAAAAATACCGCCACACCATGGCCAGACCACATATTACCACCAAATGGTCACCAAATAATACCACATATACACTGTGTGCAGAATTATTAGGCAAATAAGTATTTTGATCACATGATAATTTTTATACATGTTGTCCTACTCCAAGCTGCATAGGCTTGAGAGCCAACTACCAATTAAGTAAATCTGGTGATGTGCATCTCTGTAATGAGGAGAGGTGTTGACTAATGACATCAACACCCTATATAAGGTGTGCTTAATTATTAGGCAACTTCCTTTCCTTTGGCAAAATGGGTCAGAAGAGAGATTTGACGGGCTCTGAAAAGTCCAAAATTGTGAGATGTCTTGCAGAGGGATGCAGCAATCTTGAAATTTCCATACTTTTGAAGCGTGATCACCGAACAATCAAGCGTTTCATGGCAAATAGCCAACAGGGTCGCAAGAAGCGTGTTGGCCAAAAAAGGCGCAAAATAACTGCCCATGAATTGACGAAAATCAAGCGTGAAGCTGCCAAGATGCCATTCGCCACCAGCTTTGCCATATTTCAGAGCTGCAACGTTACTGGAGTATCAAAAAGCACAAGGTGTGCGATACTCAGGGACATGGCCAAGGTAAGGAAGGCTGAAAAACGACCACCTTTGAACAAGAAACATAAGATAAAATGTCAAGAATGGGCCAAGAAATATCTTAAGACTGATTTTTCAAAGGTTTTATGGACTGATGAAATGAGAGTGACTCTTGATGGGCCAGATGGATGGGCCAGAGGCTGGATCAGTAAAGGGCAGAGAGCTCCACTTCGACTCAGACGCCAGCAAGGTGGAGGTGGGGTACTGGTATGGGCTGATATAATCAAAGATGAACTTATGGGACCTTTTCGGGTTGAGGATGGAGTGAAGCTCAACTCTCAGACCTACTGCCACTTTCTGCAAGACAACTTCTTCAAGCAGTGGTACAGGAAGAAGTCGGTATCGTTCAAAAAAAACATGATTTAAATGCAGGACAATGCTCCCTCACATGCATCCAACTACTCCACAGCGTGGCTGGCCAGTAAAGGTCTAAAAGAAGAAAAAATAATGACATGGCCCCCTTGTTCATCTGATCTGAACCCCATAGAGAACCTGTGGTCCATCATAAAATGTGAGATCTACAGGGAGTGAAAACAGTACACCTCTCGGAACAGTGTCTGGGAGGCTGTGGTGGCTGCTGCACGCAATGTTGATCGAAAACATATCAAGCAACAGACAGAATCTATGGATGGAAGGCTGTTGAGTGTCATCATAAAGAAAGGTGGCTATAATGATCACTAATTTTTTTGGTTTTTGTTTTTGCATGTCAGAAATGTTTATTTCTAAATTTTGTGCACTGATATTGGTTTACCTGGTGAAAATAAACAACTGACATAGGATTATATTTGGTTTTTATTAAGTTGCCTAATAATTCTGCACAGTAATAGTTACCTGCACACACAGATATCCTCCTAAGATAGCCAAATCTAAAAAAAAAACACTCCAACTTCCAAAAATATTAAGCTTGGATATTTATGAGTCTTTTGGGTTGATTGAGAACATAGTTGTTGATCAATAATAAAAATAATCCTCTAAAATACAACTTGCCTAATAATTCTGCACACAGTGTAAGGGACAAATACCGCCACACCATGACCGGACCACATATTACCACCACATAGTGACCAAATAATACAATACTGATCATTAATAAAAAAAAAAAAAAATACTAATATTACCATAAGTGCCATTATACACAGGAGCTCTCTACATAGTAGACGGTGTACAGTGATCACCAGTGACATTATACACAGGAGCTCTGTATATAGTGTCAGTGTACAGGTAATACAGTGATCACCAGTGACATTATACATAGGAGCTGTGTATATAGTGTACAGGTAATACAGTGATCACCAGTGACATTATACACAGGAGCTCTGTATATAGTGTCAGTGTACAGGTAATACAGTGATCACCAGTGACATTATACATAGGAGCTGTGTATATAGTGTACAGGTAATACAGTGATCACCAGTGACATTATGCACAGGAGCTCTCCATATAGTGTATAGTGTACAGGTAATACAGTGATCACCAGTGACATACACAGGAGCTCTGCACATTAGTATATAGTGTCATTGTACAGAGAACACACTGACTCACAAGTGACGTCTCTAGTTGAAGTCCTTCATCTTCGCTTTTTTTCACTTTCATCCAGCGCAGACCGACCTCACTTCTTCCAGCCAGGACTCGTCTCTGCATAAAATAGCACACAGTTATCTAGAGCACATTCCCCAATTTCTACATTACGCAGCTGAATACAGATGTGCACCCACCATTAATATATAATTAGTTATTATGCAACCCACCATTCCAAATACAAATTGTAATCCACCACGGCCCCCCCCACTAACTGTAAATAGCCACTTTCTCCACCCAATAAATATATAAATTAAATAGCACCTGTACTCTTTCCCAATTCATTACCAGTCACACTCCTGCATCCTCAACACCCCCCACTCTGTACCTTCCGCTCCCCCAATTCATTATATTTACATGAACCCCTCCACTCCAATTCATTATGTCATGTTCATGCTCTCTCCCAACCTGTATTCATAATCATTTATTCTCCCCCACTCCCAATTCATCATTTGCTCTCCCCCACTCCCAATTCATTATTTGCTCTCCCCCACTCCCAATTCACCATTAGCTCTCCCCACCCCCCATTCAACATTTGCTCTCCCCACTCCAAATTCACCATTAGCTCTCCCCACTCCAAATTCACCACTAGCTCTCCCCACCCCCCACTCCCAATTCACCATTTGCTCCCCCCATCCCCACTCCCCATTCACCATTTGCTCTCCCCACTCCCAACTCATCATTTGCTCTCCCCACTCCCAATTCACCATTTGTTCTCCCCACCCTCCACTCCCAATTCACCATTTGCTCACCCCACCCTCCACTCCCAATTCACCATTTGCTCTCCCCACCCGCACTCCTAATTCACCATCTGCTCTCTACCCCCACTTCCAATTCAACGTTTGCTCTCCCCACCCCCCACTCACTATTTGCTCCATTCACCATTAGTTCTCCCCACCCCCTATTCCCAATTCACCATTTGCTCTTCCCACCCCCAATTCATCATGTGCACTCCACACTCCCAATTCACCATTAGCTCTCACTACCGCTCCCTCCCAATTGACCATTTTCTCTCCCCACTCCCAATTTACCATTAGCTCTCCCCACCCCCACTCCCAATGCACCATTTGCTCTCCCCACCCACCACTCCCAATTCACCGTTTGCTCTCCCCACCCCCAATTCACCATTTGCTCTCCCCACCCCCACTTCATCATTTGCTCTCCCCACCCCCAATTCACCATGTGCTCTCCACACTCCCAATTCACAATTTGCTCTCCCCACTCACCTCTCTCAATTAATCATTTGCTCTCCCCAACCACTCCCAATTCATCATTTGCTCTCCTCACCCCCCCATTCAGCATATGCTCTCCCCACCCCCCACTTCCAATTCACCATGTACTCTCCCCACCCCCCAGATCATTATCTGCTCTCCCCACCCCCAATTCACCATGTGCTCTCCCCATCCCCCACTCGCAATTCACCATTTGCTCTCTCCACCCCCCACCTTCAATTCATAATTTGCTCTCCCCACCCACCATGTGCTCTCCCCACCCCCAATTAATAATGTGCTCTATCCACTCCTCACTCCCAATTCACCATGTGCTCTCCCCACCCCCCACTCCCAGTTCACCATGTGCTCTCCCCACCCCTTAATTCCAGTTCACCTTGTGCTCTCCTCACCCCCCACTTCCAATTCTCCATGTGCTCTCCCCACCCCGACTCTCAGTTCATCATGAGCTCTCCCCACCCCCACTCCAAAATCATCATTTGCTCTCCCCACCCCCAATTCACCATGTGCTCTCTCCCCCCCCACTCCCAATTCATCATGTGCTCTCCCCTTCCCCCACTCCCTATTCTCCAAGTGCTTTCCCCAACCTCCACTCCCAGTTCATCATGAGCTCTCCCCCAAGACCATTTAATTAATTCTATTAAAAATAAATAAATTGATACTTACCTCTCATATAATCCCCTGCAGCTGCACTTCTGTACTGGCATCTTGGCCCTCTATGCAGACGCGTACGCGATGATGTCATTGCGTACGCACCTTCACCAGCACGTCCCATAAGAGGCGGAGGGACTGCACGGCCGTTCAGGTTTTATGGCGGTGAGAGCTCCAAGGGTCCCGGCACACGATACCCCAGTGTCGGCATATAAGTAAGCAAAAAAGATGGTAGCACTTAATAGAAAATTACATAAAAAATGGTGTATTTATTGGCCCGTGTGAACAGGTGCCAATGTTTCGGCTCAAAAGCAAGTGGATTTTTAATGCAACCAAACAAGCCTCATCAGGTCTAAGAAATGTATTTATTTTAATAAAATAAACAGTTTGTATTGTGGAGTCTGCTCCACTTCAGAATTATTACATATATTGGGAATAACTCTTTAACCCCTTCCCACTTAAGGTACTTTTTACTTTCCTGACCAAGCCAAATTTTTTAAACTAATATGTGCCATTTTATGTGGTAATAATTTTTTTCTTGACACATTGTAGTTTACGTTCGTGGTAAATTTAGGTCAATATGATAGACATTTATATAAAAAATATCGGAAATTTGATAAATATTTAGAAAAAGTCTCATTTTTGTACTTTGAATTTTGTATGCCAATGAAATGTCCCATCCCTCAGTTTTTCAGGACCATCTACGCATTTGAAAAGATTTTGAGGGACCTATATGTCATGTATACACCTCAAAATATTCAAAACCGTATTCAGAAATTTTGTATAACCCACAGGGCTTCATGCAAAGTTAAATGAAAAATTACTTTTTATTATTATTATTAGCATGTGAAGGTATTTGCAAAGGGGGGTAGCAGAGGAATAGTGAGGCGAGAGATGAACCAGTCGAGCAGCAGAGTTGGGGATGGACTGGAGGGGTGCGAGAGTGTTAGCAGGTAGGCCACAGAGGAGGGTGTTGCAGTAGTCGAGGCGGGAGATGATGAGGGCATGAACAAGCAGTTTAATAGATTGAGGGTTGAGGAAAGGATGGATTCTGGGAATACTTTTGAGCTGGAGGCCACAGGAGGTGGCAAGAGCTTGGATGTGGGGTTTGAAGGACAGGGCAGAGTCAGGGGTTACTCCGGGGACCGGGGAAAGTGTGATGTCATTTATTGTGATAGAAAGATCAGGTGGGGAAGATATGCGAGATGAAGGAAAGATGATGAGTTCAGTGCTGAAACAGTTGGCTTATCCTCGAGTATATACGGTATATACTTTAAACTGTAAAGTGTTAGTAACAAGGCAAATCAACAGTAGAACTAATAACAGTAAGCTTGGGATAGCAGAGAAAGTCTTTCACTATTTAACGTTAATGTTCTCTTCACAAAGGTGGTGTGCCCAGTCGTGTGAGTTTCCATGTAAGTTCTCTATGAAGCTCTGGCCCTAGCGGGGATCACTGGGTTTTCCGGCTAGGCCGCAAGTCTCTCTCTGATGTTCACTACTAGGACCAACCCTTCTCAATCAATATGTTTCCACAAAGTAAAATAATAGGAGCTATACTCACCTCTGGTGCTGGCACCATTCCAGCTGGATCACTGAGGGGCTCCCGCAGGAACTGAGCAGTCAATGTCTGTGATCCTAGCTGTTATCTTTAATTAACGCCTTTGATGCCGCAACCTATAGTATCAGTGGCATCTAGGTTGTCAAATAAAGGTAGGGGGCTCTTTTAGTCAACCAACTCACACAATGGCCCCCACAGCTGTAATTGTAAATCATGCCTCGCAGCATCGTGCAATAAAGCTCAACCAGGTTCACGTTCTGTAAAGGGACTAAAGTAAAAAAAGTAAAAACCAAAACGGTTTATAGAAAAAAATAACAAATCCCAGGTCCCGTTCTTTGATGTGGACTTGGGAACTGAGCCGACAAATGATGGCTGCATTATTCAGCCATCATCTGCCTCTAACAGATGCGAGTGGAGGGAAGCGACCGTTAACCTGTTATATGCCGCTAACTATCTGTGATGGCAGAATTTACAGCGACTGGTCCAGGTGGGGCACACTGTTCTAACTGTCCCTGCATCATGATTGTGGGGTGCCAAAGGGTTGTCATGACAGCTTGAGGTTTTCTGAACACCCCAGTGCTTGTCATGACAATACTCTGTAGTATCGGTGTCTCTGCGCCTTGACAGGCAGAGACGCCGTCCCTCTTACCGCCGCGCTCCCCTCCCGGCGTCCTCCGGCGCTCCTGCTTCTGCCGGCGCGCAGCTTCCCGGGCATTGTGCTTAGGGCGCCCTCTTAAAGGGGCCGCGCACGCCGTCCTAAGGAGTCCCCGACCAATGACCGGAGGACCTCTCATATAAAAGGCACCTCCTCCAAGATGGAGGTGCCCATGCAAGGTTGTAGCTTTGTGTGTTAAACTCTGCTTCAGCCCTCAGGTCCTGCTGCCAGCCTGACTACCAGTCCAGCCCGCCAGCTTGACTACAAGTCCAGCCCGCCAGCCTGACTACAAGTCCAGCCCGCCAACCTGACTACAAGTCCAGCCCGCCAGCCTGACTACTAGTCCAGTCCGCCAGCTTGTCTACTCTCCAGCCCGACAGTCTGTCTACAGTCAAGTCCGCCAGTCTGTCTATGGGCCTTGCCCGCCTGCTTACCTGGAAGCACCTGCCTGTTACCTACCGTGCCTACCAGTCAGCTTATCTGGAGGCTCCTGCTTGTTATCTGCCGTGTCTGCCAGTCTGCCTACCCGGATCACCCGTCAGCCTGCCTGCCGTGCTCATCTGCTGTACCGGTCAGTTCCTGCCTTCTGACCCGTGGGAGTCACCTGCTCTCATACAAGGTTGGTCCCAGAGTAGCACCTGGTCTCTCTGCTCGGTCTTCCCTGGTCACGGAGTCGATTGAGCCGCCGTATGACCTTGGTCAGTCCGAGTTGACAGCTACTTACGCCCCTCTGGTCCCTCCTTGCACCGCAGCACAGAGGTTCCACCACCCGGATCCGTAACATACTCCTTTGAACACATGCCTGTGGAGAGTAGGAGACTGTGATTTTTGCTACATACTGAAGCAGGGCTGCCACCAGGAATTTCAGCACCCCATACTGGCAACATTTCCGGGCACCCTTGAGACTCCACACCAGCCCCGCCTCCACCCCTCAAACTTTCCACCGTCCCACCTCCCACTCTTGGAAAAACTCTGCTTCTGCACCTCGGTTTCACCAATCACACATAAACAGTTCCCATCGAACACCATATCACATACACAGCCATCAGCTTTTGTTTTGGCCAAAAGATTTTTTAAGCCTGCCACCACGACAAGGTAGACTCTTTTGGCAGGGCCCTACTCTACTCTAACCTATTAAACATTTCTTAAACTATCCAATATTCTTTTTAGGTATATTTTGCTTATTTTTCTTTAAGGGAATGAGTGACGTACATTTTTTAAACTAATTGAAACCAGATTGTGATAATTTTTTTATAATCTGTATTTCTGACTTCAGATTATTGTATCCTGTTTTCTGTACATTTATGGAAATCTGCTGTCTTGCCTGTTTGGAGATATGAACAATAGACATATGGATGTATATATATCACAAGACAAAATATGGGAGTCTAATTCCTAGGGAGAGTTTTCTATACATGTTCTCATGTTTAGTGACATGCAGATGTCATTGTGCAGGAAAGGGGAAGAGGTGAGCTGTGACATGACCTAATGTGAATGGTGGATTCTGTTATCTCTCATTGTAATCCTGCTGGCTATGATAATGAGGTGACTGCTGAAAAGGAATCTCTTCTGGACGTGTTATTCTATTAGAAAAGCAATTTCTGTTTATTTATTATTTATGATATAAGGGGTGACAAACTTTAAAGTAAATTCTTCCAAAAAGTTAAACTATGATTAAAAGGATTGGCAATTTTCTGGTTATTCTTTACCAATGTGTTTGAGATGATGATAAGGCACTTAGTATTATGGTCTTTCTTGAACTTCGGCACTAAATACGAAATATGGGAAATAGACTATATTTCTATGTTGAATTTCTGCATTAAGGGCCTTTTATTCATCTCACACACACATTGGTTAAGAATAACCAGAACACGGTCAATGCCCTTAACATAAAAGTTTTGTAAAACATTCCCACTAAACATTTCGCTAATTAAATCTATTTTTCATAAGAGTCATTTAGTTAAATCCTTTGGTCAATTATGTAAAGTGCAAAATTATAATGTAACAAAACAAAGACAAAACGTATAACCAATTAATACAATGAAAATAAGGTCATTTTGTGAGGTCAGAAAACATATTAAAACAACAAACAGTTTTGCACACGATCTAAGGAAATGAACCATAATAATAAAGATGTATTTCCATAAATTCAAGAACAACAAACAATAGTGCGCTCTATCCTAAAAACTGAGCCCTAATATTAAATGGGTATTCCCATCTGGGGTACGGATAGTGCATCGCAGGGTCAGTCAGGTGCAGGTCTCAGAACTGAAACATTACTAACTGATCTGTTACATCTGTCTAATACTAGGACTTTGGGTCAGTAATCCCGCAGTCAGGCTAGGACACTCATCCATAATACAGGGGAACATACATGGCAATAACACACTAATGTAAAACTGGCTACATGTAGAAGATGTGAAGATGCAAATTTACATGTATGGAACAGGCAGTCGTTTTACCTGCTAGTTAGAAAAATCCTTAATCAGGTCTTTAATATTCAGGTGTCTGGCGAGGTCATGTTCAATTGACAGAAGGGCTCGGCTGTTTAACCGTTGTTCCGTCATTGTAGAATGCAGATAGTTCTTGAGAGTTTGCTAATGCTATCTCTCCTTCTGCTACTCAAAGTGGTTGGGTGATAAAAATTCTTGCAATACACACCTCTCCAAATCTTGAAGCTCGAATTTGTAGATGGCGTTTAGTAAAGCCAGTGGACCAATGTTTTCTGTAAATGTAGCTTCATAAACTTTCCGAAGACGTTGCTACTCAGAAAGTAACGGTGATGTGAGATCTACCTGCCTTCCCATGGGTTGTTCCATCTCTTGCTATTATTTTGAATTATTTGGTTCTTTCCTAGAATGAGTGGTTAAGTATGAAACAGGTTCCTCCGCTATAATCCATTATCTTGACGATTTTCTTTTTGTGGGACCACCAGATTCCAGGTCCTGTCAATTTTTGCTGGACAATTTTATTTTTTTCGCGTCGTATTTTGGCGTTCCCTTATCCAGTGGAAAAACTTTTGCTACTACTTCGCTATCCTTTTTAGGAATTGAGATTGATTCCGTTGCCATGGTTTTTCGCCTTCCCTCAGAAAAAAATTCAAAATTGCTGTCCCAGATTGAAGGATTTTGTTCTGTCCTCAAAGTAACACTATGTCAAATGCAGTCCATGCTAGGCCTCCTTAACTTTGCTTGCACAGTAATGCCTATGGGGAGAATTTTTCCAGACGTTTATCCCTCTCGACCAAAAGCATCAAGCTTCCCCATCATAGAATTCGGATAAAACCTCCTTTGAAAGCAGACTTGCTGGTTGGGAAGGAGTTCCTCTTGTCCTATAATGGATATACATTCTTTTAGTCATCGGAATTGACTAATGAGGATCTCTCCCTTTTTTCCGATGCCGCTGGATCTACTGGTTTCAGTGTCATTTTTGGAGACCAATGGTGTGCCGAACCTTGGCCGGAATCTTGGCGCACTGAGGGCTGGGTTAAAAACCTTACTTGGTTAGAGTTATTTCCTATCATCACAGCCATTTCTTTATGGGGCCCATCCCTCAGGGATAAACGGATCTGTTATTGGACTGACAATATGAGTATTGTACACGCCATAAATCACTTGTCATCCTCATCTCCCCTGGTTATCAAATTACTCAGATTCCTGGTATTAAAATGCTTACGTTTAAACATCTGGTTTTAAGCCCGCCATGTTCCGGGTACAAATAATGTCATTGCTGATTCTCTTTCTCGTTTCGATTGGCAGAAATTCCGGGAATGTTTCCCCGCAGCCAAACCAGAGGGGCATCCATGCCCATCCCTCATGTGGGAGGTGGTAGAGAAAGATTGATGGAGTTGGTGAGATCTTCAGTGGCCTCATCTACATGGCGTTCTTACGGTAAGGCATGGAATGAGTGGCATAACCTATTTGGGGATAGATCAGCAGCAGCATCCGACGCTGCCCGTCTGGAGGTCACAATCGAATATTTACTTTACTTGCGTAGCATGGGTGTTTCAGGAGCCGTTGCACAGAACCGCCTATCTGATCTCGGTGTTTATTTTCGCCTCTTAGGTTGGAACGATGTTACTAAGGTTTTCATCATTCGGCAGGCTATTATGGATTGGAGGAGGGAGCACACTCGTCAGGAGAACAGACGGCCCATTTCTTTCAGTTTACTTACCCGCCTAATCAACCCACTCCCGCTGTCCGCTCTTCTCCTTTCAAGTCTGCTCTACTCTCTGCCGCTTTTTGACTCGCGTTTTTTGGTTTGGTGCTTTGCGCATTAGTGAATTGGTGTCCCCATCCAAGCGCACTTCAGGAGGACTCCAGTATGATGGTATCACTCCCTGTGACCGAGGTCTCCGTATCCACTTTCGGAAATCGAAAATTGACCCGTCCGGTATTTGTTCATGGGTTCCCCTTCTTACCATCCCCGGTCCTATTTGTCCTTTAACCCTTGTTAATAATTACTTATCATTCTGGCGATCTGGTGACTCCTTTTTCTCACATGAGGATGGTTCTCCTCTTACGGTTTTTCAATTTCAATCTAGTTTTTTTGGAAATGTTTAGCTTTCGTAGGCCTTCCTCTCAAGGTATTTGGTACGTACTCCTTTAGGATAGCAGCTGCTACCGAAGCAGCCCGTGCTGGTTTGCCTAACTCCGAGATCCAGCACATTGGTAGATGGCGTTCCTCCTGTTTTGCAAGATACATCAGACCGAATTTATTGCTTCACTAACTTTATTATCTCTTCATAGATGGTGTAAAACACACAGTGAGGATACTGGGCCACTCTTACATCTTCTGGGCATCCCAAAGAGCAGAACGTCGACCAGGTGGCAGAGGTCTTGGGTTCCACGGCATCAACGTTTTTTTGAGAGGAATAAGAGGCTTGACCTGGCCTCAGGTTCTTCCCGAGGTGGTGCGGATAGCTCAGACTGCTTCCTCTCCCTTAATTCTAGTCCTGCATGCGGGCGGGAATGATCTCTGCTCCTTTCACCTAGCGGAACTCCTCACAATCATGCGCTCCGACGTGGATAAATTCCACAGACTTTTTCCAGAGCTTACTCTGATTTGGTCAGAGGTCATGTCACGTGTTGCATGGCAGGGCGCGAGAGATGTGGCGGCAGTTGAACGTTCTGTGCGCACGCTTAATGCCCGCTTGTCCCGCTTTATCCGTTTTAAGGCCGGAGTGGTCATGAGGCATCACCAACTTGAGGGAGACAATTCCAGTCTTATGCTACCCGATGGAGTCCATCTGACGGAAATAGGGCTGGATATTTTTCTCTCCGGTCTCCAGGATAGCATAGAACAAGCTTTTTACCAAATGGGTGGGGGGCGGAGCGCAGTATAAATACTCCGCTCCTCCTTAGCGGTCATTTTCTCCATCTTGATGTTTTTTTCCGGGACGAAGTCTGACTTGCGCTGGGAGTCCAGCTGTGGCATATGGATTTGCACCCGTTTCAGCTGGCCAATAGTGCCTTAACCGAGTTTTATACCGGTTAAATACTGAGCATGTCCTTTTTGGCTGTGACCGACTTCTACCCATTAAAAGGAGTTTTGGTTAAGATCTGTGTGTTGTCGTTATTCCATGGGACTTTTTGAGGAAATATTGTTGTTGGGTCTCAGCAGTCTGCAGGGCACGTCAATCTTTAATTGAATGCCCCTTGACTGCTGTGCCCTGCTGAAGGGGTTAAATTGTGTGTCCCATGTTCTTTTTCTCCTCTCCTCCTGGCTTTCACCCAATAATCCTCTTCTTCCTCCCTCTTCCCCTCTTTATAAGTCCAGACCCTGTGTGAAGCCCAGCTGTGCTTGGTATCACAGATCCTAGAAGGGTGTATTGACGGATTCCTCCACAAGAGGCCCCCATAACCATTCACACATCTCCACCTTCCACCTCAGACCACCAGAGGGAGCTGTTAGGGATATATAAAGAAGGGAAGGTGGAGCCAGGCAGTCAGTTCCTGCAGAGTGAGACACAGAAACAGGGCAGTCTGCAGTGGAGCTCAGTGACTCCGCAATTCCTCTGGAGAGTTCAGTTAGTGCAAGCCTGAATACAGAGTTGAGCCCGGTTGAGTCGTAGCTCAGAATAGTGAGCTTAGGTGTGCCGGTGCCATAAGATCGGTGAAGCGCGGCAAGCTGCCGTTAGTGCGAGTAGCCTATTGAGGGCCCGAGTAGGCCGAAGGCGAGTAGAGAGAGTTAGTACATAGGGGGCAGAGGAGCTTAACTAGCTCACCCCGAAGAAGAATTTACCGGACACCGGGTCCGAAGCTTACCGGGATATCCACGACCCAGTAAGATATAACCGGAATCCCTGGAGAACTACAAGTCCCAGGATCGCTAAAGGGCTGATACGTACCAGAGCCAGGAGACACATAGGCCCCGTAGGTCGGGAGAGTGCACTCCAAGAGAAGGCCCTACCACAAGGACAGCCAGCGCAGGACAGAGACAAAGTTAGGCCTAGCTTCAGGCAGGTCAGAAACTTACTAAGCAGAGGCAAGGAACAGGAGGCCCAAAACCCGCTCATTGGGGAGGATCCGGACATACACCCTTCACCCTACATTGCTCCGGGGAGTGCCTGAATTTCCATCAGTAAAAGGTACTGAAGTGACTATCGTGTCTGTCCCTGTTCTTGCTCTGACGCGGCTGAGTCTCTCTGTCCTGCATACCCCGTCATACACTGCCCTGAGGCCTAGCTCCATCTGTGGGAGCTATACCATCCAGCTGCCTTATCATTGGCCTCAGTGGACTGCGCAGCGCTGGTGATCCTCACCAGAAGCCACAGGTGGCGTCACGAACTTTTATAAACTTAACATCTATCAACGCCTTTTTAAAGAGAGACCCCAGAGTACGGGCCCGGGAGCCGACCACCGCGACCTCCTTAAGGCTAAAGGCCCGGGTAACCGAGTCTTCCCCCATCCCCTGGGCTAGTCATCTCCAACTGGCGTCACGAACAGGATTACGTGCCCGCTGCAACGACAGAGTGTTGTGCCCGTTGCCACCGGGTACTGTGCGCCTTTATTCTGAACTGTGTACGTAAAGTTGTGGTGAAGGTTGCCGCCATTGTTGGGCCGTTGAGCAAGAAGAAGGGCGTAACCGCGGGAAAATAAGGGGCGTACCTTCAAAAGAGCGCTAAGCCCCGGACACGCCCCACGCCTTGACGTCAAAGCTAGAAGCGCCAGTTCCTGTAAGGAGCATCGCTGAACGCTCTGACGTAGGACGCAAGGTCCTGAAGACAACCGTCACCTGCGGAGCTGCGGCCTACCGGAAGAAAAAAAACAGAAGGTAGGCCACGGTTAACTAGGGAGGTGCCAAGATGTCCGACAAGCAGCAGAACGCCAACCTACCGGTCAACGTCCCTGAAGTTCAGCCCGATGATGAGCAGGCCGAAGCCGCCGCTCCACCAGCAGCGCCTGTAACACCCGTAATTCCTATGACTTTACCGTACATTCCTGGAGCAAAGTGGCTCCCCCAGTACAACGGCAAACCAAATACCCTGTCTGGATTCAAACGGAAGATATGTGGTATCTTGGACATGTACTCCATGACCGGCAAACAAAGAGCCGCCGTTGTATTAGGACAGCTGACCGGTGCTGCGGAGCGGGAAGTGGAAACATGATCGGCCGCAGACCAGGAGTCAGTGTCCGCAATATTTCAAAAACTACAGACTGTCTTTGAGGACCTTACTGAGGCGGACCTCCAGATGAGGTTTTACAGCTGTTCCCAACAACCAGAGGACAATGTTCGGGACTACGCCTGGCGTCTACAGGGGGCCCTGCGGGCTCTAAACCAGGTTAGTCCAACCAGCGTTGAAAATGAGAACAAAATGCTGAAGGAACAGTTTGTCCGGGGACTGAGGTCTCCAGAGGAGAGCAGGACTGTGCGTTGGTGGTCCCTGGATCATCCAGAAGCTACCTTTGACAATCTTAAGGACATGGCTATAAAAGGACTGCAGCCCCTGGAAACAAATGCCATCCAACGTTACCAGGGTGGGGCGACCCCAGTACCTGCAACACCCACCTTTTCCCCGGTGGCTGCTGAAGCTAAAGTTCCAGCAACGTCCCCTAAAGAACTGGACAGTCTGCGCTCTGAGGTGCGTCAGTTGAGTAAAACCCTGACCACTGTGCTGAGTGCTCTGCAGTTGCGGACGGAGCCTGAGGAAGGAGGGAAGATCCTGTTAGCCGATAGCCCTGAGAATGTCCCCTGGATGCGAAGGAGGAGGAGACCAACACCACCCTCGCCGAGGATCAGTGACTAGCGCCGTCCACCAAAGGACCCAGCCTGCTACCGCTGCCGCAAGACCGGACACATCGCCCACAATTGTCCTTTAAACGAGAAAACCCTGGGTCCGAGGGCCGACACCCAGGAGTAGACTCACCAGGCCCATCAGACTGGTACAACAGGTTCGTCGGAGGAAGACCTTTCCTGTCCATTGTACTGGACGGGATCCCGACGCATGCCCTGCTGGACACAGGATCTCAGGTAACCATCATGCCTGAAGTCCTCTACAAGAGGTTCTGGTCCATGGACGACCTACGTCCGCCAGCTCCAAATCTGTCTGTGTATGCCTCAAATGGACTCCTCCTTAACCTACTCGGGGTTAAGAATGTGACTGTAAAGGTGGGGAGAGTGGAGCTGAAGGACCAGGGACTAATTGTAGTGGAGAATAACCCTGATGACAGCAACCCGTATATGGTATTGGGCACTAACGTTGTTGGTAACTGTTTGGGAGAAGTTGTGTTCTTGCTCCAACAGATCGCCGACACTGCCAGACCGAGAGAGAGGAGGGCACTGCAGAGGGAGATCCGCGTCCTGATGTATCAACAGCAAGTAAAGTTAACAGATGGTGAAATCAGTAACGTGCGGGTAACAGACCCCATACCCATTGTCGTTTCCCCAATGAGTGAAATGCTCATCTGATGAAGAGCTGCCATAGGTCTTAGAGGACAGAGCTACCAGGCGGTAGTAGAACCCCTATGCTCTGAGCACATACCCACGCTCTTAACTGCCAGGGGAGTGGTAGATGTACGTAATGGGAGGGTGCCCGTCCATCTTCTCAACTTAGGGGAAGATGAGGTCAAACTGCCACGTTATGCCACTGTTGCCAAATTACATGCTGTCAACAACAACTGCATCCATGAGGCGGAGTCCTTAACTTCACCAGAAGAAGTGGAGGATAATGACCCTGCAACCCAGGTGGAGGATTGGTGTCAACCGCTCCCTGTTGGGTCGGACACCACTCCTACCCACCAAAAACAGGGTGTACACTGGGTGGTTCAAGAGTACTCGCAGGTGTTCAGAAACATCCACTAGACTTCGGAAGGGTTAAGGGGGTTCAACATCATACCCCCACAGGCAACCATTCCCCAATCAAAGAACGTTATAGGCCTATACCCCCAGCTCACTACCAGAAGGAAAAAGAAATGCTGCATGACATGAGGAAGGCGGGAGTGATAAGGGATAGTTGTAGTCCCTGGGCAGCTCCCCTAGTGCTGGTTAGGAACAAGGACGGGAGCATGAGAATGTGTGTAGATTACCGTCAAGTAAATCGCATTACACATAAAGATGCATACCCTTTACCACGCATAGAGGAGTCCCTAGCTGCCTTAAAGTCTGCAAATTACTTTTCCACCCTTGACTTCACTAGTGGGTACTGGCAAGTAGCTGTGGCTGAGGAGGATCGGGAGAAGACGGCCTTCACCACCCCGATGGGACTCTGCGAGTTCAACAGTATGCCGTTTGGACTCTGCAATGCCCCCGGAACGTTCCAGAGATTGATGGAGTGCTGCCTGGGACACCGCAACTTCGAGACTGTGTTACTTTACCTGGACGATGTAATTGTGTACTCCAGAACGTACGAGGACCACTTGAAACACCTGGCAGAGGTATTTGAGTCACTGTCCCGGTATGGGATGCAGTTGAAGCCCTCAAAGTGCAACCTACTCTAGAGAAAGGTACAGTACTTGGGGCACATTGTCAGTCCGGAAGGGGAAGCACCAGACCCGGAGAAAGTCACAGCCATCCAGAAGTGGCCAGAGCCGAAGAACCTCAAGGAGGTGCGTCAGTTCTTGGGACTAGTAGGATACTACCGGAGGTTCGTAAAGGACTACACTAAGAGAGCAGCTCCTCTGCAAGACCTCCTGGTAGGACAGTCCCCCAAAGGCAAAAAACCCCCATTCCACTGGGGTAAGGAGCAAGCCGAGTCGTTTCAGGAGATGAAGGAGATCCTGACAGGTGATGAGATCCTAGTCTACCCTGACTACAGCCAACCGTTCCTACTGTATACAGATGCCAGCAACGAAGGCCTGGGTGCTGTTCTAAGTCAGAAGCAGAATGGGCAGGAGAAGGTGATCGCATACGCAAGTAGGAAGCTCCACCCGACTGAGAGGAACCCAGAGAACTATAGCAGCTTCAAGTTGGAGTTCCTGGACTTGGTCTGGGCCATCACTGAAAGATTCAAGCACTATCTGGCTTCCAGCAAGTTCACTGCCTTTACTGATAACAACCCCTTGACCCATCTTGAAACAGCTAAGTTGAGAGCTCCGGAACAACGATGGATGGCTCGGCTGTCAAACTACCAATTTACAATCAAATACCGGGCGGGCCGCAAGAACGCCAAAGCCGATGCCCTGTCTAGGATGCCTCACCAGTCAGACACAGAAGAAGAAGTGGATGACCTGGAAGAGATTGAGCTACCTGCCCTTCATCGAAGTGGGATGATCCATGAGCAACGAGCCTCCAGGAATCAGCGTGGAAAAACGTTAAACCCCCTGTCTCAGCACAGCTGGAAAGAGACCCAGGATAGCGACCCGGTTGTCAGCCGCATCAAACAGCTGATAACTCAAGAAGGTGCCTCCCTGGAGAAAGATGCGTCTCTGCAAGCAAAGCAGCTGTGGAATGAGCGAAGTCGGCTGTTTATCTACCATGAGAAGCTGTGCCGGAGGTGCGTCAATCCAAAGACTCATGAGATGGTATGGCAGATAGTAGTCCCTAAGACAGACATCCAGATGGTATTAGAGGCTTACCACGATCAGGCGGGGCACTTTGGTTGGAAAAAGCTAGAGACCCTGCTGAAATGTCGATTCTACTGGGTAGAAATGCGCAGCTCCATTGAGAGGTGGTGCTGGGACTGTGGACCCTGCGGCCTAAGAAGGAAAGACTTCAGCAGCCAGAAGGCACCCCTGCAACCCATCAAGACGACTCGACCCCTGGAGATCGTGGCCCTGGACCATGTTGAGCTCTCCCCCAGCAGTTCAGGGTACTCCTATGCTCTGACTATGGTGGATCACTACTCACGTTTCTTGGTGGTCGCCCCCGTCAAAGACCTGACGGCAGAGACAGCAGCAAAGACGTTCCAAGCGTATTTCTGCAGACCCCATGGTTACCCTGAGCAGGTGCTGACGGACCAGGGCCCGGCCTTTGAGGCTGAGCTGTTTAAGGAGTTCTGCCATCTCTACGGGTGTAAAAATATAAGAGCTACACCGTATCACCCGCAAACAAACGGTCTCTGCGAAAAGATGAACAACATTATCATCGACCTGCTAAAGACCATACCACTTGAGGAGAGAAACCAGTGGCCAGACCTACTACCTGACCTAGTGGATCTGTAGAATCATATACCAGTGAGTTCCACCAACTGCACTTCGGCATATCTCATGCGGGCAAGGCCAGGAAAGCAGCCCATGGATCTGGAGCTTGGTGTTGTTGAACCTGAAGCTGATATGACCACTGAGGACTGGGACAAAACCAGACAAGAGCAGTACAGAAGGGTACAAGCTTGTGTCAAGGACAGTCTTACTCGGGTGAGAGAAAAGCAGGAAGTTTAATACAACAAAAACGCACCCGCAGAACCTTTCACACCAGGTGAAACAGTGTTAAAAAGAAAAAGAAGTAACCACAAACTTGATGACCAGTGGGAAAAAGACCCCTACACTGTGTTACCGTCACGGTTTAACAACAAAAAGACATGCATAATTAGTCGTGATGGAGGAAGAACATCTGCCACAGTGTCCAGGGACCACCTAAAGTTGTGTCCAGACTTACAGAAACACCAAGAAAAAGTGCCTCTCACAACCCAGGAAGAACCTAAAGAAGCAGTGACCCACACTGACCTAGGAGACTTCCCAGCGGATTGGCCTCAAATAGGAGGTGCAGTAATTATTCCAGTACTCCAATTCTATGAACAGCCAGCAAACCCTCCACAGCAAGTTAAACCTGTAAGTGCTGTAGAAGAGCCAGCTCAAGAAGTATCCCCGGATGAAGGATCCCCGGCAGGAGCAGAGCAACAGGGCCCAGCCAATGGTAGACTTGCCAGTCCAAGAGAGAGGTTAAGGCAGTTTTACAACATGGTTACATGTAGAACTGGTAGAGTAACTGAGGATACAGACACTGACACTCCACCAACCACAGCACTACGCAGGTCAATATGTAGTACAAGAGGTAAACCTCCTGTTAGGTACACTCAGTAGATAGTTAAAAATCTCTGAAAATATATATAGTTACCCCTGGGGTATTGTATATTAAATTGTAATGTACTGCATGACTGTTTATTTTTATGCATGCTTATCCATTTGTGCTTTTTTCTCATTAATTCTTTATTTGCCTAAGAACTTCGTGGCTGAGGACTGTGTGCAGCCCAAAAACTCTTACTATATATAATAGCGCTCCCTGGAGTGCCCTTTAGGTGACCTCAGAAGCAAAACCTGTTTGGAGTGGCTCTTTTGGAGGTCCAACTCGGGATCTTCATGCCCTGCAGCTACCCCAGGGCCAACGTAGAAGGTTTAGGACAGGTCCCTCAAAACTACCAAAGTACTCTACCTTGTGAGATGGACATCCTTGCTGGGAACCTCACCACAGGAGACTTGGATTCTGAGGACACTCTGTAATTGTTTTGTTATGCAACGTTTAAGATTCGTGCCTCCCATAAAGGGAATATTGTTCATGTATTGCTTAAGTTTACTATTGTTATTGTTTTATAAAATGTACTTCAGCTCGGGAGTGCTGAGATTAACTAGGGGGGAATGTGAAGCCCAGCTGTGCTTGGTATGACAGATCCTAGAAGGGTGTATTGACGGATTCCTCCACAAGAGGCCCCCATAACCATTCACACATCTCCACCTTCCATCTCAGACCACCAGAGGGAGCCCGTTAGGGATATATAAAGAAGGGAAGGTGGAGCCAGGCAGTCAGTTCCTGCAGAGTGAGACACAGAAACAGGTCAGTCTGCAGTGGAGCTCAGTGACTCAGCAATTCCTCTGGAGAGTTCAGTTAGTGCAAGCCTGAATACAGAGTTGAGCCCGGTTGAGTCGTAGCTCAGAATAGTGAGCTTAGGTGTGCCGGCGCCATAAGATCAGTGAAGCGCGGCAAGCTGCCGTTAGTGTGAGTAGCCTATTGAGGGCCCGAGTAGGCCGAAGGCGAGAGGAGAGAGTTAGTACATAGGGGGCAGAGGAGCTTAACTAGCTCACCCCGAAGAAGAAATTACCGGACACCGGGTCCGAAGCTTACCGGGATATCCCCGACCCAGTAAGATATAACCGGAATCCCTGGAGAACTACAAGTCCCAGGATCGCTAAAGTGCTGATACGTACCAGAGCCAGGAGACACATAGGCCCCGTAGGTCGGGAGCGTGCACTCCAAGAGAAGGCCCTACCACAAGGACAGCCAGCGCAGGACAGAGACAAAGTTAGGCCTAGCTCCAGGCAGGTCAGAAACTTACTACGCAGAGGCAAGGAACAGGAGGCCCAAAACCCGCTCATTGGGGAGGATCCGGACATACACTCTTCACCCTACAGTGCTCCGGGACGTGCCTGAATTTCCATCAGTAAAAGGTACTGAAGTGACTATCGTGTCTGTCCCTGTTCTTGCTCTGACGCGGCTGAGTCTCCTTGTCCTGCATACCCCGTCATACACTGCCCTGAGGCCTAGCTCCACCTGTGGGGAGCTATACCATCCAGCTGCCTTATCATCGGCCTCAGTGGACTGCGCAGCGCTGGTGATCCTCACCAGAAGCCACAGGTTGCGTCACGAACTTTTATAAACTTAACATCTATCAACGCCTTTTTAAAGAGAGACCCCAGAGTACGGGCCCGGGAGCCGACCACCGCGACCTCCTTAAGGCTAAAGGCCCGGGTAACCGAGTCTTCCCCCATCCCCTGGGCTAGTCACCTGCCTCTTCCTGCCTCTCTCCACACAAGCATGGGACCCGCAGTCTGCGTTTCCCACCACCCCTCCCCTTTTTTCCCATGTACAGTGTGTTTTGTTGGTATTATTTGGTTGTTCTGTATTTAAGTCACAGCAGCAGTCATTTGCTCTATCTTGATGTTTTTCTCCAGTACGAAGTATGATATGCGCCGGGAGTCCGGCAGTGGAATATGGATTTGTACCCGTTTCAGCTGGCCAATAGTGCCTTAACCGGGTTTTATACCAGTTACGCGCTGAGCACATCCTTTTTGGCTGTGACCGACCTCTAACCATTAAAAGGAGTTTTGGTTAAATTCTGTATGTTGTCGTTATTACATGGGACTTTTTGGGGAAATTTTGTTGTTGGGTCTCAGAAGTCATCTTACTACTGTTACTGGTAAAAATGATCATAGACATGTGCAATGTTGGTTAAAAAAAAATCTGGCCTCCTCCTCCCCTTAATAGCCGGCCATCGCACACCATGTTATTTCTTCTTACCCCAAGACAGCACCAAAGACTGGAGCTGTTATGAGCAAGAGGAAATCCAATTACCAGTTAAGGTAAAATGTTCTGCACATGCCTATGAGTATCATGAAGCGCAGATGTTGTGGCGCTTATACTTGCTGCCAGAATAGGAGTAGATCTGCTGGCATCTCTGTCTTTGGTGTCATATATTGGGATCCTCTGTCATTGCTATGCTTATCTTCATTACTAACTGATCATTTTTTAAAAAAAAAAAAAAAATCCGGCCTCCTTCCTCCCCTTAATAGCCGGCCATCACACACCTCTTCCCAACACCCATGACAGCACTTTCATGAGTGTGAGGAAATCTTACTACCGGTAATGGTAAAAATGATCATAGACATGTGCAATGTTAGTTAAAAAAAAAATCCGGCCTCCTTCCTCCCCTTAATAGCCGGCCATCGCACACCATGTTATTTCTTCTTAGCCCAAGACAGCACCGAAAGATGGAGCTGTCATGAGCAAGAGGAAATCCAATTACCAGTTAGTGTAAAATGTTCTGCACATGCCTATGAGTATAGTGAAGCGCAGATGTTGTGGCGCTTATACTTACTGCCAGCGCATGATTACATTGTCTGGCTTCTTCATCTTTGGGGTCTGTGTTTTGGGTCCCTCAGTGTCGTATCCATGGCCATCTTCATTCCAGCAGTGCTTTCAGATGATCATCAAAGTGATGTCCAATCTTCAGTTCTTCAAGGTCTTCTGGAGGCTGAGGAAGACAGCTGGCTCTGATGACTATGGAGCTGGTGTCTTGTCAAGGGTTTCCAAGTTGACAAAAGAAAATCCCTTGAACATGGCCTGGTCCTTTGCTGATAGAGGTGACTTTTTGGCCTCTGCTGCTTCTAATTTCTCCAGATGGTGTGGTCGAGAACGGTGATGAGCTTTAGATGGCTATAAAACAAACAAAAAAATAATTATTACCAAAATCTCAAACGTTCTGGAGAAGGATGATATGAAATGATCTGGACCATCAGACCAGGACCAGCAGCTCTGGATGATGTTGATTTTCCAATGTTAGGCTGTGTGCCCACGATGCGTTTTTAATGCGTTTCTGCAGCGTTTTTGCAGCGCGGAAACGCATTAAAAACGCATGGTAGAAGGGCAGCAATGATAATCCGCATGTGCTGTGCACATGCTGTGGAAATATCCGCTGAGGATTATCATTACGGAAAAAAACGCAGCACTACCAATTATTTTGCGGAAATGCTGCGTTTATCGCCGCCATTGACTTGCATTAGAACGCGCCAATTCCGCAAGACTGCATCTGTACTTGCGTAATTGGTGCGTTCTAATGTGTGGATGGTACCCAGGACTAGAGGAGAGGAGACTCTCCTCCAGACCCAGGCACCATTAAAAAATCTGTAAAAAAAGAATAAAATAAAAAATAAATGTATATTTACCTTCCGGCGGCCCGCGCTGCGCTCCTACTTGCTTCCCGGCACTTTGCAGTGGATTGAAGGACCTGCGCTGACGTCAGAGACATGTGACGGGTCATGCGACGCTGACATCGGCAGGTCTTTCAATCCACTGCAAAGTGCCAGCACCGAGCAAAGCAAGCCAGCGCGGGCCATCGGAGGGTAAGTATACATTTGTTTTTTTTATTTTTAACCACTCTCTCGGGTCACACTATATAAATCCATGCAGTTTGCATGGATTTATATAGTGTGACCTAGTTGTCACAAGCACTTTCCAAGTGATGCTAAAATCGCTTGGAAAGCGCTTGTCAATCCGCATGCGGAAATGCATGTGAAGAACGCTTCACATCCGCATGTCCCTGGCAGGAAAAACGCATGTACAATGCGCATGTACAATCTGCATGTATGATCCACATGTACAATCCGCATGTACAATCCGCATGTACGATCCGCATGTACGATCCGCATGTACGATCCGCATGTACGATCCGCATGTACGATCCGCATGTACGATCCGCATGTACGATCCGCATGTACAATCCGCATGTACAATCCGCATGTACGATCCGCATGTACGATCCGCATGTACAATCCGCATGCGGAAATGTCAGTGAATAACGCTCCATTTCCGCATGTCCCCAGCAGGAAAAACGCATGTACAAGCCGCATGTACAATCCACATGTACAATCCGCATGTACAATCCGCATGTACAATCCGCATGTACGATCCGCATGTACGATCCGCATGTACGATCCGCATGTACGATCCGCATGCACGATCCGCATGCACGATCCGCATGTACGATCCGCATGTACGATCCGCATGTACGATCCGCATGTACGATCCGCAAGTACAATCCGCATGTACGATCCGCATGTACAATCCGCGTGCGTTTTTTTCTGCCAGGGAGATGCAGAAACGCTCAGGAAAAAATCCTGAGCATTTCTGCATCGTGGGCACATAGCCTAAGTGTCAGCGCTAACTAATACTTAACAGAGGTGCAATGTGATCTGGTCATATGCTTACTACAGGGATGTGAGGTGGAGGCACTTTCAGGGCTTCCACAGAGACCCAATCAATACACTGGAAAAACACGTGCTCTCGGATGTTACCATGGACTCCTAAGCGTCTGGCTGGATCTTTCTGTAGGAGCTAAAAACAATAAAGTAAAACCCATGAAGGTAAGCGGTAGAGGCAATAAAACATTCTCACAACTTCACCATTTAAATGAATATTGTACAACCCATAGTACTAATAACCTGGAATTATACTGACCTGTTTAATGATGTCATCAATGCCGGAGGATGCCTCATCGAGTGTCAGATGGAACGTACACTCACTGGTAACCATATCTTTTAAGATGACGCCAAGAGAATACCAGTCTACTCCGGCGTTATACTCCTCGCCAGCAAAAATCTATCATGGAAGTAAGAACAAAAAGGTCAAAATGTTAACATTCCCATGGACTGTAATTTTAGCGAAAACTAAATAGGAAAGCACTATTATCCCACCTCAGGAGCCATGTAACCGGCAGTCCCAGCGTATTCGGTGGCTGTTCGGTCTCCATGCATGTTGTCAATTGCGAGACCGAAATCTGTGATCTTAATATGGCCCGTTTCAGCCACCAGGATGTTCTCGGGCTTGAGGTCTCTGTGGATGACGCCCTTGGAGTGGAGGTACTGGATTCCACAGACCAGTTCAGCGGCATAGAATCTGACAGAAAGACATGAATGAGTGTAACTTTCCGAGGAGAAGACAAGAAACACAAAGATATTGCTTCCAGCCAATATTATCTACATTGACTGGACGATTAGAACAAGATGACCATATGCAGAACATACAACAAATCCTGCCAGATCCCACTGAAGAATAATGAGGCCACTCAGATTTCTGTCAATGTTCTGGTTAATTTCGCTGCAATCTACAGTATTTTTTATATTAAAAACACCAGAACCCAAAGGCAGATAATACAGCAGGGAAGTGAACGGATGAATGCTAGACATTTCTATACAGTTATGATCAGGTTTGTAGGTAACATAAAATGTACCTTGCGCTGGGGATGTCAAGCCGCCCCTTCTCCAGAAGGAAGGTGTTAAAGTCCCCGCAGCTCACGTATTCCAGACCAAGCAGCACACAGAGCTGGAGCACAGAAATACAGAAGTAGATTTGTATGCAGGTAAAGTGGCCAAAAGATCACAATATCTACACACCTACTACAGAATAGCTCCGTATAACTATAGGCCGCAGGATAAATGGAAGGTGGTCTACATGTCCCATGTAAGAAGGATTACATTTCACATGTCCCATCATTTGTTTCAATGTTCTAGCTGATGACCATGAGACCCCTGTAATGACACCTTAGGGTTCATAATGATGCTCCTGTGGAGGGTCACTTAAATATGCGGATATGTAGAATGATTTTCTTCAGGGGCATACAGAGATAGAAAGAATTGCTGTACATGTTGTTCAGTTAATGTTCAATGTCCTTTTATGTCAGATATTTATAGGGGTGTCCTGTGATTACTGATGCACAGGGCAGGCATGGTGCCAGTATCTCTTCCCCCGCAGCATCTGGCAGATTTATTATAAAATGATTCTGGTTTATGGCAAAAACACGAGGTCAGACCTTGTACAACACTTTAATAAGTAAAAAATGGAGGCACGTTTTCATGAAACTAGCTTCACGTGGCGAGACTCCTTAGATATGGTGCTCGGATTGAATCATGTTTTTCAAAGCATTTAACTCAGACAAAAGAATGAAATCTTTGTGCCCGGAGTTCTCACTAGTTGTATCAGCAGAATAATATATCATACAGAAAATACTTACACATATCTTACTGACCAACAGTCAGGGAGGCCCGACTGGACTGGACGAGTGTAGACTGCAGTGCACAAAGCATGGTTGTTGTATACCCTAATCCAAGCTACAATAATACCAGGCCATAAAAGTGGTGGTCTGAAGGACATGATGCTCCATCTGTTAACCGGTTCAGGACCGCCCACTGTACCCAGGGTCCTGCAAGCGCTGCGGTTCCGGTGCAGAGAGATAGCTCTGACATGTGACATCATGGGGACCTGATTGGATCAGGTCCCCATAATGTTAACCTGCTCCTATCTTCTAGATGCCGCGATCCATAGCGATCGAGGCGTTTAAAAGATAGTGACAGTCGGTGATCGGGACCCCCACATACCTTAGCAGCGAGGGGATCCCGGTGCTGTGACCTCTGACCTCATCGAGACTTGATTGGCTCAGGTCTCGATGATGTCAGCGTCACACCAGCCAATCAGAGAGATCACTAGGGAAGTTTGTTTTAGCAACAAACTTTCCCAGGCGATCTGCCTGATAAATACACGGTATCCCCTCCGATCTCAGTGAGAGAGCAGAGGAGAAACAGTGTGACAAGAGCTGTGTCAGCCTTGCCACTGTGAAAGTAAAAAAAAAAAAGAAAGTAAGAGTTAGGTTAGGGTTAGTCAGTCCTGTCAGTCAGTCAGTCCTGTCAGGTCAGTCAGTCCTGTCAGGTCAGTCAGTCCTGGCAGGTCAGTCCCGTCAGTCCTGTCAGTCAGTCCTGTCGGGTCAGTCAGTCCTGGCAGGTCAGTCCCGTCAGTCCTGTCCAGTCAAAAAATATAAAAACAAATAAAATGGCCCGTCAGACTTATACCGCAGAGGAGGTGAATGCCCTGCTGTGTTCTGACACTGATGACAGTGCAATCTCAGATGGAGATGTGGATTTTGAGGGCTTTAGTAGCGGCGACACTGAGAGCTCAGAAATGAGCAGTGATTCTGGTCCATCCTCAAGCCCAAGGACCAGTACAGCAATAGGGGCAAATAGCGCTACTGGAGAAACGTCTCCAAATCAGGGAACACTGCCCAGTACAAGCGCTGTCCCTGCTACTAGTGAATTGGCGCATGCCAGTGTACAAGGGGCTTTGCCACATGATATAGCATTTCCCAGATGGGAGGCTTCGGATTCGGCTGCTCCATTCAGCCCTGATTTCAACGCCATTCCTGGTATAAATGTGGAGGTGGAAGATTTTGGACCAATTCATTTTTTTAATTTGTTTTTTACAGACAGCTTGCTAGAGCATATTGTCGTGTAAACAAATTTATACGCATCCCAATTCATAAGCCAGAATCCCCGATCTTACTATGCTAGGGCAAATTTATGGACACCAACTAATGTCCCGGAAATCAAAAAAAATTTAGGACTTACATTTGCCATGGGGCTTGTTAAAAAACCGAGCATTCGATCCTACTGGTCCAACCACCCTGTTCAAGCCACCCCTATGTTTTCAGTCGTTCTTCCTAGGACCCGTTATGAAATGCTCATGCTGTTTTGGCATTTTAACGACAATAGTCAATGCCTGCCCAGAAATACCCCAGAACATGACAGGTTATATAAAATTAGACCCATCATTGAAAATTTGTCAGAAAAATTCTGAAGGCTCTACACCCCAACACAAAATATTTCTATAGATGAGTCCCTTGTAAAAATTCAAAGGAAGACTGCACCTCAAGCAATTTATCCCATCTAAAAGGGCAAGGTTTGGAATAAAGCTCTATAAAATGTGCGAAAGTTCAACCGGATACACATCCGCTTTTCGCATATATGAGGGGAAAGACAGCCAACTAAACCCACCAGGATGCCCTACTTATCTGGGGACATCTGGAAAAATTGTTTGGGAGCTGATAAGTCCATTTTTTCAAAAAGGCTACAATCTATATGTGGACAATTATTACACCAGCAAGTCTGGTTGAACACAACATCGGAGCTTGTGGGACCATTCGTAAAAACCATCAGGGGTTTCCACAACCATTGGTCAACCAAAAGTTCCAAAAGGGGCAGTCAGGGGCTGTACGCAACGGAGAGCTGCTTGCCCTGAAGTATAGGGATAAGAGGGATATTTTTGTCCTCAGCTCGATCCACACAGATGCCACAAGGGCCACTGTAGAGCTAGGATCCACCACTCCGAAGCAAAAACCTGTGGCAGTCATTGACTACAACAAACACATGGGGGGTGTGGACCTTGCAGACCAGGTTCTACAGCCATGCCAGGTATCAAGAAAGTCCTATACCTGGTATAAAAAGTTGGTTATTTATTTGTTTCAGGTGGCCACATACAATCCTTTTGTGTTGTACAAGAAAGCAGGAAATTCAGATCCTTTTCTTGATTATCAAGAAAAGGTAATTGAAAATCTTGTTTTTGAAAGTGTTAGCCCCGCTCATCCATTAGAATCTGAGGATGTGAAAAGACTCACTGAGCGACATTTTATTGCACTTATTCCAGCAACGGAAACGAGAAGGAAGCCCCAGAAAAGATGTCGTGTATGTACTAATAGAGGAATAAGGTGTGATACCCGCTACTATTGCCCACAATGCCCATCATTGCCAGCCTTATGCATCACTGACTGCTTTAAAATCTTCCACACAGAACCACGTTTTTAAACTGTAAAAATGTATCCCATTTTGTCATTCAAACATTTGGTTCATTTAGTGAATGACACATTCGAGTAGAGCTAACTTAATTTCCAGGGGTGGGTGGGGGGGGGGGGTTCTCCAGAATCTAAACCTTCCATTACGTGCTTGTTTCTGGAAATCATCCATTGAGTTAAAATGGTCACTAAACCCATAGATGAATTCCCAGAGGGGTGTCATTTCCAAAATGGGGTCACTTCAGGGGGGATTCTTTAGTTCTGGTACCTAGCGCCTCTGAAAAGTGCCAGAACAGCAGAATCCCCCCGGAAGTGACCCCATTTTGGAAATGACACCTCTCTGGGAATTCATCTATGGGATTAGTGACCATTTACCTATCTACTTATTTTCCCACCACTAGATTAATTTATACAGAGGAGTAGATTGTAAAATTCGGTCACTTGTTGGGGGTTTCCTCTGTTTAGGCACCTCAGGGGCTCTCCAAATGCAACATGGCGTCCGCTGTCGATTCCAGCCAAATTTCCATTCCAAAAGTCAAATGGCGCTCCTTACCTTCCAAGCCATGCCGTGCGCCCAAACAGTGGTTTTGCACCACATATGGGGTATCAGCGTGCTCAGGAGAAAGAGCACAACACATTTTGGGGTCCATTTTTCTGGCTGCCCTTGTGAAAATTAAAAATTTGAGGCTAAAGTAGCAGTTTTGTGTTAAAAATGTGTTTTTTATTTTCACACTTCAACATTATAAAATTCTGTGAAGTCCCTGGGGGTTCAAGGTGCTCACCACACATCTAGATAAGTTCCTTGAGGGGTCTAGTTTCCAAAATGGGGTCACTTGTTGGGGGTTTCCTCTGTTTAGGCACCTCAGGTGCTCTCCAAATGCAACATGGGGTATCAGCGTACTCAGGAGAAATTCCACAACATATTTTGGAGTCCATTTTTTCCTGTTACCCTTGCGAAAATTAAAAAATATTGGGTCTAAGGTAATTTTTTGTGAAAAAAAGTTAAATGTTCATTGTTTTCTTCCACATTCCAAAAATTCCTGTGAAGCACCTGAAGGGTTAATAAACTTCTTGAATGTGGTTTTGAGCACCTTGAGGGGTGCAGTTTTTAGAATGGTATCACTTTTGGGTATTTTCTGTATAAAGGCCCCTCAAAGTCACATCAAATAAGATGTGGTCCCTAAAAAAATGTTTTTGTAAATTTTGTTGTAAAAATGAGAAATCGCTGGTCAACTTTTAACCCTTATAGCTTCCTAACAAAAAAAAAATTTGGTTCCAAAATTGAGCTGATGTGAAGTAGACATGTGGGAAATGTTATTTATTAACTATTTTGTGTGACATATCTCTCTGATTTAAGGGCATGAAAATTCAAAGTTTGAAAATTGCAAAATTTTCAACATTTTCGCCAAATTTCCGATTTTTTCACAAATAAACGCAAGTGATATCGAAGAAATTTTACCACTAACATGAAGTACAATATGTCACGAAAAAACAATCTCAGAATCAGGGGAATCCGTTGAAGCGTTCCAGAGTAATTACTTCATAAAGTGACAGTGGTCAGAATTTAAAAAATTGGCTCGGTCACGAAGGCAAAAACAGGCTCTGGCGCGAAGTGGTTAACGTAGCATCTCAGGTTCTCATACAAGAAGTATTAGAAAAGCAGCTTTTCAAGAGGTTTCAGTAGACTTTGGCTGTGCCCGGGACATTTGCTTACTTGTCTGGGAGATCTCTTTTCTTCTGGAAGCCGACCATCATTTTTAACACGATTGTCTAGAATTATATATGTGTGTATATGTTGCGCCCCAGTGGGTTCAGTCGCCACAGAGGTACTGCATCTCACCCAGAGGTGTGGTATCTCACTCTCAGGTAAGGATAGAGTGCTGCCCGGGACCCTAACACCTGCATCCAACACTACACTACTCCAGACCAGCAGGAGGGGCAAGATGCGTCGCTTCCCTGAAGAGCCCTGTCCCGGGCTGGAGTGGGGGGAACGAAAATAGGGGGAACCATGTAGTGGGTGTGGGTGGAGGAAGTAAATCAGGGGAGCTCAGTAAGAAGTGATATAAAAAGAAGGTGGAACAATCTAGAAGGGTTCTTCAGTGAGAGGAAGAGTTGGGAGCAGGAGCTCTGTAGGAGCTCTGCTCAGGAGGAGGGCCTAGCCAGAGAGGCCCAAGACTGAAAAGAGAGAGAGAGGAGCAGGAGAAAGGCTCCAGGAGCGTGGAAGGGATCCCAGGGGTACGGGCAGTGCTGGAGGCCACCTGTATGCCGAATCTGCCAGGCGGTGGAGGGATCAAGCCGCAGAGGGGACCGGCCCCTAACTAGTGAGAATTACAAAGTTCAACTAGGAACCGGAGGCTTCTGTACTTTCAGGGTGCAGTTGCCACATCCGCACTCAAGTCGCCAAAAAGGTAACCACATAGGATCCAGGGAACTCCAGGTTGCCCAGAAAGATCCGAGGATACCGACTAGGGACATTGTTTGGCGAGGCACAGGGCAAGAAGGGTGAGGGCCAGCGCAGAAAGACGGCTGAGGAGGTCATATAGAACGGGGTCCTGTCAGGCACTCTTGAAACACCTGGGAGTTTGCTGCACCCCTGCCTGGTGAAAGTAGCGCGATGTGGGAGGTCGTAGTCCAGAAAGTGTAACCTGAGGAACTAAACAACTGTGAGTAAGCCCTGAAGACTGCACCCCACTGTCTCTGTGAATTATTCTGGCCGCGCCATCACCCCCTGCACTACAACTGCAACAGCAACATCCATAACATCTCAGCACAGCCCTGGAGCTAAGCTCTACCTGTGGAGGGGTAAACCAACTGTGCTGCATTTACACCAGCTCCAGAGGACCTGCTCCGCAGCGGCAGCTCCATATAGCCGCATACCACAGATGGCGTCACGAACTGTATATAAAAACTATATATCCCCTGTAAATATCTCCTTATATTGACCGCCCTGGGTCACGGACCGGGTCACCGCCACTGTGACATCTCCCCTGCACCGACCGGCCCTGCACCGAGTACCCCACGGCCCAGGGGGCGCGTCATATATTATAGCTATATAGATTGATGACTGTTAATCTTCCTTAGTCTGGGGCTCCATGCAAGATCTCGCCTCATGAGATAATTCTGAGAAAGGTCAAGAATGGGTCTTTCAGCAGGACAATGACCCGAAATATACAGCCAGGCAACTAAGGTGTGGCTCCGTAAGAAGCATTTCAAGGTCCTGGAGTGGCCTAGCCAGTCTCCAGACCTGAACCCAATAGAAAATCTTTGGAGGGAGTTGAAACTCAATGCTGCCCAGTGACAGCCCCGAAACCTGAAAGATCTGGAGAAGATCTGTATGGGGGAAGGGGCCAAAATCCCTGCTGCAGTGCGTGCAAACCTGGTCAAGAACTACAGGAATCGTCTGACCTCTGTAATTGCAAACAAAAGTTTCTGTACCAAAATATTAAGTTCTGTTTTTCTATTGCATAAAAATTTATTTCATGCAATAATATACAAATGAATTATGTAAAAATCATACAAAGTAATTTTCTGGATTACTTTTAGATTCTGTCTCTCACAAGTGAAGTGATCTACGATAAAAATTACAGACCTCTCCATTCTTTGTAGGTGGGAAAATTTGCAAAATCGGCAAAGTATCAAATACTTATTTTCCCCACTGTAGAAATGAGCACATACAGTACAGACCAAAAGTTTGGACACACCTTCTCATTTAAAGATTTTTCTGTATTTTCATGACTTTGAAAATTGTTCATTCACACTGAAGGCATCAAAACTATGAATTAACACATGTGGAATCATATACTTAACAAAAAAGTGTGAAACAACTGAAAATATGTCTTATATTCTAGGTTCTTCAAAGTAGCCACCTTTTGCTTTGATGACTGCTTTGCACACTCTTGGCATTCTCTTGATGAGCTTCAAGAGGTAGTCACCGGAAATGGTTTTCACTTCACAGGTGTGCCCTGTCAGGTTTAATAAGTGGGATTTCTTGCCTTATAAATGGGGTTGGGACCATCAGTTGTGTTGTGCAGAAGTCAGGTGGATACACAGCTGATAGTCCTACTGAATAGACTGTTAGAATTTGTATTATGGCAAGAAAGAAGCAGCTAAGTAAAGAAAAACGAGTGGCCATCATTATTTTAAGAAATGAAGGTCAGTCAGTCCGAAAAATTGGGCAAACTTTGAATGGGTCCCCAAGTGCAGTTGCAAAAACCATCAAGCGCTACAAAGAAACTGGCTCACATGAGGACCGCCCCAGGAAAGTAATATCAAGAGTCACCTCTGCTTCTGAGGATAAGTTTATCCGAGTCACCAGCCTCAGAAATCGCAGGTAACAGCAGCTCAGATTAGAGACCAGGTCAATGCCACACAGTTCTAGCAGCAGACACATCTCTTCAACAACTGTTAAGAGGAGACTTTGTGCAGCAGGCCCTCATGGTAAAATAGCTGCTAGGAAACCACTGCTAAGGACAGGCAACAAGTAGAAGAGACTTGTTTGGGCTAAAGAACACAAGCAATGGACATTAGACCAGTGGAAATCTGTGCCTTGGTCTGGTGAGTTCAAATTTGAGATCTTTGGTTCCAACCACCGTGTCTTTGTGCGACACAGAAAAGGTGAACGGATGGACTCTACATGCCTGGTTCCCACCGTGAAGCATGGAGGAGGAGGTGTGATGGTGTGGGGGTGCTTTGCTGGTGACACTGTTCGGGATTTATTCAAAATTGAAGGCATACTGAACCAGCATGGCTACCACAGCATCTTGCAGCGGCATGCTATTCCATCGGTTTGCGTTCAGTTGGACCATCATTTATTTTTCAATAGGACAATGACCCCGAACACACCTCCAGGCTGTGTAAGGGCTATTTGACCAAGATGGAGAGTGATGGGGTGCTACGCCAGATGACCTGGCCTCCACAGTCACCAGACCTGAACCCAATCGAGATGGTTTGGGGTGAGCTGGACCGCAGAGTGAAGGCAAAAGGACCAACAAGTGCTAAGCATCTCTGGGAACTCCTTCAAGATTGTTGGAAGACCATTTCCGGTGACTACCTCTTGAAGCTCATCAAGAGAATGCCAAGAGTGTGCAAAGCAGTCATCAAAGCAAAAGGTGGCTACTTTGAAGAACCTAGAATATAAGACATATTTTCAGTTGTTTCACACTTTTTTTGTTAAGTATATAATTCCACATGTGTTAATTCATAGTTTTGAAGCCTGCAATGTGAATGTACAATTTTCATAGTCATGAAAATACAGAAAATCTTTAAATGAGAAGGTGTGTCCAAACTTTTGGTCTGTACTGTATATATATATTTATAATATGGTTGCAAAAAATAAAAAATCCTAATGATTGCACAGATACGTAGCACAATGTGAATGTTAATCTATATAATTGACATTAACTAAGGGGAAATGTAAGCGTCTGTAGAACTACTAAAAGGATATCTTCATAGTGTGACAAAGTCACTGGTAGTGTGTCAGAAGGGAGGTATGTGTCGCGGAGACTCTTAGACTCAGTGATGTGAAAACATGCAAGTTCTCATGCACAAGTAGGTGCAGAGAGAGTTAATAGAACCACATTTACAAGGGACTGTTTTCAGTGGATAACGAAAGTGTAGGGAGGAACGTTATCCACCATCCTTCCAATCAGGGGAGTGTCTGGGCTTTAAACAGTCAGCCCTGACACTCAGGTGTGTTCAGTACCTGGGGAAACTTTGTTCCAGGAAGGAGCTAGCACATGCTGTGATGAACCTGTGTGTAGCTAATTTTGAGTGGCCAGACCTTGGCCGAGATAAGGACTCTGCTGAAAGTTCTGAAAGTTTTGCATTTTGTTTTGTCTCTTTAGCTGAATGGGCTGTGTTTTTATTTATGGACTCAACGGTAGTTTATGACTGCTAAATAAACTAACCTGAGAATTTAAAGAGACAGTATCTTGTGTTTTACCTACGCATACAGCCGAGCTTGTCGCTATACCACAATAGACTCACAAGCCCAAGTGGGTACACATATATAGTATATAATATTAAGCTCTATAAGGAATCTCCTATAAAATAAAACATCCAAAATGGATGTTTTGGGGGCCCCTGATGAAGCAAGGACGAAAGGTACATTGGTGCACATAGGACCACATCCCACATTTACTCACTTGGACATTTAAGTTGCCTTGTAACTACTGCTCCTCCATTTTGAATGTATTATTTTATAGGAGATTCTTTACAGAGTTTAATATTATATACTATATATGTGTACTCACTTGGGCTTGTGAGTGTAAGAAGCTATCTTCTTAGTAGTTCTAAAAACACTTACATTTCCCCTTGGTTATTGTCAACTATATATAGACTAGATGGTGGCCCGATTCTAACGCATCGGGTATTCTAGAATATGTATGCGGCCGACCGGGCGCAATTAGCAGAGCGGTGTTTAAATTTGGTGCCAAAATCGCTGATTGGTCGCGTTTGGCAACCGCGACCAATCAGCAAAGCGGTGTTTAAATTTGGCGGCAATATCGGAGATTGGTCACGGGCGGCGACCGCGACCAATCAGCGAACCGTGTTAGTGAGAACTGGAGAGCGTGTTTAAATTTGGCACCAAAATCGCTGATTAGTCGCGACCAATCAGTAGAGCGGTTTTTAAATTTGGCGCCGATACTGCTGATTGGTCGCGACCGCCGACCGCGACCAATCAGCAGAGCGATGCAGAGCGTTGTTTAAATTTGGCGCCAAAATCGCTGATTGGCCGCGGATGGCGGCCGCGACCAATCAGCAAAGCGGTGTTTAAATTTGGCGGCAATATCGGAGATTGGTCACGGGCGGCGACCGCGAC
The DNA here is from genome assembly GCF_046119375.1 of Phyllobates terribilis. Classification (NCBI taxonomy): domain Eukaryota; kingdom Metazoa; phylum Chordata; class Amphibia; order Anura; family Dendrobatidae; genus Phyllobates; species Phyllobates terribilis. The sequence goes on along the minus strand of NW_027363003.1, from coordinate 2,482,061 downwards.
CAATCAGCGAACCGTGTTAGTGAGAACTGGAGAGCGTGTTTAAATTTGGCACCAAAATCGCTGATTAGTCGCGACCAATCAGCAGAGCGGTTTTTAAATTTGGCGCCGATACTGCTGATTGGTCGCGACCGCCGACCAATCAGCAGAGCGTTGTTTAAATTTGGCGCCAAAATCGCTGATTGGTCGCGGATGGCGGCCGCGACCAATCAGCAGAGCGGTGTTTAAATTTGGCACCAATCTCGCTGATTGGTCGAGGCTGGTGGCCGCAACCAATCGGCAAAGCGGTGTTTAAATTTTGGGCCAAAAGCGCTGATTGGTCGCGGGCGGCGGTCGCGACCAATCGGCGAACCGTGGTAGTGAGGACTGGAGAGCGTGTTTAAATTTGGCACCAAAATCGCTGATTAGTCGCGACCGCGACCAATCAGCAAAGAGGTGTTTAAATTTGGCGACAATACTGCTGATTGGTCGCGGCCGGCGACCGCGACCAATCAGCAGAGCGATGCAGAGCGGGGTTGAAATTTGGCGCCAAAATCGCTGATTAGTCGCGACCGCGACCAATCAGCAAAGAGGGAGGTGTTTAAATTTGGCCCCAATACTGCTAATTGGTCGCGGCAAGCGACCGCGACCAATCAGCAGAGCATTGTTTAAATTTGGCACAAAAAACGAAGATTGGTCGCGGCCGGTGGTTGCGACCAATTAGCAGAGTGAGGTTTAAATTTGTCGCCAATACTGCTGACTGGTCACGGCCGACAACCGCAACCAATCAGCAGAGCGGTGTTTAAATTTTGCGCCAATACTGCTGATTGATCTCGGCCAGCGACCGCGATGAATCAGCAGAGCGTTGTTTAAATTTGGCGCCAAAATCGTTGATTGTTCGCGGCCGGCGGCCGCGACCAATCAGCAGAGCGGGGTTTAAATTTGGCACCAATAATGCTGATGGGTCGCGGCCGGCGACCGCGACCAATCAGCAGAGCGGGGTTTAAATTTGGCCCCAATACTGCTAATGGGTCGCGGCAAGCGACCGCGACCAATCAGCAGAGCGTTGTTTAAATTTGCCACAAAAAACGAAGATTGGTCGTGGCCGGTGGTTGCGACCAATCAGCAGAGTGAGGTTTAAATTTGGCGCCAATACTGCTGACTGGTCACGGCCGACAACCGCGACCAATCAGCAGAGCGGTGTTTAAATTTTGCGCCAATACTGCTGATTGATCTCGGCCAGCGACCGCGATCAATCAGCAGAGCGTTGATTAAATTTGGCGCCAATCTCGTTGATTGGTCGCGGCTGGACTCCGCAACCAATCAGCAGAGCGTTGTTTAAATTTGGCGCCAATCTTGCTGATTGGACGCGTCCGGCATCCGCGACCAATCAGCAGAGCGTTGTTTAAATTTGGAGCCAAGGTCGCTGATTGGTTGCGGCTGGCATCCGCGACCAATTAGCACAGCAGTGTTTAAATGTGGCGGCAAGATCAGTGATTGGTCGCGGCCGCTATTTAAATGTGGCGCCCAAATCGGTGATTGGTCGCGGGCAGCGGCCGCGACCAATCAGCAGAGCGGTGTTTAACTTTAGCGCCAAGATCACTGATTGGTCACGCTCTCCGCACGCGACCAATCAGCTAATCGTATTGGTGAGGAGCGGGGAGCGGAATTGTATTAGTGAGGACCGGGGAGCGCCGCAGCCTGTGTGGGTACTTCCGCTGCGAGAACCCGGGACATGAGCGACTGCTCGCAGCAGAAGTATCCCGACCCGCAGCGCCGCTCCCCGGTCCTCCCTTCACACCCTAGCCGCTGATGTCACCACAGTATCTGCATGGTGTTACAAAGGTCTGGACATTTGTGTTAAAAATCGCTGATTGGTCGCTGGCGCTGCCCGCGACCAATCACCGATTTGGGCGCCAAATTTAAATATCGGCCGCGACCAATCACCGATCTTGGCTCCACATTTAAAGACCGCTGTGCTGATTGGTCGCCGACGTAGGGCGCGACCAATCATCGATTTTGGCGCCACATTTAAATAGCGTCCGCGACCAATCAGCACAGCGGTGTTTAAATGTGGAGCCAAGATCGGTGATTGGTCGCGGCCGATATTTGAATGTGGCGCCCAAATCGGTGATTGGTCGCGGACGCTGCCCGAGACCAATCAGCACCGTAGTGTTTAACTTTTGCGGCAAGATCCGTGATTGGTCGCGGGCCAAGACAGCGACCAATCACCGATTTATGTGGCACTTTTAAATAGCGGCCGAGACCAATTGGATGTCAGTGCCGCTCCCCGGTCCTCCCTTCACACCCTAGCCGCATGGATGTCAGCGGCGCTGCCTGTGCGGATACTTCCGCTGCGAGAACCCGGGACATGAGCGGGCGCTCGCAGCAGAAGTATCCCGACCCGCAGCGCCGCTCCCCGGTCCTCCCTTCACACCCTAGCCGCTGATGTCCCCACAGTATCCGCATGGTGTTACAAAGATCCGGACATTTGTGTTAAAAATCAGTGATTGGTCGCTGGCGCTGCCCGCGACCAATCACCGATTTGGGCGCCAAATTTAAATATCGGCCGCGACCAATCACCGATCTTGGCTCCACATTTAAACACCGCTGTGCTGATTGGTCGCGGCCGATATTTAAATTTGGCGCCCAAATCGGTGATTGGTCGCGGGCAGCGGCGGCGACCAATCAGCGATTTTTAACACAAATGTCCGGACCTTTGTAACACCATGCGGATACTGTGGGGACATCAGCGGCTAGGGTGTGAAGGGAGGACCGGGGAGCGGCGCTGCGGGTCCGGATACTTCTGCTCCGAGCGCCCGCTCATGTCCCAGGTTCTCGGAGCGGGAGTACCCGCACAGGCAGCGCCGCTGACATCCAATTGGTCGCGGCCGCTATTTAAATCTGGCGCACAAATCGGTGATTGGTCGCTGTCTTGGCCCGCGACCAATCACCGATTTGGGCGCCAAATTTAAATATCGGCCGCGACCAATCACCGATCTTGGCTCCACATTTAAACACCGCTGTGCTGATTGGTCGCGGCCGATATTTAAATTTGGTGCCCAAATCGGTGATTGGTCGCGGGCAGCGTCGGCGACCAATCAGCACAGCGGTGTTTAAGTTTTGCGCTAAGATCAGTGATTGGTCGGGTCCGAAGACCGCGACCAATCATCGAATCGTCTTGGTGAGGACCGGGGAGCGGCGCTGCCTGTTCGGCTACTTACGCTGCGAGAACCCGGGACATAGCGGGCGCTCGCAGGAGAAGTATCCCGACCCGCAGCGCCGCTCCCCGGTCCTCCCTTCCGCATGGAGGTCAGCGGCGCCGGCGGTCCTTCCGCTGATACCGGCCGGGAGATGAGCGCCTCGCGCCGCTCATCTCCCGGATGCATCTCAGTCCCGCAGATGGGTCCGGCGGTCGGGTTCCTTCTGCTGGTACCGGCCGGGAGATGAGCGCCACGCGCCGGACATCTACCGGCTGCATCGCCGCTGAGCTCCGTCCCGCAAATGAGCCGCTAACGGCCGCCATCTTTTTTCAGAAATCCCGCGGCGCTGATTGGCCGCTGGCGGACCAATGAGCGACGCGGGATTTCCTGGACAGACAGACACACAGACGGGATAAGACGATTATATATATAGATTAACATTCACATTGTGCTACATATGCGTGCAATCATTAGGATTTTTTTTGGCAACCATGTTATAGGCATATATCCAATATATATAATTGTCTTATCCCGTCTGTCTGTCTGTCTAGAAAATCCCGCGTCGCTGATTGGTTCGGCCGCGGCCAATCAGCGACGCGGGATGTCAGAAAAAAGATGGCAGGCGTTAGCGGCTCATCTGCCGCACGAAGGTCAGCGGCGATGCAGCCGGGAGATGACCGGCGCTAGCCGGTCATCTCCCGGCTGATCGCAGCAGAACTACCCTGACCGGCGGCGCCGCTGACCTCCACGCGGCTACCGTCGGGAGATCAGCGGCTAGGACCGCTGATCTCCCGACGGTAAGTGTGAAGGGAGGACCGGGGAGCGGCGGCGCCGCCGGTCGGGATGCTTCTGCTGCGAGCAGTCGGTCATCTCCCAGCTGCTAGCAGCGGAAGTACCCGCATAAGCAGCGCCGCTCCCAGGCCCACACTAATATGACACTGATTGGTCGCTGCCGACGGCCGCGACCAATCAGCTATATTGGCGCCAAGTCTAAACACTGCTCTGCGCCAATCAGCACAGCGGTGTTTAAAATGGCGCCAATATCGCTGATTGGTCGGGGCCGGCGGCCGAGACCAATCAGCACAACGGTGTTTAAACTTGGCGACAATATCGCTGATTGTTCGCGGCCGTCGGCAGTGACCAATCAGCGATATTGGCGCCAAATTTAAACACCGCTCTTCACAGAGGTCAGCGGCGATGCAGCCGAAGTATCCCGACCGGCAGCGCCGCTGACCTCCATGCGGCTAAAGTCAGGAGATCAGAGGCTAGGGCCGCTGATCTCCCGACGGCAAGTGTGAAGGGAGGACCAGGGAGCGGCGCCGCCGGTCGGGATACTTCTGCTGCGAGCAGCCGGTCATCTCCCGCAGCGCCGCTCCCCGATCCTCACTAATACAATTCACTGATTGGTCGCAGCCGGGACCAATAAGCGATATTGGCGCCAAATTTAAACACCGCTGTGCTGATTGCGCCCGGTGTACCGCATACATATTCTAGAATACCCGATGCGTTTGAATCGTGCCACCATCTAGTATATATATATTCACTACTGTCTCTATATATGTGATACTCATGTGTTGGTGACTTGAGGTCCTCCATTGTTATACTCTGTAGAATTGTCTTTTAATTTTTGCAATATTTATTTTAGTATCAATAAGCACCTATTGTTTCATTTTGGTGGTATCTACAGTCATATATATGTATATACATACAGCAATATATATACTGTATAAGATCTGATGTCTGTAGTCACAGTATGTCAGCAATGTACAGTATGTACTTTATTGTGCACTGACATTAGATCATATATGCCCTGGACTGATCCTGCACCGACTACCAGACATCACATTGTATAGATGGCAGTATAGATATAATCTGTGACGTCCTGCACAGGGCCGGCTCCAGGTTTTCGTAGGCTCAAAAGAGTCTCAGTGGCCCCTTTAACACATACCACAATTCATGATGCACAGATAAGGCAGAGAAATATAGATATAGTACAATGCCAAAAATTTCACTTACAGTATTTTTCGGACTATAAGACGCACTTTTTTCCCTCCAAAATTTTGGAGGAAAATGGGGGGTGCGTTTTATAGTCCAAATGTTGGGGGGGGGTATATATATGTGGTGTGTGGGGGGAGCGGTAGAGGAGCGGGGCACAGGAGGCAGCAGCCGCCCGCTGCAGCCTACACTGTCCCCGCTGCTAAAGAAAATGAATATTCATGCTCCTTATTAGCAGCACACAGTGTAGCCGCGCTGTGGCTCCTGCCAGAATCGCCTGTGCCCGCTGTTAAAGGGCATGAATATTCAACCTCTCTCCACGTCCATGGGCATGGTGAGGGGGTGAATATTCATGCCCTTTAATAAGCGGGCACACGCGATAGCCCGGCAGTAGCAGGAGCCGCAGCGCGGCTACGGTGTGTGCCGGCTATGAAGGAGAGTGAAGTCACTGCTCCCAGCGCACACAGTCCCGGCATGGGGAGCAGTGACTTCTGGCAGCTGATCTCTCCTTGTGAGCCACGTATGGCAGTGATGTCATGCGCGGCTCACATGGAGAGATCAGTACGGGCAGACAGGACGCAGCGCTGGAGGAGAGAAGAAAGGTGAGTATCAGTGTTTATTTTCTTTTATGTGCAGCATGATGGGGATTAGGGGGACCATGCATACCAGGATAAGGAAGAGGGGGCAATACATACCAGGGTAACGCTGAGGGGGCCATACATACCAGGGTAATGCTGAGGGGGCCATACATACCAGGGTAATGCTGAGGGGGCCATACATACCAGGGTAACGCTAAGGGGGCCATACATACCAAGGTAACGCTGAGGGGGCCATGTGCAGCATGATGGGGATTAGAGGTGCCATACATACCAGGACAGCGATGAGGGGTGCCATGCATACCACTATACCAGGATAAGGATGAGGGGTGCCATGCATACCGGGACAGGGATGAGGGGTGCCATGCATACCGGGACAGGGATGAGGGGTGCCATGCATACTGGGACAGGGATGAGGGGTGCCATGCATACTGGGACAGGGATGAGGGGTGCCATGCATACCGGGACAGGGATGAGGGGTGCCATGCATACCAGGACAGGGATGAGGGGTGCCATGCATACCGGGACAGGGATGAGGGGTGTCATGCATACCGGGACAGGGATGAGGGGTACCATGCATACCAGGGTAACGCTGAGGGGGCCATATGCAGCATGATGGGGATTAGGGGTGCCATGCATACCGGGACAGGCATGAGGGGTGCCATACATACCAGGACAGCGATGAGGGGTGCCATGCATACCACTATACCAGGATAAGGATGAGGGGTGCCATGTATACCGGGACAGGGATGAGGGGTGCCATGCATACAGGGACAGGGATGTGGGGTGTCATGCATACTGGGACAGGGATGAGGGGTGCCATGCATACCGGGACAGGGATGAGGGGAGCCATGCATACCGGGACAGGGATGAGGGGAGCCATGCATACCGGGACAGGGATGAGGGGTGCCATGCATATCGGGACAGGGATGAAGGGTGCCATGCATACCGGGATAGGGATGAGGGGTGCCATGCATACCGGGATAGGGATGAGGGGTGCCATGCATACCGGGATAGAGATGAGGGGTTCCATGCATACCAGGATGGGGACCACGTATAAAAGGAAGGGGGGGGGGCATATATACCAGGATGGGGGATATTGTCAGAATTGGGGGACATTACCCCTATACCAGTGTCAGCAGAAGACCCCCTCCCCCTTAAAAGTGCATCATGAACACATTTTTGGCTTAAATTTTTATTTTTTTATTTTCCTCCTCTAAAACCTAGGTGCGTCTTATGGTCTGGTGCATCTTATAGTCCGAAAAATACGGTACTTCTTACATTACATGAGTGATATCTATTGTAAATTCTATAATAGCTCAGAAACCTGCGAATCCTCACAGTGCATGGGGCGTGTCAAGTGGGGATTCAAAAGTTTTCATTTTAGACTGTACATTATAGTCCTCCAAACAGTATTATGGGCACTACATAGTATTCCATACAGTATTATGGGCACCACATAGTCCTCCATACAGTATTATGGACACCACATAGTCCTCCATACAGTATTATGGGCACTACATAGTACTCCATACAGTATTATGGGCACCACATAGTCCTCTATACAGAATGGGCTCCATACTGAATAATGGACCCCATATAATGTTCCATAAAGAATAATAGGCCCCATAAAATGCTCTATACACAATAATGAACCCCACATAATGCTCATTACACCATAATTGACCCCATATATTACTCCATGCAGAATAATGGGTCCCATATAATGCTCCATAGAGAATGGGCCCCATATAATGCTCCATAGAGAATGGGCCCCATATAATGCTCCATAGAGAATGGGCTCCATACATAAAAAATAAATAAAATACTCACCTCTCCTCATACCCTGCTGGCTACAGGTCCTGTCTCTTCAACACTGAGACGTCACAGAGTCAGAAGACGCAGAAGAGACTGGACCTGCGGCCAGCAGGGTATGATGAGAGGTGAGTATTTGAAACACCGTAAAGCACGGGGAGGGGGGGGGGGTTACCCGGCCCCCCCAACTCTCAGGCCCAATAGCGTTCCAGTGTCCCCAACTGTGAGTGGGGCCCCCCTCTTGCCCAGGGCCCTGGCACTTGCCCTGGTGCAATGGGTGGTTATGCCGGCTCTGGCCCTGTAGCTGGTGCAGGATCAGTCTGGGGCAGGGGTCTGTATAGTAAGGTCTGAAGTGTCTCGATCTCAGGTCCGATGTGATTTGAACATTCATACAGATCGAGAGCCGATGATCTCACACTGACAGCACGACCCCAACCTGCTTGAAGGGTCCATCTGCTACAATAAATCTTTCTGACCCTCAGCAGAGCGACCATAGATAACATTCAGGATCTGGCCCTGGACTTGTCAGGAGGTGAGCAGCATCCTGCCACTTCCACACTCTACAAAAGGTATAAATCTCCTGTCCTGACCACTATCCGGAGCTCAGGCTAAGGCCACGGCCCCACTATCAGTATTTGGTCAGTATATTTTCTCAGGAGTGGGAGCCAAAACCAGGTCAGTAACAATCAGAGAAAAGGTATAATAGAAACAAGTCACCAATTCTGCATTTATCACCAACTCCTGGTTTTGTCTCCCACTCCTGTGAAAAAATACTGATCGAATACTGACCAAATACTGATAGTGGGGTCGTGGCCTTACAAGAATCAAAGATGTCTGCCCTCTCGTACTGCTCAGCGGCTGAAGCTTCTCTCCGGCAGGCATAAGAACGTGGCCTGTGCCGGCTGTTCTGGGCTGCAGATGCCCAGCTGGCACATGTACACAATGAAAGATACAGGGCCGCCCTGCAGTCTGTAAAGAAGCAGCTGCTTGGCCACCGGCTTGGAGGGCATGTGCCCCTCTGGCCCACCTCGCCCCTGCTCAATATGATACCATCTTTTTCATTAGTTGGAGAGGTTAGAAGAAATTTCACTCCAAGACAGTGGATTTTGTACTTTATTCCAGTATATTTATACATAGAAAACATGGCAATGAAAAACAAGTAGATGCACGTGCATAAAAATGTCCCAACATTAATTAAAAAAACCTTTAAGATACAGATAATACTTGTATACAAAAATATTAACACATTCTCAAATTGTATATAAAGTGCACAAAAGTCAATAGCCCTGACATATAGTGTACACAGGGTCCCCCACATGGTATACACAAAATACAATGTCATCCAGGAAATAACAAAAAATAACAAATACATTTAATCTATTCTGAAATCCCATGTCTATACAAGATAATAATATGTAACATTCTACAGTGTCAAAGAAATGAGCTAGAGACTACTACATGGCGATGATGCCTACACACAAGATAATGCCCAGCTAATGCTGTAAATTATACAGATATTACCAGTCACCCAATTAGAAACATGAGGTCCGGGCAAGTGATTTTCTACAGTTCATTGACCTCTATGATGACATCTAATATTTTCAATCATTTATAGAGCGGGGTACATTGGGCCTCATTAATAAATCTGCTCACTAGAAAACTAGTTGCCCATACTAACCAATTAGAGCTCAGCTAAGGTTGTTTTAACTGACCTGGAAAAGTAAAAGCTGTTCTGTGATTGGCTGGGATAAGTAAAAAGGCTGTTTTAATAAATGATTCCCAATGTACCAAGCCCCGCCATAAATGTTATTGATTACAGTAGGGGCCACAATATCCCATGTGTATAGTCATCACATTCATCTTATTGTCTGCGGTTACCTTGGGACATGCTATAATGAAATGTAAGATGATATCAGTGGGGTCCATGAGGCAGAGCAGTGTGTGGTACGTGTGACATTTCCTAATATCGAGCAATCAATACTGTACCTTGGTCTGGAATGCAAAGTCTGCGTGGACAAGGAAGGGGCTCCCAGATGCCAGCTGTAAAACCCGTCGCTCCACCATCACACGCTCATCACCGTCAGCAAGCAGGGCTCTTTTGCCGATGATCTTAACAGCAAAATGTTTGCGGGTAGATGAATCTTCCGCCAGCAGGACCGTTCCATAGCATCCCCGGCCAAGCACTTGATGGAATAATAATCTCCTCTTGATGGTATCAGAGACTGTGCTTTTGGAGCCGGTTGGCCGAACACCGCTGCTTCCTTCAGCTTCTTCAGCCTTCTGCTTTAGATCCATGGGTTTCTGTCCTAATGTAATCCTTTTTCTTTTCTTCTCCTTTTTGTCCCCTGATGAGATGAAGATGGCTCCTCTCTTCTTGGCTCCCATCTTCTGACTTTCTACCTCCTCCTTTTCTTCCACTTCTTCTTTCTTCTGGACTGGTTGTTTTGTCCTGTTGACTGAAGACTTCCTCTCATCATCAGATGTGTCATGGGAAGGTCTTAGTCTCTTCGCTCCTTCTCTCCTCACCACGTTCTCCTCTACTTCTTCTTTCTTCTGGACTGGTTGTTTTGTCCTGTTGACTGAAGACCTCCTCTCATAATCAGATGTGTCATGGGAAGGTCTTAGTCTCTTCGCTGCTTCTCTCCTCACCACGTTCTCCTCTACTTCTTCTTTCTTCTGGACTGGTGGTTTTGTCCTGTTGACTGAAGACTTCCTCTCATCATCAGATGTGTCATGGGAAGGTCTTCGTGTCTTCACTCTTTCTCTGCTCACCACAATCTCCTCCTCTTTTATATCCATATTATTGCTTTGCTTAGATTTAGCCGACATCTCCTCCACTGTTGTTGGTCAATTCCAACTGTCACTTCCAACTGTCACTCAGTGCACTTCATATGGAATCATCATGCATGCACCACCACTGGTCATGTGATCAGCATCTGACCAATGATATTTAAGAGATAAATGAACATTAGCTGAGATTAAATATTCAGGCAATATTCAGATATTCTGTGGAACACAAGGTCCCACATTTACTAATAGTAATAGAACTGCACTAAGTCGCCAATTTAATTTACATTGTTACTACAGAGCATCACATGAATGTAATATAATAAATATTAGCAAGATGTATGATTTCCATCCACTCTACGTATCATAGAAATACAGATGTACTATCTTTTTATATAGAGATGTAGCAGAAGCCATCCTGATTGTTTGCAGCATGCTATGGTGATAGAGAAACATGCATGACTGTGCCATGCAAATGGTGAGGAGCACCAAAATGGGACATATGATTCACGTAGCCAGGGGCGTAATGTCCGCGGTCGCAGTGGCAGTCACTGCGACCGGGCCCAGGGGGGATTGGGGCTTGTAAACGCCAGCACAAATTTCAACAGGATGTGTGTATCGCAGTGCACAGTCGCTTCGGGTCCGTGCGTGACAAATCAGGGGCGGACTGGGTCGGGGGCAGAGCCGGACTGGGGTGTCTGGGGCCCACCAGGGCCCACCCACCCTTCAGCTATTTGCAAATACGTGTTAGCCGTTATACCCATTATACTGGCGGCTCCTGCCCATCACTGTGCGCTCACCAGAACTGCGATGTACAATTACTGTAGTTTGCATTAAAGGGTTTTTATTGGTGAAAACAAGTTCTCAGCGATGCACAGGTTGGGAAGGTGATCACTTATTTATTGGTGGAATCCGCACTGTCAGAAGATTGTGGCACTTTGAGTATTTGGTGAGATTTTTACCTCAGTATTTGTAAGACAAAACCAGGAGTGGAGCAATCCGAGGTCATGTTTTATGCATTTCTCACCCACTCCTGGTTTTGTCTTATAAATACAGAGGTGAAAATCTCACCAAATGCCAACTTGCTTTCTCTGGTGATCCTCTGTAACTGCATCTCTGCTGCTGTGTAATAGTCACAGGACAGGGAGGGGTTAAACATCTAAGTATTTAATATCTATTGGAAATAAAGAGGTTTCCCCTTATTGATATCAGATAAAACAAATGACCAACCACAATCCACTCTACCAAGACCAATATTACCAGATAGAAGGCAGAAATACCACCACACCGTGACCAGATCACATATTACCACCACATAGTGCCCAAATAATGCCACATACAAGGCACAAATACCGCCACACCATGACCAAAGCACATAATACCACCACATAGTGATCAAATGCTACCAGATACAAGGTATAAATACTGACACCATGAGACCACATATTACCACCACATAGTGACTGAATAATACCACATACAAGGGACAAATATCGTCATGTCATGAAAAAAGCACATAATGCCACCACATAGTGACAAATAATGCTAAAATAATAAAAATGTAAAAAAGCTCAGTATATTGGGTCAGTGTACAGGTTATACAGTGATCACCAGTGACATTATACACAGGAGTTCTGTATATAGTGTACAGGTTATACAGTCATCACTAGTGACATTATACACAGGAGCTCTGTATATAGTGTCAGTGTATAGGTAATGCAATGATCACCATTGATATTATACACAGGAGCTCTGCATATAGTGTACAGGTAATACAGTGATCACCAGTGACATTATACACAGGAGCTCTATTTATTGTGTCAGTGTACAGGTAATGCAATGATCACCATTGATATTATACACAGGAGCTCGGTATATAGTGTACAGGTAATACAGTGATCACCAGTGACATTATACACAGGAGCTCTGTATATAGTGTCAGTGTGTGTGTATAGGTAATACACATACTCACCAGTGATGTCTCTAGGTGAAGTTCTTTATCTGCAGACCGATATATCACATCTTCTATACAGGACTTATCTCTGCAGAAAATAACATAGTTAGCTATAACTAATCACTTCCAGAGCACAATCCACACTTTTCCCAAGATTTCTACACTGCATGAAAAGACAAAAAAGCAACATAGTGCCGCACTACACAGTAAAAATAAAACACAAAATACATTTAGGGACTCCATCTTTAATAAAAAAAAAAAAAATCATGAGAGAGATCAGAGATTATGGGGCCCAGTCAGGGATCGTACATAGAAATCATGTGGTCCAGTCAGGGGCGTATATAGAAATCATGGGGCCAATCAGGTTAGGGGCGTACATAGAGATCATGGGGACCAGTCAGCAGTGTACATAGAGATCATGGGGCCCCGTCAGCGGCGTACATAGAGATCATGGGGCCCCGTCAGCGGCGTACATAGAGATCATGGGGCCCAGTCAGCGGCATACATAGAGATCATGGGGCCCAGTCAGCGGCATACATAGAGATCATGGGGCCCAGTCAGCGGCGTACATAGAGATCATGGGGCCCAGTCAGCTGTGTACATAGAGATCATGGGGCCCAGTCAGCGGTGTACATAGAGATCATGGGGCCCAGTCAGGGATCGTACATAGAGATCATGGGTCCCAGTCAGCGGCGTACATAGAGATCATGGGGCCCAGTCAGCGGCGTACATAGAGATCATGGGGCCGAGTCAGCGGCGTACATAGAGATCATGGGGCCCAGTCAGGGATCGTACATAGAGATCATGGGGCCCAGTCAGGGATCGTACATAGAGATCATGGGGCCGTATGAGGTGAGGCTCTCACCTCCTCAGGGAGCTCTCACAGGGCATCACAGGCCTTAGTATGAAGCAATACTAGAAGACTTGTGGAATTGCTTCATACTAAGGCCTGTGATGCCCTGTGGGAGCTCCTGAGGGCACCATACTGGGGAGGTGAGATCCTCACTTGGCAGTAGTAGGAGCAGCATCTCCATAGTGTGGCATTCACATCACACTACATGCTGCACTGTACAGGACTCCCAGCCGGCAGCAGGACAGATGAGGAGGTAACTGGGACCAGCGCCGGACTGGACTACCTGGGGCCCACCAGGAAAAAATCAATCTTGGGGCCCACCAGCACCATGCAGTTACCGTATATAGGAATAACATAAGTCCACAAACTCTTTCAAAATGAATCAACTTTATTAACCAATAAATCTCTGCTGCTGTGTAGTAGTCACAACACAGGGAGAGGTTAAACATCCAAGTATTTAATATGTATTGCAAATAAAGAATGTTCCCATTCTTAATATCCGAAAAAACAAATGACTGACAACAATCCACTATACCTAGACTAATAATACCATATAGAAGAGAGAAATACCGCCACACCATGACCAGAACACATACCACCACATAGTGATCAAATACTACCAAGTACAAGGTATATATACTGCCACACCATGATAAGACCACATATTAGCACAACATAGTGACTGTCTGAATAATACCACATACAAGGGACAAATACCGCCACGCCATGACCATGGCACATAATGGCACCAGATAGTGACTGATAATGAAAATGTAAAAAGCTCTGTATATAGAGTCAGTGTACAGATAATGTAGAGATTATCAGTGACATTACACACAGGAGCTCTGTGTATAGTGTCAGTGTACAGGTAATACAGTGATCACCTGTGACATTAAACACAGGAGCTCTGTATATAGTGTCAGTGTACAGGTAATACAGTGATCACCAGTGACATTATGCACAGGAGCTCTGTATATAGTGTCAGTGTACAGGTAATACAGTGATCACCTGTGACATTATACACAGGAGCTCTGTGTATGGTGTCAGTGTACAGGTAATACAGGGATCACCAGTGACATTATGCACAGGAGCTCTGTATATAGTGTCAGTGTGTGTGTGTATAGGTAATACATGGATCACCAGTGACATTATACACAGGAGCTCTGTATATAGTGTCAGTGTACAGGTAATACAGTGATCACCAGTGACATTATGCACAGGAGCTCTGTATATAGTGTCAGTGTACAGGTAATATAGTGATCACCAGTGACATTATACACAGGAGCTCTGTATATAGTGTTAGTGTAGAGGTAATACAGGGATCACCAGTGACATTATGCACAGGAGCTCTGTATATAGTGTCAGTGTAGAGGTAATACAGGGATCACCAGTGACATTATGCACAGGAGCTCTGTATATAGTGTCAGTGTACAGGTAATACAGGGATCACCAGTGACATTATGCACAGGAGCTCTGTATATAGTGTCAGTGTACAGGTAATACAGTGATCACCAGTGACATTATGCACAGGAGCTCTGTATATAGTGTCAGTGTACAGGTAATACAGGGAACACCAGTGACATTATGCACAGGAGCTCTGTATATAGTGTCAGTGTACAGGTAATACAGGGATCACCAGTGACATTATGCACAGGAGCTCTGTATATAGTGTCAGTGTACAGGTAATACAGTGATCACCAGTGACATTATGCACAGGAGCTCTGTATATAGTGTCAGTGTACAGGTAATACAGTGATCACCAGTGACATTATGCACAGGAGCTCTGTATATAGTGTCAGTGTGTGTGTGTATAGGTAATACAGGGATCAGCAGTGACATTATGCACAGGAGCTCTGTATATAGTGTCAGTGTGTGTGTGTGTGTATAGGTAATACACCTACTCACCAGTGATGTCTCTAGGTGAAGTTCTTTAACTGCAGACCGATATATCACATCTTCTATGCGGACTTATCTCTGCAGAAAATAACATAGTTAGCTATAACTGATCACTTCCAGAGCACAATCCACACTTTTCCCAAGATTTCTACACTGCATGAAATGACAAAAAAGCAACATAGCACTGCACTACACAGTAACAGTGCTCCAGTGTCATTCTGTGCCGGCTCATCTGTCAGCAGACATATTTGTCTGATGGCAAAGATCTAACAGAGATGAAGACAGAAGACCTATGGATTACGTTGGAGTGAGGATTTTTCTTTATTAAAGATGGAGTCCCTAAATGTGTTTTATTTTTAATTAAAAAAAAAAAATCTGTCTTTTTTTTCTGTTTACTAGAAATTGATGGTGGCTATGTCTAATTTGGCGTGAAACCATGAATTTCGGGCTTAGTACCAGCTGATAATGCAAAGCTGGCCTGGTACTAACCCTATTATTACCCAGGGTGCCACTTACCACCAGGGCCGCTGGAAGGGCCGGGTAAAGCACCTAGGAAATGGTGCCATGATGAATGCGCCATTTTCAGGGGTGGCTGTGGGCTGCGATTTTCAGCGTGGAGGGCCAAGAACGCTTGGGCCTTACCATGCTGCGAATCCCAGCCCCCAGCTGCATGGTTTTATCTGGCTGGCGATCAACATATGGCGGGAAAAAAAAAGTTAAGTAAGTTTAAAACAAATATTTGGCTTCTCTGTCTTTTCATCGCCAGCCAAGGTAAAGCCAGGCAGCTGGGGGTGGCAGTACGTAGCTGTCTGCTTTATCTGCGGTGAGAATCAAAAATTCTGTGGAGTGCTACATCGTTTTTAAAATTTTCTTTTCACACTTCTATATGTGACAGACCCAACAGCCAATCGCAGACGCTGTCAAAGAGGATGGGCTTCTGTGATTGGCTGTTTGAGTAATGTACAATCAGCCCATACATTCTAGTATGGTACTATGTATGGGCTGCTTTCAGGTTACTCAAGCAGCCAATCACAGACGCCCATTCTCTGTGTCAGCGTCTGTGATTGGCTGTTGGGACTGTCACACATATAGAAGTATGAAAATATATAAATAATAAAACAAAAATGACATAGCGCTCCGCAGAAATTTTGATTCTCAGCGCAGATAGAGGTGGCAGCCCGTAGCTGTCTGCTTTATCTGCCTGGTTTTACCTTGACTGGCGATCAAAAGTCAGGAAAGCCCAATGTTTTTTTTATTTAAAAAAATAATTTAAAAAAAAAATGCGTGGGCTTCCGCCATATTTTGATCGTCAGTCTGGTAAAACCAGGCAGCTGGGGGCTGGGATTCTCAGCATGGTAAGGCCCAAGCATTCTGGGCCCCCCACGCTGAAAACGGCAGCCCGCAGCCACCCCTGGAATTGGCGCATTCATCGTAGCGCCATTTCCAGGCACTTTATCCGGCTCTTCCAACGGCCCTGGTGGGGGGTGGCACGCTGGGTAATACTGGGGTTAGTACCAGCTTTGCATTATCAGCTAGCACTAAGCCTGAAATTCATGGCGTCACGCCAAACTAGACATGGCCACCATGAATTTCTAGTAAACAGAAAAAAAAACACAACACAGAATTTTTTTTTAATAAAAATAAAACACAAAACACATGTAGGGACTCCATCTTTAATTAAAAACAAAATCCTCGCTCTGACGTAATCCACGGATCTTCTGTCTCCAGCTCTGCTACATCTTTGCCATTAGACAAATATGCCTGCTGACAGAGATGAGCAGGCACAGAATGACACTAGAACCCAGTTGTCAGAGAAGTGCTCAGCTGGCCTCCAGCCGCCGACCATGTTTTCCTGTGCGTTGCAAATAATGCATACTTTCAAACACATGCCTATTTTTGCAATGCAAGTCTACGGTACATTGCGTCTGCGCTGATTTACAACGGATCCGTTGTAACGCACAGCATAAACGCAATGTTAACCCAGCCTAACAGCAGCGAGAAGGGGAGAGGGAGCCCTGGAGACCGCCTAGTCAGTCTACTGGTGGTACTATCATGCCCATTGCCCAGTATGTACTGCCAGCCTCTGTGGCTGGCAGGAGAGCCAGGCGGAGGTGACCGAGCGGACCGGGAGGACCAGTAGGAGGCGACCGGGGGGACGAGCGCAAGAGAGCGCTGTGGCAGCGTGCAGTGCCGGCCAGCGGAGGGTGCCAGGTGGTGGTGACCAGGAGGTGATCAGGAGGACCGGTAAGAGGCGACCGGAGGGACAAGCGCGCTGTGATAGCGTGCAGCGTCCCTAGAGGAGGTGAGTGAGGGGCAGGAGGCCGCGATAAGCGGCCCTACTGAACCCAAGTGTGTACTGTACTGTATTGTATTTGTATCTGTATTGTAATTGTATTGTATTCCCTAGTCCATATTTAATTGATTACCCCCCCGTCCATATTTAATTGATCACCCCCGTCCATATTTAAATTGATTCCCCTGAACACCCCCGTCCATATTTAACTGATCCCTCTGACCACATTAAATTGACCCCCCCGTCCTCATTTAATTGATCCCCGACCACCCCCCTTCCATATTAAAGTGATCCCCCTGACCACATTTAAATGATTGACCCCCCCAGCCCATAATTGATTGATCCCCCTTGTCCTATTTAATAGATTCCCCTTGTCCACTTTTACTCATCCCCAGTCCCTATCTATTTGCCTTATCCCCCACCATATTTAATTAACCCCTGTCCATAATTAATTGATTGATTCCCCAGACCACAATTAATTATTTCCCCAGTCCATATTTATTGATATTATTGATACTTATTGATCCCCAGTCCTTAG
This sequence comes from Phyllobates terribilis, assembly GCF_046119375.1. Classification (NCBI taxonomy): domain Eukaryota; kingdom Metazoa; phylum Chordata; class Amphibia; order Anura; family Dendrobatidae; genus Phyllobates; species Phyllobates terribilis. The sequence goes on along the minus strand of NW_027363003.1, from coordinate 2,464,155 downwards.
TTAATTGACCCACCGTCCATACCTATTTATTTGCTTTACCCCCATCCTATTTAATTAAACCCCCTGTCCATAATTAATTGATTGATTCCCTAGTCCACAATTAATTATTTCCCCAGTCCATACTTATTGATCCCAGTCCATAGTTAATTGACACACCGTCCATACTTAATTAATCCACCTGACCCACTCAGCTGATCCCCCGTCCATACTTAATTGATACTTAATTGATCCCCCGTCCATACTTAACTGATCCCGCGCCGATATCTAATCGATACACTTGCACATCCCTAATTGATCCCCGTCCATACACCTATATATAAATAATTGTGTTTTGTACTTGTACATATATACTGACTGTATCCCCATATTTAGAATGACGTCCATGTTGGCCGGAGCCGTGCAGTGTACATCTTGCGCAATGTATGCATTCCCTGAGCTACCGCTCAGGGATCCATACTGCTGCGAGAGATGTGAGCATATCGTGCACTTGGAAGCCCAAATCCTGGATCTAAGTGCTCAGATAGCGGTACTGAGGAGCATCGACAACATGGAACGGAGTTTGCTGCTCACCGAGCAGACACTCAATGGGTCAACACTGGGGGTGGAGCTTAGTGGGGAAGTGCAGGCTGAACAGGCAGGGAGCTGGGTAACAGTTAGAAGGGATAGAGGGAAGAAGTATAGGAAGGCTGGTTCAGAACCGGCATTATTGGAGCACGACAGATCCTCTGACCGCCGGGGGAGTGTATGCTCCAGTAATGAGGGGGAAGGGGGAAGTGTAGGGCAGGCTAGACAGGTCCTGGTAGTGGGTGACTCTATTATTAGGGGGACAGACAGGGCAATCTGTCACAAAGACCGGGATCGCCGAACGGTGTGCTGCCTCCCTGGCGCTCGAGTCCGGCACATCGCGGATCGGGTTGACAGGTTACTGGGTGGGGCTGGCTAAGACCCAGCGGTCATGGTCCACATTGGCACCAATGACAAAGTGAGTGATAGATGGAGGGTCCTTAAAAATGATTTCAGGGATCTAGGTAGGAAGCTTAGGGCAAGGACCTCCAAGGTAGTTTTCTCAGAAATACTACCAATCCCGCGAGCCACACAGGAGCGCCAACAGGAGGTTAGGGAGGTGAATAAGTGGCTAAAGAGTTGGTGCAAGGCAGAAGGGTTTGGGTTCATGGAGAACTGGGCCGACTTCGCTGTCGGCTACAGGCTCTACCGTAGGGACGGGCTGCACCTCAATGGGGAGGGTGCAGCGGTGCTGGGGAAGAAGATGGCTAATAGGTTGGAGGAGTTTTTAAACTAGAGACGGGGGGGGAAACCAAGGAAATAGGTGGGATGTGAGGCAAGCAAGGGGGAAGGGGAGAAGTGAATATAATGAGGGTGGAGAGGGGGGTGGGGATAGTACAGTTAGATCGTTAGAGAAGAATAGGATGCTAAATAACCCCAAAGTTTTATCTTGCATGCTGACCAACGCAAGAAGCCTGACCAATAAGGCGGATGAGCTGCGGGCGCTTATATCGGAGGAGAGGTATGACATCGTAGGTATAACAGAGACTTGGCTAGACGATAGCTAAGACTGGGCGGTAAATTTAACAGATTATAGTTTATTTAGAAGGGACCGGAAACAGGGGAAGGGCGGAGGAGTCTGCTTATATGTAAGGTCACGTCTAAAGCCCAGACTAAGGGAAGATATAGGAGAGGGAGAAGAGGGGGTCGAGTCCATGTGGGTAGAGATAGAGGGGGCAAAAAATAATAATAAAATATTACTGGGGGTCTGCTATAAGCCACCTAATATAACAGAGGAGAATGAGAAACTGCTATTAGGACAAATAGACAAAGTAGCAAAACATAATGAGGTGATTGTAATGGGGGACTTCAACTACCCGGATATTGACTGGGAAACAGAAACCTGTAGATCGCAGAAAGGAAAAAGGTTCTTGACAAATATCAAGGATAATTATCTCTCCCAACTAGTGCAGGAACCAACGAGAGGGAAGGCAGTGTTGGACTTAATATTGACTAATAGGCCTGATAGAATAACTGAGGTACAGATAGGGGGGCACCTAGGAAATAGCGATCATAATATTATCAATTTCAAAATGCCCTTCAGTAGGGTTATCAATAAGGGAACAACTAAAACATTAAACTTTAGGAGGGCGAAGTTTGATCAGCTGAAAGAAAACCTTCAACTTATTGACTGGGACAAAGTTCTTAATCAAGGAAATACGAATAGTAAATGGGAAACCTTCAAAAGAATTCTGAATACTCAGTGCGAGAGGTATATACCGTATGGGAATAAAAGGGCCAGAAATAAGAGGAAACCAATATGGTTGAACAAGAACGTAAAAGGGGCGTTAAATAGCAAAAAAGAGGCATTCAAGAGATTAAAACAGGAAAACAGCAAGGAGGCACTAATATGTTACAAGGAAAAAACGAGAACCTGCAAAAAACAAATAAAAATAGCAAAGGAGGAAACAGAGAGACGTATTGCTAGGGAAAGTAGATCAAATCCCAAACTGTTCTTTACGTATATAAATAGTAAAAGGATTAAATCGAATAATATTGGACCGATAAAAAGTGATGAAGGCAAAATCATAGAGAAAGATGAGGATAAAGCTAATCTATTAAATAAATTTTTTTCGTCAACTTTCACAAAGGAAAAAGAACTAACAGGCGAAATGAGAAGTGACAAACTTAATCCTCCACTAAGTATGACAAATCTAACCCAAGCTGGGGTACAGAAACGCCTCAGTAACATTAAAATAAACAAATCACCAGGACCTGATGGCATACACCCACGGGTACTAAGGGAACTAAGTAATGTGATAGACAGACCGTTATATCTTATATTTAAGGACTCTGTTGAGACTGGGTCTGTACCACTTGATTGGCGACAGGCGAATGTAGTGCCAATATTCAAAAAGGGAGCAAAAAGTGACGCCGGAAACTATCTGCCGGTGAGTCTGACGTCCGTTGTGGGCAAAATTTTTGAAGGCTTTATTAATGAGGCAATCATGGAGCATCTTGATGCTAATAATCTATTAACCCCGAACCAACATGGATTCATGAGGAATCGCTCCTGCCAAACAAACCTGATTGACTTCTACGAGGAGGTTAGTTCTCGAGTAGATCAGGGGGAACCAGTGGATGTCGTGTATCTCGACTTCTCAAAAGCATTCGATAGCGTGCCACATAATAGGTTGGTATACAAAATGAGAATGATGGGGCTGGGGGAAAATGTCTGCAAGTGGGTAGCTAACTGGCTAAAGGATAGAAGGCAGAGGGTGGTTATAAATGGAATATACTCAGATTGGGTAAGCGTCACTAGTGGGGTACCACAGGGGTCTGTACTAGGCCCAATGTTATTTAATATCTTTATTAATGACATAGTCAACGGGATAAATAGTAAAATATCAATATTTGCAGATGACACAAAGTTATGTAAAACAATTAATACAAAAGAGGATAGTGATGACCTACAGAGGGATTTGGATAAGCTGGGTAGGTGGAGCATTAAATGGCAAATGAGGTTTAACGAGGAGAAATGTAAGGTCATACATATGGGAAGGAAAAATGGAAGTTACCAGTACTCACTGAATGGGAAACCATTGGGGAATTCAGAGATGGAGAAGGACTTGGGCATCTTGATTGATAGCAAACTAAATTGGAGTGCCCAAAGTCAGGCCGCTGCTGTAAGGGCAAACAGGGTAATGGGATGTATCAGAAGAGGTATAGCTGCAAAGGATGAGAGCATTGTTCTTCCACTGTACAAAGCACTGGTCAGACCACACTTGGAATACTGTGCTCAGTTATGGGCCCCAATATATAGAAAGGATATAAATGAGCTTGAAAAGGTACAAAGGAGGGCAACAAAATTAATAAGGGGAATGGAGGGACTGCAATACCCAGAGAGGTTGGCAAAACTAGGACTATTCAGCCTGGAAAAGAGAAGGTTGAGGGGGGACATAATAAATGTGTACAAATATGTTAGGGGACAGTATAGAGACCTTGCCCGGGATTTGTTCAAAAGGAGGGATATTACGGTAACAAGAGGGCACTCACTAAGACTGGAAGAGAAAAGGTTTCAGCACCAGCATAGGAAGGGGTTCTTTACGGTAAGAGCAGTGAGAATATGGAATTCACTGAGTGAGGAGACGGTAATGTCGGATTCACTACACCAGTTCAAGCGGGGACTGGATGCATTTCTAGATACCAAGCAGATTTCAGCATATACTTAAAAATAGAATAAAATAGTAGGTTGATACAGGGATTTATTCTGACTGCTGGTTTCAGAGTCGGGAGGGAATTTTTCCTCAGGTGAAGATTGGCCAAATCATTTGGGGTTTTTGCCCTCCTCTGGATCAACTTTAGCAATTACAGAACTAACAGGTCGAACTTGATGGACGCAAGTCTTTATTCGGCTTTACTAACTATGTAACTATGTGGTACTAGCATTCAAGCTCACATGGCATGTCCTGCCAGCCAGCCACTGGTGTTAGTACTAGCATGATAGTACCACACCACCAGTGGCTGGGCAATGGGCATGCATGATGGTACCACCAGTGGCTGGCAGGACATGCTGGGCATGATTCATGCCTTGCATGTCTTGCCAGCCTCTGTGGTACTATCATTCCCACACGGCATGTCCTGCCAGCCAGCCACTGGTGGTAGTAGTACTAGCATGATAGTACCACAAAGGGCCGGCTCCAGGTTTTTCTTGGCCCCGGGCGAAAGAGTCTCAGTGGGCCCCTTTTAACACATACCACGATTCATGATGCACAGATACTGCAGAGAAATATAAGTATAGTACAATGCAAAGATTTCACTTCTTATATTACATGAGTGATATCTATTGTAAATTCTACAATAGCTCAGAAACCGGCGAATCGCTCCACACAGTATACTGGCCCCCATAAAATGCTCCATACAGGATACTGGTCCCCATATAAAGCTCCATGCAGGCTGTTCCCCCCACATAATGCCCTTTGCAGGCTGTCCCCCCCCTTATAATGCCCCATGCAGGATGTCCCTTCCCCCCCATATAATGCCCCATGCAGGATGTCAACCCCCCCATATAATGCCCCATGCAGGATGTCCACCCCCCCTTATAATGCCCCATGCAGGAGGTCCCCCCCCATATAATGCCCCATGAAGGATGTCACTTCTCCCATATAATGCCCCATGCAGGATGTCCCCCCCCCATGTAATGCCCCATGCAGGATGTCACTTCCCCCCATATAATGCCCCATGCAGGAAGTCCCCCCCATATAATGCCCATGCAGGATGTCCCTTCCATCCCCCATATAATACCCCATGCAGGATGTCACCCCCCCCTCTTTATAATGCCCAATGCAGGATGTCACCCCCCCTCTTTATAATGCCCAATGCAGGATGTCACCCCCCCTCTTTATGATGGTCAATGCAAGAGGTCACCCCCTCTTTAAAATGCACCATGAAGGATGTCACCCCCCATATAATGCCCCATGCAGGATGTCACCTCCCCCATATAATGCCCCATGCAGGATATCACCCCCCATATAATGGCCCATGCAGGCTGTTAACCCCCCATATAATGCCCCATGCAGGCTGTTACCCCCCCCAATAATGCCCCATGCAGGCTGTCACCCCCCATATGATGCCCCATGCCTCCATACATTAAAAAAATAATAATCAAATACTCACCTCCCTCCTCCTCACCTGCTGCCGCTGCTCAGGTCTGTACTCCAGCGTCGCCGGCGTCTTCCCGCTCTGCGCTGCCTGTGACGGCTCAGGGGAGGGCGCGGTGTAAAGACGTCACCGCACCCTCTGACCTGAGATGTCACAGGGAGCGCACAGCAGGAAGACAGCGGATCTGCGGAGGCACGAGGAGAGATAAGTATCCGGCTGCCGGGGCCCTGAGCAAGCGGGGGAGAAGGGTGGGTGGTGGCACCGCTCTTCTCCACCCATAGCCCGGCGGGGAGCCCGACGGCGAGTGGGCCCCCTGCCTGCTCAGGGCCCCGGCACTTGCCCAGGTGCGCTGGGTGCTGACGCCGGCCCTGACTACCACACCACCAGTGGCTGGCAGAACATGCCGGGTGGGCATGATGTACCACAGAGGCTGGCAAGACACACTAGGCAGGCATGATTCATGCCTAGTATGTCCTGCCAGCCTACTTGGTACTATCATGCCCATCCAGCATGTCCTGCCAGCCCCCTTGGTACTATCATGCCCACCCAGCATGTCCTGCCAGCCCCTGGTGGTAGTACATGCTGCTAGGCATAGTACCAGTAACCAGAGGCTGGCAGCAGGACATGCTAGGCAATGGGCATGATGATAATCATGCCCATTGCCCAGTAGTATTTACTGCCAGCCCCGGCCAGGGGTCCTCCCAGTCACCCCTCCCCCCTATCCCTTCCTCCCTCCCCTCCCCGTTTCATACTCACGCGTCGAGATGAGCTGCAGCCGCTGCCTGGAGCGACGCAGGGTCCGTACTCCACAGCGCGCACAGAAAGCAGTCCCAGGGCGATGACGTCATCACCCTGAGACTGACCTCCTGCGCACGCGCCGGCAGTGTCGCACTGCGCAGAGGAGGCAGAGGGCCCATCACTAATCATATCGGCAGTGCTGCGAACCGGGTGGTCCTCTGTTCTCTGTACAGGGCCCAGGGGGGTAGGGGGCGGGACCCGGGGGTTTTCCCGATCCTCCGGTCGGCCAGTATCCCCTGCAGAGGGGCATATGTATATATGCAGGTCGGCCACATCCCAGTGGTGCAGACACATCCACACTGCACCCTGTATACTTGTGCACTGCCGTCTGCTGCAGTGGTAGGAGCCGCCTGAATGCATCTTCTTCCTGCCGGAGAGGAGCTTGTGGGCCTGTGCGGTGAGGAGGTGGACGCTGCGCACCTCCTGAGAAGTATATGGCTCTCCATGTATCTGTGCACATAGTATACCACTCTAGTGTATAGCAGAAAGGAGACATCGACCAGAAGAGTCCAGGCATGTGGGTGATGCTAATAATTATTATATTGATAACCAGGTGGAAGAGGAGGAAATGCAGAAAAAGGGGGGAATTAAAAACTATACGCAAAGAGGACGTCGAGACAGGAATTACAATTAACACCAGTGGGAATGGATCATGATTAGAACAGCAAAGGGATAATACAGAGAATCAAGCCACAAATTAATCCAGTATATAAAAATATATATACATATCATTAGTTAGATATATCTGTACATATGATTGTTTCATTATCATAAACTTTACATAAAGTGCAAGTGCCTCCAAAGAATAAATCTACATAAATTATATATCTCATATGTGAACAAATACAGGTGTTTCTCACTAAATTAGAATATAATCAAACAGTTATTGTTTATTTCTGTTAATGCTGATGATTATGGCTATACGAGTTTCACTTTTTTGTATTGAAGAACTGAAATAAATTAACTTTTTGATGATATTCTAATTTAGTGAGATGCACCTGTATATGTATATATACAAGGGCTGGTCCCTTATTATTTGGAGGTCGGTGTGAATCCTGTAGAGAGTAGTGCACTGACTTGGGCATATGTGCTGTTGACAGATCTGTATTTGTATCCACTTTAAGCGTTTTTAAAAAAGGTGACCACATGTGCATTGTACTCACGCTATAGCAGATGCAGATCCCACTCCTGAATGGCGTCCACCCGACATATGTTTCGGCTTCTTGTCTTCGTCAGGGGGTGGCATCATTCGGAAAGAGCTAAGAGTTAAACGGCCAACTATAGCTAATCGGGATGGGGGTATGTCTCCACCAACCAATGGGTGCTGAGGAGGCGCGGCGCGATACACAACGCTACGAGGCAACTACGGCGACATGTCACCTGTGACGCTGCGAGCACGTGATGGAGACACATGATCGGGGGTCACGGGGCACATATAGATACAGTCGGGGAGGATGACATGGAGACGTTCATGCGTATCGCCTCTTCAGCAGACATCTAATCTACTGATTGAGTGTGGATATATCGGATAAAGTGGAAAATCTTCTTAATTTATAATGATGGATAACGAGTATAGGTTATATATATATATATTCTTTGGCCGGGCCAGCACTGCAGCAGTTAACTTCCCTGTGCTGGCCCGGCCGCATCACTGCTAGGAGACACGGCCCTGTGCGCGGTCGTGTCTCCTAGCTGTGACGTCACGCAGTGCGCACCCGGCCTTCAGTGCTGCACCGGAAAAGAGCTGGAGGCGAGTCGGGGGATGGTGAGTGTGTGTGTGTGTGTGTGTGTATATGTATGTATGTGTGTGTGTGTGTGTGCAGGCAGATGTCATTGTGTGATGTCTGTTTATATGTATTTTTGTGTTTCAAATGTGTTTATGCGTGTATGTATATGTCTGTATATGTTTGTGTGTGTGTGACTGCGTGCGGCCTCCTGCTGAGTATAGATGGCGCCGTGCGGCCTCCTGCTGTCTCTGGGGGGGGCGCCGTGTGGCCTCCCGCTGTGTATAGATGGCGCCGTGCGGCCTCCTGCTGTCTCTGGGGGGGGCGCCGTGCAGCCTCCCTCTGTGTATAGATGGCACCGTGCGGCCTCCTGCTGTCTCTGGGGGGGGCGCCATGCGGCCTCCCGCTGTGTATAGATGGCACCGTGCAGCCTCCCGCGTGTATAGATGGCGCCGTGCGGCCTCCCGCTGTGTATAGATGGCATTGTGCGGCCCCCTGTGTATAGATGGCATCGTGCGGCCTTCCGCTGTTTATAGGTAACGCCGTGCGCCCTCCCGCTGTGTATAGGTGGCGCCGTGCTGCCTGCTGCTGTGTATAGGTGGCGCCACCCGCTGTGTATAGGTGGCGCCGTGCGGCCTCCCGCTGTGTATAGGTGGCGCCGTGCGGCCTCCCGCTATGTATAGGTGGCGCCGTGCGGCCTCCTGCTGTGTATAGGTGGCGCCGTGCGGCCTCCCGCTGTATATAGGTGGCGCCGTGCAGCCTCCTGCTGTGTATAGGTGGCGCTGTGCGGCCTCCTGCTGAGTATAGATGGCGCCGTGCGGCCTCCTGCTGTCTCTGGGGTCGGGGGCGCCGTGCGGCCTCCTGCTGAGTATAGATGTCGCTGTGCGGCCTCCTGCTGTCTCTGTGGGGGGGCGCTGTGCGGCCTCCCGCTATGTATAGATGGCGCCGTGCGGCCTCCTGCTGTCTCTGGGGGGGGGCGCCGTGGGCCTCCCGCCGTGTATAGATGGCGCTGTGCGGCCTCCCGCTGTCTCTGGGGGGGGCACCATGCGGCCTCCCGCTGTGTATAGGTGGCGCCATGCGGCCTCCCGCTGTGTATAGATGGCGCCGTGCGGCCTCCCGCTGTGTATAGATGGCTACGTGAGGCCTCCCGCTGTGTATAGATGGCTACGTGCGTCCTCCCGCTGTGTATAGATGGCTACGTGTGGTCTCCCGCTGTGTATAGATGGCTACGTGCGGCCTCCCACTGTGTATAGATGGCTACGTGCGGCCTCCCGCTGTGTATAGATGGCTACGTGCGGCCTCCCGCTGTGTATAGATGGCGCCGTGCGGCCTCCTGCTGTCTCTGGGGGGGGCGCCGTGCAGCCTCCCTCTGTGTATAGATGGCACCGTGCGGCCTCCTGCTGTCTCTGGGGGGGGCGCCATGCGGCCTCCCGCTGTGTATAGATGGCACCGTGCAGCCTCCCGCGTGTATAGATGGCACCGTGCGGCCTCCCGCTGTGTATAGATGGCATTGTGCGGCCCCCTGTGTATAGATGGCATCGTGCGGCCTTCCGCTGTTTATAGGTAACGCCGTGCGCCCTCCCGCTGTGTATAGGTGGCGCCGTGCTGCCTGCTGCTGTGTATAGGTGGCGCCACCCGCTGTGTATAGGTGGCGCCGTGCGGCCTCCCGCTGTGTATAGGTGGCGCCGTGCGGCCTCCCGCTATGTATAGGTGGCGCCGTGCGGCCTCCTGCTGTGTATAGGTGGCGCCGTGCGGCCTCCCGCTGTATATAGGTGGCGCCGTGCAGCCTCCTGCTGTGTATAGGTGGCGCTGTGCGGCCTCCTGCTGAGTATAGATGGCGCCGTGCCTCCTGCTGTCTCGGGTTGGGGGCGCCGTGCGGCCTCCTGCTGAGTATAGATGTCGCTGTGCGGCCTCCTGCTGTCTCTGTGGGGGGGCGCTGTGCGGCCTCCCGCTATGTATAGATGGCGCCGTGCGGCCTTCTGCTGTCTCTGGGGGGGGGCGCCGTGGGCCTCCCGCCGTGTATAGATGGCGCTGTGCGGCCTCCCGCTGTCTCTGGGGGGGGCACCATGTGGCCTCCCGCTGTGTATAGGTGGCGCCATGCGGCCTCCCGCTGTGTATAGATGGCGCCGCGTGGCCTCCCGCTGTGTATAGATGGCTACGTGAGGCCTCCCGCTGTGTATAGATGGCTACGTGCGTCCTCCCGCTGTGTATAGATGGCTACGTGTGGTCTCCCGCTGTGCATAGATGGCTACGTGCGGCCTCCCACTGTGTATAGATGGCTACGTGCGGCCTCCCGCTGTGTATAGATGGCTACGTGCGGCCTCCCGCTGTGTATAGATGGCTACGTGCGGCCTCCCGCTGTGTATAGATGGCTACGTGCGGCCTCCCGCTGTGTATAGATGGCTACGTGCGGCCTCCTGCTGTGTATAGATGGCTACGTGCGGCCTCCAGCTGTGTATAGATGGTTACGTGTGCTCAATATTGAGTCATACAATTAATGTAAGGCTATGTGCCCACGATGCAGAAATTCTCCGGATTTTTTTTGAGCGTTTCCTCATCTCCCTGGCAGAAAAAACGCATGTGGATTGTACATGCGTTTTTCCTGCCAGGGACTTGCTGATGTGAAGCGTTCTTCACGTGCATTTCCGCATGCGGGTTGACAAGCGCTTTCCAAGCGATTTTAGCATCACTTGAAAAGTGCTTGACAACTTGGTCACACTATATAAATACATGCAACCGGCATGGATTTATATAGTGTGACCATAAAAGAATGGTAAAAAATAAATATATAATTACCTTCTGATGGCCTGCCGACGTCAGCGGTCGCGTGACCCGTCACATGACTAAATGACGTCACGGCAGGTCCTTTTCAGACCATCGCGAGCTGCCGGCAAGCCAGGACGCATCGGATAAAGACACCGTGGGCCATCAGAAGGTAAGTATAATATTTATTTTTTATTTTATTCTTTTTTTACAGGTTCTATGGTACCCGGGTCCGGAGGAGAGTCTCCTCTTCTCCAAACCCGGGTACCATCCGCACATTGAAACGCATGGAATCCGCATGTACAGATGCAGTCATGCGGATTCCATGTGTTCCAATGCAAGTCAATGGCGGCGAAAACGCCGCGCTTCCGCAAAATAATTGGTAGTGCTGCGGATTTTTCCGCAATGGTAATCCGCAGTGGAAATTTCCGCAGCATGTGCACAGCACATGCGGATTATCATTGGGGAACATGGCAGGCCTTCTACCAAGCGTTTTTAAGCGTTTCTGCAGCGGAATTGCCACCGCGGAAACGCTTAAAAAACGCATAGTGGGCACACAGCCTAAAAAAAATTATTATAATTAATATTGTGCCAAATTAATTTCACATGAACTATCACATGATCTATCACAGGGGATCATGTGACATGTCACGTGATATATCAGGTGTGTGTGTGTGTGTGTTCCACCCCTGGCCCCCTCACACCACCCACACAGCCCCCTGGATGCCCCTCACACCACCCCCCTTTATGCCAGCACAGCATTTATTCACATGGTCAGTTCTCCCCGCCTCAGTCCTCACAGCACAACGCTGAACACGAGCTCCTCATCACCAGTCCTCCTGTTCCGGCACAATGTGCACACTACTGCAGCTGCAGGTGGAATAGTGTCCACTGTACTGAGACGGCCCCGCCCCTTCTGGTGATGTCATGACTCCTCCCCCTCAAGAAATCAACTCCAATCTAGACGCTCTCCTGTTGCTGAGGCGTGGTGACGCTGTAGCTGGGTGATTGTAGTCAGAGTAGTGGTGTTTGGCGTATGTACTACAGGTAAGAAGATGGGAATGTGCCAAGGTGATTACTACATTCAGGACAATAAGTAGCTAGCTGTAGGTGTGCAGAATCCCACTCGCAATATTGTCAGGGTCTCGCACCCCCTGGTGTCGTGGGCTGTCGGGCTCCCGCACCCCCTGGTGTCGTGGGCTGTCGGGCTCCCGCACCCCCTGGTGTCGTGGGCTGTCGGGCTCCCGCACCCCCTGGTGTCGTGGGCTGTCGGGCTCCCGCACCCCCTGGTGTCGTGGGCTGTCGGGCTCCCGCACCCCCTGGTGCCGTGGGCTGTCGGGCTCCCGCACCCCCTGGTGTCGTGGGCTGTCGGGCTCCCGCACCCCCTCGTGTCGTGGGCTGTCAGGCTCCCGCACCCCCTGGTGTCGTGGGCTGTCGGGCTCCCGCACCCCTTCGTGCCGTGGGCTGTCGGGCTCCCGCACCCCCTCGTGCCGTGGGCTGTTGGGCTCCCGCACCCCCTGGTGTCGTGGGCTGTCGGGCTCCCGCACCCCCTCGTGCCGTGGGCTGTCGGGCTCCCGCACCCCCTAGTGTCGTGGGCTGTCAGGCTCCCGCACCCCCTGGTGTCGTGGGCTGTCGGGCTCCCGCACCCCCTCGTGCCGTGGGCTGTCGGGCTCCCGCACCCCCTCGTGCCGTGGGCTGTCGGGCTCCCGCACCCCCTCGTGCCGTGGGCTGTCGGGCTCCCGCACCCCCTCGTGCCGTGGGCTGTCGGGCTCCCGCACCCCCTCGTGCCGTGGGCTGTCGGGCTCCCGCACCCCCTCGTGCCGCGGGCCGTCGGGCTCCCGCACTCTCCCCTTGTCGTTGTCTGTGGAGAAGATTAATACATATTTTCATTTTTCAGGTTTTCTCTTATAAAACAAGATCCCTGAGCTTCTGTCTTTGACCGAAAAAATGGAGTCTGACAAGTCGCTGCTCTCTGCAGAACTGAACACAAACATGGCGGAAGCGCTGTATGAACAGATGCTGATGAAGGTACGAAAGATGAATTGGAGAGGCCAGCAATCACCGGGTGAATGTCTCCTCCGTCAGCTGCCGGGAGCGCGGCAGTCTCCAACATTTACCTAATGTGTATTGTTGGCTTTAGACCCCTCACAGTTGTACTATTTTGTTGCAGGAAAAATCAGTTTGCAGAACCATCCTGTTCATGTTACTCACTGATTCTCACTTGTTGCCTCATTTCAGGCCAAACAGGAGATACAGAGCAGAATACCGAACTTACCAGAAAGCAGACAGATCAGACCCCAGCCTGGTGAGATGGGCGTCCTCTGATTATTATCCAGATTACTTTGTGCATATTATGTGACAGATACCACAGTGGGGCAGTGGGGTCTTATTGACTGCAACGGTCACATGATGCAACCAACGTGGGGGGTCACATCGTTTTTTCTTATACAGTTGATTACATGTAAATGCTGCTTGGCTTTTGCCGATTTTATTGTGTTTTTGTTCACTTTTTGTTTTTATTTCTGTGTTAGGTTTCTGCATTAAAACTCGCACATCCAAAAATACCAAAATCTTTATTAACATCTGCAAGTCAAACCAGATCCCAGCGGCCCCGGACCTGACGGAGCAGGAGTTAGTCAGCATCCTGGAATCTGATGATCCCTCCGGCTATCGAGTCCCCATGAGCCTTGGAGAGCCCCACGTTGAAGTTGATAATAGTACGTTTTTTTTTTGTTTGTTTTTTTAATACAGCGCGTCTCTTTTTAAAGGGGTAGTCCAGAGATATCCTTAAAGGGGTTAAAATAGCAAGTATTACAACTTACTAATCCTCAATGGTCAAAGGTGCCATCTCCACAGGTTCTGGTAGGTCCACTTCCAGTCTGCGGAATAAAGTTTGACATCTTGTTGTTGACTTTGAACTTTTTTTGGTTTAGATTTAGGACTTAAAGGGATTGTCCAATACTTGGATTCCCCTTTAAGAACTTATACCACTTATTCATAGCAGCCCTACTAAGGTCAATGGATTGAGTCGGCACCGCAAAGTATCTAAGTCCTGGTGCACTTTGTCCTACAGGTGGAGGCGGCTGTACGGCGTACGACATAGTGATTAATGGCACCTTCTTTGAGAAAATTAAGGTAACTGCAATTGCTTATTCCGACATACGAGCTGTCTGCTCTCCTTTGTGTCAGCTCCTTACTTTGTATTTTTTTTTATTAGAATAATGAGCTTTTCAGGGAATTTTTTATCACCGTGGCCATGGAGGGACTAGAGAACAAGTACGAAATGGAGCTGTCAAGAGGTAACGACCGCATCACTGATATTTTCCTTGATTTTTCCATCGACCACACAAGGACTTGTTCTTTCGTGGAGCAAGTTTACCATATAATATATTGAACATTTTTATGTACCAACCTGTTGTATGGCACCGTATCAAATGCCTTTGAAAAGTCCAGATAGACAACATCCACTAAGTTTCCCTGGTCCAACCTAGAACTTACCTCCCCATAGAATCTTTTCAGATTAGTTTGCAGATTAGTTAATCTTATTGAGGTGCTCCAGGTTAGTATCTCTTAGAAAACCCTCAAAGATGTTGCCCACAGTACAAGTTAAACTTACCGGCCTATAAATTCCAGGCTCAGATGTTATCCCCTTCTTGAATATTGGTACCACATTTGCTATGTGGGTGTAGCGCTGGTGGATATGGACCCACTGCCCCACGGGAGGGTTGTGACTAGATGTCTATTGGGTCTCCACTAGAACCTCTGGTGGTGAGGCTAGACTGGGCCGCCGGTAGACACCAGGTACCACTTCAGTGCAGTCCCCTGGACTGCAGCAGCATTCCGGAGGTACCAGGGTACCAGACACAGGAGAGCGAAGACAAGGACTAGGTCAGACAATCTGAGATCGGGGCAGGCAGCACAGGTTCAGGATAGAGAAAAATGGCAAGGGGGACAGGGGTTTTTGATACCAGATTACTCCTTTAACGCTTGCAACCTCTGTTGCTTGACTGCAACTCAAACAGTCAAATCAGTCCGTAAGAATTTAGGGCACTTCCATGGCGATATTTTGCATCAGTATTTGTTAGCAGACGCCAGGAGTGGATCCAAAACAGAAGAGGTGAAAGTGTTTCAGTTACTATTTTTCACTGTGTTTGTTCCCCTCTGGTTTTCAGCTTACAAATACTGATGTAAATTAGAGCCCAAAATACTCACTGTTTGAATGAGGTGAGGAAGCTGCTTGTAGTACTGTAATAGAAGTCCTTATTCTGAGGATGAGTGCTGTAATTCTTGTCTTCTCTGCTCCATCAAACTCCCCAGAGCAGGGGCAACCCCTGGGGCAAAACTGCTGGCGGCAGATGTCCAGACGTATGACTCAGTGAAGTGTGATGGACCCCGACTCCCAAACAAAATAAATCAGACACATACAAAATAAATACACAAAGCATTGCAATTAGGTGTCAAATGTTCTCAACTTTATTTAAATTTACATGACACCGAAAATGGCACAACCCTCGACTCACGAAGAGTCACCCTGCAGCGCTCAGGAGAGGAAAACCCCCTGTGGAGGAAACCTCTAGGGAACCATGGCTGGAGGGCTGCCCTTCCCTTGGTCTTAGAGAGTTAGTGCCGATATATGACGGAGTTTTAGAATTTCTACATATTTACAGGGAACGACATAACAAATATAGACTATTAATGTGATAAACTGGATGTGGGAGAGATCTGGCTGCGATATCTGTCACCACATTTATTGCTGGAACGAATTTAGTTGATCTGATTTCCCAGGTGGATCTACCACTTCTCCCTTACAGATCCAGCTCCGTCTCTCAAGAAGTTGGGTACTTGGTTACAGGGGTTGCTCATTATGGATAACCCCTCTTAGGAAGAATATCCCCTCCCCCTCCCAATTTATCACCCATTAAAGTCAAGGATCCATCCATGAACTCCCAAAGAAGAGCAGCTATTTGTACATAGTAACAGAAGGGGATCTTGTTTTGGGGACCCCCCCCTCTGTTACATTCCCTTCCCCCCGGGGTGTCTAAGAAGACAACCCCTTTCCCTGCCAGAACCTCCAAATTACACCAACGTTGGCACATTACGTGGGGTGGTCAAGCTCAAGGTCCTCAGGCGCATCATCAATAATGGCGCTGATCGTGGCAGCGCGGCATTCTTTTATGGAATCTTCTTTATGACACTTGTTTATGCCCTCACAATAGTTGTCATGGTTACTACAAGGGCTATTACTGATGCAGGGTCCAAGTATTAACCCTTTCATCATTTGTAATTCACTTTCATTATGGAGGCAAATAACTGCACTTGTTACCAAGCAGGAGTCTTATCATTACGGCTTCCCTTAGGCACCATAAGAAATACAGATTATAGAACATACGTACAAGTGTTTTAGGAGTGTTTTGCACTTTTTAGATCCATAGATTGGGCTTATAACTAGCACTTTACAAAGCAGAAAGTTAAGAGGAAATTACTTGTAAAATAATATTATAGGGAATTGCATTTCAAGCATTTTCCTAATGTGCATTCTGCATACTTGCATAGTTACATAGGTTGAAAAAGTTTGAACTTTAATGTCCTAGGTCTATCTCCAAAGTTATACATTTTCTATTACTAGATTATTTATAACCCACAATGTCATGTTTTGTTAAAAAAGTATCCAGCCCTTCTATAAATGCTGTTATACTATCTGCCATTACTATATCTTGTGGTTGGCATTCCACAGTCTGACTGCTCTAACTGTAAAGAATACTTTCCTATTAAGTTGCCAGAATCGCTTCACCTCCGCTTGTTATGAATGTTCCTGGTGCTTTGTAAGGTCCTGGAAAGTGATAAGTCATGTGCCAGTACTATGCATTGACCTCATATGTATTTATACATATAAATGTATATTTATGAAGGCGATGATAATTACCCTTCATAGAGGTGTTACGATCATTCATAAATTGCTTTCATAGGTTTGATCTCCAGGATTAGGAGAGATTTTGGGTGTAAACGTAATAAATAGTGTTGAGCGAACATGCTCGACACTGCTCGGTACTCGCCCGAGCATCACGCTACTCGGGATGTTCGGCGAGCACCGAGCATTTCCGGGTTACTCGGGCGGGAGCTCGGGTCTCCGCCCTGCATGTTTGGTGCTCTTTACAGAGCCAATGAACATGCAGGGATTGCCAGCCAGTCACTGTAATGCCGCAGCCATGTTGGTTGTGGGCATTACAGTGATTGGCTGGCCGCACAGCGTCACCTCGAGTATTTAAAATGGGGCGCCGCCATCTTGGACACAGTCGCTCCGGATTAGACAGTGTAGGGACAGCGCTGCTGATTTAGGGAGAGATATAAACTGCAAAATAGTTAGTGTAGGGTCTGTAAAGGCTGCCAGAACAAACAAACAGTCCTTTTCAGGACTAATATCCATCCCAGATACCAGGCAGGAAGGCTGTATAGGAGACACAGTGGTTATACCAGCAAACGCTGCATTACAGTCCTGTGTGCTCCTGTTGCTGATATTGCTGGACTTAGCACCAGGTGTCGGGGGCCAGGAAAAATCCTTTTTTTTTTCATCTAAATCCTCCTTTTTTTTTTCTCCTTCACACTGTACAAATACCCGTCTTATTAACCTTTTGGTGTGTCCCCGTCCCCCCCCACCCCCCCAAAAAAAAGCGTGTCTCTGATTTTTCAGACACAAATATAACTGTTGAAAATAGTCTGGTGTAGGCTAGAGAAACAGAAGTGTTGTTTTGCACTTCCACGGTTCAAACCTCTGTATTATCCACTTTGGGCCATTTGTATCTAAAAAAAAAAACAGTTTGAGTGTGTCGCTCACTGTTCAGCCGCAAATATCTCTATTTAAAAAAGTGTGGTATACCCCAGTAAACAATAACTGTGGTTTTGCCATCCCATGGTAAAAAATCTCTATTATTCAGCTTTTGGTAGTTTTTTTCCGTAAAGAAAAACAGTAGTGTCTCCTGACTGTTGTGACAGAGCAGAATTATCTCTTCATGATTCAGAAAGAGAAGAAATTCGAACTGCACCTGACGAAACAGAGGAATGGAAGCATGTGACCCACAGAAGCAGGAGGATCGAGAGGCAGTCAGCACCCATACTGCTCAGGAACCAGTACCAGGCTCTCACGCAGGAGAACCATGAAGAAATACAGCAAAATAAGACTTTGCCAGCAATGAATAACCTTGTAAGCCCTCAGAATCCTCCTGGATGGAGAAAGAAGAATGTTGTGAAGAAAAAACGGAGAGTGGTGGTCATGGGGGATTCCCTGTTAAGAGGAACAGAGGCCGCTATCTGCAGACCAGACATAACCTCAAGAGAAATGTGCTGTCTTCCAGGAGCAAAAATTAAAGATGTGTCTGACAGGATATCAAGACTTTTCAGACCTACAGATCACTACCCATTCCTGCTAATACATGTGGGGACAAATGACACCGCAAGAAAGGACCTGGAAACCATCTGCAGTGACTTTGAAGACTTAGGCAAGAAAGTGAAAGAATTGGGAGCGCAGGTGGTCTTCTCATCCATCCTCCCAGTGGATGGCCATGGAACAATGAGGTGGAATAAGATTCTACAGGTGAACAACTGGCTACGTCGATGGTGCCGTCAACAAGGATTTGGATTTCTGGATCACGGAATGAATTACCTATACGATGGACTACTTGCTAGAGATGGGGTGCACCTTACGAAGACTGGAAAACATGTATTTGGAAGTCGCCTTGCTACACTCATCAGAAGAGCTTTAAACTAGAACAATGTGGGAAGGGAAGCATAAGGCCAGAAAAAGCCATACAGCTGACAAATACTATTGAGATCTCTGCTACTGGAAGTGGAAAGGAAGAACAAAGACAAAACAATTTAAATAATAAAAATATGGGAGGAAGAGAAACCAATCACAAACTAAAATGTTTTTATACAAATGCACAAAGCATGGGCAACAAACAAGGAGAATTGGAACTACTAATGCAGGAAAAGGAATATGATGTCATTGGAATCACTGAAACTTGGTGGGACGATACACATGATTGGAATAAAAGGCTAAAAGGATACAACTTATTTGCAAGAAACAGACTTGATAAACGAGGAGGAGGTGTTGCATTGTATGTTAGAAAAGCATATATCTGCACAGAGATTGAAGCTTCAGAGACTGGGAGTACTGTGGAAACTGTTTGGGTAAGAATACAAGGAGAGAACAACGGAAAGGACACCATTGTAGGCATTTACTACAGGCCACCTGGGCAAGCTGAAGATATGGATGAACTCTTTATGTATCAAATGACCAAGTTCTCCAAAAAATATGACGTAGTGGTCATGGGAGATTTCAACTATCCAGACATTTGTTGGGAATCTCTCTCAAGTAAAACTAACAGGTCAAGCAAATTCTTATCCTCTCTTGCTGACAACTTTATCTTCCAAAAGGTAGGGGAGAAAACAAGGGGATCTGCTACTTTGGATCTAATCCTTATAAACAGGGAGGAAATGGTTGAGGAGGTAAAGGTGGCTGGGACCCTAGGAGGCAGCGATCATGCTATTATAGAATTTTGGATAACTAGAGGAGGAAGACATGTGAAGACTCAAACTTCAAGGTTAGATTTTAGAAAGGCAGATTTTAAGAGACTCAGAAAGAGAATAGGAGGGATCCAATGGCTGGATGTCCTTAGGGACAAAAATGTCCAGGAAGGATGGGAAATTTTTAAAAATGAGATTCTCAAAGCACAATCGTTAACAATCCCGAAAAGTAGGAAGAATGGGAAGCATTTAAGGAAACCAGGATGGATGAACACAGAACTTAAACACATGCTAAAAAGAAAGAAAGAAATGTTTATTAAATGGAAAGAGGGAGGCATATCTAAAGAAGATTATAATGCAGTCTGCAGATCCTGCAGGGCACGTATCAGGTTAGCTAAAGCTGACAATGAATTAAGGCTTGCAAGAGATGTCAAAAGCAATAAAAAAGGATTTTGGGGTATGTCAAAAGTAAAAGAAAAGTCAAAGATGCTATAGGATTTTTACAGGATGAAAATGGAGAAATGGTAAGAGAGGATGTTGAGAAGGCCGAACTTTTTAATTCCTATTTTGCATCTGTTTTCTCTCAGAAAGAAAATGTAACATCAACTGATCTTCACTGTCCTTTTAAAGGAATAGAGGAATCCAAGTTATCTGTAAACAGAAAGATTGTGAGGGAATATTTAGCTAACATAAATGAGTTCAAGTCTCCAGGTCCAGATGAATTACACCCCAGAGTACTGAAGGAGATCGTAGAAGAAATTTTAGAACCACTCTCCATAATCTTTGAAAATTCTTGGAGAACAGGAGAAGTCCCAGAAGACTGGAAAAGAGCAAATGTTGTTCCTATCTTCAAAAAGGGGAAGAAGGTGGACCCAGGGAACTATAGGCCGGTGAGTCTGACTTCTATACCAGGAAAGATCTTTGAACAAATTATTAAACAACATGTATGTAAGTACATGGATAAGAATGAAGTGATTAACCAGAGTCAGCATGGGTTTGTAACTAACAAGTCATGTCAGACTAACTTAATTTCCTTCTATGACAGAATCACTGACTGGGTGGATCAGGGAAATGCTGTAGATATAGTATATCTTGACTTCAGCAAAGCATTTGACAAAGTATCTCACACCATCCTTATTGTAAAAATGACCAAGTATGCAATGGACCAGGCAACTGTTAGGTGGATTCATAACTGGCTTAGTGATCGGACTCAAAGGGTGGTTGTAAATGGCTTCACATCCAGCTGGATGAATGTCTCAAGTGGGGTACCACAGGGCTCCGTCCTGGGACCTGTATTGTTCAACATCTTTATCAATGATTTAGATGAAGGAATTGAGGGTAAACTGATTAAATTTGCTGATGACACAAAGCTAGGAGGGATAGCTAATACTAGAGAAGAGAAAGAGAGGATTCAAAAAGACCTAAATAAACTGGAGCAGTGGGCAGCAACCAACAGAATGGTTTTTAACAGGGAAAAATGCAAAGTACTACATCTGGGCAATAAAAATGAAAAAAGCATATACAGAATGGGAGGAATAGAGCTAAGCAACAGTACATGTGAAAAAGACTTAGGTATACTAATAGATCATAGACTGAACATGAGTCAACAGTGTGATGCAGCAGCAAACAAGGAAAATACAATTCTGGGATGTATTAACAGAAGCATACAGTCTAGATCACGTGAAGTCATTATCGGTCTTTACTCCTCTTTGGTCAGACCTCATCTGGAATACTGTGTACAGTTTTGGGCACCACATTTTAAAAAAGACATAGACAAACTGGAGCAAGTTCAGAGAAGAGCGACCAGAATGGTGACTGGTCTGCAAACCATGTCCTATGAGGAACGGTTGCAGGATTTGGGAATGTTTAGCTTGCAAAAAAGAAGACTGAGAGGAGACTTAATAGCTGTCTACAAATATGTCAAGGGCTGTCACATTGTAGAAGGATCATCTTTATTCTCATTTGCACAAGGAAAGACTAGAAGCAATGGGATGAAACTAAATGGGAGGAGACACAGATTAGATATTAGAAAAAACTTTTTGACAGTTAGGGTGATTAATGAGTGGAACAGGCTGCCACGAGAGGTGGTGAGTTCCCCTTCAATGGACGTCTTCAAACAGAGGCTGGACAGACATCTGTCTGAGATGATCTAGTGAATCCTGCTTTGAGCAGGGGGTTGGACCAGATGACCCAGGAGGTCCCTTCCAATTCTACCATTCTATGACACAAAAATATATCTGTTGAAAATAGTCTTGTGTAGGCCCGACATCCCAGTGTGGTTTCGCAGTTCCACGGGTCAAATCGCTGTACTATCCAGTTTTGGGCCTTTGGTATCTAAAAAAAAAACAGTTTGAGTGTGTCGCTCACTGTTCAGCTGCAAATATCTCTATTTAAAAAAGTGTGGTATACCCCAGTAAACAATAACTGTATGTAAAAAAACATATAAGACAAGAAAAAACAAAAAATTATTTTTGTCCATGCGTTTTTTTGTTTTTTCTTGTCTTATATGTTTTTTAATTGTACTTTTTAATTAAGTGGTGCTGTATGTCTTTTCTATAATAAAATTTCTACAATGTTTTCAATACACTGCCTCTATATTTGATTATTTACTATGCTTGGTGCCTGCTCTACCCTTTGCTTTTTTTCTCCCATTTATTTCTCAGGGACTTTGGCACAGGTGTATGTCTTATCATAAGGTGGTGCTGGGTCTTGTATATTTTTCAGACAGCAAGTGATCCCACACTTGGACACTCTGAAGAGCTGTTCACTGGACCATTTCCATATTTGGGCCCCTCGCCTGATACGCTTGAAGTGGTGGAAGAGGAGATCCCATGTTGCGATGCCCAAATATTTGAACAGCCACGGCCACAGGAAGTCGACGTTGGCAATCTGTCACAAGAGGTGGACGATGACGAGACACAATTGCCAGGAAGTGAGGAGGAGGATCGTGGTGCGCAAGTGGAAGAGGAGGAGGTGGTGGATGATCTAGTAACTGACCCAACGTGGAAGGAGGACATGCAGAGTGAGGCCAGCAGCACACAGGGGGAGGGAGGCAGAGTACCCCAACAGGCAGGAAGAAGCAGTGTGGTGGCCACAGACAGAAGACAGGCAACCTTTCCCCGTAACACCAACACAAGGGACGTTGCCAGTACAAGCGGTAGGTCTTCCAGAGTCTGGAATTTTTTTAAAGACTGCTGATAACCCCAAAAAGGCCATATGTTCCACCTGCCATGCCAGCATCAGCAGGGGTGACAAAACTACCAGCCTGACCACCACCAGCATGATCAGGCACATGGCAGCAAAGCACCCGACTTTGTGGGGCGAAACCCAGGGTCCACGACCAGTGTCTGCGGATGTCACCACTGCTTCTTCCACTGTTGTGCGTGCAAGGCAATCCCCTGTCCATACTGCATGTAAAGATGCCCCCTCCTCTCAGTCTTCACTTGTTATGGCAGTTTCTCAAGAAACAGCATCAACGTCCACGTCCCACCGCAGCGTTCAATTGTCCATATCCCAGACCTTTGAACGAAAGCGGAAATTCGCAGCTAACGCCCCACAGGCCACAGTCCTAAATTCGCACATTTCACGACTGCTTGCATTGGAAATGCTGCCTTTTAGGCTGATGGAGACGGAATCCTACCGCAATCGGTACATCTCCCTGACGGCACACTGGGTAAACATAGTAGAAGCCGGGACCCAGTCGGACCTTGGGACGGAACACATCCTCCCCACACCGAGGATTGCTGGCCCTATGTCAGTCAGAGTTGCCCCCACAGTGTACAGCTCCTGCGCATCCTCCTCCTCCTGCGCATCCTCCTCATGTTCAGCCTCCATCTCAGATATCACCACATCAGTTACAAGCTGGAAGCATTGCAGTACTGCCTCCGCCAAGCGGCAACAGGCTGTGCTGAAACTCATAAGCTTAGGTGATAAACCTCACACTGCTTGTGAGTTGTGGACAGCTGTGAAAGAGCAGGCAGATCTGTGGCTGAGACCGCTGAACCTACATCCCGGCATGGTCGTGTGTGACAATGGCCGTAACCTGGTGGCGGCTCTGAGGCGAGGTGAGATCACACACGTACCATGCCTGGCTCATGTGCTTAACCTCGTGGTTCAGCGGTTTCTTAAATCGGACCCCGAGTTGCCAGATCTGCTCGTGAAAGTACGCCGCCTGTCAGCTCATTTTCGCAAGTCGGCTACAGCTTCCGCCGCCCTTGCTTTGTTGCAGCAGCGTTTGCAGCTTCCGGCACACCGACTGATGTGTGATGTCCCCACACGTTGGAACTCTACCCTCCACATGTTGCAAAGGATTTGTGAGCAGAAGAGAGCAGTTGTGGAGTACCAGCTGCAACAAGGCCGTCGATATTGAGGTCAGACTCCACACATAAGACCTCAGGAGTGGACCTGGATGTCTGACTATGTACCATCCTGACAAACTTTGAGGAGGCCACCAAGATGGTGAGTGGCGATGACGCCATCATTAGTGTCAGCATCCCACTTGTCTGTCTTTTGCAACGCTCTCTGCAGAGAATTAAAGAGGAGGCATTGCAGCCAGAGTATGATGAGATGGATCAAGAAGCCATAGCGGGCGATTACACACAGCACAGCCTCATCTCATCCCAACATGCATTGGGGGACAATGAGGGAGAGGAGGAGGAGGAGGAGGAAGAACAGGAGCTGCTATCATGCGTTGTAGACGGTAGTACCTGTACAAGTGTCATACCGTCGGTTCAGCGTGGGTGGCCTGAGGACAGGGGGGAGGAGGAAGAGGAGGAGGAGCAGGAGAGCATGGTCAGTCGTCATCTTGGTGAGGACACGGAAATCTTGCCCATTACCAGTCTGGCACGCATGGCTGACTTTATGTTATGCTGCCTTAACCGTGACCCTCGCGTTGTCAAAATGTTGGGTGACAGTCATTACTGGTTGGTGACACTTGTAGACCCCCGCTACACGGAGAACTTTCACTCTCTTATTCCTGAGGTGGAGAGGTCTACAAAAATGGGGCAGTACCAGAAGGCCCTTGCTGCAGAACTCTTAAAAAAATTCCCATCTGAACACGCTAGCGGCAGAGGTCACAGTTCGTTGACCAACCAAGGCGTACAGGCGAGAGAGATGCAACTCCAATCCAGCAGAGGCAGGGGAACACTGTCAACGTTCTGGGACAGTTTTCTGACACCCGCCCAGCTTACAGGCCCTGAGGCGCGGGGGTACTCTCACAAGCAGTGGAAAGTTTCAAAAGATGGTGAGGGAGTACCTTGCCGATCGTACCAGCGTCCTCCGTGATTCCTCTGTGCCTTTTAATTATTGGGTATCCAAGCTGGACACTTGGAATGAACTCGCTCTGTACGCCTTGGAGGTCCTGGCCTGCCCTGCCGCTAGCGTGTTATCGGAGCGTGTTTTTAGTGCCGCTGGGGGAATTATAACTCATAAGCGCACTCGCCTGTCAACTGACAATGCTGACAAGCTGACCCTTATCAAAATGAACAAGGGCTGGATTGGGCCAGACTTCTCATCACCACCAAATGACAGCAGAGTAACATAAAGTCAAATCCACTGTGTTATTTCGGGAGGTGTATTCACATGCACCGCTTCACACCCACACATAGGTATACGCTTCCTCGTTTCGGCTGTTTTATCTTCTTCTCCTTATCCTCAGCCTCCACCACCACTATACCACCAGGGTGCCAGCATTGCAAGTTCCTCCGTCCTTATTTTTGGCAGCTTTTGCTTGCAAGGCATAAGCAAATACTATGGGACACCCACTCCCGAATAATGGGACTTATGTTTGTAATATGCTGTACTGCATGGCTCTTGTAAGAGGCATTGCAAGTTGCTCCGTCCTAATTTTTGGCAGCTTTTGCTTGGAAAGTATAAGCAAATACTATGGGACACCCACTCCCCAATAATGGGACTTATGTTTGTAATATGCTGTACTGCATGTGACTCGCCCCCTGGGCCGTGTGCACACGTGTGTGGGATACCCGGTGCCGGGTCTCTGGGGTCTGTAGTCTCCGTGGCAGTGACCCGGTCCCGTGGCTCAGGCTGGTCAAACCAGTGGCAGTCTTTCTTAGGTTTTGAGGTTAATTGTCCGACTGCGCCACCCGTGGATTGCGGTCAGGGAGTACCACCGCTGCGAGGCAGTCCGCTGAGGCTGTTGTTGTGCGCGCAGCATAGAATGGGATAACTCCCCTCGGGAGGAGTATAGCCTCAGGGCAGTGAGTGTGGATGATGGGGGTGATGGTGCACGAGCGCAGCAGGAACGACTCAGAGTCTTTGCAGTGCAGTTCAGGGTCTTTACTGATGATTATAAGGTAGACCCTCCCGGGAGTACTGGCTAGCATAAGAGGCCTGGTCAGTCTGTGAGCAAGCAGGAGTTCCCCTGGCCAGGTGGAGTTGTAGGCCTCCCCGTCTGTCTGCACTCTTCCTGGCTACCTTGCTGTAAGCGGGTAGAAGTAGCCCACGTCCCTGAGTGTACCTTGTAGTGCTCACCCATATGGCTGGTGACTTGGGGCCTTCTGTTAGCCTCCGCTCCACGAAGGCGGTGCTGGTCCCTTGCTTGTGACTGAGCCTCCGGGCTTCTATGGCCAGAGGACCTGAAATCCCCTGCCGGGTGGTTTCTGCTGCTGGATATATAAGTCCTCACAGCTTCGGACTCCTGTGTCCGGTTCCTATTGTCTTCTGCCAGGGCGAGCTCTGCTCAGCTTCCAGCCCCTGGTCTTTAGCTCCTAGCTCCTACAGAGCTCCTTGCTGTTACTTTCCCTTGCTCTCACTCTGACTCTGACTGTTCTCTGACTCACTAAACCCCGCCCCAGATCCAGTTTATAAGGGCAGAATTCTCCCCTCCCAGGACTGGGGCAGGAGGATGTTGCATGTTTAAGGGATCCTGACCAGGAAACCTCCCACTTGCTCTCCGACGTAATCTCTATTACTGTGGTGACCAGACCCCTGGGGTGCCACACATGGCTCTTGTAAGGGACATTGCAGTACCTCATAATTTTTGGAAAGCCTTCCATTCACTGCTTAGGCCAACAGTGCACAGGAGACCCAGTTGCTATAAATGGAAAAAAAAGGTTTAGTTAACGCCCTCTGACCTCCATGTCATTTCCAAGGGGCATTGGAGTGCCTCGAAAATTTTTGGTAGGCATTGCACTCACTGTATGCCCTATAACTGTGTAGCCGAACCGCTCCTTTTGTTACAGAAACATATCCTACAAGACATATCTGGTTGACTGGCCTGATATTGATGTGAATGGTCCCTGTTCCTCCTGCTCTTTCTCCTTTGCCACTACCTCATCCATCATTTATCACTTGAAGCTTTGTTTTAACGAGAGTCATAGAACTTGGATAGTAGCAGGAAAACATCCAGCAATCCTCGGAGGAGGTAGGATATGCGCCAAAACGCTGACCTCCTCAGGCCTAGCCGCTACTACATACATGCGCTTGCATTACAACAAAACAAAGCAGATGCTAACTTCTATCATCCTCATCATGCTCCTCACCTTGGCACTCTCAACTCCCCTGATGGAGAAGCCAGGGCCCACCGGAGGAGTCTGATAGTCCGGTGGGCTCGGCCAATGCTGCCCTAAAGCAGGCCAGGCTAAGAAAAGTGTGGGAAAGGTTACCGGTACAAATAGGGGTGGCTGGGGACCGAGTATGGACACCCGGCCACCCCCTGGAGGCTGGGGAGCAAGCGGGGACACCCGGCCACCAGGCGGCTGGGGACTGAGTATGGATACCAGGCCGCCGACACAGCCATGGCGTGGTGGCCAGATTCCGCCTCCACATGCCTAAAAGGCCCAATTTAAAGTGCAAGCAAGCAAGCAGTATGGTATTGCAGCCTGGGGGTGGGTGGGTGGCAGGCTGCATACTTGCGCTTGCATTGCAAGGAATGGGAGAGGTACAATTGAACACTGCCCTGGGACAAGGACTTGAATGGGGATAGTTGCAAGTCTGCAACGACAGGTGCAAGGTGGGAGGCATCTTCGCATGTACCATGAACAGGGGTTTGGCATGCACACACTACAGCGGAATAGGCTCTCCTTCCCACTAAATGCACTGGGGAGGGCACAGGTAATGTTTTGGTATACATGCTTAATCTTATGTATAAGGCACACCAGGACAAATATGGGCGGCTGGGGACTGAGTATGGATACCTCGCTGCCGAAGCAGCCATGAGGTAGTGGCCAGCTTCGGCCTCCTCCAAACTAAAAGGCCCCATTTCAAGTGCAAGCTAGCAGTATGGAAGCTAGCAGTATGGAATTGCAGTCTGGGGGTGGGTGGGTGGCAGGCTGCACACTTACACTTGCATTAAAAGAAAACATAGCAGATGCTAACTTCTGTCATCATCATCATGCTCCTCACCTTGGCACTCTCAACTCCACCGATGGAGAAGTCAAGGCCCACCGGAGGAGTCTGGTTCTCTGGTGGGCTTTTCCAATGCTGCCTAAAGCAGGCCGGGCTAAGAAAAGTGTGTGGGGGGATGTTCCAAGGAGAAATAGGGGCTGTTGGGGACCGTTTATGGACACCCGGCTGCCCCCAGGCGGCTGGGGACCGTGTGTGGACACCCGGCCGCGGGGCGGCTGGGGACCGAGTATGGACACCCGGCCGCCGGGCGGCTGGGGACTGAGTATGGATTCCAGGCCGTAAACACAGCCATGACGTGGTGGCCAGATTCCGCCTCCACATGCCTAAAAGGCCCAATTTCAAGTTCAAGCAAGCAAGCAGTATGGTATTGCAGCCTGGGGGTGGGTGGGTGGCAGGCTGCATACTTGAGCTTGTATTGCAAGGAATGGTGGAGGTACAATTGAACACTGCCCTGGGACTAGAACTTCCATGGGGATAGTTGCAAGTCTGCATCTTCTGATGCGGTAAGGATCACTTATGATGGGCACACTTTTAGACAGTGACCTGGGAGTCAGAGATGCTTCCAGGGGTCTTCCCCATGCTGTTCCCTTGTCTTTTCAGCACTTTATGCATGTGTCACACAGCACATGGCCAGATAAGGTTGTAAAATGTTAAAATGACATTTCACGGTGAATGCATTTGTCATAGTTGAAAGCAATACAAAAGTGCAAAAACGCATAAAAAATGCTACTTGTGAACATAGCCGAAGGTGTGGAGGAGTATTTTTGTTTTTGGTCATTTATTTTAACTTATACACAAGTCTTTTCCCTGGAAAGGATGTTCCTTAACATATTTCACAGGAAAAAAGCTTCACTTTCGTTTTTGAACGTTTTATTGTGAGCCCGTAAAAGTGGCTTAATACCTCTGACCACGTTGTTAACAGCAGTGATCTGGGGGTCAGAAATGCTTCCTGGGGCGATCCCCATGCTGTCCCTATGTCATTTGTGCACTGTCACTATCGTTTTGGGCACTTGTTAGGCTTTTAAAAGACTGCCCGGGGTGCCACCGCAAAAATGCTCGAGTCTCCCATAGACTAACATTGGGCTCGTTGCTCGGGTCGAGCACCCGAGTATCACGGCGAGCTCGGCCCGAGCTTCGAGCACCCGAGCATTTTAGTGCTCGCTCAACACTAGTAATAAACAATGAGTAAAACATCAAAGCAAATAAAAAAGGGTTTGTGACCCAAACTGGTAGGTGAGACCGGCTAGCCCCATATTATACGAGGTCACAAACAGGTTTCGCCTGAGGAGGGCAGCACTAATGAGTCCTCAGGAGCGCATAACCCTGAAATATGCAGCGATTCTACACTATCTATTATAAAAGGGTTTCATATGCTACTTACTACCGTGTTTTAGCTAAGATACAAGGCATACTTGTAAGGAGAGATGAAAAAGGTGATGGGGGACAACATATAAATATACTGTGGAACTCTATACACTAGTGGCCAAAATTGAGGCAACACCCCCAAGATTTATGAATTTTTAGCATTTTGCCAATACAAATACAAATTTCATGAATGTTTTTGATTTCACAGTAAAGTTTTTAAGTAGAAATAAAATCTCATATAGAAACACAATATTAGCAGGAAATTTGTTCATTTGTCAACAAATTGGACACTATTGTCACTCAGATGACTGTGGGAGAAAAGCCATTGATTTGTCCTATTTTCATATCTAACACTAAATGTTAATACTCAGTTGGACAGCCCTCGGCCTTGATGACGGCCTGGCATCTACTTGGCATGCTATCTACCAGTTTGTGTAAATCAGATGGTGTGATGATATGAAGCCATGATTTGATGATGGCTGCAATGAGTTCCTGCTTGTGTGAAGCCCGCTGTTTTGACACCGCTCTTTTGAGCCGAGCCCAGAGATTCTCAATAGGATTGAGATCTGGGCCGTTTCCTGGCCAATTCAATAGCTGGACATTTTGTCCTTGAACCAAGAGAGACATTTTTTAGCTGTATGGCATGGGGCTCCATCTTAAAATAAACGGTGTCCCTTCACCAAATACATCACGTGCCGAAGGAATGAGTTTAGGCTGAAGGATTTCCTTGATGTACTTTTCAGCATTAACTGTTCCTTCAATTACCTGCAGCCGACCACCTGCATCTCTGGACACGCAGCCCCCTACCATAACACTCAGAGGAGGCTTCATGGTGGGTATTGTACCCTCTGGCAACCAGTCCTCTCCAGGTCGTCGTCGAACGTAGCAGACACCGTCGCTGCCAAAGATGGATATGCGTGTCTCATCGCTCCATATAACATTTCTCCATTGTTCAATGGTCCATTTACAATGTTCTTTGGCCCCTGCAGACGTTTCTGACGCTGTGAGGTTTTCAAAAATGGCTTTTTACCTGGTATTCTGGCTCTTAACCCCGCATTTACCAATCGTCGTCGAACCGTCCGATCAGACACTGTCACTCCGGTGTTGACAAGCTCCTTGACATCAGTTTATTTCCTGTTATTTAGGGCGATTCTAACAATTCTTCTATCAGTCTGAGGACTTGTAGCCTTCTTCCTTTCTCTACCTGGTTTATTCTTTATCGAACCAGTCTCTTGAAACCGCTTACACAGTTTGAGAACGAAAACATGTAATTGCTTACCTTCTGATGACAAACTGGCTTTAAAATATAAAAACCGCATTTTAATCGCACAATATCTGTCTTAAATCACACTCAGGTCACTATAAACCAACATAGAATACATATGGCAGAAGAGGGCGTGTGTACAAGTAAGTAGGTCAGTGAAATCCTCCATTAAATATTGGTGATGGTGAAAAACTGAAGGTGTTACCTCAATTTTCGCCACTAGTGTATAACACAAAATATAAACAAAAAAGAAAGGGAAGAACATTTCTGCACAAAAAACCTGTCGCTCGGCAGGAAAATCCCCTTGATATTGCTTTTTTTTAGATTTTTTTTTTCCCGTTCTTTAGAAACGCTGCAAAAATACTGAAAGAATAGACATGAAACTGCTTCAAATCTGCAAGGATTCACTTTTCCTGCTTTTCCTGGTACTATCAAACATAGTGTTTTTGGGAACTTGGAGCTCTATATTACAAATATGTCCGTCCCTCCAGTTGAAAGAAATTAACATTTTCCTGGAAGGAAGTTTTATATTTTACATTATGTCAGTTTTTGTCTATCGATGATAAAGTGCAGTTTGCAGCAATTTTTATTGTGACATATACCCAAATCATTCACGAAAATATTTCAAATTCAACGCGCGTCGGGCGGGCCTGCGTGCTCTCACATGCCAGAGCTGAGTTTCAGTTCCAGTCCGACCCTGTTAATCATCTATGGTTTCCCTTCAGAGTGGAAAATGCCGAAAAATCGGAAGTTCCTGGGATCCATTTTTGAACAGAATATCAGAACCAAATCAAAACCGATGATTCAGGAAATGAACATAATGGGGTAAGTCCCAACTCTAAGGTACAAGTCTATGGCATACAGTCTGTAAAAGACGACAGAGTAGGCTGCTGTTGAGCATCGGCGGCTTCTTCTCTGATGTTCCTCGCTCATCCATGCAGTACATGGTCGGCCATTCAATTGATTGGATGTCTTATAATACCACATTTCCTCTAGGTACACAAAGTATGAAGAGCGCCACTCCTCCTGGTGATAGGTTATACCCAACAGAAGCGGCAGCGCCACTCCTCATGGTGATGGGTTACACCCAACAGATGGGGGAGCGCCACTCCTCATGGTGATGGGTTACACCCAACAGATGGGGGAGCGCCACTCCTCGTGGTGATGGGTTAAACCCAACAGATGGGGGAAGTTGCAGAATGGCTTGTTATGGTGCAAGAACAATGTGGACATTGTTTTTTTTTTTGTTTTAACTATTATGCCTTTATGGTCTTTATTTTTTTCCTACAGACCCTCCCAGCTAACTCCAAGCAAGTCCCTCATCTCAGAAGTTGAAAGGTTTGGGTTACTTTGAGGTTTAATGCATGCATTTACTTTTTTTAAAATCCCATCTTACAAAAGATATAGGATATCCAACTTCTTGGACTCCAAGAATAAGGGGGCTGCAGCCTGGAAGTAACCCCGCTGCCCTTTTTAAAGAATAAGCTGGTGTGGGGCAGCTACCCGGATTTTCACTGTGCAGGAGAACTGCAGCTAAGCCCATTCACTTTGCTGGATCTATGCTGTCGTTCCGCTGCACAGTGGAGGCCATGATGCCAATGTGCAGGGAATGACCCTGAAAGGGGCTGTTCCTCATTACCAGCATCAGTGCCCCTTTATTATATTAGAGATTGACCCCAACAGATCATAAATTGATGGTGTACCCTTGCAATATACTGCTTCCTTCCTTTTTTTATCAGTTCACCCGTGAAACCAGATTACATGATTGTGGCGGAACCTCCTGTAGGACACCCAAGTTTTCTGGTGGCTGAAGTCTCTTTACCTAAAGTGGTGAGACCCTCAGATGTGGTTTAGGATTGTGACCTTTTTGCATTTCATGTGATTTCCAATAGTCTTCCCTTATTAAAAGTCTGTGCCAACCTCGTGATACCGGTCCTCCTCTGCCAACTTTTATCATCACAGCTTTGATGTGTCCACAGTAGCCAATTGCTGGCAGTTGTGACACATTTACTGGATGATGATGATATAATTATTTTTTTCATACCATGGTGGGTTGTTTGCAAGCTGTTGGAATGGGAAAGAAGATCTCTGTAAACGACTCTGTCAGCGGAGAATGACTGTTCAAACCAAGCACAGATGCCCAGTGCTTCACGGCGGGACCAGTCATTTATATAAGCCTTCCCCCCTGCTTGTTTCCCCTCCATCTCCACCATCACCTCTTCTTTGACAGTTCTGGCTTCATAGATCCAGAGAGGAGATAGAGGGAAAACAAGCTGGTGCGAAGATGTATATATTATTATTATTATTTAATTATATAGTGCCATTGATTCCATGGTGCTGGTGCATATAAATGATGTTATAATGATGATAGAAATGATGAAAGAGGCTTGTTGCAATAGTGTAGAACACACCGCTCTTTATTTTTTCTATATTAATGTGACATTTGGAGGAATCGCACAGAAAATGCTTTAAATGTATTTATTTTTTAATTTGATTTTTCTCATGTCCATGATTCACATTGCGTTAAATGAGGCATAATGAAGATTAAGAATGCTTCAGCTAATGTAGCCTTCATCAGACAGGATAATGTAGCTTGAGGGGACCCACTTGGTTAAATATAGGGGTCAGTTCTGGTCTTCCCAAAAAGCAGATGAAGTAGTCACCACACAGGAATCTGGTGATTACTGGGTTTGCTTTTGGGGACCCCAAATTTCTTCATATAACCGAGTGGGCCTTCTGCCTAATGAAGGCTACATTATCTGAAATTCTGGTACCATTCATTATGCCTCACTTAAAGGGGTTGCCTGGCACTTTAATATTGATGACCTATCCTAAGGATATTCCATTAGTATTAAAGTGGTGGACAACCCCTTTTAATGCAGTGTGAATCCTAAAAAATATTTTTCAGCATTTTCTGTGAGCAGTTCCTCCACGTGTCAGATTTAATGTAGGAGACGTGTGGAGCTACACAGTAACTTCTAGTTGGCCACGTATCAAGATAAAAGTTTAGATTTTTGTGCACTTGTTGGTTACAACTTTCTTTCCCGTACAGAAGCATTCAGCGACATAAGCGTTGTTACCACGCTGGTCTTCTCTTTACAGTCTTCTGCTAGATCTCTTGTGTTGGACTTGGGTGAAGACAGAATAGTCAGACGTCCCGATTTGTACCATCTAGACGTCTTCATTCCTTACAATATCATCCAAGAACAAAGTGGAGCTCAGTTCAACAAGGACAGTAAGGTGAGACAATTAAGCAAAGCTGGACATGTCTTATAGCCCATTCTGAAATCTCCTTCTTAAAGAGGTTCTCTAAGAAAATGTATAAAATAAAATTTTAAAAAATGTATACATTTATTTAGCAAAAATAAATTCTTTTAATTAGTGGATAATTCTATGTGAATACTTTTATGCCCAAAAATGGCAAAAGTATTCTTGGAGTGATACCTTTATTGGCTAACCAGAAAAAAAATATATATGCAAGCTTTCAGAGCACAGAGGCTCCTTCTTCAGGCAATATTACAAATGAATTCATAACATTTGTAATCCTGCCTGAAGAAGGAGCCTGTGTGCTCTGTAAGTTTGCATATATATATATTTTTTTTCTGGTTAGCCAATAAAGGTATCACTCCGAGAATACTTTTGCCATTTTTGGGCATAAAATTATTTCCATCAAATTTTCTGGCTAACACGGTACCACAATATAAATTTGTACTGTACATCACAATTAGGGGATAATAATTGCGTATGGACATAATGGCCAACGATGTCAGCAGTCATCCATCCTAGATGGGTGAAGGTAAACTGATTGAGACGGACATCTCTGACCTACCTGTCGGAATCAAGAACGTGCATCTATGTCATCGATTGACTGACTGATCACGTCCATGAGTCAACATGTTGTAAACCTGTCATGATGAGTGAGCAGATAGGATGCTGCCCCTCACCCTGACAGGAACTTATCTATCACAACATATAGTTGCCCAGAGACATCTGAATGCATCGGCTTTCCTTTATGCCATTCATCAAACATGTCGTATATTTTGTGTATAGCGAGTCACAAGCCTCACACTGCTCTGCGTCTTATCATTTGGTTCTATGAGCTGCAGTAAAACGTGACGTATATTCCAGGTGCTGACGATCACAATGCCGGTGCAGCCAGCATAGCGGTGGGCTCAGAAGATCAGCTTTGGAAAACGTTCCTCTTATATAGATCCAGTGGATCCTACTTACATTCGCTGCTGTTTACATTGTATGGTTACAAGTCTATTTAGACTTCAATATGACTCCAGAATAAATTTTTGTCGTTCTTAAACTTGCCGTATATTTTTCCCAAGGAAGGGGTTTAGGTATTGTGCTTTTTTTTTTTTATTTCTACTGTAATATTTCATAATATCTGTGAATAAGTCTTGAAAATAATTTGCATTGAAAAGGTTGAGATCCTCTGAATCTACAGGGATTTTTAGGAATTAAAAATCTACAGCAGTAAATCTGCAGCAGAATTTAAATTTTGCACCATGTCTGGATTTAGTAGCCGCTGCCCCTTTAAATGGAATATGTCAACAGGTTTTTGCTATCCCATTTGAGAGCACCATAATCCGAGGCCCTGATTCCAACGATGTATCACTTACTGGGCTGCTTGGTGTTATTTTGATAAAATTGCAGTTTTTTTTTTCTCATGCAGATCTCTGAATGCTGAGCTCTGTATAATAACCCCACCCACACCTCTGATTGGCAGCTTTCTGTGTACACTGTATTTAAACTGCCAATCAGTGGTGGGGGGCGTGGTTGGACTACCTGGCTGCAGGTTTACTAGTCCTCTAGTGATAATCTTCTGCTAATAAAAGTGTGATTTTTATCAAAACTACAACCAGCAGCCCTGTAAGTGAGACGTCCCTAGAATCAGGGTCTTTGTCTCTACATCATGCTGCTCTCAACAACAACCAATATATAGTACATCCGACAAGGGGTCAATGTGTCAAAAGACCTTTATTATAATAATTTGGGTACATGGCGGGAAAGAAAAGAGCAGACACACATATATATAGTAATACCATATAATAGTGAGGAGGTATAATGTAAATATTTGAATTGCAGAGACACCAGGGCTAAATAGTAGTAGCTCCAATTGTGCTAATGCATACTGATAGTATATCCTAGGTCACATAGTAAAAGGATATAATCCCAAATAATAAAAGCCAATATAGGCATTCCCAAGATAATGACCTTTTGGTATATACATATCAAGGGATGTATTATATCCAAGTAGGTTAATTCCCAAGTAACAATAATGTTGTATTGGATTCGTTCATACCTGGTATATATTGTCTGCACGTCTTGCAATAGCTCTGGGCTCGGTGGTCCTACTCCTAGTGTGGCGCTCACCCCATCATGCTGCTCTCAGAATAGCCAAGAAAACCTGCTGACAGATTCCCTTTACAAATAGCTGAAATGGCTCCTAGATACCAGAGAAGGAAAACGTTATTAAAACGGTTTTGTTTCCTAAATAGAAAAGCAAATTAAACACCACTGGATAATGTGGTGTGTGAAACCGTCCATTGGATTGCTGTTTCGGGTGGGCTCAGGAGCAGAGCCCCCATCCTACACAGCTGACATCTTGCTGTAACAGCAGCGGCCAGAGCGAAGCGTCAATCACTGCTGTTTAACCATTTATATGCCGTCAATCACTGATGGCAAGTTAAATAGCGCAATCGCCGGTACGCTATGCAATGTTACTAGAAATTTTTTTTTTACTTTTCCATTTCCTTGAATTACTTGTTGTGATTTGCGGATCCATTGACTGGCCACGTGGAAGGGCTGCAGCCGATCATTCATGTCCGTAGCAGATACACATTTACATGTGTAAATAGGCCCTTATAGAAATCAATCAATAGAACGTATACCTGGATATCCAGGTTTATCCTTTGCATACATTTAAAGAGGTATAAGTCATGGCATATTACTAGGATGTCATTCTTGGGGGTCTGACAGCCTAATTTAGAAAGAAGTGGATGCATTATTTTTTTCACGCTCCCAATTTAACAATTTGAGTACAGTTGGATCTATTGTTTTTTTTATTTTTTGCACTATGGGTGGGTGGTTGAGAGCACAGCTGTGCAGGAAAAAAAAAGCTTACAGGTTCTCAATTCCTTCATTCTTGGGATCGGTGGCGGAACCACAGGTCGGACCATCGCCAATCAAGATATTATATCCCTTCACACTCATCATTGCTCCCAATTAACAATTTGAGTACGTGCATTTTTTTAGGGTATTTTTGCGCAATGGGTGGGAGCACAGCTGTGCAGGAAAAAAAGCTGATAGGTTCCCCATTCCTTCTTTCTCAGAATCAGTGGATGGAACATCGCCAATCACAATATTATATCCTTCACACTAATCGTTGCTCCCAATTATCAATTTGAGTACGGTTATACCTATTGTTTTTTTAGGGTTTTTTTTTGCACTGTGGGTGGTTGGGAGCACAGCTGTGCAGGAAAAAAAAAAGCTGATAGGTTCCCCATTCCTTCATTCTCAGGATCAGTGGTGGAACCAGAGGTTGGATCATCTCCAATCAAAATATTATATTATTCACACTAATCATTGCTCCTAGTTAACAATTTGAGTACGGTTGAACCCATTGTGTTTTTTTGGGGTTTTTGTTTTTTTTTTGCACTATGGGTGCAAGTTATAGTAATATGTGTCACCGTAAAAAAAAAAACTAATAGTGTCTCCTGATTGTTCAGACACAAATATATCTGTTGAAAATAGTCTGATATACACCAGTAAATTATAACTGTGGTTTTGCTGTTCCACGGTAAAAAATCTCTATTATCCTGCTTTAGGCATTTTTTGCCGCAAAGAAAAACAGTAGTAGTGTCTCCTCATTGTTCAGACACAAATATATCTGTTGAAAATAGTCTGGTGTAGGCCCGAGAAATACAAGTGTGGTTTTGCAGTTCCACGGGTCAAATCTCTGTATTATCCTGCTTTTTTGCATTTTTTGCTGTAAAGAAAAACCGTACTGTCTCCTGATTGTTCAGACACAAATATATCTATTTAAAATTTTCTGGTATACCCCAGTAAACAATAACTGTGGTTTTGCCATTCCACGGTAAAAAATCTCTATTATTCACCTTTTGGTATTTTTTCCGTAAAGAAAAACAGTAATAGTTTCTCCCTGATTGTTCAGATTGTTTAAAAGAGTCGGGTGTAGGCCAGAGAAATAGAACTGTGGTTTTCCTCTTCCACGGTTCTAATCTACTTTATTACCCTTTTTCCATTGATGGTGCGAGTGTAAGCTATTTTACTTACTTTACAATGGGCAAGGCGCGTGGCAAGGGACATGGAAGTGGACGTTCTAGTGATGGTGCATGCAGAGGACGGGGCCGTGGCCAAGGTGAAAATGTGCCACAACCAACAGCCATATCTTCTCGCTCCCACTTCTTGACCGAATTACTAGGGAAGCACAGAACAACACCAGATCAGTGTGAACAGGTTATTAATTGGATAGCAGATAATACTTCCAGTTACCTGGGCACCACCACCTCCGGTCTGTCTTCCACACGGTCAACTCTTAGTAGCCATGAGTCTCGACCGCATACTCCTCCTCACCCTGATGCTCCTCCCTCCCACCATGCCGAGTGTCGTCAGACAGCAACTGATCCCACACTTGGACACTCTGAAGAGCTGTTCACTGGTCCATTTCCAGATTTGTGCCCCTCGCCTGCTCCGCTTGAAGTGGTGGAAGAGGAGATCCCATGTAGAGATGCCCAAATATTTGAACAGCCACGGCCAGAGGAAGTCAACGCTGGCAATTTGTCACAAGAGGTTGACGATGACGAGACACAATTGCCAGGAAGTGAGGAGGAGGATCGTGGTGCGCAAGTGGAAGAGGAGGAGGTGGTGGATGATCTAGTAACTGACCCAATGTGGCAGGAGGACATGCAGAGCGAGGCCAGCAGCAGACAGGGTGAGGGAGGCAGAGTACCCCAACAGGCAAAAAAAAGCAGTGTGGTGGCCGCACACAGAAGGCCGGCAACAGTTCCCCGTAACACCAACACGAGGGACGTTGCCAGTACAACCTGTAGGTCTTCCAGAGTCTGGAATTTTTTTAAAGACTCTGCTGATATCCCCAAAAAGGCCATTTGTACCACCTGCCATGCCAGCATCAGCAGGGGTGACAAAACTACCAGCCTGACCACCACCAGCATGATCAGGCACATGGCAGCAAAGCACCCGACTTTGTGGGGCGAACCCCAGGGTCCATGACCAGTGTCAGCGGGTGTCACCTGTTGTGTGTGCATGGCAATCCCCTGTCCATACTGCATGCAAAGATGCCCCCTCCTCTCAGTCTTTATGGCAGTCTCTCAAGAGTGTGCAAAGCAGTCATCAAAGCAAAAGGTGGCTACTTTGAAGAACCTAGAATATAAGACATATTTTCAGTTGTTTCACGCTTTTTTGTTAAGTATATAATTCCACATGTGTTAATTCATAGTTTTGATGCCTTCAGTGTGAATGTACAATTTTCATAGTCATGAAAATACAGAAAAATCTTTAAATGAGAAGGTGTGTCCAAACTTTTGGTCTGTACTGTATGTACCATCTTGACAAACTTTGAGGAGTCCACCAAGATGGTGAGTGGCGATGACGCCATCATTAGCGTCAGCATTCCACTTGTCTGTCTTTTGCAATGCTCTCTGCAGAGAATTAAAGAGGAGGCATTGCTGCCAGAGTATGATGAAATGGATCAAGAAGCCGTAGCGGTCGATTACACACAGCCCAGCCTCATCTCATCCCAACGTGCATTGGGGGACAATGAGGGAGAGGAGGAGGAGGAAGAACAGGAGCTTGTATCATGCGCTGTAGACGGTAGTACCTGTACAACTGTCATACTGTCAGTTCAGCGTGGGTGGCCTGAGGACAGGGGGGGGGGGGGGGGAGAGCATGGTCAGTCGTCATCTTGGTGAGGACACGGAAGTCTTGCCCGTTACCAGTCTGGCACGCATGGCTGACTTTATGTTACTCTGCCTTAACCGTGACCCTCGCGTTGTCAAAATGTTGGGTGACAGTCATTACTGGTTGGTGACACTTTTAGACCCCCGCTACAAGGAGAACTTTCACTCTCTTATTCCTGAGGTGGAGAGGTCTACGAAAATGGGGCAGTACCAGAAGGCCCTTGCTGCAGAACTGTTAAAAAAAAATTCCCATCTGAACACGCTAGCGGCAGAGGTCACAGTTCGTTGACCAACCAAGGCGTACAAGCGAGAGAGAGGCAACTCCAATCCAGCAGAGGCAGGGGAACACTGTCAACATTCTGGGACAGTTTTCTGAGACCTGCCCAGCTTACAGGCCATGAGGCGCGGGGTACTCTCACAAGCAGTGGAAAGTTTCAAACGATGGTGAGGGAGTACCTTGCCGACCGTACCAGCGTCCTCCGTGATTCCTCTGTGCCTTTTAATTATTGGGTATCCAAGCTGGACACCTGGAATGAAATCGCTCTGTACGCCTTGGAGGTCCTGGCCTGCCCTGCCGCTAGCGTGTTATCGGTGCGTGTTTTTAGTGCTGCTGGGGTAATTATAACTGATAAGCGCACTCGCCTGTCACCTGACAATGCTGACAAGCTGACCCTTATCAAAATGAACAGTAGCTGGATTGGGCCAGACTTCTCATCACCACCAAATGACAGCAGAGTAACATAAAGTCAAATCCACTGTGTTATTTCGGAAGGTGTATTCACATGCACCGCTTCACACCCACACATGGGTATACGCTTCCTCATTTCGGCTGTTTTATGTTCTTCTCCTTATCCTCAGCCTCCACCACCACTATACCACCAGGGTGACCGTGGTCCGTGTTGCCATTATTGAAAGTTCCTCCGTCCTTATTTTTGTCAGCTTTTGCTTGGAAGGCATAAGCAAAGACTGTGGGAGACCCACTCCCCAATAATGGGAATAATATTTTTAAAATGCTGTACTGTATGGCTCTTGTAAGGGGCATTAAAAGCGTCTTGTTAAGCTACTGCGACCTCCACCACTTTTCCGAGGAGCATTAAAACCGTCTTGTTAATCTACTGGGACTTCCACATCTCTTCCAAGGGCCATTCAAACCGTCTTGTTAAGCTACTGGGACCTCCACGTCTCTTCTGAGAGGCATTAAAAGCGTATTGTTAAGCTACTGGGACCT
Organism: Phyllobates terribilis; assembly: GCF_046119375.1. Classification (NCBI taxonomy): domain Eukaryota; kingdom Metazoa; phylum Chordata; class Amphibia; order Anura; family Dendrobatidae; genus Phyllobates; species Phyllobates terribilis. The sequence goes on along the minus strand of NW_027363003.1, from coordinate 2,423,517 downwards.
CCACGTCTCTTCTGAGAGGCATTAAAAGCGTATTGTTAAGCTACTGGGACCTCCACCACTTTTCCGAGGGGCATTAAAACCGTCTTGTTAAGCTACTGGGACCTCCACCACTTTTCCGAGGGGCATTAAAACCGTCATTTTAAGCTACTGGTACCTCCACGTCTCTTCCAAGGGGCATTCAAACCATCTTGTTAAGCTACTGGGACCTGCACCACTTTTCCAAGGGGCATTCAAACAGTCTTGTTAAGCTACTACGACCTCCACCACTTTTCCAAGGGGCATTAAAACCATCTTGTTAAGCTACTGGGACCTCCACTTTTCCGAGGGGCATTAAAAGCATCTTGTTAAGCTACTGGGACCTCCACCACTTTTCCGAGGAGCATTAAAACCATCTTGTTAAGCTACCGTGACCTCCACGTCTCTTCCAAGGGGCATTCAAAGTGTCTTGTTAAGCTACTGGGACCTCCACCACTTTTCCGAGGGGCATTAAAAGCATCTTGTTAAGCTACTGGGACCTCCACCACTTTTCTGAGGGGCATTAAAAGCGTCTTATTAAGCTACTGGTACGTCCACCACTTTTCCGAGGGGCATTAAAAACGTCTTGTTAAGCTAGTGGGACCTCCACGTCTCTTCCAAGGGGCATTCAAACTGTCTTGTTAAGCTACTGGGACCTCCACGTCTCTTCCAAGGGGCATTCAAACCGTCTTGGTAAGCTACTGCGACCTCCACCACTTTTTCGAGGGGCATTAAAAGCGTCTTATTAAGCTACTGGGACCTCCACCACTTTTCCGAGAAGCATTAAAACCGTCTTGTTAAGCTACTGGGACCTCCACGTCTCTTCCAAGGGGCATTCAAACCGTCTTCTTAAGCTACTGGGACCTCCACGTTTCTTCCAAGGGGCATTCAAACCGTCTTGTTAAGCTACTGGGACCTCCACGTCTCTTCTGAGAGGCATTAAAAGCGTATTGTTAAGCTACTGGGACCTCCACCACTTTTCCGAGGGGCATTAAAACCGTCTTGTTAAGCTACTGGGACTTCCACCACTTTTCCGAGGGGCATTAAAACCGTCATTTTAAGCTACTGGTACCTCCACGTCTCTTCCAAGGGGCATTCAAACCATCTTGTTAAGCTACTGGGACCTGCACCACTTTTCCAAGGGGCATTCAAACAGTCTTGTTAAGCTACTACGACCTCCACCACTTTTCCAAGGGGCATTAAAACCATCTTGTTAAGCTACTGGGACCTCCACTTTTCCGAGGGGCATTAAAAGCATCTTGTTAAGGTACTGGGACCTCCACCACTTTTCCGAGGAGCATTAAAACCATCTTGTTAAGCTACTGTGACCTCCACGTCTCTTCCAAGGGGCATTCAAAGCGTCTTGTTAAGCTACTGGGACCTCCACCACTTTTCCGAGGGGCATTAAAAGCATCTTGTTAAGCTACTGGGACTTCCACCACTTTTCTGAGGGGCATTAAAAGCGTCTTATTAAGCTACTGGTACGTCCACCACTTTTCCGAGGGGCATTAAAAACGTCTTGTTAAGCTAGTGGGACCTCCACGTCTCTTCCAAGGGGCATTCAAACTGTCTTGTTAAGCTACTGGGACCTCCACGTCTCTTCCAAGGGGCATTCAAACCGTCTTGGTAAGCTACTGCGACCTCCACCACTTTTTCGAGGGGCATTAAAAGCGTCTTATTAAGCTACTGGGACCTCCACCACTTTTCCGAGAAGCATTAAAACCGTCTTGTTAAGCTACTGGGACCTCCACGTCTCTTCCAAGGGGCATTCAAACTGTCTTCTTAAGCTACTGGGACCTCCACGTCTCTTCCAAGGGGCATTCAAACCGTCTTTTTAAGCTACTGGGACCTCCACGTCTCTTCTGAGAGGCATTAAAAGCGTATTGTTAAGCTACTGGGACCTCCACCACTTTTCCGAGGGGCATTAAAACCGTCTTGTTAAGCTACTGAGACCTCCACCACTTTTCCGAGGGGCATTAAAACCGTCTTTTTAAGCTACTGGTACCTCCACGTCTCTTCCAAGGGGCATTCAAACCATCTTGTTAAGCTACTGGGACCTGCACCACTTTTCCAAGGGGCATTCAAACAGTCTTGTTAAGCTACTACGACCTCCACCACTTTTCCAAGGGGCATTAAAACCGTCTTGTTAAGCTACTGGGACCTCCACTTTTCCGAGGGGCATTAAAAGCATCTTGTTAAGCTACTGGGACCTCCACCACTTTTCCGAGGAGCATTAAAACCATCTTTTTAAGCTACTGTGACCTCCACGTCTCTTCCAAGGGGCATTCAAAGCGTCTTGTTAAGCTACTGGGACCTCCACCACTTTTCCGAGGGGCATTAAAAGCATCTTGTTAAGCTACTGGGACCTCCACCACTTTTCCGAGGAGCATTAAAACCATCTTGTTAAGCTACTGTGACCTCAACGTCTCTTCCAAGGGGCATTCTAACCGTCTTGTTAAGCTACTGTGACCTCCACGTCTCTTCCAAGGGGCATTCAAACCGTCTTGTTAAGCTACTGGGATCTCCACTTCTCTTCTGAGGGGCATTAAAAGCGACTTGTTAAGCTACTGTGACCTCCACCACTTTTCCGAGGGGCATTAAAACCGTCTTGTTAAGCTACTGGGACCTCCACGTCTCTTCCAAGGGGCATTCAAACTGTCTTGTTAAGCTACTGGGACCTCCACGTCTCTACCAAGGGGCATTCAAACCATCTTGTTAAGCTACTGCGACCTCCACCACTTTTTCGCGGGGCAGTAAAAGCGTATTTTTAGCTACTGGGACCTCCACCACTTTGCCGAGAAGCATTAAAACCTTCTTGTTAAGCTACTGGGACCTCCACTTCTCTTCCAAGGGGCATTCAAACCATCTTGTTAAGCTACTGGGACCTCCACGTCTCTTCTGAGAGGCATTAAAAGCATCTTGTTAAGCTACTGTGACCTCCACAACTTTTCCGAGGGGCATTAAAACTGTCTTGTTAAGCTACTGGGACCTCCACGTCTCTTCCAAGGGGCATTCAAACCGTCTTGTTAAGCTACTGGGACCTCCACATCTCTTCCAAGGGGCATTCAAACCGTCTTGTTAAGCTACTGGGACCTCCACGTCTCTTCCAAGGGGCATTCAAACCGTCTTGTTAAGCTACTTGGACCTCCACGTCTCTTCCGAGGGGCATTAAAAGCGTCTTGTTAAGCTACTGTGACCTCCACCACTTTTCCGAGGGGCATTAAAACAGTCTTGTTAAGCTACTGGGACCTCCACTTCTCTTCCAAGGGGCATTCAAACCGTCTTGTTAAGCTACTGGGACCTCCACGTCTCTTCCAAGGGGCATTCAAACCGTCTTGTTAAGCTACTGCGACCTCCACCATTTTTCCAAGGGGCATTAAAACCGTCTTGTTAAGCTACTGGGACCTCCACCACTTTTCTGAGGAGCATTAAAACCGTCTTGTTAAACTACTGGGACCTCCACGTCTCTTCCAAGGGGCATTCAAACCGTCTTGTTAAGCTACTGCGACCTCCACCACTTTTCCTAGGGGCATTAAAACCGTCTTGTTAAGCTACTGGGACCTCCACCACTTTTCTGAGGAGCATTAAAACCGTCTTGTTAAGCTACTGAGACCTCCACGTCTCTACTGAGGGGCATTAATAGCGTTTTGTTAAGCTACTGTGACCTCCACCACTTTTCCAAGGGGCATTTAAACCGGCCAGTTAAGCTACTGGGACCTCCACGTCTCTTCCAAGGGGCATTCAAACAGTCTTGTTAAGCTACTGGGACCTCCACTACGTTTCTGAGGGGCATTAAAACCATTTTGTTAAGCTACTGGAACCTCCACCACTTTTCTGAGGAGCATTAAAACCGTCATGTTAAGCTGCTGGAACCTCCACGTCTCTTCTGAGGGGCATTAATAGCGTCTTGTTAAGCTACTGTGACCTCCACGTCTCTTCCAAGGGGCATTCAAACCGTCTTGTTAAGCTGCTGGGACCTCCACGTCTCTTCTGAGGGGCATTAATAGCGTCTTGTTAAGCTACTGCGACCTCCACCACTTTTCCAAGGGGCATTAAAACCGTCTTGTTAAGCTACTGGGATCTCCACGTTTCTTCTGTGGGGCATTAAAAGCGTCTTCTTAAGCTACTGTGACCTCCACCACTTTTCCGAGGGGTATTAAAACCGTCTTGTTAAGCTACTGGGACCTCCACCACTTTTCCAAGGGGTATTAAAACCGTCTTGTTAAGCTACTGGGACCTCCACATCTCTTTTGAGGGGCATTAATAGCGTCTTGTTAAACCACTCTGAACTCCACAGCTCTTCCAAGGGGCATTGATATGTTGTTTTTAATTAACTCTAACCTCCACGACTCTTCGAACGGGCATTGCAGTTCCTCTTAATTTTTGGCAGCTTTTTCTTGGAAGGCATAAGCAAATACTATGGGAGACCCACTCCCCAATAATGGGAATAATGTTTGTAATATGCTGTACTGCATGGCTCTTGTAAAGGGCATTGCAAGCTCCTTCGTCCTAATTTTTGGCAGCTTTTGCTTGGAAGGCATAAGCAAAGACTATGGGAGACCCACTCCCCAATAATGGGAATAATGTTTGGAATATGCTGTACTGCATGGCTCTTGTAAGGGGCATTGCAAGTTCCTCCGTCCCAATTTTTGGCAGCTTTTGCTTGGAAGGCATAAGCAATGACTATGGGATACACACTCCCCAATAATGGGAATAATGTTTGTACTATGCTGTACTGTATGGCTCTTGGAAGGGGCATTAAAAGCCCCTCTTCCGAGGGGCATTCAAACCGTCTGGTTAAGCTACTGGGACCTCCACGTCTTTTCCGAGGGGCATTAAAACCATCTTGTTAAGCTACTGTGACCTCCATGTCTCTTCAAAGGGACATTAAAACAGTCTTCTTAAGCCACTCTGAACTCCACAGCTCTTCCTAGGGGCATTGAAATGTTGTTTTTAATTATCTCTAACCTCCACAACTCTTCCAACGGACATTGCATTTCCTCCTAATTTTAGTCAGCTTTTGCTTTTCAATGCAAAGGCGAATACTAAGGGAGACCCACTCCCCAATAGTGGGTAGAAGGTTTTTAGTACGCTGTAATCCACGTCTGTTTCAAGGGGCATTGCAGTTCCTCATAATTTTTGGAAAGCCTTCCATTCACTGTTTAGGCCAACAGTGTACAGGAGACCCAGTTGCTATAAATGAAAAAAACTGTTTAGTTAAGGCCCTCTGACCTCCATGTCATTTCCAAGGTACATTGGAGTGCCTCGAAATTTTTGGTAGGCATTGCACTCACTGTATGCCCTATAACTGTGTAGCCAAACCGCTCCTTTTGTTACAGAAACATATCCTACAAGACATATGTGGTTGACTGGCCTGATATTGATGTGAATGGTCCCTGTTCCACCTGCTCTCCTTTGCCACCACCTCATCCATCATTCATCACCTGAAGCTTTGTTTTAACGGGAGTCATAGAACTGGGATAGTAGCAGGAAAACATCCAGCAATCCTCGGAGGAGGTAGGATATGCGCCAAAACGCTGACCACCTCAGGCCTTGCCGCTACTACATACATGCGCTTGCATTCCAACAAAACAAAGCAGATGCTAACTTGTATCATCATCATGGTCCTCACCTTGGCACTCTCAACTCCCCTGATGGAGAAGCCAGGGCCCACCGGAGGAGTCTGGTTCTCTGGTGGGCTCGTCCAATGCTGCCCTAAAGCAGGCCAGGCTAAGAAAAGTGTGTGGGGGGATGTTCCAAGGAGAAATAGGGGCGGCTGGGGACCGTTTATGGACACCCGGCTGCCCCCAGGCGGCTGGCGACCGATTATGGACACCCGGCCGCCCCCTGGCGGTTGGGGACCGAGTGTGGACACCCCGCCCCCGGGCGGCTGGGGACTGAGTATGGATACCAGGCCGCCAACGCTGCCATGACATGGTGGCCAAATTCCGCCTCCACATGCCTAAAAGGCCCAATTTCAAGTGCAAGCAAGCAGTATGGTATTGCAGTCTGGGGGTGGGTGGGTGGTTGGCTGCATATTTGCGCTTGCATTGCAAGGAATGGGGGAGGTACAATTGAACCCTGCCCTGGGACAAGAACTTGCACGGGGATAGTTGCAAGTCTGCATCTTCTGATGCGGCAAGGATGACTTCTGATGGGCACACTTTTAGGCAGTGACCGGGGAGTCAGAGATGCTTCCAGGGGTCTTCCCCATGCTGTCTCCATGTCTTTTCAGCACTGTATGCATGTGTCACACAGCACATGGCCAGATAAGGTTGTAAAATGTTAAAATGACATTTCCCGGTGAATGCATTTGTCACGGTTGAAGCAATACTAAAGTGCAAAAACGCATTAAAAATGCTACTTGTGAACATAGCCCAAGGTGTGGAGGAGTATTTTTTATTTTTTTTGTTATTTATTTTACCTTATACACAAGTCTTTACCCTGGAAAGGAACTTCCTTAACATATTTCACAGGAAAGCAGTTTCAGTTTAGTTTTTGAACGTTTTATTGTGAGCCCTTAAAAGTGGCTTAATACCTCTGACCACGTTGTTGACAGAAGTGACCTGGGGGTCAGAAATGCTTCCTGGGGCGATCCCCATGCTGTCCCCATGTCATTTGAGCACTGTCACTATCGTTTTGGGCACTTGTTAGGCTTTTAAAAGACAGCCGGGGATGCCGCCGCGAAAATGCTCGGGTCTCCCATAGACTAACTGTTAGAACCTTGCTGTTAGGTTTTTTTTCCTTTGCTGGTCACATGACCTTGTTGGCCTATTTAATCCTGCTCCGCCCTTCTGGCTTTGCTGGACTTCATTGTATATCTACTTTCTAGCTAGCCTGTGCTCTGTATCTACTCTGTTAGTTTGCTTGGTCTACGGACCTCTATGTTCTATCTATTTTGTTTGTTCGTCTGTCTGCTACTATTTCTGTTAGGAGGTGTCCCATATTCCTCCCAGTCCTTAGTACTTGTAGGGATTCCCTCCCCACATCTATAGGTCTTCGTACAGACTAGATTAGGACTTTAGCAGGTCTGATCGCAGGATCAGGTTCCCTGTTACATCGTAGGGATTCAGCTGAGTCCTATAGTAGGGACAGATCTCCTCTCTTTCCTTAGCTTTGGTAGCAGAACATAACAGTAAGTCCAGCCTGTAAATTCTCTAAGGAAAGATTTTTTTTTGTTCCATCATGGTGTCAGTTCAGGATTTGGCTAAACACCTGCAGGGACTCTCTCTGGAAGTGGCCGAGCTCCGTCAGCACGTGAGTAACTGTCCTGGAGCATATTTCTTGGAGCCTAAGGTATGTTTGCCGGATTTATTTTTTGGTGAACATCGAGAATTTTTTTCATTTAAAAATGCTTGCTTATTGTATTTTCGTTTGAGACCCAAGTCCTCTGGGGATGAATCCCAGCGCGTAGGGTTCATAATGTCACTTTTGCGCAAAGAGCCTCAGGAGTGGGCCTTTTCTTTGCAACCTAGTGATACATGCTTCAGATCAGTGGATAGTTTTTTTTCTGCTTTAGGACTATTATATGATGATCCTGACCGTGTGGCATCAGCTGAGACTGAGTTGAGACGTTTAAAACAAGGATCAGGTAATATGGAAAAATATTGTACACATTTTCGTCGTTGGTCCACTCAAACAGGGTGGAACGATTCTGCTCTGAAAAGTCTATTTCTTGCTGGGCTCAGTGAAAGGGTTAAAGACCTGCTAATTGCTTATCCTACACCTGAGGATTTGCAACAGGCTATGCAATTAGCTATACGGGTGGATAGAAGACTGCGTGCTAGGGTTAATGAGAGCAAATCCTCTGCTATGTCAGTTTCTGGTTATGATAATGTGTGTACTAACAGTGGTGAACCGATGGAGATTGGATCGGTGGCACCTCGCTCTCAAGAAAAACACCGTCGTTTTTCAGAAGGCTTGTGTTTCTATTGCGGGAAATCTGGTCATTTGATTAAAGGCTGTGAGCTTCGTATGAAGAAAGAAAAAAAAATGGTCAGTCACGCCCGTATTGCCTGTTTAAATTCCAAGGGTATATTTTTAGCTGCTTCCACGATTGCTCAGGAAAAATTAATGGAATTTCGGGTGTTTGTTGATTGCGGGTCTACACTGAATGTAATTGATGGGGGATTCGTGGAAAAACTCAATTTAAAACCTGAACCTTTATCATCCCCCATTGCTGTGGTTTCTGTGGATGGCTCCCCTTTGAAGAATATTACTCTCAAGGTCTGTGAATTTCCTCTCACTATTAATGGTGTTCACCATGAGAAATTGGATTTGGTAGTGTTGAATAACTTGCCTTCTCCAGTAATATTGGGTTTGCCCTGGTTAAAATTTCACAATCCTGTACTGGATTGGTCTACCAGTGAAATTAAATCCTGGAGCCATAAATGTTATGACAAGTGTTGTAACGGGCGTATTGCAGCTTTGGATAGGGGAGAATTGCCTGTTCCTATTCAGGATTTTTGGAGAGTTTTTTCTGAGAAAGAATCGCAGGTTTTGCCTCCCCATAGAGACTATGATTGTTCTATTGAATTTGTCCCTGGAGCGACTCTTCCTAAAAGTCGTTTATTTAACCTTACTATTCCTGAGAGGAAGGCTTTGGAGGAATACATACAGACAAGTTTGGCCGCCGGTCACATTAGGCCCTCTAAGTCTCCTGTGGCGGTTGGATTTTTTTTTGTAAAAAAAAAGGACGGCGGTTTACGTCCTTGTCTGGATTTTCGTGAGATTAACAAAATTACGGTACGCAATCCTTACCCACTGCCATTCATTCCTGATCTGTTTAACCAGTTATTGGGGGCCAAGTGGTTCTCTAAAATTGACCTTAAGGGGGCATACAATCTGTTGCGCATGAAGGAGGGTGATGAATGGAAGACTGCTTTTAACACTCCTGTGGGTCATTTTGAGAATCTGGTTATGCCTTTTGGTCTTACTAATGCTCCTGCATTTTTTCAGAATCTGATTAATGACATCCTTAGACCTTTGATCGGTAAAAATGTGGTTGTGTATTTGGATGACATTTTGATTTATTCGCCAGATCTGGAGTCTCATTGGCGGAGCGTGCGTGAGGTATTACAGTTATTAATGGACAATTCGCTTTTTGCTAAGCTGGAGAAATGTGAGTTCGCTGTACAGAGAATTAGTTTTTTGGGCTACATTATCTCCAGCAAAGGTTTTGAGATGGATCCGGTTAAGGTTCAGGCTGTGCAGGAATGGCCTAGGCCTATTGGTTTGAAATCGATACAGAGGTTTTTGGGTTTCGCCAATTACTATAGAAAATTCATAAAAATTTTTTCTAGTATTGTCAAACCTCTGACTGATCTCACCAGGAAAGGTGCTGATGCGGTTCAGTGGTCTTCTGAGGCCATTGAAGCTTTTGTGTATCTCAAGGAGAGGTTCACCTCTGCTCCCATCCTTATGCAGCCTGATGTTACTAGGCCGTTTTTGGTTGAGGTTGATGCTTCCTCTGTGGGGGTTGGCGCAGTATTGTCTCAGGATAACGGGGATGGATTACATCCCTGTGCCTTTTTTTCAAAAAAATTTTCGGAGACTGAATTGAATTACGATATTGGTAATCGGGAATTATTGGCTATTAAACTCGCATTTGAACACTGGCGCCACTTCTTGGAAGGTGCGGAATTTCCCGTTCAGGTTCTTACGGATCATAAAAATCTGATATATCTTGACGCTGCCAAGCGCCTGAATGCCCGTCAGGCTAGGTGGGCACTGTTTTTCTCGCGGTTTAATTTCTCCGTTACTTACATCCCTGGTACTAAGAATGTTAAGGCGGATGCCTTGTCTCGCAGTTTTTCTCCCATAGTCGGTGCTGAGAAAGAGGAAAACATTTTACAAGAAGGTGTTGTGATAGCTGCTTTAGACTCCGTTTTGGAAGATGAGATTCTTAAAGCTCAGGAGAATGCCCCATCTAACACTCCTCATGGGAGGTTGTTTGTGCCTGGGACCTTTAGGAGAGATTTGTTTGTTGAGTGTCACGAATCTCGGTTGGCAGGTCATCCCGGAATCTCTGAGACCAAGAGACTGGTGGGTCGCAGTTTTTGGTGGCCTGGATGGCAGAAGGAAGTCATTAAGTGGGTGCGCCAATGTACTATATGTGCTAGATCTAAGTCCTCACATACTCCTGCTGCGGGGTTGCTTTGTCCTTTGGAGGTCCCCAGTGCTCCTTGGACACATTTGGCTATGGACTTTATAACTGACCTTCCCCCCTCTGAGGGTTTTACTGTCATCTGGGTGGTCGTGGACCGTTTTAGCAAGATGTGTCACTTGGTTCCCTTCGTCAAACTGCCCTGCGCTAAAACTCTCGCTAAGGCCTTTGTCAAGGAAATTGTCAGACTTCATGGCGTTCCGACTGACATTGTTTCTGATAGGGGTCCTCAGTTCGTGGCTCGTTTTTGGCGTGCCTTTTGTGACAGGTTGGGAATTCATTTGTCGTTTTCGTCCGGATATCATCCTGAATCTAATGGCCAGACAGAAAGGAAAAACCAGGATGTTGAGCAGTTCTTGCGTTGTTTTGTGGCAGACAATCAAGAGGGGTGGTCTGAGTTTCTGCCACTTGCCGAATTTGCTCTGAACAATCATACATCTTCTTCTGCTGGTTGTTCGCCTTTTTTTTGTTGTTCTGGGAGACATCCGTCGTTTGGGTCGTTCTCCAAGTTGGGATCTGCCGTGCCTGAGGAGGAGAATTTTTCCGGTGATTTGGAAAGAGTTTGGACGGATGTGCGTGGTAATCTTCAGGAGGCCAACAGAAAATCTAAAGACTACTTTGATAGGAAACGACAGGAGGTTTTGTTCGCTGTTGGTGACATGGTTTGGTTGTCCTCTAGGAATCTGCGGTTAAGGATTCCTTCTAAGAAATTGGGTCCCAAGTTTGTAGGGCCCTTTAAGGTGCTTCAGGTTGTCAACCAATCTGCTGTTAGGTTGGAGGTTCCTACCTCCTGGAGAATTAATCCGGTCTTTCATGTCTCTCTGTTAAAAAAAGCTGTTGTGTCGGATGGTGACGCCTATGCCTCTGTTCCTCCGGTGGTGGAGGACAGGGAATATGAAATTTCTCGCATCCTTGACTCTAGACGGTATAGAGGTAGTTTGCAGTATCTTGTGGCCTGGAAAGGTTTCGGACCCGAGGATAACTCTTGGGTGAGGTCAGATGATGTTTCCGCGTCCAGACTTATCAGAGCGTTTCACAGGAGATTTCCTGATAAGCCTGGTCCTAGGGGATCCGGAGGATCCTCTTAGAAGGGGGGGTACTGTTAGAACCTTGCTGTTAGGTTTTTTTTCCTTTGCTGGTCACATGACCTTGTTGGCCTATTTAATCCTGCTCCGCCCTTCTGGCTTTGCTGGACTTCATTGTATATCTACTTTCTAGCTAGCCTGTGCTCTGTATCTACTCTGTTAGTTTGCTTGGTCTACGGACCTCTATGTTCTATCTATTTTGTTTGTTCGTCTGTCTGCTACCATTTCTGTTAGGAGGTGTCCCATATTCCTCCCAGTCCTTAGTACTTGTAGGGATTCCCTCCCCACATCTATAGGTCTTCGTACAGACTAGATTAGGACTTTAGCAGGTCTGATCGCAGGATCAGGTTCCCTGTTACATCGTAGGGATTCAGCTGAGTCCTATAGTAGGGACAGATCTCCTCTCTTTCCTTAGCTTTGGTAGCAGAACATAACACTAACATTGGGCTCGTGGCTCAGGTCGAGCAACCGAGTATCATGGCGAGCTCGGCCCGAGCTTTGAGCACCCGAGCATTTTAATGCTCGCTCTTCACTACTAAATACCCTTCATTATTTATTATTTTTGCACTTTGCGATTTACCCATTTACTTCTAGTTACTTGGGTATTTTGCTTGCCTTTGGTTTTTCTTTGTCTAGTGTCCTTGTGTGAACATGCATTTACATTTTGCATGCACATCAATTTATGTTTCAGTTCAGAATTCTAGGTTTTTTCTTTGTAGTTCAGTGTGCTTTAGTACATATTAGGGTGTGGCCACCCTTTGTCTGAGCTGAAATGTTTATTCTGCCTCAGGTCTATGCTTCTACTAGGGGGTCAGTCTCTCTGCCCTTATCCATATGTACGTCACTTGACAAATGGTAAGGTTTTAATATTAGAGTTAGGACTGTCCCATAAGGGTTGCTATGACGTGGCGGGATAGCTTTTACATTATTTTGATCAAAATTATGTTAACTAAATACCCTTCATTATTTATTATTTTTGCACTGTGCGATTTACCCATTTACTTCCAGTTACTTGGGTATTTTGCTTGTCTTTGGTTTTTCTTTGTCTAGTGGCCGTGTGTGAACATGCATTTACATTTTGCATGCACATCAATTTATGTTTCAGTTCAGACTTCTAGGTTTTTTCTTTATATGATATATATGCTGTATGTGCGGGAAGGGAGCTTGTCTGTACACTGCTTGCTATGTGTGGGGGAGGGAAGCTGTCGGACAAAGAGGGGTCCTGCAAACATCCAACTAATGGCCCCCCATATATATTACAGGAAGGTAGGTCAAACCCAAGGATTTTTGCTGGAGCAGCCGACCATGTGCTGTGTATGGGGCCATCTCCCCCACACATATAACCACATTCATGTATATGGGGGAGTCGGGATGTGTTGTGTGGACAAGCGTCCGGTCTAAAGCTAACTAGTGTATGGGCATCTGAGACTAAGGCAAGTTATCATCCAGAAAGTCATTCTCCAGCCTGCTGCAAAAATACCGGATAGAGAAAGGCTTTTATCACCTAAGCCAGATCTCACTGGAGGGGAAGCAAGAAGAAAAAAGGAGAAATGTAAAATAAGACACAAGTTCAGACAGTTGTCATCCAAAACTTTATCTGGTATCGACCAAGAAAATTACAATCAGTAAAAGTATAATCCACATTTAGGAAAAACACAGATGAGCTGCGGGACCATCGCTTCTTCTTCTGGGACTTTTTGGCGGACAGGTTGCTCTGCTGTCGGAGGCCTTTCTTGTTCTTGGACTTCTCCTTCATGTGGATTCTGAAGACTAGGAGGCTCCTGAGGGTCCATCTCTCCTGCCGGCAGCTCAGAGTGACTTGGAGATATGTTTCCTTCAGTCCAGGAAAGCAAGAGAGGAAAAAGATGAATGTGATGTAATAACAAGACAAACCTAAAAAAAAACATGTATAAAAAATCATGTAACTGCAAACTGCACAAAAATGACCCCAATAACATAAGTGCTGTAGCATTAAAGAACCTGCAAAACGAGTGGTGTGAAAAGACCTGCGACTTGTCAGAAATATGTAATGTTTTGTCTAAAATGACAAAAAAAAAGAAAAGATTCAAGGGATCAGCAGCATTTTATAACAGGTAAAAAATATACAAATTTGTGACAAGTGACCGGTATTAAGTATTGTGGATGATAACCAGACGTTTATTTCAAATGAAGAGTTTAATGAACGTCTTGTATTCGGCCAATTGGAACCTTCCCGGAAATGTCTGCGCCGGTGATAAAATCTACTTACTAATAGAGTTCCCGACTGGACACAAAGAACTGCAGCTCATGGAGGAATGAAGCTTCTTTCCTTCTCAGCCAAGAACTTCTTATACCAGTCCCGTACGGCCTCTATCATGTCCTGATATCTAGCAGAAAGAGAAAAAATCAATTATAAACTAAATAAAATTTATTAAAGAAAAAAAAACCTCCTGCGAACATGAAGCATTTGTAGCAAAGCACAGCCATTATTTACAGAGCACAATTGTTTTACTTTATTCTATATTAGTGGCCTCTCTGTGCAAAAACTTGTGGGAAATTACTGCAGCACTAATATTGTCCACCCAGAGAGCACCCAAGTATTCCCCAATTTCTGACTCCACCGCCCGATTGCCCCCACAAGCACAATGCTGCACCGCTGTCACCTGCCTGGTACAGGCTCCTTTATAGGGTCCTTTCAGCTGTTGTTCACCAAGATGTGAAGTAATCCGAGTACAGGGTTTCCCATGTCTGAGTGCAGGGGTGGAGAGCAGAGAGGATCAGACAGGGACAGGCCCATACACAGACTGCTGGTATATAGAGGACAAATCTCACTGAACAGCAGCCACAAGAAGCTTCTGGATGGGGGCAGTGGGGGTGAGACAGCACTTCAGCAACGTGTTTGGGAGAGAAGGAAGAAAATAAGCAAATGAAGAAAATTTATAAAGTTCACAAGTCTGCAATGTGAGGAGGATAATTACATGAAGAAAACCCTCTAGGTGCAGCGTCCGCAACCGGAAAACCGCCCAAGGTCCACCTGTGTCATCAGCGCCCCCCTGCTGGACCCCTAATCAGTTGTACTGCAGACTCTGATGATTGATAGTGACACTAGGTCAGCTCTTTCCCAATGGCGGCACTAGCTGACCATCCTGTGGATAGGACAGGTGCCGGATCATTCAGTCCTTTCCCTCTTCCCCAACGTGAAGCAAACATCCCTCTGACCAGACAAACATCCCCCTGACCAGACAAACATCCCCCTGACCAGGCAAACATCCTCCTGACCAGGCAAACATCCCTCTGACCAGGCAAACATCCCTCTGACCAGACAAACATCCCCATGACCAGGCAAACATCCCTCTGACCAGGCAAACATACAACCCCTTTTTTTCTTTCCCATTTTACTTGCTTTATTAATTTCACCTCCAACATTACTGACAACTCCAAGTTCAATAGTTTGATAGTCTCATCTCCTGCCTTTGTATGTGGAGGAGGCAATAAACAGCCGTATACATCCTAAACCTGTCACAAGGACTTTCTCTGCAACTCCCTACTCTCAGCTGTCCCCCTGTAACAATCCACCTTTTTCTCTTTCTCGCTCATACATTTCAGACACTTTATTAACATGTTAATCATATTTCCAAACTTACTGCATTCCACTTCATCTGATCGTACATCACCGTTTAAAAGAATCACAATCACTTACTTGTCTGCTGCGGTAATTCTTGGATTGTTTTCTTGCTGTTGCTTGGTCTTATTTTGCTGTTTGCTGTCCTTAAACCACCATCTGCCGCACAGTGTCCACATCTTGTTCCACCGGGTCGCTCTTTTGATCCCTGCAACAACAGACACTATGCGAGTATGACTTCACATGTGACATTTCCAAGTCCCTTGACCATTGTGGTGCCAATGGAGTACCCCTTTTCTCGTTATCATGCCACCAAAGCACACCATTTCCAGCTAGCATGCCACCGTAGCACACCTTTTCCCGTTAGTATGCCACCGGGCACACCTATTCCAGTTAGCATGCCATCGGAGCACACCTATTCCCGTTAGCATGCCACCGGAGCACACCTTTACCATTAGCATGTGACCGCAGAACACCTTTACCGTTAGAATGCCACTGGAGCACACCTTTACCATTAGCATGCCACCGGAGCACACCTTTTACCGTTGGCTTGCCACCGGAGCACGCCACTTTCCCGCTGGCTTGCCACCGAAGCACGCCACAGTCCCGTTGGCTTGCCACCGGAGCACGCCACAGTCCCGTTGGCTTGCCACCGGAGCACGCCACTTTCCCGTTGGCTTGCCACCGGAGCACGCCACTTTCCCGTTGGCTTGCCACCGGAGCACGCCACTTTCCCGCTGGCTTGCCACCGAAGCACGCCACAGTCCCGTTGGCTTGCCACCGGAGCACGCCACAGTCCCGTTGGCTTGCCACCGGAGCACGCCACTTTCCCGTTGGCTTGCCACCGGAGCACGCCACTTTCCCGTTGGCTTGCCACCGGAGCACGCCACTTTCCCGTTGGCTTGCCACCGGAGCACGCCACTTTCCCGTTGGCTTGCCACCGGAGCACGCCTTTACCATTAGCATGTGACCGCAGAACACCTTTACCGTTAGAATGCCACTGGAGCACACCTTTACCATTAGCATGCCACCGGAGCACACCTTTTACCGTTGGCTTGCCACCGGAGCACGCCACTTTCCCGCTGGCTTGCCACCGAAGCACGCCACAGTCCCGTTGGCTTGCCACCGGAGCACGCCACAGTCCCGTTGGCTTGCCACCGGAGCACGCCACTTTCCCGTTGGCTTGCCACCGGAGCACGCCACTTTCCCGTTGGCTTGCCACCGGAGCACGCCACTTTCCCGCTGGCTTGCCACCGAAGCACGCCACAGTCCCGTTGGCTTGCCACCGGAGCACGCCACAGTCCCGTTGGCTTGCCACCGGAGCACGCCACTTTCCCGTTGGCTTGCCACCGGAGCACGCCACTTTCCCGTTGGCTTGCCACCGGAGCACGCCACTTTCCCGTTGGCTTGCCACCGGAGCACGCCACTTTCCCGTTGGCTTGCCACCGGAGCACGCCTTTACCATTAGCATGTGACCGCAGAACACCTTTACCGTTAGAATGCCACTGGAGCACACCTTTACCATTAGCATGCCACCGGAGCACACCTTTTACCGTTGGCTTGCCACCGGAGCACGCCACTTTCCCGCTGGCTTGCCACCGAAGCACGCCACAGTCCCGTTGGCTTGCCACCGGAGCACGCCACTTTCCCGTTGGCTTGCCACCGGAGCACGCCACTTTCCCGTTGGCTTGCCACCGGAGCACGCCACTTTCCCGCTGGCTTGCCACCGAAGCACGCCACAGTCCCGTTGGCTTGCCACCGGAGCACGCCACAGTCCCGTTGGCTTGCCACCGGAGCACGCCACTTTCCCGTTGGCTTGCCACCGGAGCACGCCACTTTCCCGTTGGCTTGCCACCGGAGCACGCCACTTTCCCGTTGGCTTGCCACCGGAGCACGCCACTTTCCCGTTGGCTTGCCACCGGAGCACGCCACTTTCCCGTTGGCTTGCCACCGAAGCACGCCACTTTCCCGTTGGCTTGCCACCGGAGCACGCCACTTTCCCGTTGGCTTGCCACCGGAGCACGCCACTCTCCCGTTGGCTTGCCACCGGAGCACGCCACTCTCCCGTTGGCTTGCCACCGGAGCACGCCACTTTCACGTTGGCTTGCCACCGGAGCACGCCACTTTCACTTTGGCTTGCCACCGGAGCACGCCACTTTCCCGTTGTCTTGCCACCGGAGCACGCCACTTTCCCGTTGGCTTGCCACCGGAGCACGCCACTTTCCCGTTGGCTTGCCACCGGAGCACGCCACAGTCCCGTTGGCTTGCCACCGGAGCACGCCACTTTCCCGTTGGCTTGCCACCGGAGCACGCCACTTTCCCGTTGGCTTGCCACCGGAGCACGCCACTTTCCCGTTGGCTTGCCACCGAAGCACGCCACTTTCCCGTTGGCTTGCCACCGGAGCACGCCACTTTCCCGTTGGCTTGCCACCGGAGCACGCCACTTTCCCGTTGGCTTGCCACCGGAGCACGCCACTCTCCCGTTGGCTTGCCACCGGAGCACGCCACTTTCACGTTGGCTTGCCACCGGAGCACGCCACTTTCACGTTGGCTTGCCACCGGAGCACGCCACTTTCCCGTTGTCTTGCCACCGGAGCACGCCACTTTCCCGTTGGCTTGCCACCGGAGCACGCCACTTTCCCGTTGGCTTGCCACCGGAGCACGCCACAGTCCCGTTGGCTTGCCACCGGAGCACGCCACTTTCCCGTTGGCTTGCCACCGGAGCACGCCACTTTCCCGTTGGCTTGCCACCGAAGCACGCCACTTTCCAGTTGGCTTGCCACCGGAGCACGCCACTTTCCCGTTGGCTTGCCACCGGAGCACGCCACTTTCCCGTTGGCTTGCCAACGGAGCACGCCACTCTCCCGTTGGCTTGCCACCGGAGCACGCCACTCTCCCGTTGGCTTGCCACCGGAGCACGCCACTTTCACGTTGGCTTGCCACCGGAGCACGCCACTTTCACGTTGGCTTGCCACCGGAGCACGCCACTTTCCCGTTGGCTTGCCACCGGAGCACGCCACTTTCCCGTTGGCTTGCCACCGGAGCACGCCACTTTCTCGTTGGCTTGCCACCGGAGCACGCCACTTTCCCGTTGGCTTGCCACCGGAGCACGCCACTTTTCCGTTGGCTTGCCACCGGAGCACGCCACTTTCCCGTTGGCTTGCCACCGGAGCACGCCACTTAACCGTTGGCTTCCCACCGGAGCACGCCACTTTCCCGTTGGCTTGCCACCGGAGCACGCCACTTTCCCGTTGGCTTGCCACCGGAGCACGCCACTTTCCCGTTGGCTTGCCACCGGAGCACGCCACTTTCCCGTTGGCTTGCCACCGGAGCACGCCACTTTCCCGTTGGCTTGCCACCGGAGCACGCCACTGTCCCGTTGGCTTGCCACCGTAGCACGCCACAGTCCCGTTGGCTTGCCACCGGAGCACGCCACAGTCCCGTTGGCTTGCCACCGGAGCACGCCACAGTCCCGTTGGCTTGCCACCGGAGCACGCCACTTTCCCGTTGGCTTGCCACCGGAGCACGCCACTTTCCCGTTGGCTTGCCACCGGAGCACGCCACTTTCCCGTTGGCTTGCCACCGGAGCACGCCACTTTCCCGTTGGCTTGCCACCGGAGCACGCCACTTTCCCGTTAGCTTGCCACCGGAGCACGCCACTTTCCCGTTGGCTTGCCACCGGAGCACGCCACTTTCCCGTTGGCTTGCCACCGGAGCACGCCACAGTCCCGTTGGCTTGCCACCGGAGCACGCCACATTCCCGTTGGCTTGCCACCGGAGCAAGCCACAGTCCCGTTGGCTTGCCACCGGAGCACGCCACTTTCCCGTTGGCTTGCCACCGGAGCACGCCACAGTCCCGTTGGCTTGCCACCGGAGCACGCCACAGTCCGTTGGCTTGCCACCGGAGCACGCCACTTTCCCGTTGGCTTGCCACCGGAACACGCCACTTTCCCGTTGGCTTGCCACCGGAGCACGCCACTTTCCCGTTGGCTTGCCACCGGAGCACGCCACTTTCCCGTTGGCTTGCCACCGGAGCAACGCCACTGTCCCGTTGGCTTGCCACCGGAGCACGCCACTGTCCCGTTGGCTTGCCACCGGAGCACGCCACTGTCCCGTTGGCTTGCCACCGGAGCACGCCACTGTCCCGTTGGCTTGCCACCGGAGCACGCCACTGTCCCGTTGGCTTGCCACCGGAGCACGCCACTGTCCCGTTGGCTTGCCACCGGAGCACGCCACTTTCCCGTTGGCTTGCCACCGGAGCACGCCACTTTCCCGTTGGCTTGCCACCGGAGCACGCCACAGTCCCGTTGGCTTGCCACCGGAGCACGCCACTTTCCCGTTGGCTTGCCACCGGAGCACGCCACTTTCCCGTTGGCTTGCCACCGGAGCACGCCACTTTCCCGTTGGCTTGCCACCGGAGCACGCCACTTTCCCGTTGGCTTGCCACCGGAGCACGCCACTTTCCCGTTGGCTTGCCACCGGAGCACGCCATTTTCCCGTTGGCTTGCCACCGAAGCACGCCACTTTACCGTTGGCTTGGCAACGGAGCACGCCACTTTCCCGTTGGCTTGCCACCGGAGCACGCCACTTTCCCGTTGGCTTGCCACCGGAGCACGCCACAGTCCCGTTGGCTTGCCACCGGAGCACGCCACTTTCCCGTTGGCTTGCCACCGGAGCACGCCACTTTCCCGTTGGCTTGCCACAGGAGCACGCCACTTTCCCGTTGGCTTGCCACCGGAGCACGCCACTTTCCCGCTGGCTTGCCACCGGAGCACGCCACTTTCCCGTTGGCTTGCCACCGGAGCACGCCACTTTCCCGTTGGCTTGCCACCGGAGCACGCCACTTTCCCGTTGGCTTGCCACCGGAGCACGCCACTTTCCCGTTGGCTTGCCACCGGAGCACGCCACTTTCCCGTTGGCTTGCCACCGGAGCACGCCACTTTCCCGTTGGCTTGCCACCGGAGCACGCCACTTTCCCGTTGGCTTGCCACCGGAGCACGCCACAGTCCCGTTGGCTTGCCACCGGAGCACGCCACTTTCCCGTTGGCTTGCCACCGGAGCACGCCACTTTCCCGTTGGCTTGCCACCGGAGCACGCCACTTTCCCGTTGGCTTGCCACCGGAGCACGCCACTTTCCCGTTGGCTTGCCACCGGAGCACGCCACTTTCTCGTTGGCTTGCCACCGGAGCACGCCACTTTCTCGTTGGCTTGCCACCGGAGCACGCCACTTTCTCGTTGGCTTGCCACCGGAGCACGCCACTTTTCCGTTGGCTTGCCACCGGAGCACGCCACTTTCCCGTTGGCTTGCCACCGGAGCACGTCACTTTTCCGTTGGCTTGCCACCGGAGCACGCCACTTTCCCGTTGGCTTGCCACCGGAGCACGCCACTTTCCCGCTGGCTTGCCACCGGAGCACGCCACTTTCCCGCTGGCTTGCCACCGGAGCACGCCACTGTCCCGCTGGCTTGCCACCGGAAGCACCCCACTTTCCCGCTGGCTTGCCAAGGGAGCACGCCATCATCCATTTAATAAAATGGGCCACACTTAGCTTTTTCTTTTATATAATGGGTCCATATAGTTTTTCATTGAATATATTGGGCCCTACATAACCTTACATTTAATATATATAATCGTCTTATCATGTCTGTCTGTCCTTCTGTCCAGGAAGTCCTGCGTCGCTGATTGGTCCGACCGTGGTCAATCAGCTACGTGGGATTTCAGAAAAAGATGGCGGCCATTAGCAGCTCATCTACCGCACGGAGGTCAGCGGCGATGTAGCCGGGAGATGACCGGCGCTAGCAGCAGAAGTACCCCGACCAGCGGCGCCGCTGACCTCCATGCGGCTACCGTCGGGAGATCAGCGGTTAGGGCCGCTGATCTTCCGACGGAAAGTGTGAAGGGAGGACCGGGGAGCGGCGCCACCGGTCGGGATACTTCTGCTGCGAGCAGCCGGTCATTTCCCGGCTGCTCGCAGTGGAAGTACCCGCACAGGCAGCGCCGCTCCCCTGTCCTCACTAATACGATTCGGCGGCCACGACCAATCAGCGATATTGGCTCCAAATTTAAACACCGCTCTGCACAGAGGTCAGTGGCGATGCAGCCGGTCATCTCCCGGCTGCTCGCAGCAGAAGTACCCCGACCTGCGGCGCCGCTGACCTTCATGCGGCTACCTTCGCTAGATCAGCGGCTAGGGCCGCTGATCTCCCGACGGCAAGTGTGAAGGGAGGACCGGGGAGCGGCACCGCTGGTTGGGATACTTCTGCTGCGAGCAGCCGGTCATCTCCCGGCTGCTCACAGTGGAAGTACCCGCTCCCCGGTTCTCACTAATACGATTCGCTGATTGGTCGCGGCCGCCAGCCGTGACCAATCACCGGTTTTGGCGCCAAATTTAAACATGCTCTCCGGTCCTCACTAACACGGTTCGCTGATTGGTCGCGGCCGGCCGCATACATATTCTAGAATACCCGATGAGTTAGAATCGGGCCACCATCTAGTTTAATATAATGGGCCACAAATTGCCTTCTAGTTATTACAAGAGGTCCTGCATAGTCTTCCATTTATTTTAATAGGCACCATATAACCTTTCAGCATCTGAAACAACGGATACTGAAAGCCTGTGCTAGCATTTCTTCTGCGGTGTTGCTATCAGTGTGTCAAGAGTGGGAGAAGAGGGTTGCATTGACAATCCAACACAATGGGCAGCACTTTAAACACATTTTATAAGTGGTCATAAACTTGTAAAAAATTCATGAAAGAATAAAGTTATGTTAAAACCAAGCACACCATTGTATTTTCTTATGAAATTCTCAATGAGTTTGATGTGTCACATCACCCTCTTCCCATTGAAAAAAATAAAGTTAGATCTAAAATGGCCGACTTCAAAATGGCCGCCATAGTCACCACCCATCTGGAAAAGTTTCCCCCTCCCATATACTAATGTGCCATAAACAGGAAGTTGACATCACCAACCATTCAATTTAATTTAGGTGTATCCATATAAATAGCCCACCCTGTATTATTACCATTTTTATTATTGCTGTACATACTGTAGCTTTTCATTTAATTTATTGGGCCCCATATAGGCTTCCATTTAATATAATGGGCCCCACATAGCCTTCCATTTAATTTAATGGGGTCCACATAGCCTTCCATTTAATTTAATGGGGTCCACATAGCCTTCCATTTTATTTAATGGGGCCCACATATGTTTTTATTTAATATAAAGAGCCCCACATAAGCCCCTAATTAATATAATGGGCCCCACCTTGCTTTCCATATAAAATAATGGGTCCCACATAGCCCTCCCTTTTGTTATGATGAGCCTTACATATCACACCATTTCCCGATGGTCTGCCACCGAAGTACACCATTGGCTGCTGGGGTGCCACTGGAACACACTCTTTACAGTTGGGGTGCCAAAAGAGCACACCTTTCACCATTAGCATGCCACCGGAGTACACTTTTTGCCACTGGCATGCCACTGAAGCACACCCTTTACCATTGGAGTACCATCGGGCACACCCTTTACCGTTGGTGTGCCATCGGAGAACTCTATTTCCCGTAGGCCTACCAGAGGGGCCCAATATGTGACCTTTTTTGCTTACCACCGGGGCACCCATCTTGGGCTTTTTAGCTTCCACCGGGGTGCACTCTTTGGCCTTTTAGCTTACCACCGGGGCACCCAACTTGGGCTTTTTAACTGCGACCGGGGTACACTCTGACCATTTTGCTTACCACCGGGGCACTCATTTTAGGCTTTTTTAGCCTGCCACCGGGGTGCACTTTTTGGCCTTATTGCTTACCACTGGGGCGCACTCTAGGGCTTTTTAGCCTACCACCAGGGTACATTCTTTGGCCTTATTGCTTATCACTGGGGCGCACTCTAGGGCTGCTCAGTCTGCCACCAGAGTCTACTCTTTGGCCTTTTTGCCATTGGTGTGCCACCAGAGCACACCCTATGACGTTGGAGTGCCACCGGAGCACACCCTTTACCTTTGGAGTGCCACCGGAACACACAATTTGCCATTGGCAAAAGTATAATGGACCCCCACATAGAATTCTATAAAGTATAATGGCCCCCACATAGCCCTCTATATAGTATAATGAGCCGCACATTGCCTTCCATGTACTATAATTTAATTTATTGGGCTCCACATAGCTTTTCATTTAATTTATTGAACCCCACATAACCGTCAATTTAATATAATAGGCCGCACTGGACTCCATTTAATATATTGGACCTGACATAGCCTTCCATTTAATAAAATGGGGCCAAAATATCCCTCTATTTAATATAATGGGCACCAAAAAGCCTTCCATGTTTTATATTGGGCACCACATAGCCCTCTATTTAATACAATTGGCCCCACTTAACCTTCCATTTAAAATATTGGGCCCCACATAGCTTTACATTTAATTTACTGGGCTCCATATAGGCTTCCATTTAATATAATGGGCCCCACATAACCCTCCATTTAATATAATGGTCCCCACATTGCCTTCCATTTATTATAATGGAGCCAAGATACATCTCTATTTAATATAATGGACAAAACACAGGCTTCCATTTAATATAATTGGCGCTACATAGCCCTTTATTTGATAAATGTGCCTCACATAGCCCTCCATATAATATTATGGGCCCCGCAACGCTTTCCATTTAATTTAATAGGCCTCACATAGCCCTCAATTTAATACAGAGGGCCCCACAAAACCTTCCAGATAACATAGTGGGCCCCAATATAGCTTTCTTTTTAATGTATTGGTCCCCACATAGTCCTCTATTTAATATAATGGGCCTCACATAGCCTTCCATTAAATATCATGGGCCCCATATAGAATTTATCATATACGTAGATGTCCCTTTAAGATAACGGGCCCCACATAGCTTTCCCTTTAATATAATGGGCCCCACATAGCTTTCCCTTTAATATAATGGGCCCCACATAGCTTTCTCTTTAATATAATGGGCCCCACATAGCTTTCCCTTTAATATAATGTGCACCACATTGATTTTATTATTATATAATGGGCCCCACATAGCTTTCCCTTTAATATAATGGGCCCCACATAGCTTTCTCTTTAATATAATGGGCCCCACATAGCTTTCTCTTTAATAAAATGGGCCCCACATAGCTTTCTCTTTAATATAATGGGCCGCACATAGCTTTCCCTTTAATATAATGGGCCCCACATAGCTTTCCCTTTAATATAATGGGCCCCACATAGCTTTCCCTTTAATATAATGGGTCCCACATAACTTTTTCTTTAATATAATGGGCCCCACATAGCTTTCTCTTTAATATAATGGGCCCCACATAGCTTTCTCATTAATATAATGGGCCGCACATAGCTTTCTCTTTAATATAATGGGCCCCACATAGCTTTCTCTTTAATATAATGGGCCCCACATAGCTTTCTCTTTAATATAATGGGCCCCACATAGCTTTCTCTTTAATATAATGGGCCCCACATAGCTTTCTCTTTAATATAATGGGCCCCATATAGCTTTCTCTTTAATATAATGGGCCCCATATAGCTTTCTCTTTAATATAATGGGCCCCACACAGCTTTCTCTTTAATATAATGGGCCCCACATAGCTTTCTCTTTAATATAATGGGCCCCACATAGCTTTCCCTTTAATATAATTGGCCCCACATAGCTTTCTCTTTAATATAATGGGCCCCACATAGCTTTCTCTTTAATATAATGGGCCCCACATAGCTTTCTCTTTAATATAATGGGCCCCACATAGCTTTCTCTTTAATATAATGGGCCCCACATAGCTTTCTCTTTAATATAATGGGCCCCACATAGCTTTCTCTTTAATATAATGGGCCCCACATAGCTTTCTCTTTAATATAATGGGCCCCACATAGCTTTCCCTTTAATATAAAAGGCCCCACATAGCTTTCCCCTTAATATAATTGGCCCCACATAGCTTTCCCTTTAATATAATTGGCCCCACATAGCTTTCCCTTTAATATAATGGGCACCACATAGATTTATTATAATATAATGGGCCCCACATATCCGTCCCTTTAATATTATGGACCCCACATAGATTTATTATAATATTATGGACCCCACATAGATTTATTATAATATTATGGACCCCACATAGATTTATTATAATATAATGGGCCCCACATAGATTTATTATAATATAATGGGCCCCACATATCCGTCCCTTTAATATTATGGGCCCCACATAGATTTATTATAATATAATGGGCCCCACATAGATTTATTATAATATTATGGACCCCACATAGATTTATTATAATATAATGGGCCCCACATAGATTTATTATAATATAATGGGCCCCACATAGATTTATTATAATATAATGGGCCCCACATAGATTTATTATTATATAATGGGCCCCACATAGATTTATTATAATATAATGGGCCCCACATATCCGTCCCTTTAATATTATGGACCCCACATAGATTTATTATAATATTATGGACCCCACATAGATTTATTATAATATTATGGACCCCACATAGATTTATTATAATATTATGGACCCCACATAGATTTTATTATTATATAATGGGCCCCACATATCCGTCCCTTTAATATTATGGACCCCACATAGATTTATTATAATATGATGGGCCCCACATAGATTTATTATAATATAATGGGCCCCACCTAACCCTCCAGTTTATACACTGCAGTCGCTCTCTTTCTTCTCTTCTTTACCTAGTCCAGTCTTTCGTGACGACTTCCCGCCATGATTCGTCTTTGCAGTTTGCTGTCCAGGTTTCGGCTGCTCCGCACTTTTCAGCAGATCACCGCACTCCTGAAAAACAAAAATGTTACAAATATAAGCGACTTAAATAAATAATGCCGCCCACTGTGCCACCAAATGCAAATATGTGCCACACTGTGCCCATGAGTATATCATTCACCGCAATGAAGTCTGCTCCACTGAGAATATAAATCAGTCACTAGCTTGTGCCCCCGTTATAAATAGTGTTGAGCGAGCACTAAAATGCTCGGGTGCTCGAAGCTCGGCCCAAGCTCGCCGTGATACTCGGGTGCTCGACCTGAGCAACGAGCCCATGTTAGTCTATGGGAGACCCGAGCATTTTTGCGGAGGCACCCCCGGCAGTCTGTAGAAAGCCTAAAAAGTGCCCAAAATGATAGTGACAGTGCTCAGATGACATGGGGACAGCATGGGGATCGCCCCAGGAAGCATTTCTGACCCCCAGGTCACTGTTGTCAACAACGTGGTCAGAGGTATTAAGCCACTTTTACAGGCTCATAAGAAAATGTTCAAAAACGAAAGTGAAACTTTTTTCCTGTGAAATATGTTAAGGAATTTCTTTTCCAGGGTAATGACTTGTGTATAAGGTAAAATAAATAACCAAAAACAAAAATACTCCTCCACACCTTGGGCTATGTTCACAAGTAGCATTTTTTATGCGTTTTTGCACTTTTGTATTGCTTTCAACTGTGACAAATGCATTCACTGGGAAATGTCATTTTAACATTTTACAACCTTATCTGGCCATGTGCTGTGTGACACATGCATATAGTGCTGAAAAGACATGGGAACAGCATGGGGAAGACCCCTGGAAGGATCTCTGACTCCCAGGTCACTGCCTAAAAGTGTGCCCATCAGAAGTGATCCTTGCCGCATCAGAAGATGCAGACTTGCAACTATCCCCGTGCAAGTCCTTGTCCCAGGGCAGTGTTCAATTATACCTCCCCCATTCCTTGCAATGCAAGCGCAAATATGCAGCCAACCACCCACCCACCCCCAGGCTGCAATACCATACTGCTAGCTTGCACTTGAAATTGGGCCTTTTAGTTTTGAGGAGGCCGAAGCTGGCCACTACCTCATGGCTGCTTCGGCAGCGAGGTATCCATACTCAGTCCCCAGCCGCCCGGCGGCCGGGTGTCCACACCTGGTCCCCAGCCGCCTGGGGGCGGCGGGGTGTCCATAGACGGTCCCCAGCCACCCCGATTTCTCCGCGGAACATCCCGACACACTTTTCTTAGACTGGCCTGCTTTAGGGCAGCATTGGACAAGCCCACTAGAGAAACCGACTCCATCAGGGGAGGTGAGAATGCCAAGGTGAGGAGCATGATGATGACAGAAGTTAGCATTTGCTTTGTTTTGCTGGAATGCAAGCATAAGTGTGCAACCTGCCACCAACCCACCCTGAGGCTGCAATACCATACTGCTAGCATGCGTGCACTTGAAATTGGGCCTTTTAGGCATGTGGAGGCCAGAGCTGGCTACTACCTCATGGGTGCTTCGGCAGCGAGGTATCGATACTCAGTCCCCAGCCGCCCGGCGGCCGGGTGTCCATGCTCGGTCCCCAGCCGCCAGGGGGCGGCCGGGTGTCCACACTCGGTCCCCAGCCGCCCCGCGGCCAGGTGTCCATAAACGGTTCCAAGCCGCCCCGATTTCTCCGCGGAACATCCCCACACACTTTTCTTAGACTGGCCTGCTTTAGGGCAGCATTGGACGAGCCCACCAAAGAACCCGACTTCTCCGGTGGGCCCTGGCTTCTTTATCAGGGGAATTGAGAGTGCCAAGGTGAGGAGCATGATGAGGATGATAGAAGTTAGCATCTGCTTTGTTTTCAAGGAATGCAAGCGCATGTATGTAGTAGCGGCTAGGCCTGAGGTGGTCAGCGTTTTGGCGCATATCCTACCTCCTCCGAGGATTGCTGGATGTTTTCCTGCTACTATCCAAGTTCTATGACTCTCGTTAAAACAAAGCTTCAAGTGATAAATGATGGATGAGGTAGTGGCAAAGGAGAAAGAGCAGGAGGAACAGGGACCATTCACATCAATATCAGGCCAGTCAACCACATATGTCTTGTAGGATATGTTTCTGTAACAAAAGGAGCGGTTTGGCTACACAGTTATAGGGCATACAGTGAGTGCAATGCCTACCAAAACTTTTGAGGCACTCCAATGCCCCTTGGAAATGACATGGAGGTCAGAGGGCCTTAACTAAACCTTTTTTTCCATTTATGGCAACTGGGTCTCCTGTGCACTGTTGGCCTAAGCAGTGAATGGAAGGCTTTCCAAAAATTATAAGGAACTGCAATGCCCCTGGAAACAGATGTGGATTACAGCGTACTAAAAACCTTCTACCCATTAATGGGGAGTGTGTCTCCCTTAGTTTTCACCTTTGCATTGAAAAGCAAAAGCTGACTAAAATTAGGAGGAAATGCAATGCCCGTTGGAAGAGTCATGGAGATTAGAGGTAAGGTAATTAAAAACAACATTTCAATGCCCCTTGGAAGAGCTGTGGAGTTCAGAGTGGCTTAAGAAGACGCTTTTAATGCCCCTTTGAAGAGACGTGGAGGTCACAGTAGCTTAACAAGACGGTTTTAATGCCCCTTACAAGAGCCATACAGTACAGCATCTTAAAAACATTATTCCCATTATTGGGGAGTGGGTCTCCCATAGTATTTGCTTATGCCTTCCAAGCAAAAGCTTCCAAAAATTATGAGGAAATGCAATGCCCGTTCGAAGAGTCGTGGAGGTCCCAGTAGCTTAACAAGACGCTTTTAATGCCCCTCAGAAGAGACGTGGAGGTCAGAGTGGCATAACAAGACGGTTTTAATGCCCCTTACAAGACACGTGGAGGTCA
Source organism: Phyllobates terribilis (assembly GCF_046119375.1). NCBI lineage: Eukaryota > Metazoa > Chordata > Amphibia > Anura > Dendrobatidae > Phyllobates > Phyllobates terribilis. The sequence continues at coordinate 2,395,020 of NW_027363003.1, read as the reverse complement.
GAGTGGTATAACAAGACGCTTTTAATGCCCCTCAGAAGAGACGTGGAGGTCAGAGTGGTATAACAAGACGGTTTTAATGCCCCTTACAAGAGACGTGGAGGTCAGAGTGGTATAACAAGATGGTTTTAATGCCCCTCAGAAGAGACGTGGAGGTCAGAGTGGTATAACAAGACGGTTTTAATGCCCCTCTGAAGAGACGTGGGGGTCAGAGTGGTATAACAAGACGGTTTTAATGCCCCTTACAAGACACGTGGAGGTCAGAGTGGTATAACAAGACGGTTTTAATGCCCCTTACAAGACACGTGGAGGTCAGAGTGGTATAACAAGACGGTTTTAATGCCCCTTACAAGACACGTGGAGGTCAGAGTGGTATAACAAGACGGTTTTAATGCCCCTTACAAGAGACGCTCATTATTCTGGCATTTGGCAAATATTAAAAATGATGGTAATCCTAATTGACCTAAAATGGGAAAGGTTTATTCTGATTTCATGTCAGATATTGAGAAAAACATGCAGATGTGTCTATTTATACAGTGTATGGAAACTTCTGATTTCAACTCTGTATATATATATATATATATATATATATATATATATATATATATGTGTATAATATATACACGGCGAAGCTCACACAACACAACACCCACAGCAGAGGAACTGGCTGCACACACACCTGCTCCTGTCAGTGCTGTGAGCGCTCCTCATATCGCTGCTGGCTCCGTTCCTCATATCGCTGCTGGCTCCGCCCCTCACATCGCTGCTGGCTCCGCATCTCATATCACTGCTGGCTCCGCCCCTCATGTCGCTGCTGGCTCCGCCCCTCATATCGCTGCTGGCTCCGCCCCTCATATCGCTGCTGGCTCCGCCCCTCATGTCGCTGCTGGCTCCGCCCTTCATATCGCTGCTGGCTCCGCCCCTCACATCGCTGCTGGCTCCGCCCATCAGCCGCTCACAGTCCTCAGCAATATGGAGACATCCGCACTGATCAGAATCCTCGGGGGCGTGGCCTGTCACTGTAGTCACACAAGGGTTGTCATGGAGATCTCAAGGGAAGGCAGGTGGGCGGGGCTTAGAGCAGGAAGTAGAAGCCGTGCAGTGTGATTGGCTCCTTACCTTCTGCCAGTAATGGAGCAGATATATGGCTCCTATATAATGGAGGGGGCTCAGGAGGGGTTCCCCACCCAAAAGGTCAGGGGATGAATAATACTGGACATGAGCGAGGGCAGGAGGACATTATTCTATATTGTAAGAAATCTGATTTCTTCTTTCCTCACAGTTTTTCCTGTGCAAGGCCACATGTATTGTGCGATAATCTGTGAATATGGGGGGATCTGCTCCTCACATCCACATCAATCCCCCCACGTCTGAGCTCTCCCTTACAGGGGTCTTCTGCTCTGCACATTGATGCCGTATCCATGGAGATGACATCATGGCCGGTACATGCGGATCTCCCCGATGGGACCCTCATGTATCTGGAGGACGAGGCACTGCTGCTCCTCGGGGAGAGGGGGCACAATTCCTGTACACATGATACAGGGGCTTCTGCCATCTCTGGGCTGAGAATAATGCTGGCAGCGCGCAGTCTACATGATGTGAGGATTACAAGTCTGCAGTCACAGAGAGTCACACAGATGACTGCAGCCTTCAGCTTCACACCGGACAATCCCTTTAAATACATGTATATTGGTCTAAAAATACTTTTTACTATTTCTCTTCATGTAATATTTGCTCTGTTCGGCCTTTACCAGCTTTTTGTTTCCCAGCAGCACATTGATGGCTGCAGAATGAGTTAACTTGAGATTCAGTCAGTGAGCTCCTTATGATGTGGAGTTTCCAGCTCTTTTATTTCTGCGATGATTTATGACTGCATCAGAGATCAGCCCAACTTTCATGCTGGTCTGTGAACATAATCAGCACAGAGAAGGTCAGAATGAGCTCACTGATAAATTCTCAGTGAGCTCATTCTGCAACTAGCAATGCAAAGGAAATAAAAAAGCCAAATTGTTTATGAAACGTTATTGAAAAAATATATGTATGTATATATTTAGCCCAAAATGTCTGAGTGTCCATATCCTTAGTACCAGCACAGCTGAGGATTTGGTATAATTAGGGGCGTACATAGGAATCATGGGGCCCCATAGCAGAAGTTCTAATTGGGCCCCCCCCCAAAAAAAAATTTAAAAATGTAAATAATTGTCGGAGTCACAGAAGAGCAGATCTCACAACCTTCCAGCCTTTACATAGTAATTTTCCTCCTGCTGAAGTCCTAGATCCCTTTTTCATTGCCCATAAAGTGTGGTGCCAACAAAAGTGCCCCCCAAACACGGTATGATACCCCCATGGTGAATTCCTCCATATGCACAGTATAATGACCCTACTGTACCCCACCTCAACTCCCAGGGTAAAGTATGATGACACCAACACAGTATGATCCCCCAACCGCCCCACACCTCTACATACTCCATAGAGTACAATGCACTCGCCATGGTCCTCCACACAGTATAAGGCACTCGCCATGGTCCTCCACACAGTATAAGGCACTCGCCATGGTCCTCCACGCAGTATAATACAGTCCCCATGGTCCTCCACGCAGTATAATGCACTCCCTCGTGGTCCTCCACACAGTATAATGCATTCCTTCGTGGTCCTCCACGCAGTATAATGCACTCCCACGTGGTCCTCCACACAGTACAATGCACTCCCCCATGGTCCTCCACACAGTACAATGCACTCCCCCAAGGTCCTCCACACAGTACAATGCACTCCCCCATGGCCCTCCACACAGTACAATGCACTCCCCCATGGTCCTCCACACAGTACAATGCACTCCCCCATGGTCCTCCACACAGTACAATGCATTCCCCCATGGTCCTCCACACAGTATAAGACTCTTGCCATGGTCCTCCACACAGTATAAGGCACTCGCCATGGTCCTCCACACAGTATAAGGCACTCGCCATGGTCCTCCACGCAGTATAATACAGTCCCCATGGTCCTCCACGCAGTATAATGCACTCTCTCGTGGTCCTCCACGCTGTATAATGCACTCCCTCGTGGTCCTCCACGCAGTATAATGCACTCCCACGTGGTCCTCCACACAGTACAATGCACTCCCCGTGGTCCTCCACACAGTATAATGCACTCCCCCATGGTCCTCCACACAGTACAATGCACTCCCCCATGGTCCTCCACACAGTACAATGCACTCCCCCATGGTCCTCCACACAGTATAATGCACTCCCCCATGGTCCTCCACACAGTATAAGACACTCGCCATGGTTCTCCACACAGTATAATGCATTCCCCTATGGTCCTGTACGCAGTATAATGCAGCCCCCCATAGGGTAAAATGCAGCCCCCCCCACCCGTAGGGTAAAATGCAGCCCCAGTCCTCCAGTATTATCAGTACACAATGATTTAAAAAATAAATACATACTTACCGCTCCTCGTTCCCCGCTGCTTCAGTCTCTGCAGCTGATCACCTCAGCAGCTGCCAGCTCCACTGTCTGACACAGCGTGGCGCGTCATCATGCCGCTGCGTCAGACGCAGAGGAGGAATGATGGGAGAGGGAGTGTCACATGATGCTTCCTCCTCCAGGTTTTCGTGGGCCCCGGGCGAAAGAGTCTCAGTGGCCCCTTTAACACATCCAACCATTCATGATGCACAGATACAGCAGAGAAATTATAGATATAGATATAGTACAATGCCAAACATTTCACTGACTTCTTACATTTCATGAGTGATATCTTCTGTAAATTCTACAATAGCTCAGAAACCGGTGAATCCTGACAGCGCACAGTGCAGTCCGGACAGTATAGTCCTCCATACAGTGTAATTGCACCACATAGTCCTCCATACAATATTATGGGTACCACATAGTCCTCCATACAGTATTATGAGCCCCATATAATGCTCCATACAAAATACTGGATCCCATATAATTCACCATAGAGAATACTGCCTGGTCCCCATGTAATGCCATATGCAGACTGGACCCCATACAGAGGCCCCACAAGCCCGCTGCATCCTCCCCGGGGCGCCCACAAGCCGGCTGCATCCCCCAGGGGCCCCCACAAGCCTGCAGCACCCCCCCCCCCAGAGGACCCAGAAGCCTGCAGCATCCCCCCCAGAGCCCCCACAAGCCCGCAGCATCCCCCCGGAGCACCCACAAGCCCGCAGGATCCCCCCCCAGAGCACCCACAAGCCCACAGCATCCCCCCCAGAGCACCCACAAGCCTGCAGCACCCCCCCCCAGAGCACCCACAAGCCCACAGCATCCCTCCCAGGGCCCCACAAGCCCGCAGCATCCCACCCAGGGCACCCACAAGCCCACAGTATCCCCCCAAGGGCCCCCACAAACCCACAGCATCCCCCCCAGGGCCCCAGAAGCCCACAGCATCCCCCCCAGGGCCCCCACAAGCCCACAGCATCCCCCCCAGGGCCCCACAAGCCCGCAGAATCCCCCCCAGAGCACCCACAAGCCCACAGCATCCCCTCCAGGGCCCCACAAGCCCGCAGCATCTCCCCCAGGGCCACACAAGCTCGCAGCATCCCCCCCAGAGCCCCCGCAAGACCGCAAAATCCCCCTTAGGGCCCCCACAAGCCCGCAGCATCCCCCCCAGATCCCTCACAAGCCCACAGCATCCCCTTAGGGCCCCCACAAGCACACATTATCCCTGCATTATTCCCCAGAGCCCCTAAGATCTCCACAAGCATTAATTAACCCCACCAGACTGCCCTCCAGCATTAACCCCCCCAAATCCCTCACTCGCAAGTATCAAGCCCCCTCACCCCAAAAACAACAAGAAGAAAAGACATCAGACCTGCAATTAATAGAACAATCTCCTGTTTCTCAGCTTAGGATACTGACCTCCTCCTGCAGCTTCACCGGCAGCTCTGTCTCTGCATGAGACTCTGGCGTCTGGTGCTGAACTAGAACACGCCCCCGGAAATGACATCATACCTGGAAGGATCCCATACATTCTAGCGTCTAGGGCACGGGAAGAGGTAAGTATTGTGCCGGCCGGGGCCCTGAGCAGGAGGGGGGGCCCATGGCGCGCCGGGATGCCCGACGGCGAGTAAGCCCCCCGCCTGCTCAGGGCCCCGCCTCTTGCCTGGGTGCAGGAGGGGGACCCGATGCGGGGGTACACAGTGCAGGCGACTGCTATGGGGCCCCCCCAGCTCACGGGCCCCATAGCAGTCGCGTGGCCTGCCGCCATTGGCGGGACGCCACTGGGTACAATGGTGTCTGGCCTGGACAATCCTCTGTAAGGGAAACCAAGTCCGAACTGATAGATTTTCCCTGCACTGATACATTGTAGCAAACGGTCAGGACAGGAGGGGGATTGTCTACACTGAATACCATTGTAATAAATGCTCCGCTGCTGTCAGGATTAGATTTTTTTCAGGTTCTGGATATTAACAAGAATGATTTTATTCTCAGACAACAAGCAGAGATCTTACAAATGGCAGAAAAGTTGAATAATCCTTCATTGCAGAGAGGAGAACTTTCCTCCTGTATCCGGCGGATCGTCCTGTGGCTGAGAACAGTCTTTGCGGAGCGATTCCTCCCTATGAGGGGAACGTCGGCGCGGTGGAGCTGCTGTATCAGCCACGGAGGGGAATGAAGAGCAAGAAAGATTTATCCCTCATCCTGGAGGATCCGGAACTGAAGACTGCGGAGATCAAAGCTGAAGGTGAAGCCACATGTGATCTGTATACATCGGCAGAGGGGTCGTCACATGAGGAAATCCCCCCATATATATATGGAGATGGCGATCTGTGGGGGCCGGACACAGAATGGGTGTGTGGTGTAACCAAAGAGAACACTAAGTCAGCACAGGAGCTGTGTACACAAAACGGAAGCATTCTGCAAAGTTACTTTATTCTCTTTATCCCCTTCCCGACATCCGCAGAATTTAAGTGTCGCAATTCCAATGAGTTGTGGATTTTTGGTTCAAGTTGCCCAACGGGACCAAAAAATAATGTGATAGAAAAGGATTAAAATTAAAATTTATATATATAAAAAAAATCCTTTTAAATTTCCTCCCTCCATTTGTCAATACAAAGCAAGACTAAACGATTATATATATATATTTATTTATTTAGTATTGACACACTGACAAAAAGTCCATCTATCAAATCATAAATATATTAACCCCTACAGCAAATGCCCAACAGCAAAGATAATCTAAACACCCAATTTTTTTTTCTTTTTGGGTAATTTTACCTCCCAAAAAATGCATCAAAAAGAGATGAAAAGTTTGTAGACGGCAGAGAATGGCATCAATAACCCCCGCAGGTCGGCGAGCAGAAAGCGAACCTCGCCCAGATTCATCAGCAGAAACATGGAACAAATGCAGGGTCTCACAAAATGGTGACACAATACCGGGTTATTTATTACTGTTTGGTGACACCATAATACGGCAATTCTGGCTTCTTAATTTATTTTTCCGCTATTTAACGTGCGGTTTAAATAATTTGGGCTTTGATAGGTCGGACTTTTACAGACACGACAATATAAAATGTTTCTTTTTTAATTTCTTTTTTTTTACCTCGGAAAATAGGGGTGATTTAACATTTTTGTTTATTTTTTTTCTTTTATAAAACTTTTTTCTTTTTTTTCCATTTTTACTTTCTTTTTTTATGTCCCCTTAGGGCACTTGAACCTGCCATCTCTTGACTGCTTATTCTATATACAGTAATCCTCTAGTAATGCAGTATACAGTTTATAAGATTAAGTCCAGACTGTGGATGAACTTCACAGGAGTACCAAGATGGCAGCCATGCAGGCCTTCACCATTCCCCTGACTGCCATTGTCATCCATTTCCTGGCGATAGCGCAATATAAATGCCGCTGTTGGCTCAGGTGGCCACAGTCTACTCAAGTCGCTGCTGTCGGCTCAGGTCACCGCTGTTCTGGGCTGGCTGGCAAATTGCACACAGTAGCAACCCATCCTTATTGAGTTTTATCTGTGGCTGATTCATAAAGTGAGTAAAGGTTACAAAGCTTTAAAAAGATAAAGCCGGTGTTATGATGTAATAGTTGAGGTCAAATGCCGACTAGATTCTCATCCACTTCTATCAGTGGGCTACTCAGAGAGGTGTCTGAGACTCTAGTCAGCATGTGACCAGGCTCGGACTGGCCTGCTGGGGAATTCCCCGTTGGGCTCCACTGCAGGGCCAGCACTGACAAGAGAAGGAAGGCTCCTCCCACTCCTACCCTAGCACAGCTATGCACTTGTCTATACATCGTATGCTGTGTGTGTGGGGGGGTGTGGTTTGACTTGTCTATATACCGTATGCTGTGTGTGGGGGGGACTTGTCTATATACTGTATGCTGTGTGTGTGGGGGGGGACTTGTCTATATACCGTATGCTGTGTGTGTGGGGGGGGGCTTGTCTATATACCGTATGCTGTGTGTGGGGGACTTGTCTATATACTGTATGCTGTGTGTGGGGGATTTGTCTATGTACCGTATGCTGTGTGGGGGGGACTTGTCTATATACTGTATGCTGTGTACGGGGGACTTGTCTATATACCGTATGCTGTGTGTGGGGGACTTGTCTATATACCGTATGCTGTGTGTGGGGGACTTGTCTATATACTGTATGCTGTGTAGGGGGGACTTGTCTATATACCGTATGCTGTGTGGGGGACTTGTCTATATACTGTATGCTGTGTATGGGGGACTTGTCTATATACCGTATGCTGTGTGTGGGGGACTTGTCTATATACCGTATGCTGTGTGTGGGGGACTTGTCTATATACCGTATGCTGTGTGTGGGGGACTTGTCTATATACCGTATGCTGTGTGTGGGGGACTTGTCTATATACCGTATGCTGTGTGTGGGGGACTTGTCTATATACCGTATGCTGTGTGTGGGGGACTTGTCTATATACTGTATGCTGTGTATGGGGGACTTGTCTATATACTGTATGCTGTGTGGGGGACTTGTCTATATACCGTATGCTATGTGGGGGACTTGTCTATATACCGTATGCTGTGTGTGGGGGACTTGTCTATATACCGTATGCTATGTGGGGGACTTGTCTATATACCGTATGCTGTGTGTGGAGGACTTGTCTATATACCGTATGCTGTGTGTGGGGGACTTGTCTATATACCGTATGCTGTGTGGGGGGGACTTGTCTATATACCGTATGCTGTGTGTGGGGGACTTGTCTATATACTGTATGCTGTGTATGGGGGACTTGTCTATATACTGTATGCTGTGTGGGGGACTTGTCTATATACCGTATGCTATGTGGGGGACTTGTCTATATACCGTATGCTGTGTGGGGGGGACTTGCCTATATACCGTATGCTGTGTGGGGGGGACTTGTCTATATACCGTATGCTGTGTGGGGGGGACTTGTCTATATACTGTATGCTGTGTGGGGGGGACTTGTCTATATACCGTATGCTGTGTGTGGGGGACTTGTCTATATACCGTATGCTGTGTGTGGGGGACTTGTCTATATACCGTATGCTGTGTGTGGGGGACTTGTCTATATACTGTATGCTGTGTGAGGGGGACTTGTCTATATACTGTATGCTGTGTGGGGGGGACTTGTCTATATACCGTATGCTGTGTGGGGGGGACTTGTCTATATACCGTATGCTGTGTGGGGGGGACTTGTCTATATACCGTATGCTGTGTGGGGGGGACTTGTCTATATACCGTATGCTGTGTGGGGGGGACTTGTCTATATACCGTATGCTGTGTGTGGGGGACTTGTCTATATACTGTATGTGGGGGACTTGTCTATATACCGTATGCTGTGTGAGGGGGACTTGTCTATATACTGTATGCTGTGTGGGGGGGACTTGTCTATATACCGTATGCTGTGTGAGGAGGACTTGTCTATATACTGTATGCTGTGTGGGGGGACTTGTCTATATACCGTATGCTGTGTGGGGGGGACTTGTCTATATACCGTATGGGGGGGACTTGTCTATATACCGTAAGCTGTGTATGGGGGACTTGTCTATATACTGTATGCTGTGTGTGGGGGACTTGTCTATATACCGTATGCTGTGTGGGGGGGACTTGTGTATATACTGTATGCTATGTGTGTGGGGGACTAGTCTATATACTGTATGCTGTGTGTGGGGGACTTGTCTATATACCGTATGCTGTGTGTGGGGGACTTGTCTATATACCGTATGCTGTGTGTGGGGACTTGTCTATATACTGTATGCTGTGTGGGGGGGACTTGTGTATATAAGTGAAGAGTCTCCGCGAGCTCAAAGAACACTGGATTTTGGCTGTTGGAGCTGAAAAGAGGACATTGGTAAACCAGGGGAGGAGTCCTGAGGAGATAATTTGCATATTCCCACTGCATTTTGGGGTAAGTGAAGAGTCTCCGCGAGCTCAAAGAACACTGGATTTTGGCTGTTGGAGCTGAAAAGAGGACATCGGTAAACCAGGGGAGGAGTCCTGAGGAGATAATTTGCATATTCCCACTGCATTTTGGGGTAAGTGAAGAGTCTCCGCGAGCTCAAAGAACACTGGATTTTGGCTGTTGGAGCTGAAAAGAGGACATCGGTAAACCAGGGGAGGAGTCCTGAGGAGATAATTTGCATATTCCCACTGCATTTTGGGGTAAGTGAAGAGTCTCCGCGAGCTCAAAGAACACTGGATTTTGGCTGTTGGAGCTGAAAAGAGGACATCGGTAAACCAGGGGAGGAGTCCTGAGGAGATAATTTGCATATTCCCACTGCATTTTGGGGTAAGTGAAGAGTCTCCGCGAGCTCAAAGAACACTGGATTTTGGCTGTTGGAGCTGAAAAGAGGACATCGGTAAACCAGGGGAGGAGTCCTGAGGAGATAATTTGCATATTCCCACTGCATTTTGGGGTAAGTGAAGAGTCTCCGCGAGCTCAAAGAACACTGGATTTTGGCTGTTGGAGCTGAAAAGAGGACATCGGTAAACCAGGGGAGGAGTCCTGAGGAGATAATTTGCATATTCCCACTGCATTTTGGGGTAAGTGAAGAGTCTCCGCGAGCTCAAAGAACACTGGATTTTGGCTGTTGGAGCTGAAAAGAGGACATCGGTAAACCAGGGGAGGAGTCCTGAGGAGATAATTTGCATATTCCCACTGCATTTTGGGGTAAGTGAAGAGTCTCCGCGAGCTCAAAGAACACTGGATTTTGGCTGTTGGAGCTGAAAAGAGGACATCGGTAAACCAGGGGAGGAGTCCTGAGGAGATAATTTGCATATTCCCACTGCATTTTGGGGTAAGTGAAGAGTCTCCGCGAGCTCAAAGAACACTGGATTTTGGCTGTTGGAGCTGAAAAGAGGACATCGGTAAACCGCGCGCCGGTAGGCGCGCGCATTTTGAAGCTTTTTTTTAAGCTTTTTTCACTGTTTTCAGAACATTAACAGTAAGAACATGGAAGAGTCCAGGAGCCATTTGGTGAGCTGCATATCCTGCTACATGTTCACAGACTTGCCAGTGGAAAAGCCAAACTTCACATGCCAGAAATGCAAGCTTGTGTCCCTGTTGGAGGAAAAGTTGCGAAATCTAGAAGAGAGGTTAACTACCTTGAAAATCATTAAGGAAGGTGAAGAGTTCTTAGACAGAGCAGAATTATCTCTTCATGATTCAGAAAGAGAAGAAATTCGAACTGCACCTGACGAAACAGAGAAATGGAAGCATGTGACCCACAGAAGCAGGAGGATCGAGAGGCAGTCAGCACCCATACTGCTCAGGAACCATTACCAGGCTCTCACGCAGGAGAACCATGAAGAAATACAGCAAAATAAGACTTTGCCAGCAATGAATAACCTTGTAAGCCCTCAGAATCCTCCTGGATGGAGAAAGAAGAATGTTGTGAAGAAAAAACGGAGAGTGGTGGTTATGGGGGATTCCCTGTTAAGAGGAACAGAGGCCACTATCTGCAGACCAGACATAACCTCAAGAGAAATGTGCTGTCTTCCAGGAGCAAAAATTAAAGATGTGTCTGACAGGATATCAAGACTCTTCAGACCTACAGATCACTACCTATTCCTGCTAATACATGTGGGGACAAATGACACCGCAGGAAAGGACCTGGAAACCATCTGCAGTGACTTTGAAGACTTAGGCAAGAAAGTGAAAGAATTGGGAGCGCAGGTGGTCTTCTCATCCATCCTCCCAGTGGATGGCCATGGAACAATGAGGTGGAATAAGATTCTACAGGTGAACAACTGGCTACGTCGATGGTGCCGTCAACAAGGATTTGGATTTCTGGATCACGGAATGAATTACCTATACGATGGACTACTTGCTAGAGATGGGGTGCACCTTACGAAGACTGGAAAACATGTATTTGGAAGTCGCCTTGCTACACTCATCAGAAGAGCTTTAAACTAGAACAATGTGGGAAGGGAAGCAAAAGGCCTGAAAAAGCCATACAGCTGACAAATACTATTGAGATCTCTGCTACTGGAAGTGGAAAAGAAGAACAAAGACAAAACAATTTAAATAATAAAAATATGGGAGGAAGAGAAACCAATCACAAACTAAAATGTTTTTATACAAATGCACAAAGCATGGGCAACAAACAAGGAGAATTGGAACTACTAATGAAGGAAAAGGAATATGATGTCATTGGAATCACTGAAACTTGGTGGGACGATACACATGATTGGACTAAAAGGCTAAAAGGATACAACTTATTTGCAAGAAACAGACTTGATAAACGAGGAGGAGGTGTTGCATTGTATGTTAGAAAAGCGTATATCTGCACAGAGATTGAAGCTTCAGAGACTGGGAGTTCTGTGGAAACTGTTTGGGTAAGAATACAAGGAGAGAACAACGGAAAGGACACCATTGTAGGCATTTACTACAGGCCACCTGGGCAAGCTGAAGATATGGATGAACTCTTTATGTATCAAATGACCAAGTTCTCCAAAAAATATGACGTAGTGGTCATGGGAGATTTCAACTATCCAGACATTTGTTGGGAATCTCTCTCAAGTAAAACTAACAGGTCAAGCAAATTCTTATCCTCTCTTGCTGACAACTTTATCTTCCAAAAGGTAGGGGAGAAAACAAGGGGATCTGCTACTTTGGATCTAATCCTTATAAACAGGGAGGAAATGGTTGAGGAGGTAAAGGTGGCTGGGACCCTAGGAGGCAGCGATCATGCTATTATAGAATTTTGGATAACTAGAGGAGGAAGACATGTGAAGACTCAAACTTCAAGGTTAGATTTTAGAAAGGCAGATTTTAAGAGACTCAGAAAGAGAATAGGAGGGATCCAATGGCTGGATGTCCTTAAGGACAAAAATGTCCAGGAAGGATGGGAAATTTTTAAAAATGAGATTCTCAAAGCACAATCGTTAACAATCCCGAAAAGTAGGAAGAATGGGAAGCATTTAAGGAAACCAGGATGGATGAACACAGAACTTAAACACATGCTAAAAAGAAAGAAAGAAATGTTTATTAAATGGAAAGAGGGAGGCATATCTAAAGAAGATTATAATGCAGTCTGCAGATCCTGTAGGGCACGTATCAGGTTAGCTAAAGCTGACAATGAATTAAGGCTTGCAAGAGATGTCAAAAGCAATAAAAAAGGATTTTGGGGGTATGTCAAAAGTAAAAGAAAAGTCAAAGATGCTATAGGATTTTTACAGGATGAAAATGGAGAAATGGTAAGAGAGGATGTTGAGAAGGCCGAACTTTTTAATTCCTATTTTGCATCTGTTTTCTCTCAGAAAGAAAATGTAACATCAACTGATCTTCACTGTCCTTTTAAAGGAATAGAGGAATCCAAGTTATCTGTAAACCGAAAGATTGTGAGGGAATATTTAGCTAACATAAATGAGTTCAAGTCTCCAGGTCCAGATGAATTACACCCCAGAGTACTGAAGGAGATCGTAGAAGAAATTTTAGAACCACTCTCCATAATCTTTGAAAATTCTTGGAGAACAGGAGAAGTCCCAGAAGACTGGAGAAGAGCAAATGTTGTTCCTATCTTCAAAAAGGGGAAGAAGGTGGACCCAGGGAACTATAGGCCGGTGAGTCTGACTTCTATACCAGGAAAGATCTTTGAACAAATTATTAAACAACATGTATGTAAGTACATGGATAAGAATGAAGTGATTAACCAGAGTCAGCATGGGTTTGTAACTAACAAGTCATGTCAGACTAACTTAATTTCCTTCTATGACAGAATCACTGACTGGGTGGATCAGGGAAATGCTGTAGATATAGTATATCTTGACTTCAGCAAAGCATTTGACAAAGTATCTCACACCATCCTTATTGAAAAAATGACCAAGTATGCAATGGACCAGGCAACTGTTAGGTGGATTCATAACTGGCTTAGTGATCGGACTCAAAGGGTGGTTGTAAATGGCTTCACATCCAGCTGGATGAATGTCTCAAGTGGGGTACCACAGGGCTCCGTCCTGGGACCTGTATTGTTCAACATCTTTATCAATGATTTAGATGAAGGAATTGAGGGTAAGCTGATTAAATTTGCTGATGACACAAAGCTAGGAGGGATAGCTAATACTAGAGAAGAGAGAGAGAGGATTCAAAAAGACCTAAATAAACTGGAGCATTGGGCAGCAACCAACAGAATGGTTTTTAACAGGGAAAAATGCAAAGTACTACATCTGGGCAATAAAAATGAAAAAAGCATATACAGAATGGGAGGAATAGAGCTAAGCAACAGTACATGTGAAAAAGACTTAGGTATACTAATAGATCATAGACTGAACATGAGTCAACAGTGTGATGCAGCAGCAAAAAAGGCAAATACAATTCTGGGATGTATTAACAGAAGCATACAGTCTAGATCACGTGAAGTCATTATCGGTCTTTACTCCTCTTTGGTCAGACCTCATCTGGAATACTGTGTACAGTTTTGGGCACCACATTTTAAAAAAGACATAGACAAACTGGAGCAAGTTCAGAGAAGAGCGACCAGAATGGTGACTGGTCTGCAAACTATGTCCTATGAGGAACGGTTGCAGGATTTGGGAATGTTTAGCTTGCAAAAAAGAAGACTGAGAGGAGACTTAATAGCTGTCTACAAATATGTCAAGGGCTGTCACATTGTAGAAGGATCATCTTTATTCTCATTTGCACAAGGAAAGACTAGAAGCAATGGGATGAAACTAAATGGGAGGAGACACAGATTAGATATTAGAAAAAACTTTTTGACAGTTAGGGTGATTAATGAGTGGAACAGGCTGCCACGAGAGGTGGTGAGTTCCCCTTCAATGGACGTCTTCAAACAGAGGCTGGACAGACATCTGTCTGAGATGATCCTGCTTTGAGCAGGGGGTTGGACCAGATGACCCAGGAGGTCCCTTCCAACTCTACCATTCTATGATTCTATGATTCTACTGTATGCTGTGTGTGGGGGACTTGTCTATATACTGTATGCTGTGTGGGGGACTTGTCTATATACCGTATGCTGTGTGTGGGGGACTTGTCTATATACTGTCTGCTGAGCCGTGTATCTAATCCTATGCTGTGTGATACTGTCTACTGAGCTGTGTATCTAATCCTGTCCTGTGTGATACTGTCTGATGAGCTGTGTATCTAATCCTCTCCTGTGCGATACTGTCTGATGAGCCGTGTATCTAATCCTCTCCTGTGTGATACTGTCTGCTGAGCTGTGTATCTAATCCTATCCTGTGTGATACTATCTGCTGAGCTGTGTATCTAATCCTATCCTGTGTGATACTATCTGCTGAGCTGTGTATCCAATCCTCTCCTGTGTGATACTGTCTGCTGAGCCGTGTATCTAATCCTCTCCTGTGTGATACTGTCTGCTGAGCTGTGTATCTAATCCTCTCCTGTGTGATACTGTCTGCTGAGCCATGTATCTAATCCTATCCTGTGTGATACTATCTGCTGAGCTGTGCATCTAATCCTATCCTGTGTTATACTATCTGCTGAGCAGTGTATCTAATCCTCTCCTGTGTGATACTGTCTGCTGAGCCGTGTATCTAATCCTCTCCTGTGTGATACTGTCTGCTGAGCTGTGTATCTAATCCTCTCCTGTGTGATACTGTCTGCTGAGCCGTGTATCTAATCCTACCCTGTGCGATACTGTCTGCTGAACCGTGTATCTAATCCTGCCCTGTGTGATACTGTCTGCTGAGCCGTGTATCTAATCCTATCCTGTGTGATACTGTTTGCTGAGCCGTGTATCTAATCCTATCCTGTGTGATACCATTATGCGGGGGCATTTATGCATATAGCATTTATGCATACTTTATCGAAGTGCCATAATTTAGCAAAGTGCCCTGGCAGTTAGAAAATGGCATTGCTAATATCCATCTTTCTTCTCTTCTTACAGGTATATATTTTTCACTGCTTGTGTGATCTGTCCTGAAAACTGCATTATATCTCCATGCAATGCTCTGCAGCCTATCAATTTCTGGTATATATTTTTCACTGCTTGTGTGATCTGTCCTGAAAACTGCATTATATCTCCATGCAATGCTCTGCAGCCTATCAATTTCTGGTATATATTTTTCACTGCTTGTGTGATCTGTCCTGAAAACTGCATTATATCTCCATGCAATGCTCTGCAGCCTATCAATTTCTGGTATATATTTTTCACTGCTTGTGTGATCTGTCCTGAAAACTGCATTATATCTCCATGCAATGCTCTGCAGCCTATCAATTTCTGGTATATATTTTTCACTGCTTGTGTGATCTGTCCTGAAAACTGCATTATATCTCCATGCAATGCTCTGCAGCCTATCAATTTCTGGTATATATTTTTTCACTCCTCTAGCTTTTTTATTCCATGATACTTAAAGGTCATCACACTTACTTTAAGAGTTTATGATCCATGCCGAGTTTACTAGTCTGTTTTTTTTTTTTTTTTTTTTTTTTCCCTGCACTTTATGGTCTCCTGTTGTCTTTTAAGCTAGTGATTGATTGTTAATGAGTTAAATCTGTGCAGATCTAAGCAGATACGTCCCTATATATTGAGACTTAGTTAAGGGGAGGCATTTATGCGGGGGCATTTATGCATATAGCATTTATGCATACTTTATCGAAGTGCCATAATTTAGCAAAGTGCCCTGGCAGTTAGAAAATGGCATTGCTAATATCCATCTTTCTTCTCTTCTTACAGGTATATATTTTTCACTGCTTGTGTGATCTGTCCTGAAAACTGCATTATATCTCCATGCAATGCTCTGCAGCCTATCAATTTCTGGTATATATTTTTCACTGCTTGTGTGATCTGTCCTGAAAACTGCATTATATCTCCATGCAATGCTCTGCAGCCTATTCAATTTCTGGTATATATTTTTTCACTCCTCTAGCTTTTTTATTCCATGATACTTAAAGGTCATCACACTTACTTTAAGAGTTTATGATCCATGCCGAGTTTACTAGTCTGTTTTTTTTTTTTTTTTTTTTTTTTTTTTTTTTCCCTGCACTTTATGGTCTCCTGTTGTCTTTTAAGCTAGTGATTGATTGTTAATGAGTTAAATCTGTGCAGATCTAAGCAGATACGTCCCTATATATTGAGACTTAGTTAAGGGGAGGCATTTATGCGGGGGCATTTATGCATATAGCATTTATGCATACTTTATCGAAGTGCCATAATTTAGCAAAGTGCCCTGGCAGTTAGAAAATGGCAGTTGGACAGGGCAGGAGACAGGTAAGACATGCAAGACAAACCAACAAACTTGCTTCCAGGTCATCTTTTTGGCAAACAGTATTCACCATTTGTATCTGTGCCATTTATACTCTGGTTGCTACAATCATCCACATTCACCGTTCACCCACAAATGCGGCACACTTCATCCATATTAATCCCTCACTCCTCTCTTCTCCTATGTACAGTTGTCATGCTCTCTTCACAATGTTATACCACGCAGATCCATTCATTCCCACCATACAACGCAGGAAACGCTCTCACAAATCACTCAATCATCTGCTCACTCTCTGTATCTTCCTTCTATTAGTCGCAGGTGATATTTCTCCCAACCCAGGACCCTCCAGTAATAATAACACTAACTCTTTCCCTGTTACATTCAGAAACCCTGCTAATCTCATTAATATTCCCTGCATATCTTCTGTCTCATTCAACTGTGCCCTTTGGAATGCACGCTCAGCTTGTAATAAACTCTCTTACATCCATGACTTTTTCCTCTCTAATTCCCTCAACCTTCTGGCTCTCACTGAAACCTGGATCCAGCAGTCGGACACCACCGCCGCTGCAGCTCTCTCCTATGGTGGCCTACATTTCTCTCATACCCCGCGACCTGACAACAGATCAGGTGGAGGTGTTGGTCTGCTTCTTTCAACAAAATGTACTTTTCAGGTTATCCCCCCTGTACCCTCCCTTATCTTCCCGTCCTTTGAGGCCCACACAGTCAGACTCTACCGGCCCTTCTCCCTGCGAGTGGCGGTTGTCTATCGCCCCCCAGGTCCCCCCCGTCAATTCCTGGATCACTTTGCTGCCTGGCTTACAAATTTTCTATCCTGCGACATCCCCACGATAATCATGGGAGACTTTAACATCCCAATTGGCGATCCTCTTTCCCCATCTGCCACACATCTTTTATCATTAACCTCCTCCTTCGGCCTTTCACAGCTTGCTAATTCTCCTACACATGAGAACGGGAACACATTGGACCTGATCTTCTCCCGGCTTTGCTCAGTACATGACTTTACTAACTCTCCCCTTCCACTCTCTGACCATAATCTTCTTTCATTCTCTGTCAAGAACTGTGACTCTACTCAAGACACTCCCACCGTCCACACTTATAGAAATTTACGCGCCATTAACACCCAGAAATTTATAAAAAGGTTGCAATCATCATTGGCCCCAATCTCCTCCCTCTCATGTCCCGAATCTGCATTGAAGCATTATAACAAAATAATGCTATGCGCCCTGGATGAAGCCGCACCTCCTACACAAAGAACAATTCGGCATAGACGGCGACAACCCTGGCACACGCCTCAAACACGTCTTCTCCAGAGGTACTCCAGGTGCGCTGAACGGCTGTGGAGAAAATCAAATCTGCCCGAAGATTTCCTCCACTATAAATTTATGCTGAAAACATATAACTCTGCCCTTCACCTCTCCAAACAAACCTACTTTAACAACCTCATCATCTCACTTTCCAATAATCCTAAACGACTCTTTGACACGTTTCATTCTCTCCTCAATCAAACAGCACAGGCCCCGACCACCGACCTCAGCGCTGACAATCTGGCTAACTATTTCAAAGAAAAAATTGACCATATCCGACAGGAAATTTTCTCCCAATCCCCAAATGTTATGCATGCTCCCCCCCGCCACATTGTATCTTGCTCATTTTCTGACTTCGAACCAGTCACGGAAGATGAAGTGATCAGGCTCCTTGCATCTTCTCGCCCTACCACCTGCACCAGCGACCCTATTCCCTCACATCTCCTTCAGTCCCTTGCTCCAGCTGTCACCTCTCACCTAACTAAAATTTTCAACCTTTCCCTCTCATCTGGTATCTTTCCCTCTTCTTTTAAACACGCCAGCATACAACCATTACTTAAAAAACCATCCCTCGACCAGAACTGCACGGCCAACTACAGACCTGTTTCCAATCTTCCCTTTATCTCTAAACTCCTGGAACGCCTGGTCCACTCCCGTCTAATCCGCTATCTCTCAGACAACTCTCTTCTTGACCCTTTACAATCTGGTTTCCGCTCTTTACATTCTACTGAAACTGCCCTCACTAAAGTCTCTAATGATCTACTAACAGCTAAATCTAATGGTCACTACTCCCTGCTGATTCTCCTGGATCTCTCTGCAGCATTTGACACTGTGGATCACCAGCTCCTCCTCACTATGCTCCGCACTATTGGCCTCAAGGACACGGTTCTCTCCTGGTTCTCCTCTTATCTCTCTGACCGCTCCTTCTCTGTGTCTTTTGCCGGCTCCTCCTCCTCCCTACTTCCTCTTACTGTCGGGGTTCCTCAAGGATCAGTCCTAGGCCCCCTTCTTTTCTCCTTATACACCGCTCCTATTGGACAAACAATCAGTAGATTCGGTTTTCAGTACCATCTCTATGCTGATGACACCCAATTATACACCTCTGCTCCGGACATCACCCCTGCATTACTACAAAAGACCAGTGATTGTCTTTCTGCTGTGTCTAACATTATGTCCTCCCTCTACCTAAAACTGAATCTGTCAAAAACTGAACTACTCGTCTTTCCTCCCTCCATTAATCTACCTGTGCCCGATATTGCCATCTCCGTTTGTGGCTCAACCATTACTCCCCAGCTACAAGCCCGCTGTCTTGGGGTCATTTTTGATTCAGATCTTTCTTTCACTCCTCACATCAAATCACTCGCTCGTTCATGTCATCTACACCTCAAAAACATCTCAAGAATCAGGACTTTTCTCACCTTTGACTCGGCAAAAACTCTTACTGTCGCTCTTATTCATTCTCGTCTTGACTATTGCAACGCTCTACTAATCGGTCTCCCTCTTACTAAACTCTCCCCTCTCCAATCCGTCCTGAACGCAGCAGCCAGGATCATATTCCTCGCCAACCGCTACTCGGATGCCTCTTCCCTGTGCCAGTCATTGCATTGGTTGCCCATCCAATATAGAGTTCGTTTTAAACTTATCACGCTTACCCACAAAGCGCTCCATGCTTCAGTACCCCCCTACATCTCCTCCCTTGTCTCAGTCTACCACCCTACACGTGCCCTCCGTTCTGCAAATGACTTGAAACTAAAATCCTCCATAATCCGAACTTCCCACTCCCGTCTCCAAGATTTCTCGCGTGCTGCGCCAATTCTCTGGAATGCACTACCCAGGACAGTTCGATTAATTCCCAATACCCACAGTTTCAAGCGAACCCTAAAAACACATTTCTTTAGACTGGCGTATCACCTAAACACACTCTGTCCATCCCAGCTTTCCCCCATATTAAAATCTTCTTCAACTTCGGGTTCAAACCAACCATGCACATAAAAGCCTCTGTCAGGACTGCACACATACTGGCTGGCGACCAGTCCATGTATTATTATTTATCCTATTCAGTATATCAAGGCTGCATTATACAATATATGTACTTTTTACCTTTTGTGTCTCCCCCACTTCCTCATAGACTGTAAGCTCGCGAGCAGGGCCCTCACTCCGTTCGATATGAGATATGCTTATTCTGTATTGTCTGTATAAGTCCCCCCTAAAATTTGTAAAGTGCTGCGGAATATGTTGGCGCTATAAAAATAAACTATTATTATTATTATTATTATTATTATACCATCTGCTGAGATGTGTATCTAATCCTCTCCTGTGTGATACTGTCTGCTGAGCTTTGTATCTAATTCTATGCTGTGCTAAACTGTCTACTGAGATGTGTATCTAATCCTATCCTGTGTGATACCATCTGCTGAGCCGTGTAACTAATCCTCTCCTGTGTGATACTGTCTGCTGAGCCCTGTATCTAATCATATCCTGTGTGATACCATCTGCTGAGCCGTGTATCTAAACCTATCCTGTGTGATACCAGCTGCTGAGCTGTGTATCTAATCCTATCCTTTGTGATACTGTCTGCTGAGCTGTGTATCTAATCCTCTCCTGTGTGATACTATCTGCTGAGCAGTGTATCTAATCCTCTCCTGTGTGATACTGTCTGCTGAGCTGTGTATCTAATCCTCTACTGTGTGATACTATCTGCTGAGCTGTGTATCTAATCCTGTCCTGTGTGATACTGTCTGCTGAGCTGTGTATCTAATCCTGTCCTGTGTGATACTGTCTGCTGAGCTGTGTATCTAATCCTCTCCTGTGTGATACTGTCTGCTGAGCTGTGCATCTAATCCTATCCTGTGTGATACTATCTGCTGAGCAGTGTATCTAATCCTATCCTGTGTGATACTGTCTGCTGAGCCGTGTATCTAATCCCGCCCTGTGCGATACTGTCTGCTGAGCCGTGTATCTAATCCTCTCCTGTGTGATACTGTCTGCTGAGCTGTGTATCTAATCCCCTCCTGTGTGATACTGTCTGCTGAGCTGTGTATCTAATCCCGCCCTGTGCGATACTGTCTGCTGAGCCGTGTATCTAATCCACTCCTGTGTGATACTATCTGCTGAGCTTTGTATCTAATCCTGTGCTGTGTGATACTGTCTGCTGAGCCGTGTATCTAATCCTCTCCTGTGTGATACTGTCTGCTGAGCCGTGTATCTAATCCACTCCTGTGTGATACTGTCTGCTGAGCTGTGTATCTAATCCCGCCCTGTGCGATACTGTCTGCTGAGCCGTGTATCTAATCCTCTCCTGTGTGATACTGTCTGCTGAGCCGTGTATCTAATCCTCTCCTGTGTGATACTGTCTGCTGAGCCGTGTATCTAATCCCGCCCTGTGTGATACTGTCTGCTGAGCCGTGTATCTAATCCACTCCTGTGTGATACTATCTGCTGAGCTTTGTATCTAATCCTGTGCTGTGTGATACTGTCAGCTGAGTTGTGTATCTAATCCTATCCTGTGTGATACCATCTGCTGAGCTGTGTATCTAATCCTCTCCTGTGTGATACTGTCTGCTGAGCTATGTATCTAATCCTCTCCTGTGTGATACTGCCTGCTGAGCTGTGTATCTAAGCCTATCCTGTGTGATACTGTCTGCTGAGCCGTGTATCTAATCCTATGCTGTGTGATACTGTCTGCTGAGCTGTGTATCTAATCCTATGCTGTGTGATAATGTCTGCTGAGCTGTATCTCTAATCCTACCCTGTGTGATACTGTCTGCTCAACCGTGTATCTAATCCTCTCCTGTGTGATACCGTCTGCTGAGCAGTGTATCTAATCCTCTCCTGTGTGATACCGTCTGCTGAGCAGTGTATCTAATCCTCTCCTGTGTGATACTGTCTGCTGAGCTGTGTATCTAATCCTTTCCTGTGTGATACTGTGTGCTGAGCTGTGTATGTAATCCTCTGTGTGATACTGTCTGATGAGCTGTGTATCTAATCCTGTCCTGTGTGATACTGTCAGCTGAGCTGTGTATCTAATCCTCTCCTGTGTGATACTGTCTGCTGAGCTGTGTATCTAATCCTCTCCTGTGTGATACTGTCAGCTGAGCTGTGTATCTAATCCTCTCATGTGTGATACTGTCAGCTGAGCTGTGTATCTAATCCTCTCCTGTGTGATACTGTCTGATGAGCTGTGTATCTAATCCTCTCCTGTGTGACTCTGTCTGCTGAGCCGTGTATCTAATCCTATGCTGTGTGATACCGTCTGCTGAGCAGTGTATCTAATCCTCTCCTGTGTGATACTGTGTGCTGAGCCGTGTATCTAATCCTCTCCTGTGTGATACTGTGTGCTGAGATGTGTATCTAATCCTGTCCTGTGTGATACTGTCTACTGAGCTGTGTATCTAATTCTATCCTGTGTGATACTGTGTGCTGAGCTGTGTATCTTATCCTCTCCTGTGTGACACTGTCTACTGAGCTATGTATCTAATCCTCTCCTGTGTGATACTGTCTGCTGAGCTGTGTATCTAATTATCTCCTGTGTGATACTGTCTGATGAACTGTGTATCTAATCCTATCCTGTGTGATACTGTCTGCTGAGCCGTGTATCTAATCCCGCCCTGTGCGATACTGTCTGCTGAGCCGTGTATCTAATCCACCCATGTGATACACTCTGCTGAGCTGTGTATCTAATCCTCTCCTGTGTGATACTGTCTGATGAACTGTGTATCTAATCCTATCTTGTGTGATACCGTCTGCTGAGTCGTGTATCTAATCCCGCCCTGTGCGATACTGTCTGCTGAGCCGTGTATCTAATCCACTCCTGTGTGATACTGTCTGATGAACTGTGTATCTAATCCTCTCCTGTGTGATGCTGTCTGCTGAGCTGTTTATCTAATCCTCTCTTTTGTGATACTGTCTGCTGAGCAGTGTATCTAATCTTATCCTGTGATACTGTCTGCTGAGCTGTGTATCTAATCCCCTCCTGTGTGATTCTGTCTGCTGAGCCGTGTATCTAATCCTATGCTGTGTGATACTGTCTGCTGAGCTGTGTATCTAATCCTATGCTGTGTATCTAATCATCTCCTGTGTGATAATGTCTGCTGAGCCGTGTATCTAATCCTATCCTGTGTGATACTGTCTGCTGAGCTGTGTATCTAATCCTATCCTGTGTAATACCATCTGCTGAGCAGTGTATCTAATCCTATCTTGTGTGATACTGACTGCTGAGCTGTGTATCTAATCCTCTCCTGTGTGATACTGTGTGCTGAGCTGTGTATCTAATCCTATCCTATGTGATACTGTCTGCTGAGCAGTGTATCTAATACTCTCCTGTGTGATACCGTCTGCTGAGCTGTGTATCTAATCCTCTCCTGTGTGATACTGTCTGCTGAGCTGTGTATCTAATCCTACCCTGTATGATACTGTCTACTGAGCTGTGTATCTAATCCTCTCCTGTGTGATACTGTCTGATGAACTGTGTATCTAATCCTGTCCTATGTGATACTGTCAGCTGAGCTGTGTATCTAATCCTCTCCTGTGTGATACTGTCTGCTGAGCTGTGCATCTAATACTGTCCTGTGTGATACCGTCGGCTGAACTATGTATCTAATCCTTTCCTGTGTGATACTGTCTGCTGAGCTGTATCTCTAATCCTCTCCTGTGTGATACTGTCTGCTGAGCAGTGTGTCTAATCCTTTCCTGTGCGATACTGTCTGCTGAGCTGTGTATCTAATCCTCTCCTGTGTGATACTGTCTGCTGAGCAGTGTATCTAATCTTATACTCTGTGATACTGTCTCCTGAGCTGTGTATCTAATCCCCTCCTGTGTGACACTGTCTGCTGAGCTGTGTATCTAATCATCTCCTGTGTGATACTGTCTGCTGAGCCGTGTATCTAATCCTATGCTGTGTGATAGTCTGCTGAGCAGTGTATCTAATCTTATACTGTGTGATACTGTCTGCTGAGCTGTGTATCTAATCCCCTCCTGTGTGATACTGTCTGCTGAGCTGTGTATCTAATCCTCTCCTGTGTGATACTGTCTGCTGAGCTGTGTATCTAATCCTCTCCTGTGTGATACTGTCTGCTGAGCTGTGTTTCTAATCCTCTCCTGTGTGATACTGTCTGCTGAGCCATGTATCTAATCCTCTCCTGTGTGATACTATCTGCAGAGCAGTGTATCTAATCCTCTACTGTGTGATGTTGTCTTCTGAGCCATGTATCTAATCCTCTCCTGTGTGATACTGTCTGCTGAGCCGTGTATCTAATCCTCTGTGTAATACTGTGTTGAGCCGTGTATCTAATCCTCTCCTGTGTGATACTGTCTGCTGAGCTGTGTATCTAATACTCTCCTGTGTGATACTGTCTGCTGAGCTGTGTATCTAATCCCCTCCTGTGTGATACTGTCAGATGAGCTGTGTCTCTAATCCTCTCCTGTGTGATACTGTGTGCTGAGCTGTGTATCTAATCCTCTCCTGTGTGATACTGTCTGCTGCGCCGTGTACCTAATCCTATGCTGTGTGATACTGTCTGCTGAGATGTGTATCTTATCCTATGCTGTGTATCTAATCCTCTCCTGTGTGATACTGTCTACTGAGCCGTGTATCTAATCCTCTCCTGTGTGATACTGTCTGCTGAGCCGTGTATCTAATCCTATCCTGTGTGATACTGTTTGCTGACCTGTGTATCTAATCCTATGCTGTGTGATACTGTCTGGTGAGCTGTGTATCTAATCCTGTCCTGTGTGATACTGTCTGCTGAGCTGTGTATCTAATCCTATGCTGTGTATCTAATCATCTCCTGTGTGATAATGTCTGCTGAGCCGTGTATCTAATCCTATCCTGTGTGATACTGTCTGCTGAGCTGTGTATCTAATCCTATACTGTGTAATACCATCTGCTGAGCAGTGTATCTAATCCTATCCTGTGTGATACTGTCTGCTGAGCTGTGTATCTAATCCTCTCCTGTGTGATACGGTCTGCTGAGCCGTGTATCTAATCCTCTCCTGTGTGATACTGTGTGCTGAGCTGTGTATCTAATCCTCTCCTGTGTGATACTGTCTGCTGAGCTGTGTATCTAATCCTCTCCTGTGTGATACTGTCTGCTGAGCTGTGTATCTAATCCTCTCCTGTGTGATACTGTCTGCTGAGCCGTGTATCTAATCCTCTCCTGTGAGATACTGTCTGCTGAGCCGTGTATCTAATCCCATCCTGTGTGATACTGTCTGCTGAGCTGTGTATCTAATCATGTAATGTGTGATACTGTCTGCTGAGCTGTGTATCTAATCGTCTCCTGTGTGATACTGTCTGATGAACTGTGTATCTAATCCTATCTTTCGTGATACTGTCTGCTGAGCCGTGTATCTAATCCACTCCTGTGTGATACTGTCTGATGAACTGTGTATCTAATCCTGTCCTATGTGATACTGTCAGCTGAGCTGTGTATCTAATCCTCTGCTGTGTCATACTGTCTGCTGAGCTGTGCATCTAATCCTGTCCTGTGTGATACCGTCTGCTGAGCTATGTATCTAATCCTTTCCTGTGTGATACTGTCTGCTGAGCTGTGTATCTAATCCTCTCCTGTGCGATACCGTCTGCTGAGCTGTGTATCTAATCCTCTCCTGTGCGATACTGTCTGCTGAGCTGTGTATCTAATCCTCTCCTGTGTGATACTGTCTGCTGAGCAGTGTATCTAATCTTATACTGTGTGATACTGTCTGCTGAGCTGTGTATCTAATCCTCTCCTGTGTGATACTGTCTGCTGAGCTGTGTATCTAATCCTCTCCTGTGTGATACTGTCTGCTGAGCTGTGTATCTAATCCTCTCCTGTGTGATACTGTCTGCTGAGCCGTGTATCTAATCCTATGCTGTGATAATCTGCTGAGCAGTGTATCTAATCTTATACTGTGTGATACTGTCTGCTGAGCTGTGTATCTAATCCTCTCCTATGTGATACTGTCTGCTGAGCAGTGTATCTAATCTTATACTGTGTGGTACTGTCTGCTGAGCTGTGTATCTCATCCCCTCCTGTGTGATACTGTCTGCTGAGCCGTGTATCTAATCCTCTCCTGTGTGATACCGTCTGCTGAGCTATGTATCTAATCCTGTCCTGTGTGATACTGTTTGCTGAGCTGTGTATGTATCTAATCCCCTCCTGTGTGATAATGTCTGCTGAGCTGTGTATCTAATCCTCTCCTGTGTGATAATGTCTGCTGAGCTGTGTATCTAATCCTCTCCTGTGTGATACCGTCTGCTGAGCTGTGTATCTAATCCTACCCTGTGTGATATTGTCTGCTGAGCTATGTATCTAATCCTGTCATGTGTGATACTGTCTGCTGAGCCGTGCATCTAATCCTATCTTGAGTGATACTATCTGCTGAGCCGTGTATCTAATCCTCTCCTGTGTGATACTGTCTGCTGAGCTTTGTATCTAATCCTATCCGGTGTTATACTGTCGGCTGAGCCGTGTATCTAATCCTCTCCTGTGTCATACTGTCTGCTGAGCTGTGTATCTAATCCTCTCCTGTATGATACTGTCTGCTGAGCCGTGTGTCTAATCCTCTCCTGTGTGATACTGTCTGCTGAGCCGTGTATCTAATCCTCTCCTGTGTGATACTGTCTGCTGAGCCGTGTATCTAATCCTCTCCTGTGTGATACCGTCTGCTGAGCCGTGTATCTAATCCTCTCCTGTGTGATACTGTCTGCTGAGCTGTGTATCTAATCTTCTCCTGTGTGATACTGTCTGCTGAGCTGTGTATCTAATCCTATCCGGTGTGATACTGTCTGCTGAGCAGTGTATCTAATCTTCTCCTGTGTGATACTGTCTGCTGAGCTGTGTATCTAATCCTCTCCTGTGTGATACTGTCAGCTGAGCTGTGTATCTAATCTTCTCCTGTGTGATACTGTCTGCTGAGCAGTGTATCTAATCTTCTCCTGTGTGATACTGTCTGCTGAGCTGTGTATCTAATCCTCTCCTGTGTGATACTGTCTGCTGAGCTGTGTATCTAATCCTCTCCTGTGTGATACTGTCAGCTGAGCTGTGTATCTAATCTTCTCCTGTGTGATACTGTCTGCTGAGCTGTGTATCTAATCTTCTCCTGTGTGATACTGTCTGCTGAGCTGTGTATCTAATCTTCTCCTGTGTGATACTGTCTGCTGAGCTGTGTATCTAATCCTATCCGGTGTGATACTGTCTGCTGAGCAGTGTATCTAATCTTCTCCTGTGTGATACTGTCTGCTGAGCTGTGTATCTAATCCTCTCCTGTGTGATACTGTCTGTTGAGCCATGTATCTAATACCGCCATGTGCGATACTGTCTGCTGAGCCTTGTATCTATTCCACTCCTGTGTGATACTGTCTGCTGAGCTGTGCATCTAATCCTCTCCTGTGTGATACTGTCTGCTGAGCTGTGTATCTAATATTCTCCTGTGTGATACTGTCTGCTGAGCTGTGTATCTAATCTTCTCCTGTGTGATACTGTCTGCTGAGCTGTGTATCTAATCCTATCCGGTGTGATACTGTCTGCTGAGCAGTGTATCTAATCTTCTCCTGTGTGATACTGTCTGCTGAGCTGTGTATCTAATCTTCTCCTGTGTGATACTGTCTGCTGAGCTGTGTATCTAATCCTCTCCTGTGTGATACTGTCTGCTGAGCTGTGTATCTAATCCACTGTGTGATACTGTCTGCTGAGCCGTGTATCTAATCTTCTCCTGTGTGATACTGTCAGCTGAGCTGTGTATCTAATCCTATCCGGTGTGATACTGTCTGCTGAGCTGTGTATCTAATCCTATCCGGTGTGATACTGTCTGCTGAGCTGTGTATCTAATCCTATCCGGTGTGATACTGTCTGCTGAGCTGTGTATCTAATCCTATCCGGTGTGATACTGTCTGCTGAGCTGTGTATCTAATCCTCTCCTGTGTGATACTGTCTGCTGAGCTGTGTATCTAATCCTCTCCTGTGTGATACTGTCTGCTGAGCAGTGTATCTAATCCACTCCTGTGTGATACTGTCTGCTGAGCCGTGTATCTAATCTTCTCCTGTGTGATACTGTCTGCTGAGCTGTGTATCTAATCCTATCCGGTGTGATACTGTCTGCTGAGCCGTGTATCTAATCCTATGCTGTGATAATCTGCTGAGCAGTGTATCTAATCTTATACTGTGTGATACTGTCTGCTGAGCTGTGTATCTAATCCTCTCCTGTGTGATACTGTCTGCTGAGCAGTGTATCTAATCTTATACTGTGTGGTACTGTCTGCTGAGCTGTGTATCTCATCCCCTCCTGTGTGATACTGTCTGCTGAGCCGTGTATCTAATCCTCTCCTGTGTGATACCGTCTGCTGAGCTATGTATCTAATCCTGTCCTGTGTGATACTGTTTGCTGAGCTGTGTATGTATCTAATCCCCTCCTGTGTGATAATGTCTGCTGAGCTGTGTATTTAATCCTCTCCTGTGTGATAATGTCTGCTGAGCTGTGTATCTAATCCTCTCCTGTGTGATACCGTCTGCTGAGCTGTGTATCTAATCCTACCCTGTGTGATATTGTCTGCTGAGCTATGTATCTAATCCTGTCATGTGTGATACTGTCTGCTGAGCCGTGCATCTAATCCTATCTTGAGTGATACTATCTGCTGAGCCGTGTATCTAATCCTCTCCTGTGTGATACTGTCTGCTGAGCTTTGTATCTAATCCTATCCGGTGTGATACTGTCGGCTGAGCCGTGTATCTAATCCTATCTTGAGTGATACTATCTGCTGAGCCGTGTATCTAATCCTCTCCTGTGTCATACTGTCTGCTGAGCTGTGTATCTAATCCTCTCCTGTATGATACTGTCTGCTGAGCCGTGTGTCTAATCCTCTCCTGTGTGATACTGTCTGCTGAGCCGTGTATCTAATCCTCTCCTGTGTGATACTGTCTGCTGAGCCGTGTATCTAATCTTCTCCTGTGTGATACTGTCTGCTGAGCTGTGTATCTAGTCCTCTCCTGTGTGATACTGTCTGCTGAGCTGTGTATCTAATCTTCTCCTGTGTGATACTGTCTGCTGAGCTGTGTATCTAATCCTATCCGGTGTGATACTGTCTGCTGAGCAGTGTATCTAATCTTCTCCTGTGTGATACTGTCTGCTGAGCTGTGTATCTAATCCTCTCCTGTGTGATACTGTCAGCTGAGCTGTGTATCTAATCTTCTCCTGTGTGATACTGTCTGCTGAGCAGTGTATCTAATCTTCTCCTGTGTGATACTGTCTGCTGAGCTGTGTATCTAATCCTCTCCTGTGTGATACTGTCTGCTGAGCTGTGTATCTAATCCTCTCCTGTGTGATACTGTCAGCTGAGCTGTGTATCTAATCTTCTCCTGTGTGATACTGTCTGCTGAGCTGTGTATCTAATCTTCTCCTGTGTGATACTGTCTGCTGAGCTGTGTATCTAATCTTCTCCTGTGTGATACTGTCTGCTGAGCTGTGTATCTAATCCTATCCGGTGTGATACTGTCTGCTGAGCAGTGTATCTAATCTTCTCCTGTGTGATACTGTCTGCTGAGCTGTGTATCTAATCCTCTCCTGTGTGATACTGTCTGTTGAGCCATGTATCTAATACCGCCATGTGCGATACTGTCTGCTGAGCCTTGTATCTATTCCACTCCTGTGTGATACTGTCTGCTGAGCTGTGCATCTAATCCTCTCCTGTGTGATACTGTCTGCTGAGCTGTGTATCTAATCTTCGCCTGTGTGATACTGTCTGCTGAGCTGTGTATCTAATCTTCTCCTGTGTGATACTGTCTGCTGAGCTGTGTATCTAATCCTATCCGGTGTGATACTGTCTGCTGAGCAGTGTACCTAATCTTCTCCTGTGTGATACTGTCTGCTGAGCTGTGTATCTAATCTTCTCCTGTGTGATACTGTCTGCTGAGCTGTGTATCTAATCCTCTCCTGTGTGATACTGTCTGCTGAGCTGTGTATCTAATCCACTCCTGTGTGATACTGTCTGCTGAGCCGTGTATCTAATCTTCTCCTGTGTGATACTGTCAGCTGAGCTGTGTATCTAATCCTATCCGGTGTGATACTGTCTGCTGAGCTGTGTATCTAATCCTATCCGGTGTGATACTGTCTGCTGAGCTGTGTATCTAATCCTATCCGGTGTGATACTGTCTGCTGAGCTGTGTATCTAATCCTATCCGGTGTGATACTGTCTGCTGAGCTGTGTATCTAATCCTCTCCTGTGTGATACTGTCTGCTGAGCTGTGTATCTAATCCTCTCCTGTGTGATACTGTCTGCTGAGCAGTGTATCTAATCCACTCCTGTGTGATACTGTCTGCTGAGCCGTGTATCTAATCTTCTCCTGTGTGATACTGTCTGCTGAGCTGTGTATCTAATCCTATCCGGTGTGATTCTGTCTGCTGAGCTGTGTATCTAATCCTGTCCTATGTGATACTGTCTGCTGAGCTGTGTATCTAATCCTATCCGGTGTGATACTGTCTGCTGAGCTGTGTATCTAATCCTATCCGGTGTGATGCTGTCTGCTGAGCCGTGTATCTAATCCTATCCGGTGTGATACTGTGTGCTGAGCCGTGTATCTAATCTTCTCCTGTGTGATACTGTCTGCTGAGCTGTGTATCTAATCCTATCCGGTGTGATACTGTCTGCTGAGCTGTGTATCTAATCCTATCCGGTGTGATACTGTCTGCTGAGCTGTGTATCTAATCCTATCCGGTGTGATACTGTCTGCTGAGCTGTGTATCTAATCCTCTCCTGTGTGATACTGTCTGCTGAGCAGTGTATCTAATCCTCTCTCATGTTATGTCTTCATCTTTTAATATTTCTAACGGCACCAGGCAGGGATGCCCGCTTTCCCCTCTCCTTTTTATTCTTACACTAGAACCTTTACTACAAAAGCTCAGAGAGGAGGGGAGGATCGTTGGCATCAAATCAGCTGGTTCTGAACATAAAATCGCAGCATACGCAGACGATCTACTGATCATGACCTCTAACCCGAGAATATCTGTCCCAGTTATCCTGACATTACTCAAGGAATACGGTGCACTATCAAATTTTAAGGTGAATCTTAGCAAATCTCAAGTCTTAAATATAAATATCCCAGAACCACAAAAAACACAAATGGCAATCGGGTCCCCCTTTACCTGGTCCCCCCCATCAATACGTTTCTTGGGAGTTGAGATTTCTCCAAACCTACAAGAACTTTATAAGTTAAACTTCCCACCGCTATTGCAGAAAATCCAGAAACTTACCCCCAACTGGAATATCTCATACATCTCCTGGTTGGGTAGGAAAAATCTCCTTAAATGTATGATATGGCCAAAAATAACTTATCTAGTGCAAGCCCTTCCAATCCACCTACCTAATTATTTTTTCATTGACATACAAAAACTCCTCAGCCGTTTTTTGTGGCACAACCAAAAACCCAGACTTCCCTTACAAATATTATCCCTCCCACACTCTGAAGGAGGTATAGATCTGCCAGATCTAAAGATACTTCAACAAGCCACTCATCTCCAAAGAGTCGTGGATGGATCAGGCTCCCACCACAGAAGCAATGGATTAAAGTAGAAGAAACAATCCTTAAATTCCCCCTTAGACAGCTCATCCTCACGCCCTCAAGTAGTACTAGGTATACATCAATTAAAAACCCTTTCACCGCCACTACTTTTAAAATCTGGTCCAATCCCCATATAAGACAAATATGCTCCCCGTTTCCCTCCCCTCTCCTACAAGTTACAGACCTAGTTCTCTCCTCTCTCCAGCCCATAATGCCACAATACACAACTCAATTCGCAACTTGATAACACCACTCCAAAAAATTACAGATAATGGGGTCATGCCCTGCTTGGCAGAACTCAATCAAATGCTAGATACTATCTCTTTTCACCCCTTTATGTACCAGAAATTTATGTCTAACTTAAAACTAGTCTTTAAAACTCCAAATTATATTAGGGAAATGACTGATTTTGAAAAACTTATAGCTGCAAAAAACCCCTAAAAAAGAACGTTATCAGCTCTACAAAAACAATTATGCCTAGCCAGAACCCCTAAGAAACTGCCATATGTAATGAAGTGGGAACAGGATCTGAATAGGCCTTTCACCCCATCTGAAATTAAAAGATTACTACTAGCACCTAAAGTCTCCTCTAGATGTGTTAGAGTACAAGAGAATGGCTATAAAGTTCTCTCCAGGTGGTATATGACTCCATCAAAACTTCAGAAATGTTACAAAGGACTTGATCCTAACTGCTGGAGATGCTCTTCTGATGTGGGCACTATGCTCCACATGTGGTGGAACTGTACATTGATTAAGCCCTTCTGGACAAAAATAATTCAAACTATTAGGCTGAGTTCACACGATGCGTTTTTCGTGCGTTTCCGCGGCGTTTTTGCAGTTGCGTAAACGCCGCGGAAAAGCATGAAAAACGCATGGTAGAAGGGAAGCAATGTTCCCCAATTGAAATCCGCATGTACTGTGCCCATGATGCGGATTTTTCCTGCGGCCAGCAGGGTATGACGAGAGGTGAGTATTTCAAACACCGTAAAGCACGGGGGGGGGGGGGGGGGTTACACCGGGCCCCCCCAACTCACAGGCCCAATAGCGTTCCAGTGTCCCCAACTGTGAGTGGGGCCCCCCTCTTGCCCGGGGCCCTGGCACTTGCCCTGGTGCAATGGGTGGATATGCCGGCTCTGGCCCTGTAGCTGGTGCAGGATCAGTCTGGGGCAGGGGTCTGTATAGTAAGGTCTGAAGTGTCTCTATCTCAGGTCCGATGTGATTTGAACATTCATACAGATCGAGAGCCGATGATCTCACACTGACAGCACGACCCCAACCTGCTTGAAGGGTCCATCTGCTACAATAAATCTTTCTGATCCTCAGCAGAGCGACCATAGATAACATTCAGGATCTGGCCCTGGACTTGTCAGGAGGTGAGCAGCATCCTGCCACTTCCACACTCTACAAAAAGTATAAATCTCCTGTCCTGACCACTATCCGGAGCTCAGGCTAAGGCCACGGCCCCACTATCAGTATTTGGTCAGTATATTTTCTCAGGAGTGGGAGCCAAAACCAGGTCAGTAACAATCAGAGAAAAGGTATAATAGAAACAAGTCACCAATTCTGCATTTATCACCAACTCCTGGTTTTGTCTCCCACTCCTGTGATAAAATACTGACCGAATACTGACCAAATACTGATAGTGTGGTCGTGGCCTTACAAGAATCAAAGATGTCTGCCCTCTCGTACTGCTCAGCGGCTGAAGCTTCTCTCCGGCAGGCATAAGAACGTGGCCTGTGCCGGCTGTTCTGGGCTGCAGATGTCCAGCTGGCACATGTACACAATGAAAGATACAGGGCCGCCCTGCAGTCTGTAAAGAAGCAGCTGCTTGGCCACCGGCTTGGAGGGCATGTGCCCCTCTGGCCCACCTCGCCCCTGGTCAATATGATACCATCTTTTTCATTAGCTGGTGAGGTTAGAAGAAATTTCACTCCAAGACAGTGGATTTTGTACTTTATTCCAGTATATTTATACATAGAAAACATGGCAATGAAAAACAAGTAGATGCACGTGCATAAAAATGTCCCAACATTAATTAAAAAAACCTTTAAGATACAGATAATACTTGTATACAAAAATATTAACACATTCTCAAATTGTATATAAAGTGCACAAAAGTCAATAGCCCTGACATATAGTGTACACAGGGTCCCCCACATGGTATACACAAAATACAATGTCATCCAGGAAATAACAAAGAATAACAAATACATTTAATCTATTCTGAAATCCCATGTCTATGCAAGATAATAATATGTAAAATTCTACAGTGTCAAAGAAATGAGCTAGAGACTACTACATGGTGATGATGCCTACAAACAAGATAATGCCCAGCGAATGCTGCAAATGATACAAATATTACCAGTCACCCAATTAGAAACATGAGGTCCGGGCAAGTGATTTTCTACAGTTCATTGACCTCTATGATGACATCTAATATTTTCAATCATTTATACAGCGGGGTACATTGGGCCTCATTAATAAATCTGCTCACTAGAAAACTAGTAGCCCATACTAACCAATTAGAGCTCAGCTAAGGTTGTTTTAACTGACCTGGAAAAGTAAAAGCTGTTCTGTGATTGGCTGGGATAAGTAAAAAGGCTGTTTTAATAAATGATTCCCAATGTACCAAGCCCCGCCATAAATGTTATTGATTACAGTAGGGGCCACAATATCCCATGTGTATAGTCATCACATTCATCTTATTGTCAGCGGTTACCTTGGGACATGCTATATTGAAATGTAAGATGATATCAGTGAGGTCCATGAGGCAGAGCAGTGTGTGGTACGTGTGACATTTCCTAATATCGAGCAATCAATACTGTACCTTGGTCTGGAATGCAAAGTCTGCGTGGACAAGGAAGGGGCTCCCAGATGCCAGCTGTAAAACCCGTCGCTCCACCATCACACGCTCATCACCGTCAGCAAGCAGGGCTCTTTTGCAGATGATCTTAACAGCAAAATGTTTGCGGGTAGATGAATCTTCCGCCAGCAGGACCGTTCCATAGCATCCCCGGCCAAGCACTTGATGGAATAATAATCTCCTCTTGATGGTATCAGAGACTGTGCTTTTGGAGCCGGTTGGCCGAACACCGCTGCTTCCTTCAGCTTCTTCAGCCTTCTGCTTTAGATCCATGGGTTTCTGTCCTAATGTAATCCTTCTTCTTTTCTTCTCCTTTTTGTCCCCTGATGAGATGAAGATGGCTCCTCTCTTCTTGGCTCCCATCTTCTGACTTTCTACCTTCTCCTTTTCTTCCACTTCTTCTTTCTTCTGGACTGGTGGTTTTGTCCTGTTGACTGAAGACTTCCTCTCATCATCAGATGTGTCATGGGAAGGTCTTAGTCTCTTCGCTCCTTCTCTCCTCACCACGTTCTCCTCTACTTCTTCTTTCTTCTGGACTGGTGGTTTTGTCCTGTTGACTGAAGACTTCTTCTCATCATCAGATGTGTCATGGGAAGGTCTTCGTGTCTTCACTCTTTCTCTGCTCACCACAATCTCCTCCTCTTTTATATCCATATTATTGCTTTGCTTAGAGTTAGCCGACATCTCCTCCACTGTTGTTGGTCAATTCCAACTGTCACTTCCAACTGTCACTCAGTGCATTTCATATGGAATCATCATGCATGCACCACCACTGGTCATGTGATCAGCATCTGACCAATGATATTTAAGAGATAAATGAACATTAGCTGAGATTAAATATTCAGGTAATATTCAGATATTCTGTGGAACACAAGGTGCCACATTTACTAATAGTAATAGAACTGCACTAAGTCGCCAATTTAATTTACATTGTTACTACAGAGCATCAGATGAATGTAATATAATAAATATTAGCAAGATGTATGATTTCCATCCACTCTACGTATCATAGAAATACAGATGTACTATCTTTTTATATAGAGATGTAGCAGAAGCCATCCTGATTGTTTGCAGCATGCTATGGTGATAGAGAAGCATGCATGACTGTGCCATGCAAATGGTGAGGAGCACCAAAATGGGACATATGATTCAC
Organism: Phyllobates terribilis; assembly: GCF_046119375.1. NCBI lineage: Eukaryota > Metazoa > Chordata > Amphibia > Anura > Dendrobatidae > Phyllobates > Phyllobates terribilis. The sequence goes on along the minus strand of NW_027363003.1, from coordinate 2,359,515 downwards.
GTAGCCAGGGGCGTAATGTCCGCGGTCGCAGTGGCAGTCACTGCGACCGGGCCCAGGGGGGGTTGGGGCTTGTAAACGGCAGCAGAAATTTCAACAGGATGTGTGTATCGCAGGGCACAGTCGCTTCAGGTCCGTGCGTGACAAATCAGGGGCGGGCTGGGGCGGGGGCAGAGCCGGACTGGGGTGTCTGGGGCCCACCAGGGACATTGACTCCAGGGGCCCACCCACCCGGGCCCACCCTTCAGCTATTAGCAAATACCTGTTAGCCGTTATACCCATTATATTGGCGGCTCCTGCCCATCACTGTGCGCTCACCAGAACTGCGATGTACAATTACTGTAGTTTGCATTAAAGGGTTTTTATTGGTGAAAACAAGTTATCAGCGATGCACAGGTTGGGAAGGGGATCACTTATTTATTGGTGGAATCCGCACTGTCAGAAGATTGTGGCACTTTGAGTATTTGGTGAGATTTTTACCTCAGTATTTATAAGACAAAACCAGGAGTGGAGCAATCCGAGGTCATGTTTTATGCATTTCTCACCCACTCCTGGTTTTGTCTTATAAATACAGAGGTGAAAATCTCACCAAATGCCAACTTGCTTTCTCTGGTGAACCTCTGTAACTGCATCTCTGCTGCTGTGTAATAGTCACAGGACAGGGAGGGGTTAAACATCCAAGTATTTAATATCTATTGGAAATAAAGAGGTTTCCCCTTATTGATATCAGATAAAACAAATGACCAACCACAATCCACTCTACCAAGACCAATATTACCAGATAGAAGGCAGAAATACCACCACACCGTGACCAGATCACATATTACCACCACATAGTGCCCAAATAATGCCACATACAAGGCACAAATACCGCCACACCATGACCAAAGCACATAATATCACCACATAGTGATCAAATGCTACCAGATACAAGGTATAAATACTGACACACCATGAGACCACATATTACCACCACATAGTGACTGAATAATACCACATAGAAGGGACAAATATCGTCATGTCATGACCAAAGCACATAATGCCACCACATAGTGACAAATAATGCTAAAATAATAAAAATGTAAAAAAGCTCAGTATATTGGGTCAGTGTACAGGTTATACAGTGATCACCAGTGACATTATGCACAGGAGCTCTGTATATAGTGTACAGGTTATACAGTCATCACCAGTGACATTATACACAGAAGCTCTGTATATAGTGTCAGTGTACAGGTAATGCAATGATCACCATTGATATTATACACAGGAGCTCTGTATATAGTGTCAGTGTACAGGTAATACAGTGATCACCAGTGACATTATGCACAGGAGCTCTGTATATAGTGTCAGTGTGTGTGTATAGGTAATACACATACTCACCAGTGATGTCTCTAGGTGAAATTCTTTATCTGCAGACCGATATATCACATCTTCTATGCGGACTTATCTCTGCAGAAAATAACAGTTAGCTATAACTGATCACTTCCAGAGCACAAGCCACACTTTTCCCAAGATTTCTACACTGCATGAAATGACAAAATGCAACATAGTGCCGCACTACACAGTAAAAATAAAACACAAAATACATTTAGGGACTCCATCTTTAATAAAAAAAAAACATCATGAGAGATCAGAGATTATGGGGCCCAGTCAGGGATCGTACATAGAAATCATGTGGCTCAGTCAGCGGCGTACATAGAGATCATGGGGCCAATCAGGTTAGGGGTGTACATAGAGATCATGGGGCCCCCTCAGCGGCGTACATAGAGATCATGGGGCCCAGTTAGCGGAGTACATAGAGATCATGGAGCCCAGTCAGCGGCATACATAGAGATCATGGGGCCCAGTCAGCGGTGTACATAGAGATCATGGGGCCCAGTCAGCGGCGTACAAAGAGATCATGGGGCCCAGTCAGCGGCGTACATAGAGATCATGGGGCCCAGTCAGCGGCGTACATAGAGATCATGGGGCCCAGTCAGGGATCGTACATAGAGATCATGGGGCCAATCAGGTTAGGGGTGTACATAGAGATCATGGGGCCCAGTCAGCGGCGTACATAGAGATCATGGGGCCCAGTCAGCGGCGTACATAGAGATCATGGGGCCAATCAGGTTAGGGGTGTACATAGAGATCATGGGGCCCCCTCAGCGGCGTACATAGAGATCATGGGGCCCAGTCAGCGGAGTACATAGAGATCATGGAGCCCAGTCAGCGGCATACATAGAGATCATGGGGCCCAGTCAGCGGTGTACATAGAGATCATGGGGCCCAGTCAGCGGCGTACAAAGAGATCATGGGGCCCAGTCAGCGGCGTACATAGAGATCATGGGGCCCAGTCAGCGGCGTACATAGAGATCATGGGGCCCAGTCAGGGATCGTACATAGAGATCATGGGGCCCAGTCAGCGGCGTACATAGAGATCATGGGGCCGAGTCAGCGGCGTACATAGAGATCATGGGGCCCAGTCAAAGTCGTACATAGAGATCATGGGGCCCAGTCAGCGGCGTACATAGAGATCATGGGGCCAATCAGGTTAGGGGTGTACATAGAGAACATGGGGCCTCCTCAGCGGCGTACATAGAGATCATGGGGCCCAGTCAGCGGAGTACATAAAGATCATGGGGCCCAGTCAGCGGCGTACATAGAGAACATGAGGCCCCGTCAGCGGTGTACCTAGAGATCATGAGGCCCCGTCAGCGGTGTACCTAGAGATCATGGGGCCCAGTCAGCGGCGTACATAAAGATCATGGGGCCCAGTCAGCGGCGTACATAGAGATCATGGGGCCCAGTCAGAGGTGTACATAGAGATCATGGGGCCCAGTCAGCGGCGTACATAGAGATCATGGGGCCCAGTCAGAGGTGTACATAGAGATCATGGGGCCCAGTCATCGGCGTACATAGAGATCATGAGGCCCCGTCAGAGGTGTACATAGAGATCATGGGGCCCAGTCAGCGGCGTACATAGAGATCATGGGGCCCAGTCAGCGGCGTACATAGAGATCATGGGGCCCAGTCAGGGATCGTACATAGAGATCATGGGGCCCCATGAGGTGAGGCTCACACCTCCCCAGTATGGTGACCTCAGGGAGGTCTCACAGGACATCACAGGCCTTAGTACGAAGCAATACTAGAAGACTTGTGGAATTGCTTCATACTAAGGCCTGTGATGCCCTGTGGGAGCTCCTGAGGGCACCATACTGGCGAGGTGAGATCCTCACTTGGCAGTAGTAGGAGCAGCATCTCCATAGTGTGGCATTCACATCACACTACATGCTGCACTGTACAGGACTCCCAGCCGGCAGCAGGACAGATGAGGAGGTAACTGTCTGGCACCAGCGCCGGACTGGAGTACCTGGGGCCCACCAGGAAAAAATCAATCTTGGGGCCCACCAGCACCATGCAGTTACCGTATATAGGAATAACATAAGTCCACAAACTCTTTCAAAATGAATCAACTTTATTAACCAATAAATCTCTGCTGCTGTGTAGTAGTCACAACACAGGGAGAGGTTAAACATCCAAGTATTTAATATGTATTGCAAATAAAGAATGTTCCCATTCTTAATATCCGAAAAACAAATGACTGACAACCATCCACTATACCTAGACTAATAATACCATATAGAAGAGAGAAATACCGCCACACCATGACCAGAACACATACCACCACATAGTGATCAAATACTACCAAGTACAAGGTATATATACTGCCACACCATGAGAAGACCACATATTACCACAACATAGTGACTGTCTGAATAATACCACATACAAGGGACAAATACCGCCACGCCATGACCATGGCTCATAATGGCACCAGATAGTGACTGATAATGAAAATGTAAAAAAGCTCTGTATATAGAGTCAGCGTACAGATAATGTAGAGATTATCAGTGACATTATACACAGGAGCTCTGTGTATAGTGTCAGTGTAGAGGTAATACAGTGATCATCAGTGACATTATACACAGGAGCTCTGTATATAGTGTCAGTGTACAGGTAATACAGTGATCACCAGTGACATTACACATAGGAGCTCTGTATATAGTGTCAGTGTACAGGAAATACAGGGATCACCAGTGACATTATGCATAGGAGCTCTGTATATAGTGTCAGTGTACAGGTAATATAGTGATCACCAGTGACATTATGCATAGGAGCTCTGTATATAGTGTCAGTGTACAGGTAATATAGTGATCACCAGTGACATTATGCACAGGAGCTCTGTATATAGTGTGAGTGTACAGGTAATATAGTGATCACCAGTGACATTATACACAGGAGCTCTGTATATAGTGTCAGTGTACAGGTAATATAGTGATCACCAGTGACATTATACACAGGAGCTCTGTGTATGGTGTCAGTGTACAGGTAATACAGGGATCACCAGTGACATTATGCACAGCTTTGTATATAGTGTCAGTGTGTGTGTGTATAGGAAATACAGGGATCACCAGTGACATTATACACAGGAGCTCTGTATATAGTGTCAGTGTACAGGTAATACAGTGATCACCAGTGACATTATACACAGGAGCTCTGTATATAGTGTCAGTGTACAGGTAATACAGTGATCACCAGTGACATTATGCACAGGAGCTCTGTATATAGTGTCAGTGTGTGTGTGTATAGGTAATACACATACTCACCAGTGATGTCTCTAGGTGAAGTTCTTTAACTGCAGACCGATATATCACATCTTCTATACAGGACTTATCTCTGCAGAAAATAACATAGTTAGCTATAACTGATCACTTCCAGAGCACAATCCACACTTTTCCCAAGATTTCTACACTGCATGAAAAGACAAAAAAAGAAACATAGCACTGCACTACACAGTAACAGTGCTCCAGTGTCATTCTGTGCCTGCTCATCTGTCAGCAGACATATTTGTCTGATGGCAAAGATCTAAGAGAGATGAAGACAGAAGACCTATGGATTCCGTTGGGAGTGAGGATTTTTCTTTATTAAAGATGGAGTCCCTAAATGTGTTTTATTTTTAATAATAATAAAAAAAAAAAATTCTGTCTTTTTTTTTTCTGTTTACTAGAAATTGATGGTGGCTATGTCTAATTTGGCGTGAAACCATGAATTTCGGGCTTAGTACCAGCTGATAAGGCAAAGATGGCCTGGTACTAACCCTATTATTACCCAGGGTGCCACTCACCACCAGGGCCGCTGGAAGAGCCGGGTAAAGCACTTGGAAATGGTGCCATGATGAATGCGCCATTTTCAGGGGTGGCTGTGGGCTGCGATTTTCAGCGTGGAGGGCCAAGAACGCTTGGGCCTTACCATGCTGCGAATCCCAGCCCCCAGCTGCCTGGTTTTATCTGGCTAGCGATTAACATATGGCGGGAAAAAAAAAAGTTAAGTTTAAAACAAATATTCGGCTTCTCTGTCTTTTGATCGCCAGCCAAGGTAAAGCCAGGCAGCTGGGGGTGGCAGTACGTAGCTGTCTGCTTTATCTGCGGTGAGAATCAAAAATTCATTTTTAAAATTTTCTTTTCACACTTTTATATGTGACAGACCCAACAGTCAATCGCAGATGCGGTCAAAGAGGATGGGCGTCTGTGATTGGCTGTTTGAGTAATGTACAATCAGCCCATACATTCTAGTATGGTACTATGTATGGGCTGCTTTCAGGTTACTCAAGCAGCCAGTCACAGATGCCCATTCTCTGTGTCAGCGTCTGTGATTGGCTGTTGGGACTGTCACACATATAGAAGTGTGAAAATAAATAAATAATAAAACAAAAATGACATAGCACTCTGCAGAAATTTTGATTCTCAGCGCAGATAGAGGTGGCAGCCCGTAGCTGTCTGCTTTATCTGCCTGGTTTTACCTTGACTGGCGATCAAAAGTCAGGAAAGCCCAATGTTTTTTTTAAATTATTTAAAAAAATAATTTAAAAAAAAAAATGCGTGGGCTCCCGCCATATTTTGATCGGGGGGGCTGGGGGCTGGGATTCTCAGCATGGTAAGGCCCAAGCATTCTGGGCCCCCCACGCTGAAAATGGCAGCCTGCAGCCACCCCTGGAATTGGCGCATTCATCGTAGCGCCATTTCCAGGCACTTTATCCGGCTCTTCCAACGGCCCTGGTGGGGGGTGGCACGCTGGGTAATAATGCAGTTAATACCAGCTTTGTATTATCAGCTGGCACTAAGCCTGAAATTCATGGAGTCACGCCAAACTAGACATGGCCACAATGAATCTCTAGTAAACAGAAAAAAACACAACACAGAATTTTTTTTTTAATAAAAATAAAACACAAAACACATGTAGGGACTCCATCTTTAATTAAAAACAAAACCCTTGCTCTGACGTAATCCACGGATCTTCTGTCTCCAGCTCTGCTACATCTTTGCCATCAGACAAATATGCCTGCTGACAGATGAGCAGGCACAGAATAACACTAGAGCACAGTTGTCAGAGAAGTGCTCAGCTGGCCTCCAGCCGCCGACCATGTTTTCCTGTGCGTTGCAAATAATGCATACTTTCAAACACATGCCTATTTTTGCTATGCAAGTCTACGGTACATTGCGTCTGCGCTGATTTACAACGGATCCGTTGTAACGCACAGCATAAACGCAATGATAACCCAGCCTAACAGCAGCGAGAAGGGGAGACGGAGCCCTGGAGACCGCCTAGTCAGTCTACTGCTGGTACTATCATGCCCATTGCCCAGTATGTACTGCCAGCCTCTGTGGTATTAGCATTCAAGCTCACATGGCATGTCCTGCCAGCCAGCCACTGGTGTTAGTACTAGCATGATAGTACCACACCACCAGTGGCTGGGTAATGGGCATGCATGATGGTACCAACAGTGGCTGGCAGGACATGCTGGGCATGATTCATGCCTAGTATGTCCTGCCAGCCTCCTTGGTACTATCAGGCCCACCCACTATGTCCTGCCAGCCCCTGGTGATAGTACATGCTGCTGGGCATAGTACCAGTAACCAGAGGCTGGCAGCAGGACATGCTGGGCAATGGGCATGATGATAATCATGCCCATTGCCCAGTAGTATTTACTGCCAGCCTCGGCCAGGGGTCCTCCCAGTCCCCCCTCCCCCCTATCCCTTCCTCCCTCCCCTCCCCGTTTCATACTCACGCGTGGAGATGAGCTGCAGCCGCTGCCTGGAGCGACGCAGGGTCCGTACTCCACAGCGCGCACAGGAAGCAGTCCCAGGGCGATGACGTCATCACCCTGAGACTGACCTCCTGCGCACGCGCCGGCAGTGTCGCGCTGCGCAGAGGAGGCAGAGGGCCCATCACTAATCATATCGGCAGTGCTGCGAACCGGGGGGGGGCCTCTGTTCTCTGTACAGGGCCCAGGAGGTGTAGAGGGGCGGGGCTTGTGGAGTGGCCATCGGGACCCGGGGGTTTTCCCGATCCTCCGGTGGGCCAGTCCCCCCTGCAGAGGGCCATATGTATACATGCAGGTCGGCCACATCCCAGTGGTGCAGACACATCCACACTGCACCCTGTATAATTGTGCACTGCCGTCTGCTGCAGTGGTAGGAGCCGCCTGAATGCATCTTCTTCCTGCCGGAGAGGAGCTTGTGGGCCTGTGCGGTGAGGAGGTGGACGCTGCGCACCTCCTGAGAAGTATATGGCACTCCATGTATCTGTGCACATAGTATACCACTCTAGTATATAGCAGAAAGGAGACATCGACCAGAAGAGTCCAGGCATGTGGGTGATGCACATAATTATTATATTGATAACCAGGTGGAAGAGGAGGAAATGCAAAAAAAGGGGGGAATTAAAAACTATACGCAAAGGGGACGTCGAGACAGGAATTACAATTAACACCAGTGGGAATGGATCATGATTAGAACAGCAAAGGGATAATACAGAGAATCAAGCCACAAATTAATCCAGTATATAAAAATATATATACATATCATTAGTTAGATATATCTGTACATATGATTGTTTAATTATCATAAACTTTACATAAAGTGCAAGTGCCTCCAAAGAATAAATCTACATAAATTATATATCTCATATGTGAACAAATACAGGTGTTTCTCACTAAATTAGAATATAATCAAACAGTTATTGTTTATTTCTGTTAATGCTGATGATTATGGCTATACGAGTTTCACTTTTTTGTATTGAAGAACTGAAATAAATTAACTTTTTGATGATATTCTAATTTAGTGAGATGCACCTGTGTATGTATATATACAAGGGCTGGTCCCTTATTATTTGGATGTCGGTGTGAATCCTGTAGAGAGTAGTGCACTGACTTGGGCAGGGCCGGCGTCAGCACCCAGCGCACCCGGGCAAATGCCGGGGCCCTGAGCAGGCAGAGGGGCCCACTGGCGGTCGCGCACCCCGCTGGGCTATGGGCGGAGGAGAGCGGTGTCAGCGCCCGCCCTTCTCCGCCGCTTGCTCAGGGCCCCGGCAGCCCGATACTTACCTCTCCCCGTGCCTCCGCAGATCAGCTGTCTTCCTGCTCTGCGCTCCCTGTGACGTCTCAGGTCAGAGGGCGCGGTGACGTCTTTACACCGCGCCCTCCCCTGAGCCGTCACAGGGAGCGCTGAGCGGGAAGACGCCGACAACGCTGGAGTTCGGAGCCGAGCGGCGGGCAGCAGGCAGCGGGCAGCAGGTAGCAGGTGAGGAGAAAGGAGGTGAGTATTTGATTTTTTTTTTTTTTTTTTTAATGTATGGAGGCATGGGGCATTATAAAGAGGGGAGGGGGGGCATCCTGCATGGAGCATTATAAAGAGGAGGGGTGACAGCCTGCATGGGGCATTATAAGGTGGGGAACAGCCTGCATGGGGCATTATAAAGAGGGGGGGATTCCTGCTTGGGGCATTATAATGAGGAGGGGTGACAGCCTGCATGGGGCATTATAAGGTGGGGACCAGCCTGCATGGGACATTATAAGGTGGGGAACAGCCTGCACGGGGCATTATAAAGAGAGGGGGGGACATCCTGCATGGGGCATTATAAAGAGGAGGGGTGACAGCCTGCATGGGGCAGTATAAAGAGGAGGGGTGACAGCCTGCATGGAGCATTATAAAGAGGAGGGGTGACAGCCTGCATGGGGCATTATAAAGAGGGGGGGCAGCCTGTATGGGGCATTATGTGGGGGGTAACAGCCTGCATGGAGCATTAAAAGGGGGGGGCCTGTATGGGGCATTATGTGGGGGGGAACAGCCTGCATGGAGCATTATAAAGAGGGGAGGGGGGGCATCCTCCATGGAGCATTATAAAGAGGAGGGGTGACATCCTGCATGGGGCATTATAAAGAGGAGGGGTGACAGCCTGCATGGGGCAGTATAAAGAGGAGGGGTGACAGCCTGCATGGGGCATTATAAAGAGGAGGGGTGACAGCCTGCATGGGGCAGTATAAAGAGGAGGGGTGACAGCCTGCATGGGGCATTATAAGGTGGGGAACAGCCTGCATGGGGCATTATAAAGAGGGGGGGATTCCTGCTTGGGGCATTATAATGAGGAGGGGTGACAGCCTGCATGGGGCATTATAAGGTGGGGACCAGCCTGCATGGGGCATTATAAGGTGGGGAACAGCCTGCACGGGGCATTATAAAGAGAGGGGGGGACATCCTGCATGGGGCATTATAAAGAGGAGGGGTGACAGCCTGCATGGGGCAGTATAAAGAGGAGGGGTGACAGCCTGCATGGAGCATTATAAAGAGGAGGGGTGACAGCCTGCATGGGGCTTTATAAAGAGGGGGGGCAGCCTGTATGGGGCATTATGTGGGGGGTAACAGCCTGCATGGAGCAGTAAAAGGGGGGGGCCTGTATGGGGCATTATGTGGGGGGGGACAGCCTGCATGGAGCATTATAAGGGGGGGGGGCAGCCTGTATGGGGCATTATGTGGGGGGTAACAGCCTGCATGGAGCATTAAAAGGGGGGGCCTGTATGGGGCATTATGTGGGGGGGGACAGCCTGCATGGAGCATTATAAGGGGGGGGCAGCCTGTATGGGGCATTATGTGGGGGGTAACAGCCTGCATGGAGCATTAAAAGGGAGGGGCCTGTATGGGGCATTATGTGGGGGGTAACAGCCTGCATGGAGCATTATAAGGGGGGGACAGCCTGTATGGGGCATTATGTGGGGGGTAACAGCCTGCATGGAGCATTATAAGGGGGGGACAGCCTGTATGGGGCATTATGTGGGGGGTAACAGCCTGCATGCAGCATTATATGGGGACCGGTATCCTGTATGGAGCGTTATATGGGGGCCACTATCCTGTATGGAGCGTTATATGGGGGCCAGTATTCTGTATGGAGCCTTATATGGGGGCCAGTATTCCGTATGGAGCCTTATATGGAAGCCAGTATTCCGTATGGAGCCTTATATGGGGGCCAGTATTCCGTATGGAGCCTTATATGGGGGCCAGTATTCCGTATGGAGCCTTATATGGGGGCCAGTATTCCTTATGGAGCCTTATATGGGGGCCAGTATTCCATATGGAGCCTTATATAGGGGCCAGTATTCCATATGGGGCCTTATATGGGGGCCAGTATTCCGTATGGAGCCTTATATGGGGGCCAGTATTCCGTATGGAGCCTTATATGGGGGCCAGTATTCTGCATGGAGCCTTATATGGGGGTCAGTATTCCGCATGGAGCCTTATATGGGGGTCAGTATTCCGCATGGAGCCTTATATGGGGGTCAGTATTCCGCATGGAGCCTTATATGGGGGTCAGTATTCCGCATGGAGCCTTATATGGGGGTCAGTATTCCGTATGGGGCCTTATATGGGGGCCAGTATTCCGTATGGGGCCTTATATGGGGGCCAGTATTCCGTATGGGGTCTTATATGGGGGCCAGTATTCCGTATGGGGTCTTATATGGGGGCCAGTATTCCGTATGGGGTCTTATATGGGGGCCAGTATTCCGTATGGGGTCTTATATGGGGGCCAGTATTCCGTATGGGGCCTTATATGGGGGCCAGTATTCCGTATGGGGTCTTATATGGGGGCCAGTATTCCGTATGGGGCCTTATATGGGGGCCAGTATTCCGTATGGGGCCTTATATGGGGGCCAGTATTCCGTATGGGGCCTTATATGGGGGCAAGTATTCCGTATGGGGCCTTATATGGGGGCCAGTATTCCGTATGAAGCGTTATATGGGGACCAGTATTCCGTATGGAGCCTTATATGGTGGCCACTATTCTGTGTGGAGCGATTCACCGGTTTCTGAGCTATTGTGGAATTTACAATAGATATCACTCATGAAGTGAAATCTTTGCATTGTACTATATATATATATTTCTCCGCCGTATCTCTGCATCATGAATCGTGGTATGTGTTAAAGGGGCCCACTGAGACTCTTTCGCCCGGGGCCCAGAAAAACCTGGAGCCGGCCCTGGACTTGGGCATATGTGCTGTTGACAGATATATATTTGTATCCACTTTAAGCGTTTTTAAAAAAGGTGACCACATGTGCATTGTACTCACGCTATAGCAGATGCAGATCCCACTCCTGATTGGCGTCCACCCGATGTATGTTTCGGCTTCTTGTCTTCGTCAGGGGGTGGCATCATTCGGAAAGAGCTAAAAGTTAAACGGCCAACTATAGCCAATCAGGATGGAGGTATGTCTCCACCAACCAATGGGTGCTGAGGAGGCGCGGCGCGATACACAACGCGCACCAACGCTACGAGGAAACTATGTGACCTGTGATGCTGCGAGCACGTGATGGAGACACTTGATCGGGGGTCACGGGGCACATATAGATACAGTCGGGGAGGATGATGTGGAGACGTTCATGTGTATTGCCTCTTCAGCAGACATCTAATCTACTGATTGAGTGTGGATATATCGGATAAAGTGGAAAATCTTCTTAATTTATAATGATGGATAACGAGTATAGGTTATATATTACAGCAATACACAGGAATAGGGGGTAGTGAGTAGGGGGTAGTGAGCATAGGCGGATTATAATGAGGACGATCTGGGCTACCGCCCGGGGCCCCGAACCTCCAGGGGGCCCGGGGCTCCGGGGTGTCTATGGTCAGATTGTCCTCATTATATGTGCGGCGCCACGGCACATACCGGCAGGCAGTGGGGGGGGGGGGCAGGATCGCTCCCCCAGCAGCGGCACACAGCCGCTGCTTCTTCGGCCGGGCCAGCACTGCAGCAGTTAACTTCCCTGTGCTGGCCCGGCCGCGTCTCTGCTAGGAGACACGGCCCTGTGCGCGGCCGTGTCTCCTAGCTGTGACGTCACGCAGTGTGCACCCGGCCTGCAGTGCTGCACCGGAAAAGACCTGGAGCCGAGTCGGGGGATGGTGAGTGTGTGTGTGTGTATGTATGTGTGTGTGTGTGCAAGCAGATGTCATTGTGTGATGTCTGTTTATATGTATTTTTGTGCTTCAAATGTGTTTATGCGTGTATGTATATGTCTGTATATGTTTGTGTATGCGTGACTGCGTGCGGCTTCCTGCTGAGTATATATGGCGCCGTGCGGCCTCCTGCTGTCTCTGGGGGGGCGCCGTGCGGCCTCCCGCTGTGTATAGATGGCGCCGTGCGGCCTCCTGCTGTCTCGGGGGGGGGCACCGTGCGGCCTCCCGCTGTGTATAGATGGCGCCGTGCGGCCTACTGCTGTCTCTGGGGGGGGGCGCGCCGTGCAGCCTCCCGCTGTGTATATATGGCGCCGTCCAGCCTCCCGCTGTGTATAGATGGCGCCGTGCGGCCTCCCGCTGTGTATAGATGGCATTGTGCGGCCCCCTGTGTATAGATGGCATCGTGCGGCCTTCCGCTGTTTATAGGTGGCGCCGTGGGGCCTCCCGCTGTGTATAGGTGGCACCGCCCGCTGTGCATAGGTGGCGCCGTGCGGCCTCCCGCTGTGTATAGGTGGCGCCTCCCGCTGTGTATAGGTGGCGCCGTGCGGCCTCCCGCTGTGTATAAGTTGCGCCGTGCTGCCTCCCGCTGTGTATAGGTGGCGCCGTGCGGCCTCCCGCTGTGTATAGGTGGCGCCGTGCGGCCTCCCGCTGTGTATAGGTGGCGCCGTGCGGCCTCCCGCTGTGTATAGGTGACGCCGTACGGCCTCCTGCTGAGTATAGATGGCGCCGTGCGGCCTCCTGCTGTCTTTGGGGTCGGGGGCGCCGTGCGGCCTCCTGCTGAGTATAGATGGCGCCGTGCGGCCTCCTGCTGTCTCTGTGGGAAGGGCGCTGTGCGGCCTCCCGCTGTGTATAGATTGCGCCGTGCGGCCTCCTGCTCTCTCTGGGGGTAGCGCTGTGGGCCTCCCACTGTGTTTAGGTGGCGCCGTGTGGCCTCCCGCTGTGTATAGATGGCGCCGTGCAGCCTCCCGCTGTGTATAGATGGCGCCGTGCGGCCTCCCGCTGTGTATAGATGGCTACGTGCGGCCTCCCGCTGTGTATAGATGGCTACGTGCGGCCTCCCGCTGTGTATAGATGGCTACGTGCGGCCTCCCGCTGTGTATAGATGGCTACGTGCGGCCTCCCGCTGTGTATAGATGGCTACGTGCGGCCTCCTGCTGTGTATAGATGGCTACGTGCGGCCTCCAGCTGTGTATAGATGGCTACGTGCGGCCTCCCGCTGTGTATAGATGGCTACGTGCGGCCTCCCGCTGTGTATAGATGGCTACGTGCGGCCTCCTGCTGTGTATAGATGGCTACGTGCGGCCTCCTGCTGTGTATAGATGGCTACGTGCGGCCTCCTGCTGTGTATAGATGGCTACGTGCAGCCTCCTGCTGTGTATAGATGGTTACGTGTGCTCAATATTGAGTCATACAATTAATGTAAGGCTATGTGCCCACGATGCAGAAATGCTCCGGATTTTTTTTGACCGTTTCCGCATCTACCTGGCAGAAAAAACGCATGCGGATTGTACATGCTTTTTTCCTGCCTGGGACTTGCTGACGTGAAGCGTTCTTCACTTGCATTTCCGCATGCGGGTTGACAAGCGCTTTCCAAGCGATTTTAGCATCACTTGGAAAGTGCTTGACAACTTGGTCACACTATATAAATACATGCAACCGGCATGGATTTATATAGTGTGACCATAAAAGAATGATAAAAAATAAATATATAATTACATTCTGATGGCCTGCCGACGTCAGCGGTCGCGTGACCCGTCACATGACTAAATGACGTCACGGCAGGTCCTTTTCAGACCATCTCGAGCTGCTGGCAAGCCAGGACGCATCGGATAAAGACACCGGGGGCCATCAGAAGGTAAATATAATATTTATTTTTTATTTTATTCTTTTTTTACAGGTTCTATGGTACCCGGGTCCGGAGGACAGTCTCCTCTTCTCCAAACCCGGGTACCATCCGCACATTGAAGCGCATGGATTCTGCATGTACAGATGCAGTGATGCGGATTCCATGTGTTCTAATGCAAGTCAATGGCGGCGAAAGCGCCGTGCTTCCGCAAAATAATTGGTAGTGCAGCAGATTTTTCCGCAATGATAATCCGCAGCGGAAATTTACACAGCATGTGCACAGCACATGCGGATTATCATTGGGGAACATGGCAGACCTTCTACCAAGCGTTTTTAAGCGTTTCTGCAGCGGAATTGCCACCGCGGAAACGCTTAAAAAACGCATAGTGGGCACACAGCCTAAAAAAAATTATTATAATTAATATTGTGTTCTCCCCGCCTCAGTCCTCACAGCACAACGCAGAACACGAGCTCCTCATCACCATCCTCCTGTCCCGGCACAATGTGCGCACTGCTGCAGCTGCAGGTGGAATAGTGTCCACTGGACTGAGAAGGCCCCGCCCCTTCTGGTGACATCATGATTCCATGAAATCACTCCTCCCCCTCAAGAAATCAACTCCAATCTAGACGCTCCGCTGTTGCTGAGGCGTGGTGACGCTGTAGCTGGGTGATTGCAGGCAGAGTAGTGGTGTTTGGCGTCTGTACTACAGGTAAGAAGATGGGAATGTGCCAAGGTGATTACTACATACAGGACAATAAGTAGCTAGCTGTAGGTGTGCAGAATCCCACTCCCAATATTGTCAGGGTCTCGCACCCCCTCGTGTCGTGGGCTGTCAGGCTCCCGCACCCCTTCATGTCGTGGGCTGTCAGGCTCCCGCATCCCCTCGTGTCGTGGGCTGCCAGGCTCCCACACCCCCTCGTGTCGTAGGCTGCCAGGCTCCCGCATCCCCTCGTGTCGTGGGCTGTCAGGCTCCCGCACCCCTTCGTGTCGTGGGCTGCCAGGCTCCCGCACCCACTCGTGTCGTGGGCTGTCAGGCTCCCGCACCCCCTCGTGTCGAGGGCCGTCAGGCTCCCGCACCCCCTCGTGTCGTGGGCTGCCAGGCTCCCGCACCCCCTCATGTCGTGGGCTGCCAGGCTCCCGCACCCCCTCGTGTCGTGGGCTGCCATGCTCCTGCACCCCCTCGTGTCGTGGGCTGCCAGGCTCCCGCACCCCCTCGCGTCGAGGGCTGTCAGGCTCCCGCCCCCCGTCTTGTCGTGGGCTGCCAGGCTCCCGCACCCCCTCGTGTCGTGGGCTGCCAGGCTCCCGCACCCCCTCGCGTCGAGGGCTGTCAGGCTCCCGCCCCCCGTCTTGTCGTGGGCTGCCAGGCTCCCGCACCCCCTCGTGTCGTGGGCTGTCGGGCTCCCGCACCCCCTCATGTCGTCGGCTGTCAGGCTCCCGCACCCCCTCGTGCCGTGGGCTATCGGGCTCCCGCACCCCCTCGTGTCGTGGGCTGTCAGGCTCCCGCACCCCCTCGTGTCGTGGGCTGCCATGCTCCCGCACCCCCTCGTGTCGTGGGCTGCCAGGCTCCCGCACCCCCTCGCGTCGAGGGCTGTCAGGCTCCCGCCCCCGTCTTGTCGTGGGCTGTCAGGCTCCCGCACCCCCTCGTGTCGTGGGCTGCCAGGCTCCCGCACCCCCTCGTGTCGTGGGCTGTCGGGCTCCCGCACCCCCTCATGTCGTCGGCTGTCAGGCTCCCGCACCCCCTCGTGCCGTGGGCTATCGGGCTCCCGCACCCCCTCGTGTCGTGGGCTGTCAGGCTCCCACACCCCCTCGTGTCGTGGGCTGCCATGCTCCCGCACCCCCTCGTGTCGTGGGCTGCCAGGCTCCCGCACCCCCTCGCGTCGAGGGCTGTCAGGCTCCCGCCCCCCGTCTTGTCGTGGGCTGTCAGGCTCCCGCACCCCCTCGTATCGTGGGCTGCCAGGCTCCCGCACCCCCTCGTGTCGTGGGCTGTCGGGCTCCCGCACCCCCTCATGTCGTCGGCTGTCAGGCTCCCGCACCCCCTCGTGCCGTGGGCTATCGGGCTCCCGCACCCCCTCGTGTCGTGGGCTGCCAGGCTCCCACACCCCCTCGTGTCGTGGGCTGCCAGGCTCCCGCATCCCCTCGTGTCGTGGGCTGTCAGGCTCCCGCACCCCCTCGTGTCGTGGGCTGCCAGGCTCCCGCACCCCCTCGTGTCGTGGGCTGTCAGGCTCCCGCACCCCCTCGTGTCGAGGGCCGTCAGGCTCCCGCACCCCCTCGTGTCGTGGGCTGCCAGGCTCCCGCACCCCCTCGTGTCGTGGGCTGCCAGGCTCCCGCACCCCCTCGTGTCGTGGGCTGCCATGCTCCTGCACCCCCTCGTGTCGTGGGCTGCCAGGCTCCCGCTCCCCCTCGCGTCGAGGGCTGTCAGGCTCCCGCCCCCCGTCTTGTCGTGGGCTGCCAGGCTCCCGCACCCCCTCGTGTCGTGGGCTGTCGGGCTCCCGCACCCCCTCATGTCGTCGGCTGTCAGGCTCCCGCACCCCCTCGTGCCGTGGGCTATCGGGCTCCCGCACCCCCTCGTGTCGTGGGCTGTCAGGCTCCCGCACCCCCTCGTGTCGTGGGCTGCCATGCTCCCGCACCCCCTCGTGTCGTGGGCTGCCAGGCTCCCGCACCCCCTCGCGTCGAGGGCTGTCAGGCTCCCGCCCCCCGTCTTGTCGTGGGCTGTCAGGCTCCCGCACCTCCTCGTGTCGTGGGCTGTCAGGCTCCCGCACCCCCTCGTGTCGTGGGCTGTCAGGCTCCCGCACCCCCTCGTGTCGTGGGCTGTCAGGCTCCCGCACCCCCTCTTGTCGTGGGCTGCCAGGCTCCCGCACCCCCTCTTGTCGTGGGCTGCCAGGCTCCCGCACCCCCTCTTGTCGTGGGCTGCCAGGCTCCCGCACCCCCTCTTGTCGTGGGCTGCCGGGCTCCCGCACCCCCTCGTGCCGTGGGCTGTCTGGCTCCCGCACTCTCCCCTTGTCGTCTGTGGAGAAAATTAATACATATTTTCATTTTTCAGGTTTTCTCTTATAAAACAAGATTCATGAGCTTCTGTCTTTGACCGAAAAAATGGCGTCTGACAAGTCGCTGCTGTCTGCAGAAATGAACACAAACATGGAGGAAGCGCTGTATGAACAGATGCTGATGAAGGTACGAAAGATGAATTGGAGAGGCCAGCAATCACCGGGTGAATGTCTCCTCCGTCAGCCGCCGGGGGCGCGGCAGTCTCCAACATTTACCTAATGTGTATTGTTGGCTTTAGACCCCTCACAGTTGTACTATTTTGGTGCAGGAAAAATCAGTTTGCAGAACCATCCTGTTCATGTTACTCACTGATTCTCACTTGTTGCCTCATTTCAGGCCAAACAGGAGATGCAGAGCAGAATACCGAACTTACCAGAAAGCAGACAGATCAGACCCCAGCCGGGTGAGATGGGCGTCCTCTGATTATTATCCAGATTACTTTGTGCATATTATGTGACAGATACCACAGTGGGGCAGTGGGGTCTTATTGACTGCAACGGTCACATGATGCAACCAACGTGGGGGGTCACATAATTTCTTATGCAGTTGATTACATGTAAATGCTGCTTGGCTTTTGCCGATTTTATTGTGTTTTTGTTCACTTTTTGTTTTTATTTCTGTGTTAGGTTTCTGCATTAAAACTCGCACATCCAAAAATACCAAAATCTTTATTAACATCTGCAAGTCGAACCAGATCCCAGCGGCCCTGGACCTGACGGAGCAGGAGTTAGTCAGCATCCTGGAATCTGATGATCCCTCCGGCTATCGAGTCCCCATGAGCCTTGGAGAGCTCCACGTTGAAGTTGATAATAGTACGTTTTTTTTTAATACAGCGCTTCTCTTTTTAAAGGGATAGTCCAGAGATATCCTTAAAGGGGTTAAAATAGCAAGTATTACAACTTACTAATCCTCAATGGTCAAAGGTGCCATCTCCACAGGTTCTGGTAGGTCCACTTCCAGTCTGCGGAATATAGTTTGACATCTTGTTGTTGACTTTTGAACTTTTTTGGTTTAGATTTGGGACTTAGAGGGATTGTCCACTACTTGGATTCCCCTTTAAGAACTTATACCACTTATTCATAGCAGCCCTACTAAGGTCAATGGATTGAGTCGGCACCGCAAAGGATCTAAGTCCTGGTGCACTTTGTCCTACAGGTAGAGGCGGCTGCTCGGCGTACGACATAGTGATTAATGGCACCTTCTTTGAGAAAATTACGGTAACTGCAATTGCTTATTCCGACATACGAGCTGTCTGCTCTCCTTTGTGTCAGCTCCTTACTTTGTATTTTTTTTATTAGAATAATGAGCTTTTCAGGGAATTTTTTATCACCGTGGCCATGGAGGGACTAGAGAACAAGTACGAAATGGAGCTGTCAGGAGGTAACGACCGCATCACTGATCTTTTCCTTGATTTTTCCATCGACCACACAAGGACTTGTTCTTTCGTGGAGCAAGTTTACCATATAATATATTGAACATTTTTATGTACCAACCTGTTGTATGGCACCGTATCAAATGCCTTTGAAAAGTCCAGATAGACAACATCCACTAAGTTTCCCTGGTCCAACCTGAACTTACCTCCCCATAGAATCTTTTCAGATTAGTTTGCAGGACAGATCCCTCATAATCATGTTTAGGTTATTCTTATTGAGGTGCTCCAGGTTAGTATCTCTTAGAAAACCCTCAAAGTTGTTGCCCACAGTACAAGTTAAACTTACCGACCTATAAATTCCAGGCTCAGATGTTATCCCCTTCTTGAATATTGGTACCACATTTGCTATGTGGGTGTAACCCTGGTGGATATGGACCCACTGCCCCACGGGAGGGTTGTGACTAGGTGTCTACTGGGTCTCCACTAGAACCTCTGGTGGTGAGGATAGACTGGGCCGCCGGTAGACACCAGGTACCACTTCAGTGCAGTTCCCGGGACTGCAGCAGCATTCCGGAGGTACCAGGGTACCAGACTCAGGAGAGCGAAGACAAGGACTAGGTCAGACAGTCTGAGATCAGGGCAGGAAGCACAGGTTCAGGATAGAGAAAAATGGCAAGGGGGACAGGGGTTTTTGATACCAGAAAACTCCTTTAACGCTTGCAACCTCTGTTGCTTGACTGCTACTCAAACAGTCAAATCAGTCAGTAAGAATTTAGGGAACTTCCATGGCGATATTTTGCATCAGTATTTGTTTGCAGACGCCAGGAGTGGATCCAAAACAGAAAAGGTGAAAGTGTTTCAGTTACTATTTTTCACTGTGTTTGTTCCCCTCTGGTTTTCAGCTTACAAATACTGATGTAAATTAGTGCCCAAAATACTCACTGTGTGAATGAGGCGAGGAAGCTGCTTGTAGTACTGTAATAGAAGTCCTTATTCTGAGGATGAGTTCTGTAATTCTTGTCTTCTCTGCTCCATCAAACTCCCCAGAGCAGGGGCAACCCCTGGAGCAAAACTTCTGGCGGCAGATGTCCAGACGTATGACTCAGTGATGTGTGATGGACCCCGACTCCCAAACAAAATGAATCAGACACATACAAAATAAATACACAAATCATTGCAATTAGGTGTCAAACGTTCTCAACTTTATTTAAATTTACATGACACCGAAAATGGCACAACCCTCGACTCACGAAGAGTCACCCTCCAGCGCTCAGGAGAGGAAAACCCCCTGTGGAGGAAACCTCTAGGGAACCATGGCTGGAGGGCTGCCCTTCCCTTGGGCTTAGAGAGTTAGTGCCGATATATGACGGAGTTTTAGAATTTCTACATATTTACAGAGAACGACATAACAAATATAGACTATTAATGTGATAAACTGGATGTGGGAGAGATCTGGCTGCGATATCTGTCACCACATTTATTGCTGGAACGAATTTAGTTGATCTGATTTCCCAGGTGGATCTACCACTTCTCCCTTACAGATCCAGCTCCGTCTCTCAAGATGTTGGGTACTTGGTTACAGGGGTTGCTCATTATGGATAACCCCTAATAGGATGAGTATCCCCTCCCCCTCCCAATTTATCACCCATTAAAGTCAAGGATCCATCCATGAACTCCCAAAGAAGAGCAGCTCTTTGTACATAGTAACAGAAGGGGATCCTGTTTTGGGGACCCCCCCTCTGTTACCTTCCCTTCCCCCCGGGGTGTCTAAGAAGACAACCCCTTTCCCTGCTAGAACCTCCAAATTACACCAACATTGGCACATTACGTGGGGTGGTCAAGCTCAAGGTCCTCAGGCGCATCATCAGTAATGGCGCTGATCATGGCAGCGCGGCATTCTTTTATGGAATCTTCTTTATGACACTTGTTTATGCCCTCACAATAGTTGTCATGGTTACTACAAGGGCTATTACTGATGCAGGGTCCAAGTATTAACCCTTTCATCATTGGTAATTCACTTTCATTATGGAGGCAAATAACTGCACTTGTTACCAAGCAGGAGTCTTATCATTACGGCTTCCCTTAGGCACCATAAGAAATAAAGATTATAGAACATACGTACAAGTGTTTCAGGAGTGTTTTGCACTTTTTAGATCCATAGATTGGGCTTATAACTAGCACTTTACAAAGCAGAAAATTAAGAGGAAATTACTTGTAAAATAATATTATAGGGAATTGCATTTCAAGCATTTTCCTAATGTGCATTCTGCATACTTGCATAGTTACATAGGTTGAAAAAGTTTGAACTTTAATGTCCTTGGTCTATCTCCAAAGTTATACATTTTCTATTACTAGATTATTTATAACCCACAATGTCATGTTTTGTTAAAAAAGTATCCAGCCCTTCTATAAATGCTGTTATGCTATCTGCCATTACTATATCTTGTGGTTG
The DNA here is from genome assembly GCF_046119375.1 of Phyllobates terribilis. Taxonomy (NCBI): domain Eukaryota; kingdom Metazoa; phylum Chordata; class Amphibia; order Anura; family Dendrobatidae; genus Phyllobates; species Phyllobates terribilis. Next base: position 2,338,479 of record NW_027363003.1, on the reverse strand, counting down.
GCATTCCACAGTCTGACTGCTCTAACTGTAAAGAATCCTTTCCTATTAAGTTGCCAGAATCACTTCACCTCCGCTTGTTATAAATGTTCCTGGTGCTTTGTAAGGTCCTGGAAAGTGATAAGTCATGTGCCAGTACTATGCATTGACCACATATGTATTTATACATATAAATGTATATTTATGAAGGAGATGATAATTACCCTTCATAGAGGTGTTACGATCATTCATAAATTGCTTTCATAGGTTTGATCTCCAGGATTAGGAGAGATTTGGGGTGTAAACGTAATAAACAATGAGTAAAACATCAAAGCAAACGAAAAAGGGTTTGTGACCCAAACTGGTAGGTGAGACCGGCTAGCCCCATATTATATCACAACCAGGTTTCGCCTGAGGAGGGCAGCACTAATGAGTCCTCAGGAGCGCATAACCCTGAAATATGCAGCGATTCTACACTATCCATTATAAAAGGGTTTAATATGCTACTTACTACCATGTTTTAATTAAGATACAAGGCATACTTGTAAGGAGAGATGAAAAAGGTGATGGGGGACAACATGTAAATATACTGAGGAACTCTATACACTAGTGGCCAAAATTGAGGCAACACCCCCAAGATTTATGAATTTTTAGCATTTTGCCAATACAAATACAAATTTCATGAATGTTTTTGATTTCACAGTAAAGTTTTTAAGTAGAAATAAAATCTCATATAGAAACCAAATATTAGCAGGAAATTTGTTCATTTGTCAACAAATTGGAGACTATTGTCACTCAGATGACTGTGGGAGAAAAGCCATTGATTTGTCCTGTTTTCATATCTAACACTAAATGTTAATACTCAGTTGGACAGCCCTCGGCCTTGATGACTGCCTGGCATCTACTTGGCATGCTATCTACCAGTTTGTGTAAATCAGATGGTGTGATGATATGAAGCCATGATTTGATGATGGCTGCAATGAGTTCCTGCTTGTGTGAAGCCCGCTGTTTTGACACCGCTCTTTTGAGCCGAGCCCAGAGATTCTCAATAGGATTGAGATCTGGGCTGTTTCCTGGCCAATTCAATAGCTGGACATTTTTGTCCTTGAACCAAGAGAGCCATTTTTTAGCTGTATGGCATGGGGCTCCATCTTAAAATAAACGGTGTCCCTTCACCAAATACATCATGTGCCGAAGGAATGAGTTTAGGCTGAAGGACTTCCTTGATGTACTTTTCAGCATTAACTGTTTCTTCAATTACCTGCAGCCGACCACCTGCATCTCTGGACACGCAGCCCCCTACCATAACACTCAGAGGAGGCTTCATGGTGGGTACTGTACCCTCTGGCAACCAGTCCTCTCCAGGTCGTCGTCGAACGTAGCGGACACCGTCGCTGCCAAAGATGGATATGCGTGTCTCATCGCTCCATATAACATTTCTCCATTGTTCAATGGTCCATTTACAATGTTCTTTGGCCCCTGTAGACGTTTCTGACGCTGTGAGGCATTCAGAAATGGCTTTTTACCTGGTATTCTGGCTCTTAACCCCGCGTTTACCAATCGTCGTCGAACCGTCCGATCAGACACTGTCACTCCGGTGTTGACAAGCTCCTTGTTGATGTTAACAGCCGTTTATTTCCTGTTATTTAGGGCGATTCTAACAATTCTTCTATCAGTCTGAGGAGTTGTAGCCTTCTTCCTTTCTCTACCTGGTTTATTCTTTATCGAACCAGTCTCTTGAAACCGCTTACACACTTTGAGAACGAAAACATGTAATTGCTTACCTTCTGATGACAAACTGGCATTAAAATATAAAAACCGCATTTTAATCGCACAATATCTGTCTTAAATCACACCCAGGTCACTATAAACCAACATAGAATACATATCGCAGAAGAGGGCGTGTGTACAAGTAAGTAGGTCAGTGAAAACTTCCATTAAATATTGGTGATGGTGAAAAACTGAAGGTGTTGCCTCAATTTTGGCCACTAGTGTATAACACAAAATATAAACAAAAAAGAAAGGGAAGAACATTTCTGCACAAAAAACCTGTCGCTCGGCAGGAAAATCCCCTTGAAATTGCGTTTTTTGAGATTTTTTTTCCCGTTCTTTAGAAACGCTGCAAAAATACTGAAAGAATAGACATGAAACTGCTTCAAATCTTCAAGGATTCACTTTTCCTGCTTTTCCTGGTACTATCAAACATAGCATTTTTGGGAACTTGGAGCTCTATATTACAAATATGTCCATCCCTCCAGTTGAAAGAAATTAACATTTTCCTGGAGGGAAGTTTATATTTTACATTATGTCAGTTTTTGTCTATCGATGATAAAGTGCAGTTTGCTGCAATTTTTATTGTGACATATACCCAAATCATTCTCGAAAATATTTCACATTCAACGCGCGTCGGGCGGGCCTGCGTGCTCTCACATGCCAGGCCTGAGTTTCAGTTCCAGTCCGACCCTGTTAATCATCTATGGTTTCCCTTCAGAGTGGAAAATGCTGAAAAATCGGAAGTTCCTGGGATCCATTTTTGAACAGAATATCAGAACCAAATCAAAACCGATGATTCAGGAAATGGACATAATGGGGTAAGTCCCAACTCTAAGGTACAAGTCTATGGCATACAGTCTGTAAAAGACGACAGAGTAGGCTGCTGTTGAGCATCGGCGGCTTCTTCTCTGATGTTCCTCGCTCATCCATGCAGTACATGGTCCGCCATTCAATTGATTGGATGTCTTATAATACCACATTTCCTCTAGGTACACAAAGTATGAAGAGCGCCACTCCTCCTGGTGATAGGTTATACCCAACAGATGGGGCAGCGCCACTCCTCGTGGTGATGGGTTACACCCAACAGATGGGGGAGCGCCACTCCTCCTGGTGATAGGTTATACCCAACAGATGGGGCAGTGCCACTCCTCGTGGTGATGGGTTACACCCAACAGATAGGGGAGCTCCACTCCTCGTGGTGATGGGTTACACCCAACAGATGGGGGAGTGCCACTACTCATGGTGATGGGTTATACCCAACATATGGGGGAGCGCCACTCCTTGAGGTGATAGGTTATACCCAACAGATGGGGGAGCGCCACTCCTCATGGTGATGGGTTATACCCAACAGATGGGGGAGCGCCACTCCTCGTGGTGATGGGTTATACCCAACAGATGGGGGAGCACCACTCCTCGTGGTGATGGGTTATACCCAACAGATGGGGGAAGTTGCAGAATGGCTTGTTATGGTGCAAGAACAATGTGGACATTGTTTTGTTTTTTTGTTTTAACTATTATGCCTTTATGTTCTTTATTTTTTTCCTACAGACCCTCCCAGCTAACTCCAAGCAAGTCCCTCATCTCAGAAGTTGAAAGGTTTGGGTTACTTTGAGGTTTAATGCATGCATTTACTTTTTTTAGAATCCCATCTTACAAAAGATATAGGATATCCAACTTCTTGGACTCCAAGAATAAGGGGGCTGCAGCCTGGAAGTAACACCGCTGCCCTTTTTAAAGAATATGCTGGTGTGGGGCAGCTACTCCGATATTCACTGTGCAGGAGAACTGCAGCTAATCCCATTCACTTTGCTGGATCTATGCTGTCGTTCCGCTGCACAGTGGAGGCCATGATGCCAATGTGCAGGGAATGACTGTGAAAGGGGCTGTTCCTCATTACCAGCATCAGTGCCCCTTTATTATATTAGAGATCGACCCCAACAGATCATAAATTGATGGTGTACCCTTGCAATATACTGCTTCCTTCCTTTTTTTTATCAGTTCACCCGTGAAACCAGATTACATGATTGTGGCGGAACCTCCTGTAGGACACCCAAGTTTTCTGGTGGCTGAAATCTCTTTACCTAAAGTGGTGAGACCCTCAGATGTGGTTTAGGATTGTGACCTTTTTGCATTTCATGTGATCTCCAATAGTCTTCCCTTATTAAAAGTCTGTGCCAACCTCGTGCTACCAGTCCTCCTCTGCCAACTTTTATCATCACAGCTTTGATGTGTCCACAGTAGCCAATTGCTGGCAGCTGTGACACATTTACTGGATGATGATGATATAATTTTTTTTTTCACACCATGGTGGGTTGTTTGCAAGCTGTTGGAATGGGAAAGAAGATCTCTGTAAACGACTCTGTCAGCGGAGAATGACTGTTCAAACCAAGCACAGACGCCCAGTGCTTCACGGCGGGACCAGTCATTTATATAAGCCTCCCCCCCTGCTTGTTTCCCCTCCATCTCCACCATCACCTCTTCTTTGACAGTTCTGGCTTCATAGATCCAGAGAGGAGATAGAGGGAAAACAAGCTGGTGGGAAGATGTATATATTATTATTATTATTATTATTTAATTATATAGTGCCATTGATTCCATGGTGCTGGTGCATATAAATGATGTTATAATGATGATATAAATGATGAAAGAGGCTTGTTGCAATAGTGTAGAACACGCCGCTCTTTATTTTTTCTATATTAATGCGACATTTGGAGGAATTGCACAGAAAATGCTTTAAATGTATTTATTTTTTAATTTGATTTTTCTCATGTCCATGATTCACTTTGCGTTAAATGAGGCATAATGAAGATTAAGAATGTTTCAGCTAATGTAGCCTTCATCAGACAGGATAATGTAGCTTAAGGGTCCCACTTGGTTAAATATAGGGGTCAGTTCTGGTCTTCCCAAAAAGCAGATTAAGTAGTCACCACACGGGAATCTGGTGATTACTGGGTTTGCTTTTGGGGACCCCAGATTTCTTCATATAACCGAGTGGGCCTTCTGCCTAATGAAGGCTACATTATCTGAAATTCTGGTACCATTCATTATGCCTCACTTAAAGGGGTTGTCTGGCACTTTAATATTGATGACTTATCCTAAGGATATTCCATTAGTATTAAAGTGGTGGACAACCCCTTTTAATGCAGTGTGAATCCTAAAAAATATTTTTCAGCATTTTCTGTGAGCAGTTCCTCCACGTGTCAGATTTAATGTATGAGACGTGTGGAGCTACACAGTAACTTCTAGTTGGCCACGTATCAAGATAAAAGTTTAGATTTTTGTGCACTTGTTGGTTACAACTTTCTTTCCCGTACAGAAGCATTCAGCGACATAAGCGTTGTTACCACGCTGGTCTTCTCTTTACAGTCTTCTGCTAGATCTCTTGTGTTGGACTTGGGTGAAGACAGAATAGTCGGACGTCCCGATTTGTATCATCTAGACGTCTTCATTCCTTACAATATCATCCAAGAACAAAGTGGAGCTCAGTTCAACAAGGACAGTAAGGTGAGACAATTAAGCAAAGCTGGACATGTCTTATAGCCCATTCTGAAATCTCCTTCTTAAAGAGGTTCTCTGTGAAAATGTATAAAATAAAATTTTAAAAAATGTATACATTTATTTAGCAAAAATAAATTGTTTTAATTAGTGGATAATTCTATGTGAATACTTTTATGCCCAAAAATGGCAAAAGTATTCTTGGAGTGATACCTTTATTGGCTAACCAGAAAAAAAAATATATGCAAGCTTTCAGAGCACAGAGGCTCCTTCTTCAGGCAATATTACAAATGAATTCTTAACATTTGTAATCCTGCCTGAAGAAGGAGCCTGTGTGCTCTGTAAGTTTGCATATATATATTTTTTTTCTGGTTAGCCAATAAAGGTATCACTCCGAGAATACTTTTGCCATTTTTGGGCATAAAATTATTTCCATCAAATTTTCTGGCTAACACGGTACCACAATATAAATTTGTACTGTACATCACAATTAGGGGATAATAATTGCATATGGACATAATGGCCAACGATGTCAGCAGCCATCCATCCTAGATGGGTGAAGGTAAACTGATTGAGACGGACATCTCTGACCTACCTGTCGGAATCAAGAACGTGCATCTGTCATTGATTGACTGACTGATCACGTCCATGAGTCAACATGTTGTAAACCTGTCATGATGAGTGAGCAGATAGGATGCTGCCCCTCACCCTGACAGGAACTTATCTATCACAACATATAGTTGCCCAGAGACATCTGAATGCATCGGCTTTCCTTTATGCCATTCATCAAACATGTCGTATATTTTGTGTATAGCGAGTCACAAGCCTCACACTGCTCTGCGTCTTATCATTTGGTTCTATGAGCTGCAGTAAAACGTGACGTATATTCCAGGTGCTGACGATCACAATGCCGGTCCAGCCAGCATAGCGGTGGGCTCAGAAGATCAGCTTTGGAAAGCGTTCCTCTTATATAGATCCAGTGGATCCTACTTACATTCGCTGCTGTTTACATTGTATGGTTACAATTCTATTTACACTTCAATATGACTCCAGAATAAATTTTTGTCTTTCTTATACTTGCCGTATATTTTTCCCAAGGAAGGGGTTTAGGTATTGTGCTTTTTTTTTTTTTATTTCTACTGTAATATTTCATAATATCTATGAATAAGTCTTGAAAATAATTTGCATTGAAAAGGTTGAGATCCTCTGAATCTACAGGGATTTTTAGGAATTAAAAATCTACAGCAGTAAATCTGCAGCAGAATTTACATTTTGCACCATGTCTGGATTTAGTAGCAGCTGCCCCTTTAAATGGAATATGTCAGCAGGTTTTTGCTATCTCATTTGAGAGCAGCATAATCCGAGGCCCTGATTCCAACGATGTATCACTTACTGGGCTGCTTGGTGTTATTTTGATAAAATTGCAGGTTTTTTTTTCTCATGCAGATCTCTGAATGCTGAGCTCTGTATAATAACCCCACCCACACCTCTGATTGGCCGCTTTCTGTGTACACTGTATATAAACTGCCAATCAGTGGTGGGGGGCGTGGTTGGACTACCTGGCTGCAGGTTTACTAGTCCTCTAGTGATAATCTTCTGCTAATAAAAGACCTGTAAGGGGTCTTTGTCTCTACATCATGCTGCTCTCAACAACAACCAATATATAGTACATCCGACAAGGGGTCAATGTGTTAAAAAAGACCTTTATTATAATAATTTGGGTACATGGCGGCAAAGAAAAGAGCACACACACATATATATAGTAATACCATATAATAGTGAGGAGGTATAATGTAAATATTTGAATTGCAGAGACACCAGGGCTAAATAGTAGTAGCTCCAATTGTGCTAATGCATACTGATAGTATATCCTAGGTCACATAGTAAAAGGATATAATCCCAAATAATAAAAGCCAATATAGGCATTCCCAAGATAATGACCTTTTGGTATATACATATCAAGGGATGTATTATATCCAAGTAGGTTCATTCCCAAGTAACAATAATGTTGTATTGGATTCATTCATACCTGGTATATATTGTCTGCACGTCTTGCAATAGCTCTGGGCTCGGTGGTCCTACTCCTAGTGTGGCGCTCACCCCATCATGCTGCTCTCAGAATAGCCAAGAAAAACCTGCTGACAGATTCCCTTTACAAATAGCTGAAATGGCTCCTAGATACCAGAGAAGGAAAACGTTATTAAAACGGTTTTGTTTCCTAAATAGAAAAGCAAATTAAACACCACTGGATAATGTGGTGTGTGAAACCGTCCATTGGATTGCTGTTTCGGGTGGGCTCAGGAGCAGAGCCCCCATCCTACACAGCTGACATCTTGCTGTAACAGCAGCGGCCAGAGCGGAGCGTCAATCACTGCTGTTTAACCATTTATATGCTGTCAATCACTGATGGCAAGTTAAATAGCGCAATCACCGGTACGCTATGCAATGTTACTAGAATTTTTTTTTGTTACTTTTCCATTTCCTTGAATTACTTGTTGTGATTTGCGGATCCATTGACTGGCCAAGTGGAAGGGCTGCAGCCGATCATTCATGTCCGTAGCAGATACACATTTACATGTGTAAATAGGCCCTTATAGAAATCAATCAATAGAACGTATACCTGCATATCCAGGTTTATCCTTTGCATACATTTAAAGAGGTATAAGTCATGGCATATTACTAGGATGTCATTCTTGGGGGTCTGACAGCCTAATTTAGAAAGAAGTGGATGCATTATTTTTTTCACATTCCCAATTTAACAATTTGAGTACAGTTGGATCTATTGTTTTTTTATTTTTTGCACTATGGGTGGGTGGTTGGGAGCACAGCTGTGCAGGAAAAAAAAAGCTTACAGGTTCTCAATTCCTTCATTCTTGGGATCGGTGGCGGAACCACAGGTCGGACCATCGCCAATCAAGATATTATATCCCTTCACACTCATCATTGCTCCCAATTAACAATTTGAGTACGTGCATTTTTTTAGGGTATTTTTGCGCAATGGGTGGGAGCACAGCTGTGCAGGAAAAAAAGCTGATAGGTTCCCCATTCCTTCTTTCTCAGAATCAGTGGATGGAACATCGCCTATCACAATATTATATCCTTCACACTAATCGCTGCTCCCAATTATCAATTTGAGTACGGTTATACCTATTGTTTTTTTAGGTTTTTTTTTTTGCACTGTGGGTGGTTGGGAGCACAGCTGTGCAGGAAAAAAAAAAGCTGATAGGTTCCCCATTCCTTCATTCTCAGGATCAGTGGTGGAACCAGAGGTTGGATCATCTCCAATCAAAATATTATATTATTCACACTAATCATTGCTCCTAGTTAACAATTTGAGTACGGTTGAACCCATTGTGTTTTTTTAGGGTTTTTGGTTTTTTTGCACTATGGGTGCAAGTTATCGTAATATGTGTCACCGTAAAAAAAAAAACTAATAGTATCTCCTGATTGTTCAGACACAAATATATCTGTTGAAAATAGTCTGGTATACACCAGTAAATTATAACTGTGGTTTTGCTGTTCCACGGTAAAAAATCTCTATTATCCTGCTTTTGGCATTTTTTGCCGCAAAGAAAAACAGTAGTAGTGTCTCCTGATTGTTCAGACACAAATATATCTGTTGAAAATAGTCTGGTGTAGGCCCGAGAAATACAAGTGTGGTTTTGCAGTTCCACGGGTCAAATCTCTGTATTATCCTGCTTTTTTGCATTTTTTGCTGTAAAGAAAAACAGTACTGTCTCCTGATTGTTCAGACACAAATATATCTATTTAAAATTTTCTGGTATACCCCAGTAAACAATAACTGTGGTTTTGCCATTCCACGGTAAAAAATCTCTATTATTCACCTTTTGGTATTTTTTCCGTAAAGAAAAACAGTAATAGTTTCTCCCTGATTGTTCAGATTGTTTAAAAGAGTCGGGTGTAGGCCAGAGAAATAGAACTGTGGTTTTCCTCTTCCACGGTTCTAATCTACTTTATTACCCTTTTTCCATTGATGGTGCGAGTGTAAGCTATTTTACTTACTTTACAATGGGCAAGGCGCGTGGCAAGGGACATGGAAGTGGACGTTCTGGTGATGGTGCATGCAGAGGACGGGGCCGTGGCCAAGGTGAAAATGTGCCACAACCAACAGCCATATCTTCTCGCTCCCACTTCTTGACCGAATTACTAGGGAAGCACAGAACAACACCAGATCAGTGTGAACAGGTTATTAATTGGATAGCAGATAATACTTCCAGTTACCTGGGCACCACCACCTCCGGTCTGTCTTCCACACGGTCAACTCTTAGTAGCCATGAGTCTCGACCGCATACTCCTCCTCACCCTGATGCTCCTCCCTCCCACCATGCCGAGTGTCGTCAGACAGCAACTGATCCCACACTTGGACACTCTGAAGAGCTGTTCACTGGTCCATTTCCAGATTTGTGCCCCTCGCCTGCTCCGCTTGAAGTGGTGGAAGAGGAGATCCCATGTAGAGATGCCCAAATATTTGAACAGCCACGGCCAGAGGAAGTCAACGCTGGCAATTTGTCACAAGAGGTTGACGATGACGAGACACAATTGCCAGGAAGTGAGGAGGAGGATCGTGGTGCGCAAGTGGAAGAGGAGGAGGTGGTGGATGATCTAGTAACTGACCCAATGTGGCAGGAGGACATGCAGAGCGAGGCCAGCAGCAGACAGGGTGAGGGAGGCAGAGTACCCCAACAGGCAGAAAAAAGCAGTGTGGTGGCCGCACACAGAAGGCCGGCAACAGTTCCCCGTAACACCAACACGAGGGACGTTGCCAGTACAACCTGTAGGTCTTCCAGAGTCTGGAATTTTTTTAAAGACTCTGCTGATATCCCCAAAAAGGCCATTTGTACCACCTGCCATGCCAGCATCAGCAGGGGTGACAAAACTACCAGCCTGACCACCACCAGCATGATCAAGCACATGGCAGCAAAGCACCCGACTTTGTGGGGCGAACCCCAGGGTCCATGACCAGTGTCAGCGGGTGTCACCTGTTGTGTGTGCATGGCAATCCCCTGTCCATACTGCATGCAAAGATGCCCCCTCCTCTCAGTCTTTATGGCAGTCTCTCAAGAGTGTGCAAAGCAGTCATCAAAGCAAAAGGTGGCTACTTTGAAGAACCTAGAATATAAGACATATTTTCAGTTGTTTCACACTTTTTTGTTAAGTATATAATTCCACATGTGTTAATTCATAGTTTTGATGCCTTCAGTGTGAATGTACAATTTTCATAGTCATGAAAATACAGAAAAATCTTTAAATGAGAAGGTGTGTCCAAACTTTTGGTCTGTACTGTATGTACCATCTTGACAAACTTTGAGGAGTCCACCAAGATGGTGAGTGGCGATGACGCCATCATTAGCGTCAGCATTCCACTTGTCTTTCTTTTGCAATGCTCTCTGCAGAGAATTAAAGAGGAGGCATTGCAGCCAGAGTATGATGAAATGGATCAAGAAGCCGTAGCGGTCGATTACACACAGCCCAGCCTCATCTCATCCCAACGTGCATTGGGGGACAATGAGGGAGAGGAGGAGGAGGAAGAACAGGAGCTTGTATCATGCGCTGTAGACGGTAGTACCTGTACAACTGTCATACTGTCAGTTCAGCGTGGGTGGCCTGAGGACAGGGGGGGGGGGAGGAGGAGGAGGAGGAGAGCATGGTCAGTCGTCATCTTGGTGAGGACACGGAAGTCTTGCCCGTTACCAGTCTGGCACGCATGGCTGACTTTATGTTACTCTGCCTTAACCGTGACCCTCGCGTTGTCAAAATGTTGGGTGACAGTCATTACTGGTTGGTGACACTTTTAGACCCCCGCTACAAGGAGAACTTTCACTCTCTTATTCCTGAGGTGGAGAGGTCTACGAAAATGGGGCAGTACCAGAAGGCCCTTGCTGCAGAACTGTTAAAAAAAAATTCCCATCTGAACACGCTAGCGGCAGAGGTCACAGTTCGTTGACCAACCAAGGCGTACAAGCGAGAGAGAGGCAACTCCAATCCAGCAGAGGCAGGGGAACACTGTCAACATTCTGGGACAGTTTTCTGAGACCTGCCCAGCTTACAGGCCCTGAGGCGCGGGGTACTCTCACAAGCAGTGGAAAGTTTCAAAAGATGGTGAGGGAGTACCTTGCCGACCGTACCAGCGTCCTCCGTGATTCCTCTGTGCCTTTTAATTATTGGGTATCCAAGCTGGACACTTGGAATGAAATCGCTCTGTACGCCTTGGAGGTCCTGGCCTGCCCTGCCGCTAGCGTGTTATTAGAGCGTGTTTTTAGTGCTGCTGGGGTAATTATAACTGATAAGCGCACTCGCCTGTCAACTGACAATGCTGACAAGCTGACCCTTATCAAAATGAACAGTAGCTGGATTGGGCCAGACTTCTCATCACCACCAAATGACAGCAGAGTAACATAAAGTCAAATCCACTGTGTTATTTCGGAAGGTGTATTCACATGCACTGCTTCACACCCACACATGGGTATACGCTTCCTCATTTCGGCTGTTTTATGTTCTTCTCCTTATCCTCAGCCTCCACCACCACTATACCACTAGGGTGACCGTGGTCCGTGTTGCCATTATTGAAAGTTCCTCCGTCCTTATTTTTGTCAGCTTTTGCTTGGAAGGCATAAGCAAAGACTGTGGGAGACCCACTCCCCAATAATGGGAATAATATTTTTAAAATGCTGTACTGTATGGCTCTTGTAAGGGGCATTAAAAGCGTCTTGTTAAGCTACTGCGACCTCCACCACTTTTCCGAGGAGCATTAAAACCGTCTTGTTAATCTACTGGGACTTCCACATCTCTTCCAAGGGGCATTCAAACCGTCTTGTTAAGCTACTGGGACCTCCACCACTTTTCTGAGGGGCATTAAAAGCGTCTTATTAAGCTACTGGTACGTCCACCACTTTTCCGAGGGGCATTAAAAACGTCTTGTTAAGCTAGTGGGACCTCCACGTCTCTTCCAAGGGGCATTCAAACTGTCTTGTTAAGCTACTGGGACCTCCACGTCTCTTCCAAGGGGCATTCAAACCGTCTTGGTAAGCTACTGCGACCTCCACCACTTTTTCGAGGGGCATTAAAAGCGTCTTATTAAGCTACTGGGACCTCCACCACTTTTCCGAGAAGCATTAAAACCGTCTTGTTAAGCTACTGGGACCTCCACGTCTCTTCCAAGGGGCATTCAAACCGTCTTGTTAAGCTACTGGGACCTCCACGTCTCTTCTGAGAGGCATTAAAAGTGTATTGTTAAGCTACTGGGACCTCCACCACTTTTCCGAGGGGCATTAAAACCGTCTTGTTAAGCTACTGGGACCTCCACCACTTTTCCGAGGGGCATTAAAACCGTCTTTTTAAGCTACTGGTACCTCCACGTCTCTTCCAAGGGGCATTCAAACCATCTTGTTAAGCTACTGGGACCTGCACCACTTTTCCAAGGGGCATTCAAACAGTCTTGTTAAGCTACTACGACCTCCACCACTTTTCCAAGGGGCATTAAAACCGTCTTGTTAAGCTACTGGGACCTCCACTTTTCCGAGGGGCATTAAAAGCATCTTGTTAAGCTACTGGGACCTCCACCACTTTTCCGAGGAGCATTAAAACCATCTTGTTAAGCTACTGTGACCTCCACGTCTCTTCCAAGGGGCATTCAAAGCGTCTTGTTAAGCTACTGGGACCTCCACCACTTTTCCGAGGGGCATTAAAAGCATCTTGTTAAGTTACTGGGACCTCCACCACTTTTCCGAGGAGCATTAAAACCATCTTGTTAAGCTACTGTGACCTCCACGTCTCTTCCAAGGGGCATTCTAACCGTCTTGTTAAGCTACTGTGACCTCCACGTCTCTTCCAAGGGGCATTCAAACCGTCTTGTTAAGCTACTGGGATCTCCACTTCTCTTCTGAGGGGCATTAAAAGCGACTTGTTAAGCTACTGTGACCTCCACCACTTTTCCGAGGGGCATTAAAACCGTCTTGTTAAGCTAGTGGGACCTCCACGTCTCTTCCAAGGGGCATTCAAACTGTCTTGTTAAGCTACTGGGACCTCCACGTCTCTTCCAAGGGGCATTCAAACCGTCTTGGTAAGCTACTGCGACCTCCACCACTTTTTCGAGGGGCATTAAAAGCGTCTTATTAAGCTACTGGGACCTCCACCACTTTTCCGAGAAGCATTAAAACCGTCTTGTTAAGCTACTGGGACCTCCACGTCTCTTCCAAGGGGCATTCAAACCGTCTTGTTAAGCTACTGGGACCTCCACGTCTCTTCTGAGAGGCATTAAAAGCGTATTGTTAAGCTACTGGGACCTCCACCACTTTTCCGAGGGGCATTAAAACCGTCTTGTTAAGCTACTGGGACCTCCACCACTTTTCCGAGGGGCATTAAAACCGTCTTTTTAAGCTACTGGTACCTCCACGTCTCTTCCAAGGGGCATTCAAACCATCTTGTTAAGCTACTGGGACTTGCACCACTTTTCCAAGGGGCATTCAAACAGTCTTGTTAAGCTACTACGACCTCCACCACTTTTCCAAGGGGCATTAAAACCGTCTTGTTAAGCTACTGGGACCTCCACTTTTCCGAGGGGCATTAAAAGCATCTTGTTAAGCTACTGGGACCTCCACCACTTTTCCGAGGAGCATTAAAACCATCTTGTTAAGCTACTGTGACCTCCACGTCTCTTCCAAGGGGCATTCAAAGCGTCTTGTTAAGCTACTGGGACCTCCACCACTTTTCCGAGGGGCATTAAAAGCATCTTGTTAAGTTACTGGGACCTCCACCACTTTTCCGAGGAGCATTAAAACCATCTTGTTAAGCTACTGTGACCTCCACGTCTCTTCCAAGGGGCATTCTAACCGTCTTGTTAAGCTATTGTGACCTCCACGTCTCTTCCAAGGGGCATTCAAACCGTCTTATTAAGCTACTGGGATCTCCACTTCTCTTCTGAGGGGCATTAAAAGCGACTTGTTAAGCTACTGTGACCTCCACCACTTTTCCGAGGGGCATTAAAACCATCTTGTTAAGCTACTGGGACCTCCACGTCTCTTCCAAGGGGCATTCAAACTGTCTTGTTAAGCTACTGGGACCTCCACGTCTCTACCAAGGGACATTCAAATCGTCTTGTTAAGCTACTGCGACCTCCACCACTTTTTCGAGGGGCAGTAAAAGCGTCTTTTTAAGCTACTTGGACCTCCACCACTTTTCCGAGAAGCATTAAAACCGTCTTGTTAAGCTACTGGGACCTCCACTTCTCTTCCAAGGGGCATTCAAACCATCTTGTTAAGCTACTGGGACCTCCACGTCTCTTCTGAGAGGCATTAAAAGCATCTTGTTAAGCTACTGTGACCTCCACAACTTTTCCGAGGGGCATTAAAACTGTCTTGTTAAGCTACTGGGACCTCCACGTCTCTTCCAAGGGGCATTCAAACCGTCTTGTTAAGCTACTGGGACCTCCACGTCTCTTCCAAGGGGCATTCAAACCGTCTTGTTAAGCTACTTGGACCTCCACGTCTCTTCCGAGGGGCATTAAAAGCGTTTTGTTAAGCTACTGTGACCTCCACCACTTTTCCGAGGGGCATTAAAACAGTCTTGTTAAGCTACTGGGACCTCCACGTCTCTTCCAAGGGGCATTCAAACCGTCTTGTTAAGCTACAGGGACCTCCACGTCTCTTCCAAGGGGCATTCAAACCGTCTTGTTAAGCTACTGCGACCTCCACCACTTTTCCAAGGGGCATTAAAACCGTCTTGTTAAGCTACTGGGACCTCCACCACTTTTCTGAGGAGCATTAAAACCGTCTTGTTAAGCTACTGGGACCTCCACGTCTCTTCCAAGGGGCATTCAAACCGTCTTGTTAAGCTACTGCGACCTCCACCACTTTTCCAAGGGGCATTAAAACCGTCTTGTTAAGCTACTGGGACCTCCACCACTTTTCTGAGGAGCATTAAAACCGTCTTGTTAAGCTACTGAGACCTCCACGTCTCTTCTGAGGGGCATTAATAGCGTTTTGTTAAGCTACTGTGACCTCCACCACTTTTCCAAGGGGCATTTAAACCGGCCAGTTAAGCTACTGGGACCTCCACGTCTCTTCCAAGGGGCATTCAAACAGTCTTGTTAAGCTACTGGGACCTCCACTACGTTTCTGAGGGGCATTAAAACCATCTTGTTAAGCTACTGGGACCTCCACCACTTTTCTGAGGAGCATTAAAACCGTCATGTTAAGCTGCTGGAACCTCCACGTTTCTTCTGAGGGGCATTAATAGCGTCTTGTTAAGCTACTGTGACCTCCACGTCTCTTCCAAGGGGCATTCAAACCGTCTTGTTAAGCTGCTGGGACCTCCACGTCTCTTCTGAGGGGCATTAATAGCGTCTTGTTAAGCTACTGCGACCTCCACCACTTTTCCAAGGGGCATTAAAACCGTCTTGTTAAGCTACTGGGATCTCCACGTTTCTTCTGAGGGGCATTAAAAGCGTCTTCTTAAGCTACTGTGACCTCCACCACTTTTCCGAGGGGTATTAAAACCGTCTTGTTAAGCTACTGGGACCTCCACCACTTTTCCAAGGGGTATTAAAACCGTCTTGTTAAGCTAATGGGACCTCCACATCTCTTTTGAGGGGCATTAATAGCGTCTTGTTAAACCACTCTGAACTCCACTGCTCTTCCAAGGGGCATTGATATGTTGTTTTTAATTAACTCTAACCTCCACGACTCTTCGAACGGGCATTGCAGTTCCTCTTAATTTTTGGCAGCTTTTTCTTGGAAAGCATAAGCAAATACTATGGGAGACCCACTCCCCAATAATGGGAATAATGTTTGTAATATGCTGTACTGCATGGCTATTGTAAGGGGCATTGCAAGCTCCTTCGTCCTAATTTTTGGCAGCTTTTGCTTGGAAGGCATAAGCAAAGACTATGGGAGACCCACTCCCCAATAATGGGAATAATGTTTGGAATATGCTGTACTGCATGGCTCTTGTAAGAGGCATTGCAAGTTCCTCCGTCCCAATTTTTGGCAGCTTTTGCTTGGAAGGCATAAGCAATGACTATGGGATACACACTCCCCAATAATGGGAATAATGTTTGTACTATGCTGTACTGTATGGCTCTTGGAAGGGGCATTAAAAGCCCCTCTTCCGAGGGGCATTCAAACCGTCTGGTTAAGCTACTGGGACCTCCACGTCTTTTCCGAGGGGCATTAAAACCATCTTGTTAAGCTACTGTGACCTCCATGTCTCTTCAAAGGGACATTAAAACAGTCTTCTTAAGCCACTCTGAGCTCCACAGCTCTTCCTAGGGGCATTGAAATGTTGTTTTTAATTACCTCTAACCTCCACAACTCTTCCAACGGACATTGCATTTCCTCCTAATTTTAGTCAGCTTTTGCTTTTCAATGCAAAGGCGAATACTAAGGGAGACCCACTCCCCAATAGTGGGTAGAAGGTTTTTAGTACGCTATAATCCACGTCTGTTTCAAGGGGCATTGCAGTTCCTCATAATTTTTGGAAAGCCTTCCATTCACTGTTTAGGCCAACAGTGTACAGGAGACCCAGTTGCTATAAATGGAAAAAACTGTTTAGTTAAGGCCCTCTGACCTCCATGTCATTTCCAAGGTACATTGGAGTGCCTCGAAATTTTTGGTAGGCATTGCACTCACTGTATGCCCTATAACTGTGTAGCCAAACCGCTCCTTTTGTTACAGAAACATATCCTACAAGACATATGTGGTTGACTGGCCTGATATTGATGTGAATGGTCCATGTTCCTCCTGCTCTCCTTTGCCACCACCTCATCCATCATTCATCACCTGAAGCTTTGTTTTAACGGGAGTCATAGAACTGGGATAGTAGCAGGAAAACATCCAGCAATCCTCGGAGGAGGTAGGATATGCGCCAAAACGCTGACCACCTCAGGCCTTGCCGCTACTACATACATGCGCTTGCATTCCAACAAAACAAAGCAGATGCTAACTTGTATCATCATCATGGTCCTCACCTTGGCACTCTCAACTCCCCTGATGGAGAAGCCAGGGCCCACCGGAGGAGTCTGGTTCTCTGGTGGGCTCGTCCAATGCTACCCTAAAGCAGGCCAGGCTAAGAAAAGTGTGTGGGTGGATGTTCCAAGGAGAAATAGGGGCGGCTGGGGACCGTTTATGGACACCCGGCTGCCCCCAGGCGGCTGGCGACCGAGTATGGACACCCGGCCGCCCCCTGGCGGTTGGGGACCGAGTGTGGACACCCTGCCGCCGGGCGGCTGGGGACTGAGTATGGATACCAGGCCGCCAACGCTGCCATGACATGGTGGCCAGATTCCACCTCCACATGCCTAAAAGGCCCAATTTCAAGTGCAAGCAAGCAGTATGGTATTGCAGCCTGGGGGTGGGTGGGTGGTTGGCTGCATATTTGCGCTTGCATTGCAAGGAATGGGGGAGGTACAATTGAACCCTGCCCTGGGACAAGAACTTGCACGGGGATAGTTGCAAGTCTGCATCTTCTGATGCTGCAATGATGACTTCTGATGGGCACACTTTTAGGCAGTGACCGGGGAGTCAGAGATGCTTCCAGGGGTCTTCCCCATGCTGTCCCCATGTCTTTTCAGCACTGTATGCATGTGTCACACAGCACATGGCCAGATAAGGTTGTAAAATGTTAAAATGACATTTCCCGGTGAATGCATTTGTCACGGTTGAAGCAATACAAAAGTGCAAAAACACATTAAAAATGCTACTTGTGAACATAGCCCAAGGTGTGGAGGAGTATTTTTTTTTTTTTTTGTTATTTATTTTTCCGTATACACAAGTCTTTACCCTGGAAAGGAACTTCCTTAACATATTTCACAGGAAAGCAGTTTCAGTTTAGTTTTTGAACGTTTTATTGTGAGCCCTTAAAAGTGGCTTAATACCTCTGACCACGTTGTTGACAGAAGTGACCTGGGGGTGAGAAATGCTTCCTGGGGCGATCCCCATGCTGTCCCCATGTCATTTGAGCACTGTCACTATCGTTTTGGGCACTTGTTAGGCTTTTAAAAGACAGCCGGGGATGCCTCCGCGAAAATGCTCGGGTCTCCCATAGACTAACATTGGGCTCGTGGCTCAGGTCGAGCAACCGAGTATCATGGCGAGCTCGGCCCGAGCTTTGAGCATCCGAGCATTTTAGTGCTCGCTCTTCACTACTAAATACCCTTCATTATTTATTATTTTTGCACTTTGCGATTTACCCATTTACTTCTAGTTACTTGGGTATTTTGCTTGCCTTTGGTTTTTCTTTGTCTAGTGTCCTTGTGTGAACATGCATTTACATTTTGCATGCACATCAATTTATGTTTCAGTTCAGACTTCTAGGTTTTTTCTTTGTAGTTCAGTGTGCTTTAGTACATATTAGGGCAGGGCTCGACAAACCCAGGCGCCTGGTCGCCAGTGTCGCCTAGAAAATGTTGTCTGGCGCCTAGAAAATGTTGCCTGGTGCTCACTGTCGGGGCCCTGGCCGCTTCCTCGGCACCTGTTCAGGGACGCAGGCGCTGCTTGATTGCCGGCACTTCCCCCAGACATGGCCGCGCGCTGTCCGGCTGTGTCTGCTAGTAATGACACGGCAGGGTCGACGGCACTGCACCTTGAATTGTGCCGCGTCATTACTAGCAGACACAGCCGCACAGCGTGCGGCCATGTCTGGGGGAGTGCCGGCAATCAAACACCGTCTGAGCGGAGGTCCTGCACAGATGGGCGGGAGGGGCCCGGACCCGACCGCAAGTGGGCCCCTCTGATGTTCCAGGGCCATGAAGTCTGTGACACGCCGGGGGCCCTGCACTGCCCCATACCCGAGGAGCTGCTGGACAGGACACTGGACCGGGGACAGGTGAGTGAGGCTTCCCCAATCCCCATATTAAAAATATTAGTAATGGGTCTGTGTGAGTGCATGTATGTGAATGTCAGTGTATATGACTGTATATATATTTGTGTTTTATCTATGTGTATGTCTGTATGTGTACATATGTCTGCGTACCGTGTGTGCGCACGCATATGTCTGCGTACCGTGTGTGCGCACGCATATGTCTGCGTACCGTGTGTGCGCACGCATATGTCTGCGTACCGTGTGTGCGTGCATATGTCTGCGTACCGTGTGTGCGCGCGCATGTGTCTGCATACCGTGTGTGCGCACGCATATGTCTGCGTACCGTGTGCGCGCGCGCATATGTCTGCGTACCGTGTGTGTGCGTGCATATGTCTGCGTACCGTGTGTGCGCGCGCATATGTCTGCGTACCGTGTGTGCGCACGCATATGTCTGCGTACCGTGTGTGCGTGTGCATATGTCTGCGTACCGTGTGTGCGTGTGCATATGTCTGCGTATGTGAAGGATGAGGGGGCAGGCTGGGCCATGTGTAATAAATATATATATTTATTTATATATATTTATTTCTCCGCCGTATCTGTGCATCATGAATCGTGTATGTGTTAAAAGGGCCCACTGAGACTCTTTCGCCCGGGGCCCAGAAAAACCTGGAGCCGGCCCTGGGGGGAAGGATCGCTGTGGCCGGGGGCCCGTTCTCAACTCCCGCTACCTGTGTAAGTACATACAAAGGCCGTGCTCCCCGGGGAGACGCCGTGTGTGAGAGGGTCTATATGTACAGTTTGTCAACAAAAAAAATTCTGGCTCCTAAATTTTTTGGCTGGCTCCTAGAGTCTGAACAACTTTGTCGACCCCTGTATTAGGGTGTGGCCACCCTTTGTCTGAGCTGAAATGTTTATTCTGCCTCAGGTCTATGCTTCTACTAGGGGGTTAGTCTCTCTGCCCTTATCCATATGTACGTCACTTGACAAATGGTAAGGTTTTAATATTAGAGTTAGGACTGTCCCACAAGGGTTGCTATGACGTGGCGGGATAGCTTTTACATTATTTTGATCAAAATTATGTTAACTAAATACCCTTCATTATTTATTATTTTTGCACTGTGCGATTTACCCATTTACTTCCAGTTACTTGGGTATTTTGCTTGTCTTTGGTTTTTCTTTGTCTAGTGGCCGTGTGTGAACATGCATTTACATTTTGCATGCACATCAATTTATGTTTCAGTTCAGACTTCTAGGTTTTTTCTTTATATGATATATATGCTGTATGTGCGGGAAGGGAGCTTGTCTGTACACTGCTTGCTATGTGTGGGGGAGGGAAGCTGTCGGACAAAGAGGGGTCCTGCAAACCTCCAACTAATGGCCCCCCATATATATTACAGGAAGGTAGGTCAAACCCAAGGATTTTTGCTGGAGCAGCCGACCATGTGCTGTGTATGGGGCCATCTCCCCCACACATATAACCACATTCATGTATATGGGGGAGTCGGGATGTGTTGTGTGGACAAGCGTCCGGTCTAAAGCTAACTAGTGTATGGGCATCTGAGACTAAGGCAAGTTATCATCCAGAAAGTCATTCTCCAGCCTGCTGCAAAAATACCGGCTAGAGAAAGGCTTTTATCACCTAAGCCAGATCTCACTGGAGGGGAAGCAAGAAGAAAAAAGGAGAAATGTAAAATAAGACACAAGTTCAGACAGTTGTCATCCAAAACTTTATCTGGTATCGACCAAGAAAATTACAATCAGTAAAAGTATAATCTACATTTAGGAAAAACACAGATGAGCTGCGGGACCATCGCTTCTTCTTCTGGGACTTTTTGGCGGACAGGTTGCTCTGCTGTCGGAGGCCTTTCTTGTTCTTGGACTTCTCCTTCATGTGGATTCTGAAGACTAGGAGGCTCCTGAGGGTCCATCTCTCCTGCCGGCAGCTCAGAGTGACTTGGAGATATGTTTCCTTCAGTCCAGGAAAGCAAGAGAGGAAAAAGATGAATGTGATGTAATAACAAGACAAACCTTAAAAAAAAAACATGTATAAAAAATCATGTAACTGCAAACTGCAAAAAAATGACCCCAATAACGTAAGTGCTGTAGTATTAAAGAATCTGCAAAACGAGTGGTGTGAAAAGACCTGGGACTTGTCAGAAATATGTAATGTTTTGTCTAAAATGACAAAAAAAAAGAAAAGATTCAAGGGATCAGCAGCATTTTATAACAGGTAAAAATATACAAATTTGTGACAAGTGACCGGTATTAAGTATTGTGGATGATAACCAGACGTTTATTTCAACTGAAGAGTTTAATGAACGTCTTGTATTCGGCCAATTGGAACCTTCCCGGAAATGTCTGCGCCGGTGATAAAATCTACTTACTAATAGAGCTCCCGACTGGACACAAAGAACTGCAGCTCATGGAGGAATGAAGCTTCTTTCCTTCTCAGCCAAGAACTTCTTATACCAGTCCCGTACGGCCTCTATCATGTCCTGATATCTAGCAGAAAGAGAAAAAATCAATTATAAACTAAATAAAATTTATTAAAGAAAAAAAAACCTCCTGCAAACATGAAGCATTTGTAGCAAAGCACAGCCATTATTTACAGAGCACAATTGTTTTACTTTATTCTATATTAGTGGCCGCTCTGTGCAAAAACTTGTGGGAAATTACTGCAGCACTAATATTGTCCGTCCAGAGAGCACCCAAGTATTCCCCAATTTCTGACTCCACCGCCCGATTGCCCCCACAAGCACAATGCTGCTCCGCTGTCCCCTGCCTGGTACAGGCTCCTTTATAGGGTCCTTTCAGCTGTTGTTCACCAAGATGTGAAGTAATCCGAGTACAGGGTTTCCCATGTCTGAGTGCAGGGGTGGAGAGCAGAGAGGATCAGACAGGGACAGGCCCATACACAGACTGCTGGTATATAGAGGACAAATCTCGCTGAACAGCAGCCACAAGAAGCTTCTGGATGGGGGCAGTGGGGGTGAGACAGCACTTCAGCAACGTGTTTGGGAGAGAAGGAAGAAAATAAGCAAATGAAGAAAATTTATAAAGTTCACAAGTCTGCAATGTGAGGAGGATAATTACATGAAGAAAACCCTCTAGGTGCAGCGTCCGCAACCGGAAAACCGCCCCAAGGTCCACCTGTGTCATCAGCGCCCCCCTGCTGGACCCCTAATCAGTTGTACTGCAGACTCTGATGATTGATAGTGACACTAGGTCAGCTCTTTCCCAATGGCGGCACTAGCTGACCATCCTGTGGATAGGACAGGTGCCGGATCATTCAGTCCTTTCCCTCTTCCCCAACGTGAAGCAAACATCCCTCTGACCAGACAAACATCCCCCTGACCAGGCAAACATCCCCCTGACCAGGCAAACATCCCCCTGACCAGGCAAACATCCCTCTGACCAGGCAAACATCCCTCTGACCAGACAAACATCCCCATGACCAGGCAAACATCCCTCTGACCAGGCAAACATACAACCCCTTTTTTTCTTTCCCATTTTACTTGCTTTATTAATTTCACCTCCAACATTACTGACAACTCCAAGTTCAATAGTTTGATAGTCTCATCTCCTGCCTTTGTATGTGGAGGAGGCAATAAACAGCCGTATACATCCTAAACCTGTCACAAGGACTTTCTCTGCAACTCCCTACTCTCAGCTGTCCCCCTGTAACAATCCACCTTTTTCTCTTTCTCGCTCATACATTTCAGACACTTTATTAACATGTTAATCATATTTCCAAACTTACTGCATTCCACTTCATCTGATCATACATCACCGTTTAAAAGAATCACAATCACTTACTTGTCTGCTGCGGTAATTCTTGGATTGTTTTCTTGCTGTTGCTTGGTCTTATTTTGCTGTTTGCTGTCCTTAAACCACCATCTGCCGCACAGTGTCCACATCTTGTTCCACCGGGTCGCTCTTTTGATCCCTGCAACAACAGACACTATGCGAGTATGACTTCACATGTGACATTTCCAAGTCCCTTGACCATTGTGGTGCCAATGGAGTACCCCTTTTCTCGTTATCATGCCACCGAAGCACACCATTTCCCGCTAGCATGCCACCGTAGCACACCTTTTCCCGTTAGTATGCCACCGGGCACACCTATTCCCGTTAGCATGCCATCGGAGCACACCTATTCCCGTTAGCATGCCACCGGAGCACACCTTTACCATTAGCATGTGACCGCAGCACACCTTTACCGTTAGAATGCCACTGGAGCACACCTTTACCATTAGCATGCCACCGGAGCACACCTTTTCCCGTTGGCTTGCCACCGGAGCACGCCACAGTCCCGATGGCTTGCCACCGGAGCACGCCACTTTCCCGTTGGCTTGCCACCGGAGCACGCCACTTTCCCGTTGGCTTGCCACCGGAGCACGCCACTTTCCCGTTGGCTTGCCACCGGAGCACGCCACTTTCCCGTTGGCTTGCCACCGGAGCACGCCACTTTCCCGTTGGCTTGCCACCGGAGCACGCCACTTTCCCGTTGGCTTGCCACCGGAGCACGCCACTTTCCCGTTGGCTTGACACCGGAGCACGCCACTTTCCCGTTGGCTTGCCACCGGAGCACGCCACTTTCCCGTTGGCTTGCCACCGGAGCACGCCACTTTCCCGTTGGCTTGCCACCGAAGCACGCCACTTTCCCGTTGGCTTGCCACCGGAGCACGCCACTTTTCCCGTTGGCTTGCCACCGGAGCACGCCACTTTCACGTTGGCTTGCCACCGGAGCACGCCACTTTCCCGTTGGCTTGCCACCGGAGCACGCCACTTTCCCGTTGGCTTGCCACCGGAGCACGCCACTTTCCCGTTGGCTTGCCACCGGAGCACGCCACTTTCCCGTTGGCTTGCCACCGGAGCACGCCACTTTCCCGTTGGCTTGCCACCGGAGCACGCCACTTTCCCCGTTGGCTTGCCACCGGAGCACGCCACAGTCCCGTTGGCTTGCCACCGGAGCACGCCACAGTCCCGTTGGCTTGCCACCGGAGCACGCCACTTTCCCGTTGGCTTGCCACCGGAGCACGCCACTGTCCCGTTGGCTTGCCACCGGAGCACGCCACTTTCCCGTTGGCTTGCCACCGGAGCACGCCACTGTCCCGTTGGCTTGCCACCGGAGCACGCCACTGTCCCGTTGGCTTGCCACCGGAGCACGCCACTGTCCCGTTGGCTTGCCACCGGAGCACGCCACTGTCCCGTTGGCTTGCCACCGGAGCACGCCACTTTCCCGTTGGCTTGCCACCGGAGCACGCCACTTTCCCGTTGGCTTGCCACCGGAGCTCGCCACTTTCCCGTTGGCTTGCCACCGGAGCACGCCACTTTCCCGTTGGCTTGCCACCGGAGCACGACACAGTCCCGTTGGCTTGCCAACGGAGCACGCCACTTTCCCGTTGGCTTGCCACCGGAGCACGCCACTTTCCCGTTGGCTTGCCACCGGAGCACGCCACTTTCCCGTTGGCTTGCCACCGGAGCACGCCACTTTCCCGTTGGCTTGCCACCGGAGCACGCCACTTTCCCGTTGGCTTGCCACCGGAGCTCGCCACTTTCCCGTTGGCTTGCCACCGGAGCACGCCACTTTCCCGTTGGCTTGCCACCGGAGCACGACACAGTCCCGTTGGCTTGCCAACGGAGCACGCCACTTTCCCGTTGGCTTGCCACCGGAGCACGCCACTTTCCCGTTGGCTTGCCACCGGAGCACGCCACTTTCCCGTTGGCTTGCCACCGGAGCACGCCACTTTCCCGTTGGCTTGCCACCGGAGCACGCCACAGTCCCGTTGGCTTGCGACCGGAGCACGCCACTTTCCCGTTGGCTTGCCACCGGAGCACGCCACTTTCCCGTTGGCTTGCCACCGGAGCATGCCACTTTCCCGTTGGCTTGCCACCGGAGCACGCCACTGTCCCGTTGGCTTGCCACCGGAGCACGCCACTGTCCCGTTGGCTTGCCACCGGAGCACGCCACTGTCCCGTTGGCTTGCCACCGGAGCACGCCACTTTCCCGTTGGCTTGCCACCGGAGCACGCCACTTTCCCGTTGGCTTGCCACCGGAGCACGCCACAGTCCCGTTGGCTTGCGATCGGAGCACGCCACTTTCCCGTTGGCTTGCCACCGGAGCACGCCACTTTCCCGTTGGCTTGACACCGGAGCATGCCACTTTCCCGTTGGCTTGCCACCGGAGCACGCCACTGTCCCGTTGGCTTGCCACCGGAGCACGCCACTGTCCCGTTGGCTTGCCACCGGAGCACGCCACTGTCCCGTTGGCTTGCCACCGGAGCACGCCACTTTCCCGTTGGCTTGCCACCGGAGCACGCCACTTTCCCGTTGGCTTGCCACCGGAGCACGCCACAGTCCCGTTGGCTTGCGATCGGAGCACACCACTTTCCCGTTGGCTTGCCACCGGAGCACGACACAGTCCCGTTGGCTTGCCAACGGAGCACGCCACTTTCCCGTTGGCTTGCCACCGGAGCACGCCACTGTCCCGTTGGCTTGCCACCGGAGCACGCCACTGTCCCGTTGGCTTGCCACCGGAGCACGCCACTTTCCCGTTGGCTTGCCACCGGAGCACGCCACTTTCCCGTTGGCTTGCCACCGGAGCTCGCCACTTTCCCGTTGGCTTGCCACCGGAGCACGCCACTTTCCCGTTGGCTTGCCACCGGAGCACGACACAGTCCCGTTGGCTTGCCAACGGAGCACGCCACTTTCCCGTTGGCTTGCCACCGGAGCACGCCACTTTCCCGTTGGCTTGCCACCGGAGCACGCCACTTTCCCGTTGGCTTGCCACCGGAGCACGCCACTTTCCCGTTGGCTTGCCACCGGAGCACGCCACAGTCCCGTTGGCTTGCGACCGGAGCACGCCACTTTCCCGTTGGCTTGCCACCGGAGCACGCCACTTTCCCGTTGGCTTGCCACCGGAGCATGCCACTTTCCCGTTGGCTTGCCACCGGAGCACGCCACTGTCCCGTTGGCTTGCCACCGGAGCACGCCACTGTCCCGTTGGCTTGCCACCGGAGCACGCCACTGTCCCGTTGGCTTGCCACCGGAGCACGCCACTTTCCCGTTGGCTTGCCACCGGAGCACGCCACTTTCCCGTTGGCTTGCCACCGGAGCACGCCACAGTCCCGTTGGCTTGCGATCGGAGCACGCCACTTTCCCGTTGGCTTGCCACCGGAGCACGCCACTTTCCCGTTGGCTTGACACCGGAGCATGCCACTTTCCCGTTGGCTTGCCACCGGAGCACGCCACTGTCCCGTTGGCTTGCCACCGGAGCACGCCACTGTCCCGTTGGCTTGCCACCGGAGCACGCCACTGTCCCGTTGGCTTGCCACCGGAGCACGCCACTTTCCCGTTGGCTTGCCACCGGAGCACGCCACTTTCCCGTTGGCTTGCCACCGGAGCACGCCACAGTCCCGTTGGCTTGCGATCGGAGCACACCACTTTCCCGTTGGCTTGCCACCGGAGCACGCCACTTTCCCGCTGGCTTGCCACCGGAGCACGCCACTTTCCCGTTGGCTTGCCACCGGAGCACGCCACTTTCCCGTTGGCTTGCCACCGGAGCACGCCACTTTCCCGTTGGCTTGCCACCGGAGCACGCCACTGTCCCGTTGGCTTGCCACCGGAGCACGCCACTTTCCCGTTGGCTTGCCACCGGAGCACGCCACTTTCCCGTTGGCTTGCCACCGGAGCACGCCACAGTCCCGTTGGCTTGCCACCGGAGCATGCCACTTTCCCGTTGGCTTGCCACCGGAGCACGCCACTTTCCCGTTGGCTTGCCACCGGAGCACGCCACTTTCCCGTTGGCTTGCCACCGGAGCACGCCACTTTCCCGTTGGCTTGCCACCGGAGCACGCCACTTTCCCGTTGGCTTGCCACCGGAGCACGCCACTTTCCAGTTGGCTTGCCACCGGAGCACGCCACAGTCCCGTTGGCTTGCCACCGGAGCACGCCACAGTCCCGTTGGCTTGCCACCGGAGCACGCCACTTTCCCGTTGGCTTGCCACCGGAGCACGCCACTTTCCCGTTGGCTTGCCACCGGAGCACGCCACAGTCCCGTTGGCTTGCCACCGGAGCACGCCACTTTCCCGTTGGCTTGCCACCGGAGCACGCCACTTTCCCGTTGGCTTGCCACCGGAGCACGCCACTTTCCCGTTGGCTTGCCACCGGAGCACGCCACTTTCCCGTTGGCTTGCCACCGGAGCACGCCACAGTCCCTTTGGCTTGCCACCGGAGCACGCCACTTTCCCGTTGGCTTGCCACCGGAGCACGCCACTGTCCCGTTGGCTTGCCACCGGAGCACGCCACTGTCCCGTTGGCTTGCCACCGGAGCACGCCACTGTCCCGTTGGCTTGCCACCGGAGCACGCCACTTTCCCGTTGGCTTGCCACCGGAGCACGCCACTTTCCCGTTGGCTTGCCACCGGAGCACGCCACTTTCCCGTTGGCTTGCCACCGGAGCACGCCACAGTCCCGTTGGCTTGCCACCGGAGCACGCCACAGTCCCGTTGGCTTGCCACCGGAGCACGCCACTTTCCCGTTGGCTTGCCACCGGAGCACGCCACTTTCCCGTTGGCTTGCCACCGGAGCACGCCACTTTCCCGTTGGCTTGCCACCGGAGCACGCCACTTTCCCGTTGGCTTGCCACCGGAGCACGCCACAGTCCCGTTGGCTTGCCACCGGAGCACGCCACTTTCCCGTTGGCTTACCACCGGAGCACGCCACTTTCCCGTTGGCTTGCCACCGGAGCACGCCACTTTCCCGTTGGCTTGCCACCGGAGCACGCCACTTTCCCGTTGGCTTGCCACCGGAGCACGCCACTGTCCCGTTGGCTTGCCACCGGAGCACGCCACAGTCCCGTTGGCTTGCCACCGGAGCACGCCACTTTCCCGTTGGCTTGCCACCGGAGCACGCCACTTTCCCGTTGGCTTGCCACCGGAGCACGCCAATTTTCCCGTTGGCTTTCCACCGGAGCACGCCACTTTCCCGTTGGCTTGCCACCGGAGTACGCCACTTTCCCGTTGGCTTGCCACCGGAGCACGCCACTTTCCCGTTGGCTTGCCACCGGAGCACGCCACTTTCCCGTTGGCTTGCCACCGGAGCACGCCACTTTCCCGTTGGCTTGCCACCGGAGCACGCCACTTTCCCGTTGGCTTGCCACCGGAGCACGCCACATTCCCGTTGGCTTGCCACCGGAGCACGCCACTTTCCCGTTGGCTTGCCACCGGAGCACGCCACAGTCCCGTTGGCTTGCCACCGGAGCATGCCACTTTCCCGTTGGCTTGCCACCGGAGCACGCCACTTTCCCGTTGGTTTGCCACCGGAGCACGCCACTGTCCCGTTGGCTTGCCACCGGAGCACGCCACTGTCCCATTGGCTTGCCACCGGAGCACGCCACTGTCCCGTTGGCTTGCCACCGGAGCACGTCACTGTCCCGTTGGCTTGCCACCGGAGCACGCCACTGTCCCGTTGGCTTGCCACCGGAGCACGCCACTGTCCCGTTGGCTTGCCACCGGAGCACGCCACTTTCCCGTTGGCTTGCCACCGGAGCACGCCACTTTCCCGTTGGCTTGCCACCGGAGCACGCCACTTTCCCGTTGGCTTGCCACCGGAGCACGCCACAGTCCCGTTGGCTTGCCACCGGAGCACGCCACTTTCCCGTTGGCTTGCCACCGGAGCACGCCACTTTCCCGTTGGCTTGCCACCGGAGCACGCCACTTTCCCGTTGGCTTGCCACCGGAGCACGCCACTTTCCCGTTGGCTTGCCACCGGAGCACGCCACTTTCCCGTTGGCTTGCCACCGGAGCACGCCACAGTCCCGTTGGCTTGCCACCGGAGCACGTCACAGTCCCGTTGGCTTGCCACCGGAGCACGCCACTTTCCCGTTGGCTTGCCACCGGAGCACGCCACTTTACCGTTGGCTTGCCACCGGAGCACGCCACTTTCCCGTTGGCTTGCCACCGGAGCACGCCACTTTCCCGTTGGCTTGCCACCGGAGCACGCCACAGTCCCGTTGGCTTGCCACCGGAGCACGCCACTTTCCCGTTGGCTTGCCACCGGAGCACGCCACTTTCCCGTTGGCTTGCCACCGGAGCACGCCACTTTCCCGTTGGCTTGCCACCGGAGCACGCCACAGTCCCGTTGGCTTGCCACCGGAGCACGCCACTTTCCCGTTGGCTTGCCACCGGAGCACGCCACTTTCCCGTTGGCTTGCCACCGGAGCACGCCACTTTCCCGCTGGCTTGCCACCGGAGCACGCCACTTTCCCGTTGGCTTGCCACCGGAGCACGCCACTTTCCCGTTGGCTTGCCACCGGAGCACGCCACTTTCCCGTTGGCTTGCCACCGGAGCACGCCACTTTCCCGTTGGCTTGCCACCGGAGCACGCCACTTTCCCGTTGGCTTGCCACCGGAGCACGCCACTTTCCCGTTGGCTTGCCACCGGAGCACGCCACTTTCCCGTTGGCTTGCCACCGGAGCACGCCACTTTCCCGCTGGCTTGCCACCGGAGCACGCCACTGTCCCGCTGGCTTGCCACCGGAGCACGCCACTTTCCCGCTGGCTTGCCACCGGAGCACGCCACTTTCCCGCTGGCTTGCCACCGGAGCACGCCACTTTCCCGCTGGCTTGCCACCGGAGCACGCCACTTTCCCGCTGGCTTGCCACCGGAAGCACGCCACTTTCCCGCTGGCTTGCCACCGGAAGCACGCCACTTTCCCGCTGGCTTGCTAAGGGAGCACGCCATCATCCATTTAATAAAATGGGCCACACTTAGCTTTTTCTTTTATATAATGGGTCCATATAGTTTTTCATTGAATATATTGGGCCCTACATAACCTTACATTTAATATATATAATCGTCTTATCATGTCTGTCTGTCCTTCTGTCCAGGAAGTCCTGCGTCACTGATTGGTCCGACCGTGGTCAATCAGCGACGTGGGATTTCAGAAAAAGATGGCGGCCATTAGCAGCTCATCTGCCGCACGGAGGTCAGTGGCGATGTAGCCGGGAGATGACCGGCGCTAGCAGCAGAAGTACCCCGACCAGCGGCGCCGCTGACCTCCATGCGGCTACCGTTGGGAGATCAGCGGTTAGGGCCGCTGATCTTCCGACGGAAAGTGTGAAGGGAGGACCGGGGAGCGGCGCCACCGGTCGGGATACTTCTGCTGCGAGCAGCCGGTCATTTCCCGGCTGCTCGCAGTGGAAGTACCCGCACAGGCAGCGCCGCTCCCCTGTCCTCACTAATACGATTCGGCGGCCACGACCAATCAGCGATATTGGCTCCAAATTTAAACACCGCTCTGCACAGAGGTCAGTGGCGATGCAGCCGGTCATCTCCCGGCTGCTCGCAGCAGAAGTACCCCGACCTGCGGCGCCGCTGACCTTCATGCGGCTACCTTCGCTAGATAGGCGGCTAGGGCCGCTGATCTCCCGACGGCAAGTGTGAAGGGAGGACTGGGGAGCGGCGCCGCCGGTTGGGATACTTCTGCTGCGAGCAGCCGGTCATCTCCCGGCTGCTCACAGTGGAAGTACCCTCTCTCCGGTTCTCACTAATACGATTCGCTGATTGGTCGCGGCTGCCAGCCGTGACCAATCACCGGTTTTGGCTCCAAATTTAAACATGCTCTCCGGTCCTCACTAACACGGTTCGCTGATTGGTCGCGGCCGGCCGCATACATATTCTAGAATACCCGATGAGTTAGAATCGGGCCACCATCTAGTTTAATATAATGGGCCACAAATTGCCTTCTAGTTATTACAAGAGGTCCTGCATAGTCTTCCATTTATTTTAATAGGCCCCATATAACCTTTCAGCATCTGAAACAACGGATACTGAAAGCCTATGCTAGCATTTCTTCTGCGGTGTTGCTATCAGTGTGTCAAGAGTGGGAGAAGAGGGTTGCATTGACAATCCAACACAATGGGCAGCACTTTAAACACATTTTATAAGTGGTCATAAACTTGTAAAAAATTCATGAAAGAATAAAGTTATGTTAAAACCAAGCACACCATTGTATTTTCTTATGAAATTCTCAATGAGTTTGATGTGTCACATCACCCTCTTCCCATTGAAAAAAATAAAGTTAGATCCAAAATGGCCGACTTCAAAATGGCCGCCATAGTCACCACCCATCTGGAAAAGTTTCCCCCTCCCATATACTAATGTGCCATAAACAGGAAGTTGACATCACCAACCATTCCATTTAATTTAGGTGTATCCATATAAATAGCCCACCCTGTATTATTACCATTTTTATTATTGCTGTACATACTGTAGCTTTTCATTTAATTTATTGGGCCCCATATAGGCTTCCATTTAATATAATGGGCCCCACATAGCCTTCCATTTAATTTAATGGGGTCCACATAGCCTTCCATTTAATTTAATGGGGTCCACATAGCCTTCCATTTTATTTAATGGGGCCCACATATGTTTTTATTTAATATAAAGAGCCCCACATAAGCCCCTAATTCATATAATGGGCCCCACCTTGCTTTCCATATAAAATAATGGGTCCCACATAGCCCTCCCTTTTGTTATGATGAGCCTTACATATCACACCATTTCCCGATGGTCTGCCACCGAAGTACACCATTGGCTGCTGGGGTGCCACTGGAACACACTCTTTACAGTTGGGGTGCCAAAAGAGCACACCTTTCACCATTAGCATGCCACCGGAGTACACTTTTTGCCACTGGCATGCCACTGAAGCACACCCTTTACCATTGGAGTACCATCGGGCACACCCTTTACCGTTGGTGTGCCATCGGAGAACTCTATTTCCCGTAGGCCTACCAGAGGGGCCCAATATGTGACCTTTTTTGCTTACCACCGGGGCACCCATCTTGGGCTTTTTAGCTTCCACCGGGGTGCACTCTTTGGCCTTTTAGCTTACCACCGGGGCACCCAACTTGGGCTTTTTAACTGCGACCGGGGTACACTCTGACCATTTTGCTTACCACCGGGGCACTCATTTTAGGCTTTTTTAGCCTGCCACCGGGGTGCACTTTTTGGCCTTTTTGCTTACCACTGGGGCGCACTCTAGGGCTTTTTAGCCTACCACCAGGGTACATTCTTTGGCCTTATTGCTTATCACTGGGGCGCACTCTAGGGCTGCTCAGTCTGCCACCAGAGTCTACTCTTTGGCCTTTTTGCCATTGGTGTGCCACCAGAGCACACCCTATGACGTTGGAGTGCCACCGGAGCACACCCTTTACCTTTGGAGTGCCACCGGAACACACAATTTGCCATTGGCAAAAGTATAATGGACCCCCACATAGAATTCTATAAAGTATAATGGCCCCCACATAGCCCTCTATATAGTATAATGAGCCGCACATTGCCTTCCATGTACTATAATTTAAGTTATTGGGCTCCACATAGCTTTTCATTTAATTTATTGAACCCCACATAACCGTCAATTTAATATAATAGGCCGCACTGGACTCCATTTAATATATTGGACCTGACATAGCCTTCCATTTAATAAAATGGGGCCAAAATATCCCTCTATTTAATATAATGGGCACCAAAAAGCCTTCCATGTTTTATATTGGGCACCACATAGCCCTCTATTTAATACAATTGGCCCCACTTAACCTTCCATTTAAAATATTGGGCCCCACATAGCTTTACATTTAATTTACTGGGCTCCATATAGGCTTCCATTTAATATAATGGGCCGCACATAACCCTCCATTTAATATAATGGTCCCCACATTGCCTTCCATTTATTATAATGGAGCCAAGATACATCTCTATTTAATATAATGGACAAAACACAGGCTTCCATTTAATATAATTGGCGCTACATAGCCCTTTATTTGATAAATTTTGCGCCTCACATAGCCCTCCATATAATATTATGGGCCCCGCAACGCTTTCCATTTAATTTAATAGGCCTCACATAGCCCTCAATTTAATACAGAGGGCCCCACAAAACCTTCCAGATAACATAGTGGGCCCCAATATAGCTTTCTTTTTAATGTATTGGTCCCCACATAGCCCTCTATTTAATATAATGGGCCTCACATAGCCTTCCATTAAATATCATGGGCCCCATATAGAATTTATCATATACGTAGATGTCCCTTTAAGATAACGGGCCCCACATAGCTTTCCCTTTAATATAATGGGCCCCACATAGATTTTATTATTATATAATGGGCCCCACATAGCTTTCCCTTTAATATAATGGGCCCCACATAGCTTTCTCTTTAATATAATGGGCCCCACATAGCTTTCCCTTTAATATAATGGGCCCCACATAGCTTTCTCTTTAATATAATGGGCCCCACATAGCTTTCTCTTTAATATAATGGGCCCCACATAGCTTTCCCTTTAATATAATGGGCCCCACATAGCTTTCTCTTTAATATAATGGGCCCCACAAAGCTTTCTCTTTAATATAATGGGCCCCACATAGCTTTCTCTTTAATATAATGGGCCCCACATAGCTTTCTCTTTAATATAATGGGCCCCACATAGCTCTCTCTTTAATATAATGGGCCCCACATAGACATCCATTTAATATAATGGGCCCTACGTAGATGTCCCTTTAAGATAACGGGCCCCACATAGCTTTCCCTTTAATATAATGCGCCCCACATAGCTTTCCCTTTAATATAATGGGCCCCACATAACTTTCTCTTTAATATAATGGGCCCCACATAGCTTTCCCTTTAATATAATGGGCACCACATAGATTTTATTATTATATAATGGGCCCCACATAGCTTTCCCTTTAATAAAATGGGCCCCACATAGCTTTCCCTTTAATATAATGGGCCCCACATAGCTTTCTCTTTAATATAATGGGCCCCACATAGCTTTCCCTTTAATATAATGGGCCCCACATAGCTTTCCCTTTAATATAATGGGCCCCACATAGCTTTCCCTTTAATAAAATGGGCCCCACATAGCTTTCTCTTTAATATAATGGGCCGCACATAGCTTTCCCTTTAATATAATGGGCCCCACATAGCTTTCCCTTTAATAAAATGGGCCCCACATAGCTTTCTCTTTAATATAATGGGCCGCACATAGCTTTCCCTTTAATATAATGGGCCCCACATAGCTTTCCCTTTAATATAATGGGCCCCAGATAGCTTTCTCTTTAATATAATGGGCCCCACATACCTTTCCCTTTAATATAATGGGCCCCACATAGCTTTCCCTTTAATATAATGGGCCCCACATAGCTTTCCCTTTAATAAAATGGGCCCCACATAGCTTTCTCTTTAATATAATGGGCCGCACATAGCTTTCCCTTTAATATAATGGGCCCCACATAGCTTTCCCTTTAATGGGCCCCACATAGCTTCCCCTTTAATATAATGGGTCCCACATAACTTTTTCTTTAATATAATGGGCCCCACATAGCTTTTTCTTTAATATAATGGGCCCCACATAGCTTTCTCTTTAATATAATGGGCCCCACATAGCTTTCTCTTTAATATAATGGGCCGCACATAGCTTTCTCTTTAATATAATGGGCCCCACATAGCTTTCTCTTTAATATAATGGGCCCCACATAGCTTTCTCTTTAATATAATGGGCCCCATATAGCTTTCTCTTTAATATAATGGGCCCCATATAGCTTTCTCTTTAATATAATGGGCCCCACACAGCTTTCTCTTTAATATAATGGGCCCCACACAGCTTTCTCTTTAATATAATGGGCCCCACATAGCTTTCTCTTTAATATAATGGGCCCCACATAGCTTTCTCTTTAACATAATGGGCCCCACATAGCTTTCCCTTTAATATAATGGGCCCCACATAGCTTTCTCTTTAATATAATGGGCCCCACATAGCTTTCTCTTTAATATAATGGGCCCCACATAGCTTTCTCTTTAATATAATGGGCCCCACATAGCTTTCTCTTTAATATAATGGGCCCCACATAGCTTTCTCTTTAATATAATGGGCCCCACATAGCTTTCCCTTTAATATAACGGGCCCCACATAGCTTTCCCCTTAATATAATTGGCCCCACATAGCTTTCCCTTTAATATAATTGGCCCCACATAGCTTTCCCTTTAATATAATGGGCACCACATAGATTTATTATAATATAATGGGCCCCACATATCCGTCCCTTTAATATTATGGACCCCACATAGATTTATTATAATATTATGGACCCCACATAGATTTGTTATAATATAATGGGCCCCACATAGATTTGTTATAATATAATGGGCCCCACATAGATTTATTATAATATAATGGGCCCCACATATCCGTCCCTTTAATATTATGGGCCCCACATAGATTTATTATAATATAATGGGCCCCACATAGATTTATTATAATATAATGGGTCCCACATAGATTTATTATAATATAATGGGCCCCACATAGATTTATTATAATATAATGGGCCCCACATATCCGTCCCTTTAATATTATGGGCCCCACATAGATTTATTATAATATAATGGGCCCCACATAGATTTATTATAATATAATGGGTCCCACATAGATTTATTATAATATTATGGACCCCACATAGATTTATTATAATATAATGGGCCCCACATAGATTTATTATAATATAATGGGTCCCACATAGATTTATTATAATATTATGGACCCCACATAGTTTTATTATAATATAATGGGCCGCACATAGATTTATTATAATATAATGGGCCCCACATAGATTTATTATAATATAATGGGCCCCACATAGATTTATTATAATATAATGGGCCCCACCTAACCCTCCAGTTTATACACTGCAGTCGCTCTCTTTCTTCTCTTCTTTACCTAGTCCAGTCTTTCGTGACGACTTCCCGCCATGATTCGTCTTTGCAGTTTGCTGTCCAGGTTTCGGCTGCTCCGCACTTTTCAGCAGATCACCGCACTCCTGAAAAACAAAAATGTTACAAATATAAGCGACTTAAATAAATAATGCTGCCCACTGTGCCACCAAATGCAAATATGTGCCACACTGTGCCCATGAGTATATCATTCACCACAATGAATCCTGCTCCACTGAGAATATAAATCAGTCACTAGCTTGTGCCCCCGTTATAAATAGTGTTGAGCGAGCACTAAAATGCTCGGGTGCTCGAAGCTCGGCCCAAGCTCGCCGTGATACTCGGGTGCTCGACCCGAGCAACGAGCCCATGTTAGTCTATGGGAGACCCGAGCATTTTTGCGGAGGCACCCCCGGCAGTCTGTAGAAAGCCTAAAAAGTGCCCAAAATGATAGTGACAGTGCTCAGATGACATGGGGACAGCATGGGGATCGCCCCAGGAAGCATTTCTGACCCCCAAGGTCACTGTTGTCAACAACGTGGTCAGAGGTATTAAGCCACTTTTACAGGCTCATAAGAAAATGTTCAAAAACTAAAGTGAAACTTTTTTCCTGTGAAATATGTTAAGGAATTTCTTTTCCAGGGTAAAGACTTGTGTATAAGGTAAAATAAATAACCAAAAACAAAAATACTCCTCCACACCTTGGGCTATGTTCACAAGTAGCATTTTTTATGCGTTTTTGCACTTTTGTATTGCTTTCAACTGTGACAAATGCATTCACCGGGAAATGTCATTTTAACATTTTACAACCTTATCTGGCCATGTGCTGTGTGACACATGCATATAGTGCTGAAAAGACATGGGAACAGCATGGGGAAGACCCCTGGAAGGATCTCTGACTCCCAGGTCACTGCCTAAAAGTGTGCCCATCAGAAGTGATCCTTGCCGCATCAGAAGATGCAGACTTGCAACTATCCCCGTGCAAGTCCTTGTCCCAGGGCAGTGTTCAATTATACCTCCCCCATTCCTTGCAATGCAAGCGCAAATATGCAGCCAACCACCCACCCACCCCCAGGCTGCAATACCATACTGCTAGCTTGCACTTGAAATTGGGCCTTTTAGTTTTGAGGAGGCCGAAGCTGGCCACTACCTCATGGCTGCTTCGGCAGCGAGGTATCCATACTCAGTCCCCAGCCGCCCGGCGGCCGGGTGTCCACACCTGGTCCCCAGCCACCTGGGGGCGGCGGGGTGTCCATAGACGGTCCCCAGCCACCCCGATTTCTCCGTGGATCATCCCCACACACTTTTCTTAGACCGGCCTGCTTTAGGGCAGCATTGGACAAGCCCACTAGAGAAACCGACTCCATCAGGGGAGGTGAGAATGCCAAGGTGAGGAGCATGATGATGATAGAAGTTAGCATCTGCTTTGTTTTGTTGGAATGCAAGCATAAGTGTGCAACCTGCCACCAACCCACCCCGAGGCTGCAATACCATACTGCTAACATGCGTGCACTTGAAATTGGGCCTTTTAGGCATGTGGAGGCCAGAGCTGGCCACTACCTCATGGGTACTTCGGCAGCGAGGTATCGATACTCAGTCCCCAGCCGCCCGGCGGCCGGGTGTCCATGCTCGGTCCCCAGCCGCCAGGGGGCGGCCGGGTGTCCACACTCGGTCCCCAGCCGCCCCGCGGCCAGGTGTCCATAAACGGTTCCAAGCCGCCCCGATTTCTCCGCGGAACATCCCCACACACTTTTCTTAGACTGGCCTGCTTTAGGGCAGCATTGGACGAGCCCACCAAAGAACCCGACTTCTCCGGTGGGCCCTGGCTTCTTTATCAGGGGAGTTGAGAGTGCCAAGGTGAGGAGCATGATGAGGATGATAGAAGTTAGCATCTGCTTTGTTTTCAAGGAATGCAAGTGCATGTATGTAGTAGCGGCTAGGCCTGAGGTGGTCAGCGTTTTGGCGCATATCCTAGCTCCTCCGAGGATTGCTGGATGTTTTCCTGCTACTATCCAAGTTCTATGACTCTCGTTAAAACAAAGCTTCAAGTGATAAATGATGGATGAGGTAGTGGCAAAGGAGAAAGAGCAGGAGGAACAGGGACCATTCACATCAATATCAGGCCAGTCAACCACATATGTCTTGTAGGATATGTTTCTGTAACAAAAGGAGCGGTTTGGCTACACAGTTATAGGGCATACAGTGAGTGCAATGCCTACCAAAACTTTTGAGGCACTCCAATGCCCCTTGGAAATGACATGGAGGTCAGAGGGCCTTAACTAAACCTTTTTTTCCATTTATGGCAACTGGGTCTCCTGTGCACTGTTGGCCTAAGCAGTGAATGGAAGGCTTTCCAAAAATTATAAGGAACTGCAATGCCCCTGGAAACAGATGTGGATTACAGCGTACTAAAAACCTTCTACCCATTATTGGGGAGTGTGTCTCCCTTAGTTTTCACCTTTGCATTGAAAAGCAAAAGCTGACTAAAATTAGGAGGAAATGCAATGCCCGTTGGAAGAGTCATGGAGATTAGAGGTAAGGTAATTAAAAACAACATTTCAATGCCCCTTGGAAGAGCTGTGGAGTTCAGAGTGGCTTAAGAAGACGCTTTTAATGCCCTTTGAAGAGACGTGGAGGTCACAGTAGCTTAACAAGACGGTTTTAATGCCCCTTACAATAGCCATACAGTACAGCATCTTAAAAACATTATTCCCATTATTGGGGAGTGGGTCTCCCATAGTATTTGCTTATGCCTTCCAAGCAAAAGCTTCCAAAAATTATGAGGAAATGCAATGCCCGTTCGAAGAGTCGTGGAGGTCCCAGTAGCTTAACAAGACGCTTTTAATGCCCCTCAGAAGAGACGTGGAGGTCAGAGTGGTATAACAAGACGGTTTTAATGCCCCTTACAAGAGACGTGGAGGTCAGAGTGGTATAACAAGATGGTTTTAATGCCCCTCAGAAGAGACGTGGAGGTCAGAGTGGTATAACAAGACGGTTTTAATGCCCCTCTGAAGAGACGTGGGGGTCAGAGTGGTATAACAAGACGGTTTTAATGCCCCTTACAAGACACGTGGAGGTCAGAGTGGTATAACAAGACTCTTTTAATGCCCCTTACAAGAGACGCTCATTATTCTGGCATTTGGCAAATATTAAAAATGATGGTAATCCTAATTGACCTAAAATGGGAAAGGTTTATTCTGATTTCATGTCAGATATTGAGAAAAACCTGCAGATGTGTCTATTTATACAGTGTATGGAAACTTCTGATTTCAACTCTGTATATATATATATATATATATATATATATATATATATATATGTGTATAATATATACACAGCGAAGCTCACACAACACAACACCCACAGCAGAGGAACTGGCTGCACACACACCTGCTCCTGTCAGTGCTGTGAGCGCCCCTCATATCGCTGCTGGCTCTGCCCCTCATATCGCTGCTGGCTCCGCCCCTCATATCGCTGTTGGCTCCGCCCCTCACATCGCTGTTGGATCCGCCCCTCACATCGCTGCTGGCTCCGCCTCTCATATCGCTGCTGGCTCCGCCCCTCATATCGCTGCTGGCTCTGCCCCTCACATCGCTGCTGGCTCCGCATCTCATATCACTGCTGGCTCCGCCCCTCATGTCGCTGCTGGCTCCGCCCCTCATATCGCTGCTGGCTCCGCCCATCAGCCGCTCACAGTCCTCAGCAATATGGAGACATCCGCACTGATCAGAATCCTCGGGGGGCGTGGCCTGTCACTGTAGTCACACAAAGGTTGTCATGGAGATCTCAAGGGAAGGCAGGTGGGCGGGGCTTAGAGCAGGAAGTAGAAGCCGTGCAGTGTGATTGGCTCTTTACCTTCTGCCAGTAATGGAGCAGATATATGGCTCCTATATAATGGAGGGGGCTCAGGAGGGGTTCCCCACCCTAAAGGTCAGGGGATAAATAATACTGGACATGAGCGAGGGCAGGAGGACATTATTCTATATTGTAAGAAATCTGATTTCTTCTTTCCTCACAGTTTTTCCTGTGCAAGGCCACATGTATTGTGCGATAATCTGTGAATATGGGGGGATCTGCTCCTCACATCCACATCAATCCCCCCACGTCTGAGCTCTCCCTTACAGGGGTCTTCTGCTCTGCACATTGATGCCGTATCCATGGAGATGACATCATGGCCGGTACATGCGGATCTCCCCGATGGGACCCTCATGTATCTGGAGGACGAGGCACTGCTGCTCCTCGGGGAGAGGGGGCACAATTCCTGTACACATGATACAGGGGCTTCTGCCATCTCTGGGCTGAGAATAATGCTGGCAGCGCGCAGTCTACATGATGTGAGGATTACAAGTCTGCAGTCACAGAGAGTCACACAGATGACTGCAGGCCTTCAGCTTCACACCGGACAATCCCTTTAAATACATGTATATTGGTCTAAAAATACTTTTTACTATTTTGCTTCTTGTAACATTTGCTCTGTTCGGCCTTTACCAGCTTTTTGTTTCCCAGCAGCACATTGATGGCTGCAGAATGAGTTAACTTGAGATTCAGTCAGTGAGCTCCTTATGATGTGGAGTTTCCAGCGCTTTTATTTCTGCGATGATTTATGACTGCATCAGAGATCAGCCCAACTTTCATGCTGGTCTGTGAACATAATCAGCACAGAGAAGGTCAGAATGAGCTCACTGATAAATTCTCAGTGAGCTCATTCTGCAACTAGCAATGCAAAGGAAATAAAAAAGACAAATTGTTTATGAAACGTTATTGAAAAAATATTTGTATGTATATATTTAGCCCAAAATGTCTGAGTGTCCATATCCTTAGTACCAGCACAGCTGAGGATTTGGTATAATCAGGGGCGTACATAGGACGCAGAAATTCTAATTGGGCCCCCCCCCAGCAATAAAAATGTAAATAATTGTCGGGGTCGCAGAAGATCAGATCTCACAACCTTCCAGCCTTTACATAGTAATTTTCCTCCTGCTGAAGTCCTAGATCCCTTTTTCATTGCCCATAAAGTGTGGTGCCAACAAAAGTGCCCCCCAAACACGGTATGATACCCCCATGGTGAATTCCTCCATATGCGCAGTACAATGACCCTACTGTACCCGACCTCAACTCCCAGGGTAAAGTATGATCCCCCAACTGCCCCACACCTCTCCACACTCCATAAAGTATAATGCACTCAGTATAAGACTCTCGCCATGGTTCTCCACACAGTATAAGGCACTCGCCATGGTCCTCCACGCAGTATAATGCACTCCCTTGTGGTCCTCCACGCAGTATAATGCACTCCCACGTGGTCCTCCACACAGTACAATGCACTCCCCGTGGTCCTCCACACAGTATAATGGACTCCCCCATGGTCCTCCACACAGTACCATGCACTCCCCCATGGTCCTCCACACAGTACAATGCACTCCCACATGGTCCTCCACACTGTACAATGTACTCCCCCATGGTCCTCCACACAGTATAAAGCCCCCGTCTCACATAGCAATATCGCTAGCGAGATCGCTGCTGTGTCACGGTTTTGGTGACTCACCAGCGACCTCACCAGCGATGTCGCTATGTGTGACACTTTGCAACGATCAGGCCCCTGCTGTGAGGTTGCTGATCGCTGCAAAGTGTCCTGGACCATTTTTTGGTCGTTGGCCTCCCGCTGGCCAGCACACATCGCTGTGTGTGACCAGCGGGACCAACGATCTGGCTGGTAACCATGGTAAACATCGGGTTACTAGGGGCACGCGCGCACTTAGTAACCCGCTGTTTACCATGGATACCACTCTGCTACGGTGCGCGGAGGCTACCGTTCACCTTAGCAGAGTCGTATCCATGATAAACAGCGGGTTACTAGGGGCACACGCGCACTTAGTAACCCGATGTTTACCATAGTTACCAGCCTGCTCCTGCTTAAGCAGCAGGCTGGTAACAGGAGCAGGACATCGTGGAACGATTCTTTCCACGATATCGCTGCTCCCCTGATCGCTGGTGAGCCTGCCTGTTTGACAGCTCCCCAGCGATGTATTAGCGATGCAGCAACGATCCCTGACAGGTCGTATCGTTGTCGGGATCGCTGCTGCATCGCTTAGTGTGACGGGGCCTTAAGACACTCGCCATGGTTCTCCACTCAGTATAATGCATTCCCCCATGGTCCTGTACGCAGTATAATGCAGCCCCCCATAGGGTAAAATGCAGCCCCCCCCACCCGTAGGGTAAAATGCAGCCCCAGTCCTCCAGTATTATCAGTACACAATGATTTAAAAAATAAATACATACTTACCGCTCCTCGTTCCCCGCTGCTTCAGTCTCTGCAGCTGATCACCTCAGCAGCTGCCAGCTCCACTGTCTGACACAGCGTGGCGCGTCATCATGCCGCTGCGTCAGACGCAGAGGAGGAATGATGGGAGAGGGAGTGTCACATGATGCTCCCTCCTTCAGGTTTTCGTGGGCCCCGGGCGAAAGAGTCTCAGTGGCCCCTTTAACACATCCAACCATTCATGATGCACAGATACAGCAGAGAAATTATAGATATAGACATAGTACAATGCCAAAAATGTCACTGACTTCTTACATTTCATGAGTGATATCTTCTGTAAATTCTACAATAGCTCAGAAACCGTGAATCCTCACAGCGCACAGTGCAGACCGGACAGTATAGTCCTCCATACAGTGTTATTGCACCACTTAGTCCTCCATACAGTATTATGAGCCCTATATAATGCTCCATACAAAATACTGGATCCCATATAATTCACCATAGAGAATACTGCCTGGTCCCCATGTAATGTCATATGCAGGCTGGACCCCATACAGAGGCCCCACAAACCCGCTGCATCCTCCCCGGGGCCCCCACAAGCCGGCTGCATCCCCCCAGGGCCCCCCTCAAGCCTGCATCACTCCCCCCAGAGCCCCCACATGCCTGCAGCATCCCCCCCATAGACCCCACAAGCCTGCAGCATCCCCCCCAGAGCACCCACAAGCCCACAGCATCCCCTCCAGGGCCCCACAAGCCCGCAGAATCCCCCCCAGGGCCCCACAAGCCCGCAGCATCCCCTTAGGGCCCCCACAAGCCCGCAGCATCCCCCCGGGGCCCCCACAAGCCCTGGACCGTACCTGCATCACCACCAGTAAAGGTATTGAAGTTTACCCTTGTGTGTGTGCCTTTTCTTCCTCTGGGTCCGTCCTGCCGTCTCCCTCCTGCTTCCACCATCTTTCTACACCTCTACACTGCCCTGAGGCCTGCTCTACCTGTGGGGAGCCGTCCCATCATAGCTGCCCCTAACATCAGCCTCAGTGGACTGTCGCAGCGCTGGTAACCTCTTACCAGAATCCACAGGTGGCGTCACGACAATTTCCCCTATAAGCATCCCCCCCCCCTTTGAGTGACCGCCCTGGGCCACGGACTGGGCCAGCCACCGTGATATCCCCCGGCAACCAGAGGCCCGGCTGCCGAGTGCCCCACGGCCCTGGGGGCGAGTCACTATGCACAGTGGTTCATGAATTAATATTCACAGTGACCCTCCATCCTGTGATTAAAAGGGTCCGTACATTTGACACCTCCGTCTGACTCCCACAGTCTCCTCCGCACAGATCGATATTAAGATGGCCACCGCAATGGCATGGGGAGTGCAGCGGTGAGTCCAGAGCGCAGCTCCTCGCTCTAAAATGCCCATCAGAAAGAAGAGGTCAGACATTTATTTTCTATGGGCGCTCTATTATCCTATTTATCAAACATCAGCACTACAAGAATCCGTCCTGAGCCGTGCTGGGATCTTTGAACGTGGGCCCCCGGGAGGATCGGGCCCCTCATGGTGGAGCGGATCACACTCATTATAATCCATCACTGATAGAAGATACATAAACAACAACACAGGATGATTGTAAAACAGTGAGGTAATATTTTATTGAGCCACCAAACACACAATAAACATATCGAACAGTCCCAGCAAATACCTAATATGGTGCAAATTACAGAGTCTCACCCTTCCGCTGACTCGCTGGGATTAAAGCAGCTGCCAATCCGAGGGGCTTATGGGGCTGACTACCCCCACCAATGGCACCCCCACCAAAGAACACCCA
Organism: Phyllobates terribilis; assembly: GCF_046119375.1. NCBI lineage: Eukaryota > Metazoa > Chordata > Amphibia > Anura > Dendrobatidae > Phyllobates > Phyllobates terribilis. The sequence goes on along the minus strand of NW_027363003.1, from coordinate 2,294,573 downwards.
CAAAGAGGAGGTAACAACAAGCTTAGAAAGCTGACAGTCCATTGAGGTACGTGGCCAGGAGACCAGAAAGTTCCAACCTGGCTTCTCCGAACATATCCATGGAACTAGGTGACCGGAAGGTCCCGACTTGGCTTTTTCCGAGCATATTCACGAGTTCCAGGTGGCCGGAGTGTCCCAACCTGGCTACTCCAAACATCTCCATGGGACCAGGTGACTGGTGGGTCCCAACCTGGTTTTCCCAGATGTATCCATGAGTTCTATAGTAGTCAATGGAGCAGATCTGTATTCCTCCAGCCAGGGCTGTGGTCCCTTAAGCTGGCATCCTGTAGAAACCAAATCTGTGTCCCTCTTAATGGATTCATGGTGTTCTGTAGAGCTGTCCCATAGAGTGTTCCTGGCAGTGGTTTTGTAAAAAGACTCCTTTATGTAGTTCACAACTGTCCTTCTTCATGACTTCATCCACAGGTCAAGAGAAAGGGGTGGTGTTACTAATTCCCATTACTGGAGCATCCACAGTTCATCCCCCAAATGTTGACTTGCAAACATTGCAAACATTGAAGGATAAACTATAAATTCCGAAACAATGCAAGTCAACAAATTGCATGGACTTATAAAATGGTAATCAACATATTTAGCAAACATCCATTGTTCAAAGAGCCTGCGTCCCTGTATTGCAAAGATAACAGTACAATAAACCAGAAGAGTTGATATAAGAGGTAAATAACCATTTATCAATGAACAAATATCACCTCAACCTACAAGATGAGTCAACATTCAGACTCATGACAAAAGATCATGTGCGTTGACCAACCGAAGAAAGAAACACATAAATTCAATAGTTAATAATTCAGGCAATAGTCTATCATTCTGGGCCTATGGAATTTACATCTGGATAATTACGATTAAATGCTGTGTCGTCACAGGCCCCTTTAGTTTTAGGGACTGGCAGGGGTCCTTTACAGTTGCTCTCCCACTAGTTCATCCTTCTTTCCTTTACTCCGTTTCAATAAAATATTTGGAAATATACAAAGTAAAAACTCAAATATAATTTTTTTTCTTACATTAAAACTAGATTTTATTAAAATAAACCCCCAAAAAACAAGAACAAAAAAACTAAACCTGATTAACATCGCAAAGAACAACAACCCAAACTGTACAACGATCACATGATTTATCCGGCACGAAAAACAGCATCAAGAATAAAATAGTAAGAATTAATGGCAAAATTGTAGCTTTTGTTCATTTTGTCTCTATACTGCACGATAAATGCTGGAAAGAAAAAATATAAGAACCATTCCTGGGGTTTTGCCATTGAATGCTGGAAAAAATAAAAAAACATCAGCAGAATTGTTTTTTATTAATCTCACGCAAAAGAAAAATGGAATAAAAATTATAAAAACTTTGTCTGTTCCCCAAAATGTTACCAGTGAATCCTATAGCGGCTCCGCATGGACCCAAACTGGTAAACTAAAAACTCCTGCATGCCCCGTGTGTGTGTGTATGTATATATATATATATACATACACATATATATATACTCCTCTGTACTATATGCACGGCAGAGCTCACACACCACAACACGCTCCGCTGCGGCGCCACAAAAAGAGCGGACCTGGCTGCACACACACCTGCTCCTGTCACCTGTATACACAGTTGAAACCAGAAATTTACATACACTATATAAATGTTAGAACCCTCCTGTTTGTTTTTTCCATCTTGTGTTTTGCGGTCACAAGACCATCTGCCTTTATATTCCAGCTCCGCCCTTTTGGCTGTGTTGGACTTCAGTGTTGTTTGACTGCTTTGCTAGCCAGGTGCTTCTGTGCCTTTCTCTGTCAGTTCGCTTGGTCCTTCTGGGACCTCTAGTACCTTTTTGTCAGTTTATCTTTTTGTGTTCTGTAACAACTTCTCTGTTTAGGAGATGTCCCATTTTTGTTCCAGTCCTTAGTTCTTTTAGGGACCCCTCTCCTTTATGCTATAGGTCTTCGTTCAGACTAGCCGAGGACTAAGGCGGGTCTGTTCGCTAGGAACAGGCAGCCCGCTACATCGTAGGGATTCAGCTTAGTCTTACTGTAGGGACAGCTTTCTCCTTTCTTTCCTTAGTACTTGTTGCAGATCATAACAATAAAAAGACACATCTGCATGTTTTTCTCAATATCTGACATGAAATCAGAATAAACCTTCCCGTTTTAGGTCAATTAGGATTACCATCATTTTTAAGATTTGCCAAATGCCAGAATAATAAGAGAGAGAGAGAATGTTTTAAAGCATTTTTATTACTTACTGCAAAGTCATAAGTTTACATACACTAATATTGCTATACCTTTAAAAAATTCTGGACTGCCCATATGATGATGTCATGTGTTTGGAAACTTCTGATAGTTTTTTTGGCAACATCTCAGTTAATTAGAGACACACCTGTGGATGTATTTTAATGCACACCTGAAACACACTGCTTCTTTGTGTAGCATCATGGGAAAGTCTAAAGAAATCAACCAAGATATCAGGAAGAGAATTGTGGACTTGCACAAGTCTGGCTCATCCTTGGGTACAATTTCAAGATACCTGAAGGTGTCTCGTTAATCTGTACAAACAATTATATGCAAGTACAAACAAGATGGGAATGTCCAGCCATCATACCGCTCAGGAAGAAGACGGGTTCTGTGTCCCAGAGATGAACGTGCTTTGGTCCGATATGTGCATATCAAGGACAAAAGCAAAAGATCTTGTGAAGATGATAGGGGAAGCTGATAAGATTGTGTCAATATCCACAGTGAAATGAGTACTGTATCAATATAGGCTGAAAGGCCACTGTGCCAGGAAGAAGCCATTGCTCCAAAAGAAAGATAAAAAAGCCAGATTAATGTTTGCAAATGCACACAGGAACAAAGACCTTAATTTTTGGAGACATGTCCCGTGGTCTGATGAAACTAAAACTGAACTTTTTGGGCATAGTGACCATCGTTACTTTTGGAAGAAAAAAGGAGAAGCTTGGAAGCCTAAGAACACCATCCCAACTGTGAAACACGGGGGAGGCAGCATCATGTGGGGTTGATTTCCTGTAGGAGGGACTGGCGATAGCGCCACTCACAGGCATCACGTGACCCCCCGGCAGCAGCCGGCTCTTTCTTCCGCTGATGTCACGTCAAATGAGGGGTGACATTAGTGTCGCGGACCCCGCGGTGGATGCTGGGCTGTGGGCGGGGGTTACCCCGCGCGTCCCACCCAGCATCCTCCGCGCCCCACTCCCAATGAATGAGGAGAGGGAAAGAGGGAAACTTTTGACTTAGCAGTAAGTAATAAAAATGTCCTAAAACATTCTCTCTCTCTCATTATTCTGGCATTTGGCAAATATTAAAAATGATGGTAATCCTAATTGACCTAAAATGGGAAAGGTTTATTCTGATTTCATGTCAGATATTGAGAAAAACCTGCAGATGTGTCTATTTATACAGTGTATGGAAACTTCTGATTTCACCTGTGTATATATATATGTATATATATGTGTGTATATTATATACACGGCGAAGCTCACACACCACAACACCCACAGCAGAGGAACTGGCTGCACACACACCTGCTCCTGTCAGTGCTGTGAGCGCCCCTCATATCGCTGCTGGCTCCGCCCCTCATATCGCTGCTGGCTCCGCCCCTCATATCGCTGCTGGCTCCGCCCCTCATATCACTGCTGGCTCCGCCCCTCATATCGCTGCTGGCTCCGCCCCTCATATCGCTGCTGGCTCCGCCCCTCATATCGCTGCTGGCTCAGCCTCTCATATCACTGCTGGCTCCGCCCCTCATATCGCTGCTGGCTCCGCCCCTCTTGTCGCTGCTGGCTCCGCCCCTCATATCGCTGCTAGCTCCGCCCCTCATGTCGCTGTTGGCTCAGCCCCTCATATCGCTGCTGGCTCAGCCCCTCATATCGCTGCTGGCTCCGCCCCTCATGTCGCTGCTGGCTCCGCCCCTCACATCGCTGCTGGCTCCGCCTCTCATATCACTGCTGGCTCCGCCCCTCATGTCGCTGCTGGCTCCGCCCCTCATATCGCTACTGGCTCTGCCCCTCACATCGCTGCTGGCTCCGCCCCTCATATCGCTGCTGGCTCCGCCCCTCATGTCGCTCCTGGCTCCGCCCCTCATATCGCTACTGGCTCTGCCCCTCACATCGCTGCTGGCTCCGCCCCTCATATCGCTGCTGGCTCCGCCCCTCACATCGCTGCTGGCTCCGCCCATCAGCCGCTCACAGTCCTCAGCAATATGGAGACATCCGCACTGATCAGAATCCTCGGGGGCGTGGCCTGTCACTGTAGTCACACAAGGGTTGTCATGGAGATCTCAAGGGAAGGCAGGTGGGCGGGGCTTAGAGCAGGAAGTAGAAGCCGTGCAGTGTGATTGGCTCCTTACCTTCTGCCAGTAATGGAGCAGATATATGGCTCCTATATAATGGAGGGGGCTCAGGAGGGGTTCCCCACCCTAAAGGTCAGGGGATAAATAATACTGGACATGAGCGAGGGCAGGAGGACATTATTCTATATTGTAAGAAATCTGATTTCTTCTTTCCTCACAGTTTTTCCTGTGCAAGGCCACATGTATTGTGCGATAATCTGTGAATATGGGGGGATCTGCTCCTCACATCCACATCAATCCCCCCACGTCTGAGCTCTCCCTTACAGGGGTCTTCTGCTCTGCACATTGATGCCGTATCCATGGAGATGACATCATGGCCGGTACATGCGGATCTCCCCGATGGGACCCTCATGTATCTGGAGGACGAGGCACTGCTGCTCCTCGGGGAGAGGGGGCACAATTCCTGTACACATGATACAGGGGCTTCTGCCATCTCTGGGCTGAGAATAATGCTGGCAGCGCGCAGTCTACATGATGTGAGGATTACAAGTCTGCAGTCACAGAGAGTCACACAGATGACTGCAGCCTTCAGCTTCACACCGGACAATCCCTTTAAATACATGTATATTGCTCTAAAAAGACTTTTTACTATTTTGCTTCATGTAACATTTGCTCTGTTCGGCCTTTACCAGCTTTTTGTTTCCCAGCAGCACATTGATGGCTGCAGAATGAGTTAACTTGAGATTCAGTCAGTGAGCTCCTTATGATGTGGAGTTTCCAGCTCTTTTATTTCTGCGATGATTTATGACTGCATCAGAGATCAGCCCAACTTTCATGCTGGTCTGTGAACATAATCAGCACAGAGAAGGTCAGAATGAGCTCACTGATAAATTCTCAGTGAGCTCATTCTGCAACTAGCAATGCAAAGGAAATAAAAAAGCCAAATTGTTTATGAAACGTTATTGAAAAAATATTTGTATGTATATATTTAGCCCAAAATGTCTGAGTGTCCATATCCTTAGTACCAGCACAGCTGAGGATTTGGTATAATCAGGGGCGTACATAGGAATCATGGGGCCCCATAGCAGAAGTTCTAATTGGGCCCCCCCCCAACAAAAAATTGTAAAAATGTAAATAATTGTCGGGGTCACAGAAGAGCAGATCTCACAACCTTCCAACCTTTACATAGTAATTTTCCTCCTGCTGAAGTCCTAGATCCCTTTTTCATTGCCCATAAAGTGTGGTGCCAACAAAAGTGCCCCCCAAACATGGTATGATACCCCCATGGTGAATTCCTCCATATGCGCAGTATAATGACCCTACTGTACCCCACCTCAACTCCCAGGGTAAAGTATGATGACACCAACACAGTATGATCCCCCAACTGTCCCACACCTCTCCATACTCCATAGAGTATAATGCACTCGCCATGGTCCTCCACACAGTATAAGACTCTCGCCATGGTCCTCCACACAGTATAAGGCACTCGCCATGGACCTCCACGCAGTATAATACACTCCCCATGGTCCTCCACGCAGAATAATGCACTCCCTCGTGGTCCTCCACGCTGTATAATGCACTCCCACGTGGTCCTCCACACAGTACAATGCACTCCCCGTGGTCCTCCACACAGTATAGTGCACTCCCCCATGGTCCTCCACACAGTACAATGCACTCCCCCATGGTCCTCCACACAGTACAATGCACTCCCCCATGGTCCTCCACACAGTACAATGCACTCCCCCATGGTCCTCCACACAGTATAAGACACTCGCCATGGCTCCTCACTCAGTATAATGCATTCCCCCATGGTCCTGTACGCAGTATAATGCAGCCCCCCATAGGGTAAAATGCAGCCCCAGTCCTCCAGTATTATCAGTACTCACTGATTTAAAAATAAATACATACTTACCGCTCCTCGTTCCCTGCTGCTTCAGTCTCTGCAGCTGATCACCTCAGCAGCTGCCAGCTCCACTGTCTGACACAGCGTGGCGCGTCATCATGCTGCTGCGTCAGACGCAGAGGAGGAATGATGGGAGAGGGAGTGTCACATGATGCTCCCTCCTCCTGGTTTTCGTGGGCCCCGGGCGAAAGAGTCTCAGTGGCCCCTTTAACACATCCAACCATTCATGATGCACAGATACAGCAGAGAAATTATAGATATAGATATAGTACAATGCCAAAAATGTCACTGACTTCTTACATTTCATGAGTGATATCTACTGTAAATTCTACAATAGCTCAGAAACTGGTGAATCCTCACAGCGCACAGTGCAGACCGGACAGTATAGTCCTCCATACAGTGTTATGACACCACTAAATCCTCCATACAATATTATGGGCACCACATAGTCCTCCATACAGTATTATGAGCCCCATATAATGATCCATACAAAATACTGGATCCCATATAATTCACCATAGAGAATACTGCCTGGTCCCCATGTAATGCCATATGCAGGCTGGACCCCATACAGAGGCCCCACAAGCCCGCTGCATCCCCCCTGGGGCCCCCACAAGCCTGCTGCATCCCCCTGGAGCCCCCACAAGCCTGCAGCACCCCCCCCAGAGCTCCCACAAGCCTGCAGCATCCCCCCCAGAGCTCCCACAAGCCTGCAGCATCCCCCCCAGAGCCCCCACAAGCCCGCAGCATCCTCCCAGAGCACCCACAAGCCCGCAGCATCCCCCCCCAGAGCACCCACAAGCCCACAGCATCCCTCCCAGGGCCCCACAAGCCCGCAGCATCCCCCCCAGGGTCCCACAAGTCCACTGCATCCCCCCCAGAGCACCCACAAGCCTGCAGTATCCCACCAAGGGCCCCCACAAGCCCACAGCATCCCCCCAGGGCCCCACAAGCCAACAGCATCCCCCCTAGGGCCCCCACAAGCCCACAGCATCCCCCCCAGGGCCCCACAAGCCCACACCATCCCCCTCAGAGCACCCGCAAACCCACAGCATCCCCCCCAGGGCCCCACAAGCCCACAGCATCCCCCCCAGGGCCTCACAAGCCCACAGCATTCCGCCCCCAGAGCCCCCACAAGCCCGCAGCATCCCCCCACCCCAGGGCCCCACAAGCTCGCAGCATCCCCCCCCCAGGGCCCCCACAAGCCCGCAGCATCCCCCCCAGAGCCCTCATAAGCCCGCAGCATTCCCTTAGGGCCCCCACAAGCACGCATTATCCCTGCATTATTCCCCAGAGCCCCCTAAGATCTCCACAAGCATTAATTAACCCCACCAGACTGCCCTCCAGCATTAACCCCCCCCCAAATCCCTCACTCGCAAGTATCAAGCCCCCTCACCCCAAAAACAACAAGAAGAAAAGACATCAGACCAGCAATTAATAGAACAATCTCCTGTTTCTCAGCTTAGGATACTGACCTCCTCCTGCAGCTTCACCGGCAGCTCTGTCTCTGCATGAGACTCTGGCGTCTGGTGCTGAACTAGAACACGCCCCCGGAAATGACATCACACCTGGAAGGATCCCATACATTCTAGCGTCTAGGGCACGGGAAGAGGTAAGTATTGTGCCGGCCGGGGCCCTGAGCAGGCGGGGGGGGGGCCCATAGTGCGCCGGGATGCCCGATGGTGAGTAAGCCCCCTGCCTGCTCAGGGCCCCGCCTCTTGCCTGGGTGCAGGAGAGGGACCCGATGCGGGGGTACACAGTGCAGGCGACTGCTATGGGGCCCCCCCAGCTCACGGGCCCCATAGCAGTCGCGTGGCCTGCCGCCAATGGCGGGACGCCACTGGGTACAATGGTGTCTGGCCTGGACAATCCTCTGTAATGGAAACCAAGTCCGAACTGATAGATTTTCCCTGCACTGATACATTGTAGCAAACGGTCAGGACAGGAGGGGGATCGTCTAGACTGAATACCATTGTAATAAATGCTCCGCTGCTGTCAGGATTAGATTTTTTTCAGGTTCTGGATATTAACAAGAATGATTTTATTCTCAGACAACAAGCAGAGATCTTACAAATGGCAGAAAAGTGGAATAATCCTTCATTGCAGAGACGAGAACTTTCCTCCTGTATCCGGCGGATCGTCCTGTGGCTGAGAACAGTCTTTGCGGAGCGATTCCTCCCTATGAGGGGAACGTCGGCGCGGTGGAGCTGCTGTATCTGCCACGGAGGGGAATGAAGAGCAAGAAAGATTTATCCCTCATCCTGGAGGATCCGGAACTGAAGACTGCGGAGATCAAAGCTGAAGGTGAAGCCACATGTGATCTGTATACATCGGCAGAGGGGTCGTCACATGAGGAAATCCCCCCATATATATGGAGATGGCGATCTGTGGGGGCCGGACACAGAATGGGTGTGTGGTGTAACCAAAGAGAACACTAAGTCAGCACAGGAGCTGTGTACACAAAACGGAAGCATTCTGCAAAGTTACTTTATTCTCTTTATCCCCTTCCCGACATCCACAGAATTTAAGTGTCGCAATTCCAATGAGTTGTGGATTTTTGGTTCAAGTTGCCCAACGGGACCAAAAAATAATGTGATAGAAAAGGATTAAAATTGAAATTTATATATATAAAAAAAATCCTTTTAAATTTCCTACCTCCATTTGTCAATACAAAACAAGACTAAAAGATTATATATATATATATATTTATTTAGTATTGACACACTGACAAAAAGTCCGATCTATCAAATCATAAATATATTAACCCCTACAGCAAATGCCCAACAGCAAAGATAATCTAAACACCCAATTTTTTTTTCTTTTTGGGTAATTTTACCTCCCAAAAAATGCATCAAAAAGAGATGAAAAGTTTGTAGACAGCAGAGAATGGCATCAATAACCCCCGCAGGTCGGCGAGCAGAAAGCGAACCTCGCCCAGATTCATCAGCAGAAACATGGAACAAATGCAGGTTCTCACAAAATGGTGACACAATACCGGGTTATTTATTACTGTTTGGTGACACCATAATACGGCAATTCTGGCTTCTTAATTTATTTTTCTGCTATTTAACGTGCGGTTTAAATAATTTGGGCTTTGATAGGTCGGACTTTTACAGACACGACAATATAAAATGTTTCTTTTTTAATTTCTTTTTTTTTACCTTGGAAAATAGGGGTGATTTAACATCTTTGTTTATTTTTTTTCCTTTGTAAAACTTTTTTCTTTTTTTTCCATTTTTACTTTATTTTTTTATGTCCCCTTAGGGCACTTGAACCTGCAATCTCTTGACTGCTTATTCTATATACAGTAATCCTCTAGTAATGCAGTATACAGTTTATAAGATTAAGTCCAGACTGTGGATCAACTTCACAGGAGTACCAAGATGGCCGCCATGCAGGCCTTCACCATTCCCCTGACTGCCATTGTCATCCATTTCCTGGCGATAGCGCAATATAAATGCTGCTGTCGGCTCAGGTCACCGCTGTTCTGGGCTGGCTGGCAAATTGCACACAGTAGCAACCCATCCTTATTGAGTTTTATCTGTGGCTGATTCATAAAGTGAGTAAAGGTTACAAAGCTTTAAAAAGATAAAGCCGGTGTTATGATGTAATAGTTGAGGTCAAATGCCGACTAGATTCTCATCCACTTCTATCAGTGGGCTACTCAGAGAGGTGTCTGAGACTCTAGTCAGCATGTGACCAGGCTCGGACTGGCCTGCTGGGGAATTCCCCGGTGGGTCCCACTGCAGGGCCAGCACTGACAAGAGAAGGAAGGCTCCTCCCACTCCTACCCTAGCACAGCTATGCACTTGTCTATACATCTTATGCTGTGTGTGTGGAGGTGTGTGGTTTGACTTGTCTATATACTGTATGCTGTGTGTGTGTGGGGGGGACTTGTCTGTATACCATGTGTGGGAGGTGGGGGACTTGTCTATATACTGTATGCTGTGTGTGGGGGACTTGTCTATATACTGTATGCTGTGTGGGGGACTTGTTTATATACCGTATGCTGTGTGTGGGGGACTTGTCTATACACTGTATGCTGTGTGTGGGGGACTTGTCTATATACTGTATGCTGTGTGTGGGGGACTTGTCTATATACCGTATGCTGTGTATGGGGGACTTGTCTATATACCGTATGCTGTGTGTGTGTGTGGGGGACTTGTCTGTATACCGTGTGTGGGAGGTGGGGGACTTGTCTATATACCGTATGCTGTGTGTGGGGGACTTGTCTATACACTGTATGCTGTGTGTGGGGGACTTGTCTATATACTGTATGCTGTGTGTGGGGGACTTGTCTATATACCATATGCTGTGTATGGGGGACTTGTCTATATACCGTATGCTGTGTGTGTGTGTGGGGGACTTGTCTGTATACCGTGTGTGGGAGGTGGGGGACTTGTCTATATACCGTATGCTGTGTGTGGGGGACTTGTCTATATACTGTATGCTGTGTGTGTGTGGAGGGGACTTGTCTGTATACCGTGTGTGGCAGGTGGGGGACTGGTCTATATACCGTATGCTGTGTGTGGGGGACTTGCCTATATACTGTATACTGTGTGTGGGGGACTTGTCTATATACCGTATGCTGTGTGTGGGGGACTTGTCTATATACTGTATGCTGTGTGTGGGGGACTTGTCTATATACCGTATGCTGTGTGTGGGGGACTTGTCTATATACCGTATGCTGTGTGTGGGGGACTTGTCTATATACCGTATGCTGTGTGTGGGGGACTTGTCTATATACTGTATGCTGTGTATGGGGGACTTGTCTATATACTGTATGCTGTGTATGGGGGACTTGTCTATATACCGTATGCTGTGTGTGGGGGACTTGTCTATATACCGTATGCTGTGTGGGGGGGACTTGTCTATATACCGTATGCTGTGTGGGGGGGACTTGTCTATATACCGTATGCTGTGTGGGGGGGACTTGTCTATATACCGTATGCCGTGTGTGCTGGACTTGTCTATATACCGTATGCTGTGTGTGGGGGACTTGTCTATATACCGTATGCTGTGTGGGGGGGACTTGTCTATATACCGTATGCTGTGTGGGGGGGACTTGTCTATAGACTGTATGCTGTGTGTGGGGGACTTGTCTATATACCGTATGCTGTGTGTGGGGGACTTGTCTATATAGTGTATGCTGTGTGTGGGGGACTTGTCTATATACTGTATGCTGTGTGGGGGACTTGTCTATATACCGTATGCTGTGTGGGAGGGACTTGTCTATATACCGTATGCTGTGTGGGGGACTTGTCTATATACCGTATGCTGTGTGGGGGACTTGTCTATATACCGTATGCTGTGGGGGGGACTTGTCTATATACCGTATGCTGTGTGTGGGGGACTTGTCTATATACCGTATGCTGTGTGTGGGGGACTTGTCTATATACTGTATGCTGTGTGAGTGACTTGTCTATATACTGTATGCTGTGTGTAGGGGACTTGTCTATATACTGTATGCTGTGTGGGTGACTTGTCTATATACTGTATGCTGTGTGTGGGGGACTTGTCTATATACCGTATGCTGTGTGTGGGGGACTTGTCTATATACCGTATGCTGTGTGTGGGGGACTTGTCTATATACCGTATGCTGTGTGGGGGACTTGTCTATATACTGTATGCTGTGTGTGGGTGACTTGTCTATATACTGTATGCTGTGTGTGGGGGACTTGTCTATATACCGTATGCTGTGTGGGGGACTTGTCTATATACCGTATGCTGTGTCGGGGGGACTTGTCTATATACCGTATGCTGTGTCGGGGGGACTTGTCTATATACCGTATGCTGTGTGTGGGGGTCTTGTCTATATACCGTATGCTGTGTGGGGGACTTGTCTATATACCGTATGCTGTGTGTGGGGGACTTGTCTATATACCGTATGCTGTGTGGGGGACTTGTCTATATACCGTATGCTGTGTGTGGGGGCTTGTCTATATACCGTATGCTGTGTCGGGGGGACTTGTCTATATACCGTATGCTGTGTGTGGGGGTCTTGTCTATATACCGTATGCTGTGTGGTGGGGGAGGGGGTTCTGGACTTGGTTCTCTTTGCTATATGTGGGGGAGGGAGCCCTGGATAAATATGCTATACATGGAGGAGGGGACCTGGCTATATACTTTGTGTGGGGGAGCGGGGACCTGGATAAATATGCTATACATGGAGGAGGGGACCTGGCTATATACTTTGTGTGGGGGAGCGGGGACCTGGCTATATACTTTGTGTGGGGGAGCGGGGACCTGGCTATGTACTGTGTGTGGGGGAGCGGGGACCTGGCTATATACTGTGTGTGGGGGAGCGGGGACCTGGCTATATACTTTGTGTGGGGGAGCGGGGACCTTGGCTATATACTGTGTGTGGGGGAGCGGGGACCTGGCTATATACTTTGTGTGGGGGAGCGGGGACCTGGCTATATACTTTGTGTGGGGGAGCGGGGATCTTGGCTATATACTTTGTGTGGGGGAGCGGGGACCTGGCTATATACTTTGTGTGGGGGAGCGGGGGCCTGGCTATATACTTTGTGTGGGGGAGCGGGGATCTTGGCTATATACTGTGTGTGGGGGAGCGGGGACCTGGCTATATACTGTGTGTGGGGGAGCGGGGACCTGGCTATATACTTTGTGTGGGGGAGCGGGGACCTTGTCTATATACTTTGTGTGGGGGAGCGGGGACCTTGTCTATATACTTTGTGTGGGGGAGCGGGGATCTTGGCTATATACTTTGTGTGGGGGAGCGGGGACCTGGCTATATATTGTGTGTGGGGGAGCGGGGACCTGGCTATATACTGTGTGTGGGGGAGCGGGGGCCTGGCTATATACTGTGTGTGGGGGAGCGGGGACCTGGCTATATACTGTGTGTGGGGGAGCGGGGACCTGGCTATATGTGGTAGGTGTGGGGCAGTTGATGTTACGGGGGCAGCTTTATTGTGAATGTATATGTAGTGGGTACAATGTGGAGGACTCTTTATAGATCACAGACATCATATGTGCTGATCAGGAGCCTTTCTGTGAATGCTATGTGTCAGGTCAGAGCTGCACTATTGCTAGATGATCTTGTGGGTGAACGTCTCATTCAGACGTCTGTTTTTTTACATCCATGTTATTGACAGACATAATACGCACCTTTATCATCTATGGGGCAGTTCACATATCCATATATATATATTTTTTTATTTGCATATAGTAACAAACATTGATACAATTCGGATCGATCCCTTTGATGAAAATCAGTTTTGTTTTTTTTCCTTTTTTTTAATGTACCAGAAAACTACAGATGTCTGAATGAGGCCTGAAGATCTGTTCAAATGTGGCAGATTGTTCCTGGAGGATTTCCATAGAAAATCAGAGCAAATTAGCAAGAATCCGCAAGAAAATCCACAACAGCAAATTTGCACTGCATGATTATGGTGCAGATCTTTCTGGTAATTCACTGTGGAAAACAGCAGCGTGTAAAATAAAAAGAAATAAACTTGCTGGAAGTTGTAGTCCCTCACCACATACTGCAGTGTTATCATGACGCAGTGATGGTTTAGTTACATGACCGGTGCCTGCGCTGTCACTTGCTTCGAGTTGTAGTCCCTCACCACATACTGCAGTGCTATTATGACGCAGTGATGGTTTAGTTACATGACCGGTGCCTGCACTGTCACTTGCTGGGAGTTGTAGTCCCTCACCACATACTGCAGTGCTATTATGATGCAGTGATGGTTTAGTTACATGACCGGTGCCTGCGCTGTCACTTGCTGGGAGTTGTAGTCCCTCACCACATACTGCAGTGCTATTATGATGCAGTGATGGTTTAGTTACATGATCGGTGCCTGCGCTGTCACTTGCTGGGAGTTGTAGTCCCTCAGCACATACTGCAGTGCTATTATGATGCAGTGATGGTTTAGTTACATGATCGGAGCCTGAGCTGTCACTTGCTGGGAGTTGTAGTCCCTCACCACATACTGCAGTGCTATTATGATGCAGTGATGGTTTAGTTACATGACCGGTGCCTGCTCTGTCACTTGCTGGGAGTTGTAGTCCCTCACCACATACTGCAGTGCTATTATGATGCAGTGATGGTTTAGTTACATGATCGGTGCCTGCACTGTCACTTGCTGGGAGTTGTAGTCCCTCACCACATACTGCAGTGCTATTATGATGCAGTGATGGTTTAGTTACATGATCGGTGCCTGCGCTGTCACTTGCTGGGAGTTGTAGTCCCTCACCACACACTGCAATGCTATTATGATGCAGTGATGATTTAGTTACATGATCGGTGCCTGTGCTGTCACTTGCTGGTAGTTGTAGTCCCTCACCACATACTGCAGTGCTATTATGATGCAGTGATGGTTTAGTTACATGATCGGTGCCTGCGCTGTCACTTACTGGGAGTTGTAGTCCCTCACCACATACTGCAGTGCTATTATGACGCAGTGATGGTTTAGTTACATGACCGGTACCTGCGCTGTCACTTGCTGGGAGTTGTAGTCCCTCACCACATACTGCAGTGCTATTATGACGCAGTGATGGTTTAGTTACATGATCGGTGCCTGCGCTGTCACTTGCTGGGAGTTGTAGTCCCTCACCACATACTGCAGTGCTATTATGATGCAGTGATGGTTTAGTTACATGATCGGTGCCTGCGCTGTCACTTGCTGGGAGTTGTAGTCCCTCACCACATACTGCAGTGCTATTATGATGCAGTGATGGTTTAGTTACATGATCGGTGCCTGTGCTGTCACTTGCTGGGAGTTGTAGTCCCTCACCACATACTGCAGTGCTATTATGACGCAGTGATGGTTTAGTTAAATGATCGGTGCCTGCGCTGTCACTTGCTGGGAGTAGTAGTCCCTCACCACATACCGCTGTGCTATTATGACTCAGTGATGGTGAATTGTGTATCTAATCCTATCCTGTGTGATACTGTCTGCTGAGCCGTGTATCTAATCACGCCCTGTGCGATACTGTCTGCTGAGCTGTATCTCTAATCCTCTTCTGTGTGATACTATCTGCTGAGCAGTGTATCTAATCCTACCGTGTGTGATACTGTCTGCTGAGCAGTGTATCTAATCCTATCCTGTGTGATACTATCTGCTGAGCCATGTATCTAATCCTCTCCTGTGTGATACTGTCTGCTGAGCTGTGTATCTAATACTCTCCTGTGTGATACTGTCTGCTGAGCAGTGTATCTAATCTTATCCTGTGTGATACTGTCTGCTGAGCTGAGTATCTAATCCCCTCCTGTATGATACTGTCTGCTGAGCTGTGTATCTAATCCTCTCCTGTGTGATACTGTCTGCTGAGCCGTGTATCTAATCCTACCCTGTGTGATACTGTCTGCTGAGCCGTGTATCTAATTCTCTCCTGTGTGATACTGTCTACTGAGCTGTGTATCTAATCCTCTCCTGTGTGATACTGTCTGCTGAGCTGTATCTCTAATCCTACCCTGTGTGATACTGTCTGCTGAGCCGTGTATCTAATCCTCTCCTGTGTGATACTGTCTGCTGAGGTGTCTATCTAATCCTCTCCTGTGTGATACCGTCTGCTGAGCAGTGTATCTAATCCTCTCCTGTGGGATATTGTCTGCTGAGGTGTGTATCTAATCCTCTCCTGTGTAATACTGTCTGCTGAGCCGTGTATCTAATCCTCTCCGGTGTAATACTGTGAGTTGAGCTGTGTATCTAATCCTCTCCTGTGTGATACTGTGTGCTGAGCTGTGTATCTAATACTCTCCTGTGTGATACTGTCTGCTGAGCAGTGTATCTAATCCTCTCCTGTGTGATACTGTTTGCTGAGCTGTGTATCTAATCCTCTCCTGTGTGATTCTGTCTGCTGAGTCATGTATCTAATCCTATGCTGTGTGATACCGTCTGCTGAGCTGTGTATCTAATCCTCTCCTGTGTATCTAATCCTCTCCTGTGTATCTAATCCTCTCCTGTGTGATACTGTGTGCTGAGCTGTGTATCTAATACTCTCCTGTGTGATACTGTCTGCTGAGCTGTGTATCTAATACTCTCCTGTGTGATACTGTCTGCTGAGCAGTGTATCTAATCCTCTCCTGTGTGATACTGTTTGCTGAGCTGTGTATCTAATCCTCTCCTGTGTGATTCTGTCTGCTGAGTCATGTATCTAATCCTATGCTGTGTGATACCGTCTGCTGAGCTGTGTATCTAATCCTCTCCTGTGTATCTAATCCTCTCCTGTGTGATACTGTCTGCTGAGCTGTGTATCTAATCCTCTCCTGTGTGATACTGTCTGCTGAGCTATGCATCTAATCCACTCCTGTGTGATACTATCTGCTGAGCTGTGTTTCTAATCCCCTCCTGTGTGATACTGTCTGCTGAGCCGTGTATCTAATCCTCTCCTGTGTGATACTGTCTGCTGAGCCATGTATCTAATCCCCTCCTGTGTGATACTGTCTGCTGAGCAGTGTCTCTAATCCCCTGCTGTGTGATACTGTCCGCTGAGCCGTGTATCTAACCCTATGCTGTGTGATACTGTCTGCTGAGCTATGTATCTAATCCTATGCTGTGTATCTAATCCTCTCCTGTGTGATAATGTCTGCTGAGCCATGTATCTAATCCTCTCCTGTGTGATACTGTCTGCGGAGCCGTGTATCTAATCCTATCCTGTGTGATACCATCTGCTGAGCAGTGTATCTAATCCTATCCTGTGTGATACTGTCTGCTGAGCTGTGTATCTAATCCTCTCCTGTGTGATACTGTCTGCTGAGCCGTGTATCTAATCCTCTCCTGTGTGATACTGGTGTGCTGAGCTGTGTATCTAATCCTCTCCTGTGTGATACTTTCTGCTGAGCCATGTATCTAATTCTCTCCTGTGTGATACTGTCTGCTGAGCTGTATCTCTAATCCTACCCTGTGTGATACCATCTGCTGAGCTGTATCTCTAATCCTGTCCTATGTGATACCGTCTGCTGAGCAGTGTATCTAATCCTCTCCTGTGTGATACTGTCTGCTGAGCCGTGTATCTAATCCTCTCCTGTGTGATACCATCTGCTGAGCAGTGTATCTAAGCTGTGTGATACCTTCTGCTGAGCTGTGTATCTAATCCTCTCCTGTGCGATACTGTCTTTTGAGCTGTGTATCTAATCCTCTCCTGTGTGATACTGTCTGCTGAGCCGTGTATCTAATCCTCTCCTGTGTGAAACTGTGTGCTGAGCTGTGTATCTAATCCCATCCTGTGTGATACTGTCTGATGAACTGTGTTTCTAATCCTATCTTGCGTGATACTGTCTGCTGAGTCGTGTATCTAATCCCGCCCTGTGCGATACTGTCTCCTGAGCCGTGTATCTAATCCACTCCTGTGTGATACTGTCTGCTGAGCTGTGTATCTAATCCTCTCCTGTGTGATACTGTCAGCTGAGCCGTGTATCTAATCCTCTCCTGTGCGATACTGTCTGCTGAGCTGTGTATCTAATCCTCTCCTGTGTGATACTGTCTGCTGAGCTGTGTATCTAATCCTCTCCTGTGTGATACTGTCAGCTGAGCTGTGTATCTAATCCTCTCCTGTGTGATACTGTCTGCTGAGCTATGTATCTAATCCCCTCCTGTGTGATACTGTCAGCTGAGCTGTGTATCTAATCCTATCATGTGTGATACTGTCTGCTGAGCTATGCATCTAATCCTGTCCTGTGTGATACCGTCTGCTGAGCTATGTATCTAATCCTTTCCTGTGTGATACTGTCTGCTGAGCTGTATCTCTAATCCTACCCTGTGTGATACTGTCTGCGGAGCCATGTATCTAATCCTCTCCTGTGCGATACCGTCTGCTGAGCAGTGTATCTAATCCTCTCCTGTGTGATACTGTCTGCTGAGCTATGCATCTAATCCACTCCTGTGTGATGCTATCTGCTGAGCTGTGTATCTAATCCCCTCCTGTGTGATACTGTCTGCTGAGCCGTGTATCTAACCCTATGCTGTGTGATACTGTCTGCTGAGCCATGTATCTAATCCCCTCCTGTGTGATACTGTCTGCTGAGCAGTGTCTCTAATCCCCTGCTGTGTGATACTGTCCGCTGAGCCGTGTATCTAACCCTATGCTGTGTGATACTGTCTGCTGAGCTATGTATCTAATCCTATGCTGTGTATCTAATCCTCTCCTGTGTGATAATGTCTGCTGAGCCATGTATCTAATCCTCTCCTGTGTGATACTGTCTGCTGAGCAGTGTATCTAATCTTATACTGTGTGATACTGTCTCCTGAGCTGTGTATCTAATCTCCTCCTGTGTGATACTGTCTGCTGAGCTGTGTATCTAATCCTCTCCTGTGTGATACTGTCTGCTGAGCTGTGTATCTAATCCTATTGTCGTCACTGAA
Source organism: Phyllobates terribilis (assembly GCF_046119375.1). Lineage (NCBI taxonomy): Eukaryota > Metazoa > Chordata > Amphibia > Anura > Dendrobatidae > Phyllobates > Phyllobates terribilis. Next base: position 2,275,997 of record NW_027363003.1, on the reverse strand, counting down.
TTTTGGGTCTTCTATCCTTTGGATTACGAGCTCGGAGAGAATGAAGACACAGGACAGGATGTTTGTGTCTAAACATACTCTAAAAACTTTATTACAAAACACAGGGCTAATATACACCCTAAAAGGCAGGAAATGGATTTGCCATATATGGTTCGATTATACAGTTTAGCTGAACAAGTGAAAAAAAGCTAGTTTCTGTATGCTTTAAAATATTTAATTAGACTTATCTAGTTAGCAAGGTCATTTCATCTTTCTGCAAGAACACATTATTGCTACAAGAAACATCTGGCCAGGGAGTATACTTTATGTTCTCCCAAGGACACGCTATTGATACAAGAAGGAACATTCATAGCTGTTGTTTTCACCTAAAATAACTGTCAGACTTATATAGCATAGATAGGGCCATTAAACTTGAGGGACTCCATCTTCTGCTATAACATTCCATCCTTTTGTTCCTTCATTTATCAATACGAATTTCTATGTTTTCTTTTAGTACAACGCTGAATACACATTAAAAAAAGCTTAAAAACCAAATAAACCGCAAGACACATTAGCAAAACCTGTAAAATCACTTGTACTATACCAGCCAACCACCCACCAATACCTTTAAACCAATTTGTGGGATTTAGAAAGGAAAATCTCTGTGTGGAATTATTGGCCCAAGTATCTGAACAGTTCACCCAAAAGTTTATCTCTTCCCATGAGACCGGGACAGCGAGAAAGGGTATGCTAGTGGACGTCACAGGGGCATGTGTACATATCCAACAATTAGCAATGATCTGGTTTTGCTCCTTTAGTCCATCGATTAGAGCAAGATGGTGTCTAATGAATCTATTGTCATCTCCATCCATGGTGCCTAACGTAGTCCATGCACCTGTGGTTGTAAGTATGCAGGTAAGTATAAATGTCATCATTCTTTGTCCGCTGGTTCTCCTAGTATCTTTTTGCAATGGGACGCGTGGATCCAGGTCTCTTTTCCCTCTAGCTTAACGGCTGTACTTGTGGTCAGCAGAACTTGAAAGGGTCCGTCAAACCGTGGATCTAGGCTTTTCCTCACGTGTCTTTTTATAACCACCCAGTCTCCAGGTTGCAGCGTATGGCTGCTAGAGTCTTGATCTGGATCTGGAAGAGAACTGAAGACATTATCATGTACTTGCTTAATCTTTTTGTGTAAAGCCCTTACATAGGAACTTAGCACATGGTTGTTCATTTCTAATGCTTGCGGATAGAAACACCCTAGGCTGGGTACGTTGCCAAACAATATCTCATATGGAGAGAGTCCAGTCTTTCTATTAGGCGTGTATCTTACTGAAAACAGAGCAAGTGGTAAACAGTCCGGCCATGGTTTTCCTGTCTCAGCCATGGCTTTCTGAATTTTTAATTTCAATGTCCCATTCAGTCTTTCCACTTTACCACTACTTTGTGGGTGATATGGGGTGTGGAATGCTTGTTGAATTCCTAGAGCTGACATGACTTCATTCATTATTTCACCCGTGAAGTGTGTACCTCTGTCACTCTCAATTACCTCTGGTACCCCATACCTGCAGACCACCTCCGCAAGCAGTTTCTTTGCGGTTGCCACAGCCGTGGCTTTGGCAATCGGGAAAGCCTCTGGCCATCCTGAGAACAAATCAATACAGACCAACACATATTCCCATGATCCTGACTTTGGCAGCTGAATATAATCAATTTGCAGTCTCTGGAATGGATAGAGGGGCCGGGGGGTGTGTTTGCGTGGTGTTTTAACTACTCTACCCTGATTATGTGTAGCACATATCATGCACCCTTGTACCAGGTTTTCAATACAGGTGGAGAATCCTGGTGCCACCCAATGTTTCTGCATCACACTCATCACACCCGTTTTAGATTGGTGTGTCGGCCCATGTAGTATCTGGGCAGCTGCTGGGTACAGTGCCCTTGGAAGGCATCGTCGTGTCCCTTTCCCCCATACCCCATTTGCTTCATTCAGGCATGCACCTTCCTTTAACCACTTATCAACCTCCTCCTTTTGAGCCTGAGCCTGCATTTGGGATAAGATGTCCTCCGACACAAAGGGGTTTTTAGGGGCACTTAACTGACGTACTGTTGACCCTTGTTGCAGCTTACAGGCTGCTGTTTTTGCCGCTGCATCTGCCATCGCATTTCCTCTGCTTACCTGGTCGGTGCGTCTGGTATGTGCTCTTACCTTTATGACAGCTACTTGTTTAGGTAGTTGTAGCGCATCAATTAACTGCTGGACCGCATCAGCATTCTTAATGGGGTGTCCTGCTGCCGTCAGGAAACCTCTTGACTTCCATATTGGACCAAAATCATGCGATATACCGAATGCGTACCTAGAATCTGTGTAAATGTTAACAATACTGGTCTGTGCCACTTGAGACTGGGTCTGTGCCACTTGATTGGCGACAGGCGAATGTAGTGCCAATATTCAAAAAGGGAGCGAAAAGTGATGCCGGAAACTATCGGCCGGTGAGTCTGACGTCTGTTGTGGGCAAAATTTTTGAAAGCTTCATTAAAGAGGCAATTACGGAGCATCTTGATGCTAATAATCTTTTAATCCCGAACCAACATGGATTCATGAGGAATCGCTCCTGCCAAACAAACCTGATTGACTTCTACGAGGAGGTTAGCTCTCGAGTAGATCAGGGGGAACCAGTGGATGTCGTGTATCTCGACTTCTCAAAAGCGTTCGATAGCGTGCCACATAATAGGTTGGTATACAAAATGAGAATGATGGGGCTGGGGGAAAATGTCTGCAAGTGGGTAGCTAACTGGCTAAAGGATAGAAGGCAGAGGGTGGTTATAAATGGAATATACTCAGATTGGGTAAGCGTCACTAGTGGGGTACCACAGGGGTCTGTACTAGGCCCAATGTTATTTAATATCTTTATTAACGACATAGTCAACGGGATAAATAGTAAAATATCAATATTTGCAGATGACACAAAGTTATGTAAAACAATTAATACAAAAGAGGACAGTGCAGACCTACAGAGGAATTTGGATAAGCTGGGTAGGTGGAGCATTAAATGGCAAACGAGGTTTAACGAGGAGAAATGTAAGGTCATACATATGGGAAGGAAAAATGGAAGTCACCAGTACTCACTGAATGGGAAATCATTGGGGAATTCAGAGATGGAGAAGGACTTGGGCATCTTGATTGATAGCAAACTAAATTGAAGTGCCCAAAGTCAGGCCGCTGCTGTAAGGGCAAACAGGGTAATGGGATGTATCAGAAGAGGTATAGCTGCAAAGGATGAGAACATTGTTTTTCCACTGTACAAAGCACTGGTCAGACCACACTTGGAATACTGTGCTCAGTTATGGGCCCCAATATATAGAAAGGATATAAATGAGCTTGAAAAGGTACAAAGGAGGGCAACAAAATTAATAAGGGGAATGGAGGGACTGCAATACCCAGAGAGGTTGGCAAAACTAGGACTATTCAGCCTGGAAAAGAGAAGGTTGAGGGGGGACATAATAAATGTGTACAAATATGTTAGGGGACAGTATAGAGATCTTGCCAGAGATTTGTTCAAAAGGAGGGATATTACGGTAACAAGAGGGCATTCACTAAGACTGGAAGAGAAAAGGTTTCAGCACCAGCATAGGAAGGGGTTCTTTACGGTAAGAGCAGTGAGAATATGGAATTCACTCAGTGAGGAGACGGTAATGTCGGATTCACTAAACCAGTTCAAGCGGGGACTGGATGCATTTCTAGATACCAGGCAGATTTCAGCATATACTTAAAAATAAAATAAAATAGTAGGTTGATACAGGGATTTATTCTGACTGCTGGTTTCAGAGTCGGGAGGGAATTTTTCCTCAGGTGAAGATTGGCCAAATCATTTGGGGTTTTTGCCCTCCTCTGGATCAACTTTAGCAATTACAGAACTAACAGGTCGAACTTGATGGACGCAAGTCTTTATTCGGCTTTACAAACTATGTTACTATGTGCTGCTGAGAGGTGAGCGGGTTGCACTTGATTCAATATAGTGTAGACATCATGAGGTGTTAGCACGGTGAGCGGGTGGTCAAGAACAATGTCTGCGGATTTATGGAGTAATAGTCCAACAGCATACAGAGCACGTACGCAGGATGGTGCACCTCTGGCTACCGCATCCAATCTGCCACTAAAGTAGGCAACAGGTCTCTGATTATCACCGTGTGTTTGAGTAAAAACTCCTGCTGCATGTCCAGCTTGTTCATGAAGGTACAGAGTAAATGGGAGCTCATAATTAGGGGTACCCAAAGCTGGAGCGGCCAAAATACTGTTCTTGAGAGAATAAAAACAGTCTATTGCCTCTGATGTTAGCACAAAAGGTGTTGGGGTAAGACAGTCATAGAGGGGCTGCATTAAAACAGAGACGGCATGAATCCACTGTCTGCAATAGGAAACAAGTCCAAGAAAAGTTCTGAGGGCTGCAACATTAATGGGGACGGTGAATGCCTGTACTGCTTGTTTACGTGCATTTGTTAAATGACGAGCTCCTGGTGTAATGCAATGTCCCAAAAAGCTGACTGAAGATTTACAAAACTGAAGCTTATCTTTCGATGCCTTGCAGCCAGCGCGATAGAGAAACAGCATAAGCGATATAGTTTCACTATGACATTGTTTCCTGGAGGGGGCACAAATGAGCAGGTCATCGACATATTGCAAAACAACGATATGTGGTTCAGACCATCCCTCCAGTATTTCCTGCAGACTTGCAGTGTACATTGTGGGTGAATTCTGGGCACCCTGTGGCAACACTGTCCATGTATATTGACTGCCCTGGAACGTGAAAGCAAACAGGTACTGGCAGTCAGGATGTAATGGTACACTGAAAAATGCATTTGCCAAATCAACCACTGAAAAGCAAAGAGAGTTAGAAGGTATCTGTGACAGAAGAGTATGCGGGTTGGGCACAACTGGTGTTAGAAGTTCTGTGGCTTTGTTAACCAACCGGAGGTCATGGACCATTCTATATGCGGCTGGTTGTCCTGGCACGCTCTTTTTCTTTACTGGGAACAGGGGAGTGTTGCAAGGGGACTGGGTTTTGACTAGGACTCCCCTGTGTAGTAATTTTTGGACTTGCTGGGCTATGGCATTCTCCTGAGCCGAGCTAAGGGGATACTGCCTCTGTTGAGGCAAGATGGCTCCTGGTTTTAATTTCACCATTACTGGTTGAACTCTTAACCTACCAACATCTGTTTTGTCTGAGGCCCAAAAATCATGTGGTACAGCCTGCTCCAATATCGGGGGAAACTCATTTGTCTCTTCTATGCTGGCAATATCTAGTGACATAATTTTGCAAAGGGTACTTGGTTTTAAACCTGGGGTCATGGTGACAGTGCCATCATGATGATAGTCAATATGTGCTTGTAATTGGGACAACACATCATTTCCCAAAAGGTTACATTGGCCTTGGGGCGATACCATGAGCTGGCTATGTACAGTAGCTCCTTGAATTTGCAGGGGAATTCTTTTAGTGACAGGAAGCAGGACAGACGGGGAATTGAAGGGGGTGGCAATGACATGATGTGAAAAATCAGTGTCAGTATATGGCCAATCACCTTGCGTAATTACTGAATTGTCGGCCCCCGTATCTACTTGGAAATCGATTTCATGTCCCCCTGGTAGGTTCACCTGCACTATACAACTGGGAGTTGGGGGTAAGGAGATGAGTGGGTTCATGTGCAAGCTACCCTCATCCTATGGGGGCGTTGTTTGGTCGGCTGGAGGACCCGTACTCTGAGCATTTGGATACTGGTTGGTCCTACAGTTCTTTCTAAAATGTCCTGGCTTTTTACATTCGTAACACAGTTTCTGTCCTCCTCCTTCAGTCCGTCCTCTGCCTCTGTTGTTTCTGGGGGTCGTCTCTACTACATGTATTCTGGCAGCTCTTTTTGCCTGCGCTATGTCATGCTGTGCCCCCTGAGCGATTCTAGCTAAATCTTCTGCCTTCACTGATCTCCAGTCCGGTCTACTTGCTTTTACCTTCTCTGCAATCTCTTTCTTTAGTCCATTCATGAAAGCACTTGCTAATACCCTCTCACTAGTCTTATTCCCGGGGTTGAACCCCATTTCTGACCAGGTTTTCTTTAGTGCATAGAAATAATCCTTAGGATCTTCCTCCTTTCCCTGCACTCTATCTTCTAGTGTAACTTGCTTTTCTGCTTGCCTGTCTTGACATGCTTTTACCAACGCTGCTGCGAATAGGACTCCAGCTGCTGCATCATTAGATTCTGCATCTACGGGTCCGGTCCTATTGGCATACTGTTTTTTTGTCTCATCTATCAACCTATCATAGCGGGCTTCATCTGCCAATTTTCCCTTAATTACCCCCTGCAGATCTATTCTAGTGGCATGGTACGTATCCTGTATGGTGGTGATCATTCTAGCGAAACCCATAGGGGACTGGGATGGGTCTGGCAGCTGGGAGATCAGTGCCAACTGCTCTGAAGGACTCCATGGTCTATACATTAACATTGTACGAGCTTCCTGACCTGGAACCACTGCATCCCCCCCTGCTGCTGCTGCTACTGCTCCCGGTGCTCCTGGCATAACTACCGTCCTCATTGGGAATAGACTAGTTGGGTGGGGTCTCGGTCCTCCACATGCCACACAGATGTCTACTGTCAAGGGGTTCTGCTGTCCACATCTGGGGCAAACCCAACATTTAGGTTCTTGAGAATTCTGGTACTGGGGTGGGGGTGACGTCGGGAGCGGACAGGGAGGAAAATCTGTCATTCCAGTTTTTGTCAGTCTGTAACGTCCGTCTCCTAATTCTTCAATCTTTCCTTCAAAATAAGCGCATGCATTCATCCATACATCCTCTGTCTTCAACAGACCCTTATCTTTCAACCATCCATGATAGGAGTTAAAGAAGGATTTCCATTTCTCTCCATTCATCTCTCCATTCTCATTCATTCCCGCTTTACACAATATTTTGTCAATTCCAATCAGTGCCTGTTTCCCTTCTCTGCGTACCACTAAGTCTTTGGCTATAATGCCTTCCTTGGCATTTTGGTTCCCCATTTTTTTCGGTTCTCCTCACCTAGAAGAGACTCCTCAGTCACTTAGACAATGGTCACTTAGACAATGGGCCACAAAGGTTTCTGAACCATTCCACTACTAGCCTCTCTAGGACTTATACGCCAACCAGAAAAACAGACCAAAAACATCAATCCCGGGACACATCCACAACACAATCATCGGATCCATACTTTCATTCTTAAATTCTCTAAAGGATAGAAGGCAGGACTGTCAATTTATCTGAGGGATTCTACTGGTTCAAAGGGACCTGAGCCAGACAACAATCTGTTGAATTACCTGGGGAGCCGACCGCTCGGGGGTGAGGGAGTCTCTTCTATGCAGTGATATAATTAGGTAGAATATAACAGTTATTCTTACCTCAGCGCTGTATATATCACCAACAGAGAGCTTCACTCGTCCCACGTCTTTGACCGGTCGAGCACCCTTGGGTAGATTAACTCAAGGTCCCTGTTCGGGCGCCAGCTGTCGTCACTGAATTTTGGGTCTTCTATCCTTTGGATTACGAGCTCGGAGAGAATGAAGACACAGGACAGGATGTTTGTGTCTAAACATACTCTAAAAACTTTATTACAAAACACAGGGCTAATATACACCCTAAAAGGCAGGAAACGGATTTGCCATATATGGTTCGATTATACAGTTTAGCTGAACAAGCGAAAAAAAGCTAGTTTCTGTATGCTTTAAAATATTTAATTAGACTTATCTAGTTAGCAAGGTCATTTCATCTTTCTGCAAGAACACATTATTGCTACAAGAAGAAACATCTGGCCAGGGAGTATACTTTATCTTCTCCCAATGATACAAGAAGGAACATTCATAGCTGTTGTTTTCACCTAAAATAACTGTCAGACTTATATAGCATAGATTGGGCCTTTAAACTTGAGGGACTCCATCTTCTGCTATAACACTATCCTGTGTGATACTGTCTATTGAGCTGTGTATCTAATCCTATCCTGTGTGATACCATCTGCTGAGCTGTGTATCTAATCCCATCCTGTGTGATACTGTCTGATGAGCTGTGCATCTAATCCTATGCTGTGTGATACTGTCTGCTGAGCTGTGTATCTAATTCTATGCTGTGTGATACTGTCTGCTGAGCCGTGTATCTAATCCTCTCCTATGTGATACTGTCTGATGAACTGTGTATCTAATCCTCTCCTGTGTTCTACTGTCTGCTGAGCTGTGTATCTAATCCTATGCTGTGTGATACTGTCTGCTGAGCTGTGTATCTAATCCTATGCTGTGTGATGCTGTCTGCTGAGCTGTGTATCTAATCCTATGCTGTGTGATACTGTCTGCTGAGCCGTGTATCTAATCCTCTCCTATGTGATACTGTCTGATGAACTGTGTATCTAATCCTCTCCTGTGTGATACTCTCTGCTGAGCTGTGTATCTAATCCTCTCCTGTGTGATATTGTCTGCTGAGCTGTGTATCTAATCCTCTCCTACGAGAGTCCCTATCCACATTCTACAAGTACTCAACAACAGGCCCAGCCGATCTAACCTACCCGTCGCACCTGAGAAGGAAGATTAATTTCAATCATCAAATTTCTTTCTATGTTTTATGTTTTTATCATATTAGCCTGGAGCATTTTTAAAGAAATTTGTACACTAATCCTGGTGATACATATCACCCTTTTAAAACTTATTTTTTTTCCCACCCCCATATATTTTATATTTTATATCTTAATAAAAGCTTCAAGCAAATTAAGTTATCCACCTCTGGTTTTCTTTCTCCAAACCCACTACCATTAGCGCGAATTTACACAATTATCTTAACCCTAGAACAAAAGATCCTCTAAAGCTAGACATCATGCTGCGATCCAAAGAAATTCAGGACCAAATGAGAAGCAAAGTAATTGAGATCTATCAGTCTGGAAAAAGTTCTAAAGCCGTTTCTAAAGATTTGGGACTCCAGCGAACCACAGTGGGAGTTATTATCCACAATAGGCGAAAATATGGAACAATGGTGAACTTTCCTAGGCGTGGCCGGCTGATCAAAATTACCCCAAGAGCGCAGCAACGACTCATCCAAGAGGTCACAAAAGACCCCACAACAACATCCAGAGAACTGCAGGTCTCACTTGCCTCAGTTAAGGACAGTGTTCATGACTCCACCATAAGAAAGAGACTGGGCAAAAATGACACGCATAGCAGAGTTCCAAGACAAAAACCACTGCTGAGCAATAAGAACAAAGGCTCATCTCAGTTTTGGCAGAAAACATCTTGATGATCGCCAAGACTTTTGGGAGAATACTCTGTGGACTGACAAGACAAAAGTTGAACTTTTTGGAAGGTGTATGTCCCATTACATCTGGTGTAGAAGTAACACTGCATTTCAAAAAAGGAACATCATACCAACAGTAAAATATGGTGGCGGTAGCGTGATGGTCTGGGACTGTTATGCTGCTTCAGGACCTGGAAGACTTGCTGTGGTAAATGGAACCATGAATTCTGCTGGTTAACCAAAAAATCCTGAAAGAGAATGTCCGGCCATCTGTTCATGACCTCAAGCTGAAGTGCACTTGGGTTATGCAGCAGGACAATGATCCAAGACACACCGTTAAGTCCACCTCTGAATGGCTTAAGGAAAACAAAATTAAGACTTTGCAGTGGCTTAGTCAAAGTCCTGACCTTAAGAAAGCGGTTCATGCTCGGAAACCCTCCAATGTGGCTAAATTACAATAATTTTGCAAAGATGAGTGAGCAAAAATTCCTCCAGAGTGTTGTAAAAGACTCATTGTCAATTATCCCAAACACTTGATTGTAGTTGTTGTTGCTGAGGGTGCTTCAACCAGTTATTAGGTTTAGAGGGCAATCACTTTTTCACACAGGGCCCTGTAGGTTTGGATTTCTTTTTCCCTTAATAATTAGGATCTTCATTTAAAAACTGCATTTTGTGGTTACTTGTGTTATCTTTGTCTAATATTAAAATTTGTTTTGAGATCTGAAATATTTAAGTATGACAAACATGCAAAAGAATGAGAAATCAGGAAGGGGCAAACAACTTTTCACACATACACATATACATATATATATATTCATCCCACAATGTCACATTCATGGTAGAAGAGAGGGATTGGTAAGATGGGACAACCATTACAAACCAGCCACCTGATCAGACGTTATTGAACACCTTTCCAGAAGCTTTAATCAATCTTATCTACTGTTATTTTCTGAAGAGAGGAAACAAATGTCCTAAAAATAAAAAAATATAAAAATGAAAGTTAAAAAAAGGTTAAAAATAATAATAGTCTCACCTCCACTATGAGCATTTTTTGCTCTTCTAATAATCCAAGCTTTCCTAATTGTTCTTCTATTTGCTCCTGCGTCTTCATATTCCTCTCCAGCACAAATGATGCATGCTGGGGCTGTAAGAGCAGTAATAGAAGCCTAGAAGAACCATCAGAGGTCAGGCCCATCTGGTTACAGAAAGAACACAGATACACGCTGTATAAGACAATGGGATGGAAACAAGATTTTAAAAGGAGTTATCAAACACTTTTATACTCCACTGGATAGGTCATTAATATAAGATAGGTGGGGGTCCAACCATCGGCCCCCCGATGATCAGCTGTCATCACCTCTGGCAAGATGCAGGCAATGTTCAAAGTGGAACAAAACCTCTCCGTACACTGCGGCCGCTGCCGGGTGCAGACCAGCTATTGAGGAGTACCGGAGGTGATCTGCAGCACCAGGCAGTGGCCACTGGGGTGCGCTCTGTTCACAAGTTACATCCGGCCATTGCCAGAGCTATAAACAGCTTATTGGTGGGGAGCCAAGAGTCGGACCTACAACGATCTGATATAGACCACCTATTTTATGCATAAATCATCTGCATTAAAGTATTAGAGAACGTCTTTAAGAGCCCTGCATTTTCAGAGCCAAACTTCAGTGAACATCTAATAACCAATTACAATGTCTTTCTTAGGACTCGTTCACACGAATGTATTTTCAGTAGGAAAGTTGTCTGTGGAACAAATGGACGGCACTCAGACCAATGGGATTCAATGGGAAAGTGCAGAGGAGTCATTTTTCTTTTTTGTCACTGATCGAATCTGTGTGTGAGCAAAAAATAAAGAAAGAAAATGGCAGCATGTCCTCGTTTCATCCGTCAGACAAGATTCACCCATTCAAGTCTATGGGTACAGAAAAAAATCTGCTTTATACAGATACATTGCAATCCTGCAGCCCTGGAAACTGTAAATGGTTAAAAAGCCAGATTAGATCTGGACTGCACATGGACGACAAGTGAGAAAAGAATTCTCCCACTTTTCTGGATGAAACTCTGGATGATATTTTATCTGCTTGTGTGAACCGGCCCTTAGAGGTCTCGACAAGACGGAGGAGCTGATCCAGAGTGTCCAGGTAAAGCTAGCAGTCCAGGTAATGGCGGATACGGAGGCAACCATCCACATCATGCTCCATGCCCTTCTAATCTGACCTCCGTGACAGTGATGCTCAGTGTAAAGCCTGAGCTCAGGAGATGTGGGCTCGGACCCTGTTCAGACACACTGGAACTGATCAATCTCCATTCAACATTATGAACGTAAACCTGGAGCACTGGCCCCACTCAAATATATTGTATTATGGTCAAATCATTCCCTTTAGGAGCTGAGTGCTGTGTAATAGAGGAGGATAAGGCCCCCCGTATACAGCCATCTATTCTCTGATAGGCGAGAGGGAAGAGACGTCATCTCCTCCTTTCTGATAATGTCCCCTGTATCCTGCTGACAGTGATTGTGCCATCCCAGCAGGTGACACTAGAGCCGCTCCCCGCTCTTAGGCTATGTGCCCATGTAAAACCGTCTGCCATGCAAAGCAATGTGAATTGGGATGTGCTGTGCACATGATGCGCTAATTAGCGCGCCGAATTCGCATTGCAACACGCAGCATGACCATTTCTACCGCGATTACGCGGCCATTGAAAAGCAGCAAACCCGCAGGTATATGTGGATTTACTGCGTTTCAATTAAATTCAATGGCCGAGAATTTGCAGCGTAATCGGGGTGCGTGTGGTACCCAGGATGAAGAAGAGACTACAACTCCTCTTCATCCCGGCTACCAAGCGGTGAAAAAAAGAAATAAATAAGTTAAAAATAAAAAACCCTGTATACTCCCCTCTCCGGTCTGCTCCCGGCGGCGTCCTCTCTCCTCGGCGTCCAGCGGTGTACTGGCAGGACCTGCAGTGACGTCATCTAGTCAGCTGATGGTCACGCGACCGCTGACGTCAGAGGTCAGGTGATGGTCGCGTGACCATCAGCTGACTAAATGACGTCACCGCAGGTCCTGCCAGTATACCGCGGGACGCTGAAGAGAGAGAACGCCGCCAGGAGGAGACTGGAGAGGTGAGTATACAGGGTTTATTTATTTTTAACTTTTTAATTCTTTTTTTTTGTTACTATAGATGCAGCATTTAAAGCATCTAAGTTGGTCACACAATATAAATCCATGCCGGTTGCCGGTTGCATGGATTTATATTGTGTGACCAACTTGTCAAGCACTTTCCAGGTGATGCTCAAAATCACTTGGAAAAGTGCTTGAAAAAACGCTGAAAAAACACTTCTGTCTGGCAGAAAAAATGCATGGAAATCTGCATGTAAATCTGCTACGTGTGCACATAGCCTTAGCGTGTATGTGCTGTACTTATCATTCAGGACTGTGCAAAGATCTGCCTGTGACCAAAAGAACAACAAGGCTGTGTGCACACGCTGCAGATTTGGTGCGTTTTTCAATGGAACAGGCTGCCACGAGAGGTGGTGAATTCTCCTTCAATGGAAGTCTTCAAACAGAGGCTGGACAGACATTTGTCTGAGATGGTTTAGTGAATCCTGCATTGAGCAGGGGTCGGACACTAGGACCCTGGAGGTTCCTCCAATTCTAATGTTCTAGGATTCTATGTATAAACACCAGCTGCAATCTTCCATGGAGAAGTAACTGTGGTTTCAGGAGAACTTGCAGCAGAAGGTCTGTGCCTTCCGCTAGCTCCTCCCCCTTCCGCTAGCTCCTCCCCTTCCTTCTGTAAAGAGTATTAATAGCACTAACTGTCATCTATCTCACTAATAGGAAAGTTTGTCTTCACTGAATACAGATTTTACAGATGTTACCGCGAATTGAGACTGAAAGATCAATCCAGCAGGAAAAAGAAGACTTCTCTGATAAGATTATAAAATTACTTATTTTCATGTGTAATATTAATTTACAAAACAAAAATTAAAACAACGGTTATTCTTTAACTAATAAAGCACTTAGGACACGGATTCATTAAGACTGGCCATATTCAAGCTGCTCTTGATGAGGGAGCGTGCTGGAGTCAGACGGTCCAGATTCATTAAGTGGAGCATGAATTATGCGCTTCTGACAAGTGGTGTGTGCACCTTGCCACAAATCTTACTCCAGTCACGGACTGGAGTAAGATTTCTGGTGTAAGGGAAGCCACAGTTCGCTATGAATTAGACAAGCTGTGGTGCCACACTTCCATCCTGCCCCAACTCTGCCCATTTTGGTGAAGCTGCGCAAAACTGACGTGAAAACACCAACTCAACAATGTACGAGGTTTATGAAGCGGAGCCGCGCGTGGACAAGGTGTGCAGAGCGGAGCCACGCGTGTACGAGGTGTATGAAGCGGAGCCGTGCGTGGACAAGGTGTGCGGAGCGGAGCCGCGCGTGTACGAGGTGTGTGGAGCGGAGCCGCGCGTGTACAAGGTGTGCGGAGTGGAGCCCCGCGTGTACGAGGTGTACGGAGCGGAGCCGCGCGTGTACTAGGTGTGCGGAGCGGAGCCGCGGGTGTACGAGGTGTACAGAGCAGAGCCGCGCATTTATGAGGTGTGCGGAGCAGAGTCGACCGTGTACGAGGTGTGCGGAACCACGCGTATACGAGGTGTGCGGAGCAGAGCCACACGTGTACGAGGTGTGCGGAGCGGAGTCGCGCGTGTACGAGGTGTGCAGAGCAGAGCAGCGCATGTACGACGTGTAAGGAGCGGAGACGCGCGTGTACGAGGTGTGCGGAGCAGAGTCGCGCGTTTACGAGGTGTGCAGAGCAGAGCAGCGCATGTACGACGTGTAAGGAGCGGAGACGCGCGTGTACGAGGTGTGCAGAGCAGAGCCGCGAATGTACAATGTGTACGGACCGAGGCCGCGCAAGTACGAGGTGTACGGAGCGAAACTGCGCAAGAACGAGGTGTGCGGAGAGGGGCCGCGCGTGTACGAGTTTTACGGAATGGAGACGCGCGTGTACGAGTTGTACGGAGCGGAGACGAGCGCGTCTGATGTGTGCGAAACGGAGCCGCGCGTGTACGAGGTGTATGGAGCAGAGCTGCGCATTTACGAGTGTGCGGAGCGGATCCGCGCTTGTACAAGGTATACTGAGCGGAGCTGTGCGTGTACGAGGTGTGCAGAGCGGAGGCGCGCGTGTATGAGGTGTATAGAGCGGAACTGTGCGTGTACGAGTTGTGCGGAGCAGAGCCGCGCATGTACGAGGTGTGTGGAGCGGAGACACGCGTGTACAAGGTGTGCGGAGTGGAGCCGCGCGTGTACGAGGTGTGCAGAGCAGAGCCGTACGTGTACGAGGTGTGTGGAACAGAGCCGCGCGTGTACGAGGTGTGTGGAGCAGAGCCGCACGTGTAAGAGGTGTGCGGAGCAGAGCCGCGCGTGTACAAGGTGTGCGGAGCAGAGCTGCACATGTACGAGTGTGCAGAGCGGAGCCAATCGTGTACAAGGTGTGCGGAGCAGAGCCGCGCGTGTATGAGCTGTACAGAGAGGAGCCGTGCATGTACGAGGTGTGCAGAGCGGAGCTGCACGTGTACAAATTGTATGGAGCGGAACCATGCGTGTACAAGGTGTACGGAGCAGAGCCAATCGTGTATGAGTTGTACGGAGCGGAGCCGCATGTATACGAGGTGTGCGGAGCGGATCCGCGCGTGTACAAAGTGTACAGAGAAAAGCCGCGCGTGTACGAGCTGTACGGAGCGGGCCGCACGTGTACGAGGTGTACGGAGCAGAGCAGCGCGTGTACGAGTGTGCGGAGCGGATCCACGCGTGTACAGGGTGTACAGAGCGGAGCTTAGCGTGTACGAGGTGTGCAGAGCGGAGCCGTGCGTGTACGGGGTATGTGGAGCAGAGCCGCGCAAGTACGAGGTGTGGAGAGGAGAAACGCGTGTACGAGGTGTGTGGAGTACAGCCGCGCGTGTACGAAGTGTGCGGAGCGGAGTCGCGCGTGTACGAGGTGTGCAGAGCAGAGCCGCACATGTACGAGTGTGCGGAGCGGAGCCAATCGTGTACTAGGTGTGCGGAGCGGATCCGCGCGTGTACAAAGTGTATGGAGCGAAGCCGCGCGTGTATGAGCTGTACGGAGCGGAGCCGTGCATGTACGAGGTGTGCAGAGCGCAGACATGCGTGTACGAGGTGTGCGGAGCGGACCCACGCGTGTACGAGGTGTGCGGAGCAGAGCCGCAAGTGTACGAGTGTACGGAGCTTAGCCGCTAGTGTACAAGGTGTACGGAGCGGAGCCGCGCGTGTACGAGGTGTATAGATCGGAGACACGCGTGTATGAGGTGTGTGGAGCGGATCCGTGTGTGTACAAGGTGTACGGAGTGGAGCCGCGCGTGTAGGAGCTGTACGGAGCGGAGCCGCGCGTGTACGAGGTGTATAGAGCGGAGACACGCGTGTATGAGGTGTGTGGAGCGGATCTGTGTGTGTACAAGGTGTACGGAGTGGAGCCGCGCGTGTAGGAGCTGTATGGAGCGGAGCCGCGCGTGTACGAGCTGTACGGAGCAGAGCCGCGCGTGTACGAGCTGTACGGAGCGGAGCCGCGCGTGTACGAGCTGTACGGAGCGGAGCCGTGCGTGTACGATGTGCAGAACGGAGCTGCGCGTGTACAAAGTGTATGGAGCGGAACCGTGCGTGTACGAGATATGCGGAGCAGAGCTGCGCATGTACGAGTGTGCGGAGTCACGCGTGTACGAGGTGTGCAAAGCGGAGTTGCGCGTGTACGTGGTGTGCGGAGTGGAGCCGCGCATGTACAAGGTGTGCGGAGCGGAGCCGCGCATGTACGAGGTGTGTGGAGCGGAGCCGTGTGTGTATGAGGTGTACACAGCAGAGCAGCGCGTGTACGAGTGTGTGGAACGGATCCGCGCATGTACGAGTGTGCGCAGCGGAACCGCGCGTGTACGAAATGTGCAGAGTGGAGCCGCGCATGTAAGAGGTGTGTGGAGCGGAGACACGCGTGTACGAGGTGTGTGGAGCTGAGCCGCGCGTGTACGAGGTGTGCGGAGCGGAGCCGCGCGTGTACGAGTTGTACGGAGCGGAACCTTGCATGTACGAGGTGTGCGGAGCAGAGCTGCGCTTGTACGAGCTGTACGGAGCGGAACCTTGCATGTACGAGGTGTGCGGAGCAGAGCTGCGCTTGTACGAGGTGTGCGGAGCGGAGCCACGCGTGTACGAGGTGTACAGATCAGAGCAGCGCGTGTACGAGTGTGCGGAGCGGAGTCGCGCGTGTATGAGGTGTACGGAGCAGAGCCACGCGTGTACGCGGTGTACGGAGGGGTATTGCGCGTCTATGAGGTGTACGGAGCAGAGCCGCGCGTGTACGAGGTGTATAGAGCGGAGCCGCGCTTCTACGAGTTGTACGGAGTTGAGCCGCACATGTACAAGGCGTACGGAGCAGCGTCGCGTGTGTACGATGTGTGCGGAGCAGAGCCACCCATGTACGAGGTGTACAGAGCAGAGCAGCATGTGTACGAGTGTGCAGAGCTGGAGAGGAGCCGCGCGTGTACGAGATGTACGGAGCGAAGCAACGCATTTACGAGGTGTACGGAGCGGAGCCACATGTGTACTAGGTGTACGGAGCAGAGCCGCGCATGTACAAGGTGTGCGGAGCGGAGCCGCATGTGTACGAGGTGTACAGAGCAGAGCAATGAGTGTACGAGTGTGCGGAGCAGATCCGCGCTTGTACTAGGTGTACGGCGCGGAGCCGCACGTGTACTAGCTATACGGAGCATAGCTGTGCATGTACGAGGTGTACGGAGCAGAGCCGCACGTGTACGAGTGTGCAGAGCGGAGCCGCGCATGTACGAGGTGTACAGAGCAGCGTGTGTACGAGTTTGCGGAGCAGATCCGCACGTGTACAAGGTGTACGGAGCGGAGCCGCGCATGTACAAGCTGTACGGAGCGGAGCCGCGCGTGTACGAGCTGTACAGAGCGGAGCCGCGCGTGTAAGAGGTGTACGGATCAGAGCTGCGTGTGTACGAGTGTGCGGAGCGGAGCCGCACGTGTATGAGGTGTACGGAGCGGAGCCGCGAGTTTACGAGGTGTACGGAGCGGAGCCACGCATTTACGAGGTTTACAGAGCGGAGCCGCGTGTGTACGAGGTGTGCGGAGCCGCACGTGTACGACATTTAAGGAGTGGAGCCGTGCGTGTACGAGCTGTACGGAGAGGAGACGTGCGTGTACGAGGTGTGCAGAGCGGAGCCCAGCGTGTATGAGGTTGTGGAGCAGAAACACACGTGTACGAGGTGTGCGGAGCGGAGCCGTGCGTGTGCGAGGTGTACGGAGCGGAGCCGTGCGTGTGCGAGGTGTACGGAGCGGAGCCACACGTGTATGAGGTGTACGGAGCGGAGCCGCACGTGTACTACGTGTAAGGAGCATAGTCACGCGTGTAAGAAGTGTGCAGAGCGGAGCCGCGCATGTACGAGGTGTACAGAGCGGATCCGCAAGTGTACGAGCTTCACGGAGCGGAGCCGAGCGTGTACGAGTTGTACGGAGCGGAGTCGCGCATGTACGAGTGTTTGAAGCGGAGCTGCGTGTGTAAGAGGTGTACACAGTGGAGCCGAGTGTGTACGAGGTGTACGGAGCTGAGTCGCGCTTGTATGATGTGTGCGGAGCAGAGCCGCGCGTGTACGAAGTGTATGGAGCAGACTCGCGCGTGTACGAGTGTGCGAAACGGAGCTGCGTGTGTACGAGGTGTACAGAGTGGAGCCAAGTGTGTACGAGGTGTACGTAGCTGAGTCGCGCTTGTATGATGTGTGCAGAGCATAGCCGCGCGTGTGCGAGGTGTACAGAGCAGCGCGTGTACGAGTGTGCAGAGCTGGAGCGGAGCTGCACGTGTACGAGATGTACGGAGCGAAGCCACGCGTTTACGAGGTGTACGGAGAGGAGCCACGCGTGTACGAGGTGTACAGAGCGGAGCCGCGCGTGTACGACCTGCACGGAGCGGAGCCGAGCGTGTACGGAGCTGAGTTGCGCGTGTACGAGTGTGCAGAGTGGAGCCGAGTGTGTACAAGGTGTACGGAGCGGAGTCGTGCTTGTATGATGTGTGCGGAGCGGAGCCACGTGTGTACGAGGTGTATGGAGCAGAGCTGCGTAATTACGAGTCTGCGGAGAGGAGCTGCGCGTGTACGAAGTGTACAGAGCAGAGCAGCGCGTGTCCGAGTGTGCGGAGCAGAGTCGGACGTGTACGAGGTGTACGGAGCGGAGCCACGCGTGTATGAGGTGTACGGAGCGGAGCCGCGTGTGTACTAGGTGTACAGAGTGGTGCCGCGCATGTACGAGTTGTACGAAGCTGAGCCGCGCGTGTACAAGACGTACGGAGCAGCGTCGTGCGTGTACGATGTGTGCGGAGCAGAGACGCGCGTGTACGAGTATGCGGAGCGGAGCCGCCCGTGTACGAGATGTGCAGAGCGGAGCCGCACGTGTACGAGATGTGCAGAGCGGAGCCGCGCGTGTACGAAGTGTACAGAGCAGAGCAACGCGTGTACGAGTGTGTGGAGCTGGAGCGGAACCTCGCGTGTACGAGATATATGGAGCGGAGACACGCGTGTATGAGGTGTGCGGAGTGGATCCGCGCGTGTACAAGGTGTATGGAGCGGAGCCGCGAGTGTATGAGCTGTACGGAGCAGAGCCGTGCGTGTACGAGGTGTGCAGAGCGGAGGCACGCGTGTATGAGGTGTATGGAGCGGAGCTGTGCGTGTACGAGGTGTGCGGAGCGGAGCCGCACATGTACGAGTGTGTGGAGGCCAGCGTGTATGAGGTGTGCAGAGCGGAGCCGCGCGTGTACGAGTGTGCGGAGTGGAGCTGTGCGTCTACGAGGTGTGCGGAGTGGAGCCGCGCGTGTACGAGGTGTGTGGAGCGGAGACACGCTTGTACGAGGTGTGTGGAGCGGAGACACGCGTGTACAAGGGGTGCGAAGCGGGGCCACACGTGTACGAGGTGTACGGAGCAGAGACAATCGTGTACGAAGTGTACGGAGCAGAGCCGCGCGTGTACGAGGTGTGCAGAGTGGAGCAGATCCGCGCGTCTACAAAGTGTACGGAGAGGAGCTGCTCGTGTACGAGCTGTACGGAGCGGAGCCGCGCGTGTACGAGCTGTACGGACCAGAGCCGCACGTGTACAAGCTGTACAGAGCGGAGCCGCGCGTGTACGAGGTGTGCTGAGCGGAGTCACGCGTGTACGAGGTGTGCGGAGCAGAGCCGCACGTGTACGAGTGTGTGGAGCTTAGCCGCTCGTGTACGAGGTGTACGGAGCGGAGCCACCCATGTACGAGGTGTATGGAGCGGAGACACGCGTGTATGAGGTGTGCGGAGCGGATCCATGCGTGTACAAGGTGTACGGAGTGGAGCCGCACGTGTAGGAGCTGTAAGGAGCAGAGCCGCGCATGTACGAACTGTACGGAGCGGAGCCGTGTGTATACGACGTGTGCAGAGCGGAGCTGCGCGTGTACAAAGTGTATGGAGCGGAACTGTGCGTGTACGAGGTGTGCGGAGCAGAGCTGCGCGTGTACGAGTGTGCGGAGCCGCACGTGTACAAGGTGTGCAAAGCAGAGCCGCACGTGTATGAGGTGTGCGGAGCGGAGCCGCGCATGTACGTGGTGTGTGGAGCGGAGACACGCGTGTACGGGGTGTGTGGAGCGGAGCCGTGCGTGTACAAGGTGTGCGGAGCGGAGCCACGCGTGTACGAGGTGTGTGGAGCGGAGCCGTGCGTGTTCGAGGTGTACAGAGCAGAGCACTGCGTGTATGAGTGTGCGGAGCGGATCCGCACGTGTACGAGTGTGCGCAGCGGAGACGCACGTGTACGAAATGTGCAGAGCAGAGCAGCGCGTGTACGAGGTGTGTGGAGCGGAGACACGCGTGTACGAGGTGTGTGGAGCACAGCCGCGCATGCATGAGGTGCGCGGAGCGGAGCGGATCCGCACGTGTACAAGGTGTACGAAGCGGATCCGCACGTGTAAAAGGTGTACGAAGCGGAGCCGCGCGTGTACGAGCTGTACGGAGAGGAGCCGCGCGTGTACGAGCTGTACGGAGCGGAACCGTGCATGTACGAGGTGTGCAGAGCGGAGCCGCACGTGTACGAGGTGTGTGGAGCAGAGACACGCGTGTACGAGGTGTGTGGAGCAGAGCCGCACGTGTACGAGGTGTGTGGAGCGGAGTCGAGCGTGTACGATGTGCGTGGAGCTGAGCCACGCGTGTATGAGGTGTGCCGAGCGGAGCCGCGCATGTACGAGGTGTACGAAGCAGAGTCGCGCGTGTACGATATGTGCAGAGCGGAGCCACGCGTGTATGAAGTGTACGGAGAAGAGCCGCGCTAGTACCAGTGTGCGGAGCGGATCTGCGCGTGTACAAGGTGTACGGAGCAAAGCCACGCGTTTACGAGGTGTGCGGAGTGGAGCCGCACGTGAACGACGTGCAAGGAGCAGAGCCGCGCGTGTACGAGGTGTACGGAGCGGAGCCACGCTTGTACGAGGTGTACGGAGCGGAGCCGCGCGTGTTCGAGGTGTACAAAGCGGAGCCACGCGTGTAGGAGGTGTATGGAGCAGAGTCTCCAGTGTACGAGTCTGCGGAGCGGAGCCGCGTGTGTACGAGGTGTACAAAGCGGAGCCACGCGTGTAGGAGGTGTATGGAGCAGAGTCTCCAGTGTACGAGTGTGCGGAGCGGAGCTGCGTGTGTATGAGATGTAAAGAGCAGAGCCGCGCATGTACGAGTGTGCGGAGCGGAGCCGCGAGTGTACGAGGTGTACAGAGCAGAGTCACGCGTGTATGAGGGGTACGGAGCAGAGCCGCGCATGTACGAGGTGTACGGAGCAGAGCCACGCGTGTATGAGGGGTACGGAGCAGAGCTGCGCATGTACGAGGTGTACGGAGCAGAGCCGCGCATGTACGAGTGTGCGGAGCGGAGCCACGCGTGTACGAGTGTGCGGAGCGGATCTGCGAGTGTACGAGGTGTACGGAGCAGAACCGCGCGTATACGAGTGTGCGGAGCGGAGCCGCGCGTGTACGAGTGTGCGGAGCCGCGGGTGTACGAAGTGTACAGAGTAGAGCCGCGCGTGTACGAGTGTGCGGAGCGGAGCCGCGTGTGTACGAGATGTAAGGTGCAGAGCTGCGCGTGTATGAGTGTGCGGAGCGGAGCCGCGAGTGTACGAGGTGTTCGGAGCAGTCACGCGTGTATGAGGTGTACGGTGCAGAGCCGCGCGTGTACGAGGTGTACGGAGCAGAGCTGCGCGTGTACGAGTGTGCGAAGCGGAGCCGCCCGTGTGCGGAGCGGAGCCGCGCGTGTACGAGGTGTACAGAGCAGAGCCGCACGTGTACGAGGTGTACAGAGCAGACCAGCGAGTGTACGACGTGTAAGGAGCGGAGCCACGCGTGTACGAGGTGTATGGAGCGGAGCCGCACGTGTACGAGGTGTGCAGAGCGGAGCCGCGCATGTACGAGGTGTGCAGGGCAGAGCCATACGTGTACGAGGTGTACAGAGCAGAGCAGCGCATGTACGACGTGTAAGGAGCGGAGCCACGCGTGTACGAGATGGAGCGAAACCGTGCGTGTATGAGGTGTGCGGAGCAGAGTCGCGCATTTACAAGGTGTGCAGAGCAGAGCAGCGCGTGTACGAGGTGTACGGAGCGGAACCGCACGTGTACGATGTGTGCGGAGCGGAGTGGAGCCGCAGGTGTACGGAGAGACGCCGCCAAGTACGAGGTGTACGGAGCAAAACTGCGCAAGTACGAGGTGTACGGAGCGTAGACGCGCGTGTACAAGGTGTGCGGAGCAGAGCAGCGCGTGTACGAGTGTTCAGAGTGGAGCGGAGCCGCGCATGTACGAGGTGTACGGAGCGGAGCCACGCTTGTATGAGGAGTACGGACCGTAGCCACGCGTTTACGGAGCAGAGCCGCGCGTGTTCGAGGTGTACAGAGCGGAGCCGCGCGTGTACGAGTGTGCGGAGCGGAGCCGCGTGTGTACGAGATGTAAGAGCAGAGCCGCGCGTGTACGAGGTGTACGGAGCAGAGTCACGCGTGTACAAAGCAGAGCTGCACGTGTACGAGGTGTACGAAGCAGAGCCGCGCGTGTACGAGTGTGTCGAGCGGAGCCGCACGTTTACAAGGTGTACGGAGCGGAGCCACACATGTACGAATTGTACGGAGCTGAGCCGCGCGTGTACAAGGCGTACGGAGCGGCGTCGTACGTGTACGATGTGTGCGGAGCAGAGCCGCCCGTGTACGAGATGTGCAGAGCGGAGCCGCGCGTGTTCGAGGTGTACAGAGCAGAGCAGCACGTGTACGAGTGTGCCGAGCTGGAGAGGAGCCGCACGTGTACAAGGTGTACGGAGCGAGACCGCACAAGTACGAGGTGTGCGGAGCCGCCCGTGTTCGAGGTGTACAGAGCAGAGCGTGTACAAGTGTGCAGAGCTGGAGCGGAGCGCGGCGTGTACGAAATGTACAGAGTGAAGCCACGTGTACGAGGTGTACGGAGCAGAGCCGCGGGTGTACGAGTGTGCGGAGCGGATCCGCTTGTGTACAAGGAGTACGAAGCGGATTCGCATGTGTACAAGGTGTACGGAGCGAAGCCACGCGTGTACGAGGTGTACGGAGTGGTGCCACATGTGTACGAGGTGTACGGAGCAGAGCCGCGAATGTACGAGTGTGCGGAGCGGATCATCATGTGTACAAGGTGTACGGAGCGGCGTCACGCGTGTACGATGTGTGCGGAGCAGAGCAGCGCTTGTACGATGTGTGCGGAGCTGGAGCGGAGCCGAGCGTGTACAAGATGTACGGAGCGAAGGCACGCGTGTATGAGTTGTACAGAGCGGAGCCACATGTGTACGAGGTGTACGGAGCAGAGCCGAGCGTGTACGAGGTGTTCGGAGCGGAGCCGCGCGTGTACGAGGTGTACAGAGCAGAGCAGCGCGTGTACGAGTGTGCGGAGCGGATCCGCACGTGTACAAGGTGTACGGAGCGGAGCCGCGCGTGGACGAGCTGTAAGGAGAGGAGCCCCCGTGTACGAGCTGTAAGGAGAGGAGCCGCACGTGTACGAGCTGTACGGAGCGGAGCCGAGCGTGTACGAGGTGTATGGAGCGGAGTCGCGCGTGTACGAGTGTGCGAAGCGGAGCCGCGTGTGTACGAGGTGTACAGAGTAGTTTGCACGAGTTGTACGGAGCGGAGTCGCGCATGAATGATGTGTGCGGAGCGGAGTCGCGCGTGTACGAGGTGTATGGAGCAGAGCCGCGCAATTACGAGTCTGTGGAGCGAAGCTGCGCGTGTACGAGGTGTGCGGAGCCACGCCTGTACGAGGTGTACAAAGCAGAGCAGTGCATGTACAAGTGTGCGGAGCGGAGTCGCACGTGTACGAGGTGTACGGAGCTGAGCCACGCGTGTACGAGGTGTACGGAGCGCAGCCGCATGTGTACTAGGTGTACAGAGTGGAGCCGCACATGTACGAGTTGTATGGAGCTGAGTCGCGCGTGTACAATGTGTGCAGAGCAGAGCCACGCGTGTACAAGATGTGCAGAGCGGAGCCGCGGGTGTACGAAGTGTACTGAGCAGAGCAGCGCGTGTACGAGTGTGCGGAGCTGGAGCGGAGCCGCGCGTGTACGAGATGTACGGAGCGGAGCCACGCGTGTACAAGGTGTGCGGAGGAGAGCCGCATGTGTACGAGGTGTACAGAGCAGAGCAGCGCGTGTACGAGTGTGCAGAGCGGAGTTGCACGTGTACGAGGTATAAGGAGGGGAACCGCGCGTGTACAAGGTGTGCGGAGCCACGCGCGTACGAAGTGTACGGAGCAGAGCCGCGCGAGTACGAGTGTGCAGAGCCGCGTGTGTACGAGGTGTGAGGAGCGGAGCCGTGCGTGTACGACGTGTAAGGAGCGAAGCCGCGCGTGTACGAGGTGTATGGAACGGAGCCATGCGTGTACGAGGTGTGCGGAGCGGATCCACGCGTGTACAAGGTGTACGGAGCGGAGCCGCGCGTGTATGAGGTGTGCGGAGCGGAGCCACGCGTGGACGAGGTGTACGGAGCAGAGCCGCGCGTATACGAGGTGTGCAGAGCGTAGTTGTGCGTTACGAGGCATGTGGAGCGGAAACACGCGTGTACGAGGTGTACGGAGCGGAGCTGCGCGTGTACGAGGTGTGCGGAGTGGATCCGCGTGTGTACAAAGTGTACGGAGCGGAGCCGCGCGTGTACGAGCAGTACAGAGCGGAGCCGCGCGTGTACGAGCTGTATGGAGTGGAGCCGCGCGTGTACAAGCTGTACGGAGCAGAGCCGTGCATGTACGAGGTATGCAGAGCGGAGCTGCGCGTGTACAAAGTGTATGGAGCGGAACCGTACATGTACGAGGTGTGCGGAGCAGAGCTGCGCATGTACGAGTGTGCGGAGCGGAGCCACGCGTGTATGAGCTGTGCGGAGCAGAGCCGCACGTGTACAAGTGTGCGGAGTGGAGCCGCTCATGTACGGAGCGTAGCCGCACGTGTACGAGGTGTATGGAGCAGAGACACGCGTGTATGAGGTGTGCGGAGCGGATCCATGCGTGTACAAGGTGTACGGAGCGGAGCCGTGCGTGTACAAGCTGTACGGAACGGAGCCGCGCGTGTACGAGTTGTACGGAATGGAGCCTGCGTGTAAGAGCTGTACGGAGCGGAGCCGTGCGTGTACGAGGTGTGCAGAGCGGAGCTGCGCGTGTACAAAGTGTATGGAGCGGAGCCGTGCGCGTACGAGCTGTACAGAGTGGAGCCGTGCGTGTACGAGGTGTGCAGAGCGGAGCTGCGCGTGTACAAAGTGTATGGAGCGGAGCAGTGCGTGTACGAGGTGTGCAGAGCGGAGCCGCGCGTGTTCGAGGTGTGTGGAGCAGAGCCGCACGTGTACGAGGTGTCTCTGCATACAGCTGAATTTTACCACCACAAAAGGACTAGGTGGACTCTGGCTAGCAACAGAAAAAAAATTATATTTTTTTTACTGTGCATACAAATCAATTTCACCCCCAAAAACTGATAAGGTGGGCTACTATAGCTTGCGCTATCACACTGGCAAATTATAAAAATATATTTTTGTGTTCTGCACTCAGCTCTGTATAACAGCTGAATTTCAATCCCACAAAATGAAAAGGTGTGCTAGTCTCTATTAAAGCCATAAAAATTAAATAAAAAGTTGAATAAAATGTAACACTAAAGCCAAGTTCACACAACATGAAGACTGCATTTTTTTATGCAGGTGTCCGCACCATACAACAAAATAACAATCTTATTATTGTGTGTTTGCTGAGTTTCTTTTGAGTTTTCCCCCTTAAAATGTGTTTTGGTGAAGCTGTGAATCTACATTTTTAATACTACAGAAAAACTTAGATTTTTGAGCTTAAAAATGTTTTTTTTTTTTACAGGCTCCACAGAGGCTTATATATATATATAAAAAAATGCATGAAATCCGCACAGTTCAGCAGCGTCTTTAGACTCACTGCAGGCGTAGATTTCATTAAATCACATCCACTGCACTTGCACATTTAGGCCGTGTTCAGATGTAGCATAAGTGCTGTGTTTTTTCAGCTGCTTTTTTGGAACAGTCATTTTGCAGCATTTAAATGGCCAAGAAAAGTGAATGTGATTTCATGAAAGCGGCTCTGTGGTCTAAAGACGCTGCTGATCTGTACGGTTATGGTTTATTTTACGTCTAGAGGCTTCTATGTGGAGCCTAAAAAGAGAGAAAACGCATGTAAAAAGACTGCAGGTACCTTAAGTGCAGAATCAAAGCCATTCTGTATTATAACAAAAAATGAACAATGCGGCTTCACATCTGCACCAAAAAACATCAAATAAGGGGGAAAAGGCATAAAAAAATGCAGCAAGTACACAATAATCAGAGAAGATTGTTATTGTGTAGTTTGGTGTGGACATCTGCAGAAAACAAAAAAAAATACAGTATTTATTCAACATGTGAACACGGCCTTGCAGACACAAAAAAGCCAATGTCAAATAGTGAAGCTACAAAAAGATGAGAAAGTGGAATGGACAGAAAATAAATCCATAGATCCCAAGTGAAAGAAGCACGACGCACAGATGACACCATGCCAGCCTCATCAAAAGTCACGCCGGATGAGGTAAGGTTAGTAGTGACGCATGAGCGTGTTCTCTTAACCCTCTCACAGAGCATGCTCAGGTGCTGCCTGAGTATTTTCGGCATCTATGCTTGAGCCGCCGCGGCTGCATGTGTCGCGGCTGTTAGACAGCTGTGACACATGCAGGGATTGCATGTTTGTTAGGCAATCCCTGCATGTGTCACAGCTGTCTAACAGCCCCAGCGGCCCGAGCATAGATACCGAGCACGCCGAAAATACTCGGGCAGCACCTGAGCGTGCTCGGTGAAAGGGTAAACCGAGCATGCTCGTGCAACACTATAGGTAAGAGATTCGTGGCCTCCTGTCCAGCGTCCCAAGAATTGATCCTCTCAGCTCTAGTTCCAACTGTCCCGGATACGGTGAACAGCCCCGTATAAATAAACTAGCTACTGTGAGCGAAATACGCTCTCTTCTACGCCTTCCGAACTCCAAATTAATAAG
Source organism: Phyllobates terribilis (assembly GCF_046119375.1). Lineage (NCBI taxonomy): Eukaryota > Metazoa > Chordata > Amphibia > Anura > Dendrobatidae > Phyllobates > Phyllobates terribilis. Next base: position 2,249,160 of record NW_027363003.1, on the reverse strand, counting down.
ATTTGTTTTACGAGCGCTCGGGAAATCAATACAGCACAGCCTTGTATGGTGTACTAGAAAAGACTTCTGCTTTATTAGCACATGTGGCACTTTAAATAGGGTCAGAGACAAAGGAAGAGTTCCCTCTGACCTATGAACCAATAGTAACCTTAAGGGAGTGAATAGTAATGTGAAACCTCACTGCCCATCAGTGTTACCTGATGACCATTACATAAGAGTGAAAACAAAATGGATACCACAGACAAACAAGATGGATTCTTTTCTCTCACACTACTGAATCCGTTCTACACCCGGGTGGCGAGCATCTTTATTGGTATATGGTCTCCCATGCTGGTATGTGCTGCCCCCCTCCTGGTATTTGTGCTGCCCCCATCATCCTATACTGGGATGCATGGCACCCCTCATCCCCATTGCTGGTATGCGTGGCCCCCCTCATCCCCATTGCTGGTATGCTTGGCACCCCTCACCCTCCAATCCTAGTATGCGTGGCACCCCTCATCCCTATTCTGGTATGTATGGAGCCCCTCATCCCCCAATCCTGGTATGTATGGCGTCCCTCATCCCCCAATCCTGGTATGCATGGGGCCCCCTCATCCCCCAATCCTGGTATGCATGGGGCCCCTCATCCCCCAATCCTGGTATGTATAGGCCCCTCACCCCGCAATCCTGGTATGCGTGGTACCCCTCATCCCCCAATCCTGGTATGCGTGGTACCCCTCATTCCCCAATCCTGGTATGCGTGGCCCCCCTCATTCCCCAATCCTGGTATGCGTGGCACCCCTCATCCCCATTGCTGGTATGCTTGGCACCCCTCACCCTCCAATCCTAGTATGCGTGGCACCCCTCATCCCTATTCTGGTATGTATGGAGCCCCTCATCCCCCAATCCTGGTATGTATGGCGTCCCTCATCCCCCAATCCTGGTATGCATGGGGCCCCCTCATCCCCCAATCCTGGTATGCATGGGGCCCCTCATCCCCCAATCCTGGTATGTATAGGCCCCTCACCCCGCAATCCTGGTATGCGTGGTACCCCTCATCCCCCAATCCTGGTATGCGTGGTACCCCTCATTCCCCAATCCTGGTATGCGTGGCCCCCCTCATCGCCCAATGCTGGTATGCGTGGCCCCCCTCATCGCCCAATCCTGGTATGCATGGCGTCCCTCATCCCCCAATCCTGGTATGCATGGGGCCCCTCATCCCCCAATCCTGGTATGCATGGGGCCCCTCATCCCCCAATCCTGGTATGCATGGGGCCCCTCATCCCCCAATCCTGGTATGTAGGGGCCCCGTATCCCCCAATCCTGGTATGTATGGCGTCCCTCACCCCCCAATCCTGGTATGCATGGGGCCCCTCACCCACCAATCCTGGTATGCATGGGGCCCCTCACCCCCCAATCCTGGTATGCATTGGGCCCCTCACCCCCCAATCCTGGTATGCATGGGGCCCCTCACCCCCCAATCCTGGTATGCATGGCGTCCCTCACCCCCCCAATCCTGGTATGCATGGCGCCCCTCACCCCTCCAATTCTGGTATGCATGGCGTCCCTCACCCCCCAATCCTGGTATGCATGGCGTTCCTCACCACCCAATCCTGGTATGCATGGCGCCCCTCACCCCCCCAATTCTGGTATGCATGGCGTCCCTCACCCCCCAATCCTGGTATGCATGGCGTTCCTCACCACCCAATCCTGGTATGCATGGCGTCCCTCACCCCCCAATCCTGGTATGCATAGGGCCCCTCACCCTCCAATCCTTGTATGCATGGTGCCCCTCACCCCCCAATCCTGGTATGCATGGCGTCCCTCACCCCCCAATCCTGGTATGCATGGCGTCCCTCACCCCCCAATCCTGGTATGCATGGCGTCCCTCACCCCCCAATCCTGGTATGCATGGCGTCCCTCACCCCCCAATCCTGGTATGTGTGTCCCCCTCATCCCTTTCACGCTGCACACACATACAAAAAAATAAACACTTATACTCACCTTTCTTCCCTGTGCTCCAGCGCTGCTGTGTCCTGTTCTGCCGGGGGAGGAGTGCGGCGCCGGAGTACGTGCGTGCTCATACTGCGCTGTCCAGTGCCACTTTGCTGAAGACACACTGCAAATGTGTCTTCAGTAAAATGGCGCCGGATAGCGCTATGCACATGAGCTGATCCGACGCCTCACTCCTGCCCCGGTCTCCGGCGAGAAGAGAAGCGCCGCTGCAACGCTCCTCCCGGTCAAGTAAGTATATAAGTATGGCGCCGGAGAACGCGGTATGTGTTCAGTGTCTCGGCATACCGCGATCTCCGGCGCCATACACTCCTCTTACCTGTAACAGCTCCATGCGTTCTTCTGTCTAGAGCCAGACTGCGCGTCACACATGCGCAGTCTATCGAGGCTTCAGACAGAGGGACGCTTAGCTGATTATATTATAGATATAATTATAACACTGTTTATCAATGTACTATATTTTGTTGCTGTGGTGCTCTTTCAGTCATATTTTGATTTATTTTTTTTATCTGCAGCATGTGGTCAGAAGAGCGGCAGGCACTATCTAGTACCGTCCTCCCGTGTGGTCTGAAGAGCGGCAGGCACAATCTAGTACCGTCCTCCCGTGTGGTCTGAGGCACGGCAGGCTCTATCTAGTACCGTCCTCCCGTGTGGTCTGAGGCACAGCAGGCACAATCTAGTACCGTCCTCTCGTGCGGTCTGAGGCACGGCAGGCACTATCTAGTACCGTCCTCCCGTGTGGTCTGAAGCACGGCAGGCACTATCTAGTACCGTCCTCTCGTGTGGTCTGAGGCACGGCAGGCACTATCTAGTACCGTCCTCTCGTGTGGTCTGAGGCATGGCAGGCACTATCTAGTACCGTCCTCCCGTGCGGTCTGAGGCACGGCAGGCACTATCTAGTACCGTCCTCTCGTGTGGTCTGAGGCACGGCAGGCACAATCTAGTACCGTCCTCCCGTGCGGTCTGAAGCACGGCAGGCACTATCTAGTACCGTCCTCCCGTGTGGTCTGAGGCACGGCAGGCACTATCTAGTACCGTCCTCCCGTGCGGTCTGAGGCACTATCTAGTACCGTCCTTCCGTGTGCTCTGAGGCACGGCAGGCACTATCTAGTACCGTCCTCTCGTGTGGTCTGAGGCACGGCAGGCACTATCTAGTACCGTCCTCCCGTGTGGTCTGAAGCACGGCAGACACTATCTAGTACCGTCCTCCCGTGTGCTCTGAGGCACGGCAGGCACTATCTAGTACCGTCCTCTCGTGTGGTCTGAGGCACGGCAGGCACTATCTAGTACCGTCCTCTCGTGTGGTCTGAAGCACGGCAGGCACTATCTAGTACCGTCCTCCCGTGCGGTCTGAGGCACGGCAGGCACTATCTAGTACCGTCCTCCCGTGCGGTCTGAGGCACGGCAGGCACTATCTAGTACCGTCCTCCCGTGCGGTCTGAGGCACGGCAGGCACTATCTAGTACCGTCCTCCCGTGCGGTCTGAGGCACGGCAGACACTATCTAGTACCGTCCTCCCGTGCGGTCTGAGGCACGGCAGGCACTATCTAGTACCGTCCTCCCGTGTGGTCTGAGGCACGGCAGGCACTATCTAGTACCGTCCTCCCGTGCGGTCTGAGGCACGGCAGGCACTATCTAGTACAGTCCTCCCGTGCGGTCTGAAGAGCGGCAGGCACAATCTAGTACCGTCCTCCCGTGTGGTCTGAAGCACGGCAGACACTATCTAGTACCGTCCTCCCGTGTGCTCTGAGGCACGGCAGGCACTATCTAGTACAGTCCTCCCGTGTGGTCTGAAGCACGGCAGGCACTATCTAGTACCGTCCTCTCGTGTGGTCTGAGGCACGGCAGGCACAATCTAGTACCGTCCTCTCGTGTGGTCTGAGGCACGGCAGGCACTATCTAGTACCGTCCTCTCGTGTGGTCTGAGGCACGGCAGGCACTATCTAGTACCGTCCACTCGTGTGGTCTGAGGCACGGCAGGCACAATCTAGTACCGTCCTCCCGTGTGGTCTGAGGCACGGCAGGCACTATCTAGTACCGTCCGACTTCTTTACAGCACTCTAGGGCATACAGGTGGTGGTCGTACTTTATATGGGGAAAAACAGGTGACAGGTTCCCTTAAGGCTGTGTGCCCACGATGCATTTTTTAAGCAAAAACGCTGCAGAAACGCTTAAAAAATGCATGGTAGAAGGCCTGCCATGTTCCCCAATGATAATCCGCATGTGCTGTGCACATGCTGCGGAAATTTCCGCTGCGGATTATCATTGCGGAAAAAACCATAGCACTACCAATTATTTTGCGGAAGTGCTGCATTTTCGCCGCCATTGACTTGCATTAGATCGCATGGATTACGCATCACTGTATATGTAGATGCGCATTCCATGCGTTCTAGTGTGTGGATGGTTCCCAGGTATAGAGGAGAGGAGAGGAGACCGTCCTCCGGACCAGGGTACCATAGAAAACTGTAAAAAAAAAAAAGAATAAAATAAAAAATAAATATATATTTACCTTCTGGCGGCCCCCCGCTGCACTCCTCCTCTCATGCCGGCAGTTCGCCATGTACTGAAGGACCTGCGCTGACGTCATAGTCATGTGACAGGTCACGCGACGCTGACGTCGGCAGGTCCTTCAGTGTATCGCTGCTGGCAAGGGAGAACGGAGGGAAAGCAGGACACCGGGGGCCATCAGAGGGTAAGTATATATTTATTTTTTGACATTCTCTAGGGTCACAGTATATAAATCCATGCCGTTTGCATGGATTTATATAGTGTGACCAAGTTGACAAGCACTTTCCAAGTGATGCTAAAATCGCTTGGAAAGCGCTTGACAACCCACATGCAGAAATGCAAGTGAAGAATGCTTAAGGCTGAGTGCCCACGTAGCGTTTTTCAAGCGTTTATGCTGCGGAATTTCCGCAGCGGAAACGCTTGTGAAACTCTAGGTAATCCGCACCCCATGGTCCCCAAGGGGATTCCGCATGTTCTATGCACATGCTGCGGATTTTTCCACAGCGTTTATGCTGCGTAAAAAAATCCGCAGCATGTCATTTAATTTTGCGGAAGCGCAGCGGAACTCCCGCCATTGACTTGCATTGAGACGCATAGAAACCGCGACTGTACATTTGTACAAGCGGCTTCTATGCGTCTCTATGTGCGGATGGTACCCAGTTCTGGAGGAGAGGAGACTCTCATCCAGACCTGGGTACCATAGTACCTGTGAAAAAAAGAATAAAATAACAAATAAAGTTATATTCACCTTTCCGAAGGCTTCTCTCTGAATGCCGACATCGCTGAAGGACCTGCGGTGACGTCACAGTCATGTGACCGCAGGCCCTTCACCGCTCTGTCTCGCGATATGCCGGCAGCCGGGAACCAGCCAGGAAGCAGCGTTGCAGCCACGCCGGGCATCGGGGGTGAGTATAGCTTTATTTGTTTTCATTTCTACGGTTCACACTGTATAAATCCATGCTGTTTGCATGGATTTATATAGTGTGACCTAGTTGTCGAGCACTTTCCAAGTGATGCTATCGCCTGGAAAGCGCTTGTCAATCTGCATGCGGAAACGCATGTGAATCCGCATGTATTCTGCAGGAAAAACGCATGCACAATCTGCCAGGGAGATGCAGAAATGCTGCAGAAATTTTCTGCTTCATTTCTGCATCGTGGGCACATAGCCTTACATCAGCAAGTCCCTAGCAGGAAAACGCATGTATAATCCGCATGCACAATCCGCATGCGTTTTTTTCTGCCAGGGAGTTGCAGAAACGCTCAGGAAAAAATCCTGAGCATTTCTGCATCGTGGGCACACAGCCTAAAGCAGGTTTTCATCTATGCAGCTTGTACAAGTGAACTTCATTGTTTGAAAAGTGGGTTACCTGTCTAAGCCATGTTATTATAGTACCTTTTATATGGTTTACACAGGTGCATCATGGGCTTTTCCTGCCCTATGAGTAAAATGAAAGGCTAAAATACAATGTGGAAACTTAATCAGAGAAATGTTTTATTTACATTCAGAACAAGTTTAAAAGAAACAAAATAACCATTACCACAGAAATCTCAAACGTTTAATTGTAGAAATATTATAGAAATAACATTTTACCATTATGTATAGAAATAATTCTAATTTTATAAAAGTGCATTTATGGGAGGATTGTGGGTAAGGTCTTTGGCTTTGCCCCGACCCCTCGGCCTGCCTCCGGTGTCTGATGTCTCAGCGTCCTAGAACTGAGATCATGATGCTGCTTTGGATAGCAAATCAATAGCCTTGGAAAACCCAGGAATAAGGGAAGGGGGTCTTTAGGGAAATTGGTCTCGAAAACAAGGCAGCATGGAAAAATCTATTTTGTGGCTGTAGGCGACGTCTCAGACCCAAGAGTTGTTGACTACCGAGAGCCACTCATCCTGGAACCAAAGGAGACGGCCGCCCACCCCGAGAAACATCCCAGGTGGGAATCTTCTAGATCCGGGCCTGGCAGACCAGCGCTGGTGGGTTCGTTGATGCCAGGAGGGGGCTAGCTTAAAGGAAGGTCTCTTCTTTTCCTGGTGGGCTGGAGAGTTGTCCTTTTGGTTGCTTTTCTACACTGAAAATTTCCGAAAGGACCATAACTGGACTGTGCGTCTATTGGGAGGAGGGCATTTGGCCCTCTGTTGTGGAAGCAAAATACTCTTACCCCCCATGGCATTAGAGATCATCTTATCTAGCTCTTCGAAAAGGCGGGAGCCCTGGAAGGTGAGGCTGGTGGACTTTTTGGAAGCTGAATCTACGTTCCATGATTTCAGCTATGAGGCCATGGGGATGGTGATGTTGCCGGCTGCCAGGGCTGAATAGGTGGCTGCAGGGGGGCGGGAACACTCTCCTTATGGGGTCTCTGGGGGGATATAATGTTTGCAGGGGGCCGTCTGCTGGGACGCGCCCCCACCACAAGCGTGCATCCTCCGCCACCCCCCCACCACAAGCGTGCATCCTTCGCCGCCCCCCCACCACAAGCGTGCATCATCCGCCGCCCCCCCACCACAAGCGTGCATCATCCGCCGCCCCCCCACCACAAGCGTGCATCATCCGCCGCCCCCCCCACCACAAGCGTGCATCATCCGCCGCCCCCCCCACCACAAGCGTGCATCATCCGCCGCCCCCCACCACAAGCGTGCATCATCCGCCGCCCCCCCCACCACAAGCGTGCATCATCCGCCGCCCCCCCACCACAAGCGTGCATCATCCGCCCCCCCCCACCACAAGCGTGCATCATCTGCCCCCCCACAAGCGTGCATCATCAAGCCCGCAGCATCCCCCCCAGAGCCCCCACAAGCCCGCAGCATCCCCCCCAGAATACTTCCAGAGCCCGCAGCATGCCCCCAGCATCCCCACAGAGCACCCAGAGCCCGCAGCATGCACCCAGAGCCCCCACAAGCCTGCAGCATCCCTCCAGAGCAACCACCAGCCTGCAGCATGCCCCCACCAGAGCCATAGACATACCACCACAGCCAGCAGCATCCCCACAGAGCCCCCACACGCGTGCATCATCCGACCCCCCCCCACCAGAGCCCCCACACGGGTGCATCACCCCCCCCCATATTACCTCCAGAGCCAGCAGCATGCTCCCACACAACCCGCACCAGCCCCCCAGAGCCACCACGAGCCCGCAGCATGCCCCCACAGACCCGCAGCATCCCTCCAGAGCCCCCACCAGCATCCCCATGAAGCCCCCACAAGCCCGCAGCATCCCTCCAGAGCCACCACCAGCCCGTAGCATGCCCACAAAGCCCCCACCAGAGGCATAGACATGCCACCACAGCCTGCAGTATCCCCAGAGCCCCACACGCGTGCATCATCAGCCCCCCCCCACACGCATGCATCACCCCCCCACATAGCCCCCAACAGCCCGCAGCATGCCCCAAGCGTCCCCACAAGCCCGCAGCATCCCTCCAGAGCCATCACCAGCCCGCAGCATGCCCACACAGCCCCCACCAGAGCAATAGACATGCCACCACAGCCCGCAGCATGCCCCCAGCATCCCTCCAGAGCCACCACCAGTCCGCAGCATTCCCACAGAGCTCCCAGAGCCCCCACACGCGTGCATCATCATCACGCACGCTCGTCGTCATCATCATCATCATCATCAATCACACGCGCGCATCTGAGTGCAGTCCCATTTTTCACGGATTGACGTAACGGAGAAGATGGAGAATTTTTTTTGACCTATGTCTTGTATCTTGTTTTGTGTCACTTTATGTACAGTTCTGGCCAAAGTCTTGTGACTGATAGAAATTTTGGTGTTCACTTCAGTGTTTTTAGATCTTTTAGTCAGATGTTTCTGTGGTTACTGTAGTACAATTATCAGCATTTTATAAGTTTTACACTTTTATTGACAAATACATCAAGTTTATGGAAAGATTCAATATTCAGTGTTGACCCTTATTTTTCAAGACTCGTTCCCTTCGCCTTGGCAGCTGGATATCGGCTGCTGGGCCAAATCCTGACTGACGATGGACAATTTTTGTCTAATCAGTGCTAGGAGCTCACTACATACATTTCTGTTTGTCCACCCGCTTTTTGAGGAATGACCACAATCTAATTGAGATCTGGAGAGTTTACTGGCCATGAACCCAAAATGTTAATGTTACCCAGACACTTAGTTGTCACTTTTGCCTTGTGACATATTCTCCGTCATGCTCATATATGCATTGTTAATCACCAAAAATGCTCCTTCTGTGTTCTTAGGTATAATTGTGAGTGAGCCCACTCCCTTTTGATGATGGATAACTCCACACATGACTCGTCTCGGGGTGCTTTACTGTTGGCATAACACAGGACTCAAAGTAGCGCTCAGCTTTTCTTCTCCGAACATTCATTCTTCCATATGTCCCTAACAGTTTGAAGGGGGCCTTCATCAGGGAAATAACTTTACCCCAGTCCTCTGTAATCCAATCACTGTAGTTTACTGCATTTTATAATCCTGTTCTTAATCTTTTTCATGGAGAAAAGTGGTTTCTTTGCTGCCCTACTTGACACCAGCACAGCCTCCAAAATCCTTCTCCTCACGGTGTGTACAGATGCACTGATGCCCGCCTGCTGCCATTCTTGAGCAAGCTCTGCACTGATGTTGAACCAATTCCATAGCTGAATCCTATGTAGGAAGTGATACAGGAACTTGCTGGACTTTCTTCGGAGTCCTGAAGTCTTCACAGCAAATTAACCTCCCCCTATTAAGTTATTATTTTTTATAGTGCCATTTATTACATGGAGCTTTACATGTGAAAAGGGATATACATAGCAAAAAACAAGTACAATAATCTTGAACAAAAACGAATCACCGACTGGTACAGGAGGAGCGAGGACCCTGCCCGCGAGGGCTTACAGTCTACAATGAATGGGTGAGGATACAGTAAGTGAGGGTAGAGCTGGTCGTGCAGTGGTTTGATGGAGCGATGGTTACTGCAGATTGTAGGCTTGTCAGAAGAGGTGGATCTTCAGCTTCCTTTTGAAGGTTTCCACGGTTGGCAACAGTCTGATATATTGGCGTAGCGAGTTCTAGAGTAGGGGGATGCATTGGAGAAATCTTGCGTGCGATTGTGGGAAGAGGAGATAAGAGGGGAGTAGAGAAGGAGATCTTGTGAGGATTGGAGGTTGCGTGCAGGTAAGTACCGGGACACTAAGTCACAGTTACAGTTATATGAAAAAGTTTGGGCACCCCTATTAATCTTAAGCTTAATGTTTTATAAAAATTGGTGTTTTTGCAACAGCTATTTCAGTTTGATATATGTAATAACTGTTGGACACAGTAATGTTTCTGCCTTGAAATGAGGTTTATTGTACTAACAGAAAATGTGCAATCTGCATTCAAACAAAATTTGACAGGTGCATAAGTATGGGCACCCTTATCATTTTCTTGTTTTAAACACTCCTACCTACTTTTTACTGAGTTTTTTGGTTTTGTAACCTCATTGAGCTTTGAACTTCATAGCCAGGTATATGCAATCATGAGAAAAGCTACTTAAAGTGGCCACTTGCAAGTTGTTCTCCTGTTTGAATCTCCTCTGAAGAGTGGCATCATGGGCTCCTCAAAACAACTGTCAAATGATCTGAAAACAAAGATTATTCAACATAGTTGTTCAGGGGAAGGATACAAAAAGCTGTCTCAGAGATTTAACCTGTCAGTTTCCACTGTGAGGAACATAGTAAGGAAATGGAAGAACACAGGGACAGTTCTTGTTAAGGCCAGAAGTGGCAGGCCAAGAAAAACATCAGAAAGGCAGAGAAGAAGAATGGTGAGATCAGTCAAGGACAATCCTCAGACCACCTCCAGAGAGCTGCAGCATCAACTTGCTGCAGATGGTGTCACTGTGCATCGGTCAACTATACAACGCACTTTGCACAAGGAGAAGCTGTATGGGAGAGTGATGCGAAAGAAGCACGCCACAAACAGAGTCGGCTGAGGTATGCAAAAGCACATTTGGAGAAGTCAATTTCTTTTTAGAAGAAGGTCCTGTGGACTGATGAAACCAAGATTGAGTTGTTTGGTCATACAAAAAGGCGTTATGCATGGCGGCAAAAAAACACAGCATTCCAAGAAAAACACTTGCTACCCACAGTAAAATTTGGTGGAGGTTCCATCATGCTTTGGGGCTGTGTGGCCAATGCCGGCACCGGGAATCTTGTTAAAGTTGAGGGACGCATGGATTCCACTCAGTATCAGCAGATTCTTGACAATAATGTTCAAGAATCAGTGATAAAGTTGAAGTTACGCAGGGGATGGATCTTTCAGCAAGACAATGATCCTAAACACCGCTCCAAATCTACTCAGGCATTCATGCAGAGGAACAATTACAATGTTCTGGAATGGCCATCCCAGTCCCCAGACCTGAATATCATTGAACATCTGTGGGATCATTTGAAGAGGGCTGTCCATGCTCGGCGACCATCAAACTTAACTGAACTGGAATTGTTTTGTAAAGAGGAATGGTCAAAAATACCTTCATCCAGGATCCAGGAACTCATTAAAAGCTACAGGACGTCACTAGAGGCTGTTATTTTTGCAAAAGGAGGATCTACTAAATATTAATGTCACTTTTCTGGTGAGGTGCCCATACTTATGCACCTGTCAAATTTTGTTTGAATGCAGATTGCACATTTTCTGTTAGTACAATAAACCTCATTTCAAGGCAGAAACATTACTGTGTCCAACAGTTATTACATATATCAAACTGAAATAGCTGTTGCAAAAACACCAATTTTTATAAAACAATAAGCTTAAGATTAATAGGGGTGCCCAAACTGACGCCATGTCAGAGGGGGTGAGTCAGGTACCATTGATGCCAAGGAAGGAAAGTTTGTTAGTAATGAAAAGGTCATGGATGTAGGAAAATTTGTTGCAGACGGAGAGAGCGTTCCATAGAGCTCCTGTTAGTGGGATTGGGGAAGCGGGGGACCCCACAGGCCATGTTTTCAGAATCTCCTTAGTATTGCACAGGTGGGAGAATTCCTGATGCCTTGATGATACTTCAATCACCTGTGTAATACTAAGGAGATCCTGAAAATATGACCTGTGGGGTCTGTGAGGATGGGGTTTGGGAAACACTGCGTTATACCTTTTGTGTATCTATTGTATGGTGGCAGAAGGTGCCAAGCCCCCCCTGCTTTGAGCAGAGGGGGGGGGGTGTAAGGTTGCTGCCGGACAGGTCGTGGACGGGAGGTATGTGTCCCCGAAGTGCCAAGCTTTGGTGATGTAGGACCCGGAGAAGCAGGCTCCAGCACACATAGTGTAGGGAGTTAGTGGGCCCTTATTAAAGGGCCGAGTTTTATGAGCAGCTGAAAGAGCTGTTATGTCTTGTTTTCCTGCTTGGTTTATGGACATTTAATAAACCACCAGTTTGTTTTGGAACCTGCGGACTGCATTCCTGTGTGAACCTGCGCCTACCCAAGAGCTGATCCGTCACAGCACGTATATGATGCACCGCAGACTAAATTCTTAATGATCCGATAAATGATTGATCTAGGGGCAATCTTACAAGCAGCAATGGCCTTGCCTGCAAAGCAATGATGACTGCACATGTTTTCTTGAAGGTAATCAGAAGACAATGATTTGAAGCACCAGCCTGCTCTTGGAATTCAGTAAGCATGACTGTGGAAATGGGGGTTTTGTGGTTAAGTAATTTCTTTGGGAAAAAATTAATATGCATTTTTTTTTTAACAATTCATCTGATCATTCTTCATAACAATCTACAGTTAATGCAAATTGACGCTATAAAAACTGAAGCAGCAAACTTTATGAAAGCCAGAATGTGTTTCAGTCTCCAAACTTGACGACTGTGTATTATTGTGTTACCTCTTTTGTATATTATTGTCACCTCTTATCTTGTGTATCGCTTCTCTTTTCAGTTTGTTAGCCACATGCTGCCAGGCGACAGCTTGTGGGCACAATCATGCGGCTGGTGATTCTTGATGACTATGCCCTGGCCTGCGAATGGGCAGCAAAATACATAAGTAATCGCATCGCCCAGTTCAATCCTGGACCCGACCATTACTTCACACTTGGGCTACCCACAGGTAATGTGCCTTTTATCTATCTTTATCCAGTTTTCCACGAGTTGGTTCAAGCATTTTAGTTGTGGATTGAACTATTTTTGCACATGTGAATTACGAGAAGTCCTCAGGAGTAAGTCAGATGTGTACGGCAAAGCTTCATAGAGGAGGGAGACTCCAAGTTCACTGCTGAACATCTGCTCTCTCCATGTTTCGTTGCGATCTACCAGTGTCTCCGTAAGATTTGGCCATTCTCTACTGTTATATGCAAGAGTGTGCCAATTTTCCAAAGGAACAAGGAGATTGAGTAGCTCAACAGCCTCTTGCCACTGATCGGCAAACAAATTTGGAGAAAATAATTGGACAAAGCCTGAAGGACGCTGTAATGCAGGGCTGTGTTCTGGGGGATCGATGAAGACATAAGAAGCATGATCTGTGCTGAACAGTATGGATGGTAATCTAAAGCCTCCATAACCAAGCTTGGCATGGAAGGCTCTCGGGAAATAGGAGTGTGAGTTGGGGGTCTCCCAGTGGTAATACAGTTGGATTCACTGCCTTATTAATACAACGGGGAACTGTTTTGATTTCAATTAACAATTTAAAGGGGTTGTCCGTACCCTACACTGATTTAATCCTAAATCTCTATTTAATTTAATAATCTACCGTATTTTTCGGACTATAAGACGCACTTTTTCTTACAAAATTTTGGAGGAAAATGGTGGGTGCGTCTTATAGTCCGAATGTTGGGGGGGGGTGTATATATATATATGTGTGGGGTAGCGGGGCACAGGAGGCAGCGGCCGCCCGCTGCAGCCGACACTGTCCCCGCTGCTAAAGAAAATGAATATTCACTGCGCTGCGACTCCTGCTGCTGCCGGAATCGCCTGTGCCCGCTGTTAAAGGGCATGAATATTCAACCTCTCTCCACGCCCATGGGCGTGGGGAGGGGGTGAATATTCATGCCCTTTAATAAGCGGGCACACGCTATAGCCCGACAGCAGCAGGAGCCGCAGCGCGGCTAAGCTGTGTGCCGGCTATGAAGGAGAGTGAAGTCACTGCTCCCTGCGCACACAGACCCGGCATGGGGAGCAGTGACTTCCGGCAGCTGATCTCTCCATGTGAGCCGCGCATGGCAGTGACGTCATGCGCGGCTCACAATTTAGAGATTAGTGCGGGCAGACAGGATGCAGCGCTGGAGGAGAGAGAAGAAAGGTGAGTATGAGTGTTTATTTTTTTTTATGTGCAGCTTGATGGGGATTAGGGGGGCCATGCATACCAGGGTAAGGATGAGGGGGCCATAGATACCAGGGTAAGGATGAGGGGACCATACATACCAGGGTAAGGCTGAGGGGGGCCTTACATAACAGGATAAAGATAAGGGGGCCATACATAACAGGATAGGGATTAGGGGGGCCATGCATACTAGGATAGGGATTAGGGGTGCCATGCATACTAGGATGGGGATTAGGGGTGCCATGCATACTAGGATGGGGATTAGGGGTGCCATGCATATTAGGATAGGGATTAGGGGTGCCATGCATACTAGGATAGGGATTAGGGGTGCCATGCATACCAGGACAGGGATTAGGGGTGCCATGCATACCAGGACTGGGATTAGGGGTGCCATGCATTCCAGGATAGGGATTAGGGGTGCCATGCATACCAGGACTGGGATGAGGGGTGTCATGCATACCAGGACGGGGATGAGGGGTGCCATGCATACCAGGACGGGGATGAGGGGTGCCATGCATACCAGGACGGGATGAGGGGTGCTATGCATACCAGGATGGGGGATGAGGGGTGCCATGCATACCAGGATGGGGGATGAGGGGTGCCATGCATACCAGGATGGGGGATGAGGGGTGCCATGCATATCAGGATGGGGGATGAGGGGTGCCATGCATACCGGGACAGGGATGAGGGGTGCCATGCATACCGGGACGGGGATGAGGGGGGGTGCCTTGCATAACGGGACGGGGATGAGGAGTGGCATGCATACTAGGATGGAGGATGAGGGGTGCCGTGCATACCGGGATGGGGGATGAGGGGTGCCGTGCATACCGGGATGGGGGATGAGGGGTGCCGTGCATACCGTGGATGGGGGATGAGGGGTGCCGTGCATACCGTGGATGGGGGATGAGGGGTGCCGTGCATACCGTGGATGGGGGATGAGGGGTGCCGTGCATACCGTGGATGGGGGATGAGGGGTGCCGTGCATACCGTGGATGGGGGATGAGGGGTGCCGTGCATACCGGGGATGGGGGCATGAGGGGTGCCGTGCGTACGGGGATGGGGGATGAGGGGTGCCGTGCGTACCGGGATGGGGGATGAGGGGTGCCGTGCATACCGTGGATGGGGGATGAGGGGTGCCGTGCATACCGGGGATGGGGGATGAGGGGTGCCGTGCATACCGGGGATGGGGGGTGCCGTGCATACGGGGATGGGGGATGAGGGGTGCCGTGCGTACGGGGATGGGGGATGAGGGGTGCCTTGCGTACCGGGATGGGGGATGAGGGGTGCCGTGCGTACCGGTATGGGGGATGAGGGGTGCCGTGAGTACCGGGATGGGGGATTTTATCAGAATTGGGTATTACTCCTATACCAGTGTCAGCAGAAGACCCCCCTCCCCCTTAAAAGTGCATCATGAACAATTTTTTGCTTAATTTTTTTTTTATTTTCCTCCTCTAAAACCTAGGTGCGTCTTATGGTCCGGTGCGTCTTATAGTCCGAAAAATATGGTAATTGCTTTTCTAATATACTTTAATTAAAAGTTAATCTAAATTTATCTAACTGGGGTGTGTTTGCATGTGTGTATACATTTGTTTTTTTTACCAACTTCCTGTTTGATAACATTTAGTTTGAAAATCCCCAGTGCATCCTGGGATATGAAGACGGACGTGATCAGGAGCAGAGGCTGCGGTCCCTGCTGCTGCCTCTTTCCCCACCCTGAATGAAGCGTCATCAGTGATGCCTGTTTCAGGGGATGGGCTAGTCCCTGCTACTCTGCGCATGTGTCGGTTGTCAATTCTAACTCTCAGTTGCTCAGCAGGATCTTGTCACTGTGCAATATTCTTTTTAATGCGCAGCGTCAGGGATTCCTCAGAGACGACACCGGGGAGATCACGCAATATCTCACCCTGCCATCACTGTGTCACGGATTTCGTCCGGAATCGCGAGCACACGATCCAGATTACTCAACAGTTCAGCAGTTTTTGGGGATTGCGAATCTCAAGAATGCTACCTCCCGGAAGCTAAAATACGATAAATGAGGGGCCCGGTGAAGAAAGCCATAGCAAATTCGGTCATGTCCCTTGGAGGTGCAATGTACCTGTTGGGTACCCTGATATCGTGGGTTCTGTGAGCACAATACCATTCCAGGGTTTTACAGTGGGATCTGCTACATAATGAAGTTTCTCTTAAGGGGCACTTGGAAAGGAAGATGTCCTTATTAGTGTTGAGCCACCCCCGTAGTGTTCGGGATCGGTTCGTCGAACACCGGGATGTTCGTGGAACTGTTCGTCGAACACCGTTAAAACCAATGGCAGGCAAACAAAAACACATAGAAACACATAGAAAACACCTTCAAAGGTGTCCAAAAGCTGACAAACTGCTCAGAAGACACTCTCTTAAAAAAAAAAAAGCCGGCCGGCTATTCAGCAGCCGCATATGTGGCACCCCAGGGGTCTGGTTTCCACAGTAATAGCAATATTACGTCTGAGAGCAGGTGGGAGGTCTCCTGGTCAGGAATCCTAAGCATGCCACACCTCCTGCCCAGTCCTGGGAGGGGAAGAACTTCCCCTATATAATCTGGGGGCTGAGGCAGGGTTAGAGGAAAGAGAGATCAGGAGCTCTGTGGGAGCCGTGCTAAAAGAGGTCAGGGTCTGGAAGCTGTAGAGCTCGCCCTGATTGAAGAGTTCTCACCGGACCCGGAGTCCGAGGCTGTGGGGACTAATCCTTACCCAGCAGCAGAAACCGACCGGCAGGGGATTTCAGGTCCTCTGGCCAAGAAACCCGAAGGCACGGTCACACGCAAGGGACCAGCACCGCCGTCGTGAAGCGGAAGCTACCAGAAGGCCCCGAGTCACCGGCCATACGGGTGAGCACCACACGGTACACTCAGGGACGTGGGCTACTTTTACCCGCCTCTAGCAAGGTAGCCAGAAGAGTACAATTAGTTGGGGAGGCCTACAACTCCGCCTGGCCAGGGGAGATCCCATCTGCTCACGGACTGACCAGGCCCCGACCGCTAGCCAGTACTCCGGGAGGGTCTACCTTTGCCACCAGTAAAGACCCTGAACTACACCGCATTGTCTCTGAGTGGTTCCTGGTGCCTGCGTGCAACTCTGCTAACCCCATCATCCACGTCGGCTGCCCTGAGGCCGTACCCCTCCCGTTGGGGGTTATACTATCCACGCTGCACAACCGTACCACCGGCCTCAGCGGTCTGCCCTGCAGCGGCGGTTTCATAACCGCATTCAACGGGTGGCGTAGTCGAACAATATAACACCTTATGCCAAGCACCGCCACTTAGTTTGACTCCCTGGGCACGGACCGGGTCACCGCCACGAGACTACTACCCCTATCAGATCCGGCTCCGGGTAGGCCCCCGCGTGCGCAACGCTACTCAGCACAGGCCCAGGGGCGCGTCAACTTTTGGCGTAGTCGGCAGGATTTCGTGCCCGCAACCACCGGGTACTGCGTGCCTGGAAAAGGACTGTTAAACTCACCTGTGGTGAAGATTCCCGCCATTGGACGCCATCTTCTGCCTTCTTCCCGCCATCCGTGGAGTTTTCCCGCCATTGGACGCCATCTTCTGCCTTCTTCCCGCCATCCGTGGAGTTTTCCCACCGTTGGACGCCATCTTGAAGACGCCGCGCGGGAAGAAGAGGGGCGTGGACTCCGAAAGCGCGCGAGAACTGAAGCTCCGCCTCACGTCCGGACGTTGCGTAAGGTCCTGGAAGGAGCCCAGCAGACGCCGACGTCACAGGAGCGCGACGGAAGGTCCTCAACCCTGACGATCCACTGCGGAGCCGCGGCCTACGGAAGAGGATCATCGCAAGGTAGGCCACGGTCCACTAGGGGGGAGGAAGATGTCAGATACGGAGGAGAGCTTCACTGCCGCAGCCACCGCCAGCGCCACCGCTGCTGCGGTCATGCCTTTCACCATGCCCTATATCCCGGGGGCAGCCTGGCTACCCCAGTACTCAGGGGAGTCACATACCCTAAATGACTTCAGAGAAAAGCTGGATAGCCTCTTCCAGGTGTACCCCCTCACAGAAGAGCAAAAAGTGAGCATCCTGGTGGCTCAATTAACAGGGGCAGCCCAAAGGGAGGTAAAGTCCTGGCCACTTGGGAGGAGGAGGACTGTCGCAGAGATACTAACCCGGCTGAAGAACACCTTTGATACCCGCACCTCAGCCGAGATCAAGCTTAGATTCTACGGGTGCAAGCAGCGAGCACATGAGAATATAAGGGACTATGCACTAAACCTACAAGAGGCCCTGAGAGCCATTAAGCAGGCCGACCCTGATGGCGTGGGAAACGAAGACAAGCTGTTGACTGAACAATTTATAGAGGGTTTACATTGCAATGCCCACCGAACCCAGTTGCGGGCAATGGCCTTACAGGACCCTCATCTGGACTTTGCACAGTTCAAGGACAGGGCCATCCGGGTGCTCCGAGAACCGGCACCAGGTGGCGTTGTGACCCACAGACGCCCTACTACCACTTACCACCAGGAGGCGACACCCTTGTCGGCAGGGCCTGTGGGGGCTGATGCGCAGGCTTTAAACAATGACCCGGCTACAGACCTGCACCATCAGGTCCAAGAGCTAACTAAAAACGTTGCCGTGCTAACCCGAACTGTGCAGTCTTTACAGGTTTCTACTCCAGGGAAGATCCAGCTGGCGTCCGGACCGGAGGATATCCCGTGGCGCCGACCAAGGAGGACCCCACCGGCCAGAGGAAGACCCAGCGACCGATACAACGAGGACGGACAACCCATCTGCCGTCGCTGCAATCAACCTGGACATATGGCAAGGTACTGTCCTTTAAACTGGCACAACCTGGGGTAGAGGGCCAACCCCTAGGAATAAGATCACCAGGCCCATCGAACTGGCGTGACAAATATGTGGGAGGACGTCCAGTCTTGCCTGTGGTACTGGATGGCATTCTTATGAGTGCCCTACTGGACACCGGGTCACAGGTCACCACCATCCCGTACGTGCTCTTCAAGCAGTACTGGAATGACTCGGATATAACCCGCTACCCTGACGACGACTTGAGTATCATCACCAGCAATGGTCAGCCCGTGCCACAGATCGGATTTAAAGAGGTGACCATTAAAATCGGTAAAGTCGAACTGGCAGCACAGGGACTGATCATTGTGGATATTGACAAGCGCGAGAGTCACCCAAAGATAACTCTAGGAACTAATGTGATTGAAAATTGTCTTGCAGAGGTGATTCTCATTTTACAGCAGGTTGCCAAGAACGCCAGCTCCGGCCAGCAGCGAGTGCTCCAAAAAGAGATCCGGGCACTGATGCGACGGCAACAGGTGGAACTCTCCGGTGGTGAGATTGGTAGCGTGAGAATGTGTGACCCTTTCCCTATTGCCATGCCCCCGAAAAGTGAAATGATGATTTGGTGCCGGGCAGCTATTGGTCTGAGAGGTAGAGATTACCAGGCAATGGTAGAACCAGTCTACTCAGACAGTAGGCCCACCATTTTGACGGCACGGGGGGTGGTTGATGTACGCCATGGGAGGGTGCCCGTTCGCATAATAAATATCGGGAAGAGGGAAGTGTACCTGCCCCGGTATGCTACGCTAGCCAAATTGTATACCATCAACCAAAACTCTGTACAGTCCGTGGAACCCTTGCCTCCATCTCATCCAGAGGAAGGTAACGGCTCTAAGCAACAAATGGAGGACTGGTGTCAGCAACTGCATTTGGGTACTGACTCCACACCCGCTCACCACAAGCAGGGAGTCTACCGGGTGATCCAGGAATACGAGAGAGTGTTCAGTAAACACCCGCTAGACTTCGGGCGAGTAAAGGGGGTAGAACACCACATCCCCACGGGAGACCATCCTCCCATAAAGGAGAGATACCGACCCGTACCCCCTGCACACTACCAACACGCCAAGGGGATGCTTAGAGACATGAAGGAGGCTGGAGTAATCAGGGATAGCTGTAGCCCCTGGGCAGCTCCACTAGTCTTGGTTAAAAAGAAGGACAACACCATGAGAATGTGTGTAGATTACCGGAAAATCAACCGTATCTCACACAAAGATGCGTACCCCTTACCAAGGATAGAGGAGTCTTTGGCTGCTTTAAAATCTGCTAACTTCTTCTCCACTTTGGATCTCACTAGCGGGTACTGGCAGGTTTCTGTAGCAGAGGCGGACCGGGAGAAGACCGCATTCACCACCCCGATGGGACTTAGTGAGTTTACCTGCATGCCGTTTGGACTCTGCAACGCACCAGGAACCTTCCAACGATTGATGGAATGCTGTCTGGGACACCGGAACTTTGAGACGGTCCTGCTGTACCTGGATGATGTTATAGTTTATTCCAAAACCTACGAGGACCACCTGAAACACCTGGCAGAAGTGTTCGAAGCTCTGGCAAACTACGGCCTAAAGGTGAAACCCTCCAAGTGTCACCTCCTGAAACCAAAGGTGCAGTACCTGGGACACGTGGTGAGTGCTGACGGAGTGGCTCCCGACCCTGACAAGATCACCGCAATTAAGGAATGGCCAAGACCCTCCAGCGTAAGGGAAGTGCGGCAGTTCCTCGGGTTGGTAGGCTACTACCGAAGATTCATTCCCGGTTTCACCAAAAAGGCAGCTCCTATGCAGGACCTCCTGATAGGCCAGTCCAGGAAGGCCAAGAACCAGAAGCCGCCCTTCAGATGGGAGAAGCTGGAAGAAGAGTCCTTCCACCAGCTGAAGATGGCCCTCACGGGGGATGAAATCCTGGCGTACCCTGATTACAGCCAGCCCTTTATCCTCTACACCGACGCAAGTAACATTGGGCTAGGAGCCGTACTGTCCCAGATCCAGCAGGGAAGAGAACGGGTAATTGCTTACGCCAGCCGAAAACTGCGACCCACCGAAAGAAACCCTGTGAATTACAGCTCATTCAAGCTAGAGTTCCTGGCAGTGGTGTGGGCAGTCACCGAACGCTTTAAGCACTACCTCGCCTCTTCCCGGTTCACCGTGTACACGGATAACAACCCGTTGACACATCTGGACACTGCAAGACTCGGTGCCCTGGAGCAGAGATGGATGGCCCGCCTGTCCAACTATGAGTTCACGATCAAATACCGGGCAGGACGCTCCAATACCAACGCGGATGCCTTGTCCAGAATGCCAAACCTACCGGACGTAGGGGAAGATCCAGAGGAACTGAAAGAAGTTGAACTCCCCGCGTTCCACCGTCATGGGACTATCCAGTATTCCCACCGTGTAAGGGGTAAGCAATCCGCTACGTTTAACCCCTTACCTCATTACAACTGGGCGGAAACGCAAGACAGTGACCCCGCTGTCCGACTGGTGAAGGAGATGCTGACTCAGCCAGATGCACGCCTTGACCCAGACGCTCCGGAGGAGACCAAGCAACTGTGGGTTGAGAAGAGTCGACTGTTCCTTTACAAGGGGAAGTTGTGCCGCAGAATGGTTAACTCTCGGACTCATGAACTGATCTGGCAAGTAGTGGTGCCAAGAAGAGACGCGGCTATGGTACTGGAGGCATACCACGACGGAGCTGGGCACTTCGGATGGAAGAAGCTGGAGTTCCTGCTGCGCGGGCGGTTCCACTGGGTAGGCATGAGAGGAACCATCGAGAGGTGGTGCAGGGACTGTGGCCCATGCAGCCTAAGAAGGAAGGACCGTGCCAGCCAGAAGACTCCCCTGCAGTCCATCGTCACCAGGCAGCCGTTGGAACTGGTAGCCTTGGACCATGTAAAACTGACCCCCAGCAGAAGTGGCTACGTCTATGCGCTAACCATCGTGGATCACTACTCCCGCTTCTTGGTTGTAGTCCCCGTCAAGGACTTAACGGCTCAAACAGCAGCTAGAGCCTTCCAGCAGCACTTCTGCCGTCCACACGGATACCCAGAGCAGGTGCTGACGGACCAGGGACCTGCCTTTGAAGCGGAGGTCTTCCAGGAGTTCTGCACTCTGTATGGCTGCCGGAAGATAAGAACAACACCCTATCATCCGCAAACCAATGGACTCTGCGAGAAAATGAACCAGGTGGTGATAGACCTTCTGAAAACATTGCCCCTGGAAGAACGCAGTCTGTGGCCTGAGAAACTGCCTGATCTGGTGGACCTATACAACCACATCCCTGTAGGTTCTACCAACTGTACCCCGGCTTACCTAATGAGAGCAAGACCTGGTAAGCTGCCTGTTGATCTGGATATGGGAGTCCTGACACCCGAGGACACTTCACCAGAAGCAGACTGGGACACAGAGAGGCAGCAGCAGTACCGGAAAGTACAGGAGAGCGTTGAGCGAAGTCTCTGTCAAGCAAGAGAAAGACAGGAGAAGACTTACAACCAGTATGCTCCCGCTGTTCCCCTGGTACCTGGAGAGCAGGTCTTGAAGAGGAAAAGACGGCTCCACAAGTTGGACGACCAGTGGGAGAAGGACCCGTACACCGTACTGCCATCAAGCCATGAAAACCCAAAAATCTGCACAATCAGTAAGGATGGAGGAGAAACCACAGCCATTGTCTCCCGAGATCACCTGAAGAAGTGTCCCGAGCAGCTTCGAAACCCTGAAGAAGATCAAGAAAACCCTCGACCCGCAGAGGAAAGGGAAGAGATGGTCAGTACTGTACTCGGAGACTTCCCTCGGTCTTGGACACAAGTGAATGGCGCTGTTGTGGTACCCGTCCTCACCTTCCTCCAGCCAGCATCCCAAGTGGCTACGGAAAAACAGGTAGAGCTGGAAGAGCAGCCGGTCCAGGAGGCAGAAGACCCCACACAAGCAGACCAGGAGAATCGACCCTCTGCTTATAGTGAGCCTGCCGTGCCCCTAGTGAGCCAAAGAGCCCGTAGACAGTTGCCCAGCTCACCTTTGACAGCTCCTACACCCTGTAGCTCAGGACCAGTCAGTCAGCTCCGTAGGTCTACTAGGGCCACTAGAGGCCAGTTGCCCGTACGTTGGAGGATCTAAAGTGTTTAGACTGTTTTATTTGTATTTACCTGTTTATTGTTGCTTGTAAATAATTATGTATTTCTAGTTATTTTATAGGTGTCTTTTATGGATTATCCGGAATCCTTTGTATATATGTTTGGAGCGTAACCCAGGAAAGGACTAAGACTGTTAAAGACTCGGGGTAGGACAGACCCCCACCTGGTTACGGCTCCCTGTTCTTTGGTGAAATGGACACCCTTGTTTTCTTCAAAAACTGCACCCGGTTGCGGACACGCCGTGACCATCCTAATGTGTTTTTCTTTATTGTACTGTTTCTGTTTATAACTTGTTATGTTTACAAAAATATGTTTAGTCCCGGAGTACTAAATTTTACTAGGGGGGAATGTGGCACCCCAGGGGTCTGATTTCCACAGTAATAGCAATATTACGTCTGAGAGCAGGTGGGAGGTCTCCTGGTCAGGAATCCTAAGCATGCCACACCTCCTGCCCAGTCCTGGGAGGGGAAGAACTTCCCCTATATAATCTGGGGGCTGAGGCAGGGTTAGAGTAAAGAGAGATCAGGAGCTCTGTGGGAGCCGTACTAAAAGAGGTCAGGGGCTGGAAGCTGTAGAGCTCGCCCTGATTGAAGAGTTCTCACCGGACCCGGAGTCCGAGGCTGTGGGGACTAATCCTTACCCAGCAGCAGAAACCGACCGGCAGGGGATTTCAGGTCCTCTGGCCAAGAAACCCGAAGGCACGGTCACACGCAAGGGACCAGCACCGCCGTCGTGAAGCGGAAGCTACCAGAAGGCCCCGAGTCACCGGCCATACGGGTGAGCACCACACGGTACACTCAGGGACGTGGGCTACTTTTACCCGCCTCTAGCAAGGTAGCCAGAAGAGTACAATTAGTTGGGGAGGCCTACAACTCCGCCTGGCCAGGGGAGATCCCATCTGCTCACGGACTGACCAGGCCCCGACCGCTAGCCAGTACTCCGGGAGGGTCTACCTTTGCCACCAGTAAAGACCCTGAACTACACCGCATTGTCTCTGAGTGGTTCCTGGTGCCTGCGTGCAACTCTGCTAACCCCATCATCCACGTCGGCTGCCCTGAGGCCGTACCCCTCCCGTTGGGGGTTATACTATCCACGCTGCACAACCGTACCACCGGCCTCAGCGGTCTGCCCTGCAGCGGCGGTTTCATAACCGCATTCAACGGGTGGCGTAGTCGAACAATATAACACCTTATGCCAAGCACCGCCACTTAGTTTGACTCCCTGGGCACGGACCGGGTCACCGCCACGAGACTACTACCCCTATCAGATCCGGCTCCGGGTAGGCCCCCGCGTGCGCAACGCTACTCAGCACAGGCCCAGGGGCGCGTCACATACACCGGTACCCGACAATTTAGACAAGAAGGAATAGAGCATCACACATAGATTAGATAGATAGAAACATGTCAGTCACATATATAAGAAGTACAGTGACAGTGTTGGTTACTGTACTTGTCACTTAGTGTTAAAGGATTTTTAAAAAAAAATATTAGTGTTTTCATGCACTGTCTCTTTAAAAAAGCCAGCCGACAATTCAGCAGCGGTACCCGACAATTTATAACAGAAAGAATAGAGCATCACACATAGATTAGATAGATAGAAACATGTCAGTCACATATATAATAAGTACAGTGATAGTGTTGATTACTGTACTTCAGAGACACTGCAGAGCGCAAGCATGCCTGCGCTCTGCAGTGTCTATGAAGGATGGCATGCTGGATGGCATCGCTCAGCTGTGATCCAGCCTGTCATCTCAATGCCATCCCAGCGTGGGAGAATTCTCCTGCTCAAGCGCTGAGCGCTGAGAATTTTCCCACGCTGTCAGTGACGTGCATGAGGTGAACTAAGTTCATTGGACATGAGCTCACCTCATGCACGTCACTGACAGCGTGGGAAAATACTCCTGCACTCACCGCATGCGCAGGAGAATTTTCCCACGCTGTCAGTGACGTGTATGAGGTGAGCTGAGTTCATTGGACATGAACTCGGCTCATCTGGATGCCGTCACAGCCAGACACTGAGGAGCGCAAGCATGCCTGCGCTTCTTAGTGTCTGCCGCATGGCAAGCTGGATGGCAGCGTTCTGCTGCGGTCCAGCCTATCATGTGAATGTAGCAGAGCTGAAGCTGTCGTGGGAACCATGGAAAGGTAAGGATGATGTTGCTTTATTATTTTACTTTTATTGCAGGAGATCGTTGGCTTCAGCTGGAATGGGCGTGATGGTATGGTTTAATTTAGAACAATAAAGAATTGTGTGTTTATTTCAATTAAAGGACTTTATTCTGGGTGTTTGTGTTTTTTTGTAACTTGGACTATGGGGTTAGTAATGGGGGTGTCTTATAGACGCCTCTCCATTACTAACCTGGGCTTGATGTCAGCTGGCATTATAAGCTGACATCAACCCCAACCCTATTACCCACTGCTACCGCTACAGGGCAGTGGGAAGAGCGAGGCTAAGTGCCAGAATTAGCGCATCCTATGGATGCGCCATTTCTGGGGCGGCTGACGGCTGTTGTTTCTAGCCTGGGAGGGGGCCAATATTCATGGCACCCTTCCTGGGCTAATAATATCAGCCCCCAGCTGTCTGCCTAGCCTTTGCTAGCTATTAAAATAGGGGGGACCCCACGTCATTTTTTTGGGGGTCCCCCATTTTAATAGCTAGTAAAGGCTAGGTATTCAGCTGGGGGCTGATATTAGTAGCCTGGGAAGCTCCGTGGGTATTACCCCCTTCCCAGGCTTCAAACACCTGCCCCAGCCGTCTGCTTAACCTCCGCTAGAGACTAAAATTACGGGGAACCCCACGCCATTTTTTTTTTAATAAATCCTTTATTTTAACACTAAATGACAAGTGCAGTAATCAACACTGTCACTGTACTTCATATATATGTGACTGACATGTTTCTATCTATCTAATCTATGTGTGATGCTCTATTCTTTCTGTTATAAATTGTCGGGTACCGCTGCTGAATTGCCGGCCGGCTTTTTTAAAGAGACGGTGCATGAAAACACCAATATTTTTTTTAATAAATCCTTTAACACTAAATGACAAGTACAGTAACCAACACTGTCACTGTACCTCTTATATATGTGACTGACATGTTTCTATCTAATCTATGTGTGATGCTTTATTCTTTCGGTTCTAAATTGTCGGGTAGCGGTGTATGCCGCTGCTGAATTGACGGCTTTTCATGTTTCACTGTGAGCACTGTTCCCATCGATTTGGGCAACCACTGTAATGCCACAACCACCATGGCTGTGGCATTACAGTGAGTGGCAGACAATCCCTGCATGATTGGTGCTCTAAATAGCACCAGACATGCAGGACACGCTTTTGGTGCATGAACAGTTATCGAACATAACCTCGAACAGCCGAATTTTTCGCAAATCGTTCGCGTTCTTCGAACGACTCGAACACCACCCAAAACAGCTCGAATTTGAGATTGGCGAACAGTTCTAGTCGAACACCGCTTATCTCTAGTCCTTATCACCCCGGTCAGTAAAATCTTTATAGAGGTTAGGCTCATCCTGCCACCAATCTCGAGGAGTTCCCTGGGTACTTGGGGTCACTAGCACAATTACCACAGATGCGAGTCCCAGAGGGTGGGGAGCCCAGGTGACCTGGTCAGATATCGAAAAGGGTCTCTCCTCCAATGCAAAAGAACTTCTGGCGGTAGACAAGGCGGTGAATAATTTCTTACCTTTCCTTCAGGGCCAGAATGTAAAGATCCTCTTGGATAATCTAGTTGCGGTAGCATATGTGAACCACCAGGGGGACACATGGTCAAGATTGCTGATGAGTGACAGATCATCTCTTCCAGATTACAGAAAGTCACCTCCTTTCCCTGATGGCCCTCCATATAAGGGAAAAAGAAAACACCAGAGCAGATTTCCTAAGCTGCTATCCTCTGATGCAAGGGGAATGGGAACTAAATCAAGGAATTTTTACCCAAATAGCCGAAGATGGGGGGGTGGGGGGTCCTCCGGTCAGGTTGATCTGTTTGCCACAAAACTAAATCGGAAGACAAAGATCTTGTGTTCCCTAAATCCCCTAGCTGTGGATGCTCTCCTGATACGTTGGGATTTCAGCCTGGCGTATGCCTGCCCCTGGTTGGCTCTTCTTCTCATAGTCATAAGAAAGATCAGGGAGGACAAGGCCAGGGTTCTGCTGATCGCAGCCTTTTGGCCCAGGAGGCCCTGGTTCTCATGCCTGAGGAGCATGTCCATCTCCGATCCTTGGGTTCTTCCAGAGATTCCGTATCTCCTCAAGCAACTGGCCTCCACTTGACGGTGTGGAACTTGAAAAGACACTGCTAAATCGGAAAGGTTTTTCCCAAGGTCTAGTAACCATCCTGATGCACAGCAGAAAACCTGGGGTTGATGGGGGGGGGGGGGGGGAGGCGCCAATAGGAAAAATCTTGGCGTTTTTACAAAAAGGTCTTGAACTAGGGTTATCCTCCAGACCCGGGTACCATGGTACCTGTAAAAAAAAAAAAAAAAAAGAAAGACAAGAAAAAAAGACATTATACTTACCTTCTGATGGCCCCCGGTCTTTTCTCCGCTGCGTCCAGTCTCTTGTACGGCTCGTCGGCGGTCGCGTGACTTGTCACATGACTAAATGACATCATGGAACGTCCTTTCACACCACCGTGAGCCGTACAAGAGACCAGGGGCCATCACAAGGTAAGTAAAATGTTTTGTTTTTGTTTTTTTTACCATTTTTAATCTTTTTTCTTCAACTATTAACTTGGTCACACTATATAAATCCATGCTGGTTGCACGTATTTATATAGTGTGACCAAGTTGTCAAGCACTTTCCAAGTGATGCTAAAATCGCTTGGAAAGCGCTTGACAACCCGCATGCGGAAATGCATGTGAAGAACGCTTCACTTACGCTTGTCCCTGGCAGGAAAAACACATGTAAAATCCGCATGCATTTTTTTCTGCCAGGGAGATGCAGAAACGCTCAGGAAAAATCCAGAGCATTTCTGCATCGTGGGCACTTAGCCGTAGACTGGCAGACTCGGGAGGTGGTAAAATGGAGCGAGTATTGCCAAGAACACTGCTTGGTCACTCGGATAGCCACGGTGGGTCTGATTTCAGGAATGTGTTTTCTGAACAGGGGTGTCAAGAACTTCCACCCCATCATCCTTATGATTGCGTCGGTAATATTATTCCTGGGGCCAAGCTGCCAAAAAAACAGGTTATATAATATCTCTGGTTCAAAGAGGCAGGCCATGAAAAACTAGATCACTGAAAGTCTACCAAAGGGCCATATAAGACGTTCTTCATCTCCCATTGCAGTGGGGTTTTTCTTTGTCCAAAAAAAAAAAAAGGACTAGGGGTTGCGCCCCTGCCTTGATTTTTGCGAGTTTAATCAGATTACGGTCTGGGATGCATATCCTCTCCCTCTCATCCCAGACCTCTTTAGAAAACCATTTGGCTCCTACAATTTGATTAAACTAGACCTCAGGGGGGCTTATAATCTCATTCACATTGAGGAGATGAGTGGAAGACGGCCTTCAATACTCCCGAGGGGCACTATGAAAACCTTGTGATGGCATTTGGGTTGACTAATGCTCCCATTTTTACTCATCTGGCAGGTAGATCACAACAAACCCATCTTGATGACCTAATGGTAGACTCCATACTAAATAAGGAGGGAGTCACTGACTGTGGTGGCCCCTCCCCGGGCCGTGGCGATTGGTGACCCCCCCCTTCGCTGCCCCTTACTGACCAGTGATCCTGAACCCCCGGAAGGATCCAATGAAGCGAAAGGGACGGCTACTACAAGCCGTCCCATGGATACATAAACACCAGGACATCCCACGTTACTTACTTTCTTTGCTGGTCCCGGAGTCGAACGTCATGGAGATTTCAGGATCAGGTCAGATTGCTGAGGCCCTCCAGGCTGGGTTTGCACAGGGGGGCGAGCGCTGGTTACAGGCTCTCATGTCGGGGCTCAGCACTCATCCCCCTGGCCCCAGCTCTAAATCCCCAGATCACCCTGCCCCTGGCCCTCAACCCCTTATGGGAACATCATATTCCCCAGTCGCAGTCCCCTCACCACTTGAGCCTACTCACCCACTCCAATTGCCCATGGTACAACGGTCCCCTCCACGGCGGTCGGGTCATCTGGAACGGGGGGCTGCATTACTTCCGCAGCCTGGTCCCGATCCCCGTCCTCACCCGACCGCCGCATCCGCACAACTTTACAGTGTTCATCGGGCCACTCAACCCGGCGCGGGGCGGCAGGCAGCTGCGGTAGTGCTGCGGGCGCGCGCTGACTCGGGGAAGCGGGCAGCCGTGGCAGTCCGGAAGCGGGCGCGCGACTCCACTAGGCTGGAGAGGCATGTTGGGGGAGGCGGAGGTGGAGGGCAAGAAGCGCTCGATGCACATGTGCGGGGCACGTGTCCGCCCCACGTGACCCCGCAGGTCACGCCCCCCAGTCCAGAATGCTGTGGGGCGGAGCAGGAAGCTGAAGCTAGTGCGGCGATGGACCCTGCACCTCACTCACAGCGGGCGCAGGGCTCCGCTGCACTAATAAATGAGTGCTGGCTGTCTGCCGTGTCGGCGGCGGGCACAGAGGGGATTCAGGTCTCCTGCCTGCCGCCGGCGCTGGAGACAGCACAGAGCCTGTTGTTCCCCACCCCCGTTAACACTCCTGTCCCGCATCCTGCCGAGGAGCGCCCTGGAGGGCAGAGGTCCAGCAGGCACTCCCGTCCTCCAGAGCGCTTTAGGCACAGCACCCCGCAGCCTCACAGAAGAAGCTGCGGGCCACTTAGTAACCATTCCCCGCCCCCTCAACGCACAGCAGGGGCTGTGGCAGAGCAGAGCTCCAGACAGGAATCCTCTGCCGGGGTCTGTGCTCTGCCTCCCCCCAAACAATCCCCCACAGAAAAACTCCTATTAAAAATAAAAGAAAAAGTTCCCAAAACAGAACATGTGACACTACACATCCTGGGGACATTGCGGCCCTGTAATCACCGCAGCCCATCCAGCGCCCAGTCACAGTATCAATACCCCGCTTATGGACACGATATGGAGCCTAAACACTTCAGCGACCATCCTCGCCTCCCCCATATACCCCTATAATAGCGCAGCGACGCACGCGCTTGACACCTCTATAGCATCGCCCTGGCCACAAATAGCACCGACATGTCCCGGCGGGACACATGTAAACTGCGCAGAACCACCCATACACCCTCAGGGACACAGAGACTCCAGGCGTACTCACTCTAGGCGAACTCGCTGTAGTTCCTCCGACAACAGATCTACGCCATCGCACACAAGTCACCGGCGAAGGAAGCGGTTGTCACAAGCAAAGCGGAGATCGGCATCCCACAGGAGGGGTCACAGGTCGCGGTCCACAAGGTGGCGCTCACCATCCTCTGCATCAGAGATGTCGAGCGCATCGTCGAGCCCCAACAGCCGCTTGCACCGATCCCGTCCTCCGGGGGACAGAAACGATACAATGGCACCCTCCAGAGCTTACAGTCTGCACGATACAACGATTTCACGCAGGTCTACGAGCAGAGGCACGAGCGCACCCCGAGCGAGACTGGTATCAGAGTCCCTCCACACATCGGAGTCCCTCCTCCAGCCGCAGGAATGGGTGCGTGCAATATAAGTATAACTGAAATGGGAAATAGTAACACCAACTTAATAGCGGCCCTTAAGGCCATAGTCGAACAACTATCCGTGCCACCAGGCGCTATACATAATTCTACTAAAACAACTCCACCATTAACCAGCGTACACAAGGACGCATTCTTTTGCTGGATAAGCCCAATGGGCTCACACATAGACGAGGAAACCAGAATTAAAATATGGAATAATGACTACATCGACATTTGGTCACTTGTAACTGCTGACCAACATACTATAGACAAAGAGAAAAGGATAGCCGACAGACCATTCGACAGAAACAGACAAAAGGTCGCAAAGACAATGAGTAACTGGTTACAGGCGTTCTCTGTGCTGGGTTGCATCATGGGCCAAAAGCATCCGGAACGCTGCTCGGAACTATTCATATACCAGGATATGGTGTATAACTCATACAAAGCCCATGGCGGTTCAGCATGGTGGCGCTACGATGAAGAGTTCCAGAGGCGGTTGGCCCTGCAACCACAGCTAGGCTGGGGGGTAAAAGCTACAGACGTATGGTTGCGATTAATGCTGTCACAGAAACACCATCCCTTTCCAACAATGGCTACTGGACAACAGGCAACAGCAGGCCAAAATTCGGTGGTAGTACGTAGACCAGGGGCCTGCTGGCAGTGCAATGAGGGACACTGTCGTTTCTACGCCTTATGCAGATACAAACATGAATGCTCAGCCTGCGGTGCAGCCCACCCCGCGGCAAGATGTTCTCATCCCGCAAGCAAATTATCAATTAAACTCCCACAATCAGAATCCAAGGACCCCGGTGAGCGTAAACGCGATGGGCCCCTGGCTAGACCAATATCCTAAGAAAGACGCAGCGGGGCAGTTATGTTTTGGTTTCACATACGTTTTTTTCATCCCTTTCAAACTTAATAAATCGCCCACCTTTGCAAATAACCTTAAATCTGCAAAAGAGCACCCTGAAATACTTAGGCAAAAAATACAAAAAGAAGTAGCTCTAGGCAGAGTGGCGGGCCCTTTCCCAACACCACCATTCAGTAACCTAAGAGTTTCCCCTCTGGGAATAATCCCCAAAAAAGAGCCAGGTTCATTCCGGCTTATCCATCATTTATCTTACCCAAAAGGAGAGTCTGTAAATGACGGTATTTCGTCTGAAGACGCCTCGGTCTCCTTTGCGTCGTTCGACAGAGCAGTAATGTTAGTACGCGATACGGGGCCTGGAGCGCTGCTCGCTTAATCCGACATAGAATCCGCCTTTCGCCTACTACCGGTGGACCCAGATTGCTACCACCTGCTGGGATGCTAAGTGGACAATGAATACTTCTACGACACTTGCCTCCCAATGGGTTGTTCAATATCTTGTTATTACTTCAAACTATTCAGTTCCTTCCTAGAATGGGTGTTGAGGTGCGAAACCGGCAATAGGTCCGTCACACATTACCTAGATGACTTCCTATTCGTCGGACCCAAAGACTCAAATCAATGCCAATCATTACTTAACGAATTCACAAACATCTCTCGACGGTTTGGAGTCCCATTATGCCCTACAAAAACCATAGGCCCCACAACAAAGCTATCGGTCTTAGGCATCAAAATCGACACCACAGCAAGGTTATTCCACCTCCCAACAGAAAAAATACAAAAAACACTACACCTCATCGAGGGATTTTGCACAGTACGGAAAGTAACACTACAACAGATGCAAGTGTTACTAGGTCTCCTCGTGTTCGCGAGCCGGGTGATGCCAGTCGGAAGGGTTTTTTCTCGTCGTTTATCCCTTGCAACAAAACGTGCATTAAAACCGAGTCATAGAATCAGAATCAGCAGGCAGCTTCGGGCGGACTTAGAGGTGTGGAAAACCTTCTTACAATCATTCAATGGTCACATGTTATTTATGTCAGCAGAACAGTCCAACATTGAACTAACATTATTCACCCTGGCAGCAGAAGCGGGCTGATACTAGATAACCAGTGATGCACAGGCTTATTGCCTCCGTATTGGTCTGAACAAGGGTTAACAAAAAAACAGACACTCCTGGAACTTTTCCCAATAGTGGTAGCCATAGAAATATCGGGCACGTACCTAGCGAACAAAAAATATACGCTTCATAACAAATAACACCAGCCTAGCGCACTGCATTAATAAGATGGCATCATCGTTTCTCCCAGTGCTAGGCCTACTACGCCGGCTAGCATTCCTGTGCCTAAAACACAATGTATGGGTCCGCGCAAGCCACAATGTGGAGGGGGGGATCTAACGCTGCTGCTAACGCTTTATCACAATTCAATTGACAGGTTTTCAGAGAGCTCCTCCCCAACGCCCACCCGTCGGGCACCAGTTGCCCACCCTCCCTATGGGATCTAGTGGTGAACAGCTGATGCCATTAATCAGAGCGTCAGTCGCCTCGTCAACGTGGAAAGCATACGGTAAGGCATGGGAAGACTGGACACGACTAGTAGCAGGCAGACGGGTTGACCAATGTGAACAAGCCAGACTAGATGTAACCATAGAATTTCTCCACCAGATAATGATGAGGGGCATATCAGGGGCGTCAGCGCAGCGGTGGCTGACCGGAGTAGCATTTCATTTCCAACTACTGAATTGGGGAGATGTGACAAAAAGATTCATCATCAGTCAAGCCTTAAAAGGGTGGAAAAGAGGTCAGCCAAGTCAGGAGTGCAGTCGTCCCGTGTCACTAAATCTGCTCTCAAAAATCATATCCCTAACACCATTAACATGCCACTCACAATTTGAAGCAACACTACTGTCTACTGCATTTGTGATCGCCTTTTTCGGGGCGCTATGTATAAGCGAATTAGTCCCTCGATCCAAAATCACCACCAGTGGAGGCTTATTACACCAGGACGTAGTCATAGCCAATAATGCAATACGCCTACGTATAAGCAAATCCAAAACAGACCCAGCGGGCAAGGGCACTTGGGTGCTTCTAAAACCCACAAACAGTACACTGTGTCCGGTAACAATAGTAAAAACATATACAGCCATCAGGCCACAAAGTAATTTCTTCCTATCACACATTGATGGAACGCCATTATCAAGATATCAGTTCCAATTTATATTTAATAAATGCCTAACATCAGCAGGGAACCACCCCACCAAAGATTACGGGACACACTCATTCCGCATAGGCGCGGCCACGGAAGCAGCTAGAGCAGGACTGTCAGAAACGGAAGTGCAGAGGATAGGCAGATGGCGATCCGCGTGTTTTGCGAGATACATAAGACCGGACTTCTTATCCTAACGTGGTTTGTTTCTTTTACAGGTGACGATAAGCCAACAGTGTGGGTGATAGGACACTCGTACATATACTGGGCAGAAAAAAGGGCGACAGTCCGCCCAGGCGGGAGGAATATGGGGTTTCATGACACATATTTCAACTGGAGAGGTATTAGAGGCCTGCGATGGCCACAGGTACTAATGGAGGTAATCAACATAGGGAGAGAAGCAACAGGTCCGGTTATCTTAGTTATACACGCCGGGGGGAACGACTTCGGTCATTACAAGAGCGCAGAACTAATGGCAATAATGAAGCTAGACACTGAGCGCTTCAGAGCATTTTTTAGTAAACAAACTATAGTATGGTTAGAGATTGTGCCGAGAGCGGTATGACGAGGTGCGCGAGACAGTGCAGCCATCGAACGGACAAGGTGGCTAATAAATATTCGGATGGCAAGATTTTTAAAGGAAAGAGGTGGTGTAGTGATAAGACACCGAGAACTGGAAGGAGATAAAGCAGGCCTCATACGGCCCGACGGTGTTCATTTAACGGATATTGGACTGGACATAATCCTGTCAGGACTCCAGGACGGAGTGGAGCAAGCGTTAATGATGATGGGTGGGGGTCGGAGTCCTGCATACGGGTACGCAGGATCCTCCGTGGCCTGAAATAGAAAGGACATGTTGGAAAGTTACTCTTGTTGGCCAACTTGCCGGTGTGGAGACACAGGGCATGCTGCAACAAGCGGAATTATTTTTGGAAATAAAATGCCTTTCTAATGGAATGAGTTAAAGAGTTAATAAAGCTGTGACCGATCCTCACCCATCCAGTTGTAAGAGTTATATTACTGTATTGTTAAGGAAGGGGTGGCGGTAGGGGGGCTGAGCGTCGGGGTTTCTTTGGGGGTCCCCACAGTCTAATTTATTCACCTCGTATCATATCAGGTACATGTCAGGCAGGTCTTACAGATACTCAAAGATAATACATTTCTCTGGTTTGACAAATAATTTATGTTCTCCATCAGGAGGTCCCTTTTTTGGGTTATTTCTTATCATTCACTGTTTTTTGCATGGATCTGGCAAAAGTCCGGACGGTACTGGATTGGTATTATATTCAGGACTTAAAGGTGTTACAAAGTTTTTTGGGTTTCGCCAGCTGCTACTGTAAGTTCATCAAAAACTTTTTGGTAGTGGCCAAACCTCTGATGGACGATTTTGCCAAATAATAAAATCTTAATTTTTTTTTTTCTATTTTTCTTTCCATTCTTGTAGCTAAACACAATCCAGCTATGTTTTAAAATTGAAATGAAGCCCCTGTACCCCCCTCTCTAGGTGCTTCTGTAGCAACTCCTCCCTGGTCCAGGACAGTCTCTGTATCACGGCCTCCATCAATAACCTATTGACACATGATTGTGGCAGCCCTCACGTGCTGGTATATCACGCTGCCAATAGAAATGGGAAGCGGCACAGAAATCACAAAATAAAGGCAGTGTTTGTGGTAATGCAAGAATCCAACAAGCAGAGTAGTCCACACGTCGTACAACAGCCCAACATGGATGATGAAAAGCAGTGACCAGCCCAGGGGATGGGGATGACTCGGTACCCGGGCCTTTGCCTGGCCTTGGGGATGTCGCGGTGGTCGGCTCCCGGGCCCGTACCCTGAGGTCACTCTTTAAAAGGGTGGTTGTTTGTTAATTTTATGAACGTTCGTGACGCCACCTGTGGTTTCTGATGATAATCACCAGCGCTGCGGCAGTCCACTGAGGCCGGTGATGAGGTTGCTCGATGGTATAGCTCCCCACAGGTGGAGCTAGGCCTCAGGGCAGCGTATGCAAGGGGAATGCAGGACAGGCGAGACCCAGCCGGGTCAGAGCAAGAACGGGGACGGACACGGTAGTCACTTCAGTACCTTTTACTGATGGAAAGTCAGGCACATCCCGGAGCACTGTAGGGTGAAGGGTGCATATCAGGATCCTCCCCAATGAGCGGGTGTAGGGCCTCCTGTTTCTTGCCTCTGCGTAGTAAGTTTCTGACCTGCCTGGAGCTAGGCCTAACTTTGTCTCTGTCCTGCTCTGGCTGACCTTGTGGTAGGGCCTTTTCTTGGAGTACACGCTCCTCAGCTTGCGGGGCCTATGTGTCTCCCGGCTCTATTACGTATCAGCACTCTAGCGATCCTGGGACCTGTAGTTCTCCAGGGATTCCGGTTATGCCTTACTGGGTCGTAGAGATCCCGCTAAGCTTCGGACCTGGTGTCCGGTAAATTCTTCGGGGTGAGCTAATTAAGCTCCTCTGCCCCCTATGTACTCACTCTCCACTCACCTTTGGTCCCGCTTGGGGCCCTCACTAGGCAACACACACTGCAGGCGGGACACTGCTCTTCTTCGCCGCTCTCAGAGCGTCGGCACACTCCTAGCTCTCTATCCTGAGCTGAGTTCTAGTCTGGAATCACTCTACAGACTGTATTGAACTCTTTCTGCAGGAACTGCTAGGCTCTGGCTCGACTGCACTGAGTCCTTCTGGGTCTGAGCAGGAAACTGCTGAATCACTTTCTGGGCTGCCTGGCTCCACCTTCCCTTTATATATCCCTAACGGGCTCCCTCTGGTGGTCTGAGGTGGAAGGTGGAGGTGTGTGAATGCTTATGAGGGCGTCTTGTGGAGGAATCCATCAATGCACACTTCTAGGATCTGTGATACCAAGCGCAGCTGGGCGTCACAGCAGCGAACGTCGCGTCTTCAGGCGTCTGTGTAAGAACATCACATTTTTGTTTTCCTCCCTGAATAAGCACCAAATGGAATAGCTGAATGCCAGGATACAGAGACCGGCGGGGGGCAGGGAGGCGCTGTCCGCTGGATTTTGTGCTGGTTTCACAAGCGGTCACCCTGCAGTTTTCTCTGAATTTGCTGTGGAGACTTTTCACAACACATCTAATAATTGTGAACCTTCCACCTCACATGTTTATTATCTTGTCAGCTGGGCGGGATGAAAGCCGGACAAGAATGATCCTTATTACATATTGTAACGGGTCTGGGAGGCGGAACCTCTGAGCTACTATACAAGGGGGCGGTCCTTGTAAGGGAGCGGGTGGCGACCAGGCAGGCAGTCACAGCAGGTGACCGGGACAGTCTCTGGAAGAACGGGCAGGAGGTCAAGGCAAGTGACCGGGGCAGTCTCTGGATGAACGGGCAGATGGTCACGGCAAATGACCGGGGCAGTCTCTGGGTAAAGGGTTGGTACGACCTGTGGCGGCTGATGGTAGACGTGAGCTCCCAGGTGAGCAGGCGAGAGTCTCTGGATAAACGGGTGGTCACAGCATGTGACGGCGGAGCCTCCAGGAAGACCAACAGACAGGCGGCAGATGAGCGCTGCCAGGTGAGCGGGCAGAAGTCTCTGGACAGGCAGGTGGTCACAGCACGTGACGGCAGAGCCTCCAGGTAGGCTAGCAGACAGGCAGCAGATGAGCGCTCCCAGGTGAGCGGGCAGGAGTCACTGGACAGGCAGGTGGTCACAGCATGTGACGGCGGAGCCTCCAGGTAGGCTAGCAGGCAGGTAGCAGATGTGCGCTCCCAGGTGAGCGGGCAAGCTGGTCCATAGACAGACTGACAGGAGTTGGAAGGCAGACCGTCGGACCTCAGGCTAGCAGGCAGGTAGCAGAATATCAGGCAGGAATAAGACAGCAAGCTGGCAGGAATCTGGCAGGTATCTGGCAGGTAACTGGCAACGGGACCTGAGGGCTGAAGCAGAGTAGTGAACAGTGCAACAACATTGCTCGGGCACCTCCATTTTGGAGGAGGTGCCTTATATATGGTGAAGTCCTCCGGCCATTGGCCGGGGACTCCTTAGGACGGCGCGCGCGGCCCCTTTAAGAGGGAGGGAAAGCGCGCGCGCCCTAAGCACAGTGGCCGGGAAGGAGCGCGCGCTGCCAGCAGAGCGGGAGGAGGACGCCGAGCACAGAGCAGAGAGGTGAGGGGAACAGCGTCCCTGCCTAGCAGAGGGCAGGGACGCCGGCGCTACAGTACTACAGTACCCCCCCCTTTAGGCCCCCCCTTTTTTAGGCCAGACAAAAATTTAGCAAGGATAAGAGGGGCATGGATGTTCTCCCGGGGCTCCCACGTTCTCTCCTCAGGACCAAACCCCTTCCAATCTACTAGAAAAAAGGTCTTTCCTCTTACCCTTTTGGTGGCAAGAATGTTCTCTACCTCAAACTCGTCCTCAGCAGAAACCGGAGCAGGAGGCGTACCTGTAGACTTGGAAAAAGACTTAAGTACCACAGGTTTGAGGAGAGATACATGGAAGGAGTTAGGGATCCGTAAGTTGGCCGGGAGTTTCAATTTATAAGCCACCGGGTTGATCTGACTGATGACCTCCAGAGGACCGATGAACCGAGGCCCTAACTTGTAAGAAGGTATCTTGAGTCGGACATATTTAGATGAGAGCCAGACTTTATCTCCAGGACGAAATTGTGGAGGATCCAGGCGTTTTTTGTCAGCGTGTCTTTTCATCCGTTCAGACGACTGAAGGAGTGCGGATCGGGTACTCTCCCAAATGGAGGAAAATTTGCTAACGAGAGATTCTGCAGCCGGGTTGTCCACAGAGGTGGAGACAGGAAAAGGAATCCGAGGATGCTGACCGAAGACTACAAAAAACGGGGATTTGGAGGAGGATTCGCTCTCGTGATTGTTATAAGAGAACTCGGCCCATGGTAGGAGATCCACCCAGTCTGAATGATGAGCATTAACGAAGTGCCGGAGGTAACTGGTCAGGTTCTAATTGATCCGCTCCACTTGACCATTGGACTGTGGGTGGTAAGCGGAAGAGAAGTTCAGGGTGACGTCTAGCAGTTTACAAGTGGCTCTCCAGAAGCGTGAGATGAACTGTACCCCACGATCCGACACGATGTGGAGGGGCAGGCCATGAAGACGAAAGATGTGACGAATAAAGTCTTTAGCTAGCTCGGGTGCAGACGGGAGGCCTGGCAGGGGAACGAAATGAGCCATCTTGGAGAAGCGGTCAGCGACCACCCAAATGACCGTACAACCGGCAGAGACTGGGAGGTCAGTTATAAAGTCCATTGCTATATGCTGCCAGGGGGCAGCAGGTACAGAAAGCGGAAGGAGGCGACCGGCTGGCAGATGTCTCGGAACCTTGTTGCGGGCGCAGGACACACAGGCAGAAACAAAGACTATTACGTCCTTGTGCAGGGTAGGCCACCAGTAGTGCCGGGTAATAAGCTGGAGGGTCTTTTTCTGACCGGCGTGGCCAGCCAGTTTAGACGAGTGACCCCAGTGAAGGATCTTCTCCCGATCAGGTACTGATACGAACGTCTTTCCGGGAGGGAGACGATTTAGACTCACGGGAGCCACCTGCATTACTCTGGCGGGATCGATGATGTGTTTCGGATCTTCCTCGAGATCAGACACCAGAAAGGATCGAGACAAGGCGAGCAAAAAACAAGGACCACCGGGCTTGGCGCGGGTTAAGTCTCTGGGCATGCTGGAGGTAAGCCAAGTTCTTGTGGTCAGTGTAAATTATTACCGGGTGAAGAGCCCCCTCGAGCAGGTAACGCCACTCCTCCAATGCCAGTTTGATGGCCAATAACTCTCGGTCTCCTATGGAATAATTGCGCTCTGAGGAGGAGAAGAGTTTAGAGAAGAAGCCGCAAGTTACCATCCTCCCGGAAGATGATTTTTGAGTAAGTACCGCTCCGGCTCCAGAGGAGGAGGCGTCAACTTCCAGGAAGAACTGCTTGTTGCCGTCCGGGCGATGCAGCACCGGGGCGGAAGAGAAGGCCTGTTTTAAGGAAAGAAAGGCCTCCTCTGCTTCGGGCGGCCACTCTTTGGG
Organism: Phyllobates terribilis; assembly: GCF_046119375.1. Classification (NCBI taxonomy): domain Eukaryota; kingdom Metazoa; phylum Chordata; class Amphibia; order Anura; family Dendrobatidae; genus Phyllobates; species Phyllobates terribilis. Next base: position 2,209,751 of record NW_027363003.1, on the reverse strand, counting down.
ATTAGTACCCTTACGGGTGAGCGCGGAAATTGGGGCAGTCCGGGAAGAGAAGTGTGGTATGAAGAGGCGGTAGTAGTTGGCGAAGCCCAGGAACCGCTGAATGGCCTTCAACCCCTCCGGTCGAGGCCATTTCTCGATGGCAGACAGTTTCTCTGGATCCATTCGTAGGCCGGTCTGAGAAATAATGTAGCCCAAAAACGGAAGCGAGGTCTGCTCAAAGAGGCACTTCTCGTATTTAGCGAAGAGGTGATTCTGCCTGAGCCTGAGCAGGACCTGACGAACGTCCCTCCGGTGAGTCTGGAGATCCGGAGAGAAGACCAAGATGTCGTCCAGGTACACCACTACGCAGGAGTAGAGAAGGTCCCGGAAGATGTCATTGACCAACTCTTGAAAGACGGCAGGAGCGTTACAGAGACCAAAGGGCATTACCAGGTATTCATAGTGGCCGTCCCGGGTGTTGAATGCCGTCTTCCATTCATCCCCCTGACGGATACGGACCAGGTTATACGCCCCACGGAGGTCCAGTTTGGTGAAGATTCTAGCCCCCCTCAGACGATCAAATAACTCCGGAATGAGCGGAAGGGGGTACCTATTCTTCACCGTGATCTGGTTAAGGCCTCTATAGTCTATACAGGGACGGAGAGAGCCGTCCTTCTTTTTGACGAAAAAGAAGCCTGCTCCCGCCGGGGAGGTAGATTTCCGGATGATTCCCCTGGCCAGATTCTCCTCAATATATTCGGACATCGACCGGGTCTCAGCAGCGGATAATGGATAAATACGCCCACGGGGAGGAGTAGTACCGGGTAACAGGTCGATAGGGCAGTCGTATGGTCTATGAGGGGGTAGTGTCTCTGCCTCCTTTTTATTAAAGACATCAGCATAAGACCAATAATGAATCGGAAGTCCAGGTAGATTAGCTGGGGTAGGAGAAGGACGGACGGGATGGACGGGAACCAGACAGGTCTTATGGCAGTCCTGTCCCCAGCGAAGGACTTCTCCGGTCTGCCAGTCAAGCACGGGTGCATGTCTCTGGAGCCAAGGTAGACCTAGCAAGAGGGCGTGAGAGAGTCCAGGCAGAACATGAAAGGAGATACTCTCAGAATGCAGCATTCCCACCTGCAGAGTAATGGATTCGGTGATGAGTTGGATGGGGCGTGGTAAGAGACCCCCATCCACGGCAGCAACAGACAAGGGTACAGCCAGAGGTTTGGTGGGGATGCGGTATTTCTCTACCAGGGACTGTGAAATAAGATTCCCGGCTGCTCCAGAGTCAAGTTGGGCTAGTTCGAAATAACGGTTCTCCCCGCAGACGATTGAGACTGACAGCAGCAGAGATGGAGAGGATTTATTCTTGTCTAGGTCGACCTCTCTGAGCGAACCTAGACACAGGCGTTTCCCGACCTCTCCGGGCAGGCACGGATCCGGTGCTCCTTACTGCCACAGTAGAAGCAGCTCCCCTCGGCACGGCGTAAGTCCTGACGGGTTTTGACCATCTTGGTCTGGTCGACCTGCATAGGCTCAGGAGAGTGTACCTGGGGAGAGACGGAGGGAGTGACGGGTTTCTGAAAAGTAGGAGCTAGACGTGGAAACCTCCTCTCACGGGTGACCTCTTTGGCACGCTCCTGGAACCGTAGGTCAATCCGGGTGGCAAGAGTTATTAGATCATCGAGAGTGGTAGGAATGTCCCGACCGGCAAGTTCATCTTTAATACGGCCGGACAGACCCTCCCAGAAGACGGATACCAGAGCGTCGTTATCCCAGGCCAGCTCCGAGGCAAGGGTACGGAACCGTATGGCATATTGGCCCACGGTGAGACTTCCCTGACGGAGGCGTAGCAGTGATGATGCGGATGAGGTCTTCCGTCCGGGTTCGTCGAAGACTTTCCGGAAAGCCGTGAGAAAGGCAGGCAAGTCGGACACCAGGGGGTCTCCTCTCTCCCATAGAGGATTTAGCCAGGCCAGGGCCTCCCCGGTGAGATGGGACATGATGAAGGCAATTTTGGCCCGGTCGGAGTTAAACTGGTGGGACAGGAGTTCAAAGTGCAGGGTGCACTGGTTTATGAAGCCCCGAGCCTGGGCGGAGTCGCCTCCGAAGCGAGGAGGTGCAGAAATCCGGGGTCCGGGGTAGGATACCATGGTATTAGTGGGCAGCGGAGCTGCCGGATTGCGAGTCATGGCACTGGCGGAGGTTGCTGGCGGAGCAGTCAGAGTGTCCAGGCGAGAATTGACATTCCGCAGGTGACCCAGGATGGACTCCTGTTGGGACCTCTGACGGGACAGTTCATGACACAGGTCCGAGAGCGAGGGAGCTTGGGTGCCACCGGGTTCCATGGCCCGAGCAAACTGTAACGGGTCTGGGAGGCGGAACCTCTGAGCTACTATACAAGGGGGCGGTCCTTGTAAGGGAGCGGGTGGCGACCAGGCAGGCAGTTACAGCAGGTGACCGGGACAGTCTCTGGAAGAACGGGCAGGAGGTCACGGCAAGTGACCGGGGCAGTCTCTGGATGAACGGGCAGATGGTCACGGCAAATGACCGGGGCAGTCTCTGGGTAAAGGGTTGGTACGACCTGTGGCGGCTGATGGTAGACGTGAGCTCCCAGGTGAGCAGGCGAGAGTCTCTGGATAAACGGGTGGTCACAGCATGTGACGGCGGAGCCTCCAGGAAGACCAACAGACAGGCGGCAGATGAGCGCTCCCAGGTGAGCGGGCAGAAGTCTCTGGACAGGCGGGTGGTCACAGCACGTGACGGCAGAGCCTCCAGGTAGGCTAGCAGACAGGCAGCAGATGAGCGCTCCCAGGTGAGCGGGCAGGAGTCACTGGACAGGCAGGTGGTCACAGCACATGACGGCGGAGCCTCCAGGTAGGCTAGCAGGCAGGTAGCAGATGTGCGCTCCCAGGTGAGCGGGCAAGCTGGTCCATAGACAGACTGACAGGAGTTGGAAGGCAGACCGTCGGACCTCAGACTAGCAGGCAGGTAGCAGAATATCAGGCAGGAATAAGACAGCAAGCTGGCAGGAATCTGGCAGGTATCTGGCAGGTAACTGGCAACGGGACCTGAGAGCTGAAGCAGAGTAGTGAACAGTGCAACAACATTGCTCGGGCACCTCCATTTTGGAGGAGGTGCCTTATATATGGTGAAGTCCTCCGGCCATTGGCCGGGGACTCCTTAGGACGGCGCGCGCGGCCCCTTTAAGAGGGAGGGAGAGCGCGCGCGCCCTAAGCACAGTGGCCGGGAAGGAGCGCGCGCTGCCAACAGAGCGGGAGGAGGACGCCGGGCACGGAGCAGAGAGGTGAGGGGAACAGCGTCCCTGCCTAGCAGAGGGCAGGGACGCCGGCGCTACACATATAATGGCTGCACTGAGCGATGGGGAAAAGCCGCAGAGGACTGAGAGCAGAAGGGCAGAGGGGTTTCCTCTTCCTCATAGGAGAAAGTCTACAGGGACCAGTACAGAAGCCGGTGCAGAAGGGGAGACAAGGGCTGAGCCACTTACACAGACAGAAAGCTGAGGAGAGGAGGACATGTTATTACTCCAGGATCTGCTCCATTCCTTCCCTATGTGGCATTCAAGCCCTGAGCTCGGCTTTTCTGGAGCCTCATAGAGAATGAATGGAGCTGCAGTTGATCCCTGACTTTCCACTCCTTCCCGATCAGACAATGGTTCGCAGCGGTCAGACCCCACAATCAGTAAGTGATTACCGAGCCTGTGGATAAATGATAACTTGTTTTCTTCAGACATCCCCTTTAAGCAATGGAGCATGCCAGCAGAGAAGGTGGGAGAAGGCGCTGGTTACAGGGAAGACTTTACCTCTGGAGGCCGCATATTGGACATGTGAGGGGCGGACACTTCCCGTATTCATCATTACTGAGCCCCCGCTCTGTACGGCTCTTAACTGAGCTGCAGGAGACGCAGCAGTTACTAATCAGCCGCTCTCCGTTCACTTGCAGCCGTCCGAGCTCTGCTGTGCCTGTTAGGGGTGAAGTTCGGGTCCTAGGAGGCATCGACTATGCAGCCTGCACAGCAGATCACAGCCCGGGCACCACGTCTCCGGGTAAATCTCCACCTTTTGAGTTACTTCTTGTGCAGCTGCCCCATGCAAGTTGCTCCGCTCTCCTCGGCCAGCTCCTGCTGAAGACTGAGCTCCTCTGCCCAATCTAGGAGCTCAATAGCCCTGATCACATCAGTGGTAGCCCAGCGCCGCTGGATCAGATTTACAAATGGCAAACTAATCAGCCCTAGGCATTTCTAATATGTGCAGAGCAGGCGACATAAGTCTCACCGGCGTCCTCATAGACCTTTGCTCAGCCGGGGTCTAATAGGAGCAGTAAGATGGCCGTCATGGGGTCCATTGTTAGATCTCGGCTGCTATAGAAACTCATCGGCACCATGATCGCGCCTCCCTCTCCTGTCTAAAGTGCCTAAATGCTGTGGAAGCCCCCTTCTGTGTCATACAGTGGATTAAACTGCCAGGGTCAGGGTTGGCTCCACTGTCGGTGGCTGAGGCAGGAGCAGGAATGTGTTATACAGCCACACTTCTGCCGCAGATCTTGTAAGAGCCCTGACAGGACCTGCCTGATGATAATGTGTCCTATAGAGCGGGTCCTGGTACCGGACTGCCCTGTACATATTCACCACTAGCTGGGAACCAGTTACTAACAAGGTCTAGTTTCAGATGTGTTTCCAGGATCTGTAGTTGTCAGCATTTTATCCTTAAGGCCAAGTTATAATATCACTGTAACACTCTCGCCCTGTACCTGTATACCTGCTCTGTGTGCTGCACAAAAGTATATAACAAAGTGTGTGTGTACACAGATATCTATCTCCTGAATGGAATTACTGCTACATCTCCTGTACATAGAAATATGAGGTTCTTAGCGCACATTTTGAGCAAATTGTGCGAGCCCATCTGCCAACGTCAAGGCGACCTCTTCAGATGGGTCCCTACACTAACACTACACTAACTTAGTAACTGGGACTAGTTTTTTTTATTATTACCACCATTTTTACTATTTATTATTATTGCATTAATCCAATTAATTGTAACTGTTATAAAACTAATTAAAAAAATTACATTCTAATTTTTTTATTAATCTTGTGATTCTAATAATGGTATTACTAAAATCCCTATGCCTAAAGCTGTTGATCCAGAAGAAGGCAAAAACCCCAGGACACCTAACGCCAATTTGTGTCACGGGAAAAATTCCTTCTTGACCCCGGTAAAAGGCGATCAGTCCTAGGACCCTGGATCAAAACTAATAATGTTATTGCAAGTTAAATATTACACTAATTGTTGTACTACTGGAGTTATTTTAATTTGTTTTTAGAAATCTAACTATTTGATATGGTTATTATTAACATTGTGCTATCTTATTACAGTATTACTCTTCTTTCCTATCACTACTAATACTGCCCTATACCTACAGTGTTGATCCAGAAGAAGGCAAAAACCCCAGGACACCTTCAGCCAATTTGTGTCACAGGGAAAAAATTCCTTCTTGACCCCGAGAAAAGGCGATCAGTCCTAGAACCCTGGATCAAACCTAATTATGTTACTAGTTATGTAATTACTATTACTGTACTAAATGTACTACTACAGTTGTTTTTAATATAGTTTTTATATATTTTGTCTTATGTCCTGATTTCTTATTAAAGTACTACTATAACTTTTCTATAACAATTTAATATTACTGTATTGATTGAACTATGTCTATAATTATTTTTATTTACTCTTTGTTCTTTCTATAGATATAACTAGTTTATATTATTATTATCCTGCTATCTTATTACAGTATTATTCTTCTTTCCTATTGCTACTAATATTACCCTATACCTAGAGTGTTGATCCAAAAGAAGGCAAAAACCTCAGGACACCTTCAGCCAATTTGTGTCACAGCGGAAAAATTCCTTCTTGACCCCGAGAAAAGGCGATCAGTTCTAGAACCCTGGATCACACTGCTATTCTACCTACTACTATTACTACTGTTATTTTATTACTTTCTTACTATTATCACTAGTATTATTACTCAAATTACACTAATACTGATATACTGCCACTATATTACTACTATCCTGCTATTATTACTTTGGTGGATTTATACTTACCAGCCGGTATTGCCGTATGATGTTATCGGCAGAGAGGTCCCAGCAGGATGGTCCACATGATGTTCCTCTTTCCTCTCAAATACCGGTTGATGTAATGGCGGACTTTGTTCTGGTTCTGCTTCTTCCTTTTTGTTGTAGGATCGATTGTTGTCTTTTCTGGCCTTTGGCCATTCCCTTTCCCCCTTGGGATCTTAAGGTGCAGTTCTGTCCTCTTCGGTCTCCTCTTCGGTGGGTCTCCCCTTCGGTCTCCTCTTTGGTGGTTCTCCTCTTCGGTGGGTCTCCTCTTCGGTGGGTCTCCTCTTCGTTGTGGTCTCCTCTTCGGTGGGGTCTCCTCTTCGGTGGGGTCTCCTCTTCGGTGGGGTCTCCTCTTCAGTGGGGTCTCCTCTTCGGTGGGTCTCCTCTTGGGTCTCCTCTTGGGTCTCCTCTTCGGTGGGTCTCCTCTTGGGTCTCCTCTTCGGTGGGTCTCCTCTTTGATGGGGTCTCCTCTTCAGTGGGTCTCCTCTTGGGTCTCCTCTTCGGTGGGGTCTCCTCTTCGGTGGGGTCTCCTCTTCGGTGGGTCTCCTCTTGGGTCTCCTCTTCGGTGGGGTCTCCTCTTCGGTGGGGTCTCCTCTTCGGTGGGTCTCCTCTTGGGTCTCCTCTTGGGTCTCCTCTTCGGTGGGTCTCCTCTTGGGTCTCCTCTTCGGTGGGTCTCCTCTTTGATGGGGTCTCCTCTTCAGTGGGTCTCCTCTTGGGTCTCCTCTTCGGTGGGGTCTCCTTTTCGGTGGGTCTCCTCTTGGGTCTCCTCTTCGGTGGGGTCTCCTCTTCGGTGGGTCTCCTCTTCGGTGGGTCTCTTCTTGGGTCTCCTCTTCGGTGGGTTTCCTCTTGGGTCTCCTCTTCGGTGGGGTCTCCTCTTCGGTGGGGTCTCCTCTTCGGTGGGTCTCCTCTTCGGTGGGGTCTCCTCTTCGGTGGGTCTCCTCTTCGGTGGGGTCTCCTCTTCGGTGGGTCTCCTCTTCGGTGGGTCTCCTCTTGGGTCTCCTCTTCGGTGGGTCTCCTTTTGGGTCTCCTCTTCGGTGGGGTCTCCTCTTCGGTGGGGTCTCCTCTTCGGTGGGTCTCCTCTTCGGTGGGTTCTCCTCTTCGGTGGGTCTCCTCTTCGGTGGGGTCTCCTCTTCAGTGGGTCTCCTCTTGGGTCTCCTCTTGGGTCTCCTCTTCGGTGGGTCTCCTCTTGGGTCTCCTCTTCGGTGGGTCTCCTCTTTGGTGGGGTCTCCTTTTCGGTGGGTCTCCTCTTGGGTCTCCTCTTTGGTGGGGTCTCCTCTACGGTGGGGTCTCCTCTACGGTGGGGTCTCCTCTACGGTGGGTCTCCTCTTCTCAGGAAACACAACCAGATATTAGGAGCAATCCTCAACTGACAGCGTGCCACTACTGACCACCGCGCTGCCCTCATCCCGCTAAGAAAGTGTTTTTTCCTGTTTTACACAGAATGCAGACTACTGTGCAGCAACCTATACTCCCGAGGGGCCGCAGGAAACAGGAGTGAATAATGTCCTCCTCTTCCTTTAAATTACGCTTATGCCATGTTCTCACTGGTGCTATCGGCTTCCATTGGCGATTTAAGCTTTTTGGTATTTTTGATGCTGTATAGTTAGTCACAAAATTACCTGAGACGTAATAAATAGCATTAAAGCTGCAGTAATTTTTTTATATACACTGCTCAAAAAAATAAAGGGAACACTTAAACAACAGAATATAACTCCAAGTAAATCAAACTTCTCTGAAATCAAACTGTCCACTTAGGAAACAACACTGATTGACAATCAATTTCACATGCTGTTGTGCAAATGGAATAGACAATAGATGGAAATTATTGGCAATTATCAAGACACCCTCAATAAAGGAGTGGTTCTGCAGGTGGGGATCACAGACCACATCTCAGTACCAGTGCTTTCTGGCTGATGTTTTGGTCACTTTTCAATGTTGGTTGTGCTTTCACACTCGTGGTAGCATGAGACGGACTCTACAACCCACAGAAGATGCTTAGGTAGTGCAGTTCATCCAGGATGGCTCATCAGTGAGAGCTGTGGCAAGGAGGTTTGCTGTGTCTGTCAGCGTAGTGTCCAGAGACTGGAGACACTACCAGGAGACAGGCCAGTACACCAGGAGACATGGAGTGGGCCTTAGGAGGGCAACAACCCAGCAGCAGGACCGCTACCTCAGCTTTTGTGCAAGAAGCAACAGGAGGAGCACTGCCAGAGCCCTGCAAAATGACCTCCAGCAGGCCACAAATGTGCATGTGTCTGCACAAACGGTTAGAACTGACTCCATGAGGGTGGTATGAGGGCCCGACGTCCACAGATGGGGGTTGTGCTCACAGCCTAACACTGTGCAGGATGCTTGGCATTTGCCACAGAACACCAGAATTGGCAAACTCGCCACTGGCTCCCTGTGCTCTTCACAGATGAAAGCAGGTTCACACTGAGCACATGTGACAGACGTGACAGTGTCTGGAGACACTGTGGAGAGCGATCTGCTGCCTGCAACATCCTTCAGCACGACCGGTTTGGCAGTGGGTCAGTAATGGTGTGGGGTGGCATTTCTTTGGAGGGCCGCATAGCCCTCCATTTGCTCGCCAGAGGTAGCCTGACTGCCATTAGGTACCGAGATGAGATCCTCAGGCCCCTTGTGAGACAATATGCTGGTGCAGTGGGCCCTGGGTTCCTCCTAATGCAGGACAATGCCAGACCTCATGCGGCTGGAGTGTGTCAGCAGTTCCTGCAAGATGAAGTCTTTGAAGCTATGGACTGGCCCGCCTGTTCCCCAGAGCTGAGTCCGATTGAGCACATCTGGGACATCATGTCTCGCTCCATCCACCAACATCACATTGCACCACAGACTGTCCAGGAGTTGGCGGATGCTTTAGTCCAGGTCTGGGAGGAGATCCCACAGGAGACCATCCGCAACCTCATCAGGAGCATGCCCAGGTGGTGTAGGGAGGTCATACAGGCACGTGGAGGCCACACAATACTGAGCCTCATTTTGACTTGTTTTAAGGACATTACATCAATGTTGGATCAGCCTGTAGTGTGTTTTTCCACTTTAATTTTGGGGGTGACTCCAAATCCAGGCCTCCATTGGTTAATAAATTTGATTTCCATTGATGATTTTTGTGTGATTTTGTTGTCAGCACATTTACCTTTGTACAGAACAAAGTATTCAATGAGAATATTTCATTCATTCAGATCTAGGATGTGTTAATTGAGTGTTCCCTTTATTTTTTTGAGCAGTGTATTTTAACCCAGCTAAAAAGTGAACTGGCCCCCTCCAGGGGGGAAACTTGAAAAAATGTCTGACGTCAGATCAAGTCCATTCTCTTCCTTCAGCTTGGCTCCGCTGGGCGCAGTTCTTCTTTAGTAAATGTTCATACAAAATCATCAATGGAAATCAAATTTATTAACCAGTGGAGGCCTGGATTTGGAGTCACCCCCAAAATTAAATTTGAAAAACACACTACAGGCTGATCCAACTGACCCACTGCCAAACCGGTCATGCTGAAGGATGTTGCAGGCAGCAGATCGTTCTCCACGGCATCTCCAGACTCTGTCACGTCTGTCACATGTGCTCAGTGTGACCCTGCTTTCATCTGTGAAGAGCACAGGGAGCCAGTGGCGACTTTGCCAATCCTGGTCTTCTGTGGCAAATGCCAAACGTCCTGCACGGTGTTGGGTTGTGAGCACAACCCCCATGTGTGGACGTCGGGCCCTCATACCACCCTCATGGAGTCGGTTTCTAACCGTTTGTGCAGACACATGCACATTTGTGGCCTGCTGAAGGTCATTTTGCAGGGCTCTGGCAGTGCTCCTCCTGTTCCTCCTTGCACAAAGGCGGGGGTAGCGGTCCTGCTGCTGGGTTGTTGCCATCCTACGGCCCCCTCCACGTCTCCTGGTGTACTGGCCTGTCTCCTGGTAGTGCCTCCAGCCTCTGGACACTACGCTGACAGACACAGCAAACCTCCTTGCCACAGCTCGCATTGATGTGCCATCCTGGATGAGCTGCACTACCTGAGCAACTTCTGTGGGTTGTAGAGTCCTTCTCATGCTACCACGAGTGTGAAAGCACAACCACCATTCAAAAGTGACCAAAACATCAGCCAGAAAGCACTGGTACTGAGATGTGGTCTGTGGTCCCCACCTGCAGAACCACTCCTTTATTGAGAGTGTCTTGATAATTGCCAATAATTTCCATCTATTGTCTATTCCATTTGCACAACAGCATGTGAAATTGATCGTCAATCAGTGTTGTTTCCTAAGTGCACAGTTTGATTTCACAGAAGTTTGATTTACTTGGAGTTATATTCTGTTGTTTAAGTGTTCCCTTTATTTTTTTGAGCAGTGTGTATTTTCTTATGTCCATGTATTTACTACTAAAAGTAATTTTTTACATTTAGGTTTTATTTTTCACTGGTTATTACAGACTTATTGCTTCCCTGCACATTCAAGTTTCATGTTTTCTTTGGGCATAGATCAGCTAAAAGGCACTCAGGAAAAAAAACAGATGAAAGATCCACAACCTCTCCCTTAAGACTGTCAGAAGGGGCTCACTGATAGATTCTCAGTTAGCTAATTTTGCAGCCAGGAATAGACAGTGCAGCACAGATGCTACAGAAGGCAACATTTTTAATGAAACTCAATAACGGAAATCAATTTTAGCCCCAAATACTTGCATTAAAGTAAAAAAAACAAATGGCCGCAAAGCAGGACAACCGCTTTAACTCCTTACCAACATCTGCCGTACATGTCTGGTATAAGTCAGTAGCGGGTGTATGGAGCAGAGTCAGCTCGCCCCGTACATGGCAGATAATGGCTGTGACAAACAACCAGGACCTGCCTCTAAGAGCTGCGAGTGGAGCGAAGATCTGCCCACCACTGTTAACCTGTTCAGTGCTGCTGTCAATCACTAACAGCAGCATTAACAGCGCGCCGGCATTGGGACGCATCGTTCCATGCGCCCACCGGCGCTCCTGTGACGCGATCACAGGGCGCCGATGGACTGCTATGACATCCGGGGGTCTGCTGAAGCCTCCGTGCCTGTCATCATAAAGCTTCATTTGGGCTGTAAAGAAGACCGTGGTTTTGCTATATGGAGCATTACTGTGGTATCGCTGTATATAGCACAAGCAATCAGATGATGTATACAAATACAGTGAAAAACATATATATATATATATATATTTATTAAAACCCCACACGTTCAACTCACCTCCCACTAAAAATAAAGATAATAAAAATATACACATTTGTGGTATGGTCTCTTTCAGAGAAATACAATCTATCCAAATATAAAAAACAAACGATCAGTGAACACAGAAAAAAATTCAAAAAGCCAAAATTACATTTTTTTCATTCGCCACAATACTGCAGAAAACCCTGTAAGAAGCGATGACCATGTCATATGTGTCCCAAAATGTTATCAATAAAGTCCTCTTGCCCTTCAAAAAATAAGCCCCCACACAGCTCCATCAACCCGAAAAACGAAAATGTTACGGGTCTCAGAAAAAGTGGTGACACCATAAAAAAAAGTTTTTTTCTTTTGCCAAAACTCTTGGAGAAGTTTGGTCTTGCTGTGATCACACTGAGGAGTAGGATCCTATTACCAGGTCATTTTTACCACACTATGTGCGCCGTTAAAACCCTTCCCAGATAAACAGTGTCGGGCTTTTTTTTTCCTCGCACTTTTACTGCACTTGGACTTTTTTCTCCGTTTTCTAGTACTATGTGGTAAATGAATGGTGGGATTTATAAGTACCGCTCGTCCTGCAAAATAAGAAGACCTCACACTATGTGGACAGACATGAAAAAGTTATAGCCCTTGGAAAAAGCCAAGGAAAAAACAGAAAAAAACCATCAACTGGTTCTGTTGGGAAGGGGTAAAGCTGAAGAAACGCATGTAACAGCAGAATATGGAGGAAGGTGAGATATCACCGGCTGGTGGATACTACCTGCTCCATCGCTGGCAGAGTAACCCATCCCCATGGTGGCCGCTGAGATCTTCTCTTGTAGAAACGTCTCCAAAATCTATAAAACATGGGGAACAGTCAGCAGAGGGTTTGGTGATTGGCTCATATTGGCGATATACCCAGGGGCATTACTGGGCACAGGGAAGATTGGGAATGAATAGGATTGGCTGTTAGATATGTGATCTCTTCAATTAAAGGGGATGTCTAGTTGGAACAAGTTCTCACTGATCTCTGGATAGGTGATGACTCTTAGATCGGTGGGTTTGGCCGCTATGACCCAATCAGCAGAACAGCACTTATAGATAGAAGTGAGCGAAGTGCAAATGTTCAACCGCCGGTCCGTTCATTCTCTATGGGGGGCGCTGTACTCCGCTTTCTCCTGCATAGAGAATGAATGGAGCGGTGGCCGGGGAGGGTCTAGCAGGGATTAGTTGGGTTCCCAGCAGATCTAGAAGTTGTCACTTATCATGTGTTGGGGAATAATGACTTCTCCTCTGATAAATGTGCTGATTCCGGTCAGTTGTGGTCGCTGAGTGCGTGTGATGGGATGTGGCTCCGTCCGTTATATTATATCACGTCTTATACCTATAATCTCGCTGATCGCAGGTGTCTGTCTTCACACTCAGATGAGATGGAACAAACTGACCATATAGGACTTTTTTTTTTTTTTTCAAATTCAAACCGAGCAATCCTATTGGCTGAGTATGAATGCAGTTACCATGGTGACAGAAGTAGCTGCAGATTTAAAGGGACAAGATACTAATATTGTACTAAAGTGTATTTTATTATATACTTCACATAACTGACTGGGTACACCTTGGTGCTGGTGGGATGGCTTTTTTTTTTTTTAATCAAAAACCATGTTTACTAAGTACCCTATATTATATATATATTTCCTATTGCTTTTTACTTACTTATAGCAGGGTATATGTTCATATTGTTTCTATCCTAAGTTTGTCTATTTTCTAATAGATGGTGGCAAACTTCTTCCTGGCCTTTGAAGCACAGCTTTCAATTATTCCTATCGTAAACCAGGTAAAAAGCTTCGAGCCGAGCGCGATCAGACTCCTTCAGTCCCGCAGCAGGTAAATCTGTGAACATCGCCGGCACTCCTGCTGTTCCTAGCACCGATCCCTCTGAGCGGCTGTGCAGTAATGAAGGCAGGATTCACCCCAAACTTGCTCGTCTCTTTTTTCGATTTCCAGTTCTGGCAATTAGTGATACACATGTGTATATCCAGTGGTCAACTCAAAACCTATGTATGGAAAATCAATTGTTTGCTGTATGCATCTCATTTGTAGGATGCACACTATTCATTTCAATATGGAGCGGAGTAGGAGGAGACTTTCATTGCTGTCGCCCTTTACTTCCTCCCTGCTGATAGGAAATGCCATGCTGTTTGCTTGTGTCCTGTGATTACAGCAGCCTGCAACAGTTTTCAAGTGTGCACTCCCCGGCTCAGGCATCAAGCAGTAAATGATAACATTAAAACGCTGCTACCCCTTTGTTAGTCACTTTTTTATCTTCTTCCCCTTCTACGAATGCTATAGTCCGTTATTCTAGAACTGCTCTGAAAATGGTTCTCTCTGGAGTGTTGGGATTTGGGTTTAGGGTGGGTTATGGGAATTGAAGTTCAGATACTTTGTTCATATTTTTACTATGGAATTACTATGTCATGTATGTTATTTGAAAGATGGAATATTTGTAGTTTGAGTTTTTCAATAAAAATGATTTGATTAAAAAAAAATATGAAATTAAAATTCCTCTGTTCTTGAGAAAGCATAGGATTTTACTAAGAGGTAAATTGCACGTTCCTTGTTTTCCAGGCGCTTTACATTTTTGCTAGTTTTGTACGATTACACAATCCCTTTTATAGGCCAGTGCCAGTGGTACATCTCTCCCTAAACTCTTGTTCACACTATATTTTAAGCCAGTTTTCTTATATGGTTTCTAGATGTTGTCCAGCTTTGATAAATAATTAGTATTTATACTTTTGCTTTTAGATAGACTTGAAGAATGCAGATCCGGAAAGGGTGGAGAAACAAATTGAGAAGATGTTTGACGTTCCCGCTAGTGACTGTATCCGGGTACGATGCGCTCCAGATCAAAATCATTCCTGTAGGCAAATTTAACTCCGCTGTCTGTACCTTGTCTTTTTATTTTTTTCTACAAAATGTGGCTGGAAAAGGGGCAATGTAGCGAGGAATTTACATCAATTTTTGTGTTAAAAAAAAGCAAAAAACTTTTGTGACGCATCATTTTTGCGTAAAAATATGCAGCTTCCTATTTTACAGCACTCTTGCCACTTTTAGAAATTGGGCTTGGTAAGCCACACAGGTCTAAGAACGACGGGTGACGTTAAAAGTGGATAAAGATACACGGTGGCTCAGTGGTTAGCATTGTTGTTTTGCAGCACTGGGATCCTGGGTTCAAATCCCACCAAGGACGACATCTGCAAGAAGTTTGTATGTTCTCCCTGTGTTTGCGTGGGTTTCCTCCGGGTTCTCCAGTTTCCTCCCACACTCCAAAGACATACTGATAGGGAATGTAGATTGTGAGCCCCGATGGGGACAGTGATGATAATGTCTGTAAAGTGCTGTGAAATTAATGGCGCTATATAAGTGAGTAAAATAAATAAAGATAGATGGAAGTGCTACATAAACATTTATCAAACATCGTGCAACACTTTGATACATTTGGCACAAATAATGGTAACACAACCACAAGCAAAACTGACCTGAGAAAGTCCCTTTATGATACATTTTTCAGAAAGAATTTGAAAGATTTAAAGCGTTAGAAATGAAGAAGATTATCCAATATCACCGAAAAAGGAAAAGTCTCCAGATGTCTCTATGCCGGATGCCGGTCTGTGTCCATACCTAAAGAAGAGCTGCCAAAAGAATGGGAAAGGAATCCTTTAGTAAACATAAATATCCATTGGGGTTTTAGGTGTTAAAAAAATGATCATCTGAAAGATTTTGTGATCTGCGGTTACATGATTGTAATAACAACATTAAAGCCCCATTCAGATGTACAGGTTTTATCCATGAGAAACTGAGCAGAACGATATATAGGTTTGTGGGAGAAGATTCAGTATAAATTGTAATTTATTCATTAGATTTGAGAGTCCTCAGTGGTTGATACCTTTAATGGCTAACTGAAAAGATGGTAACAAATTGCAAGCTTTCCAGACTACTCCGGCTTCTTCATCAGGCAGACCTGAGACCTGAGTAGTCTGGAAAGCTGCAATTTGTTACCTTTTAATGGCTAACGGAAAAGATGGTATCAACCACTGAGGACTCTCAAATCTAAATACTCTTCTATCTACTGGCTAATACGGTACAAAGATAGATGTTTTTCCTGTATCAATTTATTCAGTGGAATCCTGCTGTTTGTACAGATGAGTCCAGTGGGCGGTCCTACTAGTGATTGACAGCTATCTTTGCCTGCATGGTCATACAGGGAACTGTCAATCACTTAGTAGGACCGCCCACTGGACTAGTGTACATACGGCAGGACTTTTCACTGCATAAAATGCCAGTTTTGCTGACTCTCTTCCCACAGATATGTCTATCAGTCTGATCAACTTCTCTGCTCTACAACACCCCCTACAGATCTTATACCATTTCAGCATGACAGGTTCCTTTAATCACCTGCAGATGACATAAGTAGCCATGTTCTGTGTGGCTTACGGAGGGGCTTGATTGCTTGTCAGCTTCAAACAGGTTTCATTTCTTCTGATTCGTTGTAGCCGAGTTCTAAACTGTATTAAGAAATTCATTTCTCTGTTTATTTCTATTAGATGTCGGGGAAGCTTGGAACAAACGTGGAAAGTGTTCTTCAAGAAGTTGTCAGGAGGCTTCCACCGTGAGTACGGACTAATGCGGCTCTATCCATCTTCTCTTTATTAAAGGGAACCTGTCACCTTGGAAAATGCTATGTACCTGCAGGTATAGGGTTAATCTGCAGATAAATATTGTTACAATGCTGCCCGGCCGCCTTATTGATAGTGTAGGTACCGGGAGAAAATTAACTTCTTTCCTCCCTGCAGCCGCCGGCCTTCACTCATCGTTGTGCACAGAGCGGCTACAGTCTTGGATCACAGCACCGCTCACTATATCAGGGGCGACGGCTGTAAACCCGGCCCGGATTTTGATTGACAGCTTGCTCTGCACAGATGCGCTGCAGAACCACTTAGAATCTGAGTGAAGGAGTAGTATGTTCACAGATAGAGAATATGGCTCATCCACGTGCAGATCTGCTCCACGTCCGATTACATATTTGTGGGAGAAACCTAGTGGCAGCCTCATATTTTTGACAAGGATCCTCTAGTGCTATTTGTGAAACTGCGGCTCCCAGCATAACTTGATGAGAGACCGTCAGTCTGCTGGGACCTGTAGTTTCACTACAGCAGGAGTGTCACAAGCTGCGGACCTCCGCTCACTCCAGCACTGGTCGGCATTTTCAGCACGTGAACGTACGCTATGCTTTCTGGAGACACAAGGGTGTAGATCATTTTATCAAACCCTTGACTGTAAGTTTGCTGAACCCTAAGTGGATTATATTGTTCCCACAGTTTCAGTTTTGGACCATTTAAGGGAAATTTAAAAGGTTCTGGCCACTGATTTTCCTTAAAGGGGATCAGTATCCCTGTATGTCTTTGTATATACTTGATAAAGACCTATAACAGGTCGAAACGTTATGTGATGGCGGAATAAACTTTATCTTTTGGAATTCATCACCCCGGACTGAACGCGGTTTACTTACCTTTATCCCCCTTAACAAGATGTCTTATTTTTGTGTTTTAGTCCCAAGATTGAAAAGGGCAGCCCTCTTAAAGCCCTGCTGTTTGACTCCACGTTTGATCACTACAGAGGCATCGTAGCCGCATCGCCCTGTGTGGAGGTGACGTGTGTAAAGGCAATAAATCGTGTCTGCCCACTCTGGCAAGTGCTATGAAGTCAATGAGGTTGGCTTGGCATACTGACCCCAGAGGAAGTGCCAGCCGAAAAACTACGTTTTTTTTTAATAATTTTATTAACCTTTCCCTCTGTCTTCACCAATCAGCCCTCTGTATTGATGATCAGATCAAAGATGTAGACAGGGATTGTCTCACGCTGCATCTCCTTCTTGATTGTATCACTGAGAAGACAGAAGCTGCCCCATCCCATTCTCCAAGAAATGCAGAACCCAATGCATCTGCTGTCCGTGATCCGCTTATTGTCAGAGGACATCATTAGGGACTGCATTTTCTCATTGCTTAAGAAATTGTTGGGGGATCCTGCTAATTACTGAATAATAAAACTGCAGCACCGCTCCATTTAAAGCAGTGTTTCCCAAACTCCAGTCCTCATGGCCCCCAACAGGTCAGGTTTTCAGGATTTCCTCAGTATTACACATGTGATGAAAGTATCATCAAGGAATCCGGAATTCTCTCACCTGTGCAATACTATGGAAATCCTGAAGACATGACCTGTGGGGGGCCGTGAGGACTGGAGTTTGGGAAACACTGATTTTAAAGGGACTGTCAGCACAGAATGACTGTTGAAACCAAGTACAAGCGCTCCGTGGATCACGGCGTGGGCCAATCCTTTATATACACCTTCCCACCTGCTTGTTTTACCTCTGTCTCCTTCCTTCTCTGGTTCTATGAAGCCAGAGCTGTCAATCAAAGAAGAGGAGGGTGTGGATAGAGGGCAAACAAGCAGGTGGGAAGGTGTATATAAATGATTGGCCCCGTCATGAAGCACCGAGAGTTGGGACTTAGTTTGAACAGTCATTCTGTGCTGACAGTCCCTTTAGGTGAACGAGATCCAGATGCAGCTCATTTCACCGTGTAAGGCTGTGTGCCCACTATGCGTTTTTTAAGCGTTTCCGCAGCAGCAATTCCACCGCAGGAATGCTTAAACGCTTGGTAGAGGGTCTGCAATGTTCCCCAATGATAATCCGCATGTGCTGTGCACATGCTGCGGAAATTCCCGCTGCGGATTATCATTGCGGAAAAATCCGCAGCACTACCAATTATTTTGCGTAAGCGCGGCGTTTTTGCCGCCATTGACTTGCATTGAATCGCTTAATATCCGCATGACTACATGTACACATGCGGATATTAAGCGATTCAATGTGCGGATGGTACCCGGGTCTGGAGAAGAGGAGACTCTCATCCAGACCCGGGTACCATAGTTCCTGTTAAAAAACAAAGAATTTAAAATAAAAAATAAACCTTATACTCACCTTCTGATGGCCCCCGGTCTCCTTAGTGATGCGTCCTGGCTCCCCGGTGGCTCGCGATGGTCTAAAATGATCTTTCATGACGTCATTTAGTCATGTGACGGGTCGCATCGGATAAGGAGACCGGGGGCCATTGGAAGGTGAGTATAATGTTTTTTTTTATTTTTTACCATTTTTATTCTTTTTTTTAACTAACTTGGTCACACTGTATAAAATCCATGCCGGTTGCACGGATTTATATAGTGTGATCAAGTTGTCAAGCACTTTCCATGTGATGCTAAAATCGTTTGGAAAGCGCTTGATAACCCGCATGCGAAATCGTATGTGCAAAACGCGTGACAAACTCTTGTCCCTGGCTGAAAAAAACGCATGTAAAATCCACATGCCAGGGAGATACAGAAACGTTCAGGAAAAAACCGGAGCATTTCTGCATCGTGGGCACACAGCCTTAGAGTGCCGCTGTGCAGGCAAAGACTGCATCCCCCTCTTTCTGAGAATCAGTGGGGCTTGAAGGGGTACGGCCCCCCATCAGTTATAAAGCCATGTCATATCATCAATCATATGAGTGTTATGTGGCAATGGCATTGTCTTGACAGGATCCTACTGAAGGCCTCCATGTCTTCCATGATTGTACTATGAAGCCCGTCCCATAACTGGGATTAATATGAGATTGGTCATATTACTCTACACTGTAGCGGTAAAGCCATTGGATGTTTTCGGTGACCTGAGCCTGCAAAGTTAAATTCTCCCGTTACATCATTTTTGGCTTCACCACATCTGTTCGTGTTAAAACTAAAAACAATATCTTCTAGAAATCCTATCGAGTGGAAGATGGAATGAAAAAGAAAAAAAAGATGAAGCGGCAGAATCTCTGGAGTTTATTTTGTTCACTTTGCCTCACCAAGAAAAGTAATAAAAAGATCAGAAAATATTTATAAAAACTACAGCTCTAACTGCAAAAAAAGTCCAGATACAACGAATCTACTGGAAAAAAAGCCCAGATACAACGAATCTACTGGAAAAAAGCCCAGATACAACGAATCTACTGGGAAAAAAAGCCCAGATACAACGAATCTACTGGGAAAAAAGCCCAGATACAACGAATCTACTGGAAAAAAAGCCCAGATACAACGAATCTACTGGGAAAAAAGCCCAGATACAACGAATCTACTGGGAAAAAAAGCCCAGATACAACGAATCTACTGGAAAAAAGCCCAGATACAACGAATCTACTGGGAAAAAAGCCCAGATACAACGAATCTACTGGAAAAAAAGCCCAGATACAACGAATCTACTGGGAAAAAAGCCCAGATACAACGAATCTACTGGGAAAAAAGCCCAGATACAACGAATCTACTGGAAAAAAGCCCAGATACAACGAATCTACTGGAAAAAAGCCCAGATACAACGAATCTACTGGGAAAAAAGCCCAGATACAACGAATCTACTGGGAAAAAAAGCCCAGATACAACGAATCTACTGGAAAAAAAGCCCAGATACAACGAATCTACTGGAAAAAAAGCCCAGATACAATGAATCTACTGGAAAAAAAGCCCAGATACAACGAATCTACTGGAAAAAAAGCCCAGATACAACGAATCTACTGGAAAAAAAGCCCAGATACAACGAATCTACTGGAAAAAAAGCCCAGATACAACGAATCTACTGGAAAAAAAGCCCAGATACAACGAATCTACTGGAAAAAAGCCCAGATACAACGAATCTACTGGGAAAAAAGCCCAGATACAACGAATCTACTGGGAAAAAAAGCCCAGATACAACGAATCTACTGGAAAAAAAGCCCAGATACAACGAATCTACTGGAAAAAAAGCCCAGATACAATGAATCTACTGGGAAAAAAGCCCAGATACAACGAATCTACTGAAAAAAAAGCCCAGATACAACGAATCTACTGGAAAAAAAGCCCAGATACAACGAATCTACTGGAAAAAAAGCCCAGATACAACGAATCTACTGGAAAAAAGCCCAGATACAACGAATCTACTGGAAAAAAAGCCCAGATACAACGAATCTACTGGAAAAAAAGCCCAGATACAACGAATCTACTGGGAAAAAAGCCCAGATACAACGAATCTACTGGGAAAAAAAGCCCAGATACAACGAATCTACTGGAAAAAAAGCCCAGATACAACGAATCTACTGGAAAAAAAGCCCAGATACAATGAATCTACTGGGAAAAAAGCCCAGATACAACGAATCTACTGGAAAAAAAGCCCAGATACAACGAATCTACTGGGAAAAAAGCCCAGATACAACGAATCTACTGGAAAAAAGCCCAGATACAACGAATCTACTGGAAAAAAAGCCCAGATACAACGAATCTACTGGAAAAAAAGGCCCAGATACAACGAATCTACTGGGAAAAAAAGCCCAGATACAACGAATCTACTGGAAAAAAAGCCCAGATACAACGAATCTACTGGAAAAAAGCCCAGATACAACGAATCTACTGGGAAAAAAAGCCCAGATACAACGAATCTACTGGGAAAAAAGCCCAGATACAACGAATCTACTGGAAAAAAAAGCCCAGATACAACGAATCTACTGGAAAAAAAGCCCAGATACAACGAATCTACTGGAAAAAAGCCCAGATACAACGAATCTACTGGAAAAAAAGCCCAGATACAACGAATCTACTGGAAAAAAAGGCCCAGATACAACGAATCTACTGGGAAAAAAAGCCCAGATACAACGAATCTACTGGAAAAAAAGCCCAGATACAACGAATCTACTGGAAAAAAGCCCAGATACAACGAATCTACTGGGAAAAAAAGCCCAGATACAACGAATCTACTGGGAAAAAAGCCCAGATACAACGAATCTACTGGAAAAAAAAGCCCAGATACAACGAATCTACTGGAAAAAAAGCCCAGATACAACGAATCTACTGGAAAAAAAAGCCCAGATACAACGAATCTACTGGAAAAAAAGCCCAGATACAACGAATCTACTGGAAAAAAAGCCCAGATACAACGAATCTACTGGAAAAAAAGCCCAGATACAACGAATCTACTGGAAAAAAAGTTTTATAGCTTTTAGAAGGCAAGGATAAAAAACAAATTGTAAAAGTGAAGATTATCCCACATGCACTTTGTCACCCAAGGATCTGCATAAACTGCAGCCGGCCCATCTCAGCACCACTTCTTTTGTTTGTGCTTTTTCCTTATTGCTTTCTGTGTCTTTTTAAAAGGGTTTTTCCATCATTTTTTTAAAGTAATTTTTTCCGATATCCAAAGCATTTAAAATTGTGTACGACCCTGTGCCGGATATAATAGAGCGACATTTTAGCACACTAGGAATATTCTTATAGTGCCACTAGATGGCGCTCTAATCCTGCATGCAGTACTGATGCTCCTCGGTGCTGCTTTCTATGAATATACATGGATGTTTGATGCCCAGGAGACTGCAGAGCTGAAAGGGGATTCTGTTATTAAAGCAAATAAAATGCCAATATTGTGTTATGGAAAGTTCTGCAAATTAAAATACAATTTTGTGTTTTTATTGCCATTCAATACAAATCTGTTGTGGCCGTATGATGGTTCTCAGCTGGTTACAGTGCGATTAGCAGAGCTCTCTGATGTGGTATTTAGGCTCTGGGAAGTTATAACATATATGTTGATAGATCCAAAATAGTTTTACATCCAAAATTCAGTGCTGACTAATGTCACAGCATTTCTGACTTAAATGAATGTAACTAGATGAAACACTATTTTTGCTGCATGCAGCCACCACCAGGGGGAGCTGTTGACGTGTGATTATGTACAGCTAGTATTGGACCCACCCGCAGCAGTAGAAGTCTGTCTCCAGTGAGCGCCCTCTAGTGCCAGCTGTATATAGCTGTAGTGAACTCATGCAGTGCTGGGTCTCAGAGCCGTTGCTGCCTTCTTTTATGGTAGATTTGTACCTGATATTCAATGTAGAATTTGATGAATCTGCACTAATTGTGAATATATATTACTCTCATTGTTTCTAAGATATGCTGGGCAAGTAGGTTATCTAATCGCTGGGATGAAGGACGCACAGGAAGCACAAATAGGAGACACTCTGCATTTACTGAAGCAGCCAGTGGCTCTGCCCGGCTTTAAGCCTGCGA
Source organism: Phyllobates terribilis (assembly GCF_046119375.1). Classification (NCBI taxonomy): domain Eukaryota; kingdom Metazoa; phylum Chordata; class Amphibia; order Anura; family Dendrobatidae; genus Phyllobates; species Phyllobates terribilis. Next base: position 2,187,319 of record NW_027363003.1, on the reverse strand, counting down.
AACCCATGGTGTTTGTAGGTGAGTTGAACCCTAAGGGTATGTGCACACGATGCAGAAATGCTCAGGATTTTTTCCTGAGCGTTTCTGCATCTCTCTGGCAGGAAAAAACGCATGTGGATTGTACATGCGGATTGTACATGCTTTTTTCCTGCCAGGGACATGCGGATGTGAAGCGTTCTTCACTTTCATTTCCGCATGCGGGTTGACAAGCGCTTTCCAAGCGATTTTAGCATCACTTGGAAAGTGCTTGTCAACTTCACACTATATAAATCCATGCAACCGGCATGGATTTATATAGTGTGTGATGTCAAAAAATAAAAAATAAATCTATACGTTACCATCTGATGGCCCCCGGTGTCCTGCTTCATCGGTCCCGGCTGCCGGCAGTGAAGACTGTAGGACCTTCCGACGTCAGCGACACGTGACCCGTCACATGACTCTGACGTCAGCGAAGGTCCTTCATTCAACCGCGAAGTGCGCGGGAAGCCGGCAGGACGCAGCGCGGGCCGTCAGAAGGTGAGAATATATATATTTTTTATTTTATTCTTTTTTTTTTAATGGTACCTGGGTCTGGATGAGAGTCCTCTCCTCCACACCCGGGTACCATCCGCACATTAGACCGCATGAAAAGCGCATCAACATATACAGTGATGCGGATTCCATGCGGTCTAATGCAAGTCAATGGCGGCAAAAGAGCAGCGTTTCCGCAAAATTAATTGACATGCTGCGGATTTTTGACCGCAGCGTTTACGCTGCGGAAAAATCCGCATCATGGGCACAGCACATGCGGATTTCCATTGGGGAACATTGCTGCCCTTCTACCATGCGTTTTTCATGCGTTTCCGCGGCGTTTACGCAACTGCAAAAACGCCGCGGAAACGCACGAAAAACGCATCGTGTGAACTCAGCCTAATACAAATTAAATGGTTCCTGTACTTGATCTCATTCAATAGATAATGTGCAAAATCCTTTTATAAAGTTCAATTAAGTTGGAGTTACTTTTCAGGGGTTAGATAACCTAAAAGTGTCGGCCGGTAGGGTCTCCCTTCTGTCTAAGTGTAATTTGTCTCTAGCAGCAGAAACCCCCCTATATGGATTACCGGAAGTGGGGCTTGGCCTTCGTCTCTCTGCTCCTGCCTGTCAAACTGTATATGCAGGCTTAACAGAGATTCAGTCTTTCAGTTAATTGCAGGCATCTCATTAAGCAATGGCGGAAGCAATACGTGCTGAGTAATGAGAGAAGGGATGTCCCAGGACCTATAGTGCTGACAGAATGCTGATAAAGAGCAATCGTCCACTCCAAAAGAGTGGATGGCAAGTTACAGAGCATGTGTATTGGTACTGTTCCAGGACATACTGTTTTATCTACAGTCCATTTAGAATCAAAACTCTGTTCTACATAATATTGTACATGGAACAGAGTATTATGCCAATGTAACTGCAACACGCATCGAAGTCAAAATCTCAGCAGAATTACACCTATAGCCCCCTCAGACTATGCAAAACACCAATTGAGCTTTAACAACTTCAGCTCAAGTGCTCAAAAACTGTGTAACGGGGTCAGAAAGCTATTGTACAGTATACAGTATATATTTTATTAGCGTAATATTAAGACCTGTATTACAAGAGCACTTAGTTCAAGATTCTGCCTCCAGATGGCGTGACATCAGAGATTAGACCCATCTGCAAGAGCGTCCTCAACAATGAATATATAGTCAATCACAGGGACTAGACGTGTAATGTATTAGTACAACAGTATAACGAGTGTTGTGTAGAGATGAGCGAACCCGAACTGTAAAGTTTGGGGTTCATACCGGACACCTAGTGTCCAATGCTGAACTCCGAACACTGACAAGTCCGTTTTAAGAGTGAGAGACCTCCTAGCCCTTACTACGACCATTTTACAGCATCAAAGTTTGTGTCTCCATTGTCTTCTATGGGGTTCGGGTTCAAGTTCTGGTACCCGAACCAAACTTTGGACTAAAGTTTGGTCGAAACCGAACATCCACGGGGTTCGCTCATCCCTAGTGTAGTGTAAATTCTACGTATTTTGCGCCTGAGTACCAGTAATGAGGAGATCCTTACCCATTATGTGCCTGCCACTCTCCTAAACACGCGTTTCACTTTTTTAGCTTCTTCAGAGGGACACAGAGTATACCAAACACTGCCCCCCGGGCACCAGATGTAACCCACTGTATCAATTCCTTTAAGGCTAAAGTTACAGCTATAGAATAGATTGACCTTGACAATTCAAGTGCTTTCTTGTGGGAAGTATGTGCACCTCCCGATCATTTCAGTGGAGAGCGACCATTCCCAGCCACCTCTATTGAGAATCCATGACAGACACAGGCGCTGTACCCTCGCCTGTCACACTTCAGAAATCCTACTAATTCCTTGTAACAGCCAGGAACGCCTCCATGATTGGATTAGGAACGGTGATCACAGAGTAGATAAATGCCAGAGAACCTTTATTCTGCAGCCGCATTTTTCGTCCCATTAGACTCGGCCTATTCTACAGAAGCCGAGATAATTGAGGAGAGATGTAAGGAAGGAACCTCCCGATCCTCCAGGACTAGTCAGCTCAGAGCCGTGACGTGTGGACAAGGTTTTTCTACATTGTGGGGAATTTAGGGAGCGCTGCAGCAAGGGGGTTGGTAATGACACGCCACCGTGACACATAATGCATGGACTGTCTCCTCTCATTTGTTCTTTGAAGCTTGTTTTCCTCGTGAGTGATGCTCGGCGCATGAGAAAAGCCCAAACAATTAACATCAAATGGGTTTTCTGCGATTTGTAAAATCCTGCGCCCCGCTGATCCCCCGCTGCGGCTCCCCATAGGTGGATTATAATGAGGGCAATCCGGGCTACCACCCGGGGCCTCCGGTCTCTATGGCCGGATTGCCCTCATTATATGTGCAGCCCCGCGGCACATACCGGCAGACAGTGGCAGGGGGGGGCCCCGGACCACTCCCCCAGCAGCGGTGCAGAACCGCTGCTTCTTCTTCGGCCGGGCCAGCACTGCAGCAGTTAACTTCCCTCTGCTGGCCCGGCCGCGTCACTGCTAGGAGACACGGCCCTGTGCGCGGCCGTGTCTCCTAGCTGTGACGTCACGCAGTGCGCGCCCGGCCTGCACTGCTACTTACCACCGGAGAGGAGCAGGAGCCAGGAGGACTGGAGCCGAGCCGGGGTATGGTGAGTGTGTGTGTGTGTGTGTGTGAGTCTGTCTGTGTGTATGTATGTATGTGTGTGCAGGCAGATATCATTGTGTGATGTCGGTTTATATGTATTTTTGTGTTTCAAATGTGTTTATGCGTGTATGTGTGGCACCCCAGGGGTCTGGTTTCCACAGTAATAGCAATATTACGTCTGGGAGCAGGTGGGAGGTCTCCTGGTCAGGAATCCTATGCATGCCACACCTCCTGCCCAGTCCTGGGAGGGGAAGAACTTCCCCTATATAAAACTGGGGCTGAGGCAGGGTTAGAGGGAAGGAGAGAAGAAAAAGAGAAGAAGAGGAGTCCCAGACAGAGACACAGTCTGGTCTGGAGTGAGGCAGCTATAGGAAAAGAGAGATCAGGAGCTCTGTGGGAGCCGTGCTAAAAGAGGTCAGGGGCTGGAAGCTGTAGAGCTCGCCCTGATTGAAGAGTTCTCACCGGACCCGGAGTCCGAGGCTGTGGGGACTAATCCTTACCCAGCAGCAGAAACCGACCGGCAGGGGATTTCAGGTCCTCTGGCCAAGAAACCCGAAGGCACGGTCACACGCAAGGGACCAGCACCGCCGTCGTGAAGCGGAAGCTACCAGAAGGCCCTGAGTCACCGGCCATACGGGTGAGCACCACACGGTACACTCAGGGACGTGGGCTACTTTTACCCGCCTCTAGCAAGGTAGCCAGAAGAGTACAATTAGTTGGGGAGGCCTACAACTCCGCCTGGCCAGGGGAGATCCCATCTGCTCACGGACTGACCAGGCCTCGATCGCTAGCCAGTACTCCGGGAGGGTCTATCTTTGCCACCAGTAAAGACCCTGAATTACACCGCACCATCTCTGAGTGTTTCATCATCCACGTCCGCTGCCCTGAGGCCATACCCCTCCCGTTGGGGGTTATACCATCCACGCTGCACGACCGTACCACCGGCCTCAGCGGTCTGCCCTGCAGCGGCGGTCTCATGACCGCATTCAACGGGTGGCGTAGTCAAACAATATAACATCTTATGCCAAGCACCGCCACTTAGTTTGACTCCCTGGGCACGGACCGGGTCACCGCCACGAGACTACTACCCCTATCGGATCCGGCTCCGGGTAGGCCCCCGCGTGCGCAACGCCACTCAGCACAGGCCCAGGGGCGCGTCAACTTTTGGTGTAGTCGGCAGGATTCTGTGCCCGCAACCACCGGGTACTGCGTGCCTGAAAAAGAGACTTATACTTACCTGTGGTGAAGATTCCCGCCATCCGGCGCCATCTTCTGCCTTCTTCCCGCCATCCGTGAAGTTTTCCCGCCATCCGGCGCCATCTTCTGCCTTCTTCCCGCCATCCGTGGAGTTTTCCCGCCGTTGGACGCCATCTTGAAGACGCCGCGCGGGAAGAAGAGGGGCGTGGACTCTGAAAGCGCGCGAGAACTGAAGCCCCGCCTCACGTCCGGACGTTGCGTAAGGTCCTGGAAGGAGCCCAGCAGACGCCGACGTCACAGGAGCGCGACGGAAGGTCCTCAACCCTGACGATCCACTGCGGAACCGCGGCCTACGGAAGAGGATCATCGCAAGGTAGGCCACGGTCCACTAGGGGGGAAGAGGATGTCGGATAAGGAGAGCTTCACTGCCACAGCCACCGCCAGCGCCACCGCTGCTGCGGTCATGCCTTTCACCATGCCCTATATCCCGGGGGCAGCCTGGCTACCCCAGTACTCAGGGGAGTCACATACCCTAGATGACTTCAGAGAAAAGCTGGATAGCCTCTTCCAGGTGTACCCCCTCACAGAAGAGCAAAAAGTGAGCATCCTGGTGGCTCAATTAACAGGGGCAGCCCAAAGGGAGGTAAAGTCCTGGCCACTTGGGAGGAGGAGGACTGTCGCAGAGATACTAGCCCGGCTGAAGGACACCTTTGATACCCGTACCTCAGCCGAGATCAAGCTTAGATTCTACGGGTGCAAGCAGCAAGCACATGAGAATATAAGGGACTATACACTAAACCTACAAGAGGCCCTAATAGCCATCAAGCAGGCTGACCCTGACGGCGTGGGGAACGAGGACAGGCTGTTGACCGAACAATTTATAGAGGGACTATATTGCAATGCCCACCGAACCCATTTGCGGGCAATGGCCTTACAGGATCCTCATCTGGACTTTGCACAGTTCAAGGACAGAGCCATCCGGGTGCTCCGAGAACCGGCACCGGGTGGCGTTGTGACCCACAGGCGCCCTACTACCGCTTACCACCAGGAGGCGGCGCCCTTGTCGGCAGGGCCTGTGGGAGCTGACGTGCAGGCTTTGAACAATGACCCGGCTCCAGACTTGCACCATCAGGTCCAAGAGCTAGCTAAAAGCGTTGCTGCGCTAACCCGAACTGTGCAGTCTTTACAGGTTTCTACTCCAGGGAAGATCCAGCTGGCATCTGGACCGGAGGATATCCCGTGGCGACGACCAAGGAGGACCCCAACGGCCAGAGGAAGACCCAGCGACCGATACAACGAGGACGGACAACCCATCTGCCGCCGCTGCAATCAACCCGGACATATGGCAAGGTACTGTCCTTTAAACTGGCACAACCTGGGGTAGAGGGCCAACCCCCAGGAATAAGATCACCAGGCCCATCGAACTGGCGTGACAAATACGTGGGAGGACGTCCAGTCTTGCCTGTGGTACTGGATGGCATTCCTATGAGTGCCCTACTTGACACCGGGTCACAGGTCACCACCATCCCGTACGTGCTCTTCAAGCAGTACTGGAATGACTCGGATATAACCCGCTACCCTGACGACGACTTGAGTATCATTGCCAGCAATGGTCAGCCCGTGCCACAGATCGGATTTAAAGAGATGACCATTAAAATCGGTAGAGTCGAACTGGCAGCACAGGGACTGATCATTGTAGACATTGACAAGCGCAAGAGTCACCCAAAGATAACTCTAGGAACTAATGTGATTGAAAATTGTCTTGCAGAGGTGATTTTCATTTTACAACAGGTTGCCAAGAACGCCAGCTCCGGCCAGCAGCGAGTGCTCCAAAAAGAGATCCGGGCACTGATGCGGCGGCAACAGGTGGAACTCTCCGGTGGTGAGATAGGAAGCGTGAGAATGTGTGACCCTTTCCCTATTGCCATGCCCCCGAAAAGTGAAATGATGATTTGGTGCCGGGCAGCTATTGGTCTGAGAGGTAGAGATTACCAGGCAATGGTAGAACCAGTCTACTCAGACAGTAGGCCCACCATTTTGACGGCACGGGGGGTGGTTGATGTACGCCATGGGAGGGTGCCCGTTCGCATAATAAATATCGGGAAGAGGGAAGTATACCTGCCCCGGTATGCCACGCTAGCCAAATTGTATACCATCGACCAAAATTCTGTACAGTCCGTGGAACCCTTGCCTCCATCTCACCAAGAGGAAGGTAACGGCTCTAAGAAACCAATGGGGGACTGGTGTCAGCAACTGCATTTGGGAACTGACTCCACTCCCTCACACCAGAAACAGGGAGTCTATCGGGTGGTTCAAGAGTACGAGAGAGTGTTTAGTAAACACCCGTTACACTTCGGGCGAGTAAAGGGGGTAGAACACCACATCCCCACGGGAGACCATCCTCCCATAAAGGAGAGATACCGACCCGTACCCCCTGCACACTACCAACACGCCAAGGGGATGCTTAGAGACATGAAGGAGGCTGGAGTAATCAGGGATAGCTGTAGCCCCTGGGCAGCTCCACTAGTCTTGGTTAAAAAGAAGGACAACACCATGAGAATGTGTGTAGATTACCGGAAAATCAACCGTATCACACACAAAGATGCGTACCCCTTACCACGGATAGAGGAGTCTTTGGCTGCTTTAAAATCTGCTAACTTCTCCACTTTGGATCTCACTAGCGGGTACTGGCAGGTTCCTGTAGCAGAGGCGGACCGGGAGAAGACCGCATTCACCACCCCGATGGGACTTAGCGAGTTTACCTGCATGCCGTTCGGACTCTGCAATGCACCAGGAACCTTCCAACGATTGATGGAATGCTGTCTGGGACACCGAAACTTCGAGACGGTCCTGTTATACCTGGACGATGCCATCGTCTACTCCAAGACCTACGAGGACCACCTGAAACACCTGGCAGAAGTGTTCGAAGCCCTGGCAAACTACGGCCTAAAGGTGAAACCCTCCAAGTGTCACCTCCTGAAACCAAAGGTGCAGTACCTGGGACACGTGGTGAGTGCTGACGGAGTGGCTCCCGACCCTGATAAGATCACCGCAATTAAGGAATGGCCAAGCCCCTCCAGCGTAAAGGAAGTGCGGCAGTTCCTCGGGTTGGTAGGCTACTACCGAAGATTCATTCCCGGTTTCACCAAAAAGGCAGCTCCTATGCAGGACCTCCTGATAGGCCAGTCCAGGAAGGCCAAGAACCAGAAGCCACCCTTCAGATGGGAGAAGCTGGAAGAAGAGTCCTTCCGCCAGCTGAAGATGGCCCTCACGGGGGATGAAATCCTGGCGTACCCTGATTACAGCCAGCCCTTTATCCTCTACACCGACGCAAGTAACATCGGGCTAGGAGCCGTACTGTCCCAGATCCAGCAGGGGAAAGAACGGGTAATTGCTTACGCCAGCCGAAAACTGCGACCCACCGAAAGAAACCCTGAGAATTACAGCTCATTCAAGCTAGAGTTCCTGGCAGTGGTGTGGGCAGTCACCGAACGCATTAGGCACTACCTCGCCTCTTCCCGGTTCACCGTGTACACGGATAACAACCCGTTGACACACCTGGATACGGCAAGACTCGGTGCCCTGGAGCAGAGATGGATGGCCCGCCTGTCCAACTATGAGTTCACGATCAAATACCGGGCAGGACGCTCCAATACCAACGCGGATGCCTTGTCCAGAATGCCAAACCTACCGGACGTAGGGGAAGATCCAGAGGAACTGGAAGAAGTTGAACTCCCCGCATTCCACCGTCATGGGACTATCCAGTATTCCCACCGTGTAAGGGGTAAGCAATCTGCTACGTTCAACCCCTTACCTCATTACAACTGGGCGGAAACGCAAGACAGTGACCCCGCCGTCCGACTGGTGAAGGAGATGCTGACTCAGCCAGATGCCCGCCTTGACCCAGACGCTCCGGAGGAGGCCAAGCAACTGTGGGTTGAGAAGAGTCGACTGTTCCTTTACAAGGGGAAGTTGTGCCGCAGAATGGTTAACTCCCGGACGCATGAACTGATCTGGCAAGTAGTGGTGCCAAGAAGAGACGCGGCTATGGTACTGGAGGCATACCACAACGGAGCTGGGCACTTCGGATGGAAGAAGCTAGAGTTCCTGCTGCGCGGGCGGTTCCATTGGGTAGGCATGAGAGGAACCATCGAGAGGTGGTGCAGAGACTGTGGCCCATGCAACCTAAGAAAGAAGGACCGTGCTAGCCAGAAGACTCCCCTGCAGTCCATCGTCACCAAGCAGCCGTTGGAACTGGTAGCCTTGGATCATGTAAAACTGACCCCCAGCAGAAGTGGCTACGTCTATGCGTTAACCATCGTGGATCACTACTCCCGGTTCTTGGTTGTCGTCCCCGTCAAGGACTTAACGGCTCAAACAGCAGCTAGAGTCTTCCAGCAGCACTTCTGCCGTCCACATGGATACCCAGAGCAGGTGCTGACGGACCAGGGACCTGCCTTTGAAGCGGAGGTCTTCCAGGAGTTCTGCACTCTGTATGGCTGCCGGAAGATAAGAACAACACCCTATCATCCACAAACCAATGGACTCTGTGAGAAAATGAACCAGGTGGTGATAGATCTTCTGAAAACATTGCCCCTGGAAGAACGCAGTCTGTGGCCTGAGAAACTGCCTGATCTGGTGGACCTATACAACCACATCCCTGTAGGGTCTACCAACTGTACCCCGGCTTACCTAATGAGAACAAGACCTGGTAAGCTGCCTGTTGACCTGGATATGGGAGTCCTGACACCCGAGGACACTTCACCAGAAGCAGACTGGGACACGGAGAGGCAGCAGCAGTACCGGAAAGTACAGGAGAGTGTGGAGCGAAGTCTCTGTCAAGCTAGAGAAAGACAGGAGAAGACTTACAACCAGTATGCTCCCGCTGTTCCCCTGGTACCGGGAGAGCAGGTCTTGAAGAGGAAGAGACGGCTCCACAAGTTGGACGACCAGTGGGAGAAGGACCCGTACACCGTACTGCCCTCAAGCCATGAGAACCCGAAAGTCTGCACAATCAGTAAGGATGGAGGAGAAACCACAGCCATTGTATCCCGAGATCACCTGAAGAAGTGTCCCGAACAGCTACGGAACCCTGAAGAAGAACAAGAAGGTCCTCGACCCGCAGAGGAAAGGGAAGATATGGTCAGTACTGTGCTCGGAGACTTCCCTCGGTCTTGGACTCAAGTCAATGGCGCTGTTGTGGTACCCGTCCTCACCTTCCTCCAACCAGCATCTCAAGTACCTACGGAGAAACAGGTAGAGCTGGAAGAGCAGCCGGTCCAGGAGGCAGAAGACCCCACACAAGCAGACCAGGAGGATCAACCCTCTGCTTATAGTGAGCCTGCCGTGCCCCTAGTGAGCCAAAGAGCCCGCAGACAGCTGCCCAGTTTACCTTTGACAACCCCTACACCCTGTAGCTCAGGACCAGTCAGTCAGCTCCGTAGGTCTACTAGGGTCACTAGAGGCCAGTTGCCCGTACGTTGGAGGATTTAAAGTGCTCAAACTGTTTTATTTGTATTTACCTGTTTATTGTTGCTTGTGAATAATTGTGTATTTCTAGTTATTTTATAGGTGTCATTTATGGATTATCCGGAATCCTTTGTACATATGTTTGGAGCGTAACCCAGGAACGGACTAAAGACTGTTAAAGACTCGGGGCAGGACAGACCCCTACCTGGTTACGGCTCCCTGTTCTTCGGTGAAATGGACACCCTTGTTTTCTTTAAAAACTGCACCCGGTTGCGGACACGCCGTGACCATCCTAATGTGTTTTTCTTTAGTGTACTGTTTCTGTTTATAACTTGTTATGTTTAAAAAAGTATGTTTAGTCCCGGAGTACTAAATTTCACTAGGGGGGAATGTGGCACCCCAGGGGTCTGGTTTCCACAGTAATAGCAATATTACGTCTGGGAGCAGGTGGGAGGTCTCCTGGTCAGGAATCCTATGCATGCCACACCTCCTGCCCAGTCCTGGGAGGGGAAGAACTTCCCCTATATAAAACTGGGGCTGAGGCAGGGTTAGAGGGAAGGAGAGAAGAAAAAGAGAAGAAGAGGAGTCCCAGACAGAGACACAGTCTGGTCTGGAGTGAGGCAGCTATAGGAAAAGAGAGATCAGGAGCTCTGTGGGAGCCGTGCTAAAAGAGGTCAGGGGCTGGAAGCTGTAGAGCTCGCCCTGATTGAAGAGTTCTCACCGGACCCGGAGTCCGAGGCTGTGGGGACTAATCCTTACCCAGCAGCAGAAACCGACCGGCAGGGGATTTCAGGTCCTCTGGCCAAAAAACCCGAAGGCACGGTCACACGCAAGGGACCAGCACCGCCGTCGTGAAGCGGAAGCTACCAGAAGGCCCCGAGTCACCGGCCATACGGGTGAGCACCACACGGTACACTCAGGGACGTGGGCTACTTTTACCCGCCTCTAGCAAGGTAGCCAGAAGAGTACAATTAGTTGGGGAGGCCTACAACTCCGCCTGGCCAGGGGAGATCCCATCTGCTCACGGACTGACCAGGCCCCGATCGCTAGCCAGTACTCCGGGAGGGTCTATCTTTGCCACCAGTAAAGACCCTGAATTACACCGCACCGTCTGTGAGTGTTTCATCATCCACGTCCGCTGCCCTGAGGCCATACCCCTCCCGTTGGGGGTTATACCATCCACGCTGCACGACCGTACCACCGGCCTCAGCGGTCTGCCCTGCAGCGGCGGTCTCATGACCGCATTCAACGGGTGGCATAGTCGAACAATATAACATCTTATGCCAAGCACCGCCACTTAGTTTGACTCCCTGGGCACGGACCGGGTCACCGCCACGAGACTACTACCCCTATCGGATCCGGCTCGGGGTAGGCCCCCGCGTGCGCAACGCCACTCAGCACAGGCCCAGGGGCGCGTCATATGTATATGTCTGTATATGTTTGTGTGTGTGCGTGACTGCGTGCGGCCTCCTGCTGAGTATAGATGGCGCTGTGTGGCCAGGACGCATCGGATAAAGACACCGGGGGCCATCAGAAGGTAAGTATAATTTTTTATTTTATTCTTTTTTTACAGGTTCTATGGTACCCTGGTCCGGAGGAGAGTCTCCTTTCCTCCAAACCCGGGTACCATCCGCACATTGAAACGCATGGAATCCGCATGTACAGATGCAGTGATGCGGATTCCATGTGTTCCAATGCAAGTCAATGGCGGCGAAAGCGCCACGCTTCCGCAAAATAATTGTTATTGCTGCGGATTTTTCCGCAATGATAATCCGCAGCGGAAATTTCCGCAGCATGTGAACAGCACATGCGGATTATCATTGGGGAACATGGCAGACCTTCTACCAAGCGTTTTTTAAGCGTTTCTGCAGCGGAATTGCCGCTGCGGAAAAGCTTAAAAAACGCGTAGTGGGCACACAGCCTAAAAAAAAATTATTATAATTAATATTGTGCCAAATTAATTTCACGTGAACTATCACATGATCTATCACAGGGGATCATGTGACATGTCATACATACAGGTATGTGTGCATGTGTATGTGTGTGTGGTGGGGGCCGTGCCTTCTAAACTGCCCGGGGCCCTTGCTACTCTTAATCCACCCCTGCGGCTCCCCCACACCCACCACCATGCAGCCATACAATAATATAGTATTCGGACTATAAGACGCACCCCCCACTTTCCTCCAAAATTTTGGAGGAAAAAAGTGCATCTTATAGTCCGAAAAATACGGTTTTTATTAAGAATAGGAGATTTATTTATTTTTTTAAATGTAGGTACGATTCAATTATTCCCAAGATCTCACCCCATGGATGGATCCTTTGTATTTGCAATTGGTGGAGGAAGGGCATTGCTAACAATAGGAATTCCAGAGAATGGAGGACTTAACTACAACTGCCAGTATGTCCTTAGCAATGGTAAGGAGATACTGGGAGTTGTTACCATTCATCATCAGACTGTGGACCGTATAGGAACCAATGTACTGATTAGATGCAAGCAGGGGAACTATTAAACGTTTAAAAAGTAACTTACATTTTGGGATATATATTACATGATTTAGGTCCTATAATTTTGAGCAGATTAGTGCGAATCTGAGACCCTGATCACTCAGAAGATCTCTTAGAAGTGAAGAGGTGAGGAGACATGACTATGACTTTCTGCTGCATTTGCTCCGCTCAGTGTACTCTCCTATCTACTGAGCTGCGCTCTTCTAGGAGGTCTTTTAAGCAAAGGAGCAAAGGATTGGGGTCCCCACAAATCAGCTCAGAATTAATGACCCTAAACCACATTAAAAACCGTCCCAAAAGTTGATTTACTCTTTAAGGTTAATTTACACACACACACACACACACACACACACACTGTATACGCCGTACGCACCACACACACTGTATACGGCGTACGCACCACACACACTGTATACGGCGTACGCACCACACACACTGTATACGGCGTACGCACCACACATACACTGTATACGCCGTACGCACCACACACACACACACACACTTTATACTCCATACGCAACACACACACACACTGAATACGGCGTACGCACCACATACACTGTATACGCCGTACACACCACACACACACACTGTATACGGTGTACGCACCACACACACTGTATAAACCGTACATACCACATGCACTGTATACGCCGTACGCACCACACACACACACACATTGTATACGCCGTACACACCACACACACACACACACATACTGTATACGCCGTACATACTACATACACTGTATACGCCGTACACACCACACACACACACACTGTATACGCCGTACACACCACATACACTGTATACGCCGTACACCACACACACACACACTGTATACACCGTACGCACCACACACACTGTATACGCCGTACACACCACATACACTGTATACGCCGTACACCACACACACACACACTGTATACACCGTACGCACCACACACACACTGTATACGCTGTACATACCACATACACTGTATACGCCGTACACACCACACACACACTGTATACGCCTTACACACCACACACGCACTGTATACGCCGTACACACCACACACTGTATACGCCGTACACACCACACACACTGTATACGCCGTACACACCACATACACTGTATACGCCGTACACCACACACACACACTCTGTATAAGCCGTACACACCACACACACACACTGTATACGCCGTACGCACCACACACACACTGTATACGCTGTACATACCACATACACTGTATACACCATATGCACCACCACACACACTGTATACGCCGTACACACCACACACACACTGTATACGCCGTACGCACCACACACACTCTGTATACACCATACATACCACACACACTGTATACGCCTTACACACCACACACACTGTATACGCCGTACACACCACACACACACTGTATACGCCGTACGCACCACCACACACACGCTGTCTGTATACATCGTATGCACCACACACACGCACTCTGTATACACCGTACGCACCACACACACTGTATACGCCGTACGCACCACAAATCCACTGTATACGCCATACTCACCACACACACACTCTGTATGACCGTACACACCACACACACACTGTATACGCTGTACATACCACACACACACTGTATATGCCGTACACACCACACACACACTGTATACGCCGTACGCACCACCACACACACACGCACTCTGTATACACCGTACGCACCACACACACGGTATATGCCGTACACACCACACACACACTGTATACGCTGTACATACCACACACACACTGTATATGCCGTACACACCACACACACACACGCACACTGTATACGCCGTACGCACCACCACACACACGCACTCTGTATACATCGTACGCACCACACACACGCACTCTGTATACACCGTACACACCACACACACACACTGTATATGCCGTACACAGTGGCGTACTGCCAATGGCGGCAGACCAGGCGACTGCTATGGGGCCCGTGAGCCGAGGGGGCCCATAGCAGTCCAGGGGTGGATATACCGCCACCGGTGCAGCTGCGCCGGGTCCCCACCATGCAGCTGCACCAAGGGGCCCACAAGGTGCAGCTGCTCCCTGCACGCGGCGGTCAGGGAGTGATTCCTACAGCTCCGCTGCTGTCAGGAGGAGAATAGCAGCGGAGCTGGAGGGTTCATCCTCTGCTTCCTCCCTGACCCAGGCGCGCGCAGCTTGATGACGTCATCATGCAGCGCGCACCTGGGTCAGGAAGAAAGCTGCCGGCAACCAGGAGGATGCTGCTGCAGGGGAGCGAGCTGAAGTAAGTTTTTTTTTTTTTTACTGAAATGCTGGGGAGGGGATGGGGCTGGGAAGAGCAATAATGGGGCGGATAGAGCTGGGGAGAGCAATGATGGGGATGGTGGGGAAGGGGAGAGCAATGATGGGGGTGCTGGGAGAGAGCAATGATGGGGGTGCTGGGAGAGAGCAATGATGGGGGTGCTGGGACAGAGCAATGGTGGGGGGCTGGGAGAGAGCAATGATGGAGGTGCTGGGACAGAGTAATGATGGGGGTGCTGAGAGGAAATGATGGGGGTGCTGGGAGAGAGCAATGATGGGAGTGCTGGGAGAAGCAATGATGGAGGTGTTGGGACAGAGCAATGATGGGGGGCTGGGAGAGAGCAATGATGGAGGTGCTGGGACAGCGCAATGATGGGGGTGCTGGACAGAGCAATGATGGGGGTTGGGAGAGAGCAATGATGGGGGTGGTGGGACAGAGCAATGATGCAGGTGCTAAGAGAGAGAGCAAAGATGGGGGTGCTGGGAGAGAGCAATGATGGGGTTGCTGGGAGAGAGCAATGATGGGGGTGCTGGGAGAGAGCAATGGTGGGGGTGCTGGGACAGAGCAATGGTGGGGGTGCTGGGACAGAGCAATGGTGGGGGGCTGGGAGAGAGCAATGATGTGGGGCTGGGAGAGAGCAATGATGGAGGTGCTGGGACAGAGAAATGATGGGGGTGCTGGGAGAGAGCAATGATGGGAGTGCTGGGAGAGAGCAATGATGGGGGGCTGGGAGAAGCAATGATGGAGGTGCTGGGACAGAGCAATGATGGGGGCTGGGAGAGAGCAATGATGGAGGTGCTGAGACAGCGCAATGATGGGGGTGCTGGACAGAGCAAGGATGGGGGTTGGGAGAGAGCAATGATAGGGGTGGTGGGACAGAGCAATGATGCAGGTGCTAAGAGAGAGAGCAATGATGGGGGTGCTGGGAGAGAGCAAAGATGGGGGTGCTGGGAGAGAGCAACGATGAGGGTGCTGGGACAGAGCAATGACGTGGGTGCTGGGACACAGCAATGATGGGGGTGCTGGGAGAGAGCAATGATGGGGGTGCTGGGAGAGAGCAATGATGGGGGTGCTGGGAGAGAGCAATGGTGGGGGTGCTGGGACAGAGCAATGGTGGGGGGCTGGGAGAGAGCAATGATGTAGGTGCTGGGACAGAGAAATGATGGGGGTGCTGGGAGAGAGCAATGATGGGAGTGCTGGGAGAAGCAATGATGGAGGTGCTGGGACAGAGCAATGATGGGGGGGCTCGGAGAGAGCAATGATGGAGGTGCTGAGACAGCGCAATGATGGGGGTGCTGGACAGAGCAATGATGGGGGTTGGGAGAGAGCAATGATGGGGGTGGTGGGACAGAGCAATGATGCAGGTGCTAAGAGAGAGAGCAATGATGGGGGTGTTGGGAGAGAGCAAAGATGGGGGTGCTGGGAGAGAGCAATGATGGGGGTGCTGGGAGAGAGCAATGGTGGGGGTGCTGGGACAGAGCAATGATGTGGGGCTGGGAGAGAGCAATGATGTAGGTGCTGGGACAGAGAAATGATGGGGGTGCTGGGAGAGAGCAATGATGGGAGTGCTGGGAGAAGCAATGATGGAGGTGCTGGGACAGAGCAATGATGGGGGGGCTCGGAGAGAGCAATGATGGAGGTGCTGAGACAGCGCAATGATGGGGGTGCTGGACAGAGCAATGATGGGGGTTGGGAGAGAGCAATGATGGGGGTGGTGGGACAGAGCAATGATGCAGGTGCTAAGAGAGAGAGCAATGATGGGGGTGTTGGGAGAGAGCAAAGATGGGGGTGCTGGGAGAGAGCAATGACGTGGGTGCTGGGACAGAGCAATGATGGGGGTGCTGGGAGAGAGTAATGATGGGGGTGCTGGGAGAGAGTAATGATGGGGGTGCTGGGAGAGAGCAATGATGGGGGGCTGGGAGAGAGCAACGACGTGGGTGCTGGGACAGAGCAATGATGGGGGTGCTGGGAGAGAGTAATGATGGGGGTGCTGGGAGAGAGTAATGATGGGGGTGCTGGGAGAGAGCAATGACGAGGGTGCTGGGAGAGAGCAATGATGGGGGTGCTGGGAGAGAGCAATTATGGGGGTTTCACTTTGCTTGTACTGTGAAGCCTTGTATGTTTTCCGTGTGCACATAGCCTTACAGTTAATTGGGGAGAGTCACAGAGACTGAATAATTTATATTATTGGCCGGTGCAGATTATAGTTAATGGGGGGCACAGTGCTGCTTATCACTTTATATTTTGATTACTAGGTGGTTAATAGTATATTAATGGGGGGGTTACATATCTGTATTCGAGGACGCAGAGCGGGGGAGACACATGTATACATACAATATGTGACCTTGTTATTTTCTAGGCTGGAGATCATCGTGACAAGACGAGTCGTGGCTGGGAGATGTCGACATGAAGGTCTGACCAGATGGAGAAGAAGAAGCAGAAACCGACTCTGATCAGATGAGACGTCTGCGGTAAGTGCCTGGATGTAAATATTATTCTGTATCTGCACTGTGTGACTTGGAGTGATAATGTTATCTGTAAAATCCCTTAGGCTGTACTCTCACATTTGTGTGAAATGTCCGTGTGCTGCCAGATCTTTTTATCGGATGGTTCACGGACTCGTACAGTTTTATAGATCCATTCACACATCCATGAAAATCACGGATCTGAGAATGAGATCTAAGAGGGTCAGAGAATGTCCTGTTCTGATCCAATATTGAGGATTAGAATAGGACATGCTCAATGCATCAGTAAAACAGGGCAGCACACCGACACTGCACACAGATCCAGGAATGTAGCCTTATTATGTATAGCACAGTCCCTTAGTATATAGTGTACTCACTTATTATGTATAGCGCCATCCTTAGTTATATAGTTTCCTCTTTTATTATGTATAACACCCTCCCTTATTATGTACCATCCTCTCTAGCGGCTCACAGTTGGGGGAACATACTGTGTTGGGGACAGCATACTTTACCCTGGGAGTTGAGGTGGGGTACAGTAGGGTCATTATACTGTGCATGTGGAGGAATTCACCATGGGGGTATTATACTGTGTTTGGGGGGCCCTTTTATTGGCATCACACTTTATGGGGCAATGAAAGAGATCTAGGACGTCAGCAGGAGGAAAATTACTATGTAAAGATGGAAAGTTGTGAGATCTGATCTTTGGTGACCCCGACAATTATTTAATTTTTTTTTTGGGGGGGGGGGGCAATTAGAGCTTCTGCTATGGGGCCCCATGATTCCTATGTATGCCCCTGGCCGTACATACCACATACACTGTATACGCCATATACACCACCACAGACACACACTGTATACGCCGTACGCACCACATACACACATACACTGTATATGCCGTACGCACCACCACACACACGCACTCTGTATACACCGTGCGCACCACATACACACACTGTACATGCCGTAAGCACCACACACACACTATATACGCCGTACACACCACACACACACACAGTGTATACGCCGTACGCACCACACACACACACACACAGTGTATACGCCGTACGCACCACCACACACACGCACTCTGTATACACCCTGCGCACCACACACACACACACACACACACACACACATACACTGTATATGCCGTAAGCACCACACATACCCTGTATACGCCGTATGCAACACCACACACACTGTATACGCCATACGCACCCCCCCCACACACACTGTATACGCCGTACGCACCCCCCCACACACACTGTATACGCTGTATGCACCACCACACACACTCTGTATACGCCATACGCACCACACACGCTCTGTATACGCTGTACGCACCACCACACACACTCTGTATACGCTGTACGCACCACACACACAATGTATACGGCATATGCACCACACACATTGTATACACCGTACACACCACACACACACACTGTATACGCCGTACGCACCACACACACTGTATACGCCGTACGCATCACACACTGTATACGCCGTACGCACCACACACTGTATACGCCGTATGCAACACACACTGTATACGCCGTACGCAACACACACTGTATACGCCGTATGCAACACACACTGTATACGCCATACGCACAACACACACACAACACACACACTGTATACGCTGCAGACACCACACACACAGTATACGCCGTACGCACAACACACACACTGTATACGCTGTACACACCACACACACTGTATATGCCGTACGCACCACCACACACACACACACTCTGTATACGCTATATGCACCACACACGCTCTGTATACGCCTTACGCACCACCACACACACTCTGTATACGCTGTACGCACCACACACACAATGTATACGGCATATGCACCACACACATTGTATACACCGTACACACCACACACACACACTGTATACGCCGTACGCACCACACACTGTATACACATTACGCACCACACACTGTATACGCCGTATGCAACACACACTGTATACGCCGTATGCAACACACACTGTATACGCCATACGCACAACACACACACTGTATACGCTGCACACACCAAACACACAGTATACGCCGTACGCACCACACACACACTCTGTATACGCCGTACGCACCACCACACACACACACACACACACTCTGTATACGCCGTACGCACCACACACACGGTATACGCCGTACGCAGCCTCTTGTGTGGTACCACCAGCAGAACACTGTCGCAAACACGCCGCCGCCGGGATCAGCCGAATGATTCACTGACTGCCGCCATCTTTGTACAGGAGGAGCGCATGCGCAGTTTTAATGTGACCGCCGCTATCTGCCTGCACAAAGATGGCGGCGATCTGATTTACTGCGTGGGGAGACAGCTCAAACGAGAGAACACATGAGGGAAGAAGACAGCACAGGGGTGGAGAGAGAGAGCAGACAAGGGGGAGAGCACATGGGGTACACAGGTCAAAGAAGAGATCACATAAGAGGAGAAGACAGCAGATGGGGGAGAGAGAAAGTGCACAGAGGGAGAGAGACAGAGCACAGGGGGGAGACAGCTCAAACGGGACAGCACATGAGGGGAGAACACAGCACAGGAAGGAGAGAGACAGCAGACAAGGGGGAGAGCACATGGGGTAGACAGGTCAAAGAAGAGAGCACAAAAGAGGAGAAGACAGCAGATGGGGGAGAGAGAAAGTGCACAGAGGGGAAAGAGACAGAGCACAGGGGGGAGACAGCTCAAACGGGACAGCACATGAGGGGAGAACACAGTACAGGAAGGAGAGAGACAGCAGACAAGGGGGAGAGCACATGGGGTAGACAGGTCAAAGAAGAGAGCACATAAGAGGAGAAGACAGCAGATGGGGGAGAGAGAAAGTGCACAGGGGGAGAGAGACAGAGCACAGGGGAGAGACAGCTCAAACGGGACAGCACATGAGGGGAGAACACAGCACAGGAAGGAGAGAGACAGCAGACAAGGGGGAGAGCACATGGGGTAGACAGGTCAAAGAAGAGAGCACAGACGGGAGAAGACAGCAGATGGGGGAGAGAGAAAGCAGACAAGGGGGATAGCACATGGGGTAGACAGGTCAAAGAAGAGATCACATGAGAGGAGAAGACAGCACATGGGGGAGAGAGAAAGCAGACAAGGGGGATAGCACATGGGGTACACGGGTCAAAGAAGAGAGCACAAAAGAGGAGAAGACAGCAGATGGGGGAGAGAGGCAGAGCACAGGGGGAGAGAGACAGAGCACAGAGGAGAGACAGCTCAAACGGGACAGCACATGAGGGGAGAACACAGCACAGGAAGGAGAGAGACAGCAGACAAGGGGGAGAGCACATGGGGTAGACAGGTCAAAGAAGAGATCACAGACAGGAGAAGTCAGCACATGGGGGAAAGAGAGAGTGGATAGGTGGGTGAGCACATGGGGGGGAGAGATTCTCAACTGTGCAAAGCCTGCCCCCATCGTGACATTACTGCCCTCCCGATGAGACAGCATCGGGCCTCCATCTAGTATATACAGTACAGACCAAAAGTTTGGACATACCTTCTCATTTAAAGATTTTTCTGTATTTTCATGACTATGAAAATTGTACATTCACACTGAAGGCATCAAAACTACGAATTAACACATGTGGAATTATATACTTAACAAAAAAGTGTGAAACAACTGAAAATATGTCTTATATTCTAGGTTCTTCAAAGTAGCCACCTTTTGCTTTGATGACTGCTTTGCACACTCCTGGCATTCTCTTGATGAGCTTCAAGAGGTAGTCACCGGAAATGGTCTTCCAACAATCTTGACGGAGTTCCCAGAGATGCTTAGCACTTGTTGGACCTTTTGCCTTCACTCTGCGGTCCAGCTCACCCCAAACCATCTCGATTGGGTTCAGGTCTGGTGACTGTGGAGGCCAGGTCATCTGGCGTAGCACCCCATCACTCTCCTTCTTGGTCAAATAGCCCTTACACAGCCTGGAGGTGTGTTTGGGGTCATTGTCCTGTTGAAAAATAAATGATGGTCCAACTAAACGCAAACCGGATGGAATAGCATGCCGCTGCAAGATGCTGTGGTAGTCATGCTGGTTCAGTATGCCTTCAATTATGAATAAATCCCCAACAGTGTCACCAGCAAAGCACCCCCACACCATCACACCTCCTCCTCCATGCTTCACGGTGGGAACCAGGCATGTAGAGTCCATCCGTTCACCTTTTCTGCGTCGCAGAAAGACACGGTGGTTGAAACCAAAGATCTCAAATTTGGACTCATCAGACCAAAGCACAGATTTCCACTGGTCTAATGTCCATTCCTTGTGTTCTTTAGCCCAAACAAGTCTCTTCTGCTTGTTGCCTGTTCTTAGCAGTGGTTTTCTAGCAGCTATTTTACCATGAAGGCCTGCTGCACAAAGTCTCCTCTTAACAGTTGTTGAAGAGATGTCTGCTGCTAGAACTCTGTGTGGCATTGACCTGGTCTCTAATCTGAGCTGCTGTTAACCTGCGATTTCTGAGGCTGGTGACTCGGATAAACTTATCCTCAGAAGCAGAGGTGACTCTTGGTCTTCCTTTCCTGGGGCGGTCCTCATGTGAGCCAGTTTCTTTGTAGCGCCTGATGGTTTTTGCAACTGTACTTGGGGACACTTTCAAAGTTTTCCCAATTTTTCAGACTGACTGACCTTCATTTCTTAATGTAATGATGGCCACTCGTTTTTCTTTACTTAGCTGCTTTTTTCTTGCCATAATACAAATTCTAACAGTCTATTCAGTAGGACTATCAGCTGTGTATCCACCAGACTTCTGCACAGCACAACTGATGGTCCCAACCCCATTTATAAGGCAAGAAATCCCACTTATTAAACCTGACAGGACACACCTGTGAAGTGAAAACCATTTCCGGTGACTACCTCTTGAAGCTCATCAAGAGAATGCCAAGAGTGTGCAAAGCTGTCATCAAAGCAAAAGGTGGCTACTTTGAAGAACCTAGAATATAAGACATATTTTCAGCTGTTTCACACTTTTTTGTTAAGTATATAATTCCACATGTGTTAATTCATAGTTTTGATGCCTTCAGTGTGAATGTACAATTTTCATAGTCATGAAAATACAGAAAAATCTTTAAATGAGGTGTGTCCAAACTTTTGGTCTGTGCTGTATATATATTACATATTCTACAAGCAGGGCTTGTGGATTGTTCATTATTATAATATACAACATATAAAGTGCAGTGCAGGAGGGGAAGGCGAAGGACCTGACTAATCCCCCCAAATATTAATGATAGTGTGTAAAATAATCACAGGCTGCAATTACCCACAATGTTTTTTAGTTTTGTTTTTTTAAACAATTAAAATCAACTTTTTCTTGTGGTTGTAAATGTGAAATAACAGTGAGAGCCATGATGACATCACAATGCACATGACATCATAGACATGACAGCTGGAGTAGAATGTATGAAGCTCTGCACCAGAGCCATCTTGTGTCACTAGGATCTGACAGCTGGAAGGGGACGAGTCCAGGTAGGGAGCACATTACTTTTAAGCTTTGGTATACTTATAGCGTATCCCCCGGATTTATCATGGATCTCCAGAAACACTCTGTAATAAGACATTTTCAGGACCACCCCTTACCTAAATGAGGAGTCACTGATGATCTGTTGATATTAACAAGTATGGCAGCTAAACCCCCAGCAATGAGCTGCTATATTGCTGGGGAAGCAGCGTTTTCCATGCCCCCTATAGCAGGAGGATGACAATGTGATGATACATATTTGTTGGGGGTCTTCCAGCTCTTTGCACTGCCCCCCCACTATGGCAGACTACAATGGAGCTCGCCCCCTATGTCACCCCTATGCTCTAGTAAGGCATGTAGATAGGGGGGCTCAAGTTGGGACATCTTTATGGGGCTCCATTTTTGGATCGTTTTGCCATTGACGTGGTAGAATTACAGCATTTTGTAACAGAAATTTAGTAGCGTATGCCATCATTCTCTGTTGTCAGCTCTTTTGTTCCTGTTGGATTCGGGGGGGGACATTGGAGTTGTAGTTACTGGGGTCAGGAATGGCAGGATGGGGTCCTGGGTGGTATTTTAGTACATAGAGCAGTAGGTAATATAGATAAAATAAAAGGCTCCTTTTAAATGTGCCTCATAGAATTATAAAATGAGGTCGGGGTTTTGTCTTTTTATTGAATTAATTTTTTGTTGATGTTGTAAACTGGATCCATAAAAAGCAGTGAGAGTTTTAATGACATCACAGGGCGCGTGACGTCATCGACATCCCATGACATCACAGATGAAATAGAATGTGCACATTTCTAAACCTGAATCATTTTATGTCTTTAACCCCGGACAGCTTGAAGGAGACTGGTCCAGGTAAGCGTCTCTTCACACAATCTTGGGGTCCTGTTTACACATCATGTAGCTGGGGGTGTTTGTGGTGAAGTTCAGCACTGCACCATTTTGCCCCCCAAAAAATCAGAGCCAACACGTCTGTGTCATGTGCTTATTGCTGTGATTGTCAAGGTGATGCCTTTAGGGATCGCTGACACTGGTGAGTAGCCGGCATATAACTCGGATGAGTATAGCACTCACTCCAATGTTATACTATGGGGCAGTGCCAACTAGTGTTTATTTTCTCATGCCAAGTCGGCATGAGAAAAAAATTGCTGCATGCTGCAATTGGCAGAGTATATCAGACGACGCGCCCATACAAGTCTATGGATACGTGAAAAACATCGGACTGCACTCAGATGTCATCTGAGTGCAGTCCAATATACGCCGGCTGACTCACACAATTGAGAAGATGGAGAAATTAAATGCTCCATCTTCTCCACACCTGTGATCCGAATCTCGCATGCGAGAGAATTGGATCACAAACACAATATTGTTGATATTTTCCATTGAAGTAAGGCCCCCCTAAGGCGAAGGTCTGGACAGTAAGAAACCCTTCCAGTGTCAATGACCACCTAATGGTTCAAAAATATCTACCCCACTTTTTGCTATAAAGTGTAGATTGAGCATCCCAGAATGCCAAAGGGGATCCAGAAACCAGAATATTTAATACCTTATTTCAATCAAACTTCACCAATCTTTTTTTTTTTTGGTTTGTCCCATAGGGCGGAACGTTAAGTCGTCTGAAGAAACGCAGTGAGAAGGCATTCGTCTTGACTAGCGGAGAGGTTACTCCTTTGCTACAGGAGTCTGACAGGTAAGTGGACATTTTAACTCATCCATCAATTCCTCCCCTTGTAGATTTATTGCAGAATTGCCGTTTTAATCACCCAAAAAGCGCATTGACCGGATATTTAACCAACTCACCACTTAGTTCAATCTACCAATTTTAGGACTTCAATCCTGAAATACTTATTGGGTATAATGGCTTCACCGACTTAATTTCTAATATGTCCATTTTCCAACTTCAACCAAGAGGATATGCTGGTCTTGGAATATTTTCACTAGAACCGGTATAACTACGTCCATCATGCTCCTCCAGTTAGGAGGATAGACTGGGATATTGATGGTTTATCAGCCCCACACTGGCGAATCCAGATCCAACTTCCATTAGGAGGGCAGACTGGTATACGGTGGGGAAAAGAAGTATTTAATACACTGCCGATTTTGCAAGTTTTCCCACCTACAATGAATGGAGAGGTCTGTAATTTTTATCGTAGGTACACTTCACCTGTGAGAGACCGAGTTTAAAAATAAAATCCAGAAAAATCACATTATATGATTAACATTACATAATTCATTTGCATTTTATTACATGAAATAAGTATTTGATACAATAGAAAAATAGAACTTAATATTTGGTACAGAAACCTTTGTTTGAAATTACAGAGGTCAGATATTTCCTGTAGTTCTTGACCAAGTTTGCACATAATAAAGCAGAGATTTTGGCCCTCTCCTCCATACGGATCTTCTCCAGATCTTTCAAGTTTCGGGGCTGTTGCTGGGCAATATTGAGTTTCAGCTCCCTCCAAAGCTTTTCTACTGGGATCAGGTCTGGAGACTGGCTAGACCACTACAGGACCTTGAAATGCTTCTTATCGAGCCACGCCTTAGGTTGCCCTGGCTGTGTGTTTCGGATCATTGTCATGCTGGAAGACCCAACCACAACCCATCTTCAACGTGCTTACTGAGGGAAGGAAGATACATGACCCCATCCATCCTCCCTTCAATACATTGCAGTCGTCCTGTCCCCTTTGCAAAAAAAAGCACCTCCGAAGTATGAGGTTTCCCCCGCCATGCTTCATGGTTGGGAGAGTGTTCTTGGGGTTGTACTCATCCTTCTTCTTCCTCCAAACAAGGTGAGTGGAGTGGACACCAAAAAGTTCTATTTTGATCTCATCTGACCACATGACCTTCTCCCATGCCTCCTCTGGATCATCCAGATGGTTATTGGCAACTTCAAACAGGCCTGGATATGTGCTGGGGTGAGCACTGGACATTGTGTGCCCTGCAGGATTTTAATCCATGATAGCGTAGTGTGTAACTAATGGTAATGTTTGAGACTGTGGTGCCAACTCTATTTAGGTCATTGACCAGGTCCTCCCATGTAGCTCTGGGCTGATTCCTGACGTTTCTCAGAATCATCCTTACCCCACGAGGCGAGATCTTGCATGGAGCCCCAGACCGAGGAAGACTTAGTCATCTTGTGTTTCTTCCATTTTCTAATAATTGCGCCAACAGTTGTTGCCGTCTCGTGAAGCTGCTTGCTTATTGTCCTGTAGCCCATCCCAGCCTTGTGTCTTTTATACAGGTAATAAGTTCAAACAAGTGCAATTAATACAGGTAATGAGTGCAGAGTAGGAGGCTTCTTAAAGAAAAGCTAACAAGTATGTGAGAGCCAGAATTCTTGCTGGTTGGTAGGTGATCAAATACTTATTTCATGCAATAAAATGCAATTTAATTATTTAAAAATCATATAATGTGATTTTCTGATTTTTAGATTTTGTCTCTCACAGATGAAGTGACCTACGATAAAAATGACAGACCTCTACGCTCTTTGTAGGTAGGAAAACTTGCAAAATCGGCAGTGTATCAAATACTTATTTTCTCCACTGTAGTGCTGTCCAACATGACACCATCAAGCTCATCTTACCACTCCATACCAGGAGGGTAGATTGGGGCATTAACAGTTTAATCACTTTGTGTCCACAAGGCCATCTCTTCCAACTAGGAGCCTTAACTGGACTTACAGTGGTTTTATTCAGCTTATTGCAGCCATGTCCAGCTTGCACCTCCAACAAAGAGAGTAAACTGAAATGTAGATGTTTATCAACTTAAATGCTGAGCAGTCCATCCTATGACACCGGACCAGGAGGAGCAGCTGGACTTACACTGGTTTTGCTCAGCTCAGCCATACCCAACTTACAAATCCAACTTAAAGGATAACCTGGAAACTAAATGGTTAACCAACTTAAACGCCAACCAGTCCAATTTATGACTCCAGACCCCGAATATTAATTGAACTTACAATGATTTCATGTGTCTTATGACCAGTGGCGTAACTAGAGTCTGAATATATATATCCCGAATATGTCCCCCATTCTGCCGCTGTTCTTTATTGTATAAAAAAAAAACTAAGCCATTATACTCACCAGGGGTGTACATTCAAGTCATGGGGCTCCAGAGCTTAAGTATAACGCACTCCCCATAGTCCTTCATATAGTATAATGCATCCCATAGTCCTCCATATAGTATAATGCATCCCATTCTCCTCTATATAATATACTGTACAGCCCATAGTCGTCCATAAAGTATAATGCACAGCTCCTAGTCATACATGTAGTATAATGCACCCCATAGTTTTCAATAAAGTATAAAGCACCTCCACAGTCATACATAGTAGTATAATGCACCACATCATAATATATAGCAGTATAATTCACCCCCATAGTCATATATGGTAATATAATGTACCTCCATAGTCATATAAAGTAGTGTAATGCACCCCATAGTCATATATAGTAGTATAATGCACCTCCATAGTCATATATAGCAGTATAATGCACCCCCATCGTCATATATAGCAGTGTAATGCACCCCATCGTCATATATAGCAGTATAATGCACCTCCATAGTCATATATAGCAGTATAATGAACCCCCATCGTCATATAGAGCAGTATAATGCACCCCATCGTCATATATAGCAGTATAATGCAAGCCATAGTCCTATATAGCAGTATAATGCACCCCCAGTCATATATAGTAGTATAATGCACCCCATAGACATGTACAGTAGTATAATGCATCCTCATAGTCATATATAGTAGTATAATACACTTCATAGTCATCCATAGAAGTATAATGCACCCCCATCGTCACATAAAGCAGTATAATGCACTCCATAGTCATATAAGGCAGTATAATGTACCCCCATATAGTTTATATAGTAGTATAATGCACCCCATAGTCATATATAGCAGTATATTGCACCTCCTGGTCATATATAGTTGTATATTGTACCCCCATAGTCATATATAATAGTATACTGCACCCCCATAGTCATATACACTAGTATAAAGCATCCCATAGTCATATATAGTAGTATAAAGCACCCCATAGTCATATATAGTAGTATAAAGCACCCCATAGTCATTTATAGTAGTATAATGTACCCCCATAGTCATATATAGTAGTATAATGCACCCCACTGTCATATATAGTAGTATAATGCACCCACATAGTCATATATAGTAGTATAATGCACCCCCATATAGTTTATATAGTAGTATATTGCACCTCCTGGTCATATATAGTTGTATAATGTACCCCCATAGTCATATATAATAGTATACTGCACCCCCATAGTCATATACACTAGTATAAAGCATCCCATAGTCATATACAGTAGTATAAAGCACCCCATAGTCATATATAGTAGTATAAAGCACCCCATAGTCATATATAGTAGTATAAAGCACCCCATAGTCATTTATAGTAGTATAATGTACCCCCATAGTCATATATAGTAGTATAATGCACCCCACTGTCATATCAGTATAATGCACCCCCATAGTCATATATAGTAGTATAATGCACCCACATAGTCATATATAGTAGTATAATACACCTTCATAGTCATATACAGAAGTATAATGCACCCCTATAGTCATCCGTAGTAGTATAATACAACCCCAATAGTCATCCGTAGTAGTATAATACAACCCCCATAGTCATATATAGTAGTGTAATGCACCTCCATAGTCATAAATAGTAGTATAATGCACCACCATAGTCATAAATAGTAGTAAAATGCACCCTATAGTCATATATAGCACTATATTGCACTTCAGTCATATATAGCAGTATAATGTACCCCCATAGTCATATATAGCAGTATAATGTACATCATAGTCATATATAACAGTATAATGCACCCTTATAGCCATATATAGTAGTATAGTATACCCCATATTCATATATAGTAGTATAATGTACCCCATAGTCATATAGCAGTATAATGCACCCCGTAGTCATATATAGTAGTATAAAGCACCTCATAGTCATATATAGTGTTACGGGTCCGGGGGGTAGAACCTCTGTGCTATGGTGCAAGGAGGGACCCAGAGGGGCGTAACTAAGTATCAACCCGGACCGACCCTGGTCGTACTGCGGTTAACGACTCCGTGACCAGGGAGGGACCGAGCTGAGGGACCAGGTGCTACTCTGGGGATGACCTTGTAAGGGAGCAGGTGACCTTCACGGTACAGATGGCAGGGAATGACCGGAATAGCAGGTAGGCTGGCGAGCAGGAGTCTCTAGATGGGCTGGCAGGTGGTCACGGCAAGTGACGGCAAGAGTCTCTAGGTGGTCACGGCAAGTGACGGCAGGAGTCTCTAGGTGGGCTGGCAAGTGGTCACGGCAAGTGACGGCAGGAGCCTCCAGGAAGGCACGGCAGGTAACAGGCAGGTCACAGGCAAGTGCTCCCAGGTGAGCGGGCTGACAGGCACGGCAGGTACCAGGCAGGCAACAGGCAAGTGCTCCCAGGTGAGCGGGCTGGCAGGCACGGCAGGTAACAGGCTGGTGGGCAAGACTGGTAGTCAGGCTAGCAGCGGGACCTGAGGGCTGAAGCAGAAGTCAGAAACACTGTGCAACAACTTTTGCTCGGGCACCTCCATTTTGGAGGAGGTGCCTTATATATGGGAGGACCCTCGGCTATTGGCCGAGGACTCCTTAGGACGGCGCACGCGGCCCCTTTAAGAGGGAGGGAGCGAGCGCGCCCTAAGCACAGTGCCCGGGGAGCTGCGCGCGCCGGCAACAGGAAGAGGAGCGCTGGTGAACGCAGAGCGGGGAGCGAGGAGGTGAATGGGACGGCGTCTCTGCCTAGCAGGGGGCAGAGACGCCGATGCTACATATAGTAGTATGGCAACTTATTTAAAATAAATATTTAAATACTCTACCCACCTTCCCTTCACTCCCGCTCCGCAAGTCCTGTTGTGAAGCAGGCGGCTGACTTCGGCCTGTGACGGGAGTGCATGACGTTACTGCCATGCGCCCCGTCATGTGCTGGCCTATGATTGGCCGACAGAATGCATTGTCGCTAAAGGACCCAATAGGTATGTCCACAGCAATACACTTCAACTGGATGTGCGTAGGAGGACACACATCTAATTAAAGGTTCTGCTGGTGTCGGCGGGCCCCTGATCCTCCGGGCCTTTGTGACTTGCTGCGACCGCAGTCGTTACTCCCCTACTAATCACAACCATGACCAACTTCAACTAGAAGGATAACTGGGACATAAATATTTTGCTAAGTAAAATGTCGACCAGTCCATTCTGAGACTCCCGACATCAGACTTAAAATAGCTTCATTCTGTTTAAAGCAACCATTTACACCTCCTACCAACAAGAGGCCAAACTGGGACATGGATAGCATATTGAACAGGTCTGCCTTTAACATCTAAGTATGAGGGATGGACTGGAAATTTGTTGGCCTCACCAGCTACCCTCAGGACTGTACTTTATTAAGGCACCTCCTTGTTATTTGATAGGATCAGCCGTTATCACCCGGAAGTCATTCTTACCAGTATCAGCAGAATTGCTAGTTAATGAAGCATTGAGACAGTAAAGAAAACAAGCCTACAAACCACAATCGGCTGACATACCACTGAAAGTAGCCCGGGGCGGGCGGGCGGGCCCCACAGTCCGGACCCGGGGCGGGCGGGCCCCACAGTCCGGACCCGGGGCGGGCGGGCCCCACAGTCTGGACCCGGGGCGGGCGGGCCCCACAATGCGGACCCGGGGCGGGCGGGCCCCACAGTCCGGACCCGGGGCGGGCGGGCCCCACAGTCCGGACCCGAGGCTAGATCCGGGACAGGCGGCCTAACAATCCAGACACAGGGCGGACGGGCCCCACAGTCCAGGCTCGGGGAGGACGGGCCCCACATTCCAGGCTCGGGTTGGACGGGCCCCACAGTCCAGGCTCGGGGCGGACGGACCCCTCGGTCCAGGCTCGGGGAGGACGGGTCCCTCGGTCCAGGCTCGGGGAGGACGGGTCCCACGGTCCAGGCTCGGGGAGGACGGGCCGCACGGTCCAGGCTCGGGCGAACAAGCCCCAAAGTCCAGGATCGGGGCGGACGGGGGGCCCCACAGTCCGGAGTCGGGGCGGGTGGGGGGCCCCACAGTCCGGACCCGGGGCAGGCGTGGGTCCCCACTGTCCAGACCTGGAGCTAGACCCGGGGCAGGCGGCCGCAAAGGCCGGACACGGGGCCGATGGGCCCCACAGTCAGGACACGGGGCTGGCTGGCCCCACAGTCAGGACACGGGGCGGGCGGGGGGCCCCACAGTCAGGACACGGGACGGGCGGGGGGCCCCACAGTCAGGACACGGGGTGGGCAGGGGGCCCCACAGTCCGGATGCGGGGCTAGTCCCGGGGCAGGCAGCCCCACAGTCCTGGCTCGGGGCTAGACCCGGGGCCAGCCGGCCCCACAGTCCAGACCCGGGGCGGGCGGGGGGCCCCACAGTCCAGGCTCGGGCGGACGGGCCCCACAGTCCAGGCTCGGGGTGGATAGGCCCCACAGTTCACGCTCGGGCCCCACAGTCCACGCTCGGGGCGGACGGGCCCCACAGTCCAGGCTCAGGGCGGACGGGCCCCACCGTCCAGGCCCGGGGCAGACAGGCTCCCCTTTCCCACTCGGGGCGGGCATGTCCCACAGTCCAGGCTCGGGGCGGGCGTGCCCCACAGTCCAGACACAGGGCTAGTCCTGGGGCAGGTGGCCCCACAGTCCAGACCTGGGGCTAGACCCGGGGCAGGCGGCCCCAAGTACGGACACGGGGCGGATGGGCCCCACAGTCTGGACTCGGGGCGGGCGGGCCCCACAGTCAGGACACGGGGCGGGCGGGCCCCACAGTCAGGACACTGGGCGGGCGGGCCCCACAGTCAGGACACAGGGCGGGCGGGCCCCACAGTCAGGACACGGGGCGGGCGGGCGGGCCCCACAGTCAGGACACGGGGAGGGCGGGCTCCACAGTCAGGACATGGGGCGGGCGGGCCCCACAGTCCGAACACAGGGCTAATCCCGGGGCAGGCGGCCCCACAGTCCAGACCTGGGGCTAGACCCGGGGCAGACGGCCCACAGTCCGGACACGGGGTGGACGGGCCCCACAGTCCGGACACGGAGCAGGCATGCCCCACAGTCCAGACCTGGGGCTAGACCCGGAGCACGCGGCCCACAGTCCGGACACGGGGTGGACGGTCCCCACAGTCCGGACACGGGGGGAGCCACAGTCCGGACATATGGCGGACGGGCCGCACAGTCCAGGCTCGGGGCGGACGGGCCCCACAGTCCGGACACGGGGCTAGTCCCGGGGCAGGCGGCCCCACAGTCCAGACCTGAGGCTAGACCAGGGGCAGGCGGCCCCACAGTCCAGACACCGGGTGGACGGGCCCCACAGTCCTGACATGGGGCGGACATGCCCCACAGTCCAGACCCGGGGCAGGCGGCCCCACATTCCAGACTCGGGGCGAGCGGGGGGCCCCACAGTCCGTACCCGGGGCGGGTGGGGGGCCCCACAGTCCAGGCTCGGGGCGGATGGGCCCCACAGTCCAGGCTCGGGGCGGACGGGCCCCACAGTCCGGACACGGGGCTTGTCCCGGGGCAGGCGGCCCCACAGTCCAGACCTGAGGCTAGACCAGGGGCAGGCGGCCCCACAGTCCAGACACGGGGTGGACGGGCCCCACAGTCCTGACATGGGGCGGACATGCCCCACAGTCCAGACCCGGGGCAGGCTTCCCCACAGTCCAGACTCGGGGCGAGCGGGGGGCCCCACAGTCCGTACCCGGGGCGGGCGGGGGGTCCCACAGTCCGTACCCGGGGCTGGCGGGGGGCCCCACAGTCCAGACCTGGGGCTAGACTCGGGGCGGGCGGCCCCACCATCCGGACCTGGGGCGGGCGGGGGGCCCCACAGTCCAGACCTGGGGCTAGACCCGATGCAGGCGGCCCCACAGTCCGGACACGGGGCGGACGGGCCAATAGTCCGGACACTGGGCGGCCGCAGTCCGGATATAGGGCGGCCGGGCCCCACAGTCCAGGCTCGGGACTAGACCCGGGACAGACGGGCCCCACAGTCCAAGCTTGGGGCGGGCGTGCCCCACAGACCGGAAACGGGGCTAGACCCGGGGCAGGCGGCCCCAAAGTCCAGACACGGGGCGGGCGAGCCCCACAGTCAGGACACGGGGCGGGCGAGCCCCACAGTCAGGACACGGGGCGGGCGAGCCCCACAGTCAGGACACGGGGCGGGCGGGCCCCACAGTCAGGACACGGGGCGGGCGGGCCCCACAGTCCGAACACAGGGCTAATCCCGGGGCAGGCGGCCCCACAGTCCAGACCTGGGGCTAGACCCGGGGCAGACGGCCCACAGTCCGGACACGGGGTGGACGGGCCCCACAGTCCGGACACGAAGCAGGCATGCCCCACAGTCCAGACCTGGGGCTAGACCCGGAGCACGCGGCCCACAGTCTGGACACGGGGTGGACGGTCCCCACAGTCCGGACACGGGGGGAGCCACAGTCCGGACATATGGCGGACGGGCCGCACAGTCCAGGCTCGGGGCGGACGGGCCCCACAGTCCGGACATGGGGCTAGTCCCGGGGCAGGCGGCTCCACAGTCCAGACCTGAGGCTAGACCAGGGGCAGGCGGCCCCACAGTCCAGACACCGGGTGGACGGGCCCCACAGTCCTGACATGGGGCGGACAT
The DNA here is from genome assembly GCF_046119375.1 of Phyllobates terribilis. Lineage (NCBI taxonomy): Eukaryota > Metazoa > Chordata > Amphibia > Anura > Dendrobatidae > Phyllobates > Phyllobates terribilis. The sequence goes on along the minus strand of NW_027363003.1, from coordinate 2,154,014 downwards.
GCCCCACAGTCCAGACCCGGGGCAGGCGGCCCCACATTCCAGACTCGGGGCGAGCGGGGGGCCCCACAGTCCGTACCCGGGGAGGGCGGGGGGCCCCACAGTCCAGGCTCGGGGCGGACGGGCCCCACAGTCCAGGCTCGGGGCGGACGGGCCCCACAGTCCGGACGCGGGGCTACTCCCAGGGCAGGCGGCCCCACAGTCCAGACCTGAGGCTAGACCAGGGGCAGGCGGCCCCACAGTTCAGACACGGGGTGGACGGGCCCCACAGTCCTGACATGGGGCGGACATGCCCCACAGTCCAGACCCGGGGCAGGCTTCCCCACAGTCCAGACTCGGGGCGAGCGGGGGGCCCCACAGTCCGTACCCGGGGCGGGCGGGGGGCCCCACAGTCCGTACCCGGGGCTGGCGGGGGGCCCCACAGTCCAGACCTGGGGCTAGACTCGGGGCGGGCGGCCCCACCGTCCGGACCTGGGGCGGGCGGGGGGCCCCACAGTCCAGACCTGGGGCTAGACCCGATGCATGCGGCCCAACAGTCCAGACACGGGGCGGACAGGCCCATAGTCCGGACACTGGGCGGCCGCAGTTCGGATATAGGGCGGCCGGGCCCCACAGTCCAGGCTCGGGGCTAGACCCGGAACGGACGGGCCCCACAGTCCAAGCTTGGGGCGGGCGTGCCCCACAGGCCGGAAACGGGGCTAGACCCGGGGCAGGCGGCCCCAAAGTCCAGACACGGGGCGGATGAGCCCCACAGTCAGGACACGGGGCGGGCAGGACCCACAGTCAGGACACGGGGCGGGCGGGCCCCACAGTCAGGACACGGGGCGGGCGGGCCCCACAGTCAGGACATGGGGCGGACGGGCCCCACTGTCCGGACACGGGGCGGGCGGGGGGCCCCACAGTCCAGACCTGGGGCTAGACCCGGGGCAGGCGACCCACAGTCCGGACACGGGGTGGACGGGCCCCACAGTCCGGACACGGGGTGGACGGGCCCCACTGTCCGGACACGGGGCGGGCGGGGGGCCCCACATTACAGACCTGGGGCTAGACCCGATGCAGGCGGCCCCACAGTCCAGACACGGGGCGGACGGGCCCATAGTCCGGACACTGGGCGGTCGCAGTCCGAATATAGGGCGGCCAGGCCCCACAGTCCAGGCTCGGGGCTAGACCCGGAAACGGGGCTAGACCCGGGGCAGGCGGCCCCAAAGTCCAGACACGGGGCGGATGAGCCCCACAGTCAGGACACGGGGCGGGCGGGACCCACAGTCAGGACATGGGGCGGGCTGGCCCCACAGTCAGGACATAGGACATGGGGCGGGTGGCAGTCAGGACATGGGGCGGGCCCCACAGTCAGGACATGGGGCGGGCGGGCTCCACAGTCAGGACATGGGGCGGGCGGGCTCCACAGTCAGGACATGGGGCGGGCGGGCCCCACAGTCAGGACACGGGGCGGGCAGGCCCCACAGTACAGACCTGGGGCTAGACCCGGGGCAGGCGGCCCATAGTCCAGACACGGGGTGGGCATGCCCCATAGTCCAGACCTGGGGCAGGCGGCCCCACAGTCCAGACCCGAGGCTAGACCCGGGGCAGGAGGTCCCATATTCTAGACACGGGGTGGACGGGCCTCACAGACCTGACATGGGGCGGACATGCCCCACAGTCCAGACCTGGGGCTAGACCCGGGGCAGGCGACCCACAGTCCGGACACGGGGTGGACGGGCCCCACAGTCCGGACACGGGGTGGACGGGCCCCACAGTCCGGACACGGGGTGGACGGGCCCCACAGTCCGGACACGGGGTGAACGGGCCCCACAGTCCGGACACGGGGCGGACGGGCCCCACAGTCCGGACCCGGGGTGGACGGGCCCCACAGTCCGGACACGGGGCGGACGGGCCCCACAGTCCGGACACGGGGCGGACGGGCCGCAGAGTCCAGGCTCGGGGCGGACGGGCCTCACAGTCCGGACACGGGGCTAGTCCCGGGGCAGGCGGCCCCAAAGTCCGGACACGGGGCGGATGAGACCCACAGTCAGGACACAGGGCGGACGGGCCCCACAGTCAGGACACAGGGCGGGTGAGCCCCACAGTCAGGACACGGGGCAGGCGGGACCCACAGTCAGGACACGGGGCGACCGGGCCCCACAGTCAGGACACGGGGCGGGCGGGCCCCGCCCGCGCCCCACAGTCAGGACACGGGGCGGGCGGGCTCCACAGTCAGGACATGGGGCGGGCGGGCTGCACAGTCAGGACATGGGGCGGGCGGGGCGGGCGGGCGGGGCGGGCGGGCCCCACAGTCCAGACCTGGGGCTAGACCCGGGGCAGGCGGCCCATAGTCCAGATATGGGGTGGACGGGCCCCACAGTCCGGACACGAGGCGGGCATGCTCCATAGTCCAGACCTGGGGCTAGACCCAGGGCTGGCGGCCCCACAGTCCATACCTGAGGCTAGACCCGGGGCAGGCGGTCCCATATTCTAGACACGGGGTGGACGGGCCTCACAGACCTGACATAGGGCGGACATGCCCCACAGTCCAGACCTGGGGCTAGACCCGGGGCAGGCGACCCACAGTCCGGACACGGGGTGGACGGGCCCCACAGTCCGGACACGGGGTGGACGGGCCCCACAGTCCGGACACGGGGGGACGGGCCCCACAGTCCGGACACGGGGCGGACGGGCCCCACAGTCCGGACACGGGGCGGACGGGCCCCACAGTCCGGACACGGGGCGGACGGGCCCCACAGTCCGGACACGGGGCGGACGGGCCCCACAGTCCGGACACGGGGCGGACGGGCCCCACAGTCCAGGCTCGGGGCGGACGGGCCTCACAGTCCGGACACGGGGCTAGTCCCGGGGCAGGGGGCCCCAAAGTCCGGACACGGGGCGGATGAGCCCCACAGTCTGGACACGGGGCGGGCGAGCCCCACAGTCAGGACACGGGGCGGGCGGGACCCACAGTCAGGACACGGGGCGGGCGGGACCCACAGTCAGGACACAGGGCGGGCCCCACAGTCAGGACACGGGGCGGGCGAGCCCCACAGTCAGGACACGGGGCGGGCGGGACCCTCAGTCAGGACACGGGGCGGGCGGGCCCCACAGTCAGGACACGGGGCGGGCGGGCCCCACAGTCAGGACACGGGGCGGGCGGGCCCCACAGTCAGGACACGGGGCGGGCGGGCCCCACAGTCAGGACACGGGGCGGGCGGGCCCCACAGTCAGGACACGGGGCGGGCGGGCCCCACAGTCAGGACATGGGACGGGCGGGCCCCACAGTCAGGACACGGGGCGGGCGGGCCCCACAGTAAGGACTTGGGGCGGGCGCGCCCCACAGTCAGGACATGGGGGGGGGGCCCCACAGTCAGGACATGGGGCGGGCGGGCCCCACAGTCAGGACATGGGGCGGGGGGGCCCCACAGTCAGGACATGGGGTGGACGGGCCCCACAGTCAGGACATGGGGCGGGCGGGCCCCACAGTCAGGACATGGGGCGGGTGGGCCCCGGGTGGGCCCCACAGTCAGGACATGGGGAGTCAGGACATGGGGTGGACGGGCCCCATAGTCCGGACACGGGGTGGACGGGCCTCACAGACCTGACATGGGGCGGACATGCCCCACAGTCCAGACCTGGGGCTAGACCCGGGGCAGGCGACCCACAGTCCGGACACGGGGTGGACAGGCCCCACAGTCCGGACACGGGGTGGACGGGCCCCACAGTCCGGACACGGGGTGGACGGGCCCCACAGTCCGGACACGGGGCGGACGGGCCCCACAGTCCGGACAAGGGGCGGACGGGCCCCACAGTCCGGACACGGGGCGGACGGGCCCCACAGTCCGGACACGGGGCGGACGGGCCCCACAGTCCAGGCTCGGGGCGGACGGGCCTCACAGTCCGGACACGGGGCTAGTCCCGGGGCAGGCGGCCCCAAAGACCGGACACGGGGTGGATGAGCCCCACAGTTTGGACACGGGGCGGGCGAGCCCCACAGTCAGGACACGGGGCGGGTGGGACCCACAGTCACTACACGGGGCGGACGGGCCCCACAGTCAGGACACAGGGCGGGCGAGCCCCACAGTCAGGACACGGGGCAGGCGGGACCCACAGTCAGGACACGGGGCGTCCGGGCCCCACAGTCAGGACACGGGGCGGCCGGGCCCCACAGTCAGGACACGGGGCGGCCGGGCCCCACAGTCAGGACACGGGGCGGGCGGGCCCCACAGTCAGGACACGGGGCGGGCGGGCCCCACAGTCAGGACATGGGGCGGGCGGGCCCCACAGTCAGGACATGGGGCGGGCCCCACAGTCAGGACATGGGGCGGGCGGGCCCCACAGTCAGGACATGGGGCGGGCGGGCTCCACAGTCAGGACATGGGGTGGGCGGGCTGCACAGTCAGGACATGGGGCGGGCGGGGCGGGCGGGCGGGGCGGGCGGGCCCCACAGTCCAGACCTGGGGCTAGACCCGGGGCAGGCGGCCCATAGTCCAGACATGGGGTGGACGGGCCCCACAGTCCGGACACGAGGCGGGCATGCCCCATAGTCCAGACCTGGGGCTAGACCCGGGGCTGGCGGCCCCACAGTCCAGACCTGAGGCTAGACCCGGGGCAGGCGGTCCCATATTCTAGACACGGGGTGGACGGGCCTCACAGACCTGACATGGGGCGGACATGCCCCACAGTCCGGACACGGGGTGGACGGGCCCCACAGTCCGGACACGGGGTGGACGGGCCCCACAGTCCGGACACGGGGTGGACGGGCCCCACAGTCCGGACACGGGGTGGACGGGCCCCACAGTCCGGACACGGGGCGGACGGGCCCCACAGTCCGGACACGGGGCGGACGGGCCCCACAGTCCGGACACGGGGTGGACGGGCCCCACAGTCCAGGCTCGGGGCGGACGGGCCTCACAGTCCGGACACGGGGCTAGTCCCGGGGCAGGCGGCCCCAAAGTCCGGACACGGGGCGGATGAGCCCCACAGTCTGGACACGGGGCGGGCGAGCCCCACAGTCGGGACACGGGGCGGGCGGGACCCACAGTCAGGACACAGGGCGGGCCCCACTGTCAGGACACGGGGCAAGCGAGCCCCACAGTCAGGACACGGGGCGGGCGGGACCCACAGTCAGGACACGGGGCGGGCGGGCCCCACAGTCAGGACACGGGGCGGGCCCCACAGTCAGGACATGGGGCGGGCCACAGTCAGGACATGGGGTGGGCGGGCCCCACAGTCAGGACACGGGGCGGGCGGGCCCCACAGTCAGGACATGGGGCGGGCGGGCCCCACAGTCAGGACACGGGGCGGGCGGGCCCCACAGTAAGGACTTGGGGCGGGCGGGCCCCACAGTCAGGACATGGGGGGGGGCCCCCACAGTCAGGACATGGGGCGGGCGGGCCCCACAGTCAGGACATGGGGTGGAAGGGCCCCACAGTCAGGACATGGGGTGGACGGGCCCCACAGTCAGGACATGAGGCGGGCGGGCCCCACAGTCCGGACACGGGGTGGACGGGCCCCACAGTCCGGTCACGGGGCGGACGGGCCCCACAGTCCGGTCACGGGGCGGACGGGCCCCACAGTCCGGACACGGGGCGGACGTGTCCCACAGTCCAGGCTCGGGGCGGACGGGCCTCACAGTCCGGACACGGGGCTAGTCCCTGGGCAGGCGGCCCCAAAGTCCGGACACGGGGCGGATGAGCCCCACAGTCTGGACACGGGGCGGGCGAGCCCCACAGTCAGGACACGGGGCGGGCGGGACCCACAGTCAGGACACAGGGCGGACGGGCCCCACAGTCAGGACACGGGGCGGGCGAGCCCCACAGTCAGGACACGGGGCAGGCGGGACCCACAGTCAGGACACGGGGCGGGTGGGCCCCACAGTCCGGACACGGGGCGGACGGGCCCCACAGTCCGGACACGGGGCGGACATGCCCCACAGTCCAGACCTAGGGCTAGACCCGGGGCAGGCGACCCACAGTCCGGACACGGGGTGGACGGGCCCCACAGTCCGGACACGGGGAGGACGGGCCCCACAGTCCGGACACGGGGTGGACGGGCCCCACTTTCCGGACACGGGGTGGACGGGCCCCACAGTCCGGACACGGGGTGGACGGGCCTCATAGTCCGGACACGGGGCGGACGGGCCCCACAGTCCGGACACGGGGCGGACGGGCCCCACAGTCCAGGCTCGGGGCGGACGGGCCTCACAGTCAGGACATGGGGCGGGCGGGCTCCACAGTCAGGACATGGGGCGGGCGGGTGGGCCCCACAGTCAGGACATGGGGCGGGCGGGCCCCACAGTCAGGACATGGGGCGGGCGGGCTCCACAGTCAGGACATGGGGCGGGCGGGCTGCACAGTCAGGACATGGGGCGGGCGGGCCCCACAGTCAGGACACGGGGCGGGCGGGCCCCACAGTCCAGACCTGGGGCTAGACCCGGGGCAGGCGGCCCATAGTCCAGACACGGGGTGGATGGGCCCCACAGTCCGGACACGGGGCGGGCATGCCCCATAGTCCAGACCTGGGGCTAGACCCGGGGCTGGCGGCCCCACAGTCCAGACCTGAGGCTAGACCCGGGGTAGGCGGTCCCATATTCTAGACACGGGGTGGACGGGCCTCACAGACCTGACATGGGGCGGACATGCCCCACAGTCCAGACCTGGGGCTAGACCCGGGGCAGGCGACCCACAGTCCGGACACGGGGTGGACGGGCCCCACAGTCCGGACACGGGGTGGACGGGCCCCACAGTCCGGACACGGGGTGGACGGGCCTCACAGTTCGGACACGGGGCGGACGGGTCTCACAGTCCGGACACGGGGCGGACGGGCCCCACAGTCCGGACACGGGGCGGACGGGCCCCACAGTCCAGGCTCGGGGCGGACGGGCCTCACAGTCCGGACACGGGGCTAGTCCTGGGGCAGGCGGCCCCAAAGTCCGGACACGGGGCGGATGAGCCCCACAGTCTGGACACGGGGTGGGCGAGCCCCACAGTCAGGACACGGGGCGGGACCCACAGTCAGGACACAGGGCGGACGGGCCCCACAGTCAGGACACGGGGCGGGCGAGCCCCACAGTCAGGACACGGGGCGGGCGGGACCCACAGTCCACAGTCCGGACACGGGGCGGACGGGCCCCACAGTCCGGACACGGGGCGGACATGCCCCACAGTCCAGACCTAGGGCTAGACCCGGGGCAGGCGACCCACAGTCCGGACACGGGGTGGACGGGCCCCACAGTCCGGACACGGGGTGGACGGGCCCCACAGTCCGGACACGGGGTGGACGGGCCCCACTTTCCGGACACGGGGTGGACGGGCCCCACAGTCCGGACACGGGGTGGACGGGCCTCATAGTCCGGACACGGGGCGGACGGGCCCCACAGTCCGGACAGGGGGCGGACGGGCCCCACAGTCCAGGCTCGGGGCGGACGGGCCTCACAGTCAGGACATGGGGCGGGCGGGCTCCACAGTCAGGACATGGGGCGGACGGGCCCCACAGTCAGGACATGGGGCGGGCGGGCTCCATAGTCAGGACATGGGGCGGGCGGGCTGCACAGTCAGGACATGGGGCGGGCGGGGCGGGCGGGCCCCACAGTCAGGACACGGGGCGGGCGGGCCCCACAGTCCAGACCTGGGGCTAGACCCGGGGCAGGCGGCCCATAGTCCAGACACGGGGTGGACGGGCCCCACAGTCCAGACACGGGGCGGGCATGCCCCATAGTCCAGACCTGGGGCTAGACCCGGGGCTGGCGGCCCCACAGTCCAGACCTGAGGCTAGACCCGGGGCAGGCGGTCCCATATTCTAGACACGGGGTGGACGGGCCTCACAGACCTGACATGGGGCGGACATGCCCCACAGTCCAGACCTGGGGCTAGACCCGGGGCAGGCGACCCACAGTCCGGACACGGGGTGGACGGGCCCCACAGTCCGGACACGGGGTGGACGGGCCCCACAGTCCGGACACGGGGTGGACGGGCCCCACAGTCCGGACACGGGGCGGACGGGCCCCACAGTCCGGACACGGGGCGGACGGGCCCCACAGTCCAGGCTCGGGGCGGACGGGCCTCACAGTCCGGACACGGGGCTAGTCCCTGGGCAGGCGGCCCCAAAGTCCGGACACGGGGCGGATGAGCCCCACAGTCTGGACACGGGGCGGGCGAGCCCCACAGTCAGGACACGGGGCGGGCGGGACCCACAGTCAGGACACAGGGCGGACGGGCCCCACAGTCAGGCCACGGGGCGGGCGAGCCCCACAGTCAGGACACGGGGCGGGCGGGACCCACAGTCAGGACACGGGGCGGGTGGGCCCCACAGTCCGGACACGGGGCGGACGGGCCCCACAGTCCGGACACGGGGCGGACATGCCCCACAGTCCAGACCTAGGGCTAGACCCGGGGCAGGCGACCCACAGTCCGGACACGGGGTGGACGGGCCCCACAGTCCGGACACGGGGCGGATGGGCCCCACAGTCCGGACACGGGGCGGACGGGCCTCACAGTCCGGACACGGGGCTAGTCCCTGGGCAGGCGGCCCCAAATTCCGGACACGGGGCGGATGAGCCCCACAGTCTGGACACGGGGCAGGCGAGCCCCACAGTCCGGACACGGGGCGGACGGGCCTCACAGTCCGGACACGGGGCTAGTCCCTGGGCAGGCGGCCCCAAATTCCGGACACAGGGCGGACGGGCCCCACAGTCAGGACACGGGGCGGACGAGCCCCACAGTCAGGACACGGGGCGGGCGGGCCCCACAGTCAGGACATGGGGGGGGCGGGCCCCACAGTCAGGACATGGGGCGGGCGGGCCCCCCCCCCCCGGCCCCACAGTCAGGACATGGGGCGGGCGGGCCCCACAGTCAGGACATGGGGCGGGCGGGCTCCACAGTCAGGACATGGGGCGGGCGGACCTGTGGCTAGACCCGGGGCAGGCGGCCCATAGTCCAGACACGGGGTGAACGGGCCCCACAGTCCGGACACGGGGCGGGCATGCCCCGTAGTCCAGACCTGGGGCTAGACCCGGGGCAGTCGGCCTCACAGTCCAGACCTGAGGCTAGACCCGGGGCAGGCGGTCCCATATTCTAGACACGGGGTGGACGGGTCTCACAGACCTGACATGGGGCGGACATGCCCCACAGTCCAGGCCTGGGTCTAGACCCGGGGCAGGCGACCCACAGTCCGGACACGGGGTGGACGGGCCCAGAGTCCGGACACGGGGTGGACGGGCCCCACTGTCCGGACACGGGGTGGACGGGCCCCACAGTCCGGACACGGGGCGGACATGCCCCACAGTCCAGACCTAGGGCTAGACCCGGGGCAGGCGACCCACAGTCCGGACACGGGGTGGACGGGCCCCACAGTCCGGACACGGGGAGGACGGGCCCCACAGTCCGGACACGGGGTGGACGGGCCCACTTTCCGGACACGGGGTGGACGGGCCCCACAGTCCGGACACGGGGTGGACGGGCCTCATAGTCCGGACACGGGGCGGACGGGCCCCACAGTCCGGACACGGGGCGGACGGGCCCCACAGTCCAGGCTCGGGGCGGACGGGCCTCACAGTCAGGACATGGGGCGGGCGGGCTCCACAGTCAGGACATGGGGCGGGCGGGTGGGCCCCACAGTCAGGACATGGGGCGGGCGGGCCCCACAGTCAGGACATGGGGCGGGCGGGCTCCACAGTCAGGACATGGGGCGGGCGGGCTGCACAGTCAGGACATGGGGCGGGCGGGCCCCACAGTCAGGACACGGGGCGGGCGGGCCCCACAGTCCAGACCTGGGGCTAGACCCGGGGCAGGCGGCCCATAGTCCAGACACGGGGTGGATGGGCCCCACAGTCCGGACACGGGGCGGGCATGCCCCATAGTCCAGACCTGGGGCTAGACCCGGGGCTGGCGGCCCCACAGTCCAGACCTGAGGCTAGACCCGGGGCAGGCGGTCCCATATTCTAGACACGGGGTGGACGGGCCTCACAGACCTGACATGGGGCGGACATGCCCCACAGTCCAGACCTGGGGCTAGACCCGGGGCAGGCGACCCACAGTCCGGACACGGGGTGGACGGGCCCCACAGTCCGGACACGGGGTGGACGGGCCCCACAGTCCGGACACGGGGTGGACGGGCCTCACAGTTCGGACACGGGGCGGACGGGTCTCACAGTCCGGACACGGGGCGGACGGGCCCCACAGTCCGGACACGGGGCGGACGGGCCCCACAGTCCAGGCTCGGGGCGGACGGGCCTCACAGTCCGGACACGGGGCTAGTCCTGGGGCAGGCGGCCCCAAAGTCCGGACACGGGGCGGATGAGCCCCACAGTCTGGACACGGGGTGGGCGAGCCCCACAGTCAGGACACGGGGCGGGACCCACAGTCAGGACACAGGGCGGACGGGCCCCACAGTCAGGACACGGGGCGGGCGAGCCCACAGTCAGGACACGGGGCGGGCGGGACCCACAGTCCACAGTCCGGACACGGGGCGGACGGGCCCCACAGTCCGGACACGGGGCGGACATGCCCCACAGTCCAGACCTAGGGCTAGACCCGGGGCAGGCGACCCACAGTCCGGACACGGGGTGGACGGGCCCCACAGTCCGGACACGGGGTGGACGGGCCCCACAGTCCGGACACGGGGTGGACGGGCCCCACTTTCCGGACACGGGGTGGACGGGCCCCACAGTCCGGACACGGGGTGGACGGGCCTCATAGTCCGGACACGGGGCGGACGGGCCCCACAGTCCGGACAGGGGGCGGACGGGCCCCACAGTCCAGGCTCGGGGCGGACGGGCCTCACAGTCAGGACATGGGGCGGGCGGGCTCCACAGTCAGGACATGGGGCGGACGGGCCCCACAGTCAGGACATGGGGCGGGCGGGCTCCATAGTCAGGACATGGGGCCGGGCTGCACAGTCAGGACATGGGGCGGGCGGGGCGGGCGGGCCCCACAGTCAGGACACGGGGCGGGCGGGCCCACAGTCCAGACCTGGGGCTAGACCCGGGGCAGGCGGCCCATAGTCCAGGACACGGGGTGGACGGGCCCCACAGTCCAGACACGGGGCGGGCATGCCCCATAGTCCAGACCTGGGGCTAGACCCGGGGCTGGCGGCCCCACAGTCCAGACCTGAGGCTAGACCCGGGGCAGGCGGTCCCATATTCTAGACACGGGGTGGACGGGCTCACAGACCTGACATGGGGCGGACATGCCCCACAGTCCAGACCTGGGGCTAGACCCGGGGCAGGCGACCCACAGTCCGGACACGGGGTGGACGGGCCCCACAGTCCGGACACGGGGTGGACGGGTCCCACAGTCCGGACACGGGGTGGACGGGCCCCACAGTCCGGACACGGGGCGGACGGGCCCACAGTCCGACACGGGGCGGACGGGCCCCACAGTCCAGGCTCGGGGCGGACGGGCCCCACAGTCCAGGCTCGGGGCGGACGGGCCTCACAGTCCGGACACGGGCTAGTCCCTGGGCAGGCGGCCCCAAAGTCCGGACACGGGGCGGATGAGCCCACAGTCTGGACACGGGGCGGGCGAGCCCCACAGTCAGGACACGGGGCGGGCGGGACCCACAGTCAGGACACAGGGCGGACGGGCCCCACAGTCAGGCCACGGGGCGGGCGAGCCCCACAGTCAGGACACGGGGCGGGCGGGACCCACAGTCAGGACACGGGGCGGACGGGCCCCACAGTCCGGACACGGGGCGGACATGCCCCACAGTCCAGACCTAGGCTAGACCCGGGGCAGGCGACCCACAGTCCGGACACGGGGGTGGACGGGCCCCACAGTCCGGACACGGGGCGGATGGGCCCCACAGTCCGGACACGGGGCGGACGGGCCTCACAGTCCGGACACGGGGCTAGTCCCTGGGCAGGCGGCCCCAAATTCCGGACACGGGGCGGATGAGCCCCACAGTCTGGACACGGGGCAGGCGAGCCCCACAGTCCGGACACGGGGCGGACGGGCCTCACAGTCCGGACACGGGGCTAGTCCCTGGGCAGGCGGCCCCAAATTCCGGACACAGGGCGGACGGGCCCCACAGTCAGGACACGGGCGGACGAGCCCCACAGTCAGACACGGGGCGGGCGGGCCCCACAGTCAGGACATGGGGGGGGCGGGCCCCACAGTCAGGACATGGGGCGGGCGGGCCCCCCCCCCCCGGCCCCACAGCGCCCCCCCCGGCCCCACAGTCAGGACATGGGGCGGGCGGGCCCCACAGTCAGGACATGGGGCGGGCGGGCTCCACAGTCAGGACATGGGGCGGGCGGACCTGTGGCTAGACCCGGGGCAGGCGGCCCATAGTCCAGACACGGGGTGAACGGGCCCCACAGTCCGGACACGGGGCGGGCATGCCCCGTAGTCCAGACCTGGGGCTAGACCCGGGGCAGTCGGCCTCACAGTCCAGACCTGAGGCTAGACCCGGGCAGGCGGTCCCATATTCTAGACACGGGGTGGACGGGTCTCACAGACCTGACATGGGGCGGACATGCCCCACAGTCCAGGCCTGGGTCTAGACCCGGGGCAGGCGACCCACAGTCCGGACACGGGGTGGACGGGCCCCAGAGTCCGGACACGGGGTGGACGGGCCCCACTGTCCGGACACGGGGTGGACGGGCCCCCACAGTCCGGACACGGGGTGGACGGGCCCCACAGTCCGGACACGGGGCGGACGGGCCCCACAGTCCGGACACGGGGCGGACGGGCCCACAGTCCGGACACGGGGCGGACGGGCCCCACAGTCCGGACACGGGGCGGACGGGCCCCACAGTCCAGGCTCGGGGCGGACGGGCCTCACAGTCCGGACACGGGGATAGTCCCGGGGCTGGCGGCCCCAAAGTCCGGACACGGGGCGGATGAGCCCCACAGTCTGGACACGGGGCGGGCGAGCCCCACAGTCTGGACATGGGCGGGCGGGACCCACAGTCAGGAGACAGGGGGACGGGCCCCACAGTCAGGACACAGGGCGGGCCCCACAGTCAGGTCACGGGGCGGGCGAGCCCCACAGTCAGGACACGGGCGGGCCGGGACCCACAGTCAGGACCGGGGCGGGCGGGCCCCACAGTCAGGACATGGGGCGGGCCCCACAGTCAGGACATGGGCGGGCGGGCCCCACAGTCGACATGGGGCGGGCGGGCTCCACAGTCAGGACATGGGGCGGGCGGACTGCACAGTCAGGACATGGGGCGGGCGGGCCCACAGTCCAGACCTGGGCTAGACCCGGGGCAGGCGGCCCATAGTCCAGATACGGGGTGGACGGGCCCCACAGTCCGGACACGGGGCGGGCATGCCCCATAGTCCAGACCTGGGGCTAGACCCGGGGCTGGCAGCCCCACAGTCCAGACCTGAGGCTAGACCGGGGCAGGCGGTCCATATTCTAGACACGGGGTGGACGAGCCTCACAGACCTGACATGGGGCGGACATGCCCCACAGTCCAGACCTGGGGCTAGACCCGGGGCTGGCGACCCACAGTCCGGACACGGGGTGAACGGGCCCCACAGTCCGGACACGGGGTGGACTGGGCCCCACAGTCCGGACACGGGGTGACGGGCCCCACAGTCCGGACACGGGGTGGACGGGCCTCACAGTCCGGACATGGGGTGGACGTGCCTCACAGTCCGGACACGGGGTGGACGGGCCTCACAGTCCGGACACGGGGCGAGTGCCCCACAGTCCGGACACGGGCGGACGGGGCCCACAGTCCGGACACGGGCGGACGGGCCCCACAGTCCAGGCTCGGGCGGACGGGCCTCACAGTCCGGACACGGGGTGGACGGGCCCACAGTCCGGACACGGGGTGGACGTGCCTCACAGTCCGGACACGGGGTGGACGGGCCTCACAGTCCGGACACGGGGCGGACGGGCCCCACAGTCCGGACACGGGGCGGGTGGGCCCAGGGCGGGTGGGTCCCACAGTCAGGACACGGGGCGGGCGGGCCCCCACAGTCAGGGACATGGGGGGGGCGGGCCTCACAGTCAGGGACATGGGCGGGCGGGCCCCACAGTCAGGACATGGGGCGGGCGGGCCCCACAGTCAGGACACGGGGCGGGGCGGGCCCCAAGTCAGGACATGGGGCGGGGCCGGGCCCACCAGTCAGGACATGGGGGGGCGGGCCCCACAGTCAGGACATGGGGGCGGGCGGGCCCCACAGTCAGGACATGGGGCGGGCGGGCTCCACAGTCAGGACATGGGGCGGGCGGGCCCCACAGTCAGACACGGGGCGGGCCCCACAGTCCAGACTGGGGCTAGACCCGGGGCAGGCGGCATAGTCCAGATACGGGGTGGACGGGCCCCACAGTCCGGACACGGGTGGACGGGCCTCACAGTCCGGACATGGGGTGGACGTGCCTCACAGTCCGGACACGGGGTGGACGGGCCTCACAGTCTGGACACGGGGCGGACGGGCCCCACAGTCCGGACACGGGGCGGACGGGCCCCACAGTCCGGACACGGGACGGACGGGCCCCACAGTCCAGGCTCGGGCGGACGGGCCTCACAGTCCGGACACGGGGCTAGTCCCCGGGGCAGGCGGTCCCAAAGTCCGGACACGGGGCGGATGAGCCCCACAGTCTGGACCACGGGGCGGGCAGCCCCACAGTCAGACACGGGGCGAGCGGGACCCACAGTCAGGACACAGGGCGGACGGGCCCCCACCAGTCAGGACACAGGGCGGGCCCCACAGTCAGGACACGGGGCGGGCGAGCCCCACAGTCAGGACACGGGGCGGGCGGGACCCACAGTCAGGACACGGGGCGGGCGGGACCCACAGTCAGGACACGGGGCGGGCGGCCCCACAGTCAGGACACGGGGCGGGCGGGCGGGCCCCACAGTCAGGACATGGGGCGGGTACAGTCAGGACAGGGGCGGGCGGGCCCCACAGTCAGGATATGGGGCGGGCCGGCCCCACAGTCAGGACATGGGGCGGGCGGGCTCCACAGTCAGGACATGGGGCGGACGGGCCCCACAGTCAGGACACGGGGCGGGCCCCACAGTCCAGACCTGGGGCTAGACCCGGGGCAGGCGGCCCATAGTCCAGACACGGGGTGGACGGGCCCCACAGTCCGGACACGGGGCGGGCATGCCCCAAGGTCCAGGACCTGGGGCTAGACCCGGGCAGGCGGCCCACAGTCCAGACCTGAGGCTAGACCCGGGGCAGGCGGTCCCATATTCTAGACAAGGGGTGGACGGGCCTCACAGTCCTGACATGGGGCGGACATGCCCACAGTCCAGACCTTGGGCTAGAACCGGGGCAGGCGACCCACAGTCCGGACACGGGGTGGACGGGCCCACAGTCCGGACACGGGGGTGGACGGGCCCCACAGTCCGGACACGGGGGGTGGACGGGCCCCACAGTCCGGACACGGGGAGGACGGGCCCCACAGTCCGGACACGGGGCGGACGGGCCCCACAGTCCGGACACGGGGCGGACGGGCCCACAGTCCGGACACGGGGCGGACGGGCCCCACAGTCCGGACACGGGGCGGGCGGGCCCCACAGTCAGGACATGGGGCGGGCGGGCCCCACAGTCAGGACATGGGGGGCGGGCCCCACAATCAGGACATGGGCGGGCGGGGCCCCACAGTCAGGACATGGGGCGGGCAGGCCCCACAGTCAGGACATGGGGCGGGCGGGCTCCACAGTCAGGACATGGGGCGGGCGGGCCCCACAGTCAGGACACGGGGCGGGCCCCACAGTCCAGACCTGGGGCTAGACCCGGGGCAGGCGGCCCATAGTCCAGACACGGGGTGGACGGGCCCCACAGTCTGGACACGGGGCGGGCATGCCCCATAGTCCAGACCTGGGGCTAGACCCGGGGCAGGCGGCCCCACAGTCCAGACCTGAGGCTAGGACCCAGGGCAGGCGGTCCCATATTCTAGACACGGGGTGGACGGGCCTCACAGACCTGACATGGGGCGGACATGCCACACAGTCCAGACCTGGGGCTAGACCCGGGGCAGGCGACCCACAGTCCGGACACGGGGTGGACGGGCCCCACAGTCCGGACACGGGGTGGACGGCCCCACTGTCCGGACACGGGGTGGACGGGCCCCACAGTCCGGACACGGGGTGGACCTGGCCCCACATCCGACACGGGGTGGACGGGCCCCACACGTCCGGACACGGGGTGGACGGGCCCCACAGTCCGGACACGGGGCGGACGGGCCCCACAGTCCGGACACGGGGCGGACGGCCCACAGTCCGGACACGGGGCGGACGGGCCCCACAGTCCGGACACGGGACAGACGGGCCCCACAGTCCAGGCTCGGGCGGACGGGCCTCATAGTCCGGACACGGGGCTAGGTCCCGGGGCAGGCGGTCCCCAAAGTCCGGACACGGGGCGGATGAGCCCCACAGTCTGGACACGGGGCGGCGAGCCCACAGTCAGGACACGGGGCGGGCGGGACCCACAGTCAGGACACAGGGCAGACGGGCCCACAGTCAGGACACAGGGCGGGCCCCACAGTCAGGACACGGGGCGGGCGAGCCCCACAGTCAGGACACGGGGCGGGCGGGACCCACAGTCAGGACACGGGGCGGGCAGGCCCCACAGTCAGGACACGGGGCGGGCGGGCCCCACAGTCAGGACACGGGGCGGGCGGGCCCCACAGTCAGGACATGGGGCGGGTACAGTCAGGACATGGGGCGGGCGGGCCCCACAGTCAGGATATGGGGCGGGCGGGCCCCACAGTCAGGACATGGGGCGGGCGGGCTCCACAGTCAGGACATGGGGAGGACGGGCCCCACAGTCAGGACACGGGGCGGGCCCCACAGTCCAGACCTGGGGCTAGACCCGGGGCAGGCGGCCCATAGTCCAGACACGGGGTGGACGGGCCCCACAGTCCGGACACGGGGCGGGCATGCCCCATAGTCCAGACCTGGGGCTAGACCCGGGGCAGGCGGCCCCACAGTCCAGACCTGAGGCTAGACCCGGGGCAGGCGGTCCCATATTCTAGACAAGGGGTGGACGGGCCTCACAGACCTGACATGGGGCGGACATGCCCCACAGTCCAGACCTTGGGCTAGACCCGGGGCAGGCGACCCACAGTCCGGACACGGGGTGGACAGGCCCCACAGTCCGGACACGGGGTGGACGGGCCCCACAGTCCGGACACGGGGGGTGGACGGGCCCCACAGTCCGGACACGGGGCGGACGGGCCCCACAGTCCGGACACGGGGCGGACGGGCCCCACAGTCCGGACACGGGGCGGACGGGCCCCACAGTCCGGACACGGGGCGGACGGGCCCCACAGTCCGGACACGGGGCGGACGGGCCCCACAGTCCGGACACGGGACGGACGGGCCCCACAGTCCAGGCTCGGGGCGGACGGGCCTCACAGTCCGGACACGGGGCTAGTCCCGGGGCAGGCGGCCCCAAAGTCCTGACACGGGGCGGATGAGCCCCACAGTCTGGACACGGGGCGGGCGAGCCCCACAGTCAGGACACGGGGCGGGCGGGACCCACAGTCAGGACACGGGGCGGGCGGGCCCCACAGTCAGCACATGGGGTGGGCGGGCCCCACAGTCAGGACATGGGGCAGGCGGGCCCCACAGTCAGGACATGGGGTGGGCAGTCAGGACATGGGGCGGGCGGGCCCCACAGTCAGGACATGGGGCGGGCGGGCTCCACAGTCAGGACATGGGGCGGGCGGGCTGCACAGTCAGGACATGGGGCGGGCGACAGTCCAGACCTGGGGCTAGACCCGGGGCAGGCGGCCCATTGTGCAGACACAGGGTGGACGGGCCCCACAGTCCGGACACGGGGCGGGTATGCCCCATAGTCCAGACCTGGGGCTAGACCCGGGGAAGGCGGCCCCACAGTCCAGACCTGAGGCTAGACCCGGGGCAGGCGGTCCCATATTCTAGACACGGGGTGGACGGGCCTCACAGACCTGACATGGGGCGGACATGCCCCACAGTCCAGACCTGGGGCTAGACCCGGGGCAGGCGACCCACAGTCCGGACACGGGGTGGACGGGCCCCACAGTCCGGACACGGGGTGGACGGGCCCCACAGTCCGGACACGGGGTGGACGGGCCCCACAGTCCGGACACGGGGTGGACAGGCCCCACAGTCCGGACACGGGGTGGACGGGCCCCACAGTCCGGACACGGGGTGGACGGGCCCCACAGTCCGGACACGGGGTGGACGGGCCCCACAGTCCGGACACGGGGTGGACGGGCCCCACAGTCCGGACACGGGGCGGACGGGCCTCACAGTCCGGACACGGGGCGGACAGGCCCCACAGTCCGGACACGGGGCGGACGGGCACCACAGTCCAGGCTCGGGACGGACGGGCCTCACAGTCCGGACACGGGGCTAGTCCCGGGGCAGGTGGCCCCAAAGTCCGGACACGGGGCGGATGAGCCCCACAGTCTGGACACGGGGCGGGCGAGCCCCACAGTCAGGACATGGGGCGGGCGGGACCCACAGTCAGGACACAGGGCGGACGGGCCCCACAGTCAGGACACAGGGCAGGCCCCACAGTCAGGACACGGGGCGGGCGAGCCCCACAGTCAGGACACGGGGCGGGCGGGACCCACAGTCAGGACACGGGGCGGGCCCCACAGTCAGGACACGGGGCGGGCGGGCCCCACAGTCAGGACATGGGGCGGGCGGGCTCCACAGTCAGGACACGGGGCGGGCGGGCCCCACAGTCCAGACCTGGGGCTAGACCCGGGGCAGGCGGCCCATAGTCCAGACACGGGGTGGACGGGCCCCACAGTCCGGACACGGGGCGGGCATGCCCCATACTCCAGACCTGGGGCTAGACCCGGGCAGGCGGCCCCACAGTCCAGACCTGAGGCTAGACCCGGGGCAGGCGGTCCCATATTCTAGACACGGGGTGGACGGGCCTCACAGACCTGACATGGGGCGGACATGCCCTACAGTCCAGACCTGGGGCTAGACCCGGGGCAGGCGACCCACAGTCCGGACACGGGGTGGACGGGCCCCACAGTCCGGACACGGGGTGGACGGGCCCCACTGTCCGGACACGGGGTGGACGGGCCCCACTGTCCGGACACGGGGTGGACGGGCCCCACAGTCCGGACACGGGGTGGACGGGCCCCACAGTCCGGACACGGGGTGGACGGGCCCCACAGTCCGGACACGGGGTGGACTGGCCCCACAGTCCGGACACGGGGTGGACGGGCCCCACAGTCCGGACACGGGGGGGACGGGCCCCACAGTCCGGACACGGGGGGGACGGGCCCCACAGTCCGGACACGGGGCGGACGGGCCCCACAGTCCGGACACGGGGCGGACGGGCCCCACAGTCCGGACACGGGGCGGACGGGCCCCACAGTCCGGACACGGGGCGGACGGGCCCCACAGTCCGGACACGGGGCGGACGGGCCCCACAGTCCGGACACGGGGCGGACGGGTCCCACAGTACAGGCTCGGGGCGGACGGGCCTCACAGTCCGGACACGGGGCTAGTCCTGGGGCAGGCGGCCCCAAAGTCTGGAAACGGGGCGGATGAGCCCCACAGTCTGGACACGGGGCGGGCGGGACCCACAGTCATGACACGGGGCGGGCGGGACCCACAGTCAGGACACGGGGCGGGCGGGCCTCACAGTTAGGACACGGGGCGGGCGATCCCCACAGTCAGGACACGGGGCGGGCGTGACCCACAGTCAGGACACGGGGCGGGCGTGACCCACAGTCAGGACATGGGGCGGGCTGGCCCCACAGTCAGGACATGGGGCGGGCGGGCCCCACAGTCAGGACATGGGGCGGGCGGGCCCCACAGTCAGGACATGGGGCGGGTGGGCCCCACAGTCAGGACATGGGGCGGGCGGGCCCCACAGTCAGGACATGGGGCGGGTTCCACAGTCAGGACATGGGGCGGGTGGGCTGCACAGTCAGGACATAGGGCGGGCGACAGTCCAGACCTGGGGCTAGACCCGGGGCAGGCGGCCCATAGTCCAGACACGGGGTGGACGGGCCCCACAGTCCGGACACGGGGCGGGCATGCCCCATAGTCCAGACCTGGGGCTAGACCCGGGGCAGGCGGCCCCACAGTCCAGACCTGAGGCTAGACCCGGGGCAGACGGTCCCATATTCTAGACACGGGGTGGACGGGCCTCACAGACCTGACATAGGGCGGACATGCCCCAGAGTCCAGACCTGGGGCTAGACCCGGGGCAGGCGACCCACAGTCCGGACACGGGGTGGACGGGCCCCACAGTCCGGACACGGGGTGGACGGGCCCCACAGTCCGGACACGGGGTGGACGGGCCCCACAGTCCGGACACGAGTTGGACGGGCCCCACGGTCCGGACACGGGGGGGACGGGCCCCACAGTCCGGACACAGGGTGGACGGGCCCCACAGTCCGGACACGGGGTGGACGGGCCTCACAGTCCTGACACGGTGAGGACGGGCCCCACAGTCCGGACACGGGGCGGACGGGCCCCACAGTCCGGACACGGGGCGGACGGGCCCCACAGTCCAGGCTCGGGGCGGACGGGCCTCACAGTCCGGACACGGGGCGGACGGGCCCCACAGTCAAGACACAGGGCGGACGGGCCCCACAGTCAGGACACAGGGCGGACGGGCCCCACAGTCAGGACACAGGGCAGGCCCCACAGTCAGGACACGGGGCGGGCGAGTCCCACAGTCAGGACACGGGGCGGGCGGGACCCACAGTCAGGACACGGGGCGCGCGGGCCCCACAGTCAGGACACGGGGCGGGCACAGTCAGGACATGGGGCGGGCGGGCTCCACAGTCAGGACATGGGGCGGGCAGTCAGGACACGGGGCGGGCTACAGACCTGGGGCTAGACCCGGGGCAGGCTGCCCATAGTCCAGACACGGGGTGGACGGGCCCCACAGTCCGGACACGGGGCGGGCATGCCCCATAGTCCAGACCTGGGGCTAGACCCGGGGCAGGCGGCCCCACAGTCCAGACCTGAGGCTAGACCCGGGGCAGGCGGTCCCAAAGTCCGGACACGGGGCCGATGAGCCCCACAGTCCGGACACGGGGCGGGCGAGCCCCACAGTCAGGACACGGGGCGGGCGGGACCCACAGTCAGGACACAGGGCGGACGGGCCCCACAGTCAGGACACAGGGCGGGCCCCACAGTCAGGACACGGGGCGGGCGAGCCCCACAGTCAGGACACGGGGCGGGCGGGACCCACAGTCAAGACACGGGGCGGGCGGGCCCCACAGTCAGGACACGGGGCGGGCGGGCCCCACAGTCAGGACACGGGGCGGGCGGGCCCCACAGTCAGGACACAGGGCGGGCGGGCCCCACAGTCAGGACATGGGGCTGGCGGGCCCCACAGTCAGGACATGGGGCGGGTGGGCCGGGTGGGCCCCACAGTCAGGACATGGGGCGGGTGTGCTGCACAGTCTGGACATGGGGCGGGCGGGCCCCACAGTCCAGACCTGGGGCTAGACCCGGGGCAGGCGGCCCATAGTCCAGACACGGGGTGGACGGGCCTCACAGACCTGACATGGGGCGGACATGCCCCAGAGTCCAGACCTGGGGCTAGACCCGGGGCAGGCGGTCCCATATTCTAGACACGGGGTGGACGGGCCTCACAGACCTGACATAGGGCGGACATGCCCCACAGTCCAGACCTGGGGCTAGACCCGGGGCAGGCGACCCACAGTCCGGACACGGGGTGGACGGGCCCCACAGTCCGGACACGGGGTGGACGGGCCCCACAGTCCGGACACGGGGTGGACGGGCCCCACAGTCCGGACACGGGGTGGACGGGCCCCACGGTCCGGACACGAGTTGGACGGGCCCCACGGTCCGGACACGGGGGGGACGGGCCCCACAGTCCGGACACGGGGTGGACGGGCCTCACAGTCCTGACACGGTGAGGACGGGCCCCACAGTCCGGACACGGGGCGGACGGGCCCCACAGTCCGGACACGGGGCGGACGGGCCCCACAGTCCAGGCTCGGGGCGGACGGGCCTCACAGTCCGGACACGGGGCGGACGGGCCCCACAGTCAGGACACAGGGCGGACGGGCCCCACAGTCAGGACACAGGGCAGGCCCCACAGTCAGGACACGGGGCGGGCGAGTCCCACAGTCAGGACACGGGGCGGGCGGGACCCACAGTCAGGACACGGGGCGCGCGGGCCCCACAGTCAGGACACGGGGCGCGCGGGCCCCACAGTCAGGACACGGGGCGCGCGGGCCCCACAGTCAGGACACGGGGCGGGCACAGTCAGGACATGGGGCGGGCGGGCTCCACAGTCAGGACATGGGGCGGGCAGTCAGGACACGGGGCGGGCTACAGACCTGGGGCTAGACCCGGGGCAGGCTGCCCATAGTCCAGACACGGGGTGGACGGGCCCCACAGTCCGGACACGGGGCGGGCATGCCCCATAGTCCAGACCTGGGGCTAGACCCGGGGCAGGCGGCCCCACAGTCCAGACCTGAGGCTAGACCCGGGGCAGGCGGTCCCATATTCTAGACACGGGGTGGACGGGCCTCACAGACCTGACATGGGGCGGACATGCCCCACAGTCCAGACCTGGGGCTAGACCCGGGGCAGGCGACCCACAGTCCGGACACGGGGTGGACGGGCCCCACAGTCCGGACACGGGATGGACGGGCCCCACTGTTCGGACACGGGGTGGACGGACCCCACAGTCCGGACACGGGATGGACGGGCCCCACAGTCCGGACACGGGGTGGACGGGCCCCACAGTCCGGACACGGGATGGACGGGCCCCACAGTCCGGACACGGGGTGGACGGGCCCCACAGTCAGGACATGGGGCGGGCGGGCTCCACAGTCAGGACACGGGGCGGGCGGGCCCCACAGTCCAGACCTGGGGCTAGACCCGGGGCAGGCGGCCCATAGTCCAGACACGGGGTGGACGGGCCCCACAGTCAGGACATGGGGCGGGCGGGCCCCACAGTCAGGACATGGGGCGGGCTCCACAGTCAGGACATAGGGCGGGTGGGCTGCACAGTCAGGACATGGGGCGGGCGACAGTCCAGACCTGGGGCTAGACCCGCGGCAGGCGGCCCATAGTCCAGACACGGGGTGGACGGGCCCCACAGTCCGGACACGGGGCGGGCATGCCCCATAGTCCAGACCTGGGGCTAGACCCGGGGCAGGCGGCCCCACAGTCCAGACCTGAGGCTAGACCCGGGGCAGGCGGTCCCATATTCTAGACACGGGGTGGACGGGCCTCACAGACCTGACATGGGGCGGACATGCCCCACAGTCCAGGCTCGGGGCGGACGGGCCTCACAGTCCGGACACGGGGCTAGTCCCGGGGCAGGCGGCCCCAAAGTCCGGACACGGGGCGGATGAGCCCCACAGTCTGGACACGGGGCGGGCGAGCCCCACAGTCAGGACACGGGGCGGGCGGGACCCACAGTCAGGACACGGGGCGGACGGGCCCCACAGTCAGGACACAGGGCGGGCCCCACAGTCAGGACACGGGGTGGGCGAGCCCCACAGTCAGGACACGGGGCGGGCGGGACCCACAGTCAGGACACGGGGCGGGCGGGCCCCACAGTCAGGACACGGGGCGGGCGGGACCCACAGTTAGGACACGGGGCGGGCGATCCCCACAGTCAGGACACGGGGCGGGCTGGCCCCACAGTCAGGACATGGGGCGGGCGGGCCCCACAGTCAGGACATGGGGCGGGCGGGCCCCACAGTCAGGACATGGGGCGGGCGGGCCCCACAGTCAGGACATGGGGCGGGCGGGCCCCACAGTCAGGACATGGGGCGGGTGGGCTGCACAGTCAGGACATAGGGCGGGCGACAGTCCAGACCTGGGGCTAGACCCGGGGCAGGCGGCCCATAGTCCAGACACGGGGTGGACGGGCCCCACAGTCCGGACACGGGGCGGGCATGCCCCATAGTCCAGACCTGGGGCTAGACCCGGGGCAGGCGGCCCCACAGTCCAGACCTGAGGCTAGACCCGGGGCAGGCGGTCCCATATTCTAGACACGGGGTGGACGGGCCTCACAGACCTGACATAGGGCGGACATGCCCCAGAGTCCAGACCTGGGGCTAGACCCGGGGCAGGCGACCCACAGTCCGGACACGGGGTGGACGGGCCCCACAGTCCGGACACGGGGTGGACGGGCCCCACAGTCCGGACACGGGGTGGACGGGCCCCACAGTCCGGACACGAGTTGGACGGGCCCCACGGTCCGGACACGGGGGGGACGGGCCCCACAGTCCGGACACAGGGTGGACGGGCCCCACAGTCCGGACACGGGGTGGACGGGCCTCACAGTCCTGACACGGTGAGGACGGGCCCCACAGTCCGGACACGGGGCGGACGGGCCCCACAGTCCGGACACGGGGCGGACGGGCCCCACAGTCCAGGCTCGGGGCGGACGGGCCTCACAGTCCGGACACGGGGCGGACGGGCCCCACAGTCAAGACACAGGGCGGACGGGCCCCACAGTCAGGACACAGGGCAGGCCCCACAGTCAGGACACGGGGCGGGCGAGTCCCACAGTCAGGACACGGGGCGGGCGGGACCCACAGTCAGGACACGGGGCGCGCGGGCCCCACAGTCAGGACACGGGGCGGGCACAGTCAGGACATGGGGCGGGCGGGCTCCACAGTCAGGACATGGGGCGGGCAGTCAGGACACGGGGCGGGCTACAGACCTGGGGCTAGACCCGGGGCAGGCTGCCCATAGTCCAGACACGGGGTGGACGGGCCCCACAGTCCGGACACGGGGCGGGCATGCCCCATAGTCCAGACCTGGGGCTAGACCCGGGGCAGGCGGCCCCACAGTCCAGACCTGAGGCTAGACCCGGGGCAGGCGGTCCCATATTCTAGACACGGGGTGGACGGGCCTCACAGACCTGACATGGGGCGGACATGCCCCACAGTCCAGACCTGGGGCTAGACCCGGGGCAGGCGACCCACAGTCCGGACACGGGGTGGACGGGCCCCACAGTCCGGACACGGGATGGACGGGCCCCACTGTTCGGACACGGGGTGGACGGACCCCACAGTCCGGACACGGGATGGACGGGCCCCACAGTCCGGACACGGGGTGGACGGGCCCCACAGTCCGGACACGGGATGGACGGGCCCCACAGTCCGGACACGGGGTGGACGGGCCCCACAGTCAGGACATGGGGCGGGCGGGCTCCACAGTCAGGACACGGGGCGGGCGGGCCCCACAGTCCAGACCTGGGGCTAGACCCGGGGCAGGCGGCCCATAGTCCAGACACGGGGTGGACGGGCCCCACAGTCAGGACATGGGGCGGGCGGACCCCACAGTCAGGACATGGGGCGGGCTCCACAGTCAGGACATGGGGCGGGTGGGCTGCACAGTCAGGACATGGGGCGGGCGACAGTCCAGACCTGGGGCTAGACCCGGGGCAGGCGGCCCATAGTCCAGACACGGGGTGGACGGGCCCCACAGTCCGGACACGGGGCGGGCATGCCCCATAGTCCAGACCTGGGGCTAGACCCGGGGCAGGCGGCCCCACAGTCCAGACCTGAGGCTAGACCCGGGGCAGGCGGTCCCATATTCTAGACACGGGGTGGACGGGCCTCACAGACCTGACATGGGGCGGACATGCCCCACAGTCCAGACCTGGGGCTAGACCCGGGGCAGGCGACCCACAGTCCGGACACGGGGTGGACGGGCCCCACAGTCCGGACACGGGGTGGACGGGCCCCACTGTCCGGACACGGGGTGGACGGGCCCCACAGTCCGGACACGGGGTGGACGGGCCCCACAGTCCGGACACGGGGTGGACTGGCCCCACAGTCCGGACACGGGGTGGACGGGCCCCACAGTCCGGACACGGGGGGGACGGGCCCCACAGTCCGGACACGGGGCGGACGGGCCCCACAGTCCGGACACGGGGCGGACGGGCCCCACAGTCCGGACACGGGGCGGACGGGCCCCACAGTCCGGACACGGGGCTAGTCCCGGGGCAGGCGGCCCCAAAGTCCGGACACGGGGCCGATGAGCCCCACAGTCCGGACACGGGGCGGGCGAGCCCCACAGTCAGGACACGGGGCGGGCGGGACCCACAGTCAGGACACAGGGCGGACGGGCCCCACAGTCAGGACACAGGGCGGGCCCCACAGTCAGGACACGGGGCGGGCGAGCCCCACAGTCAGGACACGGGGCGGGCGGGACCCACAGTCAGGACACGGGGCGGGCGGGCCCCACAGTCAGGACACGGGGCGGGCGGGCCCCACAGTCAGGACACAGGGCGGGCGGGCCCCACAGTCAGGACATGGGGCTGGC
Source organism: Phyllobates terribilis (assembly GCF_046119375.1). NCBI lineage: Eukaryota > Metazoa > Chordata > Amphibia > Anura > Dendrobatidae > Phyllobates > Phyllobates terribilis. Next base: position 2,127,826 of record NW_027363003.1, on the reverse strand, counting down.
GGGCCCCACAGTCAGGACATGGGGCGGGTGGGCCGGGTGGGCCCCACAGTCAGGACATGGGGCGGGTGGGCCCCACAGTCAGGACACGGGGCGGGTGTGCTGCACAGTCTGGACATGGGGCGGGCGGGCCCCACAGTCCAGACCTGGGGCTAGACCCGGGGCAGGCGGCCCATAGTCCAGACACGGGGTGGACGGGCCTCACAGACCTGACATGGGGCGGACATGCCCCACAGTCCAGACCTGGGGCTAGACCCGGGGCAGGCGGTCCCATATTCTAGACACGGGGTGGACGGGCCTCACAGACCTGACATAGGGCGGACATGCCCCACAGTCCAGACCTGGGGCTAGACCCGGGGCAGGCGACCCACAGTCCGGACACGGGGTGGACGGGCCCCACAGTCCGGACACGGGGTGGACGGGCCCCACAGTCCGGACACGGGGTGGACGGGCCCCACAGTCCGGACACGGGGTGGACGGGCCCCACAGTCCGGACACGAGTTGGACGGGCCCCACGGTCCGGACACGGGGGGGACGGGCCCCACAGTCCGGACACGGGGTGGACGGGCCTCACAGTCCTGACACGGTGAGGACGGGCCCCACAGTCCGGACACGGGGCGGACGGGCCCCACAGTCCGGACACGGGGCGGACGGGCCCCACAGTCCGGACACGGGGCGGACGGGCCCCACAGTCCGGACACGGGGCGGACGGGCCCCACAGTCCAGGCTCGGGGCGGACGGGCCCCACAGTCAGGACACGGGGCGGACGGGCCCCACAGTCAGGACACGGGGCGGACGGGCCCCACAGTCAGGACACGGGGCGGACGGGCCCCACAGTCAGGACACGGGGCGGACGGGCCCCACAGTCAGGACACAGGGCAGGCCCCACAGTCAGGACACGGGGCGGGCGAGTCCCACAGTCAGGAAACGGGGCGGGCGGGACCCACAGTCAGGACACGGGGCGCGCGGGCCCCACAGTCAGGACACGGGGCGCGCGGGCCCCACAGTCAGGACACGGGGCGGGCACAGTCAGGACATGGGGCGGGCGGGCTCCACAGTCAGGACATGGGGCGGGCAGTCAGGACACGGGGCGGGCTACAGACCTGGGGCTAGACCCGGGGCAGGCTGCCCATAGTCCAGACACGGGGTGGACGGGCCCCACAGTCCGGACACGGGGCGGGCATGCCCCATAGTCCAGACCTGGGGCTAGACCCGGGGCAGGCGGCCCCACAGTCCAGACCTGAGGCTAGACCCGGGGCAGGCGGTCCCATATTCTAGACACGGGGTGGACGGGCCTCACAGACCTGACATGGGGCGGACATGCCCCACAGTCCAGACCTGGGGCTAGACCTGGGGCAGGCGACCCACAGTCCGGACACGGGGTGGACGGGCCCCACAGTCCGGACACGGGATGGACGGGCCCCACTGTTCGGACACGGGGTGGACGGACCCCACAGTCCGGACACGGGATGGACGGGCCCCACAGTCCGGACACGGGGTGGACGGGCCCCACAGTCCGGACACGGGGTGGACGGGCCCCACAGTCCGGACACGGGATGGACGGGCCCCACAGTCCGGACACGGGGTGGACGGGCCCCACAGTCAGGACACGGGGCGGGCGGGCTCCACAGTCAGGACACGGGGCGGGCGGGCCCCACAGTCCAGACCTGGGGCTAGACCCGGGGCAGGCGGCCCATAGTCCAGACACGGGGTGGACGGGCCCCACAGTCAGGACATGGGGCGGGCGGGCCCCACAGTCAGGACATGGGGCGGGCTCCACAGTCAGGACATAGGGCGGGTGGGCTGCACAGTCAGGACATGGGGCGGGCGACAGTCCAGACCTGGGGCTAGACCCGCGGCAGGCGGCCCATAGTCCAGACACGGGGTGGACGGGCCCCACAGTCCGGACACGGGGCGGGCATGCCCCATAGTCCAGACCTGGGGCTAGACCCGGGGCAGGCGGCCCCACAGTCCAGACCTGAGGCTAGACCCGGGGCAGGCGGTCCCATATTCTAGACACGGGGTGGACGGGCCTCACAGACCTGACATGGGGCGGACATGCCCCACAGTCCAGGCTCGGGGCGGACGGGCCTCACAGTCCGGACACGGGGCTAGTCCCGGGGCAGGCGGCCCCAAAGTCCGGACACGGGGCGGATGAGCCCCACAGTCTGGACACGGGGCGGGCGAGCCCCACAGTCTGGACACAGGGCGGACGGGCCCCACAGTCAGGACACAGGGCGGGCCCCACAGTCAGGACACGGGGTGGGCGAGCCCCACAGTCAGGACACGGGGCGGGCGGGACCCACAGTCAGGACACGGGGCGGGCGGGACCCACAGTCAGGACACGGGGCGGGCGGGCCCCACAGTCAGGACACGGGGCGGGCGGGCCCCACAGTCAGGACACGGGGCGGGCGGGCCCCACAGTCAGGACATGGGGCTGGCGGGCCCCACAGTCAGGACATGGGGCGGGTGGGCCGGGTGGGCCCCACAGTCAGGACATGGGGCGGGTGGGCCCCACAGTCAGGACATGGGGCGGGTGAGTCAGGACATGGGGCGGGTGGGCCCCACAGTCAGGACACGGGGCGGGTGGGCTGCACAGTCTGGACATGGGGCGGGCGGGCCCCGGGCGGGCCCCACAGTCCAGACCTGGGGCTAGACCCGGGGCAGGCGGCCCATAGTCCAGACACGGGGTGGACGGGCCCCACAGTCCGGACACGGGGCGGGCATGCCCCATAGTCCAGACCCGGGGCTAGACCCGGGGCAGGCGGCCCCACAGTCCAGACCTGAGGCTAGACCCGGGGCAGGCGGTCCCATATTCTAGACACGGGGTGGACGGGCCTCACAGACCTGACATGGGCGGACATGCCCCACAGTCCAGACCTGGGGCTAGACCCGGGGCAGGCGACCCACAGTCCGGACACGGGGTGGACGGGCCCCACAGTCCGGACACGGGGTGGACGGGCCCCACAGTCCGGACACGGGGTGGACGGGCCCCACAGTCCGGACACGGGGTGGACGGGCCCCACAGTCGGGACACGGGGTGGACGGGCCCCACAGTCCGGACACGGGGCGGACGGGCCCCACAGTCCGGACACGGGACGGACGGGCCCCACAGTCCGGACACGGGACGGACGGGCCCCACAGTCCGAACACGGGGCGGACGGGCCCCACAGTCCAGGCTCGGGGCGGACGGGCCTCACAGTCCGGACACGGGGCTAGTCCCGGGGCAGGCAGCCCCAAAGTCCGGACACGGGGCGGATGAGCCCCACTTTCAGGACACGGGGCGGGCGGGACCCACAGTCAGGACACAGGGCGGACGGGCCCCACAGTCAGGACACAGGGCGGGCCCCACAGTCAGGACATTGGGCGGGCGGGCTCCACAGTCAGGATACAGGGCTGGCAGGCCCCACAGTCCGGACACAGGGCTAATCCCGGGGCAGGTGGCCCCACAGTCCAGACCTGGGGCTAGACCCGGGGCAGGCGGCCCACAGTCCAGACACGGGGTGGACGGGCCCCACAGTCCAGATACGGGGTGGGCATGCCCCATAGTCAAGACCTGGGGCTAAACCCGGGGCTGGCGGCCCCACAGTCCAGACCTGAGGCTAGACCCGGGGCAGGCGGCCCCACATTCTAGACACGGGGTGGACGGGCCCCACAGTCCGGATACGGGGCGGGCATGACCCATAGTCAAGACCTGGGGCTAGACCCGGGGCAGGCGGCCCCACAGTCCAGACCTGAGGCTAGACCCGGGGCAGGCGGCCCCACATTCTAGACACAGGGTGGACGGGCCCCACAGTCCTGACACGGGGCGGACATGCCCCACAGTACAGACCTGGGGCTAGACCCGGGGTAGGCTGCCCCAAAGTCCGGACACGGGGTCTACGAGCCCCACAGTCCAGACATAGGGTGGGCGGGCCCCACAGTCCAGGCTCGGGGCTAAACCCGGGGAAGCCGGCCCCACAGTCCAGACTCGGGGCAGGCGGGGGGGTCCCCACAGTCCGTACACGGGGCGGGCGGGCCCCACAGTCTGTACCCGGGGCTGGCGGGGGGCTCCACAATCCAGACCTGGGGCTATACTCGGGGCGGGCGGCCCCACCGTCCAGACCTGGGGCTAGATCCGAAGCAGACGGCCCCACAGTCCGTACACGGGCGGACGGGCCCACATTCCAGACACGGGGCGGCCGCAGTCCGGATATAGGGCGGACGGGCCGCACAGTCCAGGCTCGGGGCTAGACCCGGGGCGGACGGGCCCCACAGCTCAGGCTCAGGGCGCATGGGCCCCACAGCCCTGGCTCGAGGCGGACGGGCCCCACAGTCCAGGCTCGGGGCGGACGGGCCCTACAACCCAGACTCGGGGCGGACGGGCCCCACAGTCCAGGCTCGGGGCGAACGGGCCCCACAGTCCAGGCTCGGGGCGGACAGGCCCCACAGTCCAGACCTGAGGCTAGACCCGGGGTAGGCGGCCCCACAGTCCAGATACTGGGTGGACGGGCCCCACAGTCCAGACCTGGGGCTAGACCCCGGGTTGGCAGCCCCAAAGTCCGGACACGGGGTGGACGAGCCCCACAGTCCGGACACGGGGAGGCCACAGTCCAGACATAGGGTGGGCGGGCCCCACAGTCCAGGCTCGGGGCTAGACCCGGGGTAGCCGGCCCCACATTTCTGACCTGGGGCGGGGAGCCACACAGTCCAGGCTTGGGGCGGACGGGCCCCACTGTCCAGGCTCGGGGCGGATGGGCCCCACAGTACTGGCTCGGGGCGAACGGGCCCCACAGTCCACGCTCGGGCCCCACTGTCCATGCTCTGGATGGACGGGCCCCACAGTCCACGCTTGGAGCGGACGGGCCCCACAGTCCAGGCTCGGGGCGGACGGGCCCCACAGTCCAGGCTCGGGGCGGGCGGGCCCATAGTTACGACACGGGGTGGGCGGGCCCTACAGTCCGGACACGGGGCTAGTCCCAGGGCAGGCGGCCCCACAATCCGGACACGGGGCGGAGGGGCCCCACAGTCCTGACACGGGGCGGGCTTGCCCCACAGTCCTGACCTGGGGCTAGAGCCGGGGCAGGCGGCCCCACAGTCCGGACACGGGGTGGACGGGCCCCACAGTCCGGACATAGGGCAGGCGGGCCCCACAGTCCAGGCTCGGGGCTAGACCCGGGGGCAGCTGGCCCCAAAGTCCAGACCCGGGGCGGGCGGGGGGGCCCCACAGTCCAGGCTCGGGGCGGACGGGCCCCACAGTCCAGGCTCGGGGCGGACGGGCCCCACAGTCCAGGCTCGGGGCGGACGGGCCCCACAGTCCAGGCTCGGGGCGGACGGGCCCCACAGTCCAGGCTCGGGGCGGACGGGCCCCACAGTCCAGGCTCGGGGCGGACGGGCCCCACAGTCCAGGCTCGGGGCTGACGGGCCCCACAGTCCAGGCTCGGGGCTGACGGGCCCCACAGTCCAGGCTCGGGGCTGACGGGCCCCACAGTCCAGGCTCGGGGCGGACGGGCCCCACAGTCCACTCTCGGGCCCCACAGTCCATGCTCGGGGTGGACTGGCCCCACAGTCCAGGCTCGGGGCGGACGGGCCCCACAGTCCAGGCTCGGGGCGGATGGGCCTCCCTTTCCCGCTCGGGGCGGGCGTGCCCCACAGTCCAGGCTCGGGGCGGACGGGCCCCACAGTCCAGGCTCGGGGCGGACAGGCCCCACAGTCCAGGCTCGGGGCGGACGGGCCCCACAGTCCAGGCTCGGGGCGGACGGGCCCCACAGTCCAGGCTCGGGGCGGACGGGCCCCACAGTCCGGACACGGGGCGGACGAGCCCTACAGTCCGGACACGGGGCGGCCACAGTCCGGACATAGGGTGGGCGGGCCGCACATTCCACGTTCGGGGCTAGACCCGGGGCAACCGGCCCCACAGTCCTGACATGGGGCGGACATGCCCCACAGTCCGGACACGGGGTGGACGAGCCCTACAGTCCGGACACGGGGCGGCCACAGTCCGGACATAGGGTGGGCGGGCCGCACATTCCAGGTTCGGGGCTAGACCCGGGGAAACCGGCCCCACAGTTCGGACACGGGGCGGCCGCAGTCCGGATATAGGGCGGGCCCCACAGTCCAGGCTCGGGGCTAGACCCGGGAGAGGCGGGCCCCACAATCCAGGCTCGGAGCGGACGGGCCCCGCAGTCTGGGCTCGGAGCGGACGGGCACCACAGTCCAGGCTCGGAGCGGACGGGCCCCACAGTCCGGACACGAGCTAGTACCAGGGCTGGCGGCCCCACAGTCCAGACCTGAGGCTAGACCATGGGAAGGTGGCCCCACAGTCCAGACACGGGGAGGATGGGCCCCACAGTCCTGACACGGGCTTGACATGCCCCACAGTCCAGACCTGGAGATAGACCCGGGGCAGGCAGCCCCAAAGTCCGGACACGGGGTGGACGAGCCCCACAGTCCGGACACGGGGCGGCCACAGTCCGGACATAGGGTGGGCCCCACAGTCCAGGCTCGGGGCTAGACCCGGGGCAGCCGGCCCCACAGTTCAGACCCGGGGCGGGTGGGGGGCCCCACAGTCCGTGCCCGGGGCTTACGCGGGGGCCCACAGTCCAGACCTGGGGCTAGACTCGGGGCGGGTGGGGGGCCCCACCATCCGGACCTGGGGTGGGGGGCCCCACAGTCCATTCCAGGGGCTAGACCCAATGCAGGCGGCCCCACAGTCCGGACACGGGGTGGACAGGCCCCACTGTCCAGATGCAGTGCGGCCACAGTCCATACATAGGGCGGGCCCCACAGTCCAGGCTCGGGGCGGACGGGCCCCACAGTCCAGGCTCGGGGCGGACGGGCCCCACAGTCCTGGCTCGGGGCGGATGGGCCCCAGAGTCCAGGCTCGGGGCGGACGGGCCCCACAGTCCAGGCTCGGGGCGGACGGGCCCCCCTTTCCCGCTCGGGGCGGGCGTGCCACACAGTCCAGGCTCGGGGCGTGCGGTGCCCACAGTCAGGACACGGGACGGGCGGGCTCCACAGTCAGGACCCGGGGCAGGCGGCCCCACAGTCTAGACTTGGGGCTAGACCCGGGGCAGGCGGGCCACAGTCCGGGCAGGCGGCCCACTGTCCGGACACGGGGTGGACGGGCCCCACAGTCCGGACACGGGGCGGGCATGCCCCACAGTCCAGACCTGGGGCTAGACCCGGAGCAGGCGGCCCACAGTCCGGACACGGGGTGGACGGTCCCACAGTCCGGACACGGGGGAGACCACAGTACGGACATAAGGCGGGCGGGCCCCACAGTCCAGGCTCGGGGCTAGACCCGGGGGCAGTCGGCCCCACAGTTCAGACCCGGGGCGGGGTGCCCCACAGTCAGGACACAGGGCGGGCTGGCCCCACAGTCAGGACACTCTGCGGGCGAGCCCCACAGTAAGGACACGGGGCGAACGGGCCCCACAGTCAGGACACGGGGTGGGCGGGGGTGGGCGGGCCCATAGTTAGGACACGGTGCTAGTCCTGGGGCAGGCGGCCCAACAGTCCAGACCTGCGGCTAGACCCGGGGCTGGCGGCCGCAAAGTCCGGACACGGGTCGGACGGGCCCCACAGTCCTGACACGGGGCGGGCATGCCCCACAGTCCAGAGTTGGGGCTAGACCCAGGGCAGGCAGCCCCACAGTCCGGACACGGGGTGGACGGGCCCCACAGTACGGACACGAGGCGGCCACAGTCCAGACATAGGGCGGGCGGTCCCCACAGTCCAGGCTCGGGGCTAGACCCGGGGGCAACCGGCCCCACAGTCCAGGCTCGGGGCGGACGGGCCCCACAGTCAGGACACAGTGCGGGCGGGCCCATAGTTAGGACACGGGGCGGGACCCACAGTCCGGGGACAGGGCTTGTCCCGGGGCAGGCGGCCCCACAGTCCGGACACGGGGCGGACGGGCCCCACAGTCCTGACACGGGGTGGGCATGCCCCACAGTCCAGACCTGGGGCTAGACCCGGGGCAGGCGGCCCCACAGTCCAGACACGGGGCGGCCACAGTACGGACATAGGGCGGGCGGGCCCCACAGTCTAGGCTCGGGGCTAGACCCGGGGGCAGCCGGCCCCACAGTCCAGACCCTGGGCGGACGGGGGGCCCCACAGTCCAGGCTCGGGGCGGACAGGCCCCACAGTCCACGCTCGGGCCCCACAGTCCAATCTCGGGGTGGACGGGCCCCACAGTCCAGGCTCGGGGCGGATGGTCCCCACAGTCCAGGCTCTGGGCGGACGGGCCCCCCTTTCCCGCTCGGGTCGGGCGTGCCCCACAGTCCAGGCTCGGGGCGCGCATGCCCCACAGTCCGGACACGGGGCTAGTCCCGGGACTGGTGGCCCCACAGTCCAGACCTGGGGCTAGACCTGGGGCAGGCGGCCCCAAAGTTCGGACTCGGGGCGGATGGGCCCCACAGTCTGGAGTTGGGGCGGGCGAGCCCCAAAGTGAGGACACGGGGCGGGCGGGCTCCACAGTCAGGACACTGGGCGGGCAGGCCCAACAGTGTGGATACGGGGTGGGTGGGCCTCACAGTCAGGACACGGGGTGGGCGGGCCCATAGTTAGGACAAGGGGCGGACGGGCCCCACAGTCCTGACACGGGGTGGGCATGCCCCACAGTCCAGACCTGGGGCTAGACCCGGGGCAGGCGACCTCACAGTCCGGACATGGGGCGGCCACAGTACGGACAGAGGGCGGACGGGCCCCACAGTCCAGGCTCAGGGCGGACAGGCCCCACCGGCCAGGCTCGGGGCGGACGGGCCCCACAGTCCACGTTCTGGCCCCACAGTCCACGCTCGGGGGCGGATGGGCCCCACAGTTCACGCTCGAGGCGGTCGGGCCCCACAGTCCACGCTCGGGCCCCACAGTCCAGGCCCGGGGCAGACGGGCCCCAAACTCCAGGCTCGGGGCGGACGGGCCCCACAGTCCAGGCTCGGGGCGGACGGGCCCCACAGTCCAGGCTCGGGGCGGACGGGCCCCACAGTCCAGGCTCGGGGCGGACGGGCCCCACAGTCAAGGCTTGGGGCGGACGGGCCCCACAGTCAAGGCTTGGGGCGGACGGGCCCCACAGTGCAGGCTCGGGGCGGACGGGCCCCACAGTCCAGGCTCTGGGCGGACGGGCCCCACAGTCCAGGCTCGGGGCGGACGGGCCCCACAGTCCAGGCTCGGGGATAGTCCCGGGGCAGGCGGCCCCACAGTCCAGACCTGGGGTTAGACCCAGGGCAGGCGGCCCCAAAGTCCAGACACAGGGCGGACGGGCCCCACAGTCCAGACCCATGGCGGGCGGCCCAACAGTCCAGACCCAGGGCGGGCGGCCCAACAGTCCAGACCCAGGGCGGGCGGCCCAACAGTCCAGACCCGAGGCGGGCGGCCCAACAGTCCAGACCCGAGGCGAGCGGCCCACCAGTCCAGAACCAAGGTGGGCGGCCCAACAGTCCAGATCTGAGTCGGGCAGCCCAACAGTCCAGACCCGAGTCGGGCGGCCCAACAGTCCAGACATGGGGCCAGACCCGAGGAGGGTGGCCAATTGGTGCAACATGTGCAGTTCCACAGGGACCCAAGATGTAAAGGGGCCACCACCACCTCCTAATCAGGTCAATTGTGCATTATGATGAGCTATGCCAATATACTGATAGAGGGGAACTGTCCAGACCCGAGGCGGGCGGCCCAACTGTCCAGACCCGAAGTGGGAGGTCCAACAGTCCAGACTCAAGGCGGGAAGTCCCACAGTCCAGACACGAAGCCAGGCCCGAGGTGGGCGGCCCAACAGTCCAGACACGGGGCCATGCCCGAGGCGGCCCGCCCAATAGTTCAGACACGGGGCTAGATATACTGTTCTGATAGAGGGGCCCTCTTCTGGCTGTGTCCACCCCTGACGTACAGATATACAGCAATATGCAGCAGGAGAGACAAGATCCAGGGAGATATCCGATCGCCAGAACTGGGGTCAGGAAGGAATTTTTTTCCCCCCTAGGGGGTTTTCTTCGCCTTCCTCTGGATCTTTGGTTCCAGTGGCTCTCATCAGGTCTGCACTATCCGCAGCAAGTTCTGTAGTCTCTATCGGGCCTGACCTGAGAGTCATTGTGAACTTTAATTTATTAAAGGGCCAGTAATATTTTTATTACAATGTGGCTTATTGCTATTCCAATAAAAAAATTAATAATAATATATTGTGTTGTGTGTTTTATTTGTGTGGACTTCACCCTACAGAAACAATGATGAGAGTGAACGCTGACGCTCAATATTCCAGAACTAGAACCAGACTTGGCTGATCCGGCATATAATAAAGTGTCTGTCTCATCTGCTGTATACATGATGGCAGCTGCTGCAGGACCAGGGAGTATAGAGGGTGCTACATACAGGAGCATCTCACAAAATTAGAATATCATCAAAAAGTTAATTTCAGTTCTTCAATATAAAAAGTCAAAGTCATATATTATATAGAGTCATTACAAACAGAGTGATCTATTTCAAGTGTTTATTTCTGTTAATGTTGATGGTTATGGCTTACAGCCAATGAAAACACAACAGTCATTATCTCAGTAAACTTAAATAATTAACAAAAAACACCTGCAAAGGCTTCCTAAGCATTTAAAAAGTCCCTTAGTCTGTTTCAGTAGGCTCCGCAATCATGGGGAAGACTGTTGACTTGACAGATGTCCAGAAGGCAGTCATTGACACTCCACAAGGTCCCAGACTTCCAATTTTAATTTGTTTCATTTCATTTGTTTAGCTGCTGGAGGTCTAGTGTGAAGTTTCCACCATCAGTGATGGTTTGGGGAGCCATGTCATCTTCTGGTGTAGGTCCACTGTGTTTTATCAAGACCAAAGTCAGCGCAGCCATCTACCAGGAAATATTAGAGCACTTCATGCTTCCCTCTGCAGACAAACTTTTGGAGATGGAAATGTCATTCTCCAGCAGGACTTGGCCCCTGTCCACACGGCCAAAAGTACCAATACCTGGTTTACACACAACAGTATCACTGTGCTTGATTGGCAGCAAACTCGCCTGACCTTAACCCCATAGAGAATCTATTATAGAGAATCTTTGGGGTATTGTCAAGAGGAAGATGAGAAACCCCAGACACAACAATGCAGACGAGCTGAAGGCTGCTATCAAAGCCACCTGGGCTTCCATAACCCCTCAGCAGTGCCACAGGCTGATCGCCTCCATGCCACACCGCATTGATGCAGTAATTGATGCAAAAGGAGCCCCGACCAGGTATTGAGGGCATTTACTGAACATACATTTCAATAGGCCAATATTTCGGATTTTAAAATTATTTTTCAAGCTGTTATAAAGTATTCTAATTTACTGAGATAATAACTTTTGTGTTTCCATTGGCTGTAAGCCATAATCATCAACATTATCAGAAATAAATACTTGAAATAGATCCCTCTGTGTGTAATGACTCTATATAATATATGAGTTTCACTTTTTGTATTGAGGAACTGAAATAAAGTAACTTTTTGATGATATTCTAGTTTTGTGAGATGCACCTGTACATAGAGCAGGTGACATATAACTCCAGCCCAAGTTACATCACCAGTGTTTTGGGGGTCGGTCTCTGTGATGGGGGCACTTATATTGTATTGGTCCTATAAAACACACTACCTGAAAGACTGATGACCAGATCACAGCAAAGCAGAATGCAGGAAACCCAGGAAAATGGCTAAATAGGTGTCACAGGGTGCAATAAGTAGCCATGGGCCCCAAGACAAAACTAGGGCCTCACTCAGAAATGAACACAATAGCCCATTTACCAAGGCTGGCTATAGGTAGTAAAGCAGATACTTGGAGGGATTTGTGCCAAATTTTCCACCTATTTATTAGAACGAAGAAAATAGTGTTACAGGGTCAGGATAGGGTTAAAAATCTTGTGAGTTTATTTGTAGTAAAAAATATATAAAAACATCACCATAGGTCGCGATCCTAACCAGAATAATGTTTAACCGCAAATGCGTTTCCGACTTGCATCTTTAGTTATTGCAATAGGATAGGACAGATACACAATTCAAGTTAAAGGGAATCTGTCAGAAGGTTTTGCTACGTAATCCGAGATCAGCATGATGTAGGGGCAGAGAGCCTGATTCCAGCGATGCATCACTTACTAGACTGCTTGGTGCAGTTTTGATAGAATCCCTGCTTTCTCTGTTGTAAATGAAGCAGTGCTCAGAATGTTAAGCCCTGTGTAACCCCGCCCACGCTGGCAGATTCCTGTATACAAACTGCAAATCAGTGGTGAGGGCGGGGTTACACAGATTAGCCTGACTGGCCTGTACCTGAGACCTAGTCAGGCAGTGATCATCTCCTGTTGATAAAACATGGATTGTATTGAAACTACAACACACAGCCTAATAAGTGACACATCCCTGGAATCAGGATATCTTGCTCTACATCATGCTGCTCTCAGATTAAGTAGCAAAAATCTGCTGACAGATTCCCTTTAATAAAGTACATGTCCTGTTTTGTATCTCCCAGAGCAATGTCATCAGTGTCGCTCACCACCAATGCAGATGTGAGTGGTGCCGGACAACCTCTTTATGTCAAATAATTCCCTGCAGAGCTGGCATCCATCTGAGGAGATGTAACATATCTGCCTGACAGGTGGGTGGAGATGAATTGGTTGATATATCCCACTCTTAGTCCACTTGGCTAAAAAGATGATTTACATCCAGGGAAGAGGGACAGAGGGGCAGCAACACAAGAAAAGCAACGCCGTATTCAGAACAGGGGCATTTACACCAGGTAAAAAATTACATCGTTATGGAAAGTGACAGGTTCTCTTTAAAGGGATTTCAGAAGACTGAGAACACCTACAACACCTGAAATGGATGACCCACATCTCTGGTTTACTCTATTATGACCGGCTATTAATGGAAAAAGTATGGAAATGGGACCAGTCGTGTGCAGGGTCCTCACATACAAAGGTTGAAAAAAAGATGATGGGGCTGGTATCTACTATAGACAAGTTGTGGGGCCGCACATCAACTAGTCCATAAAGCTCCTGCAATCAGCAGCAAACCAAAGACAAGTGCGAAGCATCATGCTCCGTGTGCATTACCTAATTCCCTATTAGTTATTAATTTGTGGGGATAATTTGGGACATTAATTTGACTGCTGGTTCTATTAGCTCAATAGGTCCACAGGAATCCTTGATTAGTTTAGGAATGGGCATCCACTATGGTTACTGGACACATGAAGCCCCCCACAACCACGATACCCATACACAATAGATACAAGTTAGAAAGTCTTGCCCTGTTGAACACTACACCTGACTTGAGGCCACCACATCTTGGTTGTCCAATGTTCTTGCTTCTCTAGGGCTCTTCTCAGATATTCATTATACCAGCTCCCCAGAATACCAAAGCTAGGGTGGGTGACCGCGAGCCCTGGTGGATGTCATAACTGCAGCCACCCAGGGGCAATACTCCATAACAACAATCCCCTGAGGTGGTGTAGGATGTAAGGACCTATTCACACTACATTCAGCGCTGCATTCAGGTCTTTACACAAGGCTTACAACTGAATCCCTGAAATTCAGGATTGTGCTGTCTGAAATGAGACATCTGAAAGCAGAGCAAATGGAGCCTAAAGATTCATACTTTAGGCTCGGTTTGCCTTTGTTCAAATCAATGGAAAAAATCCCCATCTCTACATGTCTGACAGCCATTCTATTCCAGCGTCAGCTGTATTCCAACCACAGTCCACCTCATTTTACTTAATGTGCTTCTGATTAGGTGATCACCTGAACCAAATCTTATGTAACGAGGGAAAGGATAAAAAACACTGCTGTGGTCTTCACAATCCTCTTGTAATAGGACAAGCTGGATGGCAAAACAAGTGCTAGGAATAGCCCAAAAGTAATTTGAATGAAAAACTAACTTTTAACCATGCCAAAGGAGTTGAAAAGAAAAGTCTTGAGTGAGGAAAAGAAGGGCTCAATTCTGGCTTCTCTAGCAGAGGGATACAGTGAGCGTCATGTTGCCTCCATCGTTAAAATTTCAAAGACGGCAGTCCATTACAACAAGGTCAAGCAGCAGACATTGGGGACAACAAAGCTACAGACCGGCAGAGGGCGAAAGCGACTCTCCACTGACCGGGATGACCGTCATCTTATTCTAATGTCACTCAGCAACCGCAGGATGACATCAAGTGACCTACAGAAGGAATGGCAAATGGCAGCTGAGGTGAAGTGCACGGCAAGAACAGTTCATAACTGGCTCCTAGAGACCTCAAGCCATGTAAAGCTAGAAAAAAGCCTTTCATCAATGAGAAGCAAAGGAGAGCCAGGCTGAAGTTTGCCAAAGACCATAAGGATTGGACCATAGAGGACTGGAGTAAGGTAATCTTCTCTGATGAGTCTAATTTTCAGCTTTGCCCAACACCTGGTCATCTAATGGTTAGACGGAGACCTGGAGAGGCATACAAGCCACAGTGTCTTGCACCACTGTGAAATTTGGTGGAGGATCGGTGATGATCTGGGGATGCTTCAGCAAGGCTGGAATTGGGCAGGTTAATCTTTGCGAAGGACGTATGAATCAAGCCGCATACAAGGTTATCCTTGAAAAAACACTTGCTTCCTTCTGCTCAGGCAATGTTCCCCAACTCTGAGGACTGGTTTTTCCAGCAGGACAATGCCCCATGCCACACAGCTAAGTCAATCAATGTGTGGATGAAGGAGCACCACATCAAGACCCTGTCATGGCCAGCCCAATCTCCAGACCTGAACCCCATGGAAAACCTCTGGAATATAATCAAGAGGAAGATGGATAGTCACAAGCCATCAAACAAAGAAGAACTTCTTACATTTTTGTGCCAGGAGTGGCATAAGGTCACCCAAAAGCAGCGTGAAAGACTGGTGGAAAGCAGCCAAGACGCATGAAAGCTGGGATTAAAAATCATGGTTATTCCACCAAATATTGATGTCTGAACTCTTCCTGAGTTAAAACATGAGTATTGTTGTTTCTAAATGAATAAGAACTTGTTTTCTTTGCAGTATTTGAGGTCTGACAGCACTGGTTCTCTGGTTCTCTGTTTCTTTTTTATTATTTTGACGATTTCTCATTTGCTGCAAATAAATACAAAATTTTTAGCTTTGAATTTCGGAGACATGTTGTCAGTAGTTTATAGAATAAAACAACAATGTACATTTTACTCAAAAATAGACCTATAAAGAGAAAAATCAGAGAAAATGAAAATGAGCTGTGTATATATAGATATATATAGATATATACACACACACATTATATACATACACACATTATATTATATACACACACACATATATATGTGGCGCCCCTGAGGGTTCGGTCACCACAGAGGTACTGCATCTCACCCAGAGCTGTGGTATCTCACTCTCAGGTAAGGAAGGAGTACAGCTCAGGACCCCAACACCTGCATTCATTACACCACACTTCAGAGGGCGAGGCGAGATTGCTCCTACGGGAGAGCACAGTCCCTGGTCCC
The DNA here is from genome assembly GCF_046119375.1 of Phyllobates terribilis. NCBI lineage: Eukaryota > Metazoa > Chordata > Amphibia > Anura > Dendrobatidae > Phyllobates > Phyllobates terribilis. The sequence goes on along the minus strand of NW_027363003.1, from coordinate 2,112,375 downwards.
TGGCTGGAGTGGGGGGAACCTAGTAAAGGGGTGTGGGTGGAGGACGTAGTTAAGGGGAGCACATAGAAGGAAGAAATAAAAAGAGAAACCACCTTAGAAAGACAGATTAGTCTGAGGAGGAAAGTGCCAGGAGCAGAGGCTCTGTAGGAGCTCTTTTCCAGAGGCGGGCCTAGCCAGTGAGGCCCAAGGCTGAGAGGAAGAAGAGAAGGAGAGGAGAGGGAGCAGGAAGGCTCCAGGAACCAGAAGAAAGGATCCCAGGGGTACAGGCAGTGCGAGAGGCCACCCGTACGCCCGAATCTGCCGGGAGGTGGAGGGGTCAGGCTGCATACAGGGAACTGGTCCCTCAACTAGTAGAAGATTGCACGTCTTAACTAGAAACCGGAGGCTGCAGTATTTCATGTCCAGTAGCCAACATTCCATACCAGTCTCAACAGGAAGGTAGCTATATAGGACCCAGGGGACGGAACAGACGTCGCCCGCCAAGGCCCGCAGGTACTGGACTGGGACACTTGGTATGAGGTTCAGGGAGACAGCCAGAGAGAGGACACAGAAGGGGGTCCTGCTATGTACTCCGGAGTTACCTGGGGGTGGACTGAACCCCTCACTGAGTAAATGCAGCACGGCACGGGAAGTTACCTTGACGTCTGTAACTTGGACTGCAATAACTGTGAGTAAAGATCCAGAGGACTGCACCACCTTGTCTGTGTTTCTTGCAGCGCCATCACTCCCTGCACTACAACGCCCAGCGCAACCTACAACAACATCTACACTGCCCTGGAGCTAGCTCTTCCTGTGGAGAGCCACACCATCCCTGCTGCAGTAACATCAGCTTCAGAGGACGGCTCCACAGCGGCCGCTCCCTTTAGCCGCATTCCACAGGTGGCGTCACAAACTTTAACATAAACTATAAAAATCCCCTGTAAATATATCCCTTTTTATTGACCACCCTGGATCACGAACCGGGTCACCGCCACTGTGACATCCCCCAGCATCTACCGGCCCGGCACCGGGTACCCCACGGCCCAGGGGGAGCGTCATATATATCGGCAGAGCATCCCTCTCAAAGTCTGCACCGCTCTCGCTCACTAACTCAAGCAACCTGCACCGCCTCGCACCCCTCTAGCACACGCACACAGCACCCCCTTGCATCCCTCTATCCCACACACCCTGCATATCCATGCACACTTATCAACTGTGCGAAGGTCACTGGTAAAATACTGGAGGGGAAATATGTGTCAATCAGGATGTTACCATCAGTGATATGAACCCGGAAAAATGCTCCAGCATACTAAGTGCTGAGAGGGGTTAATCGACCATGCTAAGGGCTCGGTTTAGTGAACAGCTAAAGAGTGGGTAGGAGGCTGTTCACCATATCTCCACCCCAGGGTATGGGCCAGAAGGTAAATACGAATCTTTTGGACTCATTCAGTGTTTGGTGTGTCTGTAGATGAGAGCACCAGAGCTGTGCTCATGTTAAAAAGAACTGAACCTATTTGTTTTCCTAATTTTGGACTGGTTTATGCAGTACAATTTTAATAAATCAGTTGAAAACTTAAACAGAAAATGTTCCTGTATCTACCTCTAAGAAGCTGAGTGAGTCGACCTACTATACCACACACCCTGCACCCCTTTATCCCACACCCCTTACTACTCAGATGTGTTTTCTTCCATTTGGACAAGAAGCTGATTAGTGCGCCCCAGCAACCTGCCACCCTAGGCACCCGCCCTCCAGTGCCTAGCGGCTAATACTGCCCTGCTCAGGAATAAAAACAAACTCAAATCTGTCTTGGACAAAACAAGATAGACTGCCAGAACAGTGAGGTGTCAGGTTACACCTGCATTTATACTGCAAGGAGAGGGAAGGGAGAGGAGGGGGCAGAGATAAAAAGACACAGGCGGATGGAGCCACAGCTTATAGGTAATGTATTTCTCTTTGATGGATTTACAGCCACAGCACAGTAATGCTGTATAATGTTCACATTGCTTCTGTTGCTACGGTCTTTGTGCTCAGAGCAAGAGCAGGAAGAATCCATCATGTCCGTGTACGGTATAGACATCATAGTAGCTAATCTCCACCCACTAGCTCAGAGAGGACTGAAAATCAGAGATAGAGCCTGCAGAGGGGAAACTGATGAAAACACACGATTCAAGTCATATAATAACCAGAAATAGTGACAGCCTGTTCTGACTAGTCACCTGAAAGGACAGGTACCCTTTAAAAGGAATCTGTCAGAAGGATTACACGTCTCAAACTATTTATATGCACATGTAACTCTTGCAAATACAAGTACAGTCATTCCTTTTGCTAGAGTCTATTCCTCCATTACAGAGAAAGCTGCATTTGAATCGATAAGCAAACGAGGCTGAAGTACTTTGGGTGTGTGGAAGCACTTCCAATGCCTCTGCTCTTCCCAGCTGTATTTCCCACCTATTGATGCCTTTTGCTTAACTGTCTCCTCCTTTTGGATTCTGGTCGATCAGATGCCCCTGCAGAGCAGACCCTGGTACATGTGAGTAATTGGTAAAGAGATTATGTGGCGCCCCTGAGGGTTCAGTTGCCACAGAGGTACTGCACCTCACCCAGAGGTGTGGTATCCCCTTCTCTCAGGTAAGGAGGGAGTGCTGCCCGGAACCCCAAAACCTGCATCCAACACTACACTACTCCAGCCCGGCTGGAAGGGCAAGATGCAATGTGTTTTCCTGCTGAGCCCTGTCCCTGGCTGGAGTGGGGGGAACCTAAAGGTAGGGGGAACCAGTAGTGGGTGTGGGTGGAGGAAGTAGTTAGAGGGAGCACTTTGACAGTAGGTATATAAAGGGAAGCCATCTTAGGGTGGCAGTGGAGTAAGAGGAGTGAGTGAGTGAGGACAGTCTGGGAGCAGAGGCTTTTTAGGACCTCTGCTCCATAAGTAGGGCCCAGTCCTAGAGGCCCAGGTGGGGAGCAGAGGAGTAGGCTCCGTTCTAAGTAAGGGATCCCAGGGGGTACGGCGAGTGCAGGACAGCACCCGTACGCCCCGAATCTGCCAGAAGACAGAGGGATCGTAGGCCGCAAGAAGGGGACCGGCCCCTGGTCCAGCTGTGTTACTCTAAGTCTCAGCTGGGAAAACCGGAGGCTTCTGGCTTATGGCTTATATAGTCAGTTGCCGAAGCCTCATTCTAATCCCCGTGAGGGTCAAGCAGATCCGGGAACTCCGACGAGACAGGAAGAACTTCAGAGCACCCGAGCGGGATTGAGAGTGGGGAAGCGCAGGGCAGGAGGGAGAAAGACCCAGCGTGAAGACGGTCTAGCTAGGAACACAAGAAAGTGGGGTTCTGTCAGGTGCTCCTAATCGGCCTGAGGAAGTGCTGAACCCCTGCCTGGTGAACGCAGCGCGACGTGGGAGGCTGACACCTGTAAAGTGCACGAGTGGAACTGTCATAAGAACTGTGAGTAAAGACTCGGATGACTGCACCACACTGCCTCCGTCCATTCCTTTCATCTGCGCCATCTTTCCTTCCCTGCACTACAACGCCCAGCGCAACTTACACTACCTACACTGCCCTGGAGCCACACCATCCCTGCTGCAGTAACATCAGCTTCAGAGGACTGCTCCACAGCGGCGGCTCCCTTTTGCCGCGTTCCACGAACTTTCCAAATCCCCTATATATTTCCCCTTTTTGCTGACCGCCCTGGGTCACAGACCGGACCAGCCACCGTGATATCCCCCACCGGCATACACAGAGGCCCGGCTGCCGAGTGCCCCACGGCCGAGGGGGCGCGTCAATTACTCACTATTAAAAATCCTGTATACTTAGTATCTTCCCCATTCTTACAATTCTAGGACAAGGGAGCCCCTGCTGCACCAGTATCTGCACCCAAAAGGGCTGTCTAGGTCTCAGGGAAATCTAGAAGATGTGCTCTCTGCAGTATAAAATTGCCTGGGAAACAGCTATGTGAGAGGTGGACCTCTAAAATCATCAGGGATGAACAGTCTACTTTTCTATCTGACATGAGGTCCATGATTAGAGAGGAGGTGCAAACTTCAATCTCTAATTTCGTTCCCCCACAGACATCTCAGCCAGGTCCCCGTGCTAAGAGACCAAGATGGGAGCTGGAGCTAAGCTCAGAAGAGGACATACAATCCCTTGATTCTGATCAGGATGAGGAAGGAAAGATCTGCTCAGAATCCCCAGAAGAAGGGAAAAAATATATTTTTTCTCCTCTGACAACACAGACAAGATCCTACTGGACTGGGGTGTCTGGGGCCCACCAGGGAAATTAACTCCGGGGGCCCACCCACCCGGGCCCACCCTTCAGCTATTTGCAAATACCAGTTAGCCGTTATACCCATTATATTGGCGGCTTCTGCACATCACTGTGCGCTCACCAGAACTGCGATGTACAATTACTGTAGTTTGCATTAATGGGTTTTTATTGGTGAAAACAAGTTATCAGCGAAGCACAGGTTGGGAAGGTGATCACTTATTTATTGGTGGAATCCGCACTGTCAGAAGATTGTGGCACTTTGAGTATTTGGTGAGATTTTTACCTCAGTATTTGTAAGACAAAACCAGGAGTGGTGCATTTCTCACCCACTCCAGAAGGGGGCTGGAAGCAAGTGTAACTAGAAGGAAGCCCCACATGACCGGGATGTGCCAGGAGGGTGTAATTTTAATCCCAATATCCGGATTGGTTATAAGCCTGGAGGGGCGGGCATTGGAAGGGGCTGGGGAGACATAATAAGGAAAAGTGCGGGAAAACGGTCAGTCTAGGAAGGAAGTCAGCGGGGAAAGTTGCAGAACTCAAAAAAAAAAAAAAAAACTACAACTTTCCCATTGTTTGAGTACACTTACCAATCTTATGGAAACCGTTGATTCCCTGATCACCAAGCTGAGGGAGGCTGCCAGATCCAGGCGTGGAGGGTGGCTTGAGTCCCAGCTGTCTGGATTGCTGGGGAATGCCGGAGCAGAAGATTCTCCGTTGGGATCTGGAAGAAGCGGCAGGAGGACGCAGCCCCCCCCCCCGAGAGGCTTTCCCCGGAGATGGTTAGTACGGGCAGCAGGCGCAGGCTGCAGAGCCCCTCATGGGACCCTGCGTCCGGTGAGCACGCTGGCGGAACCCCCCGCCAGCGCGCCCGCCGCGGCAGGAATCCGCCCAGCCGGCCTGCGGGCTCCTCCAGCATCGGGTCGCGGTCCGCGACTGAAGTGCCCCGCTCAGCTGTAGTGCGGCCCCTCCTGCGGCGCGCTGCAATACCAGAGCCCGGGCCGCGCCGGAAGCAAGGCCCGCGCTGCAGCCGCGTCATCATCCCGGGGCGTGGCTTCACCGGAAGTGCGGCCTACGTCACTTCCGGCCCCGGCGTCATGTGACAGGGGCGTTCAGGAAGTGAGCGGTGGGCGCATGGACACACCCCCCGCAGCAGGAGTCAGCGATTCATGACGCCGCTTGCCCATAAGAAAACGGAGTGCCAGAGCGGATGAGGGGACCAGAGGGACCACCAGCACGGCAGGCACACCTGGCGATGTACCAGTCGGGGTGCCTGCCAGAAACATCAGCCGAGGGATACAGCAGCGCAGGTGCACGGGCAGGCAGCAGTAATTGGAGGACCTGCTGCCAGGCTCGAGTCGGCACATCCAGGGCGGTGGAGCGGCGGGAAGCAGCATGGGGCTGCCTGGCAGTCACCCACGGACCACCACGGATCGGGCTAGGGAGTCCGGGTCTGGAAGTCGCGGAGTGCCACGGATGGCGGGGAGGACCGGAGCCGAGACTGACGGGGGACGATCGGCGGGGACATCGGCACGCGCTCAGGTCCCCCCTGGTGACGAGGAGGCCAGGGGCGCGGGCCTTGAGCAGCAGCAGGAGTCTGGCGAATCGGAGTGTGGCGAGGATCAAAGCGAATCCAGGATTCATCAGGACTCGGGACGTGCGGCTGGCAGGGACACAGCACCTGCGCAGCTTGGTGAGCATGCGTCCATGTATTGTTTGTTGCCCGCTGGGTCATTAGTGGATGGGGGAGGTGATAGGCAGTTGGCTGGGCCCAGGGGGGAAAATACTAGGGGAGGTCGTGGGTCAGATGCAGTGGGTCTTAGGGACATTTTGTTTAGCATGTCGCAAATTTTGGCTAGAATAGACGGTGGTGGAGTTAATCAAGGAGGTTTGTTACCTGCGGCGGCGTGGGTACCTAGTCAACCGGTGTTGTCGCAGGTGGGGAGCGAGTCGGCCAGGTCGGCGGTGAATGCAGCCGGGACACCTTCTGGGGCATCGGTTTGCGTACAGACAGAAAAGGACAAAGTGGATACCGTAAAGCTGGATGATAGGGCAAAAGGGGAGGTATATGTGTGCTTTGAGGGGCCGTTGGGGGCACACTTAAAAAAAAAAAAAAGAGAGGTGAAGGAAAAGTTTGGCGGGATGACTAAGTTGAAATTTTTTCCCTTCTTCCGCTGGAAAAGTTTAATCTGGATAAGGGTAAAAAGGATGATAGTAAAAAAGAGGAAGAAGAGAAACGTAGGTGGAGGTTGATTCCTCAGACGTTTGTTAATTGGTTACAGGCTTTTGCAATATTGGCTAGCGTTATTGGGGAAAAAGCTCCGGATAATTGCTCAGGTTTATTTTGCTACCTTGATTCTATTGGGGAGGCTCATCGTACTTATGGGGGTCAGGTGTGGTTACGATATGACGAGCAATTTAAGCAGAGGAAAGCTGTCCGCCCGGAGATCAGATGGGATCAAAAGGACATTGGGTTGTGGTTGAAGGTTATGGCCCCACTGAGGTATGGGCAGTCCTTTCACGGGAGCAACAGTAGCGGGAATCAGTCAGCAGGACACGGGGGAAGTAGTCAAGGGGCACACAGCACAAAAAAAGGAAGCGGGAACATGCTGGCAATTTAATGACGGCCAATGCAAGTTCGGGACCTCCTGTAAATTTAAACATGTGTGCTCCCATTGTAACGGAAGTTCGCACGGAGCATCAAAATGCTTTAAGAAGGGTAAGGGAAAGCCGACAGTGGGTACCGGTCAAAGGGGTGACTCCGGTGAGGGTTCACGCGATGGCCCCCTTTCTAAGTAGGTATCCGGAACAGTTGAAGGCTAAGGTCATTGCGGATGTTTTTTTGTTTTTTTTTGGAAGGGTTTAGAATCCCTCCTCCTGATCATGAGGTCCCCTTTTTCAGTTAAAAATTTGACGTCGGCTTCCCTTCATCCCTTCATCCGGAAGTGGTTAGTGTGAAGTTGGCTAAGGAGGTGGAATTGGGCAGGATGGCTGGACCGTTTCAGGAATTGCCTATTAGCAAGGTGATTATCTTGCCGTTGGGGGTTGTGCCCAAGAAAGAGCTGAATAAGTTTAGTTGAATTCAGCATTTGTCGTACCCGAAGGGGCTTTCGGTTAATGATGGTATTGCGCAGGAGTTGTATTCGGTTGAATATACAGTACAGACCAAAAGTTTGGACACACCTTCTCATTTAAAGATTTTTCTGTATTTTCATGACTATGAAAATTGTACATTCACACTGAAGGCATCAAAACTATGAATTAACACATGTGGAATTATATACTTAACAAAAAAGTGTGAAACAACTGAAAATATGTCTCATATTCTAGGTTCTTCAAAGTAGCCTTTTGCTTTGATGACTGCTTTGCACACTCTTGGCATTCTCTTGATGAGCTTCAACAGGTAGTCACCGGAAATGGTCTTCCCACAATCTTGAAGGAGTTCCCAGAGATGCTTAGCACTTGTTGGCCCTTTTGCCTTCACTCTGTGGTCCAGCTCACCCCAAACCATCTCGATTGGGTTCAGGTCTGGTGACTGTGGGGGCCAGGTCATCTGGCGTAGCACCCCATCACTCTCCTTCTTTGTCAAATAGCCCTTACACAGCCTGGAGGTGTGTTTGGGGTCGTTGTCCTGTTGAAAAATAAATGATGGTCCAACTAAACGCAAACCGGATTGAATAGCATGCCGCTGCAAGATGCTGTGGTAGCCATGCTGGTTCAGTATGCCTTCAATTTTGAATAAATCCCCAACAGTGTCACCAGCCAAGCATCCCCACACCATCACACCTCCTCATCCATGCTTCACGGTGGGAACCACGAAAGGAGAGTCCATCCGTTCACCTTTTCTGCGTCGCACAAAGACACAGTGGTTGCAACCAAAGAGCTCAAATTTGTACTCATTCAGACAAAAGCACAGATTTCCACTGGTATAATGTCCATTCCTTGTGTTCTTTAGCCCAAACAAGTCTCTTCTGCTTGTTGCCTGTCCTTCGCAGTGGTTTCCTAGCAGCTATTTTACCATGAAAGCCTGCTGCACAAAGTCTGTTCTTAACAGTTGTCGTAGAGATGTGTCTGCTGCTAGAACTCTGTGTGGCATTAACCTGGTTTCTAATCTGAGCTGCTGTTAACCTGCGATTTCTGAGGCTGGTGACTTAGATAAACTTATCCTCAGAAGCAGAGGTGACTCTTGGTCTTCCTTTCCTGGGGCGGTCCTCATGTAAGCCAATTTGTTTGTAGCGTTTGATGGTTTTTGCAACTGCACTTGGGGACACTTTCAAAGTTTGCCCAATTTTTCGGACTGACTGACCTTCATTTCTTAAAGTAATGATGGCCACTCATTTTTCTTTACTTAGCTGCTTTTTTCTTGCCATAATTCAAATTCGAACAGTCTATTCAGTAAGACTATCAGCTGTGCATCCACCTGACTTCTGCACAACAGAACTGATGGTCCCAACCCCATTTATAAGACAAGAAATCCCACTTATTAAACCTGACAGTGCACACCTGTGAAGTGAAAACCATTTCTGGTGACTACCTCTAGAAGCTCATCAAGAGAATGCCAAGAGTGTGCAAAGCAGTCATCAAAGCAAAAGGTGGCTACTTGGAAGAACCTAGAGTATAAGACATATTTTCAGTTGTTTCACACTTTTTTGTTAAGTATATAATTCCACATGTGTTAATTCATAGTTTTGATGCCTTCAGTGTGAATGTACAATTTTAAAAGTCATGAAAATACAGAAAAATCTTTAAATGAGAAGGTGTGTCCAAACTTTTGGTCTATACTGTACATCATTTGACGCGGCGGTGCATTGGGTACGGAGATACGGGCCAGGCTCGTTGCTAGCTAAGATTGATATCGAGTCAGCCTTTAGGTTGTTGCCAGTTCACCCGGATAGCATCCCGTTGTTAGGTTCTTTTTGGGAAGGGGAGTACTATGTGGATAGGTGTTTGCCAATGGGTTGTGCGATTTCGTGTTCTTTGTTTGAAACGTTTAGCTCCTTTTTGGAATGGGTAGTAAAGGGCCTGGCTTCTGTTAAGTCAGTCATTCATTATTTGGATGACTTCTTGTTTATAGGCCCCCCGCAATCGTTGTTGTGTAGGAATTTGTTAGGTACTATGGTGTGGGTAGCGGAGCATTTTGGCGTGCCGTTAGCAGAAGAAAAAACGGAAGGACCTGGCACCATTTTAAGTTTTTTGGGCATTGTAATTGATACCGAAAGAATGGAGTGTCGGTTACCGGATGATAAATTGAGTTTGCTTAAGCAGGAGGTCGATAGGATCAGGAAGTTGCGCAAGGTTACCCTGAGGGAGCTACAGTCGCTGTTAGGGCGTTTGAATTTTGCTTGCAGGATTATGCCAATGGGCAGAATATTTTGTCGCAGATTGTCAGGAGCGACAGCAGGAGTGCGTGCGCCGCATCATTTCATTCGCCTTAAGAAGGACCACAAGGAGGATCTAAAAGTTTGGAAATTGTTTTGGAAAGTTATAACGGCAGGTCAGTAATCCAGCAGGAGTTCTTGAACAGTTTTGATTGTGAGATATTTACGGATGCGGCAGGAGGTGCTGGTTACGGGGCCTACTGGAAAGGGCGGTGGAGCGTTGGCGAGTGGCCGAAGGTGTGGAAAGAGAGGGGTCTTACGAGGAACTTGGCATTTTTGGAATTGTTTCCTATTGTTGTTGCGGTTACTATTTGGGGAGAGTGTTTCGCCAACAGGAGAATTCGGTTTCACTGCGATAACATGGGAGTGGTGTCTGTCATCAACAGTTTGTCGGCCTCGTCTCCGCCTGTGATTAGGCTGCTGAGGGAACTAGTACTTTGTTGTCTTAAGCTGAACGCTTGGATTACAGCGGTACATGTTCCAGGTGTACAAAATTCCATAGCAGATGCCTTGTCTCGTTTTCAGTGGGATCGTTTTCGGACGCTAGCTCCAGAGGCAGAGGACGTGGGACAGGAATGCCCTTCGCGTTTGTGGCAGCTGGTTATGGAAGAGCGGGACGGTTAATACGGGAGTCCATCACAAGGCAGACCTGGGCATCATACGAGGCATCGTGGCGAGTATGGCAAAGTTGGATTATGCAGTGGGGTGTGATGGAGAGTGATGGAGATAGAGAGATGGCGGTGTTGTTTCTCGTGGGAAGGGCAGCGGAGAGCGGTTGGTCGGTTTCAAAAGTTGGGAAGTTTGTTGCAGGTTTAGCGTTTGGTTTTAAATTGCTGGGTACGAAGGATGTTACGAAGTCCTTTTTAGTGAAGCAAGCTCTCAAGGGCTTTAGGACAAGAGGTAAAGAGTTGGATAAACGGAGACTGGTAACCTTTAGTATTTTGGAACGTTTGGGTTTTGTATTGGATAAGATTTGTTGTTCAGTTTTTGAAGCCACACTATTTAGGTTGGCTTTTTCATTGGCGTTTTTTGGCGCGCTGAGAGTAGGTGAATTGGTGGCACCAAGCAGGAATAAGGTTGGGGGTTTGTTTGGATATGAGTGGTCGAGATGGGGGTATTGAATTTTGGATTAGGTGGGGAAAAGACGGATCAATTGGGCAAAGGTAAACGAGTAATATTGGGTGAGGTTATGGGATCTTTTCTTTGTCCTAGGAGATGTTTATTGGCTTATTGGCAGGTTTGGTCAGGGTGGAAAGGCCCATTATTGTGTCATGAAAATGGAGACTTTTTGTCACGTTTTCAATTCATAGCGGTGTTTAAAAAGGGGATTGCTGAGCTGGGCCTTAGCCCTGAGGTATACGGGTCACATTCATTCAGAATTGGTGCGGCATCAGAAGCGGATGGCTTGGGGTTAGGCAAGGATGTGATAAAACGTATTGAGAGGTGGAGTTCTGATCGTTACCTGTCTTATGTAAGGCATTAGGTATGCGGTCTTAGGTAATTTGCCTTTTGAGATTCAAATACCTTTTGGTTGTCTTGTTGCTGGTGGCGTCCCGTTGTTAGTTTGGATGCTAGGACACTCTTTCATCCATTGGGAGCGGTGAGGGCGGACTTGAGGCCGGACGGTAGGCAATTGGTTTTTTAGCAGGGAGCAAGCGGTGGTTCGGTGGTTGGGTTTTCGAGGGATGGTTTGGAGAAGGGTGCTGCCAGAATTCCATAAAGCAGCTCGTTTGGATCGGGCGCCGGATATTTTGGTGGTGCATATGGGGGGAAATGATTTGGAGGGCTCGGCCGGTCAGGGAATTGATGAGGGACATTCGAATCGATCTGTTAAGGTTATGGACATCTTTTCCTGAGGTGTTGACAGTGTGGTCTGACATTGTGCCCAGAGGAAAATGGAGGGAGGCCAGATCATTGAAGGGAATTAATAGGGCACGTATAAAGTTCAACAGAGCTATATCAGCTTTTGTTACCAGGAACGGGGGAGTAAGCGTGCGGCATCTTGATCTGGAAGCGGGAGTTGGAGATTTTTGGGAAAAGGACGGCGTACATTTGAATGATATTGGCATTGATTTATGGGCATTGGCCATACAGGAGGGGATCGAAAGGGCTTTTGCGGTGTTGGGGCGCTCACGAGCCTGAGGTGGTCAGGGCTGTTCGTTGGTGGCGGGGGGTGGGGTTCTTGGAGTTGGCACAGAAGTGTCGGTGGAAAGAATATTGGATAATCACAGGCAGTGCCTTGATTAACCGGGGTGATCTGGCATTTGGTTTTGGGCTCTGGACGGGGTTTTACCCTGGGAGCTTTTGGTGCCCTTGAGCTGGTGATGGACGGCTGAGGGTAATATGGTGGTTCAAGTTCGGTTTAATTTATGCCAGATCTAATTTTAACTCCAAGAACCCTCCCTTCTTATTTATTTTATAACACTGTTAATATGTTAATGTTGTTTGTTAATAAAATGGCCGCTGTGGCCAAATTTATCCAAAGAAATACAGGTGCAGTGTTTTTATTTGGTGGGGGAAGGTGAGTGCTGGAAGGTGGGGGCATGTTGATCCATGGAACCCGTGTTGGCAGTACACGGTCATGGTTTTGTCTTATAAATACAGAGGTGAAAATCACACCAAATGCCAACTTGCTTTCTCTGGTGAACCTCTGTAACTGCATCTCTGCTGCTGTGTAATAGTCACAGGGCAGGGAGGGGTTAAACATCCAAGTATTTAATATCTATTGGAAATAAAGAGGTTTCCCCTTATTGATATCAGATAAAACAAATGACCAACCACAATCCACTCTACCAAGACCAATATTACCAGATAGAAGGCAGAAATACCACCACACCATGACCAGATCACATATTACCACCACATAGTGCCCAAATAATGCCACATACAATGCACAAATACCGCCACACCATGACCAAAGCACATAATACCACCACATAGTGATCAAATGCTACCAGATACAAGGTATAAATACTGACACACCATGAGACCACATATTACCACCACATAGTGACTGAATAATACCACATACAAGGGACAAATATCGTCATGTCATGACCAAAGCACATAATGGCACCACATAGTGACAAATAATACTAAAATAATAAAAATGTAAAAAAAGCTCTGTATATAGTGTCAGTGTACAGGTTATACAGTGATCACCAGTGACATTATACACAGGAGCTCTGTATATAGTGTCAGTGTACAGGTAATACAATGATCACCATTGATATTATACACAGGAGCTCTGTATATAGTGTCAGTGTGAATGTATAGGTAACACATACTCACAAGTTCTTTATCTGCAGACCGATATATCACATCTTCTATGCAGGACTTATCACTGCAGAAAATAACATAGTTAGCTATAACTGATCACTTCCAGAGCACAATCCACACTTTTCCCAAGATTTCTACACTACATGAAATGACAAAAAAAGAAACATAGCACTGCACTACACAGTAACAGTGCTCCAGTGTCATTCTGTGCCTGCTCATCTGTCAGCAGACATATTTGTCTGATGGCAAAGATCTAGCAGAGCTGAAGACAGAAGACCCATGGATGACGTCGGAGCGAGGATTTTTTTTAATTAAAGATGGAGTCCCTTAGGCTTAGTTTCCCACGCAGCATAATAGCCGCATATTCCTGCTTTTATGCGGCGCTCCTGTCATCAGGATTTTGATAATTTTGAGTATTTGTTCAACAGAGGTTGATTTTGAAAGGAGAGCGGAGGAATTGAAACACAGGTTCTTAGATCGCGGATATAGTCGAAGAAGTATTAAGCATGCCTATAATCGAGCCAAAACCAGTAATCGTCAACAGTTAATGTATTCTAATCGAGCTCACAAACAAGAGAACTGTGTCAGGATGGTGACACGGTACCATTCACAATGGCGCAAAATGTGTGATGTGCTTAGGAAACACTGGCCCATTTTACTTGCGGATCAGACGTTGCGCCAGTATTTGCCTATGTATCCGTCAGTCACAGCCCGTCGATCTCCAAGCCTCCGAGATCACTTGGTAAGGAGCTACCTTACACCTAATACTCAGAAGAAAATTGGCGAAATAGGACTGGCTGAAATAAGACAAACGTGGGGTTGTACCCCATGTGGTTCATGTATTTCGTGTCCAAACATCGAACATACTAAAAAGTTTCTTTCATCTAGTGGGAAAGAATTGACTATCCTACACTCCATTACGTGTACAACACGTAATGTCATTTATCACGCTACATGGCTTTGCTCTTTGGTATACATAGGTCTGACCACTAGGATGTTAAAGACCAGAGCGAGGGAACATGGACGTGATATTATGGCAGCAGCCACTGAGGATAATTTGGAGTTGTTGAAAACAATCCCTAGACACTTTAAAAACTATCATGCCTGTGATCCATCAGGTCTTCAAGTTAAAGGCATCGATGATGTTTATAGTACGTTGCGTGGAGGTAGTGCTAGTCGCCTACTTGCACAGAAAGAATCCAGATGGATTTGGCTATTGCAAACATTACATCCTCAGGGCCTCAACAAGTCCTTAAGCTTTTCACCATTCCTCTGATTGCCTCTATGTCTCCCCCACCCCTGCACCCGCTAGATTTATCTGTATTTTAATGATGTTTATAATCCCCCCCCCCTTGTTTTATCCTCTGTTGTCTAATTAATGTTCATTTTTTCCTTAGTACATACTCTGTTGTCCTTGATTGCGGCTGCCTTCCGTGTCTCTTTCTGCTGGTTACTCCTATTGATGGATGTCTGTGGACGATTTATACATCTTGATTAATCAATGATTCTCCTGGACTACTGACAATAGGTCACAGAGATATTATCATCTACTGGGACAAAGAAAAGCTACGCAACGAATGAATTCATCTAATTGCTGGATATACTTGATATTGAGCAGTATTATGGGTGTATTGTGTTTTTTGTATGTTTATGCTTACAACCTATTGTGTAGGATTTAATTGTTGAATGTTTCTATCATTTTTCTCCATTACACAGTGTACTGTATCTTTTATATGTACATATTACACCGCATTTTTTGTGTTTTTTGACTGGTGCTCTCCGTTGGGGCAATGGCGCCATGCCCCCATGGACAGTATTTTTCGGTAATATTTAGTTACAATATTGGATTAACATTAGCCATACAATTGATATGAAGAATGTCTTTGTCTTTTGATTATGATTGGCTACTGATGGCAATTATATGGGGGAAGGGGTCCCACAGCTATGCATCTACTGAGATATATCCTGCTTCTTTTGATCTGCGATTTCTTTCCGTTGTGATATGTTATCTGTTCACACTTATTATTCTATGATTGGTTCATTATTGCGTTAGTTGGGCACTATTGGGTTAAATAGCTGTGGTTTAGCCACGACTCTTCTCATTAGATCCGATTGTCCACTTCCTATATTCATTTATCTACACTTTTGTTGGGCGTTTTATAATGTATACTTACCACATTATAGCGCTATGTCCCCTGTTATGGGCTTTCCCCGTTGGTCAGATTGTGATGTCACAGCGATTTTCGTCCATGTGACCTGGGGGGTGTGGCTTGTATTTATGTGTGGCGAGGGGCGGATGACTGTGTCCCGACGCGTCATAGCAAGTCCCGCTCATGTGGCCTGGTAGGTGTGGTTTGTTATCACGGGGGACGAGGGGCAGATGATTGCGTCCTGAAGCGAAGGGGTCCTACTATATACTTCCAGATGTGAGTGGTAATACAGGGGCACACGTGACTCTATATGTATGTATTATGATGAGCGGTTGGCTATTCTAATAGCTGCGTCCTGTCTTACTTTCACCCATTGGACAATAAGTAATACTTAAGGGATACCGGTTCCAGACATACTATAACCCCCAGAAGAAGGCACAGCGCCGAAACGCGCGTAGGGGTGACGATACCTGGACTGATAAACAATACATATGTGAGTAATACTACATTCCCACTTATTTTCAAGTGCTAAATGGATTTACTTTTATATCAACTATTTATGCACTGTCCACCTTAGCATTTGCATTGAAGCTTTGATATTATGCTTACAGCTGGGATAGGGCATGTGGTTTACATACCCATACCCGTATTTTCTTCAACTATGTAGGTTTAATCTATTTATTATATGATTGTATTGGTCTTGGCATCTCTATTATAGCTCACTACTTATGTATTTATGCCACTTTTTCAATATGGATGTTTTTTTAATTAATGTGTATTAATAAATTTATGAATTTTTTGCAAAATTATGTTCTTATACGTCATTTTTTCTATATGATTTGCTATTATAGACGTTGAACAGAGTCTCATTGTCCTACTATTGAGAACTAATTGTGTATGTGACCTTGGTGGTCAGTTAATCTGTCTCAGGATTTTGATAAGTAAACTACAGGCAGTGAAAGGTTGGCACTGTTACACTGATTAAACAAGAACCATAAGACAGATTTCTTCAACCCAGGTATCATTTTAATCTGTGTTTGCAGTTAATGAGATGCTTGTGCTCTGGGCTTAAATAACCTTCCATGACCTTCCTCCTATTTTAAATACTGCACATTTAATATTGTGGTCTTAAAAAAAAAAATTTGCCTCCAACAAAATGGCGCCGGTGCATGCACAGTAGCATCTATCTGTGCAAGCGCAGTATTTAAAGGTTCAGTGACCTGTCATTTAAGCCCAGAATGATGACAATGAGGCCAGAGAACCAAAAAAACGACCTGCCCACAGGCCGGTCTCGAAGCACAAGCATCTCATTAACTCCAAACTGCAAACAGATTAAACAAGAACCACTAGACAGATTTCTTCAAACCAGATATCATTTTAATCAGTGTAACAGCACCAACCTGACAATGCTTATAGTTTACTTAGCAAAATCCTGATGACAGGTTTCCTTTAACGGTAGGGATAAACCTTCTAACAATCTCCCAATAGCTCCCAAACTCAAACATTAAGCGTTTATGCTACACAGTGTTGAAGCATGGATGTACCTACTTTCAATCGAAGGTGACAGGAGAAGCTTTTCTGTTTTACCAACATCTAACCTGTGGTATGTCATTTACTGTTTACCTGTTGGAATGTGGGTGCTGTCTCCAATATGTGAGACGCAACACTCAACAGGTTCACATCAGGTGCTGGAGGGGATGTTACACAGATCAGCATTGATAGTGACGTATACAGACACCGTGTTCCCACCGCCATCACCCTTGTTATAAGATTCCACACAGTGGTTTATATAGAAGCTGGACACTGCACCTCTCATTCATGTCCACTGCCAACATTTCTGTACACAGAGGAAGGTCTTACATGACCGAAACGTTTGTTTTGTACTACTTTTTCTACTATTAAATTCTCAAGATTCATTGAGTCATCTTGAGTGCCAAGTTTTTCATCTTATTGCAGTCACACAGAGTGACCGCAGACTTATCAATTTGGACCAGACAATTCCTGCAAAGAGTAAAAAGTAGTCTCTGTGCTGCTTGGTATCATGGTGTGTGAACATGGACCAAAGAAAGGTAAGGAGAGAGCTGTCTCAGGAAATTAGAAAATTATAGACAAACATGTTAAAGGTAGATGTTATAAGACCATCTCCAAACAAATGTTCCTGTTACAACATTTGCACATATTATTCAGAGCTTTAAGGTCTATGAGGCTGCAGCCAATGTCCCTGGATGTGGCCGCAAGAGTAATTTAATGACAAATTGAAGAGATGGATAATTTGAATGGTTACAAAAGAGCCCAGAACAACTTTCAAAGAGATTAAAGGTGAACTCCAAGGTCAGGGTACATTAGTGTCAGATCGCACCATTTGTCGCTGTCTTGACCAAAGTGAAATTCATGGAAGAAGAGGAGGAGGAAACCTTTGTTCAAAGCAAATCAGAAAAAAGGCAAGACAGGAATTTTCCAAAGTTTCTGGGAGAATGTCCTTTGGACAGATGAAACAAACCTGTGCTTTTTGGCAAGTCACATCAGCTCTATGCTCACAGACAGAAAAATGAGAAAATAAACCAAAAAGAGAAGGCACGCCATGTGAAGAATGTCACAGCATATAGATGGAGGGGTGAGAGGTATTCCACTCACCTCTGGTAGTTGTGCATGCCAGACACAAAGCTGATACTAAGCGGTAATGACTGCGGTCCTGGAGCACTGCGACACCTTCTGCCCTCCCCGGCATCATGCTCAGGAGCCATGATACAGCGAAAGATAATGAATAGTGGGTGGTGGAGATCCACAGGTCGCCACGCTCTGAGTTAGGAACCACCAGGTTAGGCAAGAGAAGTCGATTTATTCAACACATAACGCGTTTCAGAGACGATCTGTCCCCTTCATCAGGTGATTCCAGAATGTATACCACGCTGAGTGCTTTAAATAGATAGGCACTGATGTGATTGATAATTGCATACAGGCTTTAGAAATAAATAAATCTACATATAAATTTCATGATTAAAAATCATTAAAACCAATAATACACTAAAAATTAACCCCTTTCTGATGTGTGACCTAATAGTACGTCATGGTGACCTGGGCCGATTGGACCAATGACGTACTATTAGGTCATATGGCCATCGCGCCCGCACACAAGCGGTGCGGGGCGATCGCCGCCGGGTGTCAGCTGATAGCACCAGGTATTAGCTGTAACTATGTGCAGGGAGCGGTCCCGCACCGCTCCCGGCTCATTAACCCCCTCAATGCTGCGATCGAAGTCGATCTCAGCATTGCGGGGGCAAGGGGAGGTGATCGCAATACTCACCTCCTCTCCCGGCCTCCAGCGCTGTCTGCCGCAGCTTCCCGGATGTCGTCATGACAACATCCAGGTCATCAGACAGCAGGAAGATATTTTGGTCATGCGCAGTGCATGACCAAAGTATCTTCTGCATCTGCAGCGTTGACAGCCTGAATAGCACAGGGATGGTGCTCCATCCCTGTGCTATACAGACGATCAGAATAAAAAAAGTGAAAGTCCCATAGTGGGAAACAGAATAAAAGTCCAAAAAGTGTTAAAAAATGGAAAAAAAAAATTGTAAAAATATAAAAAAAAAAATTAAAAAATAATCCACCAAAAAAAAAATATATAATGTACCCATCAATAAATATTATTATGAAAAAAACCAAAAAACAATAAAAGAACACATATTTGGTATCGCCGTGTAAGGAATGACCTGACCTATAAAACTGTCCCACTAGTTAACCCCTTTAGTGAACATGGTAAAAAAAAAAAAGCGAAGCAAAAAACAATGCTTTATCATCATACCACCCAAAAAAAATGGAATAACACGCGATCAAAAAGACGAATGTAAATAAAAATGGTACCACTGAAAACTGTCATCTTGTCCCGCAAAAAACAAGCCGCCATACAGCTCCATCAGCCGAAAAATAAAAAAGTTATAGCTCTCAGAATAAAGCAAAAAATTATTTTTTCTATAAAATAACTTTTATTGTGTAAAAACGCCAAAACATAGAAATACGATATAAATGTGGTACCGCTGTAAACGTACTGACCCAAAGAATAAAGCTGCCTTATCAATTTCACCACACGCGGAAAAGCATAAAAAAAACCCCATAAGAACAATTCCGGAATTGCTGGTTTTTGTTTATTCTGCCTCCCAAAAATCGAAATAGAAAGCGATCAAAAAATGTCAAGTGCCTGAAAATGGCAACAATAAAAACGTCAACTCGTCCCGCAAAAAACAAGCTGTCACATGGCTCTGCTGGCCAAAATCTGGAATATTATAGCTCTCAAAATATGGCGATGCAAAAACTAGATATTACAAAAAAATGCGTCTTTTAGTGTGTGACAGCTGTCAATCATAAAAACCTGATATGATTCTGGTATCGCTGTAATCGCACCGACCCGAAGAATAAAGCCGTCTAATCACTTATACCGCACGAGGAACGGCGTGAAAAATAAACTCTAGGGTTAGGGTTGTGTTAGGGTTGGGCTAGGGTTAGGGTTGGGGTTAGGGTTAGGGTTAGGGTTGGGCTAGGGTTGGGGTTAGGGTTGGGCTAGGGTTAGGATTGTGTTAGGGTTGGGCTAGGGTTAGGGTTGGGCTAGGGTTAGGGTTGGGCTAGGGTTAGGGTTGTATCAGGTTTGGGATTTTTTCAAAAGTAAAAAAAAAAAAGATGACGGTATGGTGACTAGTGTTGAGCGCAAGTGCTCGCTACTTGAGTTTTCATCGGGTGCTTGGGTATGCACCGAGTATCGCGGGTGCTCGAGTGACATGCTCGAGTCTCCGCCCCATATGCTTCGTGGCCAAAAAAAAACTCGCAGGGATTGCCTGTCATGCACGAGTGATCCCTGGATGTTTTTTTTGGGTGTCTAATAACCGTGAAGCATGCGAGCGGGGACTTGAGCATGTCACTCGAGCACGTACGATACATGGTGCATACCCGAGTACCCAATGCAAACTCAAGTAGCGAGCACTTGCACTCAAGACTAATGACAACTTATTCAATTTGATGAACTAATGTTATCAAATTCTGTGTCGTACCTCTGGGTTCAAAATGTTCAGTATACCCCTTGATAAAATCCTTGAGGGGTCTAGTTTCCAAAATGGGGTCACTTGTGGGGGGTTTCCACTATTTAGGCACATCAGGGGCTCTCCAAACGCGACATGGCGTCCGCTCTCAATTCCAGCCAATTTTGCGTTCAAAAAGTCACACAGTGCTCCTTCCCTTCTGAACTCTGCCGTGCGCCCAAACACTGTAGTTTCCCCACATATGGGGTATTGGCGTATTTTTTCCTGTTACCCCTGCGAAAATAAAAAAAATTGTGTCTAAAATAACATTTTTGTGAAAAAAGTGTTCATTTTTTTCTTCCACTTTCCAAAAATTCCTGTGAAGCACCTGAAGGGTTAATAAAGTTCTTGAATGTGGTTTTGAGCACTTTGAGGGGTGCCGTTTTTAGAATGGTGTCACTTTTGGGTATTTTCTGTCATAAAGGCCCCTCAAAGTAACTTCAAATATGATGTGGTCCCTAAAAAAATGGTTTTGTAAATTTTGTTGGAAAAATGAGAAATCGCTGGTCAACTTTTAACCCTTATAGCTCCCTAATAAAAAAAATTTGGTTCCAAAATTGTGCTGATGTAAAGTAGACATGTGGGAAATGTTATTTATTAACTATTTTGTGTAACATATCTCTCTGATTTAAGGGCATAAAAATGCAAATGTTGAAAATCGCAAAATTTTCAAAATTTTCACCAAATTTCCGTTTTTTTCACAAATAAACGCAAGTGATATCGAAGAAATTTTACCACAATCATGAAGTACAATATGCCACGAAAAAACAGTCTCAGAATCAGGGGGATCCGTTGAAGCACTCCAGAGTAATTACCTCATAAAGTGACAGTGGTCAAAATTGTAAAAATTGGCCCAGTCATTAACGTGCAAATCACCCTCGGGGGTAAAGGGGTTACCATATTTTTCAGACTATAAGATGCACCGGACCATAAGACGCACCTAGGTTTTAAAGGAGGAAAATAGGGGAAAAAAATTAAGCAAAAAATGTGGTCATGATGCCCTGTTATGGGGGAGGGGGTCTACTGCTGACACTGGTATTGGGGTAATGTCCCCCAATTCTGTTAATATCCTCCATCCTGGTATGTATGGCCCCTCCTTCCTGGTATAAGTGCCCCCCATCCCATCCTGGTATGCATGGCACCCCTTTATCCCCCATACTGGTATGCATGGCACCCCTTTATCCCCCATCCTGGTATGCATGACACCCCTTTATACCCCATCTTGGTATGCATGACACCCCTTTATCCCCCATCCTGGTATGCATGTGTGTCACCCTGGCCTGGATGCCACAAAATGTAATAAAGCTGTGTCTGAGAGCAAGGGAGAGGTTCTCTAGTCAGGGGAACATTAGCATGCAGTACCCCCTGTCTCAGGCCAGTAGGGGGAGCAGGCTGCCCCTATAAAAGCTGGTGCTGGGGGCAGGGTTAGAGAGAACTGGATGACCTGTCTCAGTACTGAGACTTGTCCCGGAGCAGAGCAGGGACAGAAAGTTGTATTGCACCCTAAGAGGAAGTGTGGCAGGAGGAGAGCCACAAGCCAGAGACAAGAGGCGAAGTGAGCCTGTCTTGGCAGATAAAGGACTTAATTTACCAGACTTTGGTGTCTGAGGCTGGGAGGATTCCACATCCCACAGCAGATAACCAGTCCGCAGGGGACTGTATGTTCCTTGGCCTAAGAAACCTGGAGGCTCTGCCACAACAGAAGGGACCAGTAAAGCCGTACCAGGCCGGGAGCAGAAAGGAACCCACATCGCAGGCCATACAGGCGAGAGTACACGGAAAGCTCGGAAACGTCGGCTGTTACCCTATAAGGAGGAGATAGCCAGAAGGAGCACAAAAAGCACGGTAGGCCTACACCCTCACCCTGACCAGGGCCAACTTCCCCATTGCTCTCAGACATTCAGGTCCCCTCCTAGCCGGGACTGTTTATGGGTCAGTTTACCTGTTTTAGTAAACGCCCTGGACTGCAACCTGTTGTCTGTGTGCTCCTTCGCGCCTCCAGCACTACCGGTACTGGGACTCTCACCACCATCACTCCCACCATCCATTATACTGCCCTGGGGCCTCACTCTTCCCTTGGGGAGTCACACTACCCTAGCTGCACACCTCATCAGCCCCAGCGGTCTGCATGCAGCGGCGGTTCCTAATAACCGCAATCCACGGGTGGCGTAGTCGGACATAATCATCAGCGCATAACGGACTACCACTGGCCTGACCACCCTGAGCCACGGAACCGGGTTGCCACTACTACTCCCATCGTTCCCCTACTGCCCGGATCCGAGTGCCCCACGGCCCAGGGGGCGAGTCAGCTTTGGCGTAGTCGGCAGGATTGCAACCAACCCGCCACAAACGGGTATTGCGTGCTTGAAAAAGACTTTGCACTTACCTGAAAAGAGGTTTCCCGCCGTCCGGATCCGTTTCCCGCCATTTCCAGCTGTCTCCCGCCATCTTCCATCGGTTCCCGTCATCTTCAGACGTTTTCCCGCCATCGGACGCCATCTTCAGGACGCCGCGCGGGAAGAAGAGGGGCGTGGACGTCCAAACCGCGCGAGACCCGAAGCTCCGCCCCACGCACCGACGCTGCTCAAGGTCCTGGAAGGGAGAGAGAGCGACGCTGACGTCACCAGGACGCGACGCAAGGTCCTCGTCCAGAGCAGCAGCAGCGGAGCCGCGGCCTACAGAAGAGGATCGTCGGAAGGTAGGCCACGCTTAACTAGGGGGGAGGAAGATGTCGGATACAAAGGCGCCCACTACCACCAACGCAGCTGCAGCAGCGGTGATGCCATTTTCCCTGCCCTACATCCCTGGAGCGGCCTGGCTGCCCAAGTACTCAGGGGAGCCCCATGCCCTAACTGACTTTAAGGAAAGGCTGTACAGTTTGTTCCAAGTCTACCTCATGACGGAGGAACAGAAGGTCAGCATATTAACAGGGCAGTTAACTGGTGCAGCCCAAAGGGAGGTAAAATCATGGCCCACTGAGGAGAAAAGGACCGTGAAGGGTATTCTGACCCGGCTGCGGGGTACCTTTGACACACGTACCTCCGCTGAAATTAAAATGAGGTTCTATGGATGTAAGCAGCGGGCACAGGACAGCATCAGAGACTATGCCCTAAATTTGCAGGAAGCCCTAAGGGCCATCCAACAAACTGACCCTGGCAGCGTGCAGGAAACGGATAAGTTACTAACAGAACAATTCATAGAAGGTCTGCTGTCTAGCGCCCGCAGGACCCAGCTGCGCCTCATGTTCTTTCAGAACCCTGATCTGACCTTTGCCCAATTCAAGGACAGGGCCATAAGGGTGCTCCGTGAATCCGCAACAAGTGGCGCTATAAACCCCCGGTGCCCTGCTCTCACCTACCACCAGGAGGCGGCGCCCTCCTCTATGGACTCCGTGGGGGCTGATGCACAGGCCCTGAACCAAGCCCCGTCGAAGGATCTGCACCACCAAGTCCAGGAGCTGACCAGGAGCGTCGCGGCGTTGACCAGGACCGTCCAGGCGTTACAAGTGGACCCGTCAAGACCCATCGAGCTGGCTTCAAGTCCAGAGGATGTCCCGTGGCGTCGACAGAGGAGGATCCCGTCGTTCCGAGGGAGGCCCACAGACCGCTACGCAGAGGATGGACAGCCCATTTGCCGTCGATGCAACCAGCCCGGACACATTTCCAGGTACTGTAATTTAAACGGGTCCAACCTGGGGCAGAGGGCCAACCCCCAGGCATAAGATCACCAGGCCCTTACAATTGGCATAATAAGTACGTTGGGGGGTGCCCGGTTTTACCCGTGGTGCTGGACGGTATCCCCATGAGCGCCTTGCTGGATACTGGGTCGCAAGTAACCACTATCCCTTATGTACTTTTTAAGCAGTTTTGGACTGATGCTGATATCACACGGTATCCAGACAGTAACTTGAGCATCATCGCCAGTAATGGCTTACCCGTGCCGCAGATGGGGTTCAAGGAGATGACCATTAAGATTGGTAAAGTTGAACTGCCGGCACAGGGAGTAATTATTGTGGACATTGACCGTCGTGAAAGTCACCCTAAAATAACTGTGGGTACTAACGTGATTGAAAATTGTCTTTCAGAGGTAATTGTAATTCTACAACAGGTGGCGGTGAATGCTAGTTCCAGCCAACAGAGAGTCCTCAACAAGGAGATAAAAGCCCTGATGAGACGGCAGCAGGTAGAACTGTCTGGTTGTGAGATCGGTAGCGTAAGACTGAGTGACCCATTCCCCATTTCCATGCCTCCCAAAAGTGAAATGATGATCTGGTGTCGGACTGCAATCGGGTTGAGAGGTAGAGACTACCAAGCCATGGTAGAACCAGTGTACTCAGACAGCAGGCCCACCATTTTGACAGCCAGGGGGTGGTTGATGTCTGTCATGGGAGGGTGCCCGTTCGCATTCTCAACATTGGGGAGAGGGAGGTACACTTACCCAGGTACGCTACACTCGCCAAACTGTTTGTTGTCGAACACAAAGCTATCAGGGCCGTGGAACCCTTGCCTCCATCTCCACAGGCGGAGGGTAATGGCTCCCAGAAACAAAAGGAGGACTGGTGCCAGAAACTCCGTGTGGGTGCTGACTCCACTCCCCTGCACCAAAAACAAGGAGTCTACCGGGTGGTACAGGAGTACGAGAGAGTCTTTAGTAAGCACCCGCTAGATTTCGGCAGAGTAAAAGGGATAGAACACCACATCCCCACAGGGAGCCACCCACCAATAAAAGAGAGACACAGGCCTGTACCCCCTGCACATTATCAGAACGCCAAGGGTATGCTAAGAGAAATGAAAGAAGCTGGGGTCATTAGAGATAGCTGTAGCCCCTGGGCAGCCCCCTTGGTTCTGGTGAAAAAGAAGGATGGCACCATGAGAATGTGCGTGGACTATAGACAAATCAACCGTATCACCCACAAAGACGCATATCCGCTGCCTAGAATAGAGGAGTCTTTAGCCGCACTAAAATCAGCTAACTTCTTTTCTACTTTGGACCTTACTAGCGGGTACTGGCAGGTTCCTGTGGCAGAGGCTAACAAGGAGAAGACCGCCTTCACTTCCCCGATGGGACTGAGCGAATTTAACTGTATGCCTTTCGGTCTCTGCAATGCACCAGGGACCTTCCAGCGGCTGATGGAATGCTGTCTAGGGCACCGAAACTTCGAGACGGTCCTCCTCTACCTGGACGACGTGATCGTCTATTCGAAGACCTACGAGGACCATCTAAAGCACCTGGCCGAGGTGTTCGAAGCCCTGGCAGGCTATTGCCTGAAGGTGAAACCATCGCAGTGTCACCTGTTGAAACCAAAGGTCCAGTACATAGGGCACGTGGTAAGCGCGGAAGGAGTGGCCCCCGACCCTGACAAGGTCACGGCAATCAAGAGCTGGCCAAAGCCCTCGAACATCAAAGAGGTGAGACAGTTTCTCGGGTTGGTAGGCTACTACCGAAGGTTCATCCCCGGGTTCACTAAGATGGCAGCTCCTATGCAGGACCTCCTGATCGGACAGTCTAAGTCCAGAAGTCAAAAGCCACCCTTCAAGTGGGATAAACCGGAAGAGGAGTCCTTCCGCCAGTTGAAGATGGCCCTCACGGGGGATGAGATCCTGGCCTACCCTGATTATGGTCAGCCTTTTATTCTCCACACAGACGCCAGTAATGTGGGATTGGGAGCAGTACTGTCCCAAAACCAACAGAGCAGAGAAAGGGTGATCGCGTACGCCAGCCGGAAGCTGAGGCCCACCGAGAGGAACCCGGAGAATTACAGCTCCTTCAAGCTAGAATTCTTGGCGGTGGTGTGGGCCGTGACAGAACGCTTCAAGCATTACCTGGCCTCCGCAAAGTTCACCGTGTACACGGACAACAACCCGTTGACACACCTGGACAATGCATGACTGGGTGCCCTAGAACAGCGGTGGATGGCCCGTCTCTCCAACTATGACTTCGTGTTCAAGTACTGGGCCGGCAAAACCAATGCCAACGCTGACGCCCTATCGAGGATGCCTCACTTACCTGAAGGTGACGAAGACCCAGAAGAGCAGGAGGAGGTAGAACTCCCCGCGTTTCACCAGTATGGAGCCGCTCAATGCTCCCACCGCGTGAAGGAGGAGGATCTAACAACCGTGATGATCAATCCCCTACCTCACCACAGCTGGGCCGAGACCCAAGATAGTGACCCTGCCATCCGCCTGGTGAAAGATCTGCTGACCCAGGAGGACGCCCGCATGGATCCGGATGCTCCAGAGGAAGCCAAGCAGCTGTGGAAAGAGAAGAGCAAACTGTTCCTCTACGAAGGCAAGCTGTGCAGAAGGATTGTCAACCACCAGACGCACGAGCTGACCTGGCAAGTCGTGGTCCCAAGGCGGGATGCAGCTATGGTCCTGGGGGCTTACCATGACAGAGCGGGGCACTTCGGTTGGAAGAAACTGGAGTTCCTGCTAAGAGGAAGGTTCTTTTGCGTCGGCATGAGAGGAGCTGTAGAAAAATCGTGCAGAGACTGTGGCCCTTGTCACCTAAGGAGGAAGGACCGCACCAGCCAGAAGACACCCTTGAGGCCCATCGTCACCACGCAGCCTCTTGAGCTGGTAGCTCTGGACCACGTCAAATTGGCTCCAAGCCGGTCAGGATACATCTATGCCCTGACAATCGTGGACCACTATTCCCTTTTTCTAGTGGTGGTCCCGGTAAAGGACTTGACAGCCCAAACAGCGGCCAGAGTCTTCCAGCAATACTTCTGCCGTCCACACGGGTATCCGGAACAGGTCCTGACAGACCAGGGTCCAGCGTTTGAAGCTGAAATCTTCCAAGAGTTCTGTAACCTCTATGGCTGTAAGAAGATTCGGACAACGCCTTGCCACCCACAAACCAACGGGATGTGTGAGAAAATGAACAATATAGTCATTGATCTCCTGAAGACGTTGCCCCTGGAGGAACGCAGCCTGTGGCCAGAAAAACTGCCGGACCTGATAGACTTATACAATCATATCCCGGTGAATGCTACAAACTGCACCCTGGCTTACCTGATGCGAGCCAGACCAGGTAAGCTGCCCGTAGACCTGGAGATGGGAGTCCTGACACCCGAGGACACCTCCCCAGACGCGGACAGGGATACGGAAAGGCAACTGCAGTACAAGAAGGTACAGGAGAGTGTGGAGAAGAGCCTGGCCCAGGTGAGAGAGAGGCAAGAAAAACTCTTCAACCAACACGCCCCTGCTGGTCCCCTAGAACCTGGTGAGCAGGTCCTGAAGCGAAAGAGAAGGCTTCACAAGTTGGACGACCAGTGGGAAAGGGAACCCTACATTGTACTGCAGTCTGATCACGACAACCCGAAGGTGTGCGTGATCACCAAGGACGGAGGAGAAACCACTAGTACCGTCTCCAGAGACCACCTCAAAAAATGCCCCGAGCAACTCCGTAGTGCAGAAGAGGATCAAAGTGACCTTGAACCCGCAGAGGACAAGGAAGAAATGATCAGCACCGTTCTTGGAGAGTTCCCTCAGTCCTGGACTCGGATAAACGATGCCATAGTGGTACCCGTCCTGCATTTCCTGCAGCCGGCACAGCAACAACCAACACAAGAGCCGGAAGGTGAAGAGGAGCAAGCGGTTCCAGAGGCAGAAGAGCCTGTATCAGCAGCCCAGGAGAGTCAACCCTCTGCTGACAGTGAGCCTGCCATGCCTGCGGTAAGCCAAAGAACCCGCAGACAGCTGCCTGCCCTACCTGTACACCCAGCTGGTAGCTGTACCCCTAACGCTAGTGGGGAAAGCCAAGTCGGTCCACCACCAGACAGTGGGTTAAGGGGATCAACCAGGAGCACAAAGGGGCAGATACCCGCTCGCTGGAAAATATAGAGCGCGCTAAAATTGTAAATAACCCTGTTGCCAAATGTTGAATTGTTTGCCAAGTTATGTGCGTGATTAGTAATTGTGTGTTTCAGTTCCTTACAGATGCCGTACAGACTCGAAGGTTATGGACTATTTATAACCGGGACCTTGTATGGACTGCGTTCGGAGCCTGACCAAGGAATGAACTAAGACTGTGAAGGACTTGGGGTAGGACAGACCCCCACCTGGTTAAGGCTCCCCGTTGTATTGGTGATATGAACACCCGGTCACAGACCACACTGTGACCTTAAGAACTCAATCTGTGC
Source organism: Phyllobates terribilis (assembly GCF_046119375.1). NCBI lineage: Eukaryota > Metazoa > Chordata > Amphibia > Anura > Dendrobatidae > Phyllobates > Phyllobates terribilis. The sequence goes on along the minus strand of NW_027363003.1, from coordinate 2,084,116 downwards.
GTCACTTTCCTGATAATGTTTTATAGTCATGTATATTGTCTTTGTTTACTGCTTAGTCCCGGAGTACTAAATTTTACTAGGGGGGAATGTGTCACCCTGGCCTGGATGCCACAAAATGTAATAAAGCTGTGTCTGAGAGCAAGGGGGAGGTTCTCTAGTCAGGGGAACATTAGCATGCAGTACCTCCTGTCTCAGGCCAGTAGGGGGAGCAGGCTGCCCCTATAAAAGCTGGTGCTGGGGGCAGGGTTAGAGAGAACTGGATGACCTGTCTCAATACTGAGACTTGTCCCGGAGCAGAGCAGGGACAGAAAGTTGTATTGCACCCTAAGAGGAAGTGTGGCAGGAGGAGAGCCACAAGCCAGAGACAAGAGGCGAAGTGAGCCTGTCTTGGCAGATAAAGGACTTAATTTACCAGACTTTGGTGTCTGAGGCTGGGAGGATTCCACATCCCACAGCAGATAACCAGTCTGCAGGGGACTGTATGTTCCTTGGCCTAAGAAACCTGGAGGCTCTGCCACAACAGAAGGGACCAGTAAAGCCGTACCAGGCCGGGAGCAGAAAGGAACCCACATCGCAGGCCATACAGGCGAGAGTACACGGAAAGCTCGGAAACGTCGGCTGTTACCCTATAAGGAGGAGATAGCCAGAAGGAGCACAAAAAGCACGGTAGGCCTATACCCTCACCCTGACCAGGGCCAACTTCCCCATTGCTCTCAGACATTCAGGTCCCCTCCTAGCCAGGACTGTTTATGGGTCAGTTTACCTGTTTTAGTAAACGCCCTGGACTGCAACCTGTTGTCTGTGTGCTCCTTCGCGCCTCCAGCACTACCGGTACTGGGACTCTCACCACCATCACTCCCACCATCCATTATACTGCTCTGGGGCCGCACTCTTCCCTTGGGGAGTCACACTACCCTAGCTGCACACCTCATCAGCCCCAGCGGTCTGCATGCAGCGGCGGTTCCTAATAACCGCAATCCACGGGTGGCGTAGTCGGACATAATCATCAGCGCATAACGGACTACCACTGGCCTGACCACCCTGAGCCACGGAACCGGGTTGCCACTACTACTCCCATCGTTCCCCTACTGCCCGGATCCGAGTGCCCCACGGCCCAGGGGGCGAGTCACATGGCACCCTCTGAGCCCCCATCCTGGTATGCATTGCACCCTCTGAGCCCCCATCCTGGTATGTATGGCACCTTCTGAGCCCCCATCCTGGTATGTATGGCACCTTCTGAGCCCCCATCCTGGTATGCATGGCACCTTCTGATCCCCCATCCTGGTATGTATGGCACCTTCTGAGCCCCCATCCTGGTATGCATGGCACTTTCTGAGCCCCATCCTGGTATGTATGGCACCTTCTGAGCACCATTCTGGTATGTATGGCACCTTCTGAGCCCCCATCCTGGTATGTATGGCACATTCTGAGCCCCCATACTGGTATGTATGGCACCCTCTGAGCCTCTATCACGCTGCCTACAAAAAAAAATGAACTATCATACTCACCTCTTCTCTCCTCCAGCGCTGTCCTGCACTGCTGCTGACACTCTCACTGTGTGAGCGGCGCATGGCAAGGCGCGCATGGTGTCCCTGCTGTTATGTTCTGCTACCAAAGCTAAGGAAAGAGAGGAGATCTGTCCCTACTATAAGACTCAGCTGAATCCCTACGATGTAACAGGGAACCTGATCCTGCGATCAGACCTGCTAAAGTCCTAATCTAGTCTGTACGGAGACCTATAGATTTGGGGAGGGAATCCCTACAAGTACTAAGGACTGGGAGGAATAAGGGACACCTCCTAACAGAAATAGCAGCAGACAGACGAACAAACAAAATAGATAGAACCTAGAGGTCCGTAGACCAAGCAAACTAACAGAGTTAGATACAGAGCACAGGCTAGCTAGAAAGTAGATATACAATGAAGTCCAGCAAAGCCAGAAGGGCGGAGCAGGATTAAATAGGCCAACAAGGTCATGTGACCAGCAAAGGAAAAAAAACCTAACAGCAAGGTTCTAACAGTACCCCCCCTTCTAAGAGGATCCTCCGGATCCCCTAGGACCAGGCTTATCAGGAAATCTCCTGTGAAACGCTCTGATAAGTCTGGACGCGGAAACATCATCTGACCTCACCCAAGAGTTATCCTCGGGTCCGAAACCTTTCCAGGCCATAAGATACTGCAAACTACCTCTATACCGTCTAGAGTCAAGGATGCGAGAAATTTCATATTCCCCGTCCTCCACCACCGGAGGAACAGAGGCAGAGGCGTCACCATCCGACACAACAGCTTTTTTTTAACAGAGAGACATGAAAGACCGGATTAATTCTCCAGGAGGTAGGAACCTCCAACCTAACAGCAGATTGGTTGACAACCTGAAGCACCTTAAAGGGCCCTACAAACTTGGGACCCAATTTCTTAGAAGGAATCCTCAACCGCAGATTCCTAGAGGACAACCAAACCATGTCACCAACAGCGAACAAAACCTCCTGTCGTTTCCTATCAAAGTAGTCTTTAGATTTTCTGTTGGCCTCCTGAAGATTACCACGCACATCCGTCCAAACTCTTTCCAAATCACCGGAAAAATTCTCCTCCTCAGGCACGGCAGATCCCAACTTGGAGAACGACCCAAACGACGGATGTCTCCCAGAACAACAAAAAAAAGGCGAACAACCAGCAGAAGAAGATGTATGATTGTTCAGAGCAAATTCGGCAAGTGGCAGAAACTCAGACCACCCCTCTTGATTGTCTGCCACAAAACAACGCAAGAACTGCTCAACATCCTGGTTTTTCCTTTCTGTCTGGCCATTAGATTCAGGATGATATCCGGACGAAAACGACAAATGAATTCCCAACCTGTCACAAAAGGCACGCCAAAAACGAGCCACGAACTGAGGACCCCTATCAGAAACAATGTCAGTAGGAACGCCATGAAGTCTGACAATTTCCTTGACAAAGGCCTTAGCGAGAGTTTTAGCGCAGGGCAGTTTGACGAAGGGAACCAAGTGACACATCTTGCTAAAACGGTCCACGACCACCCAGATGACAGTAAAACCCTCAGAGGGGGGAAGGTCAGTTATAAAGTCCATAGCCAAATGTGTCCAAGGAGCACTGGGGACCTCCAAAGGACAAAGCAACCCCGCAGCAGGAGTATGTGAGGACTTAGATCTAGCACATATAGTACATTGGCGCACCCACTTAATGACTTCCTTCTGCCATCCAGGCCACCAAAAACTGCGACCCACCAGTCTCTTGGTCTCAGAGATTCCGGGATGACCTGCCAACCGAGATTCGTGACACTCAACAAACAAATCTCTCCTAAAGGTCCCAGGCACAAACAACCTCCCATGAGGAGTGTTAGATGGGGCATTCTCCTGAGCTTTAAGAATCTCATCTTCCAAAACGGAGTCTAAAGCAGCTATCACAACACCTTCTTGTAAAATGTTTTCCTCTTTCTCAGCACTGACTATGGGAGAAAAACTGCGAGACAAGGCATCCGCCTTAACATTCTTAGTACCAGGGATGTAAGTAACGGAGAAATTAAACCGCGAGAAAAACAGTGCCCACCTAGCCTGACGGGCATTCAGGCGCTTGGCAGCGTCAAGATATATCAGATTTTTATGATCCGTAAGAACCTGAACGGGAAATTCCGCACCTTCCAAGAAGTGGCGCCAGTGTTCAAATGCGAGTTTAATAGCCAATAATTCCCGATTACCAATATCGTAATTCAATTCAGTCTCCGAAAATTTTTTTGAAAAAAATGCACAGGGATGTAATCCATCCCCGTTATCCTGAGACAATACTGCGCCAACCCCCACAGAGGAAGCATCAACCTCAACCAAAAACGGCCTAGTAACATCAGGCTGCATAAGGATGGGAGCAGAGGTGAACCTCTCCTTGAGATACACAAAAGCTTCAATGGCCTCAGAAGACCACTGAACCGCATCAGCACCTTTCCTGGTGAGATCAGTCAGAGGTTTGACAATACTAGAAAAATTTTTTATGAATTTTCTATAGTAATTGGCGAAACCCAAAAACCTCTGTATTGATTTCAAACCAATAGGCCTAGGCCATTCCTGCACAGCCTGAACCTTAACCGGATCCATCTCAAAACCTTTGCTGGAGATAATGTAGCCCAAAAAACTAATTCTCTGTACAGCGAACTCACATTTCTCCAGCTTAGCAAAAAGCGAATTGTCCATTAATAACTGTAATACCTCACGCACGCTCCGCCAATGAGACTCCAGATCTGGCGAATAAATCAAAATGTCATCCAAATACACAACCACATTTTTACCGATCAAAGGTCTAAGGATGTCATTAATCAGATTCTGAAAAAATGCAGGAGCATTAGTAAGACCAAAAGGCATAACCAGATTCTCAAAATGACCCACAGGAGTGTTAAAAGCAGTCTTCCATTCATCACCCTCCTTCATGCGCAACAGATTGTATGCCCCCTTAAGGTCAATTTTAGAGAACCACTTGGCCCCCAATAACTGGTTAAACAGATCAGGAATCAATGGCAGTGGGTAAGGATTGCGTACCGTAATTTTGTTAATCTCACGAAAATCCAGACAAGGACGTAAACCACCGTCCTTTTTTTTTTACAAAAAAAAATCCAACTGCCACAGGAGACTTAGAGGGCCTAATGTGACCGGCGGCCAAACTTGTCTGTATGTATTCCTCCAAAGCCTTCCTCTCAGGAATAGTAAGGTTAAATAAACGACTTTTAGGAAGAGTCGCTCCAGGGACAAATTCAATAGAACAATCATAGTCTCTATGGGGAGGCAAAACCTGCGATTCTTTCTCAGAAAAAACTCTCCAAAAATCCTGAATAGGAACAGGCAATTCTCCCCTATCCAAAGCTGCAATACGCCCGTTACAACACTTGTCATAACATTTATGGCTCCAGGATTTAATTTCACTGGTAGACCAATCCAGTACAGGATTGTGAAATTTTAACCAGGGCAAACCCAATATTACTGGAGAAGGCAAGTTATTCAACACTACCAAATCCAATTTCTCATGGTGAACACCATTAATAGTGAGAGGAAATTCACTGACCTTGAGAGTAATATTCTTCAAAGGGGAGCCATCCACAGAAACCACAGCAATGGGGGATGATAAAGGTTCAGGTTTTAAATTGAGTTTTTCCACGAATCCCCCATCAATAACATTCAGTGTAGACCCGCAATCAACAAACACCCGAAATTCCATTAATTTTTCCTGAGCAATCGTGGAAGCAGCTAAAAATATACCCTTGGAATTTAAACAGGCAATACGGGCGTGACTGACCATTTTTTTTTCTTTCTTCATACGAAGCTCACAGCCTTTAATCAAATGACCAGATTTTCCACAATAGAAACACAAGCCTTCTGAAAAACGACGGTGTTTTTCTTGAGAGCGAGGTGCCACCGATCCAATCTCCATCAGTTCACCACTGTTAGTACACACATTATCATAACCAGAAACTGACATAGCAGAGGATTTGCTCTCATTAACCCTAGCACGCAGTCTTCTGTCCACCCGTATAGCTAATTGCATAGCCTGTTGCAAATCCTCAGGTGTAGGATAAGCAATTAGCAGGTCTTTAACCTTTTCACTGAGCCCAGCAAGAAATAGACTTTTCAGAGCAGAATCGTTCCACCCTGTTTGAGTGGACCAACGACGAAAATGTGTACAATATTTTTCCATATTACCTGATCCTTGTTTTAAACGTCTCAACTCAGTCTCAGCTGATGCCACACGGTCAGGATCATCATATAATAGTCCTAAAGCAGAAAAAAAACTATCCACTGATCTGAAGCATGTATCACTAGGTTGCAAAGAAAAGGCCCACTCCTGAGGCTCTTTGCGCAAAAGTGACATTATGAACCCTACGCACTGGGATTCATCCCCAGAGGACTTGGGTCTCAAACGAAAATACAATAAGCAAGCATTTTTAAATGAAAAAAATTCTCGATGTTCACCAAAAAATAAATCCGGCAAACATACCTTAGGCTCCAAGAAATATGCTCCAGGACAGTTACTCACGTGCTGACGGAGCTCGGCCACTTCCAGAGAGAGTCCCTGCAGGTGTTTAGCCAAATCCTGAACCGACACCATGATGGAACAAAAAAAAATCTTTCCTTAGAGAATTTACAGGCTGGACTTACTGTTATGTTCTGCTACCAAAGCTAAGGAAAGAGAGGAGATCTGTCCCTACTATAAGACTCAGCTGAATCCCTACGATGTAACAGGGAACCTGATCCTGCGATCAGACCTGCTAAAGTCCTAATCTAGTCTGTACGGAGACCTATAGATTTGGGGAGGGAATCCCTACAAGTACTAAGGACTGGGAGGAATAAGGGACACCTCCTAACAGAAATAGCAGCAGACAGACGAACAAACAAAATAGATAGAACCTAGAGGTCCGTAGACCAAGCAAACTAACAGAGTTAGATACAGAGCACAGGCTAGCTAGAAAGTAGATATACAATGAAGTCCAGCAAAGCCAGAAGGGCGGAGCAGGATTAAATAGGCCAACAAGGTCATGTGACCAGCAAAGGAAAAAAAACCTAACAGCAAGGTTCTAACACCTGCCATGCTCCCTCACACAGTGTGAGACGCTGTGCTGGAATAGTCACTGCTCCCCACGCCAGGACTCTGTGCGTGGGGAGCAGTCTGTTCAATGCCCGGCACACTGTACCGCAGCGCGGCTTCTGCTGCCGCTCTGCGGTCAGTGTGCCTGTTATTAAAGACCATAGATATTCGCTACAACCCATGGGAGTGGGTTGTAGCGAATATTCATGAGCTTTAATAGCGGGCACACTGACCACAGAGCGCAGCAGGAGCCGCGCTGCGGTACAGTGTGCCGGCTATTAAGAGAAATGAATATTCATTGCTCTCCGCGCCCATGGGTATGGGGAGCAGGGAATATTCATTTTCTTTAGTAGCGGGTACAGCTAGGCTGCAGCAGGTGGCTGCTGCCTCCTGTGCCCCGCTGCGGCTCCCCCACACCCACCACCATGCGGCCATACAATAATATAGTATTTGGACTATAAGACGCACCCCCCACTTTCCTCCAAAATTTTGGAGGAAAAAAGTGCATCTTATAGTCCGAAAAATACGGTAATTATTAAGAATAGGAGATTTATTTTTTATTTTTTTAAATGTAGGTACGATTCAATTATTCCCAAGATCTCACCCCATGGATGGATCCTTTGTATTTGCAATTGGTGGAGGAAGGGCATTGCTAACAATAGGAATTCCAGAGAATGGAGGACTTAACTACAACTCCCAGTATGTCCTTAGCAATGGTAAGGAGATACTGAGAGTTGTTACCAGTCATCATCAGACTGTGAACCATATAGGAACCAATGTACTGATTAGATGCAAGCAGTGGAACTATTAAACGTTTAAAAAGTAACTTAAATTTTGGGATATATATTACATGATTTAGGTCCTATAATTTTGAGCAGATTAGTGCGAATCTGAGACCCTGATCACTCAGAAGATCTCTTAGAAGTGAAGAGGTGAGGAGACATGACTATGACTTTCTGCTGCATTTGCTCCGCTCAGTGTACTCTCCTATCTACTGAGCTGCGCTCTTCTAGGAGGTCTTTTAAGCAAAGGAGCAAAGGATTGGGGTCCCCACAAATCTGCTCAGAATTAATGACCCTAAATCACATTAAAAAACGTCCCAAAAGTTGATTTACTCTTTAAGGTTAATTTACATACACACACACACACACACTGTATACGCCGCATGCAACACACACACACTGTATACGCCGTACGCACCACACACACACTGTATACGCCGTACGCACCACACACACACTGTATACGCCGTACGCACCAGACACACACACTGTATACTCCGTACGCACCACACACACACTGTATGCGCCGTACGCACCACACACACACACTGTATACGCCGTACATACCACATGCACTGTATACACCGTACGCACCACACACACACACTGTATACGCCGTACGCACCACACACACACTGTATACGCCGTACGCACCACACACACACACTGTATACGCCGTACATACCACACACACTGTATACGCTGTACATACCACATACACTGTATACGCCGTACGCACCACCGCACACACACTGTATACGCCGTACACACCACACACACACACACTGTATACGCCGTACGCACCACCACACATACGCACTCTGTATATGACTCGCCCCCTGGGCCGTGGGGCACCCGGAAACGGGCTTCTGTACGATGGGGGGGAAGTGGCAACCCGATCCCGTGGCTCAGGGTGGTCAGACCAAATTGTGGCAGTCTATTTATACATTTGGGAATGTCCAAATACGCCACCCGTGGATTGCGGTCAGAGTTAACCGCTGCTGCGAGGCAGACTGCTGAGGCTGGTGTTGGTGTGCAGCACAGGGGTAGGACAACTCCCCATGGGAAGAGTGTAGCCTCAGGGCAGTGTAGGTGAATGCTGGGGGTGATAGTGCAGGCCGCAATAGTAAGAGTTCAGAGTCCGATTCAAACAGTCCAGGGTCTTTATTGCATATGTTGTTACTGACCCAACAGGAGTACTGGTTAGGAATGGGCCTGGGTGTCTGAGAGCATTAGGGCGAGCCCCACTGGTCAGGGTGAGTGTGTAGGCCTACCGTTCTCTCTCTATGCTCTTGCTGACTATCCCCCTTTTCGTGGTGTAATAGCCCACGTCCCTGAGCTGGCCGTATACTTTGCCTGTATGGCTTGCGACTCGGGCCTTGGGTACCTTTTGCTTCTCCTTGCTGTACTGGTCCCTCTGTGTGCCGGAGCCTCCAGGCTTCTTAGGCCAAGGGACCTGAAATCCCTCACGGGTTGGTTCACTGCTGCTGGGCTTGCAACCCTGACAGCCTCGGACCCCAATGTCCGGTTGTGTACTTCTCTCAGCGAGGACTGGCTCTCGTCGCCTCTGTCCCTGGCTTGCAGTTTCTCCTCTGCCTCACGGACTCCTCAGCTGCTGCTGACCTGTCCCTCTTCTCTGAGAACCCTTCTGGACACTTCAGAAGTGGGTTCTGGTCTCTCTAACCCTGCCCCAGTTCCAGCTTTTATAGGGGCAGCCTGCTCCCCCTACTGGCCTGGGACAGGAGGTGCTGCATGCTAATGGTCCCTGACCAGGGAACCTCTCTCCTGCTCTCAGACCCAGCCTTTAATATTTGTGGCATCCAGGCCTGGGGTGACACATTCCCCCCTAGTAAAATTTAGTACTCCGGGACTAAGCCTTTTTGGCCAACAACAAACAGGGTATAAATGACAACATAACATACAGTACAGACAAAAAGTTTGGACACACCTTCTCATTTAAAGATTTTTCTGTATTTTCATGACTTTGAAAATTGTACATTCTCACTGAAGGCATCAAAACTATGAATTAACACATGCGGAATTATATACTTAACAAAAAGTGTGAAACAACTGAAAATATGTCTTATATTCTAGGTTCTTCAAAGTAGCCACCTTTTGCTTTGATGACTGCTTTGTACACTCTTGGCATTCTCTTGATGAGCTTAAAGAGGTAGTCACCGGAAATGGTTTTCACTTCATAGGTGTGCCCTGTCAGATTTAATAAGTGGGATTTCTTGCCTTATAAATGGGGTTGGGACGATCAGTTGTGTTGTGCACAAGTCAGGTGGATACACAGCTGATAGTCCTACTGAATAGTCTGTTAGAATTTGTATTTTGGCAAGAAAAAATAAGTAAAGAAAAACAAGTGGCCATCATTACTTTAAGAAATGAAGGTCAGTCAGTCCGAAAAATTGGGCAAACTTTGAAAGCGTCCCCAAGTGCAGTTGCAAAAACCATCAAGCGCTACAAAGAAACTGGCTCACATGAGGACCGCTCCAGGAAAGGAAGACCAAGAGTCACCTCTGCTTCAGAGGATAAGTTTATCCCAGTCACCAGCCTCAGAAATTGCAGGTTAACAGCAGCTCAGATTAGAGACCAGGTCAATGCCACACAGAGTTCTAGCAGCAGACGCATCTCTACAACAACTGTTAAGAGGAGACTTTGTGCAGCAGGCCTTCATGGTAAAATAAATGCTAGGAAACCACTGCTAAGGACAGACAACAAGCAGAAGAGACTTGTTTGGGCTAAAGAACACAAGGAATGGACATTAGACCAGTGGAAATCTGTGCTTTGGTCTGATGAGTCCAAATTTGAGATCTTTGGTTCCAACCACCGTGTCTTTGTGCGACGCAGAAAAGGTGAACGGATGGACTCTACATGCCTGGTTCCCACCGTGAAGCATGGAGGAGGAGGTGTGATTGTGTGGGGGTGCTTTGCTGGTGACACTGTTGGGGATTTATTCAAAATTGAAGGCATACTGAACCAGCATGGCTACCACAGCATCTTGCAGCGGCATGCTATTCCATCCGGTTTGCGTTTAGTTGGACCATCATTTATTTTTCAATAGGACAATGACCCCAAACACACCTCCAGGCTGTGTAAGGGCTATTTGACCAAGAAGGAGAGTGATGGGGTGCTACGCCAGATGACCTGGCCTCCACAGTCACCAGACCTGAACCCAATCGAGATGGTTTGGGGTGAGCTGGACCGCGTAGTGAAGGCAAAAGGGCCAACAAGTGCTAAGCATCTCTGGGAACTCCTTCAAGATTGTTGGAAGACCATTTCCGGTGACTACCTCTTGAAGCTCATCAAGAGAATGCCAAGAGTGTGCAAAGCAGTCATCAAAGCAAAAGGTGGCTACTTTGAAGAACCTAGAATATAAGACATATTTACAGTTGTTTCACACTTTTTTGTTAGGTATATAATTCCACATGTGTTAATTCATAGTTTTGATGCCTTCAGTGTGAATGTACAATTTTCAAAGTCATGAAAATACAGAAAAATCTTTAAATGAGAAGGTGTGTCCAAACTTTTGGTCTGTACTGTATATACAAGTACATTTTGTCCTTAAGGTCACGGCGCTTCCGTGACCGGGTGTCCATATCACCCAACAAGGTGAAGTTTTCCACAGTGTGGGGACCTGTCTCCATAAACCCCAAGCTCCTGGCCTTGGGCGTGGCAACAAGGCCGAGCTAACTACTTTGGGCCACAAGGGAGCCACGCCGGACAGGTTTTTCTTCTGTGGCCATCTTCACAAGAGGGCACCTAGTGCAACTATTTACAAGACAGTTCCGGCCATTCAGTGTCCATGACTTGTCAGTCCATTGTATCTAGGAAAACTGGGAAAACAGTATTAATAACCAGGTAACAAGTATAAAACATTAACTACATACTTTACATTCAGATTTTCCAGCGAGCTGGTATTTGACCCCTAGTGATCCGGGTTGACCTGCTTAACCCACTGTCTGGTGGTGGTCTATCCTGGCTTTCCCCACTAGCATTTAGGGTACAGCTACTAGCTGGGTTTACAGGCAGGGCAGGCAGCGGTCTGCGGGTCCTTTGGCTTACCGCAGGCATGGCAGGCTCACTGTCAGCAGAGGGTTGACTCTCCTGGGCTGCTGGCATGGGTTCTTCTGCCTTCGGGGCTGCTTGTTCCTCTTGTTCTTCCTGCTCTCCTGTAGGCTCCTGCTGGGTAGGTTGAAGGAACTGTAGGATGGGTACCACTATGGCATTGTTTATCCGAGTCCAGGACCGGGGGAACTCTCAGAGAACGGTGCTGACCATTTCTTCCTTGTCCTCTACGGGTTCAATGTCATCTTGATCTTCTCTTGGACTCTGCAGTTGCTCAGGGCAACGTTTTAGGTGGTCTCTGGAGACAGTGCTAGTGGTTTCTCCTCCATCCTTGGTAATTACACATACCTTCGGGTTGTTGTGGTTGGACGGCAGTACTGTGTACGGGTCGCTCTCCCACTGGTCATCTAACTTGTGAAGCCTTCTCTTCCGCTTCAGGACCTGCTCACCAGGTTCCATGGGACCAGCAGGGGCGTGTTGGTTGAAGAGCCTCTCTTGTTTTTCTCTCACTTGAGCCAGACTCCTCTCCACACTCTCCTGTACCTTCTTGTACTGTAGCCGCCGTTCCGTATCCCTGTCCGCGTCTGAGGAGGTGTTCTTGGGTGTCAGGACTCCCATCTCCAGGTCTACCGGCAGCTTACCTGGTCTTGCTCGCATCAGGTAAGCCGGGGTGCAATTTGTAGCATTCACCGGGATATGGTTGTACAAGTCTATCAGGTCTGGCAGCTTCTCCGGCCACAGGCTGCGTTCTTCCAGGGGCAACGTCTTGAGGAGATCAATGATGATATTGTTCATTTTCTCACACAGCCCGTTGGTTTGCGGGTGGTAAGGCGTTGTCCAAATCTTCCTACAGCCGTAGAGGTTGCAGAACTCCTGAAAGACTTCCGCCTCAAACGCTGGACCTTGATCTGTCAAGACCTGTTCCGGATACCCGTGTGGACGGCAGAAGTGTTGTTGGAAGGCTCTGGCCGCTGTTTGGGCTGTCAAGTCTTTAACCGGGACCACCACCAAGAACCGAGAGTAATGGTCCACAATCGTGAGGGCATAGATGTAGCCGGACCGGCTTGGAGCCAACTTCATATGGTCCAGAGCTACCAGCTCAAGAGGCTGCCTGGTGACGATGGGCATCAAGGGTGTCTTCTGGCTGGTACGGTCGTTCCTTTTGAGGTGACATGGGCCGCAGTCCCTGCACCACTTCTCTATGGCCCCTCTCATACCGATCCAGTAGAACCGCTCTCTCAGTAGGAACTCCAGTTTCTTCCACCCGAAGTGTCCCGCTCTGTCATGGTAGGCCTCCAGGACCATTGCTGCATCCCGTCTCGGGACCACTACCTGCCAGGTCAGCTCGTGCGTCCGGTGGTTGACCAGCCTCCTGCACAGCTTAACTTCGTAGAGGAATAGCCTGCTTTTCTCCTTCCATAACTGCTTGGCTTCCTCTGGAGCGTCCGGGCCAGGGCTAGCGTCTGCCTGGGTTAACAGGTCTTTCACCAGGCGAACTGTAGGGTCACTATCTTGCGTTTCAGCCCAGCCGTGGTGGGGTAAGGGGTTGAACATGACGGTGGTTAGGTCTTTGTCTCTTACCCGGTGAGAATACTGAGTGGCCCCATACCGGTGGAACGCAGGGAGCTCTACTTCCTCCAGCTCTTCCGAGTCTTCTTCTCCTTCGGATAGGTGGGGCACTCTTGATAGGACGTCTGCTTTGGCGTTGGTTCTGCCTGCCCGGTATTTGATTGTGAAGTCATAATTTGATAGCCGGGCCATCCACCGCTGTTCTAGGGCACCTAGTCTTGCATTGTCCAGGTGTGTCAACGGGTTGTTGTCCGTGTACACAGTGAACTTTGCGGAGGCCAGGTAATGCTTGAACCGTTCTGTGACGGCCCACACCACTGCCAAGAATTCTAGCTTGAAGGAGCTGTAATTCTCCGGGTTCCTTTCAGTGGGCCTCAGCTTCCGGCTGGCGTACGCGATCACCCTTTCTCTGCCCTGTTGGTTTTGGGACAGTACGGCTCCTAACCCCACATTACTGGCGTCTGTGTGGAGGATAAAAGGCTGGCCATAATCGGGGTAGGCCAGGATCTCATCCCCCGTGAGGGCCATCTTCAGCTGGCGGAAGGACTCCCTTTCCGGCTTGTCCCACTTGAAGGGTGGCTTTTGACTTCTGGATTTAGACTGACCTATTAGGAGGTCCTCCATTGGAGCCGCCATCTTTGTGAACCCGGGGATGAACTTTCGGTAGTAGCCTACCAACCCGAGGAACTGACTCACTTCTTTGATGTTTGAGGGGCTTGGCCAGCTCTTGATTACTGTGACCTTGTCGGGGTCGGGGGCTACTCCTTCTGCACTCACCACGTGCCCCAGGTACTGTACCTTGGCTTTAACAGATGGCACTTGGAGGGTTTCACTTTCATACCAAAGCATGCCAGGGCCTTGAACACCTCGGCCAGGTGCTTTAGATGGTCCTCGTAAGTCTTTGAACAGACAATCACGTCTTCCAGGTAAAGTAGGACCGTCTCAAAGTTTCAGTGCCCTAGACAGCATTCCATCAGCCTCTGGAAGGTCCCGGGTGCGTTGCAGAGCCCGAATGGCATGCAGTTGAATTCACTTAATCCCATTGGGGTGGTGAAGGCGGTCTTCTCCTTGTCAGCCTCTGCCACAGGAACCTGCCAGTACCCGCTAGTAAGGTCCAACGTAGAGAAGAAATTAGCTGATTTAAGGACTCCTCTATCCTAGGTAACGGGTACGCATCTTTATGGGTGATACGATTGATTTGTCTATAGTCCATGCACATTCTCATGGTACCGTCTTTCTTTTTTACCAGAGCCAAGGGGGCTGCCCGGGGCTACAGCTATCTCTAATGACCCCGGTTTCTTTCATTTCTCTCAGCATGCCCTTTGCGTTCTGATAATGTGCAGGGGGTACAGGACTGTATCTCCCTTTTATTGGTGAGTGGCTCCCCGTGGGGATGTGGTGTTCTACCCCTTTCACCTTGCCGAAGTCTAGCGGGTGCTTACTAAAGATTCTCTCGTACTCCTGAACCACCCGGTAGACTCCTTGTTTTTGGTGCAAGGGAGTGGAGTCAGCACCCACGTGGAGTTTCTGGCACCAGTCCTCCTTAAGTTTCTGGGAGCCATTACCCTCCACCAGGGGAGATGGAGGCAAGGGTTCCACGACCCTGAGAGCATTGTGCTCGACGGCAAACAATTTGGCTAGTGTAGCGTACCGGGGCAAGTGTACTTCCCTTTCTCCGATGTTTAAGATCCGGACGGGCACCCTTCCATGGCGGACATCAACCACCCCCCGGGCTGTCAAAATGGTGGGCCTGCTGTCTGAGTACACGGGTTCTACCATGGCTTGGTAGTCTCTCCCTCTTAACCCGATTGCAGTCCAACACCAGATCATCATTTCACTTTTGGGAGGCATGGCAATGGGGAACGGGTCGCTCATCCTCACGCTACCGATCTCACCACCAGACAGTTCTACCCGTCTCTTCAGGGCTCTTATCTCCTTCTGGAAGACCCTCTGTTAGCTGGAGCTCGCATTCATTGCCACCTGCTGCAAAATTACAATCACTTCTGAAAGACAATTTTCAATCACGTTAGTACCCAAGGTTATTTTAGGGTGACTTTCTCGACGGTCAATGTCCACAGTGATCACTCCCTGTGCCGGCAGTTCAACTTTACCAATCTTAATGGTCATCTCTCTGAACCCCACCTGCGGCACGGGCTGGCCATTGCTGGCGATGATGCTCAAGTCACTGTCTGGATAGCGGGTTATGTCAGTGTCACTCCAGTACTGCTTGAAAAGTACATAGGGGATGGTAGTCACTTGGGACCCGGTGTCCAGCAGTGCACTCATGGGGATACCGTCCAGCACTACGGGTAAAACCGGGCGTCCCCCTACGTACTTATCACGCCAATTAGACGGGCCTGGTGACCTTATGCCTGGGGGTTGGCTTTCTGCCCCAGGTCGGACCCATTTAAAGTACAGTACCTAGCTACGTGTCCCGGCTGGCTGCAACGGCGGCAAATCGGCTGTCCATCCTCAGTGTAACGATCGGCGGGCCTCCCTCTGAACGACGGGATCCTCCTCCGTCGACACCACGGGACATCCTCCGGACTGGAAGCCAGCTTGATTGGTCCTGACGGGTCCATCTGTAACAACTGTACGGTCCTGGTCAATGCAGCAACACTCTTTGTCAGTTCTTGGACCTGATGGTGCAGGTTTGCAGGCGGGGATGGGTTTAGGGCCTGCGCATCAGTCCCCACAAGGTCTGCAGGGTAGGGCGCTGCCTCCTGGTGGTAAGTGATGGCAGGGTGCCGGGAAACTACAGCGCCACCTGGTGCGGGTTCTCGGAGCACCCGGATGGCCCTATCTTTGAACTGTGCAAAAGTCAAATCGGGGTTCTGTAGGGCCATGAGGCGTAGCTGGGTTCTGTGGGCGCTGGACAGCAGACCTTCTATGAACTGATCAGTCAACAGTTTATCAGTATCCTGCACGCTGCCAGGGTCAGCTTGCTTAATTGCCCCCAAGGCTTCCTGTAAATTTAGGGCATAGTCTCTGATGCTATCTTGAGCTCGCTGCTTACATCCATAGAACCGCATTTTGATTTCTGCTGAGGTACGGGTATCAAAGGTGTCCCGTAGACGGGTCAGAACCCCCCTTACAGTCCTTTTCACCTCCGCTGTCCAAGACTTTACCTCCCGCTGGGCCACACCAGTTAACTGTCTTATCAGTATGCTTACTTTCTGGTCTTCTGTGAGGGGATAAACTTTGAACAGGCTATACAGCCTTTCTTTAAAGTCGCCCAAGGTATGCGACTCGCCGGCATACTGTGGCAGCCAGGCCGCTCCGGGGATATTGAGCATGGAAAACGGCATCACAGCTGCAGCGGCTAAGCTGGTGGTAGAGGGTCCCTCCGCGTCCGACATCTTCCTCCCCCCTAGTTAACCGAGGCCTACCTTCCGACGATCCTCTTCTGTAGGCCGCGGCTCCGCTCGCGATGCTCTGGGCGAGGACCTTGCGTCGCTCGGTGATGACGTCGGAGTCGCTCTCTCTCATTCCAGGACCTTGAACGGCGTCTCAGCGTAGGGCAGGGCTTCAGGTCTCGCGCGTTTTTGGACGTCCGCGCCCCTCTTCTTCCCGCGCGGCGTCTCGAAGATGGCGCCCGATGGCGGGAAATGGCTCAGATTGGCGGGAAATGGCCCCGAATGGCGGGAAACTTCACTCAGGTAAGTATAAAGTCTTTTTCAGGCACGCAATACCCATTTGTGGCGGGTTGGTCACAATCCTGCCGACTACGCCAAAGCTGACTCGCCCCCTGGGCCGTGGGGCACCCGGAACCGGGCTTCTGTACGATGCTGGGGGTAGTAGTGGCAACCCGATCCCGTGGCTCAGGGTGGTCAGACCAAATGCTGTGGCAGTCTATTTATACATTTGGGAATGTCCGACTACGCCACCCGTGGATTGCGGTCAGAGATAACCGCCGCTGCGAGGCAGACCACTGAGGCTGGTGTTGGTGTGCAGCACAGGGGTAGGACAACTCCCCACGGGAAGAGTGTAGCCTCAGGGCAGTGTAGGTGAATGCTGGGGGTGATAGTGCAGGCCGCAATAGTAAGAGTTCAGAGTCCGATTCAAACAGTCCAGGGTCTTTATTGCAGATGTTATTACTGACCCAACAGGAGTACCGGTTAGGAATGGGCCTGGGTATCTGAGAGCATTCGGGCGAGCCCCACTGGTCAGGGTGAGTGTGTAGGCCTACCGTTCTCTCTCTATGCTCTTGCTGACTATCCCGCTTTTCGTGGTGTAATAGCCCACGTCCCTGAGCTGGCCGTGTACTTTACCTGTATGGCTTGCGACTCGGGCCTTGGGTACCTTTTGCTTCTCCTTGCTGTACTGGTCCCTCTGTGTGCCGGAGCCTCCAGGCTTCTTAGGCCAAGGGACCTGAAATCCCTCACGGGTTGGTTCTCTGCTGCTGGGCTTGCAACCCTGACAGCCTCAGATCCCAATGTCCGGTTGTGTATTTCTCTCAGCCAAGACCGGCTCTCGTCGCCTCTGTCCCTGGCTTGCAGCTTCTCCTCTGCCTCACGGACTCCTCAGCTGCTGCTGACCTGTCCCTCTTCTCTGAGAACCCTTTTGGACACTTCAGAAGTGGGTTCTGGTCTCTCTAACCCTGCCCCAGTTCCAGCTTTTATAGGGAAAGCCTGCTCCCCCTACTGGCCTGGGACAGGAGGTGCTGCATGCTAATGGTCCCTGACCAGGGAACCTCCCTCCTGCTCTCAGACACAGCCTTTAATATTTGTGGCATCCAGGCCTGGGGTGACACATATACATCGTACACACCACACACACGCACTCTGTATACACCGTACGCACCACACACACTGTATACGCCATATGCACCACACACCCACTGTATATGCCGTACACAGTGGCGTACTGCCAATGGCGGCAGACCACGCGACTGCTATTGGGCCCGTGAGCTGGGGGGGCCCCAGAGCAGTCCAGGGGTGGACATACCGCCGCCGGTGCAGCTGTGCCGGGTCCCCACCATGCAGCTGCACCAAGGGGCCCGCAAGGTGCAGCTGCTCCCTGCATGCGGCGGTCAGGGAGCGATCCCTGCAGCTCCGCTGCTGTCAGGAGGAGAATAGCAGCGGAGCTGGAGGGTTCGTCCTCTGCTTCCTCCCTGACCCAGGCACGCGCAGCTTGATGACGTCATCATGCAGCGCGAGCAATAATGGGGCTGATGGGGCTGTGGAGATGAATGATGGGGCTGGGAAGAGCAATAATGGGGCTGATGGGGCTGGGAAGAGCAATAGTGGGGTTGATGGGGCTGGGGAGAGGAATGATGGGGCTGGGAAGAGCAATAATGGGGCTGATAGAGCTGGGGAGAGCAATGATGGGGATGGTGGGGAAGGGGAGAGCAATGACGTGTTGCTGGGAGAGAGCAATGATGGGGGTGCTGGGACAGAGCAATGGTGGGGGGCTGGGAGAGAGCAATGATGTGGGGCTGGGAGAGAGCAATGATGGAGGTGCTGGGACAGAGTAATAAGGGGGGTGCTGGGAGAGCGCAATGATGGAGGGGGCTAGGAGAGAGCAATGATGGGAGTGCTGAGAGAAGTGATGCGCCCAAGGGATGGGGACTAAGCACCCGGGCCTTGCTGTTTGGTTTTGGGGGACGCCGCGGTGGCCGGCTCCCGGGCCCGTACCCTGGGGTCACTCTTTAAAAGAAAGAAGGAATGGTGGGGAAAAGGTGTATGAGATAGGAAAGAGTTTGTGACTCCACCCGTGGTGTCTGGTGAGGATCACCAGCGCTGCTACAGTCCTCTGAGGCCAGTGATCAGGCAGCTTAGATGGTGTTGCTCCCCACAGGTGGAGCGGGGCCTCAGGGCAGCGTAGGAGAAGGGATGCAGGACAGAGGGACCCAGCCGGGTCGGAGGAAGAATAGGCACACACACGACAGTTCACTTCAGTACCTTTACTGGTGGTGTTTCAGGCACGATCAAGGGCACTGTAGGGTGAAGGGTGCATTTCAGGACTCTCCCCAGTGAGCGAGTGTGGGGCCTCCTGTTTCTTGCCTTTTCCTGTTAAGTTTATGACCTGCCTGGAGATAGGCCTAACTTGGTCTCTGTCTTGCATCAGCTGACCTGGTGGTAGGGCCTTCTGTTGGAGATCACACTCCCTGGTCTCTTGGGCCTCAGTGATTCCTGACCCTGGTATTACAGGCAGCTTTTGGTGTTGCTGGGACATGTAGTTCGCCAGGGATCCCGGTTGTTTCTGCTGGTCCTAGAGATCCTTGCAGACGCGGACCCGGTGTCCGGTAAATGCTTGTGGGGTGAGCTGGTTAAGCTCCTCTGCCCCCTACGTAGCTCGCTTACTCTACTTGCCTTCGGCCGCGCTCGGGGCCCTCACTAGGCTTCACACTGGCAGTAAACCGCGCTACTCTTCACCGCTCTTATGGCGTCGGCACGCCTTAAGCTCACTGACTGAGCTTTATGAGTCTGAACTCTCTCTAGAGGGACTGGAACTACCTCTGTCCCCTGAGGAAACTGTTCTCTAGACTGAGCTCCACTGCAGGCTGACCTCTCTCAGGCTCATCTTCTGCAGGAACTGACTGCCTAGCTCCACCTTCCCTTTTTATATCCCTAACGGGCTCCCTCTGCTGGTCTGAGGTGGAAGGTGGAGGTGTGTGTGTATGCTACGAGGGCCTCTTGTGGAGGAATCCGTCCATGCACCCCTCTAGGATCTGTGGCACCAATGCGCAGCAGGGGCGCCACATTCCCCCCCTAGCAAAGCTCAGTACTCCCGGACTGAAGTACTTTTTATAACAACAATTCAATAACTCTTCCCTTTATGGGAGGCACTTTGCTTAAACGTTACATAATAAAACATTATAAATAACAAATATATACATATATACAATAAGCAACTCAAGTCTCTTCTGGTGAGGTTCCCTACAGGATGTCCATCTCACAGGGTAGAGTACTTGGTAGCTTGAGGGACCTGTCCCAAACCCTCAACGTAGGCCTTGGGGTGGCTGCAGGGCTTGGAGATCCTGAGTCGGACCTCCGTTAGTCCCACACCAGACACGTTTTTCTTCCGAGGTCACCTAAAGGGGCACTCCAGGGAGTGCAATTATTTACAAGAAGCAGTTTTTGGGCTGCACATAGTCCTCAGCCACAAAGTTCTTTATGTACCCTGACGAGTAACTAAAGGTAACAAGGAAAAGTGTCCATTTCACTTAAATTGTCCATTATAAGGCAAAACAACAAGTTAATAAATATATATGCATGAAAATACACAATATAATACCCCAGGGGCAACTATTTACACTGTCAGAGTTTCCTTCTCTATTCTCTGTATCTGACAGGGGTCTGACCTCGTGTGCTATGCGTCGACCTACGTGGTACTGGGATGCGTGGGGCACTAGTATTTGCACTACCTCCCATTCTGCCAGTTCTAAGTGTTGGGGAACTGCAGGGTTGCCTTAACCTCTCTACAGGACTGGCAAGTATACCATTGGCTGGGCCTTCTTGCTCTGCTCAAACCAGGGATTCTTCTTCCGTGGATTCTTCTTGAGCAGGCTCTTCTGAAGCACTTACAGGCTCTACTTGCTGTGGAGGGTTTTCTGGCTGTTGAAAGAAGTGGATCACAGGTATTATTACTGCTCCTCCTAGTTGAGGCCAATCTGCCGGGAAATCTCCTAAGTGAGTATGGAGTACTGCTTCTTTAGGCTCCTCCGGTACGGTGAGAGGCACTTCTTCTTGGAGCTTTAGCAGGTCTGGACACAACTTCAGATGGTCTCTAGATACCGTTGCAGTCGTTATTCCTCCGTCTCTACTAATTAGGCAGGTCTTCCTATTATCGAATCTTGAATTTAACAGTGTAGGGTTCTCTCTCCCACTGGTCATCAAGTTTGTGGTTTCTCCTTTTTCTTTTTAACACCACTTCTCCTGGTGTGAAGGATTCTGCGGGCGCACTTTTATTGTAGTGGGCTTCCTGCTTGTCCCTTACCCGAGTGAGACTGTCTTCGACAAAGGCCTGTACTCTTCTGTACTGCTCCTGTCTGGTCGTGTCCCAGTCCTCAGTGGACATATCTGCTTCTGGTTCTACTACACAAAGCTCCAGGTCCATGGGCAACTTCCTGGGTCTGGCTCGCATGAGATATGCTGGAGTACAATTGGTGGAATTCACAGGTATGTGGTTGAACAGATCTATCAGGTCAGGTAGTAGGTCTGGCCACTGATTTCTCTCCTCTAGTGGTAAGGTCTTCAGCAGGTCGATGATGATGTTATTCATCTTTTCAAAGAGACCGTTGGTTTGGGGTTGGTACGGTGTAGTCCTGATCTTTTTACACCTGTACAGATGGCAGAACTCCTTGAACAGTTCGGCTTCAAAGGCTGGGCCTTGATCTGTCAGCACCTGCTCCAGGTATCCATGGGGCCTGCAGAAGTACGCCTGAAATGTCTTCGACCGCAGTTTCTGTCGTCAGGTCCTTGACGGGGGCGACCACCAGGAACCGGAAGTAGTGATCCACCATGGTCAGGGCATAGGAATATCCTGACCTGCTGGGTGACAGCTTGACATGATCCAGGGCCACGATCTCCAGGGGACGAGTCGTCTTGATGGGTTGCAGGGGTGCCTTATGGCTGCTGCAGTCTTTTCTTCTGAGGCTACAGGGGCCACAATTCCGGCACCACCTCTCAATGGAACTACCCAATAAAACCGACACTTCAGCAGGGTCTCTAGCTTCTTCCAGCCGAAGTGCCCCGCCTGATCGTGGAAGGCTTCCAACACCATCTGGATGTCTGTCTTGGGCACCACTGTCTGCCATACCATCTCATGGGTTTTGGGGTTGACGTACCTCCGACACAGCTTCTCTCTATAGATGAACAGCCGGCTCTTCTCATTCCACAGCTGCTCGGCTTGGAGAGACGCTTCCTTCTCCAGGGAGGAACCTTCCTGGGTTATCAGTTCTTTGATACGGCTGACAACCGGGTCGCTGTCCTGAGTCTCCTTCCAGCTGTGGTGAGGCAGGGGGTTTAACGTGTTACCGAGAGGCCTCCTGGAGGCTCGTTGCACGTGGACCATCCCATTCTAATGAAAGGCAGGTAGTTCAATCTCCTCCAGGTCGTCCACTTCTTCTTCAGTGTCTGACTGATGAGGCATCCTGGACAGGGCATCGGCGTTGGCGTTCTTGCGGCCCGCCCGGTACTTAATAGTGAATTGGTAATTTGACAGCCGAGCCATCCATCGTTGCTCCAAGGCTCCTAGCTTGGCTGTTTCTAGATGAGTCAAGGGGTTGTTATCAGTGAAGGCAGTGAACTTACTGGAGGCTAGATAGTGCTTGAACCGCTCGGTGATGGCCCAGAACAGGGCCAGGAACTCCAACTTGAAGCTGCTATAGTTCTCTGGGTTCCTCTCTGTCGGGCGGAGCTTCCTGCTTGCATAGGCGATCACCTTCTCTTTGCCATTCTGCTTCTGACTCCGTACAGCGCCTAATCCTTCGTTGCTGGCATCAGTGTACAGCAGGAACGGTTGGCTGTAGTCAGGGTAGGCTAGGATCTCTTCGCCGGTCAGGATCTCCTTCATCACCTTAAAGGATTCAGCTTGCTCCTTACCCCACTGGAACGGGGGATTTCTGCCTCTGGGGGACTGTCCTACCAGGAGGTCTTGCAGAGGCACCGCTTTCTTGGTATAGTCCTTCACAAACCTCCGGTAATACCCGACTAGTCCCAGGAACTGACGTACCTCCTTGAGGCTCTTCGGCTCCGGCCATTTCTGGATGGCAGTGATCTTCTCCGGGTCTGGTGCTACTCCCTCTGGACTAATGATGTGCCCCAGGTACTGTACCTTTCTCTTGAGCAGGTGGCACTTTGAGGGCTTCAACTTCATCCCACACCGGGACAGCGACTCGAATACCTCCGCCAGGTGCTTCAAGTGGTCCTTATACGTTTTGGAGTATGCTATCACATCATCCAGGTATAGTAGTACAGTCTCGAAGTTACGGCGTCCCAGGCAGCACTCCATCAATCTTTGGATCGTTCCGGGGGCGTTGCAGAGTCCAAACAGCATACTATTGAACTCGCAGAGTCCCATCGGGGTTGTGAAGGCCGTCTTCTCCCGATCCTCCTCAGCAACAGCTACTTGCCAGTACCCACTAGTGAGGTCAAGGGTGGAGAAGTAATTTGCAGACTTTAAGGCAGCCAGGGATTCCTCTATACGTGGTAAAGGGTATGCATCTTTATGTGTAATGCGATTTACTTGTCTGTAATCTACACACATTCTCATGCTTCCATCCTTTTTCCTGACTAGAACTAGGGGAGCTGCCCAGGGACTACAACTATCCCTTACTACCCCTGCCTTCCTCATGTCGTGCAACATCTCCTTCACCTTCTGGTAGTGTGCTGGTGGTATAGGCCTGTAACGTTCTTTGATGGGTGGATGGTCACCTGTGGGGATATGGTGTTGAACCCCCTTAATCCTCCCAAAGTCAAGTGAGTGCTTACTGAATACTTGCTCGTATTCCTGAACCACCCGGTGTACACCCTGCTTCTGATGAGCAGTAGTGGTGTCTGTCCCAACATGGAGCTGTTGACACTAATCCTCCACCTGGGTTGCCGGGTCATTATCCTCCACTTCGTCTGGTGAGGTTAAGGATTCCACCGTGTGTATGGAGTTGTTATTTACTGTGTACAGTTTGGCAACAGTGGCGTAGCAAGGTAATCTAATCTCGTCCTCCCCATAGTTTAGGAGGCGTACGGGCACCCTCCCATTGCGTACATCCACTACCCCTCTGGCAGTCAAGAGTGTAGGCCTATGCTCGGAGCTAAGGGGCTCCACTACCGCCTAGTAGCTCCGTCCTTTAAGACCTATTGCTGCTCTACACCATATCAGCATTTCACTCATCGGGGGAATCACAATGGGTACTGGGTCTGTCACCAGTACATTACCAATTTCACCACCTGTTAGCTTTACCTGTTGCTGGTACATAAGGGCTCAGATCTCTTTCTGGAGCGCCCTTCTCTGCCCTGGTCTGGCAGTGTCAGCTATCTGTTGGAGCAAGAACACCACTTCTCCCAGAAAGTTACTAACAATATTAGTGCCAAGTACCATATCCAAATTTGTGTCATCAGGAATAGTCTCTACTACAATTAGTCCCTGGTCCTTCAGTTCCACTCTTCCCACCTTTACTGCCACATCCTTAACCCCGACTAGGTTAAGGGGGAGGCCGTTTGAGGCATAAACGGAAAGGTTTGGAGCTGGTGGGCTTAGGTCATCCATGGACCAGAACCTTTTGTAGAGGACGTCAGGCATGATGGTTACCTGAGATCCTGTGTCCAGCAGAACAGATGTCGCAATGCCGTCCAGCACAACGGACAGGAAAGGTCTTCCTCCCACAAACCTGCTGTACCAGTCTGTTGGGCCTGGGGAGTCTACTCCTGGGTGTCGGCCCTCGGCCCCAGGCTTTTCTCGTTTAAAGGACAGCTCTGGATGGTGTGACCTGACTTGTGGCAGCGGTGACAGACAGGGTCCTTCGGTGGACGGCGTTGGTCGCTGATCCTCCCAGGGGGTGGTGTTGTCCTCTTCCTCCTTCTCATCCAGGGGACATCCTCAGGGCTGTCGGCTAGCAGGATCCTTCCTTCCTCCTCGGGCTCCGTCCGCAGCTGCAGGGTTCTCAGTACAGTGGTCAGGGTTTTGCTCAACTGGCGCACTTCAGAGCGCAGGCTGTCCAGGTCACTAGGGGACGTTGCTTGCACCTTGGCTCCAGCAGCCGCTGGGGAAAACGTGGACGCTGCAGGCACAGGGGTGGCCCCACCCTGGTAACATTGGATAGCAGTTGTTTCCAGGGGCTGCAGTCCTTTTGTAGCCATGTCCTTAAGGATATCAAAGGTGGCATCTGGATGATCCAGGGACCACCAACGCACAGTCCTGCTCTCCTCTGGAGATAAACTGTTCCTTCAGCATTTTATTTTCATTATTGATGCTGGTTGGACTAACCTGTTTCAGATCTCGCAGGGCCCCTTGTAAACGCCAGGCATAGTCCCGATCACTGTCCTCCGGTTGCTGAGAACAGTTGTAGAACCTCATCAGGAGGTCTGTCTCAGTACGATTCTCAAAGACAGTCTGTAACTTTTTAAAGATTGCGGACACTGACTCTTGGTCTGCGGCCGACTAGGTTTCTACTTCTTGCTCCGCAGCACCGGTTAATTGTCCTAATACCACAGCGCTATTTGCTTGCCTGTCATAGAGTACGTATCCAGTATACCGCATATTTTCCGCTTAAATCCAGACAGGGTATCTGGTTTGCCGCTGTACTGGGGGAGCTACTTCGCTCCGGGGATGTACGGTAGGGCCATGGGTATGACAGGGGTTACAGGCCCTGCTGGTGGAGCGGCTACTTCGGTCTGCTCGGCGTCGGGCACAAGTTGAGCATCAGGGCGGTTAACCGGTATTCCGGCTTTGTGCTGTTCTTCGGACATTCTGTCGCCCCCCTAGCTAACTGTGGCCTACCTTCTCTTCTTTTCTTCCGGTAGGCCGCAGCTCTGCAGGTGACGTTCTTCTTCAGGACCTTGCGTCGCTTGCGTCCTACGTCAGAGCGTTCACCGGCGCTCCTTCCAGGACCTGGCGCTTCCTGGTTTGACGTCGAGGCGTGGGGCGTGTCCGGGGCTTCGCGCCCTTTAGCAGGTACGCCTCTCAGTTTCCCGCGGTTACGCCCTTCTACCCGCTCGGCGGCCCAACAATGGCGGCAATCTTCGCCACAGATAAATATACAGTTTTTGATTAAAGGCGCACATTACCCGGTGGCAACGGACCCAACACTCCGTCGTTGCAGCGGGCACAGGATCCTGTTCGTGATGCCAGGAAGAGATGACGAGCCCAAGGGATGGGAACTCGGCACCCGGGCCTTGCTGTTAGTTTTGGGGGATGCCGCGGTGGCTGGCTCCCGGGGCCGTACCCTGGGGTCACTCTTAAAAAAAAGCAAGGAATTAGGGGAAAGGTGTATGGGAAAAGGGGAAAGTTCGTGACTCCACCTGTGGTGTCTGGTGAGACTCACCAGAGCTGCTACAGTCCTCTGAGGCCGGTGGTCGGGCAGCTTAGTTGGTTCTGCTCCCCACAGGTGGAGCGGGGCCTCAGGGCAGCATAGGAGAAGGGATGCAGGACAGAGGGGACCCAGCCGGGTCGGAGGAAGAATAGGCACACACACGACAGCTCACTTCAGTACCTTTACTGGTGGTGTTTTCAGGCACGATCCGGGGTACTGTAGGGTGAAGGGTGCATTTCAGGACTCTCCCCAGTGAGCGGGTGTGGGGCCTCCTGTTTCTTGCCTTTTCCTAGTAAGTTTATGACCTGCCTGAAGCTAGGCCTAACTTGGTCTCTGTCTTGCACCTGCTGACCTGGTGGTAGGGCCTTCTGTTGGAGTTCACACTCCCTGGTTTCTTGGGCCTCAGTGACTCCTGACCCTGGTATTACGGTCAGCTTTTGGTATTCCTGGGACATGTAGTTCGCCAGGGTTCCCAGTTGTTTCTGCTGGTCCTAGAGATCCTTGCAGACGCGGACCCGGTGTCCGTAAATGCTTGTGGGGTAAGCTGGTTAAGCTCCTCTGCCCCCTATGTAGCTCGCTTACTCCACTTGCCTTAAGCCTGCTCGGGGCCCTCACTAGGCTTCACACTGGCAGTAGGCCTCGCTACTCTTCACCGCTCTTATGGCATCGGCACGCCTTTGGCTCACTACCTGAGCTCAATGAGTCTGGACTGTGCTCCACTGCAGGATGGCTACTGCAGGAGCTCCTCTCAACAGGCTTCCTTCTACAAACTGGATCCTCACAGACTGGAACTAGCTCTGTCCCAGAGGAAACTGTTCTCCAGACTGACTGCCTAGCTCCACCTTCCCTTTTTATATCCCTAACGGGCTCCCTCTGGTGGTCTGAGGTGGAAGGTGGAGGTATGTGTATGCTATGAGGGCCTCTTGTGGAGGAATCCGTTCATGCACCCCTCTAGGATCTGTGGCACCAATGCACAGCAGGGCGCCACATTTGTATTCAGCCCCCTGTAGTCTACTACCCCTAAATAAAATCCTGAGTGACCAATGAAGTCACATAATGAGTAAACTGAGTCCACCTGCGTACAATTTATTGTCAGTATAACTACAGCTGTTCTGTGAAGATCTCAGAGGTTTATTTGAGAACATTAGGAATCAAACAGCATCATGAAAACCAAGGAATACACCGGGCAGGTCAGAGATAAAGCTATGGAGAAGAGTAAAGCAGGGTTAGGTTATAAAAAAAATAGCCCAAGCTCTGAACAACTCACGGAGCACAGTTCAATCGATAATAAAAAAAACGTAAGTAGTATGGTACAACTGCAAACCTACCAAGACATGGCCGTCCACCTAAACTGACAGTCCTTGTATGGAGAGCACTAATTAGAGAAGCAGTCAAGAGGCTCATGGTCACTCTGGAGGAGCTGCAAATCCACAGCTCAGGTGGGAGAATCTGTCCACAGGACAACTACTAGTCCAGAAATCTGGTCTTTATGGAAGAGTGGCAAAAATAAAGCGTTTTTTGAAAGTAAGCCATAAAAATTCTGTATGGAGGAATATGTGGTGCCCATAATAATGTATGGAGGACTATGTGGGGCCCATTATTCTGTATGGAGGACTATGTGGGGTCCATTATTCTGTATGGAGGACTATGTGGGGCCCATTATACTGTATACCGGTTGACCCGTAATTTTGTCCCAGTTTTTCATTTTGGCTCTCTGAGTTTGAGTTTGGCATCCCTGGTTTAAGTCAAAGGATATCAGAAGAACTATAAGGGTTCACACTGTTTAAAAAAATTTTTTTGTGCTCAGGAGGAAAATAGTCCATTAATATCTTAACTAAACTCCGACACTAATAAGTGAAAAAACAACTGTATATCATTTCAAGAAATTTTTTTTTAATTCCAAAGAGTGACTGTAACAAGATAATAACCACCGGAACGTTTTGTTTCGGCTAATTGCCTTTATCAAGGTTATCTGTGTCAATGAAAAATATGAATACTACATTTAATATGGTCACACAAATAATAGAGCCATACATATTACATACATATTTTTTTTCCAAACATACATAAAGCTCATATGCAAGGTTGCCAAGTAGTGGGTCACTTATTTTAAGCATAGGCGGTCATATTCAAGCGCAAATTGTACCTATAATATAAAAATAATCAGTAAGAAATCATCCAATGCCAAATAATGAAAAAAATGGGAACTGGCAAACTTAGAATTCTAAAGGTATTCATTTCAGAACAAAGCAGGAGGTAGAATACTTGGAGAAATAGTGAAATATATGAAAAGTCATAAATATGCCCCAAAGGTAAAAAGAAACTGGAGTCCTCAGAGTGCGTATCAGAGAGCATCAAACTGAGTATATAGCTGTGCAACTTACTTATTTGAATCCAGGAGTATCACTAGGGTGCGTCCATGTGGCATAACTAACAGTCAGTGTGCCGGTGTATGCACATGGGAAATGTGTCCCATTTTATATGCGTCAGAACAGGAAGAGGTAAGTATGAATGGTGATGGCTGATAGATGTTACCTGGACCACCGCGGCCGAAAGATGCAGTGCAGTCTGCGTTCCACCGTCGGCCGGATGTGACGCGCCGGTATCATACTGAAAGAGAGCGGTGAGTTGCGTTCCACCGTGCGCATGCGCAGTGAACCCAAGGCGCGCTATGTGAAAATAAGACTTGGAACAGGGGAGACTGCATAAATAGATATTTGAGAGAGGTGAGAAAGGTGAAAAGTCAAAGGATATTCATGTGTTTGAATGACCATGTCAACGTCCAGATCTAAATCCCATTGAGAATCTGTGGCAAGACTTGCTGTTCACAAACCATCCGCATCCAATCTCACTGAGCTGGAGCTAAGTTGCAAAGAAGAATTGGCAAACATTTTCAGCCTCCAGATGTGCAAACCTGGTAGAGACATACCCCAAAAGACTTGCAGCAGTAATTGCAGTGAAAGATGGTTCTACAGTGTATTGACTTAGGGGGGCAGATGACAATTTCCAGATTCATATTTTTAAATTTTTTAGAAAACCATGTATCATTTCCTTTACACGTCACAAATACTTGCTACTTTGTGTTAGTATATCATAAAAAATACCAATTATATATATTTAAGTTTGTGGGTGTAAAGTGAACAAAATATGGAAAAGTTCACGGGGAAAGGATACTTTTTCCAGGCACTGTACTTGTCTGTGTCTGGTAGTTCTCACATGAATTCACCATTTCAGAAAAAAGAATAGAGTAAATAAGTTGGTGCAAGAACGAGTAAGTACCAGCAGTGCACTGTGTTCCATCTCTGGGATCCCATATATTTGCACAATTGGTGGACTCCTTAACTCTAACTAGCACTCCAAAAATATAGATGAGGTGGAGAAGTGGTCATACATGCATATGGATATCTCCACAGAGTTTTGTAAGAAGTAGTGAAAAACTTGGCTGAAACTTTCCCCTCTCCAATCCGTCCTGCAGCCAGGATCATATTCCTCACCAACCGATACACTGATGCCTCTTCCCTGTGCCAGTCATTGCACTGGTTGCCCATTCAATATAAACCTATCACTCTTACCCACAAAGCTATCCACGATTCAGCACAGCCCTACATATCCTCCCTCGTCTCAGTCTACCACCCTATACATGCCCTCCGTTCCGCTAGTGACTTAAAACTAAAATCCTCCATAATCCGAACCTCTCACTCCCGTCTCCAAGATTTCTCACGTGCTGCGCCAATTCTTTGGAATGCACTACCCAGGACAATTCGATTAATTCCCAATACCCACAGTTTTAAGCATGCCCTAAAAACCCATTTCTTTAGACTGGCTTATCGCCTCAACGCACTTATCTACTGTAACTGTCCCAGTTGGCCCATATTAAAATTTTCTACAAAATCATGCTCATACCATCCATGCACTGATTAGCCTCTGTCTGTACTGTACACATACTGGCTGGCGACCAGTTCATGTAGTGTTATGTACTTACCCTATTTAGCATATTATGGCTGTATTATGCAATATTTGTACATTTAACTTTTGTGTCTCCCCTATTTTCTTATAGACTGTAAGCTTGCGAACAGGACCCTCACTCCTTTTAATATCTGAGTTATGCTTATTCTGTAATGTCTGTATAAGTCCCCCCTAAAATTGTAAAGTGCTGCGGAATATGTTGGTGCTATAAAAATAAAAATTATTATTATTATTATTCAGCACCTCACATTAACTATTTGAACTACAGCAAATATGGGTCCCTATTCTCCCGATAGGTGCTAGGTTGCTCTTCCAGGACTTCTACATATCAAACATTTGTACCATATACGTTCTATGTGCCATTATCTCAGATGATAATACACCTTTAAGTTTTATTGTAGCCCTTGGGATTGGTTCTATCTCTATAGCTAAGCTGTGAACTGTGACATTCTATCACTATCCAGAATGACCCTAAAATAGCTGCTTCATTTCCTGCTTCTGCTTTTATGCAGGCTATGATAGTCCCTTTTTATTTGTTGTGTTATGTAATGTGATGTGATAACTGCAAACCTGCCCCACGTCTTTTGATCCTTCGGTCGCTGATGTAATCTTCTACATTGTATAAACTCACAGCAGCCATTTTAGGCAACTTTTGCAAAGCTAATCGTAGATTGTTCGAATTCCCTGAGTTCAGCAACTTTAAGCTTGTGGGCTCCAATGCAAATTCTCCACTAGGGGACTCAACCATCACGAGTCTTTGATAGGATTTGTGTACTCATATGATACAAAGGTACCTTTTGGGTCCACCTGAACTCCAGGTTCGACTGAAGCCCTACACCCACTATAGTTACGCCCCTGCTTATAACTATCCCTTTTAGTGCAAATTACTCCCATCTCCTGCATCTACTTTTCTGCAGTACTTAAGTAATTGGCAGTAACTTCCTGAACCATTCAATTCTGGGACAGCTTTTCATGGACCTACTTTCCCAGAACTACTACTACTCCCTCAGGAAATCGACAGGAAAAAATAAAAGTC
This sequence comes from Phyllobates terribilis, assembly GCF_046119375.1. Classification (NCBI taxonomy): domain Eukaryota; kingdom Metazoa; phylum Chordata; class Amphibia; order Anura; family Dendrobatidae; genus Phyllobates; species Phyllobates terribilis. The sequence goes on along the minus strand of NW_027363003.1, from coordinate 2,053,142 downwards.
TCTCATATCTCTGGGAGTACTTGTAGATCACAGACAAAATATCAGCATGCAATGTCAGTAGGTGGCTTCTAAAGCCAGCAGGATATAGTCATGTATTAAAAGAATCATGAACTTGTAGGACAGAGACGTAATATTACCACTTTACAAAGTGTTAGTGCGGCCTCATCTGGAATATGCAGTTTAGTTATCGGTACCAGTTCATGGAAAGGATGTCCTGGACTGCGAAAAAGTAGAAGGAAGAGCAACAAAACAGGTAAGGGGCATGGAGGATCTTTGTTAAGAGGAAAGACTAAGGGAATCTGTCACAAGTTTTTTTTACACCTAATCTGATAGCAGCATAATGTAGAGCCAGAGACCTTGACTCCAGCGATGTGTTACTTACTGGGCTGCTTAGTGTAGTTTTAATAAAATCACTGTTTTATCAGGAGGAGATTATCATTAGAGGATTAGTAAACTTGCTGCCAGGTAGTCCAGCATATTCATGAGCTCTGTGTACACTGTACATGAGCAGAAAGCTGCCAATCAGTGATGGGGGTGGGGTTTTAGAGAGCTCAGCATTCAAAGAACTGCTAGATCTGCAGCAGATAAAACTGTGATTTTATCAAAATTATATTGTAAAGGACATATTGATATTCATGGTATAGCAACTCCATTTTGTCTGCTTGTTTCAAAATCATGTTATTATCACTCCTTGCATAACATACTTCTTTCCTGCTTTTCTCATGCTTTACATGGAACTTTCTCACACTAACTTTTTATCTCAAGAACATTTTGTCAGACACCCGCTCCTGTTATCTAACTAGTCTAGGCCAGGATTGAACTTGTACATTTCCATCGTGCTTCGAACTAACGATGATAATATGACCATATATGTGTTTCCGTAATAATTGCACTAACATTGGCTCAAGCCTGTAGTACTGTAGTACGGCTGTAGGGGATTGGCTATTGATAACCTCAAAACAATATCAAATGCTAAGCAAAATAAACGGGATCAGAGATTCTTTGAATCCTCCCATACAGAGCACTGCCTCCGTTTGGTTTTCTGTGGATTGCGCAATCAACATAATAATTTGACACTCACTTGGTCAACCGTGAAGGGTTATTGCCCTCCCTCAACAATATCAAGCAGCTCTGTAAGTGATACATCGTTAGAATCAGGGTCCCTGCCTCTATATTATGCTGTTCTCAGATGGGGTAGCAAAAACCTAGTGACAGATTCCCTTTAACTCTTGACCCAGACTTTTTTTTTGTGCTTTCATTTTTTCATCCATTTGTTCCAAGAACCACAGGCTTTTTTTGGAGGATGAGTTGTAGTTTTATATGTCACTACTCATTTTATCATAAAATATATTGAAAAAGCGAAAAAAAAAAAGTGGGGTAAAATGGTGTTAAAAATGAAATTCCATAATTTGTGTGTATGTGTGGCATTCAGTGTGCAGTAAAAATTACCTGTCAATATGATTTTCCAGGTCAGTATGAATAAGGCAATACTAATCTAAAAGGGGATCTGTCATCATTTTTTTCACCTTGATTCAAGGGATGTATCACTTACTAGGCCGCTTGCTGTAGTTTTAATATAATCACTATTTTACCAGCAGGAATATATCACTAGTACACCTGCTACCAGGTAGTCCTCCATATTCATGAGCTATGTATATCCCTGTCCCTCACTGATTAGTTGATTTTGCCTTTGCACAGTGTACACAGAAAGCAGCTAATCAGTGGTTTGGCGGGGTTATACAGAGCTCCGCATTCAGAGAACTGGTAGATCTGCAGCAGATAAAATAGTATATTTATCAAAACGGCAGCACACAGCCCAGTAAGTGATACAGGTGCATCTCACAAAATTAGAATATTATCAAAGAGTTACTTTACTTCAGTTCTTCAATCCAAAAAGTGAAACTCATATATTATATAGAGTCATTACAAACAGAGTGATCTATTTCTAGTGTTTATTTCTGTTAATGTTGATGATTATGGCTTACAGCCAATGAAAACACAAAAGTCATTATCTCAGTAAATTAAAATAATTAACAAAAAACACCTGCAAAGGCTACCTAAGCATTTAAAAAGGTCCCTTAGTCTGTTTCAGTAGGCTCCACAATCATGGGGAAGACTGTTGACTTGACAGATGTCCTGAAGGCAGTCATTGTCACACTCCACAAGGTCCCAGATTTACAATTTTCATTTGGAAATCAAGGTCCCAGAGTCTGGAGGAAGAGTGGAAACAGGCCCAGCGTCAGCACCCCGGCAAGTGCCGGGGCCCTGAGCAGGTGGGGCAGGGGCCCACTCGCTGTCGGGCACCCGGCATGCTATGGGGCCCGTGAGCGGAGGAGTGTGGTGCCAGCGCCCACAAGTGGGTTCCCCCCGCTTGCTCAGGGCCCCGACACAATACTTACCTCTCCCAGTGCCTCCACAGCTCTGGTCTCTTCCGTCTCTTGACTGTGACATCTTAGGTCAGAGGACGCGATGACGTCTTTCCAGCGCGCCCTGTGCTGAGCAGTCACAGTGCAGACAGCGGGAAGACACCAGCGACGCTGAGGAGTCCGGAGCAGCGGCAGCAGGAGAGGTGAAGTGAGTATTTGATTATTTTATTTTTTTTATGTATGGAGGCATGGGGCATTATATGAGGTCCATACAGGCTGGAGCCCATACTGGATGGAGCCCATACAGAATGCAGCAATCTATGGGACCCATACAGGATGGAGCCCATACAGAATGGAGCAATATATGGGGCCCATACAGGATGGAGCAATCTCTGGGGCCCATACAGGATGGAGCAATATATATGGCCCATACAGGATGGAGTATTATACTGTATGGGGCCCATACAGGATGGAGCATTATATGGAGCCCATACAGGATGGAGCATATATGGAGCCCATGCAGGATGGAGAATTATATGGGGCCCATACAGAATGGAGCATTATGTGGGGCCCATACAGGATGGAGCATTATATGGGGCCCATACAGGATAGAGCATTATATGGGGCCCATACAGGATTGAGCTTTATATGTTGCCCATACAGGATGGAGCATTATATGAAGCCCATACAGGATAGGGCCCATACAGGATGGAGCAATAAATGGGGCCCAGCCTGCATGAAGCATTTTATGGGGGCCAGTATACTGTATGGAGCATTGTATGGGGGCCAGTATCCCGTATGAAGCATTATATGGGGCCCATAATACTGTATGGAGGACTATACTGTTCGGTCTGCACTGTGCGCTGCGAGGATTCACCATTTTCTGAGATATTGTAGAATTTACGATAGATATCACTCATATAATGTAAGAAGGGAGTGAAATCTTTGGCATTGTACTATACCTATATTTCTCTGCCGCATCTGTGCATCATGAATCATGAATCGTGGTATGTGCTAAAGGGACCCACTGAGACTCTTTCGCCCGGGGCCCACGAAAACCTGGAGCCGGCCCTGAGTGGAGAGGCACATAATCCAAGCTGCTTGAGGTCTAGTGTGAAGTTTCCACAATCGGTGATGGTTTGGGGAGCCATGTCATCTGCTGGTGGAGGTCCACTGTGTTTTATCAAGACCAAACTCAGCGCAGCCGTCTACCAGGACATTTTGCAGCCCTTCATACTTCCCTCTGCCGTCAAGCTTTTGGGAGATGGAAATGTCATTCTCCAGCAGGACTTGGCCCCTGTCCACACGGCCAAAAGTACCAATACCTGGTTTACATACAACAGTATCACCGTGCTTGATTGGCAGCAAACTCGCTTGACCTTAACCCCATAGAGAATCTATTATAGAGAATCTATGGGGTATTGTCAAGAGGAAGATGAGAGACCCCAGATACAACAATGCAGACGAGCTGAAGACTGCTATCAAAGCCACCTGGGCTTCCATAACCCCTCAGCAGGGCCACAGGCTGATCGCCTCCATGCCACACTGCATTGATGCAGTAATTGATGCAAAAGGAGCCCCGACCAAGTATTGAGGGCATTTACTGAACATTTCGGATTTTAAAATCATTTTTCAAGCTGTTGTTATAAAGTATTCTAATTTACTGAGATAATGAGTTTTGTGTTTTCATTGGCTGTAAGCCATAATCATCAACATTAACAGAAATAAATACTTGAAATAGATCACTCTGTGTGTAATGACTATATAATATATGAGTTTCACTTTTTGTATTGAAGAACTGAAATAAATTAACTTTTGATGATATTCTAATTTTGTGAGATGCACCCGTACATAACCAGAATTAGGGTCTCTGCCTCTACATCGTGCTGCTCTCAGATGAAGTAGCAAAATCTGGGTGACAGATTCCCCTTAAGAAAAAAAAATTAGAACAAACGTATCTATATTATATATATATATATATATATATGTATATACAGTTGAAACCAGAAGTTTACATTCACTATATAAAAAGACACATATGCATGTTTTTCTTAATATCTGACATGAAGCAGAATAAACCTTTCCCATTTTAGGTCAATTAGGATTACCATAATGTTTAATATTTGCAAAATACCAGAATAATGAAAGAGAATGTTTTAAGGCATTTTTATTACTTACTGCAAAGTAAAAAGTTTACATACATTTCATTTTTATTTGGTTTTCATTACCCTTAAACTGAATGACTTGTGTCAAACGTTCGGGATATCCTTCCACAAGCTTCTCACAATAGTTGGTCGGAATTTGGGCCCATTCCTCCTGACAAAACTGGTGTCACTGATCCAGGTTTGTAGGTCGCCTTGCTCACACCTGCATTTTCAATAGGATTGAGATCAGGGCTTTGTGATGGCCACTCCAAAACATTGACTTTATTATCCTTAAGCCACTTTGTTACCATTTTGGCAGTATGCTTTGGGTCATTGTCCAGTTGGAAGACCCATTTCCGCCCAAGCTTTAACTTTCTGGCTGATGTCTTGAGATGTTGCTTCAGTATTGCCACATAATCTTCTTTTCTCATGATGCCATCTATTTTGTGACGTGCACCAGTCCCTCCTGCAGCAAAACAATCCCACAACATGATGCTGACACCACTGTGTTTCACAGTTGGGATGGTGTTCTTATGCTTCCAAGCTTCTCCCTTTTTCCTCCAAACGTAACGATGGTCATTATCCTCAAAAAGTAAAATTTTAGTTTCATCAGACCACGGGACATGTCTCCAAAAATTAAGGTATTTGTTCCTGTGTGCATTTGCAAACATTAATCTCTTTTTTATGTTTCTTTTGGAGTAATGGCTTCATCCTGGCAGAGTGGCCTTTTAGCCCATGTTGATACAGTACTCATTTCACTGTGGATATTGACACAATCTTACCAGCTTCCGCCATCATCTTCACAAGATCTTTTGCTTTTGTCCTTGGGTTGATATGCACATGTCGGACCAAAGCACGTTCATCTCTGGGACACAGAACCCGTCTCCTTCCTGAGCGGTATGATGGCTGGACATTCCCATCTTGTTTGTTCTTGCGCATAATTGTTTGTACAGATGAACGAGGCACCTTCAGGTATCCTGAAAATGTACCCAAGGACAAGCCAGACATATGCAAGTCCAAAATTCTCTTTCTGATATCTTGGCTGATTTCCTTAGACTTTTCCATGATGCTACACAATAAAGCAGTGTGTTTCAGGTGTGCATTAAAATACATCCACAGGTGTGTCTCTAATTAACTCAGATGTTGCCAAAAAAAGCTTCCAAACACATGATATCATCATATGCGCAGTCCAGAATTGTTTAAAGGCATAGTAATCTTAGTGTATGTAAACTTTTGACTTTGCAGTAAGTAATAAAAATGCCTTAAAACATTATCTCTCTCCCATTATTCTGGCATTTGGCAAATATTAAAAATTATGGTAATCCTAATTGACCTAAAACGGGAAGGTTTATTCTGATTTCATGTCAGATATTGAGAAAAACATGCATATGTGTCTTTTTATATAGTGTGTGTAAACTTCTGGTTTTAACTGTATATGTATATATATATACAGTACAGACCAAAAGTTTGGACACACCTTCTCATTTAAAGATTTTTCTGTATTTTCATGACTATGAAAATTGTACATTCACACTGAAGGCATCAAAACTATGAATTAACACATGTGGAATTATATACTTAACAAAAAAGTGTGAAACAACTGAAAATATGTCTTATATTCTAGGTTCTTCAAAGTAGCCACCTTTTGCTTTGATGACTGCTTTGCACACTCTTGGCTTTCTCTTGATGAGCTTCAAGAGGTAGTCACCGGAAATGGTTTTCACTTCACAGGTGTGTCCCGTCAGGTTTAATAAGAGGGATTTCTTGCCTTATAAATGGGGTTGGGACCATCAGTTGTGTTGTGCAGAACTCTGGTAGAAACACAGCTGATAGTCCTACTGAATAGACTGCTAGAATTCGTATTATGGCAAGAAAAAAGCAGCTAAGTAAAGAAAAACGAGTGGCCATCATTACTTTAAGAAATGAAGGTCAGTAAGTGCGAAAAATTGGGAAAACTTTGAAAGTGTCCCCAAGTGCAGTTGCAAAAACCATCAAGCGCTCCAAAAAACGGGCTCACATGAGGACCACCCCAGGAAAGGAAGACCAAGAGTCACCTCTGCTTCTGAGGATAAGTTTATCCGAGTCACCAGCCTCAGAAATCGCAGGTTAACAGCAGCTCAGATTAGAGACCAGGTCAATGCCACACAGAGTTCAAGCAGCAGACACATCTCTACAACAACTGTTAAGAGGAGACTTTGTGCAGCAGGCCTTCATGGTAAAATAGCTGCTAGGAAACCACTGCTAAGGACAGGCAAAAAGCAGAAGAGACTTGTTTGGGCTAAAGAACACAAGGAATGGACATTAGACCAGTGGAAATCTGTGCTTTGGTCTGATGAGTCTAAATTTGAGATCTTTGGTTCCAACCACCGTGTCTTTGTGCGACGCAGAAAAGGTGAACGGATGGACTCTACATGCCTGGTTCCCACCGTGAAGCATGGAGGAGGAGGTGTGATGGTGTGGGGGTGCTTTGCTGGTGACACTGTTGGGGATTTATTCAAAATTGAAGGCATACTGAACCAGCATGGCTACCACAGCATCTTGCAGCAGCATGCTCTTCCATCCGGTTTGAGTTTAGTTGGACCATCATTTATTTCTCAACAGGACAATGACCCCAAACACACCTCCAGGCTGTGTAAGGGCTATTTAACCAAGAAGGAGACTGATGGGGTGCTACTCCAGATGACCTGGCCTCCACAGTCACCAGACCTGAACCCAATCGAGATGGTTTGGGGTGAGCTGGACCGCAGAGTGAAGGCAAAAGGGCCAACAAGTGCTAAGCATCTCTGGGAACTCCTTCAAGATTGTTGGAAGACCATTTCTGGTGACTACCTCTTGAAGCTCATCAAGAGAATGCCAAGAGTGTGCAAAGCAGTCATCAAAGCAAAAGGTGGCTACTTTGAAGAACCTAGAATATAAGACATATTTACAGTTGTTTCACACTTTTTTGTTAAGTATATAATTCCACATGTGTTAATTCATAGTTTTGATGCCTTCAGTGTGAATGTACAAATTTCATAGTCATGGAAATACAGAAAAATCTTTAAATGTGAACGTGTGTCCAAACTTTTGGTCTGTACTGTATATATATATATATGTATATATATACTGTATGTATATATAGTTTGTATCACCCCCTGACGAAGGACTTTGCGTCCGAAACGCGCGTCGGGGAGCGCTCCGCATTCAGTTCCTGGACTGCCTATCAGGTATATTATGCCGCTTTTCTTCCTTTTTCTCCCATTATGAGACCTTTATAACTACTTCCTTTTACATCTGAGGTGGCCCCATATTAGGTGCTTTTACATTCAGCAACATAGCAACATTATTTTTGTGTCCGTTTGGTGTGCATGTTCACTAACATTAGCACATGCTTTATATTATATGTTAGTGTTATATTATCTTTTGCATAAACTGGTGGGCACATTGCACTATGTAGTGCACATCTAAATTGGTGCCTCTTTTCTTCTACACATAATAATTTTTTCATATTTTTCTTTATGATGTTGTAATATGACAGGTCATCATGTTTTATATGGGCTGGCGGTCCTCGTTTTTATTTTTCTTATCTGTTGTATAGACATTGTTTCTATGCAGATTTGATATTTGATGTATTAGTTCTTGATTCACTATTCTGAATGTGGGCATTCTTGTGCTTGTTGTGCCATTGTAACCATTTCTTTAATAAAGGTTTTTTATTCATGGATTCAAATATGTCATGCTTATAATTGGACCCTACGTTCGGTGATTCTCTTGGTTGCTGTGTGTTTTAACCGAATGGTCTGCCATTCATATTTTATGTCCATATAGCACACAATTCGTGATACTATGGGTATTTTACACTGACCAACAGGTCCTTGCTGAAAAACCCCTATATATATGTGGCTATACCCTTGGTGTCTTTTGCCTCCAGTCACCAGAACTGAACCCAATCGAGATGGTTTGGGGTGAGCTGGACCGCAGAGTGAAGGCAAAAGGGCCAACAAGTGCTAAGCATCTCTGGGAACTCCTTCAAGATTGTTGGAAGACCATTTCCGGTGACTACCTCTTGAAGCTCATCAAGAGAATGCCAAGAGTGTGCAAAGCAGTCATCAAAGCAAAAGGTGGCTACTTTGAAGAACCTAGAATATAAGACATATTTTCAGTTGTTTCACACTTTTTTGTTAAGTATATAATTCCACATGTGTTAATTCATAGTTTTGATGCCTTCAGTGTGAATGTACAATTTTCATAGTCATGAAAATACAGAAAAATCTTTAAATAAGAAGGTGTGTCCAAACTTTTGGTCTGTACTGCATATATACTGTATGTATATATAGTTTGTATGTGTATATATATATATATGTATATATGTATATATATCTCATATCTATATTAACGAACATCAGTCAAATTGGGCACTTGGTGCAGATTTACTAATATTAGTAACAGTTGCACCTTGTATTCCACAGATCACCTGGCATAATTTTAAATACCCATGTATTAAATCTCAGTGAAAGGCTATGCATCTTATAAATGTCACTGGTCAGTTGCTGATCACATGACCAGTGGATTGCTGTGTGCTAGCTGAGATGCTTACATTTGATCGGCAGTGAGTGACAGTTGGAGGTGACTGGCGACAGTTGAGGAGATGTCTGCTGAGCAGAGCGACAAAATGGAAGCGAAATTTAGGAGAGAAGGAGTGAGCAGACGAAGACCTACCTATGACACATCTGATGATGAGAGGAAGTCTTCAGTCAAGACGATAAAACAACCTGTCCAGAAGAAAGATGGAGAGGAAGAGATGAAGGCACATCTGAAGATGGGAGCCAAGAAGCGAGGAGCCATCTTCAGCTCATTGGGAGATGAAAAGACATCTTCAAAGGAGATCCAGGGTATAAAACGACGAAGGATTTCATCAGGACAGAAAGCCATGGATCTGAAGAAAGAAGAGGATAGCAGTGAAGCCACAGTCTCTGATAACTTCAAAAGGAGATTACTGTTCCATCATGTGCTCGGCCGGGGAAGTTTTGGCATGGTCGTGCTGGCGGAGGATACATCTACCCGCAAATATTTTGCTACTAAGATCATCAGCAAAAGAGCCCTGCTTGCTTCCGGTGATGCTTCTGGGATGGTGGAGCGACGGGTTTTACAGCTGGCATCTGGGAGCCCCTTCCTTGTCCGCGCAGACTTCGCATTCCAGACCAAGGTAAGATATCCATTACTTAAGCCCCTTCCCAACACTGACAATTCTCATCTTTACACTTTACTTTTTTCCCTCCCCTTCTTCCAAGAGCCATATCTTTTTTGCTTTTCCATCAACATAGCGTATGAGGGATTGCGTTTTGCAGGATGAGTTGTAATTTCAAATTCCAAATTCATTGAAATGGTGAAAAAAAGAAAGAAGAAAAAAAGCAACTCCACCATTGATTTTTTTCTTTTGTTCATGTGGTATTCATCGTGCAATAAAAATGACTGGGTAAAATGAATCTCCAGGTCTGAACATTTACTAAGACCCCAAACTTGTCTATTTTTTTTTTAAATTTAAGTGATGAAAAAAATGTGAACATTTGTAAATAAAAAACATTGGGCTTGTGCGGCCATTTTCTAAGACCTGCAAATGTTTTATTCTTTTTTTGTGAGGTGGGGAGATGTTTTGATCACATTTTATTGCCTTTTGTTAGGAAAGTGTGTCGGCCAAAAACACACTTAATTGAATATTTTGATAATAATATAATTATTTTTTTTTATACTTAATAAAGGAAAAGGGTTGATTCAAATTATTATAAGTTTTTATTTGGTTTATATTTTTAACACTTTTTTATGTATGTTTACTTTATTTTTTCAGTCCTCTTATGGAATTTAAAGGGTTTTTCCACAAACAAAGTACATTTTAACTAATAGATCTTGGAGTAAAAATAAGTTCTACAATTGGATGTGTTAAAAACATGTTCCTGTGCTGAGATAATCTTATAAATGTGCCCCTGGTTTGTACTGTGTAATGGATGTGTCTGACCTTACAGGGCCATGGTCTGATCATACCACAGCTCCTGGGCAGGGGAGGACACAAAAGAGTATACAGACATTACAACACGGGATCACAGCTGATTCATTTTGTGAGGTAAAACATTTTGCTGTCTGTTTTTAAGCAATATTTTTCCTGAAAGAAATAATCATTTGTGATCCTGTCTGTATCCTCTTTTGCTTCCTCCTGCCCAGGAGCTGTGGTATGATCAGACCATTTTCCAGCACGGTCAGACACGGCCATTACACAGTACACAGCAGGGACACATTTATAAGATTATCTCAGCACAGGAACATTTCTTTTAAACTCATCCTAGTAGTTCTCATAGTCAGCTGCCATGATAACCCATCCGCAGCCAGTGATCAGTGTAACAGCAGCGATCAGAACAATCTCTGATGGCTGCGGTTACAGATGCCGGCTGTGTACAGGCATCTCCCTGTAGAACCGCGAGCAGAACGCCTGTGGGTGGAGGTCACACAGCCCTACCCTGCTCATGCCATACTGCCTCTGGATTTGGCTCATCCCATCTTTATTTCTTCATTATATCCTGATATTTATTCTTATGTTGGCCAATGACTTTTGCACTATGTACATTATTACGGCCATATATTCAAGTTATGTGTCACAAGAATTATATGAGATTTTTCCTATTTGTTATATTAGATGTACTGTTTTTCTCTTTGATGTTATTCTGGTATATACATATATATATCTGCACATGCACTTTATGTATTTAATATATCGATGGTGTTAATTTACTTGTATTCATGTATTTACTGGATGAAATCCAATATATGTGCGTCCTAGGGAGAACCACTATTCAATACATAGGCTGTGTCTCTACAGCCCACGTGTGTTTTAATGTATAGTTGTCAATTACATGTTTTTTAACGTATTTTTCTATGTCTGATCACTGATTTATCCAAATAAAGAATTTACTCCATTATGTCTGCTGTATTATTTAATCCTTACTGGATTGTTGTAGGTCATTTCATACTTGAATTGTGGTCCAGTGGACCTTAATGATTATACACATGTATTTTTTTTCCTGAATGTGTAGCTATACCCCATTCATTGTCGGTGTTATGTGTACAGGCATCTGCCCAGTATGATGCGGGCTCAGCTCCTGAACCTGCTCCATACATAGAGACCTGACATTGGAGGAGCTATTACATCATATGTCGGCAAACGCTTTTCTGCCTCCTTTATAAGTTAGCAGTGGGAGAGCATGATAAAAAGGCTTACCTACCCCTGAGACCGACTTTAGCTCTTAGACCACGGCCCCACTATCAGTATTTGGTCAGTATTCGGTCAGTATTTTTTCTCAGGAGTGGGAGCCAAGACCAGGAGTGGGTGATAAATGCAGAATTGGTGACTTGTTTCTATTATACCTTTTTTCTGATTGTTCGTCACCTGGTTTTGGCTTTGGGGTGACAGCTAATATTTTAACAATAGTAGGGGTAACATTAGGCCTTATTCAGAAATACTGTCTAATATTAAAATTGGCTTTGTTATCAATAGTAATAAAACCTCAATTTTTTTATTTTTTTTATTTTATTTTTAAAAAGCAGATTTATCAGCCATCACCCCAAGATTCCCATGATTCTTTAGGTCATGGTGCTCTTTGGATGACAGCTAATATGTCTAGAGTTTACAGTAGGATGCACTGGTCCATGTTTATAGACGTCACAATGATTTAGTAACGTGCGGCATTGTACTCATTACACTGAGCTCTGACTTCTTGGGATGGGTAACAAGGACATTTTTGGGGTAAATGAGGCCCAATATACCCCTTACTATAGATTATTACATTTTTCGCAGTGTTCCCTCATCTGTATAATAACATCTTAGGTCCTGATGCTCCTAGGGAAACCACTAATATTAGTATCATTTGGAAAAAAACAGAGAAACTAGGAGTTTCTTATGCAAAAATATGACAAAATCTTTATTAAATACACATGTATACATAATAGCAAATAGACAATAAAGACAAAAACAGTGTGCATAGGGGTAAGTGTAAGGAAACCCCCCAGGGGAAAACCAATCAGAGATTATATATAGCTCTATGAAGGTATAGGCTGGGAAAAGCGGGGTGTTTTAGGCTAGTGGTAACAGGTTGACCCAGGTAATCTATATAGGGCAAGTGGTGAGAGTATAAGCACTAAGTGTGCCACTAAAATACCAACTCCCAGGGCCACCATCAGCAAATGTATAAGTATCAGAATAATGGACCAGAGGGCCTATGACCGCTTACCCTAAATTGTAGTATCCCAAGGACCCTCAGACCAGTGGCTAGGGGGGTTTAGCTTCTTCCCAGGGAAACCACTAATATTAGTATTATTTACAGTATGGGGTAAATTATCACATGAATGTAAGCATCAAATCCATTTAGTAGCCCTTGGACATTGAAGACCATCTCTGAGACCAGCACAGTTGTAATATGTGATATGTCTGTTTACATGTATTTTTCTGTATGTCTTCAAATATGTTTATGTCTGTATGTGTCTTTGTATATGTCTGTATATGTTTGTGTGCGCACATTTCTGCGACCCGTATATGTGCAAGTCTGCATGTGTATACGTGACTCCGTGTGCGTATATACGTGACTGCATGTGCATGACCGTGTGTGTATGACCATGTGTGCGCATGCCTGCTGGTGTCTGACTGTGCACGATCGCATGAGTGCATGTGACTGCGTATGTGTGACTGCTTGTGTAAAAGACTGCATGTGTGTACAAGACTACGTGTGTGCGTGACTGAGTGTTGACTGCATGTTTGTGTATTTGCAAGACTGCATGCATATGTGCGTGACTGCGTATGTGTGTGTATGTGCGTGACTGCGTATGTGTGTGTATGTGCGTAACTGCATGTGTGTGTATGTGCATGACTGCGCGTGTGTGTATGTGTGTGACTGCGTATGTGTGTGTATGTGTGTGACTGCGTATGTGTGTGTATGTGCGTAACTGCATGTGTGTGTATGTGCATGACTGCGTGTGTGTGTATGTGCGTGACTGCATGCATATGTGCGTGACTGCGTATGTGTGTGTATGTGCGTAACTGCATGTGTGTGTATGTGCATGACTGCGCGTGTGTGTCTGTGTGTGACTGCATGTGTGTCTGTGTGTGACTGCATGTGTGTGTATGTGCGTGACTGCATGTGTGTGTATGTGCATGACTGCATGTGTGTGTATGTGCGTGACTGCATGTGTGTGTATGTGTGTGACTGCATGTGTGTGTATGTGCGTGACTGCATGTGTGTGTATGTGCATGACTGCATGTGTGTGTATGTGTGTGACTGCATGTGTGTGTATGTGCGTGACTGCATGTGTGTGTATGTGCGTGACTGCGTGTGTGTGTATGTGCGTGACTGCGTATGTGTGTGTATGTGCGTGACTGCATGTGTGTGTATGTGCGTGACTGCATGTGTGTGTATGTGCGTGACTGCATGTGTGTGTATGTGCGTGACTGCATGTGTGTGTATGTGCGTGACTGCATGTGTGTGTATGTGCGTGACTGCGTATGTGTGTGTATGTGCGAGACTGCGTGTGTGTGTATGTGCGTGACTGCGTGTGTGTGTATGTGCGTGACTGCGTGTGTGTGTATGTGCGTGACTGCGTGTGTGTGTATGTGCGTGACTGCGTGTGTGTGTATGTGCGTGACTGCGTGTGTGTGTATGTGCGTGACTGCATGTGTGTGACTGCATGCGTGTGTATGTGTGTGACTGCATGTGTGTATGTGCGTGACTGCACGCGTGTGTATGTGCGTGACTGCATGTGTGTGTATGTGCGTTACTGCGTGTGTGTGTGTATGTGCGTGACTGCGTGTGTGTGTATGTGCTTGACTGCGTGTGTGTGTATGTGCGTGACTGCGTGTGTGTGTATGTGCGTGACTGCGTGTGTGTGTATGTGCGTGACTGCGTGTGTGTGTATGTGCGTGACTGCATGTGTGTGACTGCATGCGTGTGTATGTGTGTGACTGCATGTGTGTATGTGCGTGACTGCACGCGTGTGTATGTGCGTGACTGCATGCGTGTGTATGTGCGTGACTGCGTATGTGTGTATGTGCGTGACTGCGTATGTGTGTGTATGTGCGTGACTGCATGTGTGTGTGTATGTGCGTGACTGCGCGTGTGTGTATGTGCGTGACTGCATGTGTGTGTATGTGTGTGACTGCATGTGTGTGTATGTGTGTGACTGCGTATGTGTGTGTATGTGCGTGACTGCATGTGTGTGTGTATGTGCGTGACTGCGCGTGTGTGTATGTGCGTGACTGCATGTGTGTGTATGTGCGTGACTGCATGTGTGTGTATGTGTGTGACTGCATGTGTGTGTATGTGTGTGACTGCGTGTGTGTTTGTGCATGACTGCCTGTGTTTGTGAGTGAGTGTGTGTGTCTACATGTGCGTGTGGACCAGTGTACAAAAAACTGATGTATATCTGAGGATTAGTAATAACTAGCTAACAAATTTATCCATTTAAAAATTAAAAATGTATGCAATTTAGATTATTACCAAAAAGCTATGCAGGGGCTCATACTGTATCTAGGAGGCTATGTGGGGTCTCATACTGTATCTTGGGAGCTATGCACGGGGCTCATACTGTATCTAGGAGGCTATGCAGGGGCTCATACTGTATCTAGGAGGCTATGTGGGGTCTCATACTGTATCTAGGAGGCTATGCGGGGTCTCATACTGTATCTAGGAGGCTATGTGGGGTCTCATACTGTATCTAGGAGGCTATGTGGGGTCTCATACTGTATCTAGGAGGCTATGCGGGGTGTCATACTGTATCTAGGAGTCTATGCGGGGGCTCATACTGTATCTTGGGAGCTATGCACGGGGCTCATACTGTATCTAGGAGGCTATGCGGGGTCTCATACCGTATCTAGTAGTCTATGCGGGGTCTCATACTGTATCTTGGGAGCTATGCACGGGGCTCATACTGTATCTATGGAGCTATGCGGGGGCTCATACTGTATCTACTGTATCTAGGGAGCTATGCGAGGGTTCATACTGTATCTACTGTGTCTAGGGAGCTATGCGAGGGTTCATACTGTATCTACTGTGTCTAGGGAGCTATGCGAGGGTTCATACTGTATCTACTGTATCCTGGGAGCTATGCGAGGGTTCATACTGTATCTACTGTGTCTAGGGAGCTATGCGAGGGTTCATACTGTATCTACTGTATCCTGGGAGCTATGCGAGGGTTCATACTGTATCTACTGTGTCTAGGGATCTATGCGAGGGTTCATACTGTATCTACTGTGTCTAGGGAGCTATGCGAGGGTTCATACTGTATCTACTGTGTCTAGGGAGCTATGCGAGGGTTCATACTGTATCTACTGTGTCTAGGGAGCTATGCGAGGGTTCATACTGTATCTACTGTGTCTAGGGATCTATGCGAGGGTTCATATTGTATCTACTGTGTCTAGGGAGCTATGCGAGGGTTCATACTGTATCTACTGTGTCTAGGGAGCTATGCGAGGGTTCATACTGTATCTACTGTATCCTGGGAGCTATGCGAGGGTTCATACTGTATCTACTGTATCTAGGGAGCTATGCGAGGGTTCATACTGTATCTAGAGAGCTATATGGGGGCTCATACTGTATCTAGGGAGCTATGCGCAAGGCTCATACTGTATATGGGAGGCTATGTGGAGGCTCATACTGTATATAGGAGGCTATATGGAGGCTCATACTGTATCTAAGGCGCTATCTGGGGGCTCACACTGTATATAAGGAGCTATGTGGGGCTCTTACTGTATGTAGGGGGCTATGTGGTGGCTCATACTGTATGTAGGGGGTGATGTGGGAGGGCTCATACTGTATATAGGGGGATGTCAGCATACTTAATTGTGCTCAATATTAAGTTATTATTATTTATTATTATTAAATATTATATTATAAAAAATAATTATAATTAATATGTTAATATTGAGCAGAATTAATTTCAGCCTATTGGTTTGGTCTCCACAACAATCATGGTCTCTCATGTGGCCCCTTGGGAAAATTAATCTCCCACCCCTGCTCTATTTTATATAGCGCCATTTTATGTATGGTGCTGTACATAAGGGTAAACTTTGCGCTGCGCGCTGTGTGCACCGCTGTCTTTGTCCATCTACAGATGTGTACAAGCGCACCTATGTGTTACTTTTCTTGGTCATGCCCCTCAGCACTCTCTTAAAGGAGTTATTTGAAGAGCCCCACGTGAATGGCGCAGCAGTGCGCATCATCAACCTAAGCTCCATTTATCTTTTCACAGTTCCGTTTCTCTGGATCATGGTGGTCCCAGTGGTTAGGTCCGCAGTGATCAGAAAGTCATCCCCTATCCATAAGAAGAGGGATAACTTCCAAACTTGGGATAACCCATTTAAACAGGATTTCAAAATGTATTTTTATTTGCCCATAGGAATGTAGAAAATTATAAACCAATAATGACTCTACCTAACTGTAATACAGTCTCTCCAAGAATAGGACCGAGGAAATGGCACTGTGCAGTCTATATGTATACAGAATAATCCAAATACTGAAAATTACACTCCGTATACAGGACAGGAGAAGTGGTACTGTGCAGTCTATATACAGTATATACACAAAATAATACAGATACTGAGAATTAAAACCAGTATACAAGACGGGAGAAGTAGTACTGTGCAGTGTATATATACAGATTAATACAGATACTGAGAATATTGCAGTCAATTTATATACACAGAATAATACAGATACTGAGATTTACATCAGTATACAGGGCAGGAGAAGTGGTACTGTGCAGTGTATATATACAGAATAATAAAGATACTGAGATTTACATCAGTATACAGGGCAGGAGAAGTGGTACTGTGCAGTGTATATATACAGAATAATAAAGATACTGAGAATTACACCCAGTATACAGGGCAGGAGAAGTGGTACTGTGCAGTGTAAATATGCAGAATAATACAGATACTGAGACTTAGGCCACAGCCTCACTATCAGTATTTGGTCAGTATTCGGTCAGTATTATTTCCGCAGTATCTGTATTATTCTGTATATACAGTATACACTGCACAGTACCACTTCTGTCTGTATGCTGATTGCAATTGTCAGTATCCGTATTATTCTGTATATATACAGTACACTGCAAAGTACCACTTCTCATGTCCTATATATACTGTGTGTAAGGCCACGGCCCCACTATCAGTATTTGGTCAGTATTTTTTCTTAGGAGTGGGAGCCAAAACCAGGTGAGGAACAATCAGAGAAAAGGTATAATAGAAGCAAGTCACCAATTCTGGATTTATCACCCACTCCTGGTTTTGTCTCCAACTCCTGAGAAAAAATACTGACCGAATACTGACCAAATACTGATAGTGGGGCCGTGGCCATAGGGAGAATTATACACAGCATACATAGCTCCAAAATATATGCTACAAACATCTAAATATATATATATATATATATATATATATATATATATATATATATATATATATATATATATATATATATATATATACCCACACAAACACTGGGACCATTGTATATACATGTAGTAAATATTATAGTATATAT
Organism: Phyllobates terribilis; assembly: GCF_046119375.1. Taxonomy (NCBI): domain Eukaryota; kingdom Metazoa; phylum Chordata; class Amphibia; order Anura; family Dendrobatidae; genus Phyllobates; species Phyllobates terribilis. The sequence goes on along the minus strand of NW_027363003.1, from coordinate 2,035,079 downwards.
ATTATAGTATGAACTATGGAGCTGTGTATATAGTTATTTAGTGTGGTGCTGTGCCTGAGTACATAACTTTTAGTGGGAAGTCCACACCATATACAGAGCTCCACACTATATACTGGGTTATAAAACATGGTATGGAGCTGTGTGTATACTATATAGTGTAGAGATGTGCCTTTTATATAAAATGTGCAGCCCACACTATATGCTATACACACATATTATATTCACATCACATCTACACTATATATTACACACAGCACCTCACTACATGCTATATACACAGGTCCACACTATATACAGTACTTAATTATGCTGTTTACATCAGATAGTATAATCTGGGGCCGATGCATATACATTACATAGGATACACTGGGGATGATATGTATACATTACATAGGATACAATGGGGCCGATGTATATACTTCTGAGGGGATGTGCTGGGGGCGATCTATATACATCACATAGGATACACTGGGGCCGATGTATATACATCAGATGGGATACGCTGGGAACGATGTATATACATCACATGGGATACACTGGGGCTGATGTATATACGGATTATAATGAGGGCAATTTGGGCTACCGCCCGGGGCCCGAGGCTTCAGGGGGACCCATGGCCAGATTGCCCTCATTATAATGTTTTGTGCAGAGGCAGGGGCAGGTTTGGCAGGGGGACCGCACTGTACCTTTTAGACGCCGGCCACATCACAGGGAGGCAGACACGCACCCTGCGCGCTGTGTGCTGCGTCTCCAGGACTGACATCACACAGCAGCGCCTGGAGCTTCTTTATCCTGCGGGAGAGGAGCTGGTGGATCAGGTCAGTGAATGGCGGTAAATATGAGGTCTGGAGAGGATGTCTGGAGTGAGGAGGGGGCTGCAGGATGCTGCTCCCCTCCTGATGAGTTTGCATAAGATTCCATAGTGTCAGTTCAGCGGCCGCTCTGATAGGGCTCTGTATAAGTTATTGCAGGACTTTCATCGTTGCTGCAGATCAGGTCACTCTGGGTCATCGGCTCCAGCATCACCAGATCTGCAGGAAAATTCAGAGTCCTGTAATAAATCCCACTGAGCCCCAGCAGAGCGACCACAGACATTGCATAGAGGATCCTGCACTGACTGATCAACCCTGAACCTGCAGGACATCACATACTGTACTGATCCATATATGATATGTGAGGTCCTGTAGGCAGGTGTGATCAGTACAGTGTATATCCCTGTACAAAATGTCACATCCAGTAAACAGATTAGTGTATATAATACTGTGGTACAGACATCAGATGGGATATAACAATGTGTATAGTATAACATCTAATGTCTGTATCACAGTATATTATACTAGCTATTGAACCCGTTTTACACCCGGGTCACAAGCATTTTTAGTGGTACATTTCTGGCGCCATTTTTTTTAAGACACTGTGTCTGCGAATTCTCATAAACACTTCAATAAAATGGCGCTGGATAGCGTGGTAAGCGCATGCACTGACTCCGGCACCATTTCATTGAAGTAATGTGCTACAAAATTAAAGGGTTCCTTTCATCGGAAATAACGCTATTAACCTGCGTTCAGGTAAACAGCGTTTTTATACTGCCCAGTAGCTGAATGCAGTGGGGAGAAAATGATCTTTATTCTACTCGCCAGCATTCGGTTTCAGTCATGAGGGCAGTGCCGGTTCGGTCACCACTCTGAGTATACAGAGTGTCCTCTGCAACCGAGCCCCCGGCCCTGACTGACACTGACTCTACATTGAGACCGGCTGTCAGTCAGGGCCAGGATTACAGGGGTTGCTCTGTATACTCAAAGTAATGACTGAACCGGTGCCGGGCCAGACCCCATTACTAAAACCAAATGCTCCCCCATCCTGGTATATGCTCCCTCCCCATCCTGGTATATGCTCCCTCCCCATCCTTATCCCCCATCCTGGTATATGTTCCCCCATCTTGCCTGCTCTGATGTTCTTCCATCCATACAAAAAAAAAAACAACACTCCTACTCGCCTTTTCCCCTCTCGCTTTCAGTGCATCCTCGAACACCGGCAAGGCTGGAGGAGTGTGGCGCCAGAGTTCGCACCTGTGCATGCATGAACCACAACGCCACACTCCTCCAACCTCGCCGGACATCAAGGTATGTGTCCTAATGGCGCCGAAGATGGCAGTATGACGTGATCTCCGTCATTACAATCCTTTATCCTCGTCCTCCTCCCTGTCACCTGTAACATCTGATGTGTTCTTCTGTCTCCGGCCAGACTGTGCAGGTGCATTGCGTGCACAGTCTATAGAGACTTCGGACAGACGGACACATCCCTGATTATATTATAGATAGTCATGTATTCTCATATAGACTCTACAGGTCTGTACCTAGGGGAAGAGGAGGGGCATGCGACCTGGGTACAGCCGTCAGGGGGGTGCCTTCGGGCCACCTCATGCGGTGGTCAGAGGTGTCTCCCAGGCAGCTGCAATTTGCCGCCCCCAGAGTGGGAGTCGACCATTCTCTGAGCTTGCTGTGGAACCGACAGTCGATCAGAGAAGGGAGCTATGTGCGGGCTCATACTGTATATAGGGAGCTATGTGCGGGCTCATACTGTATATAGGGAGCTATGTGTGGGCTCATACTTTATATAGGGAGCTATGTGCGGGCTCATATTGTATGTAGGTGGCAGTGTGTGGGCTCATATTCTAAGTAACTATGTAGGGGCTCATACTGTATGTAGGTGGCAGTGTGTGGGCTCATACTATATGTACAGGGCTATGCGGGGGCTCATACTGTATGTAGGGGGGGTGTGGGGGCTCATACTATATGTACAGGGCTCTGCGGGGGCTCATACTGTATCTAGACCGCTATGTGCGGGCTCATACTGTATATAGGGAGCTATGTGCGGGCTCATACTGTATATAGGGAGCTATGTGCGGGCTCATATTGTATATAAGGAGCTATGTGCGGGCTCACACTGTATATAGGGAGCTATGTGCAGGCTCATATTGTATATAAGGAGCTATGTGCGGGCTCATACTGTATATAGGGGCTATGTGCAGACTCATTTTGTATCTAAATAACTATGTAGGGGCTCATACTGTATGTAGGTGGCAGTGTGTGGGCTCATACTTTATGTACAGGGCTATGTGGGGGCTCATACTGTATGTAGGGGGCTGTGTGGGGGCTCATACTTTATGTACAGGGCTCTGCAGGGGCTCATACTGTATCTAGGGAGCTATGCGGGCGCTCATACTGTAAATAGGAGGCTATGTGGGGGCTCATACTGTATATAGAGGGGCTATGCGGGGGCTCATACTGTATCTAGGGAGCTATGCGGGCGCTCATACTGTATCTAGGGAGCTATGCGGGGGCTCATACTGTATATAGAGGGATGTCAGCATACTTAATTCTGCTCAATATTAAGTCATACAATTAATATAATTTTTTTTAATTATTTTGTTAATATTAATATGGAGCAGAATTAATTTCAGCCTATTGGATCGGCCTCCATAACAGTCACGATCTCTCATGTGGCCCCTCGGGAAAATTAATCTGCCACCCTGATCTACTATATATAGTGCTATGTTATGGAAATTTGTTTTCCTCATTCTCTGTCTATAGATGTGATCAGAACATCTGTGTGTTGATCACATGTCCAATCACATGATCTATCAAAGGGGATCATGTGACATGTCACTCACGTGATACATCCGGTACCTGGGGGGGGGGGGGCACACCTTTTAAACTGCCCGGGGCCCTGGCTACTCTTAATCCACCCCTGTGTATATACATCACATAGGATACGTTGGGGACAATGTATATACATCACATAGGATACGTTGGGGACGATGTATATACATCACATGGGATACACTGGGGCCGATGTATATATAGGTGCATCTCACTAAATTATAATATCATCAAGAAGTTAATTTATTTCAGTTCTTCAATACAAAAAGTGAAACTCATATATTATATAGAGTCATTAATATAATTGTCTTATCCCGTCTGTCAATCTGTCTGTCCTTCTGTTCAGGAAATCCCGCGTCGCTGATTGGTCCGGCGCGGCCAATCAGCAACGCGGCATTTCAGAAAAAGATGGCGGCCGTTAGCGGCTCATCTGCCGCACGGAGGTCAGCGGCGATGCAGCCGGGAGATGCAGCCGGCTGCTCGCAGCATAAGTCCCCTGACCGGAGGCGCCGCTGACCTCCATGCAGCTACCGTCAGGAGATCAGCGACTACGGCCTCTTATCTCCCGACGGCAAGTGTGACACCCCCCCCTCCCCTCTCCTCTCCTCTCCCCTCTCCCCCCCTCCCCTCCCCCCGCTTGCTCAGGGCCCCAGCACCCGGCGCCATACTTACCCCTCCCTGTGCCTCCGCAGCAGCTCCTGTGTCTTCCACTGCCGCTCTGTGACGTCTCAGGTCAGAGGGCTCGGTGACGTCTTTACACTGCGCTCTCTCCTGAGCGGTCACAGCGCGCAGCGGGAAGATGCCGGCTACTCTGGAGTCCGGAGCAGCAGCTGAGAATTGAGGTGAGTATTGGATTTTTTTTTATTGTATGGGGGCATAGGGCATTAAATGGTGGGGTGGGGGTGTGTGACATCGTGGAGGGGCCATTAAAAGCGAGGGGGGGGTGTGACATCCTGCATGGGCCACTATGGGGGGATGTGACATCCTGCATGGGGTATTATATAGAGGGGATGTGACTTCCTGCATGGGGCATTATAAGGGAGGGGGGGATGTGACATCTTGCATGGGGCACTATGGGGGGGATGTGACTTCCTCCATGGGGCATTATATAGGGGGGATGTCACTTCCTGCATGGTGCATTATAAGGGAGGGGGGATGAGACTTCCTCCATGGGGCATTATAAGGGGGGTGGTGACATCCTGCATGGGGCATTTATATGGTGGGGGGGGAGTGACATCCTGCATGGGGCATTATAAGGGTGGGGGGAATGTGACATCCTGCATGGGGCACTATGGAGGGGATGTGACTTCCTCCATGGGGCATTATATAGGGGGGATGTGACTTCCTGCATGGGGTATTATATAGGGTGGATGTGACTTCCTGCATGGGGCATTCTATAGGAGGGATGTGACTTCCTGCATGGGGCATTATAAAGAAGGGGAGGATGTGACTTCCTGCATGGGGCATTATAAAGAAGGGGGGGATGTGACATCCTGCATGGGGCATTATACAGGGGGGATGTGACATCCTGCAAGGGGCATTATAAGGGAGGGGGGATGTGACATCCTGCATGGGGCATTATCCTGCATGGGCCATTATATGGGGGGGATGTGACATCCTTCTTGGGGCATTATAAGGGAGGGGGGGATGTGACATCCTGCATGGGGCATTATATGGGGGGGAGTGACATCCTGCATGGGGCATTATAAGGGAGGGGGGGTGACATCCTGCATGGGGCATTATAAGGGAGGGGGCGATGTGACATCCTGCATGGGGCATTATAAGGGAGGGGGGTGACATCCTGCATGGGGCTTTATAAGGGAGGGGGCGATGTGACATCCTGCATGGGGCATTATATGGGGGAGGGGGAAGTGACAACCTGCATGGGGCATTATAAGGCAGGTGGATGCTCCCCGGTCCTCACTAACACGGTTCGCTGATTGGTCGCAGCCACCGGCCGCGACCAATCAGCTATTTCAGCGCCAAATTTAAACACCGCTCTGCTGATTGCTCGCGGCCGCCCGCGGCGACCAATCTGCGATTGTGGCGCCAAATTTAAACACGGTCTCCGGCCAATTGGCGGCAGATTTAAAATAAGTACGCCACCGTCGGGAGACATATTCTAGAATACCCGATGCGTTAGAATCGGGCCACCATCTAGTATATTATATAGAGTCATTACAAACAGAGTGATCTATTTCACGTGTTTATTTCTGTTAATGTTGATGATTATGGCTTACAGCCAATGAAAACACAAAAGCCATTATCTCAGTGAATTAAAATAATTAACAAAAAAACACATGCAAAGGCTTCCTAAGCATTTAAAAGGTCCCTTAGTCTGTTTCAGAAGGCTCCACAATCATAGGGAAGACTGCTGACATGACAGATGTCCAGAAGGCAGTCATTGACACACTCCACAAGGTCCCAGAGTTCCAATTTTCATTTGGAAATCAAGGTCCCAGAGTCTGGAGGAAGAGTGGAGAGGCCACAATCCAAGCTGCTTGAGGTCTAGTGTGAAGTTTCCACAATCGGTGATGGTTTGGGGAGCCATGTCATCTGCTGGTGTAGGTCCACTGTGTTTTATCAAGACCAAAGTCAGCGCAGCCGTCTACCAGGACATTTTAGAGCACTTCATGCTTCCCTCTGCCGACAAGCTTTTTGGAGATGGAAATTTCATTCTCCAGCAGGACTTGACACTAGTGTTGAGCGAGTATATTCTATTAACCCTTTCGCCGACTATGCTCGGGCTGAGCTCCGAGTATTTACAGCTGCTCGGTGATAAGGTTAAATCGCTCCTGTGTGCATGATTTGCAACTGTTTGACAGCTTTATTACATGTGAGGATTGTCTATTTCTTACACATTCCTCACATGTAATAAAGCAGTCAAACAGTTGCAAATCATGCACACGGGAGCGATTTAACCTCATCACCGAGCAGCTGGAAATACTCGGAGCTCGGCCCGAGCATACTCGGTCAGAACATACTCACTCAACCCTACTTGGCACCTGTCCACACTGCCAAAAATACCAATACCTGGTTTAAAAACAACAGTATCACTGAGCTTGATTGGCCAGAGAATCTATCGGGTATTGTCAAGAGGAAGATGAGAGACACCAGACCCAACAATGCAGACGAGCTGATGGCTGCTATCAAAGCAACCTGCGCTTCCATAACACCTCAGCAGGGCCACAGGCTGATCGCCTCCATGCCACATTGATGCAGTAATTGATGCAAAAGGAGCCCCAACCAAGTATTGAGTGCATTTACTGACCATACATTTCAGTAGGCCAACATTTCGGATTGTAAAAACATTTTTCAAGCTGTTGTTGCTGTAAAGTATTCTAATTTACTGAGATAATGACTTTTGTTCATTGGCTGTAAGCTATAATCATCAACATTAACAGAAATAAACACTTGAAATAGATCACTCTGTGTGTAATGACTCTATATAATATATGAGTTTCACTTTTTGCATTGAAGAACTGAAATAAATTAACTTTTGATGATATTCTAATTTAGTGAGATGCACCTGTACATCATATAGGATGCTGGGGCTGATCAGTATACATAATATAAGATACACTGGGGCTGATCTATATACGTCATGTAGGATACACTGGTGATGATGTACATACATTACATAGGATATGCTGGAGACTATGTATATACATCATATAGGATACGCTTGTGCCAGTGTATATGCATCTCTATAGGATACCTTGGGAGCAATGTACATAGATCATATAGGATACGCTGGGGCCGATATATATACATCATATAGAATACACTGGGGCTGTGTCATGGTGTGACTGTGGGATAGCAAGTGTGCTCCTATTCTGACCCTCAGGCTCGGGGTCCCTAGCTATTTCTGTTCCCAGGATTACTCCTGAATGTGGAGATGCCCGAGCCTCGTTCCTTACTATGCTCCTAAGCAGCACTAGTTTGTACAGTGTATGGGGGGAATACAAAACAAGATAGGACAGAACTGAAGCACAGTCACACAACACGCTCTCAGGGAAATACACAAAGGAATATAAAGTCTAAAACCCGAGAGGCAACAAAGTAATATAAAGACACCTAGGGAAAAAGGAAAGGGTTACCAAACAACGCTTGCAACAACTTTAGCAATAACCACTAAACCAGTATGTGTTCACCTTTCCAGAACAGGATAGAGAAAAACGATACTGGCATTGCCAGCAAAGCACAGCCGGCTTAAATGGAGAAACAGCAGACACGACTGGTTCTCCTCTAGCATGTGATCAAAGGCAGTCAACAACCTCAGCCCAGCAAAGACTAACTTTTGCTCACCTGCCAAGGAGCTGCAGCTCTAAGAGTCGATGCCCTAGTCACCCTGCACTGACCATAGCTATCAATGGAGTTACAAGGAGCAGTATATGAATCTGTGGGATCCACAGACTTGGACGCCGCCATCACAGTTTGTGATGTTAGAGAAAACCTCCTTGTGACATGCTGATGTATATATATCATATAGGATACACTGGGGCTGATGTATATATAGTACATCTTAAAGGATATACGGGTGCTAATGTAGAGTATATACATCATATAGGATACACTGGGGCTGATGTACAAACATCATATAGGATACACTAGGGCTGATGTATATATATCATATAAGAGATACTGGAGCTAATGTACAGTATATACATCGTATAGGATACACTAGGGCTGATGTATATACATCATATAAGAGATACTGGTGCTAATGTACAGTATATACATCGTATAGGATACACTGAGGCTGATGTATATACATCATATAGGATACACTAGGGCTGATGTATATATATCATATAAGAGATACTGGTGCTAATGTACAGTATATACATCGTATAGGATACACTGAGGCTGATGTATATACATCATATAGGATACACTAGGGCTGATGTACATACATTACATGGCCTCTGCTTGTTAACTCATCCATAGCCTGGAGATGAATCAGTGTAGCATGCAGCCCTCCCAGAGCTTGAAGATGAGCCTGCAGGAAAGTAAGGAGCCGGCGCGCAGAGAGCGGTAGCCCCTCCTGCCAAGAACATCCTGATAACACTATCTGGCACTAGGCCTGGCAAAGAGTACGCCACTGCGGTGTACTGAACGCTGTGCGTGTGCGTCGTGCATGGGCGCGCATGGGCGAGTACACACGACATGGACATGAAAAAATATTAAAAGGCCAGCAGCTGCAAAACCACGGCCGATGGCCCACAATGTAGGTGAGGGCTGCAGCCCAGTGAGCATGTGCCTGTTGGGCTTGTAGTAGTGGCATGGTTCTAGAGGTCAATATATCTTTGAACATAAGTATGAGATATACAACCAATACCATTTTAATGGCAACTCTCGTATATATATACATATATATATATATACAGTATATATATACATATATATATATATATATACAGTATATATATACATATATATATATATATATATATATATATATATATTTATATATATATATATATATATATTATATATATATATATATATATATATATATATATATATATATAGTGTCGGACTGGGGTGTCTGGGGCCCACAGGAGGAATTGATCCTCAGGGCCCACCTTACAGCTATATGTAAATACCTGATAGCCGATATCCCCGTTATAGTGGAGCGTCTGCTGTAAATCACAGGCGGCTCCTGCACATCTACTGTGCACATGCTATAACTAGGATGTACAATGTTCTTTGGTTAAAACAAGTTATCACCGATCCAAGGGCTCCACAGGATAGGTGATAACTGACTGATCGTTTGGGTCCGAACATTGGAAACCGCACCGATCAGAAGAATGGGGAAGTTTTATCCCTGTCAGGATACTTATCCCCATTTTAAAATGCAGCGGCAGGTGGGACGTCTGACTGCAGCTCCCTTCATTCTCTTTGGGGTTTCCAGAAAAAAAACAAGAACAGCCACTGAGGGAATGAATGGATCAGTGGTCAAGTCGCACATGGGCTCCAGTCTAATGGGGATAAAAGCTCCACATTCTACCAATCGGTGCAGGTTCCAGCATTCAGACCCCCACTAATCAATAACTTATCACTTATCCTGTGGAGAGGTGATTACTTGTTTTCATCGGAGAACCCCTGTAAGTGCATCTTGTTCCAAGTATTTAATTAATCACTAATGGAAACAAAGAATCTTCTCCTAATTAATATCAGAGAGAACAGATGACTGCCATACACAACACAATCCACTGTACCAACACAAACAGTACCACATACAAGGGAGAAATACTGCCACACCATGACTGGACTACATATTACCACCACATAGTGACCAAATAATACTACATACAAGGGAGAAATACCACCACACCATGACCAGACCACATATTACCACCACATAGTGACCGAATAATACCACATACAAGGGAGAAATACCACTAAACCATGACCAGACCGCATATTACCACCACATAGTGACCGAATAATACTACATACAAGGTAGAAATATCACCACACCTTGATCAGACCAGATATTACCACCCCATAGTGACCGAATATTACTACATACAAGGGAGAAATACCACCATGCCATGACCAGACCAGATATTAACAGCAAATAGCGTCCAAATAATTCCCCATCATTTCTCTCTCCTACCTCCATAATTGCTCTTCCCCATCCCAATCATTGCTCTACCCCACCTTCTCCAACATTGTCATATCTCCCCCACCTTCTCCATCATTGCCATATCTCCCCCCACCACCTCCATCATCATTGCCATATCTCCCCCCACCACCTCCATCATTGCCATATCTCCCCCCACCTGCTCCGTCATCATTGCCATATCTCCCCCACTTGCTCTGTCATCATTGCCATATCTCCCCCAACCGGCTCCGTCATCATTGCCATATCTCCCCCCTCCTACTCCATCATCATTGCCATTTCTCCCCCCACCTGCTCCACCATCATTGCCATATCTCCCCCACCTCCTCTATCACTAATGCCATGTCATATCTCCCCCTACCTCCTCCATCACCATGCCATACATATCTCCCCCCACCTCCCCCATTGCCATGCCATATATCCCCCACCATGTCATATCTCCCCCCACCTCCTCAATCACCATTGCTCTCCCTCAAAAAAACCCAAAACTTATCTCTCATCGCGCTCCCCCGCAGCACTGTCCTCTGCTTCCTGCCCGGCATCTTTCTCCCTGACAGGCCCATGCTGTATGATGACGTCATCAAGCAGCGCGAGCCTGTGTGAGGGAGGAAACGCCGGGCAGAAAGCAGAGGTGAGGACGGATCCCTGCAGCTATGCTGCCATTTTCCTCCTGTCAGCAGTGGAGCTGGAGGGATCGCTCCTTGCCTGCCGCACAGGATGAGGGCAATCTGCCCATGGGACCGAGAAGCAGGCCAGATTGCCTTCATCAGCCGCACTGCAAGGGCCCCCCTGACCCTCCAGGCCCTTGCAGTGCGGAGCACCGGCGGCCATGTTAACCAGGGGCACCCGTGTGTCCTGCTCGGGGGCCCGTTGAGGACCCGGGCCCACCGGAGAATTCTCCGGTGTCCCGGTGCCCCAGTCCGACCCTGTATATAGACACACTTACACATTGGTGTGTACATACAGTACATGTGCATGTGTGTGAGTATATACAGTATGTGTATAGTGGCGTTGCTTGAAGTTTATAGGCCCTGTAAGGCAGCGCTAGTCATCATGCTGGGGGACACTCGCTGCATCGGGTCAATTAAAGCACACCAGCCACGTTTTCCAGTATTTCACAATCCAGCAGTTTATTACACTTCACTACTGCTTATCACCGAGTCCAACTCAGTGGCTCGCCGACATACACATATAATGTCCAGGAGCTTTTCAAGTGGCAGACAGGCCCACTTGGCTCCAGTTACAGCCATCAGCAAAGTCACTTATATCAGCATCCATATAATGCAGTGCTTTACCTTTGCCGGGTTTTAGCTGCTTCAGTCAGATTTGTTCTGCCACCACTGTGGCTTTACGGCTTCCCAGATGGGGGTCTCCAGCCCTCGTTCCTTCAAAGGCTACTGGTATGTTTTCTCACCTAACATCCAGCCTCTGCCTTCCAGGACTCTTGCGTTCCAAGCCTCTGGCCCTCCAAGGCTACTGGTATCGCTTACACGTAAGGATCCAGCCTCTGCCTTTCAGGCTTCACTAGGCCTCACTAAGCCTCTCCAGGCTAACGGTGTCCCACACACGGGAACAGCCCTCACGCCTTTCACACCTGTCTCAAATCTACCAGGGTTTATATATCCTCTAGTGCACACACAGGACCTGTGCTGATGTCACAGTCATGTGATCAGACCTTCTGTATGCACAGGACCTGTGCGATGTCACAGTCATGTGATCAGTCACCTCGGGAGGTACATGGTCGGCCAAAAGACACCCTGGACCATTACAGTAATGCCGCAAGCCGCTGCATTACAGCCCCAATGAAAAATTTCCAACATGGCCCCCAACCATTACAGATCTTTAATAGTACTGGTGTTCTCTTATGGGCCAAAAGGATATTTTGGCCCCATAGGCTCCAGGGCTAAGTGCAACTGCAACACATGTACCTACTATAGTTATGTCTCTATGTTTGTATCTGGACAATCAGACAGGCATTTACCATGTAGCCTATAGTTATTCTGTAGTAGATGTGTAGGTACTGTAATAATCTGGCAATTCACCTATATCTCTGCTCTGTACAACAGCTGCATTTGCTCCTTGGTCTGGAATACGTGAGCTGCGGGGACTTTTACAGCTACTTACTGATGAAGGGGCAGCTTGACATCCCCAGTGCAAGGTAAAGTTTTATTTTTATGTAATTATACACAAATAGAAATATACAGTATATATAAACAGCAGTTCTGTCATCAGTATTGATTGCTCTTTGATGGCAATATGGATTAGACTAAAGCAATATATTAGTCATCAGAACCTGGACAGAATCCTGACCGGCCACTTTATTACACTATGGATAGGGCAGGATTTCTTGTATTTCTGTAGACAGTCACTAATTTCTTGTCTCTCTGTCAGATTCTATGCCGCTGAACTCGTCTGTGGAATCCAACATCTCCACTCAAAGGGCGTCATCCACAGAGACCTCAAGCCCGAGAACATCTTGGTGGCTGAAACGGGCCATATTAAGATCACAGATTTCGGTCTCTCAATTGACAACATGCATGGAGACCGAACAGCCACTGGATACGCTGGAACTGCCGGTTACATGGCTCCTGAGGTGAGAAGAACAAGGATTTTCTCTTTTTTTCATACTATAATTGTATGTCTGCCTGGATCACACACATAATCCAACAAATGTCCATTACAGTAAATGGGACATTCTGACATTGACATCTGGCATGCCATGCACATTAGATAGGCAGCTTGGCTCAGCTGAGTGTACATGCGTTCTGAATGGGAGGGGGGAGTATGACCATGCCAGACACAAAGGATCGGGCACTGAAATTCAGCATCCAGTGTTTGAGCTGAATTGGGATGTCTCCATACACATTAGATGATCTCTCCGGAATCTGTGAGTCCGGCCACAATACATGATCATGCTATATGTTTTGCCAGCATTAGAGACCCAAAGAGTTACAAGTCAGCCCACAAAGGTTCTGGAGCTCAGAAGAGCAGCATGGCTCCTTTCAGTCATTAGTGTAGTAATCATAATATTCAAGTGATGCCACAACCAGAGGAATCATCCACTCTCACTATATTACATAGTCTTACAATTATTATGCTGAGAACTTTGTTACACTGAAGATATGGAACTTTTTGACCAACTCTTTATCTATTTTCTTCTTCTTTATGTAGATTTTGGCTGGGAAGGAGTATAACGCCGGAGTAGACTGGTATTCTTTTGGTGTCATCTTAAAAGAAATGGTTACCGATGAGTGCGCCTACCATCAGACACTCAACGATAAATCCTCCGGCATCAGGAACATCATTAAACAGGTCAGTTGTCTTAACAGTCATTAGTACTATGATGTGTACAATGTTATAGTTGTAGAGATGAGCAAACCTTTTGAAATTCAAATTAACCAGCTTGTTCCAATTTTTTCCCAAAAATGTTAAAATCGCAAGTACTCAACATAAATGGGTAAACTTGTGGTAACCGTTCTTTACTGCTGTGCTGTCACATACTATCTGTGCAGTCTTTTATTGTTTTATGTCTTTCTCTCTCAATCTCTACTGCTAAGCTGTGATGTGCTCTCCCTATCCAGATTCACCACAAAATGACTCCTACATTCATTGCTTTGGCTTTCATACAGGCTATGATAGTCCCTCCTGATTGTGCTATAACATGTGATGTGACACCTTAAAGCATTATGGTGAAGCCTGGATGGCTTACATCAGAGGTCCTATAAGTCTTCTCTGGCTGATGTAATTTTTAGTAATACTGTATGAAAATTGGCTGCAATTATTTTAGGTGATTCCCAAGAAGCAAATCACAAATTGTTGAAATTCACCGGGTTCAGCAGATTCACAAAAATTCAACACAAATTCAGTTCACATCAAGTGGATTTGCTCATCTCTGCATAGTAGTCATCTTTTTCTCTCCAGTTTACATTCATGGATTTTGGTTTTATCTTTATTAGCTCCTTCAGAAAGATCCTGCCAGTCGCTTAGGAGCCAACGGTAACATCAGAAAGCACAGGTTTTTTCAGCGTATCGACTGGGTCTCTGTGGAAGCCCTGAAACTGCCTCCACCATACGTCCCTGTAGTAAGTATATGAGCAGATATGGTTTCTTAGTATTAAAATCTTTGTGTCTATTATTTTACTAGTTTTCAATCAACACAACTTGTTTTTAACGGAGACTCTGATATAAAGTCATAATTTTAATGTTATAATTCCTTTTTTCCTTTATAGCCATCTGAGCCTCCCCGTCGTCATAAACCATTCCATCTGGAGAAACTAGAAGCAGCAGAGGCCACAGCACCTATATCAACAAAGGACCAGGCATTGTTTGAGGGATTTTCATTTGTCAACTTGGAAACCCTTGAGCAGACCCCAGCTCTATAGTCATCAGAGCGAGCGGCCCACCTGAGCCTCCGGAAGACTGAAAATCAGAAGACTGGACATCACTGGAACAAACGCTGCAAGAATGAAGGTGACCATGGAGACGTCGAGGGACCCCGAATGAAGACACAGAGAATGACGGAGCCAGCAGATCCACCTATGGGCTGGCGGTAAGAATAAGCGCCATAATATCTGCGCTTTATTCCAATCATAGGCATGTGCCAAACATTTTTCACTGACCGGTAATAGGATTTCCTCCTGCTCATTTTAGCTCCAATTTTTGGTGCTGTCTTGGGCAACGATGAAATACTGAGGTGCGTGATGGCCGGCTATTAAGGGGTGGCAGGAGGCCGGATTTTTTTTTTTTTAACAACATCTTGCACTTGCCTATGATAAATCTACCATTACCGGCAGTTGGATTTCCTCATACTTATGACAGTGTTGTCATAGGAGTGGGGAAAAAGGTGAGAGATGGCCGGCTATTAAGGGGTGGCAGGAGGCCGGATTTTTTTTTTTTTTTTAAATAGGGAAAATTTGGCCTATGGAGAACACAAGAGCTTACAGCTAGTGGACCTGCACATCCTCCAGATGTAAGTGTAAAATGAGAGCCGCAGTCTTAAAAAGTACATTTCATTAAGACCCTGAGGATGGCAGAGCCGGCAGATCCACCTATGAGCTGGGGGTAAGAATGGAGGACTATTTCATCAAAGTCCCGTGAAGACACCCATGCCAATGTCATTCCAGTCCATGCCAGGGGTACCCATTCCAGAAGCCATTGAGCCTTCTCATGGAACATCTATATAGTTAAACAAAGCAAAAAAACCTGCAAAGCTTTTTAATGCAACTAAAACCTCTTACATTTTTCTTACATCTGTAAATAACAACAGAATGAAGTGGGTTAAAAGTGTATTTTGAATATTCCCATTTTTTAAGGCACCTAAACAGGAAAGGGTTCTTTACAGTCAGGGCAGTGGGACTGTGGAATTCCCTAACACAATAAGCAGTGATGGCAGACACTATAACAGCTTTCAAAAAAGGGGCTGGATGATTTCCTCGATACACATAACATTGAGGGTTACAGTTAAATTAGACAAAATGTTACACCTATAGAAGTACATTTAATACCATAATAGTAATTACATAATTAGTATCATAATTAGGTTTGATCTTTGATCCAGGGTTCTAGGACTGATCGCCTTTTCTCGGGGTCAAGAAGGAATTTTTCCCTGTGATGCAAATTGGCTGAATGTGTCCTGGGGTTTTTGCCTTCTTCTGGATCAACAGATTTAGGCATAGGGATTCTAGTAATACCATTATTAGAATCACAAGAGTAATACAAAATATAAAATTAATTTAAAAAATGAAATTATAAATGGGTACATTCTTAATTGTTATAGTGCAGCAATGATAAAAATGGTAATAATAATATTAATAATAATAATAATAATAATAATAATACATTTTTGAGGCCTAGTGCCAGTTAGTTAGTAAGTTACTGTAGTGTTAGTGTACGGAGTACAATTGGGGGAGGAAAGTTGAACTTGATAGATCGAGGTCTTTCTTCAACCAATGTTACAATGTTACTAATATCTGCGCTTTATTCCAATCATAGGCATGTGCCAAATATTTTTCACTGACCGGTAATAGGATTTCCTCCTGCTCATTTTAGCTGCATTTTTTGGTGCTGTCTTGGGCAATGATGAAATACTGAGGTGCGTGATGGCCGGCTATTAAGGGGTGGCAGGAGGCCGGATTTTTTTTTTTAACAACATCTTGCACTTGCATATGATAAATCTACCATTACCGGCAGTTGGATTTCCTCATACTTATGACAGTGTTGTCATAGGAGTGGGGAAAAAGGTGAGAGATGGCCGGCTATTAAGGGGTGGCAGGAGGCCGGATTTTTTTTTTTTTTTTTTTAATAGGGAAAATTTGTCCTATGGAGAACACAAGAGCTTACAGCTAGTGGACTTGCACATCCTCCAGATGTAAGTGTAAAATGAGAGCCGCAGTCCTAAAAAGTACATTTTGTTAAGACCCTGAGGATGGCAGAGCCGGAAGATCCACCTATGAGCTGGGGGTAAGAATGGAGGACTATTTCATCAAAGTCCTGTGATGACACCCATGCCAATGTCATTCCAGTCCATGCCAGGGGTACCCATTCCAGAAGCCATTGAGCCTTCTCATGGAACATCTATATAGTTAAACAAAACAAAAAAACCTGCAAAGCTTTTTAATATAAGAAAAATGTAAGAGTTTTTAGTTGTATCTGTAAATAACAACATAATGAAGTGGGTTAAACGTGTAATTTGAATATTTCCATTTTTTAAGGCACCTAAACAGGAAAGGGTTCTTTACAGTCAGAGCAGTGGGACTGTGGAATGCCGACCACAAGAGGTAGTGATGGCAGACACTATAACAGCTTTCAAAAAAGGGCTGGACGATTTCCTCGATACACATAACATTCAGGGTTACAGTTAAATTAGACAAAATGTTACACCTATAGTAGTACATGTCGTACGGTAATAGTACGGTAATTACATAATTAGAATCATAATTAGGTTTGATCCAGGGTTCCAGGACTGATCGCCTATTTTCGGGGTCAAGAAGGAATTTTTCCCCTGTGACACAAATTGGCTGAAGGTGTCCTGGGGTTTTTGCCTTCTTCTGGATCAACAATGTAGGCATAGGGTAGTATTAGTAGTGATAGGAAAGTTAGAATAATACTGTAATAAGATAGCAGGATGTTAATAATAGTAACAATATCAAATAGTCACATTTATAAAAATAAAAACAAATTAATTAATAACTGCAGTAGTACAATAAGTAGTGTAATATTAAATATATAACTAGTAATAACATAATTAGGTTTGATCCAGGGTTCTAGGACTGATCGCCTTTTCTCGGGGTCAATAAGGAATTTTTCCCCGTGATGCAAATTGGCGTTAGGTGTCCTGGGGTTTTTGCCTTCTTCTGGATCAACAGATTTAGGCATAGGGATTCTAGTAATACCATTATTAGAATCACAAGAGTAATACAAAATATAAAACTAATTTAAAAATTAAATGATAAACGGGTACATTCTTAATTGTTATAGTGCAGCAATGATAAAAATGGTAATAATAATAATAATAATAATAATAATACATTTGTGAGGTCTAGTGCCAGTTAGTTAGTAAGTTAGTGTAGTGTTAGTGTACGGAGTACAATTGGGGGAGGAAAGTTGAACTTGATGGACCGAGGTCTTTCTTCAACCTACGTTACAATGTTACTAATATCTGCGCTTTATTCCAATCATAGGCATGTGCCAAATATTTTTCACTGACCGGTAATAGGATTTCCTCCTGCTCATTTTAGCTCCAATTTTTGGTGCTGTCTTGGGCAATGATGAAATACTGAGGTGCGTGATGGCCGGCTATTAAGGGGTGGAGGAGGTTGGATTTTTTTTTTTAAACAACATCTTGCACTTGCCTATGATAAATCTACCATTACCGGCAGTTGGATTTCCTCATACTTATGACAGTGTTGTCATAGGAGTGGGGAAAAAGGTGAGAGATGGCCGGCTATTAAGGGGTGGCAGGAGGCCGGATTTTTTTTTTTTTTTCTAAATAGGGAAAATTTGTCCTATGGAGAACACAAGAGCTTACAGCTAGTGGACCTGCACATCCTCCAGATGTAAGTGTAAAATGAGAGCCGCAGTCTTAAAAAGTACATTTCATTAAGACCCTGAGGATGGCAGAGCCGGCAGATCCACCTATGAGCTGGGGGTAAGTATAGGCGCCATAATGTCTGCCCTTATGTTACAGGGTGGTGTTCCGTATATTAATTATTAATGTCAGGCTTGACTATTAATAATCGGTATCCCGCTAATACCTCACCTGTTACTACTCTGATTCCTTTGCTATATGTGATACTAACGGCGACTAACTGAGACGAAACCGTGTATCAATAAAATACATTTATTACACACAAGTCTACAGTTAATATACTACCAATTTCCACAGTACACAATAATATTAACAATAGCACACAATACGGATATACAATTAACCCCACCAATAACCTAATTATACTTCCCACCCACTTGCCTAAAAGCATACAAACATTAATTACAAACCACCCGCCTATCACCTACTGTCCCTACAGCAATCAAGGGGTTTATGAGGCTATGTGCCCACGATGCAGAAATGCTGCAGATTTTTTACGCTTCTCCCTGCAGGAAAAACGAATGCGGTTTTTTCATGTGTTTTTCCAGCCAGGTAGAAGCGTTTGTCGAGCGTTTTTTTGCAGCATTTCTGCATGCGGGTTATCAAGCGCTTTTCCAAGCGATTTTAGCATCACTTGGAAAAGTTCTTGACAACTTGGTCCCACTATATAAATCCATGCAACCGGCATGGATTTTATATAGTGTGAACAAGTTAGTTAAAAAAAGAATAAGAATGGTAAAAAATAAAAAAATAATTTTATACTCACCTTCCGATGTCCTCCCGATGTTCTCTCCGATGGGTCTGGTGTCTTGGGCGGCTCACGGTGGTGTGAAGGACCTGCGGTGACGTCATTGAGTCATGTGACAGGTCACATGACTCAATGACATCATGGCAGGTCCTTCACAACACCGAGACCCATAGAGAAGACCAGACGGAGGGGAGAA
Source organism: Phyllobates terribilis (assembly GCF_046119375.1). Taxonomy (NCBI): domain Eukaryota; kingdom Metazoa; phylum Chordata; class Amphibia; order Anura; family Dendrobatidae; genus Phyllobates; species Phyllobates terribilis. The sequence continues at coordinate 2,015,756 of NW_027363003.1, read as the reverse complement.
AACCCCGGGAGGACATCGGAAGGTAAGTATAATCTTTATTTTTTATTTGAAATTCTTTTTTAACAGGTACTATGGTACCTGGGTCTGGATGAGTCTCCTCTCATCCACACCCGGGTACCATCTGCACATAGAAACGCATAATATCCGTGTATACAAATGTACTGACACGGATATTATGCGTTTCAATGCAAGTCAATGGCAACAATTGTTGCGTATTTTTCCGCAATGATAATCCGCAGCGGAAATTTCCGCAGCATGTGCACAGCACATGAGGTTTGTCATTGGGGACCATGGAGCACGTATTATCAAGCGTTTTTTAAGCATTTTCGCTGCAGAAATTCCGCAGCAAAAACGCTTGAAAAACGCACAGTGGGCATGCAGCCTAATAGTGCGATACTTAGCCCAATAGCTGTCGTCAGGCTGATTCTGGGCTGCTTGGCACTTGGTGTGGCTATGAGAAAAGTAGAGGAAAGTGACACAAGGAGAGAGGGCACTTGAGCTGAGTACTTCTAGAGCACAAGGGGACTGAGGGGATGCTGCTGTCAGACAGCAGTCAGAGAGCAGCTGAGGGAGGATGGGACAGAGGAGCTGCACAGAGAGGCTATAGGCTGAGAGGTAGAAAGCTGAGGGGCTGAGGAGGATAGCTGCTGTGAGCAGGGGTGTGGGTAAGGAGAAGAGGTAGGAAGCTGAGTGGCTGAGGAGGACAGCTGCGGTGAGCAGGGGTGTTGGCAAGGCGAAGAGGTAGGAAGATGAGGGGCTGAGGAGGACAGCTGCAGTGAGCAGGGCTGTGGGCAAGGAGAAGAGGTAGGAAGCTGAGGGGCTGAGGAGGACAGCTGCGATGAGCTGGGCTGTGGGCAAGTAGAAGAGGTAGGAAGCTGAGGGGCTGAGGAGGACAGCTGCGATGAGCTGGGCAGTGGGCAAAGAGAAGAGGTAGGAAGCTGAGGGGCTGAGGAGGACAGCTGCGGTGAGCAGGGGTGAGGGCAAGGAGAAGAGGTAGGAAGCTGAGGGGCTGAGGAGGACAGCTGCGGTGAGCAGGGCTGTGGGCAAGGAGAAGAGGTCGGAAGCTGAGGGGCTGAGGAGGACAGCTGCGGTGAGCAGGGGTGTGGGCAAGGAGAAGAGGTAGGAAGCTGAGGGGCTGAGGAGGACAGCTGCGGTGAGCAGGGCTGTGGGCAAGGAGAAGAGGTAGGAAGCTGAGGGGCTGAGGAGGACAGCTGCGGTGAGCAGGGCTGTTGTCAAGGGGAAGGGGTAGGAAGCTGAAGGGCTGAGGAGGACAGCTGCGGTGAGCAGGGGTGTGGGCAAGGAGAAGAGGTAGGAAGCTGAGGGGCTGAGGAGAACAGCTACGGTGAGCAGGGCTGTGGGCAAGGAGAAGAGGTAGGAAGCTGAGGGGCTGAGGAAGACAGCTGCGGTGAGCAGGGCTGTGGGCAAGGGGAAGGAGTAGGAAGCTGAGGGGCTGAGGAGGACAGCTGCGGTGAGCAGGGGTGTGGGCAAGGAGAAGAGGTAGGTAGCTGAGGGGCTGAGGAGGACAGCTGCGGTGAGCAGGGGTGTGGGCAAGGAGAAGAGGTAGGAAGCTGAGGGGCTGAGGAGGACAGCTGCGGTGAGCAGGGGTGTGGGCAAGGAGAAGAGGTAGGAAGCTGAGGGGCTGAGGAGGACAGCTACGGTGAGCAGGGCTGTGGGCAAGGAGAAGAGGTAGGAAGCTGAGGGGCTGAGGAAGACAGCTGCGGTGAGCAGGGCTTTGGGCAAGGGGAAGAAGTAGGAAGCTGAGGGGCTGAGGAGGACAGCTGCGGTGAGCAGGGGTGTTGGCAAGGCGAAGAGGTAGGCAGCTGAGGGGCTGAGGAGGACAGCTGTGGTGAGCAGGGGTGTTGGCAAGGCAAAGAGGTGTAGCACTGGCGTCCCTGCCCTCTGCTAGGCAGGGACGCTGCTCCCCTCACCGCTCTGCTGTCAGCGCGCGCTCCGTCCCGGCGTCCTCTCCCCGCTCTGCTGTCAGCGCGCGCTCCGTCCCGGCGTCCTCCTCCTGCTCTGCTGTCAGCGCGCGCTCCGTCCCGGCGTCCTCCTCCTGCTCTGCTCTCAGCGCGCGCTCCTTCCCGGCCCCTGTGCTTAGGGCGCGCGCGCGCTTCCCTCCTCTTAAAGGGGCCGCGCGCGCCGCCCTAAAGAGTCCCCGGCCAATGGCCGGAGGACTTCATCATATATAAGGCACCTCCTCCAAAATGGAGGTGCCCGAGCAATGTTGTTTGCACCTGTGTCTCACCTGTGCTTCAGCCCTCAGGTCCCGTTGCCAGTTTCCTGCTAGTTACCTGCCTGATTCCTGCCTGAATACTTGTTACCTGTCTGCCAGTCTGAGGTCCGACGGTCTGCCTTACTACTCCTGTCAGTCTGTCTAAAGGACCAGCCTGCCCGCTCACCTGGGAGCGCATATCAGCTACCTGCCTGCTTGCCTGAGGTCCGACGGTCTGCCTTACTACTCCGGTCAGTCTGTCTATGGACCAGCTTGCCCGCTCACCTGGGAGCGCTTCTCCGTTATCTGCCTGCTTGCCAGCCCGGAGGCTCCGTTGTCACGTGCTGTGACCACCAGCTATCTCAGAGACTCTTGCCCGCTCACCTGGGAGCGCATCTCCGTTACCTGCCTGCTTGCCAGCCCGGAGGTCCCGTTGTCACGTGCAGTGACCACCAGCTATTCCAGAGACTCTTTCCCGCTCACCTGGGAGCGCTTCTCCGTTACCTACCTGCCTGCCAGCCTGGAGGTTCCGCCGTCACGTGCCGTGACCACCTGCTATTCCAGAGACTCTCGCTTGCTCACCTGGGAGCACACATCTACCATCTGCCTGCTAGCCTACCCGGAGGCTCTGCCATCACAGGTCGTACCTACCCCTTACCCAGAGACTGCCCTGATCACTTGCCGTAACTCCCTGTCCGTTCACCCAGAGACTGCCACCCGCTCCCTTACAAGGGCCGCCCCCTTGTATAGTAGCTCAGAGGTTCCGCCTCCCGGACCCGTTACAGTTTGCTCGGGCCATGGAACCCGGTGGCACCCAAGCTCCCTCGCTCACGGACCTCTGTCTTGAACTGTCCCGTCAGAAGTCCCAACAGGAGGCCATCCTGGGTCATCTGCGGAATGTTAATACTCGCCTGAACACCCTGTCTGATCCTGCAACTACGGCCAGTACCATGGTATCCTTTTCCGGACCCCGGCTCTCTGCACCTCCTCGCTTCGGAGGCGACTCCGTCCTGGCTCGGGGCTTCATAAATCAGTGCACCCTGCATTTTGAACTATTGTCCCACCAGTTTAACTCCGACCGAGCCAAAATTGCATTCATCATGTCCCATCTCACCGGGGAGGCTCTGGCCTGGCTAAATCCTCTATGGGAGAGAGGAGACCCCCTGGTGTCCGACTTGCCTGCCTTTCTCACGGCTTTCCGGAAAGCCTTCGACGAACCCGGACGGAGGACCTCATCCGCATCATCTCTGCTACGCCTCCGTCAGGGAAGCCTCACCGTGGGTCAATATGCCATACGGTTCCGTACCCTTGCCTCGGAGCTGGCCTGGGATAACGAAGCTCTGGTATCCGTCTTCTGGGAGGGTCTGTCCGGCCGTATTAAAGATGAACTTGCTGGTCGGGACATTCCTACCACTCTCGATGACCTAATAACTCTTGCCACCCGGATTGACCTACGGTTCCAGGAACGTGCCAAAGAGGTCACCCGTGAAAAGGGGCTTCCACGTCTGGTTCCTACTTTTCTGAAACCCGTCACTCCTTCCGTTTCTCCCCAGGTACACTCTCCTGAGCCTATGCAGGTCGACCAGACCAAGATGGTCAAATCCCGTCAGGACTTTCGCCGTGCCGAGGGGAGCTGCTTCTACTGTGGCAGTAAGGAGCATCGGATCCGTGCCTGCCCGGAGAGGTCGGGAGAACGCCTGTGTCTAGGTTCGCTCAGAGGACTTGATCTAGACAAAAATAAATCCTCTCCATCCCTGCTGCTGTCTGTCTCAATCATCTGCGGGGAGAATCGTTATTCCGAACTAGCCCAACTTGACTCTGGAGCAGCCGGAAATCTTATTTCACTGTCCCTGGTGGAGAAATACCGCATCCCCACCAAACCTCTGGCTGTACCCTTGTCTGTTGTTGCCGTGGATGGGGGCCTCTTATCTCGCCCCATCAAATTCATCACCGAATCCATTACTCTGCAAGTGGGTATGCTGCATTCAGAGAGTATCTCCCTTCACGTTCTGCCTGGACTCTCTCACGCCCTCTTGCTAGGTCTGCCTTGGCTCCAGAGACATGCACCCGTGCTTGACTGGCAAACCGGAGAAGTCCTTCGCTGGGGACAAGACTGTCATAAAACCTGTCTGGTTCCCGTCCATTCCGTCCGTCCCTCTCCTATCCCAGCTAATCTACCTGGACTTCCGATTCCTTATTGGTCTTGTGCTGATGTCTTTGATATGGAGGAGGCAGAGACATTACCACCTCATAGACCATGTGACTGCCCCATCGATCCCGCCAGAGTAATGCAGGTGGCCCCCGTGAGTCTAAATTGTCTCCCTCCTGGTAAGACGTTCGTATCGGTACCTGATCGGGAGAGGATCCTACACTGGGGTCATTCGTCTAAACTAGCTGGCCACGCCGGTCAGAAAAAGACCCTCCAGCTTATTACCCGGCACTACTGGTGGCCTAACCTGCACAAGGATGTTATGGACTTTGTTTCTGCCTGTGTGTCCTGCGCCCGCAACAAGATTCCGAGACACCTGTCGGCCGGCCGCCTTCTTCCTCTGCCAGCACCTGCTGCCCCCTGGCAGCATATAGCGATGGACTTCGTAACTGATCTGCCCGTCTCTGCCGGTTGTACGGTCATTTGGGTGGTCGCTGACCGCTTTTCCAAGATGGCTCACTTCATTCCCCTGCCAGGTCTTCCGTCTGCACCCGAGCTGGCTAGAGTCTTTATCCGCCACATCTTCCGTCTTCATGGCCTGCCCCGTCACATCGTGTCGGATCGAGGAGTACAGTTCACTTCTCGTTTCTGGAGAGCCACTTGTAAATTGCTAGACGTCACTCTGGACTTCTCCTCCGCTTACCACCCACAGTCTAATGGTCAAGTGGAGCGGATCAATCAGAACCTGACCAGTTACCTCCGGCACTTCGTTAATGCTCACCATTCTGACTGGGTGGATCTCCTGCCATGGGCCGAATTCTCGTACAACAATCACGAGAGCGAGTCTTCCTCCATATGGGAGAGTACCCGGTCCGCACTCCTTCTGTCATCCGAGCGTATGAAAAGGCACGCTGACAAAGGACGTCTGGATCCTCCTCAATTCCGTCCTGGGGATAAAGTCTGGCTCTCGTCCAAATATGTCCGGCTCAAGATCCCTTCCTATAAGTTGGGGCCTCGGTTCATCGGCCCACTGGAGGTTATCAGTCAGATCAACCCGGTGGCCTATAAATTGAAACTCCCGGCCAACTTACGGATCCCTAACTCCTTCCATGTATCTCTCCTCAAACCTGTGGTACTTAACTCTTTTTCTAAGTCTACAGGTACGCCTCTTGCTCCGGTTTCTGCTGAGGACGAGTTTGAGGTAGAGAACATTCTTGCCACCAAAAGGGTAAGAGGAAAGACCTTTTTCTTGGTAGATTGGAGGGGGTTTGGTCCTGAGGAGAGAACGTGGGAGCCCCGGGAGAATATCCATGCCCCTCTCATCCTAGCTAAATTTCTGTCTGGCCTAAAAAAGGGGGGGCCTAAAGGGGGGGGTACTGTAGCACTGGCGTCCCTGCCCTCTGCTAGGCAGGGACGCTGCTCCCCTCACCGCTCTGCTGTCAGCGCGCGCTCCGTCCCAGCGTCCTCTCCCCGCTCTGCTGTCAGCGCGCGCTCCGTCCCGGCGTCCTCCTCCTGCTCTGCTGTCAGCGCGCGCTCCGTCCCGGCGTCCTCCTCCTGCTCTGCTCTCAGCGCGCGCTCCTTCCCGGCCCCTGTGCTTAGGGCGCGCGTGCGCGCGCTTCCCTCCTCTTAAAGGGGCCGCGCGCGCCGCCCTAAAGAGTCCCCGGCCAATGGCCGGAGGACTTCATCAAATATAAGGCACCTCCTCCAAAATGGAGGTGCCCGAGCAATGTTGTTTGCACCTGTGTCTCACCTGTGCTTCAGCCCTCAGGTCCCGTTGCCAGTTTCCTGCTAGTTACCTGCCTGATTCCTGCCTGAATACTTGTTACCTGTCTGCCAGTCTGAGGTCCGACGGTCTGCCTTACTACTCCTGTCAGTCTGTCTAAAGGACCAGCCTGCCCGCTCACCTGGGAGCGCATATCAGCTACCTGCCTGCTTGCCTGAGGTCCGACGGTCTGCCTTACTACTCCGGTCAGTCTGTCTATGGACCAGCTTGCCCGCTCACCTGGGAGCGCTTCTCCGTTATCTGCCTGCTTGCCAGCCCGGAGGCTCCGTTGTCACGTGCTGTGACCACCAGCTATCTCAGAGACTCTTGCCCGCTCACCTGGGAGCGCATCTCCGTTACCTGCCTGCTTGCCAGCCCGGAGGTCCCGTTGTCACGTGCAGTGACCACCAGCTATTCCAGAGACTCTTTCCCGCTCACCTGGGAGCGCTTCTCCGTTACCTACCTGCCTGCCAGCCTGGAGGTTCCACCGTCACGTGCCGTGACCACCTGCTATTCCAGAGACTCTCGCTTGCTCACCTGGGAGCACACATCTACCATCTGCCTGCTAGCCTACCCGGAGGCTCTGCCATCACAGGTCGTACCTACCCCTTACCCAGAGACTGCCCTGATCACTTGCCGTAACTCCCTGTCCGTTCACCCAGAGACTGCCACCCGCTCCCTTACAAGGGCCGCCCCCTTGTATAGTAGCTCAGAGGTTCCGCCTCCCGGACCCGTTACAAGAGGTAGGAAGCTGAGGGGCTGAGGAGGACAACTGCGGTGACCAGGGCTGTGGGCAAGGAGAAGAGGTAGGAAGCTGAGGGGCTGAGGAGGACAGTTGCTATGAGCAGGGGTGTGGGCAAGTAGAAGAGGTAGGAAGCTGAGGGGCTGAGGAGGACAGCTGCGGTGAGGAGGGCTGTGGGCAAAGAGAAGAGGTAGGAAGCTGAGGAGCTGAGGAGGACAGCTGCGGTGAGCATGGCTGTGGGCAAGGAGAAGAGGTAGGAAGCTGAGGGGCTGAGGAGGACAGTTGCGGTGAGCAGGGGTGTGGGCAAGGAGAAGAGGTAGGAAGCTGAGGGGCTGAGGAGGACAGCTGCGGTGAGCAGGGCTGTGGGCAAGGAGAAGAGGTAGGAAGCTGAGGGGCTGAGGAGGACAGCTGCGGTGAGCAGGTCTGTGGGCAAGGGGAAGGAATAGGAAGCTGAGGGGCTGAGGAGGACAGCTGCGGTGAGCAGGGGGTGTGGGCAAGGAGAAGAGGTAGGAAGCTGAGGGGCTGAGGAGGACAGCTACGGTGAGCAGGGCTGTGGGCAAGGAGAAGAGGTAGGAAGCTGAGGGGCTGAGGAAGACAGCTGCGGTGAGCAGGGCTTTGGGCAAGGGGAAGAAGTAGGAAGCTGAGGGGCTGAGGAGGACAGCTGCGGTGAGCAGGGGTGTTGGCAAGGCGAAGAGGTAGGCAGCTGAGGGGCTGAGGAGGACAGCTGCGGTGAGCAGGTCTGTGGGCAAGGGGAAGGAATAGGAAGCTGAGGGGCTGAGGAGGACAGCTGCGGTGAGCAGGGGGTGTGGGCAAGGAGAAGAGGTAGGAAGCTGAGGGGCTGAGGAGGACAGCTACGGTGAGCAGGGCTGTGGGCAAGGAGAAGAGGTAGGAAGCTGAGGGGCTGAGGAAGACAGCTGCGGTGAGCAGGGCTTTGGGCAAGGGGAAGAAGTAGGAAGCTGAGGGGCTGAGGAGGACAGCTGCGGTGAGCAGGGGTGTTGGCAAGGCGAAGAGGTAGGCAGCTGAGGGGCTGAGGAGGACAGCTGTGGTGAGCAGGGGTGTTGGCAAGGCAAAGAGGTGTAGCACTGGCGTCCCTGCCCTCTGCTAGGCAGGGACGCTGCTCCCCTCACCGCTCTGCTGTCAGCGCGCGCTCCGTCCCGGCGTCCTCTCCCCGCTCTGCTGTCAGCGCGCGCTCCGTCCCGGCGTCCTCCTCCTGCTCTGCTGTCAGCGCGCGCTCCGTCCCGGCGTCCTCCTCCTGCTCTGCTCTCAGCGCGCGCTCCTTCCCGGCCCCTGTGCTTAGGGCGCGCGCGCGCTTCCCTCCTCTTAAAGGGGCCGCGCGCGCCGCCCTAAAGAGTCCCCGGCCAATGGCCGGAGGACTTCATCATATATAAGGCACCTCCTCCAAAATGGAGGTGCCCGAGCAATGTTGTTTGCACCTGTGTCTCACCTGTGCTTCAGCCCTCAGGTCCCGTTGCCAGTTTCCTGCTAGTTACCTGCCTGATTCCTGCCTGAATACTTGTTACCTGTCTGCCAGTCTGAGGTCCGACGGTCTGCCTTACTACTCCTGTCAGTCTGTCTAAAGGACCAGCCTGCCCGCTCACCTGGGAGCGCATATCAGCTACCTGCCTGCTTGCCTGAGGTCCGACGGTCTGCCTTACTACTCCGGTCAGTCTGTCTATGGACCAGCTTGCCCGCTCACCTGGGAGCGCTTCTCCGTTATCTGCCTGCTTGCCAGCCCGGAGGCTCCGTTGTCACGTGCTGTGACCACCAGCTATCTCAGAGACTCTTGCCCGCTCACCTGGGAGCGCATCTCCGTTACCTGCCTGCTTGCCAGCCCGGAGGTCCCGTTGTCACGTGCAGTGACCACCAGCTATTCCAGAGACTCTTTCCCGCTCACCTGGGAGCGCTTCTCCGTTACCTACCTGCCTGCCAGCCTGGAGGTTCCGCCGTCACGTGCCGTGACCACCTGCTATTCCAGAGACTCTCGCTTGCTCACCTGGGAGCACACATCTACCATCTGCCTGCTAGCCTACCCGGAGGCTCTGCCATCACAGGTCGTACCTACCCCTTACCCAGAGACTGCCCTGATCACTTGCCGTAACTCCCTGTCCGTTCACCCAGAGACTGCCACCCGCTCCCTTACAAGGGCCGCCCCCTTGTATAGTAGCTCAGAGGTTCCGCCTCCCGGACCCGTTACAGTTTGCTCGGGCCATGGAACCCGGTGGCACCCAAGCTCCCTCGCTCTCGGACCTCTGTCTTGAACTGTCCCGTCAGAAGTCCCAACAGGAGGCCATCCTGGGTCATCTGCGGAATGTTAATACTCGCCTGAACACCCTGTCTGATCCTGCAACTACGGCCAGTACCATGGTATCCTTTTCCGGACCCCGGCTCTCTGCACCTCCTCGCTTCGGAGGCGACTCCGTCCTGGCTCGGGGCTTCATAAATCAGTGCACCCTGCATTTTGAACTATTGTCCCACCAGTTTAACTCCGACCGAGCCAAAATTGCATTCATCATGTCCCATCTCACCGGGGAGGCTCTGGCCTGGCTAAATCCTCTATGGGAGAGAGGAGACCCCCTGGTGTCCGACTTGCCTGCCTTTCTCACGGCTTTCCGGAAAGCCTTCGACGAACCCGGACGGAGGACCTCATCCGCATCATCTCTGCTACGCCTCCGTCAGGGAAGCCTCACCGTGGGTCAATATGCCATACGGTTCCGTACCCTTGCCTCGGAGCTGGCCTGGGATAACGAAGCTCTGGTATCCGTCTTCTGGGAGGGTCTGTCCGGCCGTATTAAAGATGAACTTGCTGGTCGGGACATTCCTACCACTCTCGATGACCTAATAACTCTTGCCACCCGGATTGACCTACGGTTCCAGGAACGTGCCAAAGAGGTCACCCGTGAAAAGGGGCTTCCACGTCTGGTTCCTACTTTTCTGAAACCCGTCACTCCTTCCGTTTCTCCCCAGGTACACTCTCCTGAGCCTATGCAGGTCGACCAGACCAAGATGGTCAAATCCCGTCAGGACTTTCGCCGTGCCGAGGGGAGCTGCTTCTACTGTGGCAGTAAGGAGCATCGGATCCGTGCCTGCCCGGAGAGGTCGGGAGAACGCCTGTGTCTAGGTTCGCTCAGAGGACTTGATCTAGACAAAAATAAATCCTCTCCATCCCTGCTGCTGTCTGTCTCAATCATCTGCGGGGAGAATCGTTATTCCGAACTAGCCCAACTTGACTCTGGAGCAGCCGGAAATCTTATTTCACTGTCCCTGGTGGAGAAATACCGCATCCCCACCAAACCTCTGGCTGTACCCTTGTCTGTTGTTGCCGTGGATGGGGGCCTCTTATCTCGCCCCATCAAATTCATCACCGAATCCATTACTCTGCAAGTGGGTATGCTGCATTCAGAGAGTATCTCCCTTCACGTTCTGCCTGGACTCTCTCACGCCCTCTTGCTAGGTCTGCCTTGGCTCCAGAGACATGCACCCGTGCTTGACTGGCAAACCGGAGAAGTCCTTCGCTGGGGACAAGACTGTCATAAAACCTGTCTGGTTCCCGTCCATTCCGTCCGTCCCTCTCCTATCCCAGCTAATCTACCTGGACTTCCGATTCCTTATTGGTCTTGTGCTGATGTCTTTGATATGGAGGAGGCAGAGACATTACCACCTCATAGACCATGTGACTGCCCCATCGATCCCGCCAGAGTAATGCAGGTGGCCCCCGTGAGTCTAAATTGTCTCCCTCCTGGTAAGACGTTCGTATCGGTACCTGATCGGGAGAGGATCCTACACTGGGGTCATTCGTCTAAACTAGCTGGCCACGCCGGTCAGAAAAAGACCCTCCAGCTTATTACCCGGCACTACTGGTGGCCTAACCTGCACAAGGATGTTATGGACTTTGTTTCTGCCTGTGTGTCCTGCGCCCGCAACAAGATTCCGAGACACCTGTCGGCCGGCCGCCTTCTTCCTCTGCCAGCACCTGCTGCCCCCTGGCAGCATATAGCGATGGACTTCGTAACTGATCTGCCCGTCTCTGCCGGTTGTACGGTCATTTGGGTGGTCGCTGACCGCTTTTCCAAGATGGCTCACTTCATTCCCCTGCCAGGTCTTCCGTCTGCACCCGAGCTGGCTAGAGTCTTTATCCGCCACATCTTCCGTCTTCATGGCCTGCCCCGTCACATCGTGTCGGATCGAGGAGTACAGTTCACTTCTCGTTTCTGGAGAGCCACTTGTAAATTGCTAGACGTCACTCTGGACTTCTCCTCCGCTTACCACCCACAGTCTAATGGTCAAGTGGAGCGGATCAATCAGAACCTGACCAGTTACCTCCGGCACTTCGTTAATGCTCACCATTCTGACTGGGTGGATCTCCTGCCATGGGCCGAATTCTCGTACAACAATCACGAGAGCGAGTCTTCCTCCATATGGGAGAGTACCCGGTCCGCACTCCTTCTGTCATCCGAGCGTATGAAAAGGCACGCTGACAAAGGACGTCTGGATCCTCCTCAATTCCGTCCTGGGGATAAAGTCTGGCTCTCGTCCAAATATGTCCGGCTCAAGATCCCTTCCTATAAGTTGGGGCCTCGGTTCATCGGCCCACTGGAGGTTATCAGTCAGATCAACCCGGTGGCCTATAAATTGAAACTCCCGGCCAACTTACGGATCCCTAACTCCTTCCATGTATCTCTCCTCAAACCTGTGGTACTTAACTCTTTTTCTAAGTCTACAGGTACGCCTCTTGCTCCGGTTTCTGCTGAGGACGAGTTTGAGGTAGAGAACATTCTTGCCACCAAAAGGGTAAGAGGAAAGACCTTTTTCTTGGTAGATTGGAGGGGGTTTGGTCCTGAGGAGAGAACGTGGGAGCCCCGGGAGAATATCCATGCCCCTCTCATCCTAGCTAAATTTCTGTCTGGCCTAAAAAAGGGGGGGCCTAAAGGGGGGGGTACTGTAGCACTGGCGTCCCTGCCCTCTGCTAGGCAGGGACGCTGCTCCCCTCACCGCTCTGCTGTCAGCGCGCGCTCCGTCCCAGCGTCCTCTCCCCGCTCTGCTGTCAGCGCGCGCTCCGTCCCGGCGTCCTCCTCCTGCTCTGCTGTCAGCGCGCGCTCCGTCCCGGCGTCCTCCTCCTGCTCTGCTCTCAGCGCGCGCTCCTTCCCGGCCCCTGTGCTTAGGGCGCGCGTGCGCGCGCTTCCCTCCTCTTAAAGGGGCCGCGCGCGCCGCCCTAAAGAGTCCCCGGCCAATGGCCGGAGGACTTCATCATATATAAGGCACCTCCTCCAAAATGGAGGTGCCCGAGCAATGTTGTTTGCACCTGTGTCTCACCTGTGCTTCAGCCCTCAGGTCCCGTTGCCAGTTTCCTGCTAGTTACCTGCCTGATTCCTGCCTGAATACTTGTTACCTGTCTGCCAGTCTGAGGTCCGACGGTCTGCCTTACTACTCCTGTCAGTCTGTCTAAAGGACCAGCCTGCCCGCTCACCTGGGAGCGCATATCAGCTACCTGCCTGCTTGCCTGAGGTCCGACGGTCTGCCTTACTACTCCGGTCAGTCTGTCTATGGACCAGCTTGCCCGCTCACCTGGGAGCGCTTCTCCGTTATCTGCCTGCTTGCCAGCCCGGAGGCTCCGTTGTCACGTGCTGTGACCACCAGCTATCTCAGAGACTCTTGCCCGCTCACCTGGGAGCGCATCTCCGTTACCTGCCTGCTTGCCAGCCCGGAGGTCCCGTTGTCACGTGCAGTGACCACCAGCTATTCCAGAGACTCTTTCCCGCTCACCTGGGAGTGCTTCTCCGTTACCTACCTGCCTGCCAGCCTGGAGGTTCCGCCGTCACGTGCCGTGACCACCTGCTATTCCAGAGACTCTCGCTTGCTCACCTGGGAGCACACATCTACCATCTGCCTGCTAGCCTACCCGGAGGCTCTGCCATCACAGGTCGTACCTACCCCTTACCCAGAGACTGCCCTGATCACTTGCCGTAACTCCCTGTCCGTTCACCCAGAGACTGCCACCCGCTCCCTTACAAGGGCCGCCCCCTTGTATAGTAGCTCAGAGGTTCCGCCTCCCGGACCCGTTACAAGAGGTAGGAAGCTGAGGGGCTGAGGAGGACAACTGCGGTGACCAGGGCTGTGGGCAAGGAGAAGAGGTAGGAAGCTGAGGGGCTGAGGAGGACAGTTGCTATGAGCAGGGGTGTGGGCAAGTAGAAGAGGTAGGAAGCTGAGGGGCTGAGGAGGACAGCTGCGGTGAGGAGGGCTGTGGGCAAAGAGAAGAGGTAGGAAGCTGAGGAGCTGAGGAGGACAGCTGCGGTGAGCATGGCTGTGGGCAAGGAGAAGAGGTAGGAAGCTGAGGGGCTGAGGAGGACAGTTGCGGTGAGCAGGGGTGTGGGCAAGGAGAAGAGGTAGGAAGCTGAGGGGCTGAGGAGGACAGCTGCGGTGAGCAGGGCTGTGGGCAAGGAGAAGAGGTAGGAAGCTGAGGGGCTGAGGAGGACAGCTGCGGTGAGCAGGTCTGTGGGCAAGGGGAAGGAATAGGAAGCTGAGGGGCTGAGGAGGACAGCTGCGGTGAGCAGGGGTGTGGGCAAGGAGAAGAGGTAGGAAGCTGAGGGGCTGAGGAGGACAGCTACGGTGAGCAGGGCTGTGGGCAAGGAGAAGAGGTAGGAAGCTGAGGGGCTGAGGAAGACAGCTGCGGTGAGCAGGGCTTTGGGCAAGGGGAAGAAGTAGGAAGCTGAGGGGCTGAGGAGGACAGCTGCGGTGAGCAGGGGTGTTGGCAAGGCGAAGAGGTAGGCAGCTGAGGGGCTGAGGAGGACAGCTGTGGTGAGCAGGGGTGTTGGCAAGGCAAAGAGGTGTAGCACTGGCGTCCCTGCCCTCTGCTAGGCAGGGACGCTGCTCCCCTCACCGCTCTGCTGTCAGCGCGCGCTCCGTCCCGGCGTCCTCTCCCCGCTCTGCTGTCAGCGCGCGCTCCGTCCCGGCGTCCTCCTCCTGCTCTGCTGTCAGCGCGCGCTCCGTCCCGGCGTCCTCCTCCTGCTCTGCTCTCAGCGCGCGCTCCTTCCCGGCCCCTGTGCTTAGGGCGCGCGCGCGCTTCCCTCCTCTTAAAGGGGCCGCGCGCGCCGCCCTAAAGAGTCCCCGGCCAATGGCCGGAGGACTTCATCATATATAAGGCACCTCCTCCAAAATGGAGGTGCCCGAGCAATGTTGTTTGCACCTGTGTCTCACCTGTGCTTCAGCCCTCAGGTCCCGTTGCCAGTTTCCTGCTAGTTACCTGCCTGATTCCTGCCTGAATACTTGTTACCTGTCTGCCAGTCTGAGGTCCGACGGTCTGCCTTACTACTCCTGTCAGTCTGTCTAAAGGACCAGCCTGCCCGCTCACCTGGGAGCGCATATCAGCTACCTGCCTGCTTGCCTGAGGTCCGACGGTCTGCCTTACTACTCCGGTCAGTCTGTCTATGGACCAGCTTGCCCGCTCACCTGGGAGCGCTTCTCCGTTATCTGCCTGCTTGCCAGCCCGGAGGCTCCGTTGTCACGTGCTGTGACCACCAGCTATCTCAGAGACTCTTGCCCGCTCACCTGGGAGCGCATCTCCGTTACCTGCCTGCTTGCCAGCCCGGAGGTCCCGTTGTCACGTGCAGTGACCACCAGCTATTCCAGAGACTCTTTCCCGCTCACCTGGGAGCGCTTCTCCGTTACCTACCTGCCTGCCAGCCTGGAGGTTCCGCCGTCACGTGCCGTGACCACCTGCTATTCCAGAGACTCTCGCTTGCTCACCTGGGAGCACACATCTACCATCTGCCTGCTAGCCTACCCGGAGGCTCTGCCATCACAGGTCGTACCTACCCCTTACCCAGAGACTGCCCTGATCACTTGCCGTAACTCCCTGTCCGTTCACCCAGAGACTGCCACCCGCTCCCTTACAAGGGCCGCCCCCTTGTATAGTAGCTCAGAGGTTCCGCCTCCCGGACCCGTTACAGTTTGCTCGGGCCATGGAACCCGGTGGCACCCAAGCTCCCTCGCTCTCGGACCTCTGTCTTGAACTGTCCCGTCAGAAGTCCCAACAGGAGGCCATCCTGGGTCATCTGCGGAATGTTAATACTCGCCTGAACACCCTGTCTGATCCTGCAACTACGGCCAGTACCATGGTATCCTTTTCCGGACCCCGGCTCTCTGCACCTCCTCGCTTCGGAGGCGACTCCGTCCTGGCTCGGGGCTTCATAAATCAGTGCACCCTGCATTTTGAACTATTGTCCCACCAGTTTAACTCCGACCGAGCCAAAATTGCATTCATCATGTCCCATCTCACCGGGGAGGCTCTGGCCTGGCTAAATCCTCTATGGGAGAGAGGAGACCCCCTGGTGTCCGACTTGCCTGCCTTTCTCACGGCTTTCCGGAAAGCCTTCGACGAACCCGGACGGAGGACCTCATCCGCATCATCTCTGCTACGCCTCCGTCAGGGAAGCCTCACCGTGGGTCAATATGCCATACGGTTCCGTACCCTTGCCTCGGAGCTGGCCTGGGATAACGAAGCTCTGGTATCCGTCTTCTGGGAGGGTCTGTCCGGCCGTATTAAAGATGAACTTGCTGGTCGGGACATTCCTACCACTCTCGATGACCTAATAACTCTTGCCACCCGGATTGACCTACGGTTCCAGGAACGTGCCAAAGAGGTCACCCGTGAAAAGGGGCTTCCACGTCTGGTTCCTACTTTTCTGAAACCCGTCACTCCTTCCGTTTCTCCCCAGGTACACTCTCCTGAGCCTATGCAGGTCGACCAGACCAAGATGGTCAAATCCCGTCAGGACTTTCGCCGTGCCGAGGGGAGCTGCTTCTACTGTGGCAGTAAGGAGCATCGGATCCGTGCCTGCCCGGAGAGGTCGGGAGAACGCCTGTGTCTAGGTTCGCTCAGAGGACTTGATCTAGACAAAAATAAATCCTCTCCATCCCTGCTGCTGTCTGTCTCAATCATCTGCGGGGAGAATCGTTATTCCGAACTAGCCCAACTTGACTCTGGAGCAGCCGGAAATCTTATTTCACTGTCCCTGGTGGAGAAATACCGCATCCCCACCAAACCTCTGGCTGTACCCTTGTCTGTTGTTGCCGTGGATGGGGGCCTCTTATCTCGCCCCATCAAATTCATCACCGAATCCATTACTCTGCAAGTGGGTATGCTGCATTCAGAGAGTATCTCCCTTCACGTTCTGCCTGGACTCTCTCACGCCCTCTTGCTAGGTCTGCCTTGGCTCCAGAGACATGCACCCGTGCTTGACTGGCAAACCGGAGAAGTCCTTCGCTGGGGACAAGACTGTCATAAAACCTGTCTGGTTCCCGTCCATTCCGTCCGTCCCTCTCCTATCCCAGCTAATCTACCTGGACTTCCGATTCCTTATTGGTCTTGTGCTGATGTCTTTGATATGGAGGAGGCAGAGACATTACCACCTCATAGACCATGTGACTGCCCCATCGATCCCGCCAGAGTAATGCAGGTGGCCCCCGTGAGTCTAAATTGTCTCCCTCCTGGTAAGACGTTCGTATCGGTACCTGATCGGGAGAGGATCCTACACTGGGGTCATTCGTCTAAACTAGCTGGCCACGCCGGTCAGAAAAAGACCCTCCAGCTTATTACCCGGCACTACTGGTGGCCTAACCTGCACAAGGATGTTATGGACTTTGTTTCTGCCTGTGTGTCCTGCGCCCGCAACAAGATTCCGAGACACCTGTCGGCCGGCCGCCTTCTTCCTCTGCCAGCACCTGCTGCCCCCTGGCAGCATATAGCGATGGACTTCGTAACTGATCTGCCCGTCTCTGCCGGTTGTACGGTCATTTGGGTGGTCGCTGACCGCTTTTCCAAGATGGCTCACTTCATTCCCCTGCCAGGTCTTCCGTCTGCACCCGAGCTGGCTAGAGTCTTTATCCGCCACATCTTCCGTCTTCATGGCCTGCCCCGTCACATCGTGTCGGATCGAGGAGTACAGTTCACTTCTCGTTTCTGGAGAGCCACTTGTAAATTGCTAGACGTCACTCTGGACTTCTCCTCCGCTTACCACCCACAGTCTAATGGTCAAGTGGAGCGGATCAATCAGAACCTGACCAGTTACCTCCGGCACTTCGTTAATGCTCACCATTCTGACTGGGTGGATCTCCTGCCATGGGCCGAATTCTCGTACAACAATCACGAGAGCGAGTCTTCCTCCATATGGGAGAGTACCCGGTCCGCACTCCTTCTGTCATCCGAGCGTATGAAAAGGCACGCTGACAAAGGACGTCTGGATCCTCCTCAATTCCGTCCTGGGGATAAAGTCTGGCTCTCGTCCAAATATGTCCGGCTCAAGATCCCTTCCTATAAGTTGGGGCCTCGGTTCATCGGCCCACTGGAGGTTATCAGTCAGATCAACCCGGTGGCCTATAAATTGAAACTCCCGGCCAACTTACGGATCCCTAACTCCTTCCATGTATCTCTCCTCAAACCTGTGGTACTTAACTCTTTTTCTAAGTCTACAGGTACGCCTCTTGCTCCGGTTTCTGCTGAGGACGAGTTTGAGGTAGAGAACATTCTTGCCACCAAAAGGGTAAGAGGAAAGACCTTTTTCTTGGTAGATTGGAGGGGGTTTGGTCCTGAGGAGAGAACGTGGGAGCCCCGGGAGAATATCCATGCCCCTCTCATCCTAGCTAAATTTCTGTCTGGCCTAAAAAAGGGGGGGCCTAAAGGGGGGGGTACTGTAGCACTGGCGTCCCTGCCCTCTGCTAGGCAGGGACGCTGCTCCCCTCACCGCTCTGCTGTCAGCGCGCGCTCCGTCCCAGCGTCCTCTCCCCGCTCTGCTGTCAGCGCGCGCTCCGTCCCGGCGTCCTCCTCCTGCTCTGCTGTCAGCGCGCGCTCCGTCCCGGCGTCCTCCTCCTGCTCTGCTCTCAGCGCGCGCTCCTTCCCGGCCCCTGTGCTTAGGGCGCGCGTGCGCGCGCTTCCCTCCTCTTAAAGGGGCCGCGCGCGCCGCCCTAAAGAGTCCCCGGCCAATGGCCGGAGGACTTCATCATATATAAGGCACCTCCTCCAAAATGGAGGTGCCCGAGCAATGTTGTTTGCACCTGTGTCTCACCTGTGCTTCAGCCCTCAGGTCCCGTTGCCAGTTTCCTGCTAGTTACCTGCCTGATTCCTGCCTGAATACTTGTTACCTGTCTGCCAGTCTGAGGTCCGACGGTCTGCCTTACTACTCCTGTCAGTCTGTCTAAAGGACCAGCCTGCCCGCTCACCTGGGAGCGCATATCAGCTACCTGCCTGCTTGCCTGAGGTCCGACGGTCTGCCTTACTACTCCGGTCAGTCTGTCTATGGACCAGCTTGCCCGCTCACCTGGGAGCGCTTCTCCGTTATCTGCCTGCTTGCCAGCCCGGAGGCTCCGTTGTCACGTGCTGTGACCACCAGCTATCTCAGAGACTCTTGCCCGCTCACCTGGGAGCGCATCTCCGTTACCTGCCTGCTTGCCAGCCCGGAGGTCCCGTTGTCACGTGCAGTGACCACCAGCTATTCCAGAGACTCTTTCCCGCTCACCTGGGAGCGCTTCTCCGTTACCTACCTGCCTGCCAGCCTGAGGTTCCGCCGTCACGTGCCGTGACCACCTGCTATTCCAGAGACTCTCGCTTGCTCACCTGGGAGCACACATCTACCATCTGCCTGCTAGCCTACCCGGAGGCTCTGCCATCACAGGTCGTACCTACCCCTTACCCAGAGACTGCCCTGATCACTTGCCGTAACTCCCTGTCCGTTCACCCAGAGACTGCCACCCGCTCCCTTACAAGGGCCGCCCCCTTGTATAGTAGCTCAGAGGTTCCGCCTCCCGGACCCGTTACAAGAGGTAGGAAGCTGAGGGGCTGAGGAGGACAACTGCGGTGACCAGGGCTGTGGGCAAGGAGAAGAGGTAGGAAGCTGAGGGGCTGAGGAGGACAGTTGCTATGAGCAGGGGTGTGGGCAAGTAGAAGAGGTAGGAAGCTGAGGGGCTGAGGAGGACAGCTGCGGTGAGGAGGGCTGTGGGCAAAGAGAAGAGGTAGGAAGCTGAGGAGCTGAGGAGGACAGCTGCGGTGAGCATGGCTGTGGGCAAGGAGAAGAGGTAGGAAGCTGAGGGGCTGAGGAGGACAGTTGCGGTGAGCAGGGGTGTGGGCAAGGAGAAGAGGTAGGAAGCTGAGGGGCTGAGGAGGACAGCTGCGGTGAGCAGGGCTGTGGGCAAGGAGAAGAGGTAGGAAGCTGAGGGGCTGAGGAGGACAGCTGCGGTGAGCAGGTCTGTGGGCAAGGGGAAGGAATAGGAAGCTGAGGGGCTGAGGAGGACAGCTGCGGTGAGCAGGGGTGTGGGCAAGGAGAAGAGGTAGGAAGCTGAGGGGCTGAGGAGGACAGCTACGGTGAGCAGGGCTGTGGGCAAGGAGAAGAGGTAGGAAGCTGAGGGGCTGAGGAAGACAGCTGCGGTGAGCAGGTCTGTGGGCAAGGGGAAGGAATAGGAAGCTGAGGGGCTGAGGAGGACAGCTGCGGTGAGCAGGGCTGTGGGCAAGGAGAAGAGGTAGGAAGCTGAGGGGCTGAGGAGGACAGCTGCGGTGAGCATGGCTTTGGGCAAGGAGAAGAGGTAGGAAGCTGAGGGGCTGAGGAGGACAGTTGCGGTGAGCAGGGGTGTGGGCAAGGAGAAGAGGTAGGAAGCTGAGGGGCTGAGGAGGACAGCTGCGGTGAGCAGGTCTGTGGGCAAGGGGAAGGAATAGGAAGCAGAGGGGCTGAGGAGGACAGCTGCGGTGAGCAGGGCTGTGGGCAAGGAGAAGAGGTAGGAAGCTGAGGGGCTGAGGAGGACAGCTGCGGTGAGCAGGTCTGTGGGCAAGGGGAAGGAATCGGAAGCTGTGGGGCTGAGGAGGACAGCTGTGGTGAGCAGGGGTGTGGGCAAGGAGAAGAGGTAGGTAGCTGAGGGGCTGAGGAGGACAGCTGCGGTGAGCAGGGGTGTGGGCAAGGAGAAGAGGTAGGTAGCTGAGGGGCTGAGGAGGACAGCTGCGGTGAGCAGGGGTGTGGGCAAGGCGAAGAGGTAGGAAGCTGAGGGGCTGAGGAGGACAGCTGCGGTGAGCCGGGGTGTGGGCAAGGAGAAGAGGTAGGAAGCTGAGGGGCTGAGGAGGACAGCTGCTGTGATCAGGGCTGTGGGCAAGGAGAAGAGGTAGGAAGCTGAGGGGCTGAGGAGTATATCTGCAGTGAGCAGGGCTGTGGGCAATGGACTTAGTCTAAGGCATGATTAAAGTAGTTTTATAAAAAAATTTTTTTGCTAAAATATGAAAACAGTAAGCTCCTTTTCAGCTCCTGTTTAAAAATGCCAGAGCATATCTCAAAAGTATTAATTAGATACCATAGTACATGAGCTCTTGACTGGCAGTGAAACTGTGAATCCAACATTTTATTATATGGAGGTAACCAATTCTGGTTTTCCAAAGTTAGAAAAAGTTGTTACAGGGGACGGTTCATGGAGTTTTTGCATCTTTTAAAAGGGCTCTCACAAACACTCTTGGCGCTAGCCACTTAGCTTAGCTTTGATGAACCGGGTCCACAGACTCTTCAGCTGGACATCACCACCAGCCCCAGCCTCACTAATATGCTTGGATGCATGCACCACACTTGCATCAACAGTGCCATCCACAGTGTAAGAGTGGTGACGCCCGATGAAAGAGGTTGCAGTTGGGGCAGTTTCAGACCAGAATGTAACATTTTTATATCAGTGACCTTTGCAGCATTTTGGTTCTCCACTAGTGGAATTACCGGTGCCATACAAATGGCACCTTTAAAAACACAATCCAGGGCAATATACAGAACGGACTGACCCAGGCGTTTTGTTATGAAATGGTTACTGCTGTTCTCCTTCATCAGATTCAAGAGGCAGCAGACCTAGGTGATCACAATTTTTTGACATGTTGAAAGTGTAAACTGTTAGGCTATGTGCCCACGATGCAGAAATGAAGCAGAAAATTTCTGCAGCATTTATGCATCTCCCTGCAGAAAAAACGCATGCAGATTGTGCATGTGTTTTTCCTGCAGAATACATGCGGAATACATGCGGATGCACATGCGTACCCACATGCGTTAACGCATGTGTTTCCGCATGCGGACTGACAAGCACTTTCCAGGCGATAGCATCACTTGGAAAGTGCTTGACAACTAGGTCACACTGTATAAATCCATGCAAACGGCATGGATTTATACAGTGTGACCTTAAAAAATAAAAAAAATAAAGCTATACTTACCACCGATCCCCCGCCGCGTGTGCTGCCGCGCTCGTCCTGGCTTCTTCCGGGTTGCCGGCACATCGCGAGACAGCCTGCGGTCACATGACCGCGACGCCATCTCAGGTCCTGGAAGGAGAAGCGCTGCCGGCATGTAGAGAGAAGCCGCCGGACAGGTGAGTATAAACTTTATTTTTTATTTTATTCTTTTTTTTACAGGTACAATGGTACCCAGGTCTGGATGAGAGCCTTCTCTCCTCCAGAACTCGGTACCATCCGCACATTGAGACGCATGTTATCCGCTTGTACAAATGTACAGACGGGGATATTATGCGTCTCAATGCAAGTCAATGGCTGCGCTTCCGCAAAATTAATGAGCATGCTGCGGATTTATTTGCGCTGCAGAAACGCTGCGGAAAAATCCGCAGCATGTGCATTGACATTGCGGAATGCCATTGGGGACCATGGGGTGCGGATTACCATGCGTTTTTGATGCGTTTCAGCTGCGGAAATTCCGCAGCATAAACGCATGAAAAACGCATCGTGTGCACGCAGCCTTATACACACCTTCTAAATAAGAACACCATCCCATCTGTAAAACATCAGGGTGGCAGCATCATGTTGTAGGGTTGTTTTGCTGCAGGAGGGACTGGTGCACTTCACAAAATAAATGGCATCATGAGAAAAGAAGACACAGGCGTGTCTCTGATTAACTCAGATGTTGCCAAAAAAATCAGAATCTTCCAAACACATGACATCACCATATGGGCAATCCAGAATTGTTTAAAGGCATTGTAATCTTAGTATATGTAAACTTTCGACTTTGTAGTAAGTAATAAAAATGCCTTTAAACATTCTCTCTCTCTCATTATTCTGACATTTGGCAAATATTAAAAATTTTGGTAATCCTAATTGATCTAAAACGGGAAACGTTTATTCTGATTTCATGTCAGATATTGAGAAAAACCTGCATATGTGTCTTTTTATATAGTGTACTGTATGGAAACTTCTGGTTTCAACTGTATCTGCAAAGCCAAGTTGTCAATTTATTAGGTCTCTAAGAGACACCCATATCTAGGGACAGTCTCCTTCTACTAAGAAAACACTGATTTGGGTGGTCATATCATTTCACATTGATCATTAGCCAGAGGCACCACAGTCGCCACAGTCTTGGTTAAGCAATCTCATCCATTCATAGAAATCACTGATGCGAATGACAAATATATTGTAATTTGCCTGATCTGACACAAAGTTTTTTTATAGGGGTTTACATCCCAAACCACACTCCTCCACTGCAATTAATGACATAATAAATGTGTTGATGTGTTGCCAATTACCAACTAGTTCCTTTCTACCGACTAGTATCATCTAATGATTATCTTCTTTTTAAATGAGATGAACACAACCTGTGACCTGGAGAACCAAATGCACCCCACAATGCTATTCTGTGTGTCACCCAAAACATCTGGTCACCGATATACAGTGCCTTGAAAAAGTATTCATACCCAGTGAACCTGTGACGCCCAGCTGCGCTTGGTATCACAGATCCTAGAAGAGTGCATTGATGGATTCCTCCACAAGAGGCCCCCATAAACATTCACACATCTCCACCTTCCACCTCAGACCAGCAGGGGGAGCCCGTTAGGGATATAAATAGGGAAGGTGGAGCCATGCAGTTCAGTTCCTCTGGAGAATTCAGCTAGTACACATCTGAATACAGAGTCGAGCTCAGTCAGTCTGTTGAGAGAGTTTCTGCAGTAACAGAATCCTGAGAGAGGTCAGTCTGCAGTGGAGCACAGTCCAGACTCAGTTGTAGCTCAGAATAGTGAGCTTTAGGTGTGCCGGCACCATAAGATCGGTGAAGCGCGGCAAGCTGCCGTTAGTGTGAGTAGCCTAGTGAGGGCCCGAGTAGGCCGAAGGCGAGTGGAGAGTAGTGTTGAGCCACCCCCGTAGTGTTCGAGTTCGGTTCGGTTCGTCGAACACCCGTGTGTTCGCCGAACTGTTCGTCGAACTGTTCGTCGAACACCTTCGAACACCGTTAAAACCAATGGCAGGCAAACAAAAACACATAGAAACACATAGAAAACACCTTCAAAGGTGTCCAAAAGCTGACAAACTGCTCAGAAGACACAACTAACACATGGAAAAGTGACAAGTACATATAGTCATGCGAAAAGAAAAGAGGTGGAGGAGTAAAAGGAGGGGGAGACACAGATATAGGCATGTCATGCCCTTCTAAAATCCAAAAAGTGAGAAGCCGACACGTTCAGTCCGCTCCTGCCCGTGCCACCTCCGCGTCGCCGGGTTTGTGCCAGAGCCGCGGTGAACCCTGACGGCCAGCCCCCCTCTCCCAATACTGGTGCCTGTCCGCTGGTGGGTCGAGCGAGCCCCCCTGTGGTGGAGGCAGCTCTAAGCTTTTTAATTTAAATTGTCTCTCTAATTTGAATGAATACACTTTAAATCCATTTACAAGGATCTATTGGAGGGCAAGTCTCATGCCAGCAGCCGCGTAATTCCAGCTCCAGTAGCGTCCACTAAAGCTGCTGCAGTTAAAAAGCTTTTATAAGGATCGAGCTCGGCTGTCCACCGCAAGGCATCCTACTGCCAGTCCCAGCCCCTATGCCTTGGGGTGCCTCCTGATGCTCTTCACTGAGTATCCCGTGGTCCAGAAGCATTTCCTTTGAAAAAATTAAGTGTCCAAACTACAGGTGGTGTAGCTTGCTTAACAGCCGGGATAATCCGCTGACTAGCAGACACTGCTACTAGGCACAAAGTATTTCCTGGGCTAGATGCAGTTAAAAATTTGTAATTAGATACTCTCGTTGGATGCTGAGAAAGCATTCCATAGAGTCTCCTGGCACGCCATATATGATTCTCTTAAAAAGCTTGGGGTAGGGGTCTAGGGGACCCTTTTATAGCCAAAATCACGGTCCTGCATCACAATACGTCACCTAGGCTGAAGATAAATGGAACTATAGCACCCTGAGGGCTCGGTTGCTACAGAGGTATTGCACCTCACCCAGAGGTGTGATATCTCACTCTCAGGTAAGGATGTAGTGTGGATCAGGACCCGACACCTGCATGCATTACACCACATTGCCGTGGGGCAGGGCGACCAATATGCCCCTGAGATGGGCACGACAGTCCCTGTCCCTGGCTGGAGTGGGGGGAGGGAACACTGAGGAAGGGGAACCCTGTAGTGCAGGAGCAGGGAGGAAGCAGTTCCTGGGTGCATTGAGAAGGGAGTATAAAAGGTGGGCACCATCTTAGTTCAGTGCAGAGAAGTCTGAGCAGAAGTGGCAGGGAGCAGGGGCTCTGCATGAGCTCTGCTCCGGAGGCGGGCCTAGTAACAGAGGCCCAGGCCTGGAAGAGGGAGAAGGAAGGAAGAGGAGCGGAGAAGGCTCCAGGAACGAGGAACGAAGGGATCCCAGGGGTGCGGACGGGCGAGTCGCCACCGCACGCCCGAATCCACCTGCGTGGAGGGGTCAGGCCAAAGGGGGAGACCGGTCCCCGAAACTAGTGGAGGCAGGAAACGACCCTCAGCTAGAAACAGGAGGCTGTGACATTGTATGTGGTGCAGCCCCTCGCTACACCCGCTAGGAAGGCACCACATAGGGTCAGGGAAACTGGCGCCAAGTTTACCAAGAGGAGGCCCGAGACAGCCGGACAGAAGGGTTGGTAAGAAAGGCCAGACAAAGGACACACAAAGGGGGTCCTGTGAAGCGCTCCAAAGTTATCTGGGAGTTGTCTGAGCCCCTCACCTGGTGAGCACAGTACGACGTGGGCAGCCGTTACCTGCAGACGTGGTCTGGATAATAAGAACTGTGAGTAAAGGCCCTGGACTGCATCACTGACTCCGTGTCGTTACTGCTGCTGCCCTGCACCATCACCCCCATCCTCCGCATACACTGCCCTGAGGCTATACTCCTCCCGTGGGGAGTTATGCTACGCTCTGCTGCACCCACAACACCAGCCTCAGCGGTCTGCCCTGGAGCGGCGGTTCACTCTGACCGCAATCCACGGGTGGCGTAGTCGGACATTTAAACATCAAAACCACATAAATAGTTCCGCCACTGGTTTGACCGCCCTGAGCCACGGAACCGGGTCGCCTCCACGGAGACTACAACCACCAGCATCCACCAAAAAGGGTCCGGCTCCGGGTGTCCCAAGGCCCAGGGGGCGCGTCAGAACATTTTCATCACCTTTCACAATCACCAATGGGACAAGGCAGGGATGTTCTCTGTCCCCTCTCTTATACATCCTAGTGACGGAGCACCTGCTCTCATCAATTCGCCATAACCCCAATATTAGGTGGATTGAGGTGGGAGGCACCGAGTACAAGTGCTCTCTATTTGCTGATGATGTCCTAGTATATATCACTCAATCAGATATATCCATCCATGCTGTTATGGCTGAAATAGATCACTTTGTTACATGGTCAAATTTTAAAATCAATGCAGCGAAGTCTGAGGCCCTCGATGTCTCCCTCCCCAAATCCATATAGGATTCCATCCAGTCCAACTTTCCCTTTGCCTGGCCCTCACAGGGTATCAAATACTTAGGAATTCCTATTCATAGAGACCTCTCCCATCTATGTTATCTTAATTTTGGGCCCTTTATTGAACAACTCCATACAGACCACGGTTGGCAAGTTAGAACTGTAAGATTCACTACGTGAACCACTGGTGTTTTGTGGAAAAGCACATGTACACTGTGTTCCAAATTATTATGCAAAAAGTGTTTAGGAGTGATAAGGGAAGAATTTGTTTGTTTGTCAGTTAAACTCATTGATGGTGATGTGTGTCAGGGCTCTTTATATCACTGTAAGCAATTGCAGACACCTGTGCTAATTAGTTTGGCAGGTGTGTCCAATGAAAGGCAAGACTACTTAAGAAGGCTGTCTCACATTATTAAGCAGCCTACATTTTCTGCCAAAATGGGAAAGAAAAAGGATGTGTCGGCTGCTGAGAAGCAACAAATTGTGGAGTGTTTAGGTCAAGGCATGACTACAATCAACATTGTGCGATGATCAGGATGAAGTATCTTGGCAATCAAGAAGTATGTAGCTGATTCACAGTACACACGTGTGCGTGCTGATAAGGGCAAATTGAGGACTCTTTCCTACAGGCAATTACGTCAGGTTGAAAGAGCAGCGGCAAAAAAGCCTTGTCATAGCAGCAGACAAGTTTTTGAAGCTGCTGGTGCCTCCAACGTCCCCCGAACAACAAGATGCAGGGTCCTTCAGAGGTTTGCAGCTGTGCATACGCCATCCTGTCGACCTCCTCTATCCACTTCACACAAGCAGAAACGGCTCCAGTGGGCCAAACATTACATGAAGACTGATTTCAAAACTGTTTTGTTCACGGATGAGTGCCGTGCAGCGCTCGATGGTCCAGATGGATGGAGTGGAGGATGGCTGGTTGATGGACACCCCACGCAAACACGGCTACAGCGCCAACAAGGAGGAGGTGGAGTAATGTTTTGGGCTGGAATCATGGGGAGAGAGATTGTCGGCCCCTTTAGGATCCCTGAAGGCGCTAAAGATGAACTCCATAATGTATGTGGATTTTCTCAAACAGCACTTCCTGCCATGGTTCAAGAAGAAGAACCGTGTATTTCACAGCAAGATCATTTTTTTGCATGATAATGCACCATCTCATGCTGCACATAAAACATCTGCATCTCTGGCTGATATGGGCATAAAAGGGGACAAACTTATGGTGTGACCCCCATGCTCCCCTGACCTCTACCCCATTCAGAACCTTTGGAGCATCATTAAAAGGAGTGTCTATGATGGCGGGAGGCAGTTCACATCTAAGCAACAGCTCTGGGAGGGTATTCTGTTCTCATGCAAAACAATTGAAGCAGAAACCATCCAAAACCTGACAAATTCAATGGCCGAGAGAGTTCAGAAGCTCCTTTCGAACAAGGGGTCCTATGTGAAAATGTAACATCACCTAGAATAAAGTTTTGAGTTGAAAACTGTTTGATTTCAGTTTCTAACAACCTGCTAATGCTTATAATTTCAAAAATGACCATTTTTTTGGTCTTTATTAAAATGAAAAGGTTGATCGAAAAGTTTGGGGGATCTAAGAGTGTGGCAACCCAGTAGTCATGATTACTTTGAATTCTGACAATATGAGGGTCATGCTGCAGATAGTGCAGCAAGAAGGCACTTATGTGTCTTGCGCATCTCGGAGCCCCAAAATTATTTTCCGGGCTAGATGCAGCTAAAAATTATTATTAATTTTAAATCTGGTGAAGCTTTAGTATAGATGGCCTAATAGGATCAGTGCTGCACACTGCTACAAAGCCCAAATTATTTTCCAGTCAAGATACAGATAAACATGATTAGTAATTTTAAATCTGGTGGAGCTTATTATAGATGGCCTAATAGAATCAGTGCTGCACACTGCTACAAAGCCCAAATTATTTTCCAGCCAAGATACAGATAAACATGATTAGTAATTAGAAAGCTTAAAACGGTTGGTAGGGTGATTTTAACCACTCATCAAGCTTTTACTCTCCCCAGGATGACACAGGGGTAGAAAAGTCGTTTCGGATCCATGATTTGTTCATCTTTATGAACGTGAGTCTGTCTACATTATCAGTGGAGAGCCGCGTGCGCTTATCTGTCAGCACACCACCAGCAGCGCTGAACACACGTTCAGACAGAACGCTGGCTGCGGGGCATGACAAGATCTCCAAGGCGTAAGTGGCTAGCTCCGGCCATTTATCCAGATTGGAAGCCCAAAAAGAGCAAGGGTCCAGTGACACAGTCATGGCTTCAATGTTTACTTGGAGATACTCCTGTACCATCGTCTCTAGGCGTTGACTATGTGTCAGACTTCTTGTCTCCTGTGGCCTTGCAAAGGATGGGCTAAAAAAGTGGTGAAATGATTCCGCAAAATTGATGTTACCAGCAGATACTGTGGTTCTGTTACGGTTTGAGTGCTGAACACTTGACGGTCCCACGGTTGGCAAGTTGGAACTGTGAGATTCACTACGTGCACCACTGGTATTTTGTAGAAAAGCACATGTAAGATTCTGCAACAGTCTCTGCTGATACTCCTGCATGCGTGCATCCCTTTCTATGGCAGGAATAATTTCTGCAAATTTACTTTTGTACCGGGGATCTAACAGTGTGGCAACCCAGTAGTCAGGATTATTTCTAATTCTCACAATTCGAGAGTCATGTTGCAGGTAGTGCAGCAAGAAGGCACTCATGTGTGTTGTGCATCCAGGAGCACCAAGTCCCTGTTGTGTTGGTGGCGAGGTAACAATCATGCTTCCTTCCTCTGTCCTCTCCCCCCAACCTCGCACAACAGAAATGTGATCAAGGTCTCCCTCATCTGATGAGTCTTCCATCAGTTCGTCCTCCACTTCTTCCTGGGCTCCTGCACCTTCCTCACTAGTTTGGCTGCTACCATGCGCCCTGGTAAAACCATCTCCCCCACCCTCACATGCCTGCCGCCTTGGTGCTGCCGACCGTCTGGACCTTGCAGATGTTAGCCCTTCCGCATACAACTCCTCTACTTCCTCCACCTCCTCTTGTGCCACCACCTGACTCCGAATTCTGTTTAACATGTGCTCCAGCATGTAAATCACCGGAATAGTCATGCTGATAATGGCATCGTCAGCACTAAACATCTTCGTCGCCATTTCAAAACTGTAGAACCTATATATGTGACACATAAACTAGATATAGTATAAAATATAACATTTATTGATGATAATTTAAAAATACATAATAAGAAATGGGGAAAGGAATCACAAAAGAGAAAAAGGGCCACACAGGTAAGTATCAGCAGTACTCAGATGAACATGCGCAAAAATGACAAGAATGTCTCAACCAATTCTCCACATGAAGTGTTAAAGTATTATATATGCAGGTAATAAAGTGGAACAGTGATAAAGTGCAATGTGCTGATATACTTCCCACAATATTAAATGTATAGAGAATAACAGACAAAATGAGAATGGTGTACAAAGATTAGACATATGTTACATGCTAGGCTGGTACTGACCCGAGAGGCCTGGATCCAACGCGCGTTTCGCCGGAGCTTTCACAAGGATATCCTTGTTATCCTTGTGAAAGCTCCGGCGAAACGCGCGTTGGATCCAGGCCTCTCGGGTCAGTACCAGCCTAGCATGTAACATATGTCTAATCTTTGTACACCATTCTCATTTTGTCTGTTATTCTCTATACATTTAATATTGTGGGAAGTATATCAGCACATTGCACTTTATCACTGTTCCACTTTATTACCTGCATATATAATACTTTAACACTTCATGTGGAGAATTGGTTGAGACATTCTTGTCATTTTTGCGCATGTTCATCTGAGTACTGCTGATACTTACCTGTGTGGCCCTTTTTCTCTTTTGTGATTCCTTTCCCCATTTCTTATTATGTATTTTTAAATTATCATCAATAAATGTTGTATTTTATACTATATCTAGTTTATGTGTCACATATATAGGTTCTATGACATAATAGACACATTCACACATATATTTTTTCTTAAATTTTTTTCTAATCATTTCAAAACTGTGCAGAAGGGTGCATAGGTCCCTGATCTGAGACCACTCCTCCAGCGTGATTTGCCCCACCTCTGGATCTCGTTGGCCCAGGCTATACGTCAGAACGTATTGCACCAGGGCTTGTCGGTGCTGCCACAGTCGCTGCAACATGTGCAGCGTTGAATTCCACCGGGTAGGCACATCGCATTTTAGCCGGTGAAGTGGCAGGCCCAACGACTTCTGTAGAGATGTAAGTCGCTGAGCTGCGGGATGCGAACGGCGGAAGTGAGCACACAGCGACCGTGCCCTCTGCAGAAGGCCATCTAGTCTCGGATAGTGGGCTAAAAATTGCTGGACAACCAGGTTCAACACGTGAGCCATACAAGGCACGTGTGTGACATTGCCCCGGCGAAGGGCCGCACCCAGGTTTGCAGCATTGTCGCACACGGCCTTCCCTGGTTTCAGGTCCAGTGGAGACAACCATTCATGAAATTGGTTCTACAGAGCTGACCACAACTCCTCAGCTGTGTGACTCACATTTCCCAGACATTTCAATGTAAAAACCGCCTGATGACGTTGATCCCTACTGCCAGCATAGTAAGGAGGTGTGCAGGATCCCTTCTGCGCAGTTAGAAAGCTTGTGGCATGACCAGACAGGCTTTGGGTGCAGGTGGAAGACCGAGAGGAGGTTGAGGAGGCAGAAGCAGTGGAGGAACTTTGACATAAAGAGGATTGACGCACAACTCGTGGGGACGGCAAGACTTGGACAGGAGCCCCTTGTCCTGCTGTCACCATAGTTACCCAGTGCCCAGTCAGCGACATGTAACGCCCCTGTCCATGCCTACTCGTCCAAGTGTCTGTGGTGAAATGCACCCTGTCACACACAGAGTTTCTCAAAGAAGCGGTGATGTTGTGTGCGACATGCTGGTGGAGCGCAGGCACACCTTTCTTTGAGAAGTAGTGCCGACTGGGCATCTGGTACTGGGGCACTGCGACGGACATAAGGTATCGAAAATCCTCTGTGTCCACCAGGCGGAAAGGCAGCATTTCTGTAGCCAAGAGCTTGCAGATGGTGAAATTCAACCTCTTAGCTTTCTCATGGCTAGGAGGAAATGGTCTTTTACTTGTCCACATCTGAGGGACCGAGGGCTGGCTATTGTGCTTAGACGGGGTTGATAAGGGTGTCCCCGGCAAACTGCCGGTCTGTGAGGAAGATGCAGGCGGACATGTTAGGTTGCCTTGATCCAAAGGTGGTGCTATCGATGTCGGACAGCGCTCAACACCAGCTGGTGTTACCACCTCCAAAGAAAATGATGACCTGCCAATCACGCTGGCTGTTGCGGGTAAAGAGGTGGCAGGTCTGCGCCCCAAAACAGGTGTGACTGCTGTCCCCCCAGTCACAGAGGATGAAGAGGCCGCGGATGCACAAGATATGGCAGACGGTGGTTGGCCCGGCCGGCTAGGCCGCATTGTAGCACACTGAGCTTCCCACTTCAACTTATGCTTCATGTCCATGTGCCGGTTCATGCATGAAGTACTCAAACTATGTATTTTTTGGCCTCTACTTAGCTTTTGCTGACAAATGTTACAGATAACACGAGTTGGGTCATCTTTATCGATCTGAAAAAATGCCCAGGCTATGCAAGGCTTAGCACCCATGCGACCTGAAGAGCCACCACGACTTGTGGTGAGAGGCAGAGTTGTGTTTGAGGATGCAGTTGTTGACGTGCTTCCAGTACTACGTCTCTGTCCAGGAAGGCGCAACCTGACCTCGTCGTCACTAGCATCTTCCTCCACCTCCTCTGCTGACCTCATCTCTTGGCTGACTGTGGGTTGACAGTAAGTGGGATCTCCAACCTCATCATCATCACCCTGTGCGTTATCACACCCGTCGTCCTCAGAGCCAACCTGTTCCTGCCCTGACAAAAAACTAAAGTTGTCGCTCCAATCAGGTATTTGAGTCTCATCATCGTCTTCCTCATTGTCTCCACCAACAGGAGTTACAGTTTGGGAATGAGGGTCTACATTATGGTCAGAACCTTCTGCGTCTGGTCCTGGATCCGACTCATAAAGATTCTGGGCATCAGTGCAGATCATTTCCTCGTCTGGATTCACAGAAGCGCTGGAGTCGACCTCTGATTCCCAGGCTATAGTATGAGTAAACAGCTCTGCAGACTCAACCATCTGTTCTACCTCATACTCAGACGGGCAGCTGGAGATTTGGGAGCTGTGAGGAAGCAAGTGCGATTGGGGTGACACCTTTGAGGACTGGAGTATTTGTGATGTTGAAGTTGATGTGGAGGAGAGCCCACTTAAAGAAGCACTTGATATCCGTTGAAGCACCTGCTGTTTTTGTGCCTCATCTGGAATTTGTAGCGATTGGCGTGGCCGTAAGAAAGGGATCTTATCACATTGTCCGCTAAAAGAAGTAGACATTTTAGTTTGGCTGGAAGATGGTCTTTCTTCTGCAGATGTTACTGTTGCTTTAACACCTACCCCACGGACACAACCTTTTTTCCCCTTCCCAACACGCCTATTCCCCTTTCCACCAGCAGCAGGCCTTTTTCCACTCATTTTGGTGGTTAACTAATTCACAACGCTGGAGTTGTTTGAACAAAAAAACAATGGATGGGAACCGAGCAGAGCTGAGTGGCCAAACTGTGGTATTAGGCCAAAACTATTGGCTGGGTTAGATGCAGAAAAAAATTATATTCAATTTGCAACCTGATGGAGGTCAGTATAGATGGACTAATAGAACAATCCCACACACAGCTAGAAGCCCAAATATTTTTTCAGAGGTAGATGCAGAAAATTTTTTTATTCAGTTTGCAACCTGATGGAGGTCTGTATAGATGGATTAATAGAACAAGTCCCACACACAGCTACAAGCCCAATATTTTTTCAGAGGTAGATGCAGAAAAAAAATATATTCAGTTTGCAACCTGATGGAGGTCAGTATAGATGGACTAATAGAGAAAGTCCCACACACTGCTAGAAGGCCAAATATTTTTTCAGAGCTAGATGCAGATAAAAATTATATTCAATTTGCAACCTGATGGAGGTCAGTATAGATGGACTAATAGAACAAGTCCCACACACAGCTAGAAGCCCAAATATTTTTTCAGAGGTACTGTAGATGCAGATAAAAATTATTTTTAATTTGCAACCTGATGGAGGTCAGTATAGATGGACTAATACAACAAGTCCCACAAACAGCTAGAAGCCCAATATTTTTTCAGAGGTAGATGCAGAAAAAAATATATTCAGTTTGCAACCTGATGGAGGTCAGTATAGATGGAGTAATAGAACAAGTCCCACACACAGCTAGAAGCCCAAATATTTTTTCAGAGGTAGATGCAGATAAAAATTATTTTTAATTTGCAACCTAATGGAGGTCAGTATAGATGGACTAATAGAGAAAATCCCACACACTGCTAGAAGGCCAAATATTTTTTCAGAGCTAGATGCAGATAAAAATTATATTCAATTTGCAACCTGATGGAGGTCAGTATAGATGGACTAATAGAGAAAGTCCCACACACTGCTAGAAGGCCAAATATTTTTTCAGAGCTAGATGCAGATAAAAATTATATTCAATTTGCAACCTGATGGAGGTCAGTATAGATGGACTAATAGAACAAGTCCCACACACTGCTAGAAGCCCAAATATTTTTTCAGAGGTACTGTAGATGCAGATAAAAATTATTTTTAATTTGCAACCTAATGGAGGTCAGTATAGATGGACTAATACAACAAGTCCCACACACAGCTAGAAGCCCAATATTTTTTCAGAGGTAGATGCAGAAAAAAATATATTCAGTTTGCAACCTGATGGAGGTCTGTATAGATGGATTAATAGAACAAGTCCCACACACAGCTAGAAGCCCAATATTTTTTCAGAGGTAGATGCAGAAAAAAATATATTCAGTTTGCAACCTGATGGAGGTCAGTATAGATGGACTAATACAACAAGTCCCACACACAGCTAGAAGCCCAATATTTTTTCAGAGGTAGATGCAGAAAAAAATATATTCAGTTTGCAACCTGATGGAGGTCTGTATAGATGGATTAATAGAACAAGTCCCACACACAGCTAGAAGCCCAATATTTTTTCAGAGGTAGATGCAGAAAAAATATATTCAGTTTGCAACCTGATGAAGGTCAGTATAGATGGACTAATACAACAAGTCCCACACACAGCTAGAAGCCCAATATTTTTTCAGAGGTAGATGCAGAAAAAAATATATTCAGTTTGCAACCTGATGGAGGTCTGTATAGATGGATTAATAGAACAAGTCCCACACACAGCTAGAAGCCCAATATTTTTTCAGAGGTAGATGCAGAAAAAAATATATTCAGTTTGCAACCTGATGGAGGTCAGCATAGATGGACTAATACAACAAGTCCCACACACAGCTAGAAGGCCAATATTTTTTCAGAGGTAGATGCAGAAAAAAATATATTCAGTTTGCAACCTGATGGAGGTCTGTATAGATGGATTAATAGAACAAGTCCCATACACAGCTAGAAGCCCAATATTTTTTCAGAGGTAGATGCAGAAAAAAATATATTCAGTTTGCAACCTGTTGGAGGTCAGTATAGATGGACTAATACAACAAGTCCCACACACAGCTAGAAGCCCAATATTTTTTCAGAGCTAGATGCAGAAAAAAATTATATTCAATTTGCAACCTGATGGAGGTCAGTATAGATGGACTAATAGAATGATGCTATGCCCAAAAGATTTTACTTCACTAGGTGCAGTAAAAAAATTGGTATTCTATACACAGGTGGTATATCTTGCAACACAGATAGGCTACTCCACTGACTAACACACTCTGCAATAGGCCAAAAAGGATTAGCTTTGCTAGATTCAGCCAAATGCTGTGAAAAAAACTTGCACAGCACTGGCACAGACCTGCCTGGCAAAAACTGATAGGAACTGATGTAACCTAGTCCTGAAAAGGACTCCAATTACAATTAGTCTTTACTCCCACAATCTATCTATTTAAGAGCACAGACCTGCCTGATAAAAGTCGTAGGAAATGCTGTAACCTAGTGTTTAAAAGGACTGCAATCACAACTATTTCCTACTCCCAAGCTATCTGTAGATTTGTGCGAAAATTGGCTTGAAATTAACAAGGTATAGCGCACACAGCAACAACGGTGCCGTCTAACACGCAGCTGCAGCAGTTAGAAAATGGTGGCGACGGGGAAAATGGCTTGGTCTTATAGGGCAAGGACATGTGACATACACTGCCAATGACACATGCCCTTGCTTGTGTGAAAAAAAGCACTTCGCTCCGTGTGTGCGCTGCTGATAGGCTGACAGATTGCACCTCCCCACTGTAAATGCGGGAAAGAGAAAAAAAAAATGGAGATCTTCATTGTTCCTGCAGAGATCCATCCCCTGCCCCTCCCCCACCCCGCTGTGCACTCAAACTGCGTATTAACATTAATTTTCATCATTACTGAGAAAAAATCCAGTTATGATTTTGGTGCACGAACAGTTATCGAACATAACCTCGAACAGCCGAATTTTTCTCAAATTGTTCGTGTTCGCCGATCGGCTCGAACACCGCCCAAAACAGCTCGAATTTGAGATTGGCGAACAGTTCGAGTAGAACAACGCTCATCTCTAGTGGAGAGTTAGTACATAGGGGGCAGAGGAGCTTACCTAGCTCACTCCGAATAATTTACCGGACACCGGGTCCGAAGCTTGCCGGGATCTCTACTACCCAGTAAGGTATAACCGGAATCCCTGGAGAACTACAAGTCCCAGGATTGCTAAAGTGCTGATACGTAACAGAGCCAGGAGACTCATAGGCCCCGCAAGCTGAAGAGCGTGTACCCCGAGAAAAGGTCCTACCACATGGTCAGCCAGCGCAGGGCAGAGACCAAGTTAGGCCTAGCTCCAGGCAGGTCAAAAACTTACTACGCAGAGGCAAGAAACAGGAGGCCCTACACCTGCTCATTGGGGAGGATCCTGATATGCACCCTTCACCCTACAGTGCTCCGGGATGTGCCTGATTTTCCATCAGTAAAAGGTACTGAAGTGACTATCGTGTCCGTCCCCATTCTTGCTCTGACCCGGCTGGGTCTCGCCTGTCCTGCATCCCCCTCTCCGTACGCTGCCCTGAGGCCAAGCTCCACCTGTGGGGAGCTATACCATCGAGCTGCCTTATCACCGGCGTCAGTGGGCTGCCGCAGCACTGGTGATTCTCACCAGAAACCACAGGTGGCGTCACAAACTTTTATAAAATAAACAAATATCCACCCTTTTAAAGAGTGACCCCGGGGTACGGGCCCGGGAGCCGACCACCGCGACATCACCAAGGCGAGGCAAAGGCCCGGGTACCGACTCATCCCCATCCCCTGGGCTAGTCAAACCTTTCCACATTTTTTCATATTTCAACCACAAACTTAAATGTATTTGATTGGGATTATATGTGATATACCAACATAAAATAGCAAGTATTTATGAAGTGTAAAGGAAATGACACATGGTTTTCTAATTATTTTAAAAATATAAATCTGAAAATTGTGATGAACATTTGTGGCGCCCCCAAGGGCTGGGGACTCGGCGCCCGGGCCTTGCTGTTAGTTTTGGGGGATGCCGTGGTGGCCGGCTCCCGGGGCCGTACCCTGGGGTCACTCTTAAAAAAAGCAAGGAATTGGGGGAAAGGTGTATGGGAAAAGGGGAAAGTTCGTGACGCCACCTGTGGTGTCTGGTGAGACTCACCAGCGCTGCTACAGTCCTCTGAGGCCGGTGGTCGGGCAGCTTAGTTGGTTCTGCTCCCCACAGGTGAAGCGGGGCCTCAGGGCAGCGTAGGAGAAGGGATGCAGGACAGAGGGGACCCAGCCGGGTCAAAGGAAGAATAGGCACACACACGACAGTTCACTTCAGTACCTTTACTTGTGGTGTTTTCAGGCACGATCCGGCGTACTGTAGGGTGAAGGGTGCATTTCAGGACTCTCCCCAGTGAGCGGGTGTGGGGCCTCCTGTTTCTTGCCTTTTCCTAGTAAGTTTATGACCTGCCTGAAGCTAGGCCTAACTTGGTCTCTGTCTTGCACCTGCTGACCTGGTGGTAGGGCCTTCTGTTGGAGTTCACACTCCCTGGTTTCTTGGGCCTCAGTGACTCCTGACCCTGGTATTACGGTCAGTTTTTGGTATTCCTGGGACATGTAGTTCGCCAGGGATCCCAGTTGTTTCTGCTGGTCCTAGAGATCCTTGCAGACACGGACCCGGTGTCCGGTAAATGCTTGTGGGGTGAGCTGGTTAAGCTCCTCTGCCCCCTATGTAGCTCGCTTACTCCTCTTGCCTTCGGCCTGCTCGGGGCCCTCACTAGGCTTCACACTGGCAGTAGGCCTCGCTACTCTTCACCGCTCTTATGGCGTCGGCACGCCTTGGGCTCACTACCTGAGCTCAATGAGTCTGGACTATGCTCCACTGCAGGATGGCTACTGCAGGAGCTCCTCTCCACAGGCTTCCTTCTACAGACTGGATCCTCACAGACTGGAACTAGCTCTGTCCCGGAGGAAACTGTTCTCCAGACTGACTGCCTAACTCCACCTTCCCTTTTTATATCCCTAACGGCTCCCTCTGGTGGTCTGAGGTGGAAGGTGGAGGTGTGTGTATGCTATGAGGGTCTCTTGTGGAAGAATCTGTTCATGCACCCCTCTAGGATCTGTGGCACCAATGCACAGCAGGGCGCCACATTCCCCCCTAGCAAAGCTCAGTACTCCCGGACTGAAGTACTTTTTATAACAACAATAATAACAATCTTCCCTTTATGGGAGGCACTTGCTTGAACGTTACCTAATAAACATTATAAATAATAAATAGACATATGTACAATAAGCAACCTCAGAATTCAAGTCTCTTTTGGTGAGGTTCCCTGACAGGATGTCCATCTCTAGTATTTGATAGCTTGAGGGACCTGTCCCAAACCCTCAACGTAGGCCCTGGGGTGGCTGCAGGGCATGGCGATCCTGAGTTGGACCTCCGTTAGTGTCACTCCAGACAGGTTTTTCTTCTGAGGTCACATAAAGGGGCACTCCAGGGAGTGCAATTATTTACAAGAATCAGTTTTTGGGCTGCACATACTCCTCAGCCACTAAGTTCTGTATGTACCCTTACGGGTAACTAAAGGCAACAAGGAAAAGTGTCCATTTCACTTAAATTGTCCATTATAAAGCAAAACACAAGTTAAAAAATACATACATGAAAATACACAACATAATACCCCAGGGGCACTATTTACTCTGTCAGAGGTTCCTTCTTTACTCTCTGTATCTGACAGGGGTCTGACCTCGTGTGCTACGTGTCGACCTACGTGGTACTGGGATGCATGAGGCACTAGTATTTGCACTACCTCCCATTCTGTCAGTTCTAAGTGCTGGGGAACTGCAGGGTTGCCTTAACCTCTCTAAGGGACTGGCAAGTATACCATTGGCTGGGCCTTCTTGCTCTGCTCCAACCGGGGATTCTTCTTGAGCAGGCTCTTCTGAAACCAGGGGAGGAGTCCTGAGGAGATAATTTGCATATTCCCACTGCATTTTGGGGTAA
Source organism: Phyllobates terribilis (assembly GCF_046119375.1). Classification (NCBI taxonomy): domain Eukaryota; kingdom Metazoa; phylum Chordata; class Amphibia; order Anura; family Dendrobatidae; genus Phyllobates; species Phyllobates terribilis. The sequence goes on along the minus strand of NW_027363003.1, from coordinate 1,977,611 downwards.
GTGAAGAGTCTCCGCGAGCTCAAAGAACACTGGATTTTGGCTGTTGGAGCTGAAAAGAGGACATCGGTAAACCAGGGGAGGAGTCCTGAGGAGATAATTTGCATATTCCCACTGCATTTTGGGGTAAGTGAAGAGTCTCCGCGAGCTCAAAGAACACTGGATTTTGGCTGTTGGAGCTGAAAAGAGGACATCGGTAAACCAGGGGAGGAGTCCTGAGGAGATAATTTGCATATTCCCACTGCATTTTGGGGTAAGTGAAGAGTCTCCGCGAGCTCAAAGAACACTGGATTTTGGCTGTTGGAGCTGAAAAGAGGACATCGGTAAACCAGGGGAGGAGTCCTGAGGAGATAATTTGCATATTCCCACTGCATTTTGGGGTAAGTGAAGAGTCTCCGTGAGCTCAAAGAACACTGGATTTTGGCTGTTGGAGCTGAAAAGAGGACATCGGTAAACCGCGCGCCGGTTTTCAGAACATTAACAATAAGAACATGGAAGAGTCCAGGAGCCATTTGGTGAGCTGCATATCCTGCTACATGTTCACAGACTTGCCAGTGGAAAAGCAAAACTTCACATGCCAGAAATGCAAGCTTGTGTCCCTGTTGGAGGAAAAGTTGCGAAATCTAGAAGAGAGGTTAACTACCTTGAAAATCATTAAGGAAGGTGAAGAGTTCTTAGACAGAGCAGAATTATCTCTTCATGATTCAGAAAGAGAAGAAATTCGAACTGCACCTGACGAAACAGAGGAATGGAAGCATGTGACCCACAGAAGCAGGAGGATCGAGAGGCAGTCAGCACCCATACTGCTCAGGAACCAGTACCAGGCTCTCACGCAGGAGAACCATGAAGAAATACAGCAAAATAAGACTTTGCCAGCAATGAATAACCTTGTAAGCCCTCAGAATCCTCCTGGATGGAGAAAGAATAATGTTGTGAAGAAAAAACGGAGAGTGGTGGTCATGGGGGATTCCCTGTTAAGAGGAACAGAGGCCGCTATCTGCAGACCAGACATAACCTCAAGAGAAATGTGCTGTCTTCCAGGAGCAAAAATTAAAGATGTGTCTGACAGAATATCAAGACTCTTCAGACCTACAGATCACTACCCATTCCTGCTAATACATGTGGGGACAAATGACACCGCAGGAAAAGACCTGGAAACCATCTGCAGTGACTTTGAAGACTTAGGCAAGAAAGTGAAAGAATTGGGAGCGCAGGTGGTCTTCTCATCCATCCTCCCAGTGGATGGCCATGGAACAATGAGGTGGAATAAGATTCTACAGGTGAACAACTGGCTACGTCGATGGTGCCGTCAACAAGGATTTGGATTTCTGGATCACGGAATGAATTACCTATACGATGGACTACTTGCTAGAGATGGGGTGCACCTTACGAAGACTGGAAAACATGTATTTGGAAGTCGCCTTGCTACACTCATCAGAAGAGCTTTAAACTAGAACAATGTGGGAAGGGAAGCAAAAGGCCAGAAAAAGCCATACAGCTGACAAATACTATTGAGATCTCTGCTACTGGAAGTGGAAAAGAAGAACAAAGACAAAAAAATCTAAATAATAAAAATATGGGAGGAAGAGAAACCAATCACAAACTAAAATGTTTTTATACAGATGCACAAAGCATGGGCAACAAACAAGGAGAATTGGAACTACTAATGCAGGAAAAGGAATATGATGTCATTGGAATCACTGAAACTTGGTGGGACGATACACATGATTGGAATAAAAGGCTAAAAGGATACAACTTATTTGCAAGAAACAGACTTGATAAACGAGGAGGAGGTGTTGCATTGTATGTTAGAAAAGCGTATATCTGCACAGAGATTGAAGCTTCAGAGACTGGGAGTTCTGTGGAAACTGTTTGGGTAAGAATACAAGGAGAGAACAACGGAAAGGACACCATTGTAGGCATTTACTACAGGCCACCTGGGCAAGCTGAAGATATGGATGAACTCTTTATGTATCAAATGACCAAGTTCTCCAAAAAATATGACGTAGTGGTCATGGGAGATTTCAACTATCCAGACATTTGTTGGGAATCTCTCTCAAGTAAAACTAACAGGTCAAGCAAATTCTTATCCTCTCTTGCTGACAACTTTATCTTCCAAAAGGTAGGGGAGAAAACAAGGGGATCTGTTACTTTGGATCTAATCCTTATAAACAGGGAGGAAATGGTTGAGGAGGTAAAGGTGGCTGGGACCCTAGGAGGCAGCGATCATGCTATTATAGAATTTTGGATAACTAGAGGAGGAAGACATGTGAAGACTCAAACTTCAAGGTTAGATTTTAGAAAGGCAGATTTTAAGAGACTCAGCAAGAGAATAGGAGGGATCCAATGGCTGGATGTCCTTAAGGACAAAAATGTCCAGGAAGGATGGGAAATTTTTAAAAATGAGATTCTCAAAGCACAATCGTTAACAATCCCGAAAAGTAGGAAGAATGGGAAGCATTTAAGGAAACCAGGATGGATGAACACAGAACTTAAACACATGCTAAAAAGAAAGAAAGAAATGTTTATTAAATGGAAAGAGGGAGGCATATCTAAAGAAGATTATAATGCAGTCTGCAGATCCTGTAGGGCACGTATCAGGTTAGCTAAAGCTGACAATGAATTAAGGCTTGCAAGAGAAGTCAAAAGCAATAAAAAAGGATTTTGGGGGTATGTCAAAAGTAAAAGAAAAGTCAAAGATGCTATAGGATTTTTACAGGATGAAAATGGAGAAATGGTAAGAGAGGATGTTGAGAAGGCCGAACTTTTTAATTCCTATTTTGCATCTGTTTTCTCTCAGAAAGAAAATGTAACATCAACTGATCTTCACTGTCCTTTTAAAGGAATAGAGGAATCCAAGTTATCTGTAAACAGAAAGATTGTGAGGGAATATTTAGCTAACATAAATGAGTTCAAGTCTCCAGGTCCAGATGAATTACACCCCAGAGTACTGAAGGAGATCGTAGAAGAAATTTTAGAACCACTCTCCATAATCTTTGAAAATTCTTGGAGAACAGGAGAAGTCCCAGAAGACTGGAGAAGAGCAAATGTTGTTCCTATCTTCAAAAAGGGGAAGAAGGTGGACCCAGGGAACTATAGGCCGGTGAGTCTGACTTCTATACCAGGAAAGATCTTTGAACAAATTATTAAACAACATGTATGTAAGTACATGGATAAGAATGAAGTGATTAATCAGAGTCAGCATGGGTTTGTAACTAACAAGTCATGTCAGACTAACTTAATTTCCTTCTATGACAGAATCACTGACTGGGTGGATCAGGGAAATGCTGTAAATATGGTATATCTTGACTTCAGCAAAGCATTTGACAAAGTATCTCACACCATCCTTATTGAAAAAATGACCAAGTATGCAATGGACCAGGCAACTGTTAGGTGGATTCATAACTGGCTTAGTGATCGGACTCAAAGGGTGGTTGTAAATGGCTTCACATCCAGCTGGATGAATGTCTCAAGTGGGGTACCACAGGGCTCCGTCCTGGGACCTGTATTGTTCAACATCTTTATCAATGATTTAGATGAAGGAATTGAGGGTAAACTGATTAAATTTGCTGATGACACAAAGCTAGGAGGGATAGCTAATACTAGAGAAGAGAGAGAGAGGATTCAAAAAGACCTAAATAAACTGGAGCAGTGGGCAGCAACCAACAGAATGGTTTTTAACAGGGAAAAATGCAAAGTACTACATCTGGGCAATAAAAATGAAAAAAGCATATACAGAATGGGAGGAATAGAGCTAAGCAACAGTACATGTGAAAAAGACTTGGGTATACTAATAGATCATAGACTGAACATGAGTCAACAGTGTGATGCAGCAGCAAAAAAGGCAAATACAATTCTGGGATGTATTAACAGAAGCATACAGTCTAGATCACGTGAAGTCATTATCGGTCTTTACTCCTCTTTGGTCAGACCTCATCTGGAATACTGTGTACAGTTTTGGGCACCACATTTTAAAAAAGACATAGACAAACTGGAGCAAGTTCAGAGAAGAGCGACCAGAATGGTGACTGGTCTGCAAACCATGTCCTATGAGGAATGTTTGCAGGATTTGGGAATGTTTAGCTTGCAAAAAAGAAGACTGAGAGGAGACTTAATAGCTGTCTACAAATATGTCAAGGGCTGTCACATTGTAGAAGGATCATCTTTATTCTCATTTGCACAAGGAAAGACTAGAAGCAATGGGATGAAACTAAATGGGAGGAGACACAGATTAGATATTAGAAAAAACTTTTTGACAGGGTGATTAATGAGTGGAACAGGCTGCCACGAGAGGTGGTGAGTTCCCCTTCAATGGACGTCTTCAAACAGAGGCTGGACAGACATCTGTCTGAGATGATCTAGTGAATCCTGCTTTGAGCAGGGGGTTGGACCAGATGACCCAGGAGGTCCCTTCCAACTCTACCATTCTATGATTCTATGAAGCACTTACAGGCTCTACTTGCTGTGGAGGGTCTTCTGCCTGTTGAAAGAAGTGGATCACAGGTATTATTACTGCTCCTCCTAGTTGAGGCCAATCTGCCGGGAAATCTCCTAAGTCAGTATGGAGTACTGCTTCTTTAGGCTCCTCCAGTACGGTGAGAGGCACTTCTTCTTGGGGCTTTAGCAGGTCTGGACATAACTTCAGATGGTCTCTAGATAGCATTGCAGTCGTTCTTCCTCCGTTCTTAGTAATTAGACAGGTTTTCCTGTTACCAAATCTTGAATTTAACACAGTGTAGGGTTCTCTCTCCCACTGGTCATCAAGTTTGTGGTTTCTCCTTTTTCTTTTTAACACCACTTCTCCTGGTGTGAAGGGTTCTGCGGGCGCACTTTTATTGTAGTTTGCTTCCTGCTTGTCCCTCACATGAGTGAGACTGTCTTCGACACAGGCCTGTACTCTTCTGTACTGCTCCTGTCTTGTCGTGTCCCAGTCCTCAGTGGACATATCTGCTTCTGGTTCCACTACACCTAGCTCCAGGTCCATGGGCAACTTCCTGGGTCTGGCTCGCATGAGATATGCTGGAGTACAATTGGTGGAACTCACAGGTATGTGGTTGTACAGATCTACCAGGTCAAGTAGTACGTCTGGCCACTGATTTCTCTCCTCTAGTGGTAAGGTCTTCAGCAGGTCGATGACGATGTTATTCATCTTTTCACAGAGACCGTTGGTTTGGGGGTGGTACGGTGTGGTCTGGATCTTTTTACACCCGTACAGATGGCAGAACTCCTTGAACAATTCAGCCGCGAAGACTGGGCCTTGATCCATCAGGACCTGCTCCGGGTTTCCATGGGGCCTGCAGAAGTACGCCTGAAACGTCTTCGCCGCAGTTTCTGCCGTTAGATCCTTGACGGGGGGCGACCACCAGGAACCGAGAGTAGTGATCCACCATGGTCAGGGCATAGGAATATCCTGACCTGCTGGGTGACAGCTTGACATGATCCATGGCCACGATCTCCAAAGGTCGAGTTGTCTTGATGGGTTGCAGGGGTGCCTTCTGGCTGCTGTAGTCATTTCTTCTGAGGCTACAGGGTACACAATTCCAGCACCACCTCTCAATGGAACTGCGCATTCCTACCCAATAAAACCAACACTTCAGCAGGGTTTCTAGCTTCTTCCAGCCAAAGTGCCTCTCCTGATCGTGGTAGGCTTCCAACACCATCTGGATATCTGTCTTGGGCACTACAATCTGCCATACCATCTCAAGGGTTTCAGGGTTGACGTACCTCTGGCACAGCTTCTCTCTATAGATGAACAGCCGGTGATGCGCCCCCTGGGCCGTGGGGTACCCAGAGCCTGTAGATGCTGGGGGTTGTAGTCACCGTGGCGGTGACCTGGTTCGTGACCCAGGTGGTCAATCTAAGGGTAGTTTATGTATACCTGTTATGTATAGTCCGACTAAGCCACCTGTGGAATGCGGTTATTGGGAACCGCCACTGCAAAGCAGTCCGCTGAAGCTGGTGGTATGTGCAGCAAGGTGATGTAACTCCCCACAGGAAGAGTGGAGCTTCAGGGCAGCGTGTATTGATGATGGTGGTGGTAGTGCAAGGTATCAGTAATGACAACATGGAGTCTTTGCAGTGCAGTCCCTGGGTCTTTACTGTTGGCAATTATATGGGCCCCAACGGGAGTACCGGCTAGTGATGAGGGCCTGATCAGTCTGGGAACAATCCTAGAGTCCTCCTGGCCAGGTGAAGCTGTAGGCCTGCCGTTCTGACTATACTTTTTGGGCTATCCCGCTTATAGTCATGTTGTAGCCCACGTCCCTGAGTGTAACGTGCTGCACTCACCCGTATGGCTGGCGACTCGGGCCTTGTGTATTCCTCTCTCCTCTGTGGCGGTACGGGTCCTTTCGTGTGGCTGAGCCTCCGGGCTTCTGTTGGGCCAGGAAACCTGCAATCTCCTGCCCTGCGGTATCTGCTGCTGGGTATGCAATGCCCACAGCGTCAGACTCCGGCGTCCGGTCCTCTGTGGATACTATCCAGGACGAGCTAACTCCAACTCCAGTCCCTGGCTCTTTACTCCTTCATGTCCTACTTGACTCCACACACTGAACTCTAGACTCAGACTCCCTAACCCCGCCTCCAGATCCAGTTATAAAGGGCAGGATCCTCCCCAATCTGGTCTGGGGCAGGAGGTGTTGCATGTAATGTGTTCCTGCCCAGGAAACTCCTGCTTTGCTCCCAGACATGGTATTACTACCACTGTGGCAACCAGACCCTCTGGGGTGCCACATTCCCCCCTAGTAAATTTCAATACTCTGGGAATGAGCATATTTTGCAAAAATATAACAGATAACAATAAACAATAGAAATAACAATACATGAACATATTTACAGGCATTACAGTCCTTATAGGTCACGGTATCATCCGTAACCAGGTGTCCATTTCACCCAAACAAGGTACAGTTGTAGAATGGGGGACCTGTCCAAAACAAACCCCAAAGTTGACTTTGGGCGTGGCTGCAAGGCTTAGGCAGTCCAGTTGGACCACAAGTGGGACCACTCCAGACAGATTTTTGTTCCGCGGTCTGTTGCAAGGGGGGCACTTTATAGGTGCAACTATTTACAGGGCAAGTTTTTGGTTACTCACTGTCCATAACCTGAAAGTCTTTGAACCCTGTCGGGTAACTGGAAAAACATAATCAGTACACACATATAAAACATTTCAACATTTGCAATACTACAGTTATGGGTTACATCTAAATCCTCCAGCGAGCAGGGATTTGACCTCTGGTGCTTCTGGTAGATCTACGTAACACACTGTCTATCTGTGTTCTACCTTGGTCCCCTGTATTTACCCCTGGTGTGCTGGGTTCAATGTTCACCACACTACAGGTGTTTGGAGGTGTCTCTGGTAGGTTGGGCAGCTCCGCATGGATCCTTTGGCTTACTGTGGGTACGACAGGTTCGCTACTAGCAGAGGGTAGATTCTCCTGGTCTGCCGATGAGGAATCTTCTGTTTCTGGGGCCAATGGTTCTTCCAACTCTACTGGGACTTCTACAGCTCCCTGAGGGGCTGGTTGGATAAATGTAAGGACTGGCACAACAATGGCATTATTCACTTGCGTCCATGACCGGGAAAATTCTCCGAGTACTGTGCTGACCATTTCTTCCACTTCCTCTGCGGGTTGAGGGATACCTTGGCCTTCTTCAGCATGCTGTAGTTGCTCAGGACATTTCTTCAGGTGGTCTCTGGAAACTGTTGCTGTCGTTTCTCCTCCATCCTTACTTATGAGGTACACCTTGGTGTTATCATGACTTGATGGTAGAATGGTATACGGCTCTTTTTCCCACTGGTCATCCAATTTATGGAGCTGCCTTTTTCTCTTTAGGACTTGCTTTCCTGGTGACAAGGGGGCAGCTGGTGCATGTTGATTGTAAGTCCTCTCTTGCCTTTCTCTTGCTTGGGACAGACTTCTTTCAACACTTTCCTGTACCTTACGGTATTGTAGTTTCCGCTCAGTATCTCAATCCGCATCTGGTGAGGTGTCCTCTGGTGTCAGAACTCCCATATCCAGATCGATGGGCAGCTTACCAGGTCTTGCTCTCATCAGGTAAGCAGGTGTGCAGTTGGTGGAATTCACTGGAATGTGATTGTAGAGATCCACCAGGTCTGGCAACTTTTCTGGCCACAGGCTGCGTTCCTCCAGGGGCAACGTCTTCAGTAGGTCTATCACCACCTGATTCATCTTTTCACACATCTCGTTGGTCTGGGAATGATAAGGCGTTGTACGGATCTTCTTGCAGCCGTACAGGTTGCAGAATTCCTGGAATACTTCTGCTTTGAAGGCCGGACCTTGGTCAGTTAGCACACGTTCTGGGTAACCATGCGGGCGGCAGAAGTGTTGTTGGAAAGCTCTGGCTGCTGTCTGAGCCGTTTGGTCCTTGACTCTCACTACTACCAGGAACCGGGAGTAGTGGTCTACGATGGTGAGAGCGTAGACTTAGCCTGACCTGCTCGGGGATAGCTTCACATGGTCCAGGGCTACCAGTTCGAGTCGCTGCTTGGTGATGATGGGCTGCAGGGGAGCCCTCTGGCTGTCACGGTCTTTTCTTCTCAGGTTGCATGGTCCGCATTCTCGACGCCACCTCTCGACTGCTTTCCTCATGCCAACCCAATAGAACCGTTCACGTAGCATGACTTCCAGCTTCTTCCATCCAAAATGTCCCGCTCCATCGTGGTACGCTTCCAGGACCATAGACGCATCTCGCCTCGGGACTACCACCTGCCAGACCAGCTCAGGTGTCCGGGAGTTGACAGTTCTTCGACACAGCTTCCCTTCATAGATGAACAGCTTGCTCTTTTCTTTCCACAGCTGTTTGGTCTCTTCTGGAGCATCTGAATCAGGGTATGAGTCAGCTTGTGTCGGCAACTCTTTGACTAGGAAAACAGCCGGGTCACTGTCTTGTGTTTCTGCCCATCCATGGTGGGGCAATGGATTGAATGTGGCTTCTCTGTTGGATGAACACCTGTTCTTCACACAATGGGAGCACTGCTTTTTCCCATGGCGGTGGAACGCGGGGATTTCTATCTCTTCCAGCTCCTCTGGGTCTTCTCCCTCGTCTGGCAAGTTAGGAATTCTGGACAGCGCATCTGCGTTTGCATTCTTGTGCCCAGCCCGGTACTTGATGGTGAATTCGTAATTAGACAGTCGGACCATCCATCTTTGTTCCAGGGCACCAAGTTTTGCAGTGTCCAGGTGTGTCAGCGGGTTATTATCCGTGTACACAGTGAATTTGGAAGAGGCGAGATAATGTTTGAAGCTCTCAGTCACAGCCCAGACGATGGCAAGAAACTCCAACTTGAAGGAGCTGTAGTTCTCTGGGTTTCTTTCTGTGGGCCGGAGCTTCCTGCTGGCGTAGGCGATCACCCTTTCTCTGCCTTGCTGGATCTGGGACAGCACCGCTCCTAGTCCCACGTTCCTCGCGTCCGTGTGAAGGATGAAGGGTTGGCCATAATCAGGGTAGGCCAGGACCTCGTCTCCTGTTAGGGTCATCTTCAACCTGGTGAAGGACTCATCTTCCAGCTTGCCCCATTTGAATGGTGGTTTCTGGTTCTTGGCCTTCCTGGACTGGCCTATCAGGAGGTCCTGCATGGGTGCCGCCATCTTGGTGAAGCCTGGTATAAACCTTCGGTAGTAGCCTACCAACCCGAGGAACTGCCGCACTTCTTTGATGGTGGAAGGTCTCGGCCAGTCCTTGATTACGGTGATCTTATCGGGGTCTGGTGCTACACCGTCAGGGCTTACCACATGTCCTAAGTACTGTACTTTGGGCTTCAGCAGGTGGCATTTAGACGGCTTCACCTTCAGGCCAAAGCCAGCCAGGGCTTCAAACACTTCCGCCAGGTGCTTCAGATGATCCTCATATGTCTTGGAGTATACTATGACATCATCCAGGTACAGCAGGACTGTCTCGAAATTCTTATGCCCTAGACCCCACTCCATCAACCGCTGGAAGGTTCCTGGGGCGTTGCAGAGCCCGAATGGCATGTAGGTGAACTCGCTGAGGCCCATCGGGGTGGTGAATGCGGTCTTCTCCTTATCCGCCTCTGCTACAGGAACCTGCCTATACCCACTAGTAAGATCCAAAGTAGAGAAATAATTAGCAGATTTTAACGCAGCTAGTGACTCCTCTATCCTGGGTAGCGGGTATGCATCTTTATGTGTTATGCGGTTAATTTGCCTCTACTCTACACACATTCTCATTGTGCCATCCTTTTTCTTTACAAGAACTAATGGAGCTGCCCAGGGGCTACAACTGTCTCTTATTACTAGAGATGAGCGTTGTTCTACTCGAACTGTTCGCCAATCTCAAATTCGAGCTGTTTTGGGCGGTGTTCGAGCCGTTCGGCGAACACGAACAATTTGAGAAAAATTCGGCTGTTCGAGGTTATGTTCGATAACTGTTCGTGCACCAAAATCATAACTGGATTTTTTCTCAGTAATGATGAAAATTAATGTTAATACGCAGTTTGAGTGTACAGCGGGGTGGGGGGAGGGGCAGGGGATGGATCTCTGCAGGAACAATGAAGATCTCCATTTTTTTTTCTCTTTCCCGCATTTACAGTGGGGAGGTGCAATCTGTCAGCCTATCAGCAGCGCACACACGGAGCGAAGTGCTTTTTTTCACACAAGCAAGGGCATGTGTCATTGGCAGTGTATGTCACATGTCCTTGCCCTATAAGACCAAGCCATTTTCCCCGTCGCCACCATTTTCTCACTGCTGCAGCTGCGTGTTAGACGGCACCGCTGTTGCTGTGTGCGCTATACCTTGTTAATTTCAAGCCAATTTTCGCACAAATATACAGATAGCTTGGGAGTAGGGAATAGTTGTGATTGCAGTCCTTTTAAGGACTAGGTTACAGCATTTCCTACGACTTTTATCAGGGAGGTCTGTGCTCTTAAATAGATCGGTTGTGGGAGTAAAGACTAATTGTAATTGCAGTCCTTTTCAGGACTAGGTTACATGAGTTCCTATCAGTTTTTGCCAGGCAGGTCTGTGCCAGTGCTGTGCAAGTTTTTTTCACAGCATTTGGCTGAATCTAGCAAAGCTAATCCTTTTTGGCCTATTGCAGAGTGTGTTAGTCAGTGGAGTAGCCTATCTGTGTTGCAAGATATACCACCTGTGTATAGAATACCAATTTTTTTACTGCACCTAGTGAAGTAAAATCTTTTGGGCATAGCATCATTCTATTAGTCCATCTATACTGACCTCCATCAGGTTGCAAATTAAAACTAATTTTTATCTGCATCTACAGTACCTCTGAAAAAATATTTGGGCTTCTAGCAGTGTGTGGGACTTGTTCTATTAGTCCATCTATACTGACCTCCATCAGGTTGCAAACTGAATATATTTTTTTCTGCATCTACCTCTGAAAAAATATTGGGCTTCTAGCTGTGTGTGGGTCTTGTTCTATTAATTCATCTATACTGACCTCCATCAGGTTGCAAACTGAATATATTTTTTTCTGCATCTACCTCTGAAAAAATATTTGGCCTTCTAGTAGTGTGTCGGACTTTCTCTATTAGTCCATCTATACTGACCTCCATCAGGTTGCAAATTAAAACTAATTTTTATCTGCATCTACAGTACCTCTGAAAAAATATTTGGGCTTCTAGCAGTGTGTGGGACTTGTTCTATTAGTCCATCTATACTGACCTCCATCAGGTTGCAAACTGAATATATTTTTTTCTGCATCTACCTCTGAAAAAATATTGGGCTTCTAGCTGTGTGTGGGTCTTGTTCTATTAATCCATCTATACTGACCTCCATCAGGTTGCAAACTGAATATATTTTTTTCTGCATCTACCTCTGAAAAAATATTTGGCCTTCTAGTAGTGTGTCGGACTTTCTCTATTAGTCCATCTATACTGACCTCCATCAGGTTGCAAATTAAAACTAATTTTTATCTGCATCTACAGTACCTCTGAAAAAATATTTGGGCTTCTAGCAGTGTGTGGGACTTGTTCTATTAGTCCATCTATACTGACCTCCATCAGGTTGCAAACTGAATATAGTTTTTTCTGCATCTACCTCTGAAAAAATATTGGGCTTCTAGCTGTGTGTGGGTCTTGTTCTATTAATCCATCTATACTGACCTCCATCAGGTTGCAAACTGAATATATTTTTTTCTGCATCTACCTCTGAAAAAATATTTGGCCTTCTAGTAGTGTGTCGGACTTTCTCTATTAGTCCATCTATACTGACCTCCATCAGGTTGCAAACTGAATATAATTTTTTTCTGCATCTAGCTCTGAAAAAATATTTGGCCTTCTAGTAGTGTGTCGGACTTTCTCTATTAGTCCATCTATACTGACCTCCATCAGGTTGCAAATTAAAACTAATTTTTATCTGCATCTACAGTACCTCTGAAAAAATATTTGGGCTTCTAGCTGTGTGTGGGACTTGTTGTATTATTCCATCTATACTGACCTCCATCAGGTTGCAAACTGAATATATTTTTTTCTGCATCTACCTCTGAAAAAATATTTGGCCTTCTAGTAGTGTGTCGGACTTTCTCTATTAGTCCATCTATACTGACCTCCATCAGGTTGCAAATTAAAACTAATTTTTATCTGCATCTACAGTACCTCTGAAAAAATATTTGGGCTTCTAGCAGTGTGTGGGACTTGTTCTATTAGTCCATCTATACTGACCTCCATCAGGTTGCAAACTGAATATATTTTTTTCTGCATCTACCTCTGAAAAAATATTGGGCTTCTAGCTGTGTGTGGGTCTTGTTCTATTAATCCATCTATACTGACCTCCATCAGGTTGCAAACTGAATATAATTTTTTTCTGCATCTAGCTCTGAAAAAATATTTGGCCTTCTAGTAGTGTGTCGGACTTTCTCTATTAGTCCATCTATACTGACCTCGATCAGGTTGCAAATTAAAACTAATTTTTATCTGCATCTACAGTACCTCTGAAAAAATATTTGGGCTTCTAGCTGTGTGTGGGACTTGTTGTATTAGTCCATCTATACTGACCTCCATCAGGTTGCAAACTGAATATATTTTTTTCTGCATCTACCTCTGAAAAAATATTTGGCCTTCTAGTAGTGTGTCGGACTTTCTCTATTAGTCCATCTATACTGACCTCCATCAGGTTGCAAATTAAAAATAATTTTTATCTGCATCTACAGTACCTCTGAAAAAATATTTGGGCTTCTAGCTGTGTGCGGGACTTGTTGTATTAGTCCATCTATACTGACCTCCATCAGGTTGCAAACTGAATATATTTTTTTCTGCATCTACCTCTGAAAAAATATTTGGCCTTCTAGTAGTGTGTCGGACTTTCTCTATTAGTCCATCTATACTGACCTCCATCAGGTTGCAAATTAAAAATAATTTTTATCTGCATCTACAGTACCTCTGAAAAAATATTTGGGCTTCTAGCTGTGTGCGGGACTTGTTGTATTAGTCCATCTATACTGACCTCCATCAGGTTGCAAACTGAATATATTTTTTTCTGCATCTACCTCTGAAAAAATATTTGGCCTTCTAGTAGTGTGTCGGACTTTCTCTATTAGTCCATCTATACTGACCTCCATCAGGCTGCAAATTCAAAATAATTTTTTTCTGCATCTAACCCAGCCAATAGTTTTGGCCTAATACCACAGTTTGGCCACTCAGCTCTGCTCGGTTACCATCCATTGTTTTTTTGTGCAAACAACTCCAGAGTTGTGAATTAGTTAACCACCAAAATGAGTGGAAAAAGGCCTGCTGCTGGTGGAAAGGGGAATAGGCGTGTTGGGAAGGGGAAAAAAGGTTGTGTCCGTGGGGTAGGTGTTAAAGCAACAGTAACATCTGCAGAAGAAAGACCATCTTCCAGCCAAACTAAAATGTCTACTTCTTTTAGCGGACAATGTGATAAGATCCCTTTCTTACGGCCACGCCAATCGCTACAAATTCCAGATGAGGCACAAAAACAGCAGGTGCTTCAACGGATATCAAGTGTTCCTTTAAGTGGGCTCTCCTCCACATCAACTTCAACATCACAAATACTCCAGTCCTCAAAGGTGTCACCCAAATCGCACTTGCTTCCTCACAGCTCCCAAATCTCCAGCTGCCCGTCTGAGTATGAGGTAGAACAGATGGTTGAGTCTGCAGAGCTGTTTACTCATACTATAGCCTGGGAATCAGAGGTCGACTCCAGCGCTTCTGTGAATCCAGACGAGGAAATGATCTGCACTGATGCCCAGAATCTTTATGAGTCGGATCCAGGACCAGACGCAGAAGGTTCTGACCATAATGTAGACCCTCATTCCCAAACTGTAACTCCTGTTGGTGGAGACAATGAGGAAGACGATGATAAGACTCAAATACCTGATTGGAGCGACAACTTTAGTTTTTTGTCAGGGCAGGAACAGGTTGGCTCTGAGGACGACGGGTGTGATAACGCACAGGGTGATGATGATGAGGTCGGAGATCCCACTTACTGTCAACCCACAGTCAGCCAAGAGATGAGGTCAGCAGAGGAGGTGGAGGAAGATGCTAGTGACGACGAGGTCAGGTTGCGCCTTCCTGGACAGAGACGTAGTACTGGAAGCACGTCAACAACTGCATCCTCAAACACAACTCTGCCTCTCACCACAAGTCGTGGTGGCTCTTCAGGTCGCATGGGTGCTAAGCCTTGCATAGCCTGGGCATTTTTTCAGATCGATAAAGATGACCCAAATCGTGTTATCTGTAACATTTGTCAGCAAAAGCTAAGTAGAGGCCAAAAAATACATAGTTTGAGTACTTCATGCATGAACCGGCACATGGACATGAAGCATAAGTTGCAGTGGGAAGCTCAGTGTGCTACAATGCGGCCTAGCCGGCCGGGCCAACCACCGTCTGCCATATCTTGTGCATCCGCGGCCTCTTCATCCTCTGTGACTGGGGGGACAGCAGTCACACCTGTTTTGGGGCGCAGACCTGCCACCTCTTTACCCGCAACAGCCAGCGTGATTGGCAGGTCATCATTTTCTTTGGAGGTGGTAACACCAGCTGGTGTTGAGCGCTGTCCGACATCGATAGCACCACCTTTGGATGAAGGCAACCTAACATGTCCGCCTGCATCTTCCTCACAGACCGGCAGTTTGCCGGGGACACCCTTATCAACCCCGTCTAAGCACAATAGCCAGACCTCGGTCCCTCAGATGTGGACAAGTAAAAGACCATTTCCTCCTAGCCATGAGAAAGCTAAGAGGTTGAATTTCACCATCTGCAAGCTCTTGGCTACAGAAATGCTGCCTTTCCGCCTGGTGCACACAGAGGATTTTCGAGACCTTATGTCCGTCGCAGTGCCCCAGTACCAGATGCCCAGTCGGCACTACTTCTCAAAGAAAGGTGTGCCTGCGCTCCACCAGCATGTCGCACACAACATCACCGCTTCTTTGAGAAACTCTGTGTGTGACAGGGTGCATTTCACCACAGACACTTGGACGAGTAGGCATGGACAGGGGCGTTACATGTCGCTGACTGGGCACTGGGTAACTATGGTGACAGCAGGACAAGGGGCTGCTGTCCAAGTCTTGCCGTCCCCACGAGTTGTGCGTCAATCCTCTTTATGTCAAAGTTCCTCCACTGCTTCTGCCTCCTCAACCTCCTCTCGGTCTTCCACCTGCACCCAAAGCCTGTCTGGTCATGCCACAAGCTTTCTAACTGCGCAGAAGGGATCCTGCACACCTCCTTACTATGCTGGCAGTAGGGCTCAACGTCATCAGGCGGTTTTTACATTGAAATGTCTGGGAAATGTGAGTCACACAGCTGAGGAGTTGTGGTCAGCTCTGGAGAACCAATTTCATGAATGGTTATCTCCACTGGACCTGAAACCAGGGAAGGCCGTGTGCGACAATGCTGCAAACCTGGGTGCGGCCCTTCGCCGGGGCAATGTCACACACGTGCCTTGTATGGCTCACGTGTTGAACCTGGTTGTCCAGCAATTTTTAGCCCACTATCCCAGACTAGATGGCCTTCTGCAGAGGGCACGGTCGCTGTGTGCTCACTTCCGCCGTTCGCATCCCGCAGCTCAGCGACTTACATCTCTACAGAAGTCGTTGGGCCTGCCACTTCACCGGCTAAAATGCGATGTGCCTACCCGGTGGAATTCAACTCTGCACATGTTGCAGCGACTGTGGCAGCACCGACAAGCCCTGGTGCAATACGTTCTGACGTATAGCCTGGGCCAACGAGATTCAGAGGTGGGGCAAATCACGCTGGAGGAGTGGTCTCAGATCAGGGACCTATGCACCCTTCTGCACAGTTTTGAAATGGCGACGAAGATGTTTAGTGCTGACGATGCCATTATCAGCATGACTATTCCGGTGATTTACATGCTGGAGCACATGTTAAACAGAATTCGGAGTCAGGTGGTGGCACAAGAGGAGGTGGAGGAAGTAGAGGAGGAGGAGTTGTATGCGGAAGGGCTAACATCTGCAAGGTCCAGACGGTCGGCAGCACCAAGGCGGCAGGCATGTGAGGGTGGGGGAGATGGTTTTACCAGGGCGCATGGTAGCAGCCAAACTAGTGAGGAAGGTGCAGGAGCCCAGGAAGAAGTGGAGGACGAACTGATGGAAGACTCATCAGATGAGGGAGACCTTGATCACATTTCTGTTGTGCGAGGTTGGGGGGAGAGGACAGAGGAAGGAAGCATGATTGTTACCTCGCCACCAACACAACAGGGACTTGGTGCTCCTGGATGCACAACACACATGAGTGCCTTCTTGCTGCACTACCTGCAACATGACCCTCGAATTGTGAGAATTAGAAATAATCCTGACTACTGGGTTGCCACACTGTTAGATCCCCAGTACAAAAGTAAATTTGCAGAAATTATTCCTGCCATAGAAAGGGATGCACGCATGCAGGAGTATCAGCAGAAACTGTTGCAGAATCTTACATGTGCTTTTCCACAAAATACCAGTGGTGCACGTAGTGAATCTCACAGTTCCAACTTGCCAACCGTGGGACCGTCAAGTGTTCAGCACTCAAACCGTAACAGAACCACAGTATCTGCTGGTAACATCAATTTTGCGGAATCATTTCACCACTTTTTTAGCCCATCCTTTGCAAGGCCACAGGAGACAAGAAGTCTGACACATAGTCAACGCCTAGAGACGATGGTACAGGAGTATCTCCAAGTAAACATTGAAGCCACGACTGTGTCACTGGACCCTTGTTCTTTTTGGGCTTCCAATCTGGATAAATGGCCGGAGCTAGCCACTTACGCCTTGGAGATCTTGTCATGCCCCGCAGCCAGCGTTCTGTCTGAACGTGTGTTCAGCGCTGCTGGTGGTGTGCTGACAGATAAGCGCACGCGGCTCTCCACTGATAATGTAGACAGACTCACGTTCATAAAGATGAACAAATCATGGATCCGAAACGACTTTTCTACCCCTGTGTCATCCTGGGGAGAGTAAAAGCTTGTTGATTGGTTAAAATCACCCTACCAAACGTTTTAAGCTTTCAAATTACTAATCATGTTTATCTGCATCTTGACTGGAAAATAATTTGGGCTTTGTAGCAGTGTGCAGCACTGATCCTATTAGGCCATCTATAATAAGCTCCACCAGATTTAAAATTAAAAATAATTTTTAGCTGCATCTAGCCCGGAAAATAATTTTGGGGCTCCGAGATGCGCAAGACACATAAGTGCCTTCTTGCTGCACTACCTGCAGCATGACCCTCATATTGTCAGAATTCGAAGTAATCATGACTACTGGGTTGCCACACTCTTAGATCCCCCAAACTTTTCGATCAACCTTTTCATTTTAATAAAGACCAAAAAAATGGTCATTTTTGAAATTATAAGCATTAGCAGGTTGTTAGAAACTGAAATCAAACAGTTTTCAACTCAAAACTTTATTCTAGGTGATGTTACATTTTCACATAGGACCCTTTGTTCAAAAGGAGCTTCTGAACTCTCTCGTCCATTGAATTTGTCAGGTTTTGGATGGTTTCTGCTTCAATTGTTTTGCATGAGGACAGAATACCCTCCCAGAGCTGTTGCTTAGATGTGAACTGCCTCCCGCCATCATAGACACTCCTTTTAATGATGCTCCAAAGGTTCTGAATGGGGTAGAGGTCAGGGGAGCATGGGGGTCACACCATAAGTTTGTCCCCTTTTATGCCCATATCAGCCAGAGATGCAGATGTTTTATGTGCAGCATGAGATGGTGCATTATCATGCAGAAAAATGATCTTGCTGTGAAATACACGGTTCTTCTTCTTGAACCATGGCAGGAAGTGCTGTTTGAGAAAATCCACATACATTATGGAGTTCATCTTTAGCGCCTTCAGGGATCCTAAAGGGGCCGACAATCTCTCTCCCCATGATTCCAGCCCAAAACATTACTCCACCTCCTCCTTGTTGGCGCTGTAGCCGTGTTTGCGTGGGGTGTCCATCAACCAGCCATCCTCCGCTCCATCCATCTGGACCATCGAGCGCTGCACGGCACTCATCCGTGAACAAAACAGTTTTGAAATCAGTCTTCATGTAATGTTTGGCCCACTGGAGCCGTTTCTGCTTGTGTGAAGTGGATAGAGGAGGTCGACAGGATGGCGTATGCACAGCTGCAAACCTCTGAAGGACCCTGCATCTTGTTGTTCGGGGGACGTTGGAGGCACAAGCAGCTTCAAAAACTTGTCTGCTGCTATGACAAGGCTTTTTTGCCGCTGCTCTTTCAACCTGACGTAATTGCCTGTAGGAAAGAGTCCTCAATTTGCCCTTATCAGCACGCACACGTGTGTACTGTGAATCAGCTACATACTTCTTGATTGCCAAGACACTTCATCGTGATCATCGCACAATGTTGATTGTAGTCATGCCTTGACCTAAACACTCCACAATTTGTTGCTTCTCAGCAGCCGACACATCCTTTTTCTTTCCCATTTTGGCAGAAAATGTAGGCTGCTTAATAATGTGAGAGAGCCTTCTTAAGTAGTCTTGCCTTTCATTGGACACACCTGCCAAACTAATTAGCACAGGTGTCTGCAATTGCTTACAGTGATATAAAGAGCCCTGACACACATCACCATCAATGAGTTTAACTGACAAACAAACAAATTCTTCCCTTATCACTCCTAAACACTTTTTGCATAATAATTTGGAACGCGGTGTACATGTGCTTTTCCACAAAACACCAGCGGTTCACGTAGTGAATCTTACAGTTCTAACTTGCCAACCGTGGTCTGTATGGAATTGTTCAATAAAGGGCCCAAAATTAAGATAACATAGATGGGAGAGGTCTCTATGAATAGGAATTCCTAAGTATTTGATACCCTGTGAGGGCCAGGCAAAGGGAAAGTTGGACTGGATGGAATCCTATATGGATTTAGGGAGGGAGACATCGAGGGCCTCAGACTTCGCTGCATTGATTTTAAAATTTTACCATGTAACAAAGTGATCTATTTCAGCCATAACAGCATGGATGGATATATGTGATTGAGTGATATATACTAGGACATCATCAGCAAATAGAGAGCACTTGTACTCGGTGCCTCCCACCTCAATCCACCTAATATTGGGTTTATGGCGAATTGATGAGAGCAGGTGCTCCGTCACTAGGATGTATAAGAGAGGGGACAGAGGACATCCCTGCCTTGTCCCATTGGTGATTGTGAAAGGTGATGAAAATGTTCTGACGCACCCCCTGGGCCTTGGGACACCCGGAGCCGGACCCTTTTTGGTGGATGCTGGTGGTTGTAGTCTTCGTGGCGGCGACCCGGTTCCGTGGCTCAGGGCGGTCAAACCAGTGGCGGAACTATTTATGTGGTTTTGATGTTTAAATGTCCGACTACGCCACCCGTGGATTGCGGTCAGAGTGAACCGCCGCTCCAGGGCAGACCGCTGAGGCTGGTGTTGTGGGTGCAGCAGAGCGTAGCATAACTCCCCACGGGAGGAGTATAGCCTTAGGGCAGTGTATGCGGAGGATGGGGGTGATGGTGCAGGGCAGCAGCAGTAACGACACGGAGTCAGTGATGCAGTCCAGGGCCTTTACTCACAGTTCTTATTATCCAGACCACGTCTGCAGGTAACGGCTGCCCACGTCGTACTGTGCTCACCAGGTGAGGGGCTCAGACAACTCCCAGATAACTTTGGAGCACTTCACAGGACCCCCTTTGTGTGTCCTTTGTCTGGCCTTTCTTACCAACACTTTTGTCCGGCTGCCTCGGGCCTCCTCTTGGTAAACTTGGCGCCAGTTTCCCTGACCCTATGTGGTGCCTTCCTAGCGGGTGTAGCGAGGGGCTGCGCCACATAAAATGTCAGAGCCTCCGGTTTCTAGCTGAGGGTCGTTTCCTGCCTCCACTAGTTCGGGGACCGGTCTCCCCCTTTGGCCTGACCCCTCCACGCAGGTGGATTCGGGCGTGCGGTGGCGACTCGCCCGTCCGCACCCCTGGGATCCCTTCATTCCTCGTTCCTGGAGCCTTCTCCGCTCCTCTTCCTTCCTTCTCCCTCTTCCAGGCCTGGGCCTCTGTTACTAGGCCCGCCTCCGGAGCAGAGCTCATGCAGAGCCCCTGCTCCCTGCCACTTCTGCTCAGACTTCTCTGCACTGAACTAAGATGGTGCCCACCTTTTATACTCCCTTCTCAATGCACCCAGGAACTGCTTCCTCCCTGCTCCTGCACTACAGGGTTCCCCTTCCTCAGTGTTCCCTCCCCCCACTCCAGCCAGGGACAGGGACTGTCGTGCCCATCTCAGGGGCATATTGGTCGCCCTGCCCCACGGCAATGTGGTGTAATGCATGCAGGTGTCGGGTCCTGATCCACACTCCATCCTTACCTGAGAGTGAGATATCACACCTCTGGGTGAGGTGCAATACGTCTGTAGCAACCGAGCCCTCAGGGTGCTACAGTTCCATTTATCTTCAGCCTAGGTGACGTATTGCGATACAGGGCCGTGATTTTGGCTATAAAAGGGTCCCCTAGACCCCTACCCCAAGCTTTTTAAGAGAATCATATATGGCGTGCCAGGAGACTCTATGGAATGCTTTCTCAGCATCCAACGAGAGTATCTAATTACAAATTTTTAACTGCATCTAGCCCAGGAAATACTTTGTGCCTAGTAGCAGTGTCTGCTAGTCAGCGGATTATCCCGGCTGTTAAGCAAGCTACACCACCTGTAGTTTAGACACTTAATTTTTTCAAAGGAAATGCTTCGGGACCATGGGATACTCAGTGAAGAGCATCAGGAGGCACCCCAAGGCATAGGGGCTGGGACTGGCAGTAGGATGCCTTGCGGTGGACAACCGAGCTCGATCCTTATAAAAACTTTTTAACTGCAGCAGCTTTAGTGGACGCTACTGGAGCTGGAATTACGCGGCTGCTGGCATGAGACTTGCCCTCCAATAGATCCTTGTAAATGGATTTAAAGTGTATTCATTCAAATTAGAGAGACAATTTAAATTAAAAAGCTTAGAGCTGCCTCCACCACAGGGGGGCTCGCTCGACCCACCAGCGGACAGGCACCAGTATTGGGAGAGGGGGGCTGGCCGTCAGGGTTCACCGCGGCTCTGGCACAAACCCGGCGACACGGAGGTGGCACGGGCAGGAGCGGACTGGCCGTGTCGGCTTCTCACTTTTTGGATTTTAGAAGGGCATGACATGCCTATATCTGTGTCTCCCCCTCCTTTTACTCCTCCACCTCTTTTATTTTCGCATGACTATATGTACTTGTCACTTTTCCATGTGTTGTGTCTTCTGAGCAGTTTGTCAGCTTTTGGACACCTTTGAAGGTGTTTTCTATGTGTTTCTATGTGTTTTTGTTTGCCTGCCATTGGTTTTAACGGTGTTCGAAGGTGTTCGACGAACAGTTCGACGAACAGTTCGGCGAACACACGGGTGTTCGACGAACCGAACCGAACTCGAACACTACGGGGGTGGCTCAACACTACTTATTACCCCAGCCTCCTTCATCTCTCGCAACATCCCTTTGGCATTTTGGTAGTGTGCTGGCGGTACAGTCCGGTACCTTTCTTTAATGGGTGGATTGTCTCCCGTGGGGATATGGTGTTGAACCCCCTTTACCTGCCCAAAGTCGAGTGGGTGTTTACTGAAGACCCTTTCATACTCTTGCACCACCCGGTATACTCCTTGTTTTTGGTGTTGAGGGGTGGAGTCAGTGCCCACATGCAGCTTCTGACACCAGTCCTCCATCTGTCCCTCGGAACCATTACCCTCTGCCTGGTTGGATGGAGGTAAGGGTTCCACTGTTTTTATAGCATTTTGCTTGACGGTAATTAGCTTGGCTAGGGTGGCATACCGGGGAAAGTGAACTTCTTTTTCCCCAATGTTCAGGATGCGGACTGGCACTCTCCCTTGGCGGACATCAACCACTCCCCTGGCTGTCAAAATGGTGGGCCTACTGTCAGAGTAGACGGGCTCTACCAGGGCCTGGTAATCTCTACCCCGGAGACCTATTGCTGCCCGGCACCATATCAGCATTTCACTTCTTGGGGGCATGGCAATAGGGAATGGGTCACTCATCCTGACACTGCCAATTTCACCACCAGACAGTTCTACCTGTTGTCTTTTCATCAGGGCTCTGATCTCTCTTTGTAGAACCCGCTGCTGGCTGGAACTGGCGGTCTCCGCAACCTGCTGTAACAAGACAATTATTTCTGCAAGACAATTTTCAATGACATTAGTGCCTAAGGTTATCATGGGATGACTTTCTCGGCGATCAATGTCGACAATAATCAGTCCTTGTGCTGGCAGTTTGACTTTGCCAACCTTTATGGTCACTTCTTTGTACCCCACCTGAGGTACGGGTAGACCATTGCTAGCATAAATACTCAAATGTTCGTCTGGACGGAGGGTAATGTCCGAATCAGGCCAGAACCATTTGAAAAGAATGTAGGGGATGGTGGTCACCTGGGACCCAGTGTCCAGCAACACGCTCATTGGAAAGCCGTCCAGCACGATAGGTAGGACTGGTCGTCCACCCACATATTTGTCTAGCCAGCTTGATGGGCCTGGTGGTCTTACACCTGGGGGTTGGCCCTCTGCCCCAGATTTTGCTCGTTTAAATGACAGTACCTTGCATAATGTCCTGGCTGGTTGCAGCGGCGGGAGATGGGTTGTCTGTCCTGGTCGTAGAGGTCGCTGTTCCTCTCTCTGGATGGTGGAATCCTCTTCTCTCGGCGCCAAGGGACGTCCTCCGGACTGGAAGCCAGCTGGATCTTTCCTTTGGGATACACCTGCAAGGCCTGCACAATTTTGGTTAGCGTAGCTACACTTTTAGTTAACTCTTGGACCTGATGGTGCAGGTCTGTAGACGGGGCATTGTCCAGAGTCTGTGCATCAGCTCCTACAGGCTCAGGGGAAAAGGGTGCCACCTCCTGGTGGTAGGTGATAGCCGGGCGCCGGTGAGCTGTAGCGCCCCCTTGTGCTGGTTCCTGTAGCACCCGGATGGCCCTGTCTTTAAATTGAACAAAGTCCAAGTCAGGGTTTTGCAGAGCCATTATGCGCAGCTGGGTGCGGTGGGCGCTGGACAGTAAACCCTCAATAAATTGCTCAGTTAACAGCCTGTTTTCATCACGCACACTGTCAGGGTCTACTTGTTTGATGGCCCTCAGCGTCTCCTGCAGGTTTAAAGCATAGTCCCGTACACTGTCCTGCGACCGTTGTTTGCACCCATAAAACTTCATCTTTATCTCTGCCGTAGTACGGGTGTCAAAAGTGTCCTTTTGGTGGGCCAGTATCTCTTTTACAGTCCCTTTTTCTCTTGCTGACCAGGATTTTACTTCTCTCTGGGCTGCACCAATCAACTGGCCTACGAGGATGCTCACTTTCTGCTCCTCGGACAGGGGGTATACTTTAAATAAACTGCTTAGTCTCTCCTTGAAGTCACTCAGGGTGTGCGACTCTCCTGAGTACTGGGGCAACCACGCCGCCCCCGGTATATATGGCATGGAGAATGGCATTACCGCGGCAGCGGCCGCGCCGGTGGTTGAAGTTCCCTCCATATCGGGCGTCTTCCTACCCCCTAGTGAACCGTGGCCTACCTTCCTTCTCTTTTCTTCCGTAGGCCGCAGTTCCGCAGGCGATGGTCTCTGTCGAGGACCTGGCGTCGCACGCGTCTTACGTCAGCGTTCACTGTGGCTCCTTCCAGGACCTGGCGCTGCGTCCGTGTGTGGGGCAGGGCTTTAGACTTCGTGTGTTTCCAGCGATCACGCCCCTCTTCTTCTCGCGCGGCGACTCGAAAATGGCGGACAATGGCGGGAAAACGGCAACAAATGGCGGGAAATCTTCACCACGGTATTAGACACAGTCTGTGAAGGCGCGCAGTACCCAGTGGTAGTGGGCATGAGATCCTGCCGACTACGCCAAAGTTGACACGCCCCCTGGGCCATGGGGTACCCGGAACCGGGCCTGTAGATGCTGGGGATTGTAGTCACCGTGGCGATGACCCGGTCCGTGACCCAGGTGGTCAATCTAAGGGTAGTTTATCTATATCTGTTATGTATAGTCCGACTACACCACCTGTGGAATGCGGTTATTGGGAACCGCAGCTGCGGAGCAGTCCGCTGAAGCTGGTGGTATGTGCAGCAAGGTGATGTAACTCCCCACAGGAAGAGTGGAGCTTCAGGGCAGCGTGTATGGATGATGGTGGTGGTAGTGCAAGGTATCAGTAATGACAACACAGAGTCTTTGCAGTGCAGTCCCAGGGTCTTTACTGCTGGCAATTATATGGGCCCCAACGGGAGTACCGGCTAGTGATGAGGGCCTGATCAGTCTGGGAAGAATCCTAGAGTCCTCCTGGCCAGGTGAAGTTGTAGGCCTGCGCTCAACCGTATGGCTGGCGACTCGGACCTTGTGTATTCCTCGCTCCTCTGTGGTGGTACGGGTCTTTTCGTGTGGCTGAGCCTCCGGGCTTCTGTCGGGCCAGGAGACCTGCAATCTCCTGCCTTGCAGTATCTGCTGTTGGATATGCAATCCACACAGCCTCAGACTCCGGCGTCCGGTCCTCTGTGGATATACACCAAAGACAACTGCTTAACAGACAAAGCCATACACCAAAGACAACTGCTTAACAGGCAAAGCCATACACCAAAGACAACTGCTTAACAGACAAAGCCATACACCAAAGACAACTGCTTAACAGGCAACGCCATACACCAAAGACAACTGCTTAACAGACAATGCCAAACACCAAAGACAACTGCTTAACAGACAATGCCATACACCAAAGGCAACTGCTTAACAGGCAATGCCATACACCAAAGACAACTGCTTAACAGACAATGCCATACACCAAAGACAACTGCTTAACAGACAGTGCCATAAGCCAAATACAGCTGCTTAACAGACAATACCATACAGCAAAGACAACTGCTTAACAGACAATGCCATACACCAAAGACAACTGCTTAACAAACAATTCCATACACCAAAGACAACTGCTTAAAAGACAATTCCATACACCAAAGACAACTGCTTAACAGACAATGCCATACACCAAAGACAACTGCTTAACAGGCAATGCCATACACCAAAGACAACTGCTTAACAGACAATTCCATACACCAAAGACAACTGCTTAACAGACAATGCCATACACCAAAGACAACTGCTTAACAGGCAATGTCATACACCAAAGACAACTGCTTAACAGACAATGCCATACACCAAAGACAACTGCTTAACAGACAATGCCATACACCAAAGACAACTGCTTAACAGGCAATGCCATACACCAAAGACAACTGCTTAACAGGCAATGCCATGCACCAAAGACAACTGCTTAACAGACAATGCCATACACTAAAGACAACTGCTTAACAGACAATGCCATACACCAAAGACAACTGCTTAACAGACAATGCCATACACCAAGACAACTGCTTAACAGGCAATGCCATACACCAAAGACAACTGCTTAACAGACAATCCCATACACCAAAGACAACTGCTTAACAGACAATGCCATACACCAAAGACAACTGCTTAACAGGCAATGTCATACACCAAAGACAACTGCTTAACAGGCAATGTCATACACCAAAGACAACTGCTTAACAGACAAGGCCATACACCAAAGACAACTGCTTAACAGGCAATGCCATACACCAAAGACAACTGCTTAACAGACAATGCCAAACACCAAAGACAACTGCTTAACAGACACTGCCATAAGTCAAAGACATCTGCTTAACAGACAATACCATACAGTAAAGACTACTGCATAACAGACAATGCCATACACTAAAGACAACTGCTTAACAGGCAATGCCATACACCAAAGACAACTGCTTAACATACAATTCCATACACTAAAGACAACTGCTTAACAGACAATGCCATACACCAAAGAGAACTGCTTAACAGGCAATGCCATACACCAAAGAAAACTGCTTAACAGACAATGCCATACACCAAAGAAAACTGCTTAACAGACAATGCCAAACACCAAAGACAACTGCTTAACAGACACTGCCATAAGCCAAAGACAACTGCTTAACAGACAATACCATACAGCAAAGACTACTGCATAACAGACAATGCCATACACTAAAGACAACTGCTTAACAGGCAATGCCATACACCAAAGACAACTGCTTAACAGACAATTCCATACACCAAAGACAACTGCTTAACAGACAATGCCATACACCAAAGACAACTGCTTAACAGGCAATGCCATACACCAAAGACAACTGCTTAACAGGCAATGCCATACACCAAAGACAACTGCTTAACAGACAATGCCATACACCAAAGACAACTGCTTAACAGGCAATGCCATACACCAAAGACAACTGCTTAGCAGGCAATTCCATACACCAAAGACAACTGCTTAGCAGACAATTCCATACACCAAAGACAACTGCTTAACAGGCAATGCCATACACCAAAGACAACTGCTTAACAGGCAATGCCATACACCAAAGACAACTGCTTAACAGGCAATGCCATACACCAAAGACAACTGCTTAACAGACAATGCCATACACCAAAGACAACTGCTTAACAGGCAATGCCATACACCAAAGACAACTGCTTAACAGGCAATGCCACACACCAAGGACAACTGCTTAACAGACAATGCCATACACAAAAGACAACTGCTTAACAGGCAATGCCATACACCAAAGACAACTGCTTAACAGACAATGCCATACACTAAAGACAACTGCTTAACAGGCAATGCCATACATCAAAGACAACTGCTTAACAGACAATGCCATACACCAAAGACAACTGCTTAACAGACAATGCCGTACACCAAAGACAACTGCATAAAAGACAACGCCATACACCAAAGACAACTGCTTAACAGACAATGCCATACACCAAAGACAACTGCTTAACAGGCAATGCCATACACCAAAGACAACTGCTTAACAGGCAATGCCATACACCAAAGACTACTGCTTAACAGACAATGCCATACACCAAAGACAACTGTTTAACAGACAATGCCATACACCAAAGACAACTGCTTAACAGACACTGCCATACACCAAAGACAACTGCTTATCAGGCAATGCCATACACCAAAGACAACTGCTTAACAGGCAATGGCATACACCAAAGACAACTGCTTAACAGGCAATGCCATACACCAAAGACAACTGCTTAACAGACAATGCCATACACCAAAGAAAACTGCTTAACAGACAATGTCATACACCAAAGAAAACTGCTTAACAGACAATGCAATACACCAAAGACAACTGCTTAAATGACAAAGCCATACACCAAAGACAACTGCTTAACAGGTAATGCCATACACCAAAGACAACTGTTTAACAGGCAAAGCCATACACCAAAGACAACTGATTAGCAGGCAATGCCATACACTAAACACAACTGCATAACAGACAATGCCATACATCATAGACAGCTGCCTAACAGACAATGCCATACACCAAATACAACTGCTTAAAAGGCAATGCCATACACCAAAGAAAACTGCTTAACAGACAATGCCATACACCAAAGAAAACTGCTTAACAGACAATGCCATACACCAAAGAAAACTGCTTAACAGACAATGCCAAACACCAAAGACAACTGCTTAACAGACACTGCCATAAGTCAAAGACAACTGCTTAACAGACAATGCCATACACTAAAGACAACTGCTTAACAGGCAATGCCATACACCAAAGACAACTGCTTAACAGACAATGCCATACACCAAAGACAACTGCTTAACAGGCAATGCCATACACCAAAGACTACTGCTTAACAGACAATTCCATACACCAAAGACAACTGCTTAACAGACAATGCCATACACCAAAGACAACTGCTTAACAGGCAATGCCATACACCAAAGACAACTGCTTAACAGGCAATGCCATACACCAAAGACAACTTCTTAACAGACAATGCCATACACCAAAGACAACTGCTTAACAGGCAATGCCATACACCAAAGACAACTGCTTAACAGGCAATGCCACACACCAAGGACAACTGCTTAACAGACAATGCCATACACAAAAGACAACTGCTTAACAGGCAATGCCATACACCAAAGACAACTGCTTAACAGACAATGCCATACACTAAAGACAACTGCTTAACAGGCAATGCCATACATCAAAGACAACTGCTTAACAGACAATGCCATACACCAAAGACAACTGCTTAACAGACAATGCCGTACACCAAAGACAACTGCATAAAAGACAACGCCATACACCAAAGACAACTGCTTAACAGACAATGCCATACACAAAAGACAACTGCTTAACAGGCAATGCCATACATCAAAGACAACTGCTTAACAGACAATGCCATACACCAAAGACAACTGCTTAACAGACAATGCCGTACACCAAAGACAACTGCATAAAAGACAACGCCATACACCAAAGACAACTGCTTAACAGACAATGCCATACACCAAAGACAACTGCTTAACAGGCAATGCCATACACCAAAGACAACTGCTTAACAGGCAATGCCATACACCAAAGACTACTGCTTAACAGACAATGCCATACACCAAAGACAACTGTTTAACAGACAATGCCATACACCAAAGACAACTGCTTAACAGACACTGCCATACACCAAAGACAACTGCTTATCAGGCAATGCCATACACCAAAGACAACTGCTTAACAGACAATGCCATACACCAAAGAAAACTGCTTAACAGACAATGTCATACACCAAAGAAAACTGCTTAACAGACAATGCAATACACCAAAGACAACTGCTTAAATGACAAAGCCATACACCAAAGACAACTGTTTAACAGGCAAAGCCATACACCAAAGACAACTGATTAGTAGGCAATGCCATACACTAAACACAACTGCATAACAGACACTGCCATACACCATAGACAGCTGCCTAACAGACAATGCCATACACCAAATACAACTGCTTAAAAGGCAATGCCATACACCAAAGAAAACTGCTTAACAGACAATGCCATACACCAAAGAAAAACTGCTTAACAGACAATGCCAAACACCAAAGACAACTGCTTAACAGACACTGCCATAAGTCAAAGACAACTGCTTAACAGACAATGCCATACACTAAAGACAACTGCTTAACAGGCAATGCCATACACCAAAGACAACTGCTTAACTGACACTGCCATACACCATAGACAGCTGCCTAACAGACAATGCCATACACCAAATACAACTGCTTAAAAGGCAATGCCATACACCAAAGAAAACTGCTTAACAGACAATGCCATACACCAAAGAAAACTGCTTAACAGACAATGCCAAACACCAAAGACAACTGCTTAACAGACACTGCTATAAGTCAAAGACAACTGCTTAACAGACAATGCCATACACTAAAGACAACTGCTTAACAGGCAATGCCATACACCAAAGACAACTGCTTAACAGACAATGCCATACACCAAAGACCTCTGCTTAACAGGCAATGCCATACACCAAAGACTACTGCTTAACAGACAATTCCATACACCAAAGACAACTGCTTAACAGACAATGCCATACACCAAAGACAACTGCTTAACAGGCAATGCCATACACCAAAGACAACTGCTTAACAGGCAATGCCATACACCGAAGACAACTGCTTAACAGACAATGCCATACACCAAAGACAACTGCTTAACAGGCAATGCCATACACCAAAGACAACTGCTTAACAGGCAATGCCATACACCAAAGACAACTGCTTAACAGACAATGCCATACACCAAAGACAACTGCATAACAGACAACGCCATACACTAAAGACAACTGCTTTACAGACAATGCCATACAGCAAAGACAACTGCTTAACAGGCAATGCCATACACCAAAGACAACTGCTTTACAGACAATGCCATACAGCAAAGACAACTGCTTAACAGGCAATGCCATACACCAAAGACAACTGCTTAACAGACAATGCCATAAACCAAAGACAACTGCTTAACAGGCAATGCCATACAGCAAAGACAACTTCTTAACAGACAATGCCATACACCAAAGACAACTGCTTATCAGGCAACGCAATACACCAAAGACATCTGCTTAACAGACACTACCAGACATGAAACAACTGCTTAACAGGCAATGCCATACACCAAAGACAACTGCTTAACAGTCAATGCCATACACTAAAGACAACTGCTTAACCGACAATGCCATACACCAAAGACAACTGCTAAACAGACAACGACAAACACCAAAGACAACTGCTTAACAGGCAATGCCATACACGAAAGGCAAATGCTTAACAGACAATGCCATACACCAAAGACAACTGCTTAACAGGCAATGCCATACACCAAAGACAACTGCTTATCAGGCAACGCCATATACCAAAGACAACTGCTTAACAGACTCTACCAGTCACCAAACAACTGCTTAACAGGCAATGCAATAAACCAAAGACAACTGCTTAACAGACACAGCCATACACCAAAGACAACTGCTTAACAGACAATGCCATACACCAAAGACAACTGCATAACAGGCAATGCCATACACCAAAGACAACTGCTTAACAGACAATGCCATACACCAAAGACAACTGCTTAACAGACAATGCCATACACCAAAGACAACTGCTTAACAGACAATGCCATACACCAAAGACAACTGCTTAACAGACAATGCCATACACCAAAGACAACTGCATAACAGACAATGCCATACTCTAAAGACAACTGCTTAACCGACAATGCCATACACCAAAGACAACTGCTTAATAGACAAAGCCATACACCAAAGACAACTGCTTAACAGACAATGCCATACAGCAAAGACAACTGCTTAACATGCAATGCCATACACCAAAGACAACTGCTTAACAGGCAATGACATACACCAAAGACAACTGCTTAACAGACAATGCCATACACCAAAGACAACTGCTTAACAGACAATGCCATACACCAAAGACAACTGCTTAACAGACACTGCCATACACCAAAGACAACTGCTTAACAGGCAATGCCATACACCAAAGACAACTGCTTAACAGGCAAAGGCATACACCAAAGACAACTGCTTAACAGGCAATGCCATACACCAAAGACAACTGCTTAATAGACAATGCCATACACCAGAGAAAAATGCTTAACAGACAATGCCATACACCAAAGAAAACTGCTTAACAGACAATGCAATACACCAAAGACAAATGCTTAACAGGCAATGCCATACACCAAAGACAACTTCTTAACAGGCAATGCCTTACACCAAAGATAACTGCTTAACAGGCAATGCCATACACCAAAGACAACTGCTTAACAGACAATGCCATACACCAAAGACAACTGCTTAACAGACAACGCCTTACACCAAAGACAACTGCTTATTAGACAATGCCATACACCAAAGACAACTGCTTAACAGGCAATGCTATACACCGAAGACAACTGCTTAACAGAAAAAGCCATATACCAAAGACAACTGCTTAACATGCAATGCCATACACCAAAGACAACTGCTTAACAGACAACGCCATACACCAAAGACAACTGCTTAACAGGCAATGCCATACACCAAAGACAACTGCTTAACAGTCAATGCCATACACTAAAGACAACTGCTTAACAGGCAATGCCATACACTAAAGTCAACTGCTTAACAGACAATGCCATGCACCAAAGACAACTGCATAACAGACAATGCCATACACCAAGGACAACTTTTTAACAGACAATGCCATACACCAAAGACAACTGCTTAAAAGGCAATGCCATACACCAAAGACAACTACTTAACAGACAATGCCATACACCAAAGACAACTGCTTAACAGGCAATGCCATACACCAAAGACAACTGCTTAACAGACAATGCCATACACCAAACACAACTGCTTAACAGGCAATGACATACACCAAAGACAACTGCTTTAACAGACCCTGCCATACACCAAAGACAACTGCTTAACAGGCAATGCCATACACCAAAGACAACTGCTTAACAGGCAATCCCATACACCAAAGACAACTGCTTAACAGACAATGCCATACAAGAAAGACAACTGCTTAACAGACAATGCCATACACCACAGACAACTGCTTAACAGACAATGCCATACACCAAAGACAACTGCTTAACAGGCAATTCCTTACACCAAAGAGAACTGCTTAACAGACAATGCCATACACCAAAGACAACTGCTTAACAGGCAATGCCATACACCAAAGACAACTGCTTAACAGGCAATGCCATACACCAAAGACAACTGCTTAACAGACAATGCCATACACCAAAGACAACAGCTTAACAGACAAAGCCATACACCAAAGACAACTGCTTAACAGGCAATGCCATACACCAAAGAAAACTGCTTAACAGACAACGCCATACACCAAAGACAACTGCTTAACAGACAATGCCATACACCAAAGACAACTGCTTAACAGACAACTCCATACACCAAAGACAACTGCTTAACAGGCAACACCATACACCAAAGACAGCTGCTTAACAGACAATGCCATACACCAAAGACAACTGCTTAACAGGCAATGCCATACACTAAAGACAACTGCATAACAGACAATGCCATACACCAAACACAACTGCCTAATAGACACTGCCATACACCAAAGACAACTGCTTAAAAGGCAATGCCATACACCAAAGACAGCTGCTTAACAGACAATGCCATACACCAAAGAAAACTGCTTAACAGACAATGCCATACACCAAAGACAACTGCTTATCAGACAATGAAATACACCGAAGACAACTGCTTAACAATGCCACACACCAAAGACAACTGCTTAACAGGCAATGCCATACACCAAAGACAACTGCTTAACAAGCAATTCCATACACCAAAGACAACTGCTTAACAGACACTGCCATACACCAAAGACAACTGCTTAACAGGCAATGCCATACACCAAAGACAACTGCTTAATAGACAATGCCATACACCAAAGACAACTGCTTAACAGGCAATGCCATACACCAAAGACAACTGCTTAACAGACAATGCCATACAAGAAAGACAACTGCTTAACAGACAATGCCATACACCACAGACAACTGCTTAACAGACAATGCCATACACCAAAGACAACTGCTTAACAGGCAATTCCTTACACCAAAGAGAACTGCTTAACAGACAATGCCATACACCAAAGACAACTGCTTAACAGGCAATGCCATACACCAAAGACAACTGCTTAACAGGCAATGACATACACCAAAGACAACTGCTTAACAGACAATGCCATACACCAAAGACAACTGAATAACAGACAATGCCATACTCTAAAGACAACTGCTTAACCGACAATGCCATACACCAAAGACAACTGCTTAATAGACAAAGCCATACACCAAAGACAACTGCTTAACAGACAATGCCATACAGCAAAGACAACTGCTTAACAGGCAATGCCATACACCAAAGACAACTGCTTAACAGGCAATGACATACACCAAAGACAACTGCTTAACAGACAATGCCATACACCAAAGACAACTGCTTAACAGACAATGCCATACACCAAAGACAACTGCTTAACAGACACTGCCATACACCAAAGACAACTGCTTAACAGGCAATGCCATACACCAAAGACAACTGCTTAACAGGCAAAGGCATACACCAAAGACAACTGCTTAACAGGCAATGCCATACACCAAAGACAACTGCTTAACAGACAATGCCATACACCAGAGAAAAATGCTTAACAGACAATGCCATACACCAAAGAAAACTGCTTAACAGACAATGCAATACACCAAAGACAACTGCTTAACAGACAAAGCCATACACCAAAGACAACTGCTTAACAGGCAATGCCATACACCAAAGACAAATGCTTAACAGGCAATGCCATACACCAAAGACAACTTCTTAACAGGCAATTCCTTACACCAAAGATAACTGCTTAACAGGCAATGCCATACACCAAAGACAACTGCTTAACAGACAATGCCATACACCAAAGACAACTGCTTAACAGACAACGCCTTACACCAAAGACAACTGCTTATTAGACAATGCCATACACCAAAGACAACTGCTTAACAGGCAATGCTATACACCGAAGACAACTGCTTAACAGAAAAAGCCATATACCAAAGACAACTGCTTAACAGGCAATGCCATACACCAAAGACAACTGCTTAACAGACAACGCCATACACCAAAGACAACTGCTTAACAGGCAATGCCATACACCAAAGACAACTGCTTAACAGGCAATGCCATACACCAAAGACAACTGCTTAACAGGCAATGCCATGCACCAAAGACAACTGCTTAACAGACAATGCCATACACTAAAGACAACTGCTTAACAGACAATGCCATACACCAAAGACAACTGCTTAACAGACAATGCCATACACCAAGACAACTGCTTAACAGGCAATGCCATACACCAAAGACAACTGCTTAACAGACAATGCCATACACCAAAGACAACTGCTTAACAGACAATGCCATTCACCAAAGACAACTGCTTAACAGGCAATGTCATACACCAAAGACAACTGCTTAACAGGCAATGTCATACACCAAAGACAACTGCTTAACAGACAAGGCCATACACCAAAGACAACTGCTTAACAGGCAATGCCATACACCAAAGACAACTGCTTAACAGACAATGCCAAACACCAAAGACAACTGCTTAACAGACACTGCCATAAGTCAAAGACATCTGCTTAACAGACAATACCATACAGCAAAGACTACTGCATAACAGACAATGCCATACACTAAAGACAACTGCTTAACAGGCAATGCCATACACCAAAGACAACTGCTTAACTTACAATTCCATACACTAAAGACAACTGCTTAACAGACAATGCCATACACCAAAGAGAACTGCTTAACAGGCAATGCCATACACCAAAGAAAACTGCTTAACAGACAATGCCATACACCAAAGAAAACTGCTTAACAGACAATGCCAAACACCAAAGACAACTGCTTAACAGACACTGCCATAAGCCAAAGACAACTGCTTAACAGACAATACCATACAGCAAAGACTACTGCATAACAGACAATGCCATACACTAAAGACAACTGCTTAACAGGCAATGCCATACACCAAAGACAACTGCTTAACAGACAATTCCATACACCAAAGACAACTGCTTAACAGACAATGCCATACACCAAAGACAACTGCTTAACAGGCAATGCCATACACCAAAGACAACTGCTTAACAGGCAATGCCATACACCAAAGACAACTGCTTAACAGACAATGCCATACACCAAAGACAACTGCTTAACAGGCAATGCCATACACCAAAGACAACTGCTTAGCAGGCAATTCCATACACCAAAGACAACTGCTTAGCAGACAATTCCATACACCAAAGACAACTGCTTAACAGGCAATGCCATACACCAAAGACAACTGCTTAACAGGCAATGCCATACACCAAAGACAACTGCTTAACAGGCAATGCCATACACCAAAGACAACTGCTTAACAGACAATGCCATACACCAAAGACTACTGCTTAACAGGCAATGCCATACACCAAAGACAACTGCTTAACAGGCAATGCCACACACCAAGGACAACTGCTTAACAGACAATGCCATACACAAAAGACAACTGCTTAACAGGCAATGCCATACACCAAAGACAACTGCTTAACAGACAATGCCATACACTAAAGACAACTGCTTAACAGGCAATGCCATACATTAAAGACAACTGCTTAACAGACAATGCCATACACCAAAGACAACTGCTTAACAGACAATGCCGTACACCAAAGACAACTGCATAAAAGACAACGCCATACACCAAAGACAACTGCTTAACAGACAATGCCATACACCAAAGACAACTGCTTAACAGGCAATGCCATACACCAAAGACAACTGCTTAACAGGCAATGCCATACACCAAAGACTACTGCTTAACAGACAATGCCATACACCAAAGACAACTGTTTAACAGACAATGCCATACACCAAAGACAACTGCTTAACAGACACTGCCATACACCAAAGACAACTGCTTATCAGGCAATGCCATACACCAAAGACAACTGCTTAACAGGCAATGGCATACACCAAAGACAACTGCTTAACAGGCAATGCCATACACCAAAGACAACTGCTTAACAGACAATGCCATACACCAAAGAAAACTGCTTAACAGACAATGTCATACACCAAAGAAAACTGCTTAACAGACAATGCAATACACCAAAGACAACTGCTTAAATGACAAAGCCATACACCAAAGACAACTGCTTAACAGGTAATGCCATACACCAAAGACAACTGTTTAACAGGCAAAGCCATACACCAAAGACAACTGATTAGCAGGCAATGCCATACACTAAACACAACTGCATAACAGACAATGCCATACATCATAGACAGCTGCCTAACAGACAATGCCATACACCAAATACAACTGCTTAAAAGGCAATGCCATACACCAAAGAAAACTGCTTAACAGACAATGCCATACACCAAAGAAAACTGCTTAACAGACAATGCCATACACCAAAGAAAACTGCTTAACAGACAATGCCAAACACCAAAGACAACTGCTTAACAGACACTGCCATAAGTCAAAGACAACTGCTTAACAGACAATGCCATACACTAAAGACAACTGCTTAACAGGCAATGCCATACACCAAAGACAACTGCTTAACAGACAATGCCATACACCAAAGACAACTGCTTAACAGGCAATGCCATACACCAAAGACTACTGCTTAACAGACAATTCCATACACCAAAGACAACTGCTTAACAGACAATGCCATACACCAAAGACAACTGCTTAACAGGCAATGCCATACACCAAAGACAACTGCTTAACAGGCAATGCCATACACCAAAGACAACTTCTTAACAGACAATGCCATACACCAAAGACAACTGCTTAACAGGCAATGCCATACACCAAAGACAACTGCTTAACAGGCAATGCCACACACCAAGGACAACTGCTTAACAGACAATGCCATACACAAAAGACAACTGCTTAACAGGCAATGCCATACACCAAAGACAACTGCTTAACAGACAATGCCATACACTAAAGACAACTGCTTAACAGGCAATGCCATACATCAAAGACAACTGCTTAACAGACAATGCCATACACCAAAGACAACTGCTTAACAGACAATGCCGTACACCAAAGACAACTGCATAAAAGACAACGCCATACACCAAAGACAACTGCTTAACAGACAATGCCATACACAAAAGACAACTGCTTAACAGGCAATGCCATACATCAAAGACAACTGCTTAACAGACAATGCCATACACCAAAGACAACTGCTTAACAGACAATGCCGTACACCAAAGACAACTGCATAAAAGACAACGCCATACACCAAAGACAACTGCTTAACAGACAATGCCATACACCAAAGACAACTGCTTAACAGGCAATGCCATACACCAAAGACAACTGCTTAACAGGCAATGCCATACACCAAAGACTACTGCTTAACAGACAATGCCATACACCAAAGACAACTGTTTAACAGACAATGCCATACACCAAAGACAACTGCT
Organism: Phyllobates terribilis; assembly: GCF_046119375.1. Lineage (NCBI taxonomy): Eukaryota > Metazoa > Chordata > Amphibia > Anura > Dendrobatidae > Phyllobates > Phyllobates terribilis. The sequence continues at coordinate 1,939,681 of NW_027363003.1, read as the reverse complement.
TAACAGACACTGCCATACACCAAAGACAACTGCTTATCAGGCAATGCCATACACCAAAGACAACTGCTTAACAGACAATGCCATACACCAAAGAAAACTGCTTAACAGACAATGTCATACACCAAAGAAAACTGCTTAACAGACAATGCAATACACCAAAGACAACTGCTTAAATGACAAAGCCATACACCAAAGACAACTGATTAGTAGGCAATGCCATACACTAAACACAACTGCATAACAGACACTGCCATACACCATAGACAGCTGCCTAACAGACAATGCCATACACCAAATACAACTGCTTAAAATGCAATGCCATACACCAAAGAAAACTGCTTAACAGACAATGCCATACACCAAAGAAAAACTGCTTAACAGACAATGCCAAACACCAAAGACAACTGCTTAACAGACACTGCCATAAGTCAAAGACAACTGCTTAACAGACAATGCCATACACTAAAGACAACTGCTTAACAGGCAATGCCATACACCAAAGACAACTGCTTAACTGACACTGCCATACACCATAGACAGCTGCCTAACAGACAATGCCATACACCAAATACAACTGCTTAAAAGGCAATGCCATACACCAAAGAAAACTGCTTAACAGACAATGCCATACACCAAAGAAAACTGCTTAACAGACAATGCCAAACACCAAAGACAACTGCTTAACAGACACTGCCATAAGTCAAAGACAACTGCTTAACAGACAATGCCATACACTAAAGACAACTGCTTAACAGGCAATGCCATACACCAAAGACAACTGCTTAACAGACAATGCCATACACCAAAGACCTCTGCTTAACAGGCAATGCCATACACCAAAGACTACTGCTTAACAGACAATTCCATACACCAAAGACAACTGCTTAACAGACAATGCCATACACCAAAGACAACTGCTTAACAGGCAATGCCATACACCAAAGACAACTGCTTAACAGGCAATGCCATACACCAAAGACAACTGCTTAACAGACAATGCCATACACCAAAGACAACTGCTTAACAGGCAATGCCATACACCAAAGACAACTGCTTAACAGGCAATGCCATACACCAAAGACAACTGCTTAACAGACAATGCCATACACCAAAGACAACTGCATAACAGACAACGCCATACACTAAAGACAACTGCTTTACAGACAATGCCATACAGCAAAGACAACTGCTTAACAGGCAATGCCATACACCAAAGACAACTGCTTTACAGACAATGCCATACAGCAAAGACAACTGCTTAACAGGCAATGCCATACACCAAAGACAACTGCTTAACAGACAATGCCATAAACCAAAGACAACTGCTTAACAGGCAATGCCATACAGCAAAGACAACTTCTTAACAGACAATGCCATACACCAAAGACAACTGCTTATCAGGCAACGCAATACACCAAAGACATCTGCTTAACAGACACTACCAGACATGAAACAACTGCTTAACAGGCAATGCCATACACCAAAGACAACTGCTTAACAGTCAATGCCATACACTAAAGACAACTGCTTAACCGACAATGCCATACACCAAAGACAACTGCTAAACAGACAACGCCAAACACAAAAGACAACTGCTTAACAGGCAATGCCATACACGAAAGGCAAATGCTTAACAGACAATGCCATACACCAAAGACAACTGCTTAACAGGCAATGCCATACACCAAAGACAACTGCTTATCAGGCAACGCCATATACCAAAGACAACTGCTTAACAGACTCTACCAGTCACCAAACAACTGCTTAACAGGCAATGCAATAAACCAAAGACAACTGCTTAACAGACACAGCCATACACCAAAGACAACTGCTTAACAGACAATGCCATACACCAAAGACAACTGCATAACAGGCAATGCCATACACCAAAGACAACTGCTTAACAGACAATGCCATACACCAAAGACAACTGCTTAACAGACAATGCCATACACCAAAGACAACTGCTTAACAGACAATGCCATACACCAAAGACAACTGCTTAACAGACAATGCCATACACCAAAGACAACTGCATAACAGACAATGCCATACTCTAAAGACAACTGCTTAACCGACAATGCCATACACCAAAGACAACTGCTTAATAGACAAAGCCATACACCAAAGACAACTGCTTAACAGACAATGCCATACAGCAAAGACAACTGCTTAACAGGCAATGCCATACACCAAAGACAACTGCTTAACAGGCAATGACATACACCAAAGACAACTGCTTAACAGACAATGCCATACACCAAAGACAACTGCTTAACAGACAATGCCATACACCAAAGACAACTGCTTAACAGACACTGCCATACACCAAAGACAACTGCTTAACAGGCAATGCCATACACCAAAGACAACTGCTTAACAGGCAAAGGCATACACCAAAGACAACTGCTTAACAGGCAATGCCATACACCAAAGACAACTGCTTAACAGACAGTGCCATACACCAGAGAAAAATGCTTAACAGACAATGCCATACACCAAAGAAAACTGCTGAACAGACAATGCAATACACCAAAGACAAATGCTTAACAGGCAATGCCATACACCAAAGACAACTTCTTAACAGGCAATGCCTTACACCAAAGATAACTGCTTAACAGGCAATGCCATACACCAAAGACAACTGCTTAACAGACAATGCCATACACCAAAGACAACTGCTTAACAGACACTGCCTTACACCAAAGACAACTGCTTATTAGACAATGCCATACACCAAAGACAACTGCTTAACAGGCAATGCTATACACCGAAGACAACTGCTTAACAGAAAAAGCCATATACCAAAGACAACTGCTTAACATGCAATGCCATACACCAAAGACAACTGCTTAACAGACAACGCCATACACCAAAGACAACTGCTTAACAGGCAATGCCATACACCAAAGACAACTGCTTAACAGTCAATGCCATACACTAAAGACAACTGCTTAACAGGCAATGCCATACACTAAAGACAACTGCTTTACAGACAATGCCATGCACCAAAGACAACTGCATAACAGACAATGCCATACACCAAGGACATCTTTTTAACAGACAATGCCATACACCAAAGACAACTGCTTAAAAGGCAATGCCATACACCAAAGACAACTACTTAACAGACAATGCCATACACCAAAGACAACTGCTTAACAGGCAATGCCATACACCAAAGACAACTGCTTAACAGACAATGCCATACACCAAACACAACTGCTTAACAGGCAATGACATACACCAAAGACAACTGCTTTAACAGACCCTGCCATACACCAAAGACAACTGCTTAACAGGCAATGCCATACACCAAAGACAACTGCTTAACAGGCAATGCCATACACCAAAGACAACTGCTTAACAGACAATGCCATACAAGAAAGACAACTGCTTAACAGACAATGCCATACACCACAGACAACTGCTTAACAGACAATGCCATACACCAAAGACAACTGCTTAACAGGCAATTCCTTACACCAAAGAGAACTGCTTAACAGACAATGCCATACACCAAAGACAACTGCTTAACAGGCAATGCCATACACCAAAGACAACTGCTTAACAGGCAATGCCATACACCAAAGACAACTGCTTAACAGACAATGCCATACACCAAAGACAACAGCTTAACAGACAAAGCCATACACCAAAGACAACTGCTTAACAGGCAATGCCATACACCAAAGAAAACTGCTTAACAGACAACGCCATACACCAAAGACAACTGCTTAACAGACAATGCCATACACCAAAGACAACTGCTTAACAGACAACTCCATACACCAAAGACAACTGCTTAACAGGCAACACCATACACCAAAGACAGCTGCTTAACAGACAATGCCATACACCAAAGACAACTGCTTAACAGGCAATGCCATACACTAAAGACAACTGCATAACAGACAATGCAATACACCAAACACAACTGCCTAATAGACACTGCCATACACCAAAGACAACTGCTTAAAAGGCAATGCCATACACCAAAGACAGCTGCTTAACAGACAATGCCATACACCAAAGAAAACTGCTTAACAGACAATGCCATACACCAAAGACAACTGCTTATCAGACAATGAAATACACCGAAGACAACTGCTTAACAATGCCATACACCAAAGACAACTGCTTAACAGGCAATGCCATACACCAAAGACAACTGCTTAACAAGCAATTCCATACACCAAAGACAACTGCTTAACAGACACTGCCATACACCAAAGACAACTGCTTAACAGGCAATGCCATACACCAAAGACAACTGCTTAATAGACAATGCCATACACCAAAGACAACTGCTTAACAGGCAATGCCATACACCAAAGACAACTGCTTAACAGACAATGCCATACAAGAAAGACAACTGCTTAACAGACAATGCCATACACCACAGACAACTGCTTAACAGACAATGCCATACACCAAAGACAACTGCTTAACAGGCAATTCCTTACACCAAAGAGAACTGCTTAACAGACAATGCCATACACCAAAGACAACTGCTTAACAGGCAATGCCATACACCAAAGACAACTGCTTAACAGGCAATGACATACACCAAAGACAACTGCTTAACAGACAATGCCATACACCAAAGACAACTGAATAACAGACAATGCCATACTCTAAAGACAACTGCTTAACCGACAATGCCATACACCAAAGACAACTGCTTAATAGACAAAGCCATACACCAAAGACAACTGCTTAACAGACAATGCCATACAGCAAAGACAACTGCTTAACAGGCAATGCCATACACCAAAGACAACTGCTTAACAGGCAATGACATACACCAAAGACAACTGCTTAACAGACAATGCCATACACCAAAGACAACTGCTTAACAGACAATGCCATACACCAAAGACAACTGCTTAACAGACACTGCCATACACCAAAGACAACTGCTTAACAGGCAATGCCATACACCAAAGACAACTGCTTAACAGGCAAAGGCATACACCAAAGACAACTGCTTAACAGGCAATGCCATTCACCAAAGACAACTGCTTAACAGACAATGCCATACACCAGAGAAAAATGCTTAACAGACAATGCCATACACCAAAGAAAACTGCTTAACAGACAATGCAATACACCAAAGACAACTGCTTAACAGACAAAGCCATACACCAAAGACAACTGCTTAACAGGCAATGCCATACACCAAAGACAAATGCTTAACAGGCAATGCCATACACCAAAGACAACTTCTTAACAGGCAATTCCTTACACCAAAGATAACTGCTTAACAGGCAATGCCATACACCAAAGACAACTGCTTAACAGACAATGCCATACACCAAAGACAACTGCTTAACAGACAACGCCTTACACCAAAGACAACTGCTTATTAGACAATGCCATACACCAAAGACAACTGCTTAACAGGCAATGCTATACACCGAAGACAACTGCTTAACAGAAAAAGCCATATACCAAAGACAACTGCTTAACAGGCAATGCCATACACCAAAGACAACTGCTTAACAGACAACGCCATACACCAAAGACAACTGCTTAACAGGCAATGCCATACACCAAAGACAACTGCTTAACAGTCAATGCCATACACTAAAGACAACTGCTTAACAGGCAATGCCATACACTAAAGACAACTGCTTAACAGACAATGCCATGCACCAAAGACAACTGCATAACAGACAATGCCATACACCAAGGACAACTTTTTAACAGACAATGCCATACACCAAATACAACTGCTTAAAAGGCAATGCCATACACCAAAGACAACTGCTTAACAGACAACGCCTTACACCAAAGACAACTGCTTATTAGACAATGCCATACACCAAAGACAACTGCTTAACAGGCAATGCTATACACCGAAGACAACTGCTTAACAGAAAAAGCCATATACCAAAGACAACTGCTTAACAGGCAATGCCATACACCAAAGACAACTGCTTAACAGACAACGCCATACACCAAAGACAACTGCTTAACAGGCAATGCCATACACCAAAGACAACTGCTTAACAGTCAATGCCATACACTAAAGACAACTGCTTAACAGGCAATGCCATACACTAAAGACAACTGCTTAACAGACAATGCCATGCACCAAAGACAACTGCTTAACAGACAATGCCATACACCAAGGACAACTGCTTAACAGACAATGCCATACACCAAAGACAACTGCTTAAAAGGCAATGCCATACACCAAAGACAACTACTTAACAGACAATGCCATACACCAAAGTCAACTGCTTAACAGGCAATGCCATACACCAAAGACAACTGCTTAACAGACAATGCCATACACCAAACACAACTGCTTAACAGGCAATGACATACACCAAAGACAACTGCTTTAACAGACCCTGCCATACACCAAAGACAACTGCTTAACAGGCAATGCCATACACCAAAGACAACTGCTTAACAGGCAATGCCATACACCAAAGACAACTGCTTAACAGACAATGCCATACAAGAAAGACAACTGCTTAACAGACAATGCCATACACCACAGACAACTGCTTAACAGACAATGCCATACACCAAAGACAACTGCTTAACAGGCAATTCCTTACACCAAAGAGAACTGCTTAACAGACAATGCCATACACCAAAGACAACTGCTTAACAGGCAATGCCATACACCAAAGACAACTGCTTAACAGGCAATGCCATACACCAAAGACAACTGCTTAACAGACAATGCCATACACCAAAGACAACAGCTTAACAGACAAAGCCATACACCAAAGACAACTGCTTAACAGGCAATGCCATACACCAAAGAAAACTGCTTAACAGACAACGCCATACACCAAAGACAACTGCTTAACAGACAATGCCATACACCAAAGACAACTGCTTAACAGACAACTCCATACACCAAAGACAACTGCTTAACAGGCAACACCATACACCAAAGACAGCTGCTTAACAGACAATGCCATACACCAAAGACAACTGCTTAACAGGCAATGCCATACACTAAAGACAACTGCATAACAGACAATGCCATACACCAAACACAACTGCCTAATAGACACTGCCATACACCAAAGACAACTGCTTAAAAGGCAATGCCATACACCAAAGACAGCTGCTTAACAGACAATGCCATACACCAAAGAAAACTGCTTAACAGACAATGCCATACACCAAAGACAACTGCTTATCAGACAATGAAATACACCGAAGACAACTGCTTAACAATGCCATACACCAAAGACAACTGCTTAACAGGCAATGCCATACACCAAACACAACTGCTTAACAAGCAATTCCATACACCAAAGACAACTGCTTAACAGACACTGCCATACACCAAAGACAACTGCTTAACAGGCAATGCCATACACCAAAGACAACTGCTTAACAGACAATGCCTTACACCAAAGACAACTGCTTAACAGGCAATGCCATACACCAAAGACAACTGCTTAACAGACAATGCCATACAAGAAAGACAACTGCTTAACAGACAATGCCATACACCACAGACAACTGCTTAACAGACAATGCCATACACCAAAGACAACTGCTTAACAGGCAATTCCTTACACCACAGACAACTGCTTAACAGACAATGCCATACACCACAGACAACTGCTTAACAGACAATGCCATACACCAAAGACAACTGCTTAACAGGCAATGCCATACACCAAAGACAACTGCTTAACAGGCAATGCCATACACCAAAGACAACTGCTTAACAGACAATGCCATACACCAAAGACAACAGCTTAACAGACAAAGCCATACACCAAAGACAACTGCTTAACAGGCAATGCCATACACCAAAGAAAACTGCTTAACAGACAACGCCATACACCAAAGACAACTGCTTAACAGACAATGCCATACACCAAAGACAACTGCTTAACAGACAACTCCATACACCAAAGACAACTGCTTAACAGGCAACACCATACACCAAAGACAGCTGCTTAACAGACAATGCCATACACCAAAGACAACTGCTTAACAGGCAATGCCATACACTAAAGACAACTGCATAACAGACAATGCCATACACCAAACACAACTGCCTAATAGACACTGCCATACACCAAAGACAACTGCTTAAAAGGCAATGCCATACACCAAAGACAGCTGCTTAACAGACAATGCCATACACCAAAGAAAACTGCTTAACAGACAATGCCATACACCAAAGACAACTGCTTATCAGACAATGAAATACACCGAAGACAACTGCTTAACAATGCCATACACCAAAGACAACTGCTTAACAGGCAATGCCATACACCAAAGACAACTGCTTAACAAGCAATTCCATACACCAAAGACAACTGCTTAACAGACACTGCCATACACCAAAGACAACTGCTTAACAGGCAATGCCATACACCAAAGACAACTGCTTAACAGACAATGCCATACACCAAAGACAACTGCTTAACAGACAATGCCATACACCAAAGACAACTGCTTAACAGACAGTGCCATACACCAAAGACAACTGCTTAACAGACAATGCCATACACCAAAGACAACTGCTTAACAGACAACGCCATACACCAAAGACAACTGCTTAACAGACAATGCCATACACCAAAGACAACTGCTTAACAGGCAATGCCATACACCAAAGACAACTGCTTAACAGACAACGCCATACACCAAAGACAACTGCTTAACAGGCAATGCCATACACCAAAGACAACTGCTTAACAGACAACGCCATACACCAAAGACAACTGCTTAACAGACAATGCCATACACCAAAGACAACTGCTTAACAGGCAATGCCATACACCAAAGACAACTGCTTAACAGACAACGCCATACACCAAAGACAACTGCTTAACAGGCAATGCCATACACCAAAGACAACTGCTTAACAGACAATGCCATACACCAAAGACAACTGCTTAACAGACAATGCTATACACCACAGACAACTGCTTAACAAACTATGCCATACACCAGGGGTGGGCAATTAATTTTCCCAAGGGGCCACATGAGAAACTGGCACTGCTTTTGAGGGCCGAACCAGTCGACTGAACTTAAAGGGGTGGTCCGAAACCAAAGGTGAATTTCATACTAAACATTTATCTAAATAATGTAATTTTCTAATCTCCTTTTTTTATATACTTCAATTGAAAATTCCCTAATATACCCTCTCTAGTCTGACTTCCAGTCTTTTTTTTTTAACCTGCAATGGCATTTTGATTGGAATACTCACACAGGACGTCATAAGGTGGTAGTAGCTGTGGTCACTTCCGCAGCTTCTGCCCCCTCCATGAAATTAAGTGGCATCAATTATGTCTGTTTCAGAGGTTGGGCTAGTCCCTGCTCTACTGATAATGCATCGGTTATAAATTATGACCTATGGACAGTATGAGCTCCCGGCACTATATTCCTTTGAATGAACAGTGACAGTGCACTCCCTTGCTGGCTCTAAAGAGATGTGATGAGCCAGCAAGAGAGTGCGCTGTCAGTGGAAATTGTAAGGACACCACGCAACAAGCAGGGACTAACCCAGACTCCGAAACAGAGGTCACTGATGGTGCTTCGTTTAAATGTGAGGAAAGCAGCGTCAGTGATCGCATCCTTTTCCCCTTGATGACGTCCCATGTGAGTATCCCAAAATGCACTGGAATTCTCAACAAAACATCATTGGATGAGAAAAAACAAACAAGAAGTTAGAGTAGAGAGGAAACGGTAGGGAATTTTTAATTCAACTGTACTAGATAAGTGATTGGATTGAATTAAATAGACATTTAGTATGAAATTTACCTTCTGTTTTAGGCCGCCCCTTTAATTCTGCTCAATATTAATTTTATCGCTTTATAAAAAGAAGGTGATTATATGATTACGTTTACACGAGCGATGTCATGATTGTCATCCAGAAAGGCAGACTATTTTTATCATCTGTATTGTGATCCATTTTTATATATCAGAAGTGAATAAAATGTACAAAAACAAATACAGTTTCGTATGATTGTAATCGAAATGTATCTGTAAAAATCAGATGCCATACAGATGATTAATATGTGATTCAATTTTTTTTTTGCAAACTCTGACTTCAATAAGTGAGTGTTATCCGATACACAGAAGAAACTGGTGTGTGCTGTGATCTTTTTCACACGGATACTTGGTCTGTGTTAGGCCACGGCCCCACTATCAGTATTCAGTCAGTATTTTTTCTCAGGAGTGGGTGATAAATGCAGAACTGGTGACTTGTTTCTATTATATCTTCTATTATTCTCTGATTGTTCCTCACCTGGTTTTGGCTCCCACTCCTGAGAAAAAAATTCTGCCAAATACTGATAGTGGGGCCATGGACTTAAACTGTAATCTGAATAGCTCAATTGCAAAGCATTGCTACTAGTCCTGTCCGTGTGAAGTCAGGTTTATTTTATTTTTTTCACGAAAAGCACTAGGACCGAAAATACAGTTGTGTGAACACACCCTGATAATACTTGCTACAATAAAGTTTATCATAGCAAGCATTGGCAATTGATCAATCAATACATAAATTGGGAGCATGTGGAAAAAAAAAGTTGTTTGCCCACCCCTGTTCCACATGCATAGATCCACATCACATGTGGGGCAGGAGGTAACAGGCAGGTGGGGGGGGGATCTTTATTAAAGTCTATGGCTGTGATAAGTCACAGATCACAGCAGGGAGCATTGTGAGGAGCTTAACACTTACCTCACCTGCACAGGACATAGAACACAGCGCAATAACTCAAAAGCTCAGTGTAAAGGGTGAGGTAAGGGTTAACCCTCACTCAAAGGTGGAGAGGCAGCAGAGTATGTGGGGTGCAGTTTGGGGAGCACATAGAATATCCCAGGTGAGGAGGGGCACTTCACTGTTGGAGTCATTCACTAGGAATGCAAATGTTCTCTCCGATCAGTCTGAGCTGCCAGGGGAAGACTCAGTAAGCTGCAGATAATTAGCTGCTCTCACTGAGTGTAAACTGCGGTCTGAGAAAGGAGGCAGTGCTGTGCTGTGAACTGATCAGCACAGTAGACACAATGTCAGCTCCTAGCTGTTATTTTACACCATGGGGCTCAACTTAGATGTCACTTGCCCACTATGTTCAGCAGATGGGTGTAGTAGTCCAAGTTTCCCTCTTCTTGAACACTCCTGACCTGAAGACATTACAGTAGCTCTGCTCTGCAAGCAAGGAACTGAGCATCCCCACATCCACCAATGAGAAGATGGCATCCACAGGGGGGCGGAGCTACAATCAGAATGCTGAGTCTGAGTAAGATAATAGCTCAGGCTTTCTCCTGCGTCTGGCTGACTGTGTCAGGGGGCCACACAGAAGCGGTCAAAGGGCCGGATGTGGCCCGCGGGCCGCAGTTTGCCCAGGTCTGCCATACACCAAAGACAACTGCTTAACAGACAATGCCATACACCAAAGACAACTGCTTAACAGACAATGCCATACACCAAAGACAACTGCTTAACAGGCAATGCCATACACCAAAGACAACTGCTTAACAGACACTGCCATACACCAAAGACAACTGCTTATCAGACACTGAAATACACCAAAGACAACTGCTTAACAGACAATGCCATACACCAAAGACAACTGCTTAACAGACAATGCCATACACCAAAGACAACTGCTTAACAGGCAATGCCATACACCAAAGACAACTGATTAACAGACACTGCCATACACCAAAGACAACTGCTTAACAGACAACGCCGTACACCAAAGACAACTGCTTAACAGGCAATGCCATACACCAAAGACAACTGCATAACAGACAACGCCATACACCAAAGACAACTGCTTAACAGGCAATGCCATACACCAAAGACAACTGCTTAACAGACAACGCCGTACACCAAAGACAACTGCTTAACAGGCAATGCCATACACCAAAGACAACTGCTTAACAGACAACGCCATACACCAAAGACAACTGCTTAACAGACAATGCCATACACCAAAGACAACTGATTAACAGACACTGCCATACACCAAAGACAACTGCTTAACAGGCAATGCCATACACAAAAGACAACTGCTTAACAGACAAAGCCACACAACAAAGACAACTGCTTAACAGGCAATGCCATACACCAAAGAAAACTGCTTAACAGACAAAGCCACACAACAAAGACAACTGCTTAACAGGCAATGCCATACACCAAAGAAAACTGCTTAACAGACAATGCCATACACCAGAGAAAAATGCTTAACAGACAATGCCATACACCAAAGAAAACTGCTTAACAGACAACGCCATACACCAAAGACAACTGCTTAACAGACAATGCCATACACCAAAGACAACTGCTTAACAGACAACGCCACACACCTAAGACAACTGCTTAACAGGCAACGCCTTACACCAAAGACAACTGCATAACAGACAATGCCATACACCAAAGACAACTGCTTAAAAGGCAATGCCATACACCAAAGACAACTGCTTAACAGACAATGCCATACACCAAAGAAAACTGCTTAACAGACAATGCAATACACCAAAGACAACTGCTTATCAGAACCTGAAATACACCAAAGACAACTGCTTAACAGACAATGCCATACACCAAAGACAACTGCTTAACAGGCAATGCCATACACCAAAGACAACTGCTTAACAGACACTGCCATACTCCAAAGACAACTGCGTAACAGGCAATGCCATACACCAAAGACAACTGCTTAACAGACAATGCCATACACCAAAGACAACTGCTTAACAGACAATGCCATACACCAAAGACAACTGCTTAAAAGGCAATGCCATACACCAAAGACAACTGCTTAACAGACAATGCCATACACCAAAGAAAACTGCATAACAGACAATGCCATACACCAAAGACAACTGCTTATCAGACACTGAAATACACCAAAGACAACTGCTTAACAGACAATGCCATACACCAAAGACAACTGCTTAACAGACAATGCCATACACCAAAGACAACTGCTTAACAGGCAATGCCATACACCAAAGACAACTGCTTAACAGACACTGCCATACACCAAAGACAACTGCTTATCAGACACTGAAATACACCAAAGACAACTGCTTAACAGACAATGCCATACACCAAAGACAACTGCTTAACAGACAATGCCATACACCAAAGACAACTGCTTAACAGGCAATGCCATACACCAAAGACAACTGCTTAACAGACACTGCCATACACCAAAGACAACTGCTTAACAGACAATGCCATACACCAAAGACAACTGCTTAACAGGCAATGCCATACACCAAAGACAACTGCTTAACAGACAACGCCATACACCAAAGACAACTGCTTAACTGGCAATGCCATACACCAAAGACAACTGCTTAACAGACAACCCCATACACCAAAGACAACTGCTTAACAGGCAACGCCATACACCAAAGACAACTGCTTAACAGACAATGCCATACACCAAAGACTACTGCTTAACAGGCAATGCCATACACTAAAGACAACTGATTAACAGACAATGCCATACACCAAAGAAAACTGCTTATCAGACACTGAAATACACCAAAGACAACTGCTTAACAGACAATGCCATACACCAAAGACAACTGCTTATCAGACACTGAAATACACCAAAGACAACTGCTTAACAGACAATGCCATACACCAAAGACAACTGCTTAACAGACAATGCCATACACCAAAGACAACTGCTTAACAGACAATGCCATACACCAAAGACAACTGCTTAACAGACACTGCCATACACCAAAGACAACTGCTTAACAGGCAATGCCATACACCAAAGACAGCTGCTTAACAGACAACGCCATACACCAAAGACAACTGCTTAACAGAAAATGCCAAACACCAAAGACAACTGCTTAACAGACACTGCCATAAACCAAAGACAACTGCTTAACAGGCAACGCCATACACCAAAGACAACTGCTTAACAGGCAATGTCATACACCAAAGACAACTGCTTAACAGGCAATGCCATGCACCAAAGACAACTGCTTAACAGGCAATGTCATACACCAAAGACAACTGCTTAACAGGCAATGCCATACACCAAAGACAACTGCTTAACAGACACTACCTGACACCAAAGACTACTGCTTAACAGGCAATGCGATACAACAAACACAACTGCTTAACAAAAAAAGCCATTTACCAAAGACAACTGCTTAACAGGCAATGCCATACACCAAAGACTACTGCTTAACAGACAACACCATACACCAAAGACAAATGCATAACAGGCAATGCCATACACCAAAGACAACTGCTTAACAGGCAATGCCATACACCAAAGACAACTGCTTAACAGGCAATGCCATACACCAAAGACAACTGCTTAACAGGCAATGCCATACACTAAAGACAACTGCTTAACAGACAGTGCCATACACCAAAGACAACTGCTTAACAGACAATGCCATACACCAAAGACAACTGCTTAACAGGCAATGCCATACACCAAAGACAACTGCTTAACAGACAATGCCATACACCAAAGACAACTGCTTAACAGACAATGCCATACACCAAAGACAACTGCTTAACAGACAATGCCATACACCAAAGACAACTGCTTAACAGACAATGCCATACACCAAAGACAACTGCTTAACAGGCAATGCCATACACCAAAGACAACTGTTTAACAGACAATGCCATACACCAAAGACAACTGCTTAACAGGCAATGCCATACACCAAAGACAACTGCTTAACAGACAATGCCATACACCAAAGACAATTGCTTAACAGACAATGCCATGCACCAAAGACAACTGCTTAACAGACAATGCCATACACCAAAGACAACTGATTAACAGACAATGCCATACACCAAAGACAACTGCTTAACAGACAATGCCATACACCAAAGACAACTGCTTAACAGGCAATGCCATACACCAAAGACAACTGCTTAACAGACAAAGCCATACACCAAAGACAACTGCTTAACAGACAATGCCATACACCAAAGACAACTGCTTAACAGACACTACCATACACCAAGGACAACTGCTTAACAGACAATGCCATGCACCAAAGACAACTGCTTAACAGACAATGCCATACACCAAAGACAACTGATTAACAGGCAATGCCATACACCAAAGACAACTGCTTAACAGACAATGCCATACACCAAAGACAACTGCTTAACAGGCAATGCCATACACCAAAGACAACTGCTTAACAGACAATGCCATACACCAAGGACAACTGCTTAACAGACAATGCCATACACCAAAGACAACTGCTTAACAGGCAATGCCATACACCAAAGACAACTGCTTAACAGACACTGCCATACACTAAAGACAACTGCTTAACAGACAATGCCATACACCAAAGACAACTGCATAACAGACAATGCCATACACTAAAGACAACTGCTTAACATGCATTGCCATACAATAAAGACAACTGCTTAACAGACATTGCCATGCACCAAAGACAACTGCATAACAGACAATGCCATACACCAAGGACAACTGCTTAACAGACAATGCCATACACCAAAGACAACTGCTTAACAGACAATGCCATACACCAAAGACAACTGCTTAACAGACAATGCCATACACCAAAGACAACTGCTTAACAGACAATGCCATACACCAAAGACAACTGCTTAACAGACAATGCCATACACCAAAGACAACTGCTTAACAGAGAACGCATTACACCAAAGACAACTGCTTAACAGGCAATGCCATATACCAAAGACAACTGATTAAGAGGCAATGCCATACACCAAAGACAACTGCTTAACAGGCAATGCGATACACCAAAGACAACTGCTTAACAAAAAAGAACATTTACCAGAGACAACTGCTTAACAGGCAATGCCATACACCAAAGACAACTGCTTAACAGTCAATGCCATACACCAAAGACAACTGCTTAACAGACAATGCCATGCACCAAAGACAACGGCATAACAGACAATGCCATACACCAAGGAGAACTGCTTAACAGACAATGCCATACACCAAAGACAACTGCTTAACAGGCAATGCCATACACCAAAGACAACTGCTTAACAGACACTGCCATACACTAAAGACAACTGCTTAACAGACAATGCCATGCACCAAAGACAACTGCATAACAGACAATGCCATACACTAAAGACAACTGCTTAACAGGCATTGCCATACACTAAAGACAACTGCTTAACAGACAATGCCATGCACCAAAGACAACTGCATAACAGACAATGCCATACACCAAGGACAACTGCTTGACAGACAACGCCATACACCAAAGACAACTGCTTAACAGACAATGCCATACACCAAGGAGAACTGCTTAACAGACAATGCCATACACCAAAGACAACTGCTTAACAGGCAATGCCATACACTAAAGACAACTGCTTAACAGACAATGCCATGCACCAAAGACAACTGCATAACAGACAACGCCATACACCAAGGAGAACTGCTTAACAGACAATGCCATACACCAAGTACAACTGCTTAACAGACAACGCCATACACCAAAGACAACTGCTTAACAGACAACGCCATACACCAAAGACAACTGCTTAACAGACACTGCCATACACCAAAGACAACTGCTTAACAGACACTGCCATACACTAAAGACAACTGCTTAACAGACAATGCCATGCACCAAAGACAACTGCATAACAGACAATGCCATACACTAAAGACAACTGCTTAACAGGCATTGCCATACACTAAAGACAACTGCTTAACAGACAATGCCATGCACCAAAGACAACTGCATAACAGACAATGCCATACACCAAGGACAACTGCTTAACAGGCAATGCGATACAACAAACACAACTGCTTAACAAAAAAAGCCATTTACCAAAGACAACTGCTTAACAGGCAATGCCATACACCAAAGACTACTGCTTAACAGACAACACCATACACCAAAGACAAATGCATAACAGGCAATGCCATACACCGAAGACAACTGCTTAACAGGCAATGCCATACACCAAAGACAACTGCTTAACAGGCAATGCCATACACCAAAGACAACTGCTTAACAGGCAATGCCATACACTAAAGACAACTGCTTAACAGACAGTGCCATACACCAAAGACAACTGCTTAACAGACAATGCCATACACCAAAGACAACTGCTTAACAGGCAATGCCATACACCAAAGACAACTGCTTAACAGACAATGCCATACACCAAAGACAACTGCTTAACAGACAATGCCATACACCAAAGACAACTGCTTAACAGACAATGCCATACACCAAAGACAACTGCTTAACAGACAATGCCATACACCAAAGACAACTGCTTAACAGGCAATGCCATACACCAAAGACAACTGTTTAACAGACAATGCCATACACCAAAGACAACTGCTTAACAGGCAATGCCATACACCAAAGACAACTGCTTAACAGACAATGCCATACACCAAAGACAATTGCTTAACAGACAATGCCATGCACCAAAGACAACTGCTTAACAGACAATGCCATACACCAAAGACAACTGATTAACAGACAATGCCATACACCAAAGACAACTGCTTAACAGAAAATGCCATACACCAAAGACAACTGCTTAACAGGCAATGCCATACACCAAAGACAACTGCTTAACAGACAAAGCCATACACCAAAGACAACTGCTTAACAGACAATGCCATACACCAAAGACAACTGCTTAACAGACACTACCATACACCAAGGACAACTGCTTAACAGACAATGAAATGCACCAAAGACAACTGCTTAACAGACAATGCCATACACCAAAGACAACTGATTAACAGGCAATGCCATACACCAAAGACAACTGCTTAACAGACAATGCCATACACCAAAGACAACTGCTTAACAGGCAATGCCATACACCAAAGACAACTGCTTAACAGACAATGCCATACACCAAGGACAACTGCTTAACAGACAATGCCATACACCAAAGACAACTGCTTAACAGGCAATGCCATACACCAAAGACAACTGCTTAACAGACACTGCCATACACTAAAGACAACTGCTTAACAGACAATGCCATACACCAAAGACAACTGCATAACAGACAATGCCATACACTAAAGACAACTGCTTAACATGCATTGCCATACAATAAAGACAACTGCTTAACAGACATTGCCATGCACCAAAGACAACTGCATAACAGACAATGCCATACACCAAGGACAACTGCTTAACAGACAATGCCATACACCAAAGACAACTGCTTAACAGGCAATGCCATACACCAAAGACAACTGCTTAACAGACAATGCCATACAAGAAAGACAACTGCTTAACAGACAATGCCATACACCACAGACAACTGCTTAACAGACAATGCCATACACCAAAGACAACTGCTTAACAGGCAATTCCTTACACCAAAGAGAACTGCTTAACAGACAATGCCATACACCAAAGACAACTGCTTAACAGGCAATGCCATACACCAAAGACAACTGCTTAACAGGCAATGCCATACACCAAAGACAACTGCTTAACAGACAATGCCATACACCAAAGACAACAGCTTAACAGACAAAGCCATACACCAAAGACAACTGCTTAACAGGCAATGCCATACACCAAAGAAAACTGCTTAACAGACAACGCCATACACCAAAGACAACTGCTTAACAGACAATGCCATACACCAAAGACAACTGCTTAACAGACAACTCCATACACCAAAGACAACTGCTTAACAGGCAACACCATACACCAAAGACAGCTGCTTAACAGACAATGCCATACACCAAAGACAACTGCTTAACAGGCAATGCCATACACTAAAGACAACTGCATAACAGACAATGCAATACACCAAACACAACTGCCTAATAGACACTGCCATACACCAAAGACAACTGCTTAAAAGGCAATGCCATACACCAAAGACAGCTGCTTAACAGACAATGCCATACACCAAAGAAAACTGCTTAACAGACAATGCCATACACCAAAGACAACTGCTTATCAGACAATGAAATACACCGAAGACAACTGCTTAACAATGCCATACACCAAAGACAACTGCTTAACAGGCAATGCCATACACCAAAGACAACTGCTTAACAAGCAATTCCATACACCAAAGACAACTGCTTAACAGACACTGCCATACACCAAAGACAACTGCTTAACAGGCAATGCCATACACCAAAGACAACTGCTTAATAGACAATGCCATACACCAAAGACAACTGCTTAACAGGCAATGCCATACACCAAAGACAACTGCTTAACAGACAATGCCATACAAGAAAGACAACTGCTTAACAGACAATGCCATACACCACAGACAACTGCTTAACAGACAATGCCATACACCAAAGACAACTGCTTAACAGGCAATTCCTTACACCAAAGAGAACTGCTTAACAGACAATGCCATACACCAAAGACAACTGCTTAACAGGCAATGCCATACACCAAAGACAACTGCTTAACAGGCAATGACATACACCAAAGACAACTGCTTAACAGACAATGCCATACACCAAAGACAACTGAATAACAGACAATGCCATACTCTAAAGACAACTGCTTAACCGACAATGCCATACACCAAAGACAACTGCTTAATAGACAAAGCCATACACCAAAGACAACTGCTTAACAGACAATGCCATACAGCAAAGACAACTGCTTAACAGGCAATGCCATACACCAAAGACAACTGCTTAACAGGCAATGACATACACCAAAGACAACTGCTTAACAGACAATGCCATACACCAAAGACAACTGCTTAACAGACAATGCCATACACCAAAGACAACTGCTTAACAGACACTGCCATACACCAAAGACAACTGCTTAACAGGCAATGCCATACACCAAAGACAACTGCTTAACAGGCAAAGGCATACACCAAAGACAACTGCTTAACAGGCAATGCCATTCACCAAAGACAACTGCTTAACAGACAATGCCATACACCAGAGAAAAATGCTTAACAGACAATGCCATACACCAAAGAAAACTGCTTAACAGACAATGCAATACACCAAAGACAACTGCTTAACAGACAAAGCCATACACCAAAGACAACTGCTTAACAGGCAATGCCATACACCAAAGACAAATGCTTAACAGGCAATGCCATACACCAAAGACAACTTCTTAACAGGCAATTCCTTACACCAAAGATAACTGCTTAACAGGCAATGCCATACACCAAAGACAACTGCTTAACAGACAATGCCATACACCAAAGACAACTGCTTAACAGACAACGCCTTACACCAAAGACAACTGCTTATTAGACAATGCCATACACCAAAGACAACTGCTTAACAGGCAATGCTATACACCGAAGACAACTGCTTAACAGAAAAAGCCATATACCAAAGACAACTGCTTAACAGGCAATGCCATACACCAAAGACAACTGCTTAACAGACAACGCCATACACCAAAGACAACTGCTTAACAGGCAATGCCATACACCAAAGACAACTGCTTAACAGTCAATGCCATACACTAAAGACAACTGCTTAACAGGCAATGCCATACACTAAAGACAACTGCTTAACAGACAATGCCATGCACCAAAGACAACTGCATAACAGACAATGCCATACACCAAGGACAACTTTTTAACAGACAATGCCATACACCAAATACAACTGCTTAAAAGGCAATGCCATACACCAAAGACAACTGCTTAACAGACAACGCCTTACACCAAAGACAACTGCTTATTAGACAATGCCATACACCAA
Organism: Phyllobates terribilis; assembly: GCF_046119375.1. Taxonomy (NCBI): domain Eukaryota; kingdom Metazoa; phylum Chordata; class Amphibia; order Anura; family Dendrobatidae; genus Phyllobates; species Phyllobates terribilis. The sequence goes on along the minus strand of NW_027363003.1, from coordinate 1,919,006 downwards.
AGACAACTGCTTAACAGGCAATGCTATACACCGAAGACAACTGCTTAACAGAAAAAGCCATATACCAAAGACAACTGCTTAACAGGCAATGCCATACACCAAAGACAACTGCTTAACAGACAACGCCATACACCAAAGACAACTGCTTAACAGGCAATGCCATACACCAAAGACAACTGCTTAACAGTCAATGCCATACACTAAAGACAACTGCTTAACAGGCAATGCCATACACTAAAGACAACTGCTTAACAGACAATGCCATGCACCAAAGACAACTGCTTAACAGACAATGCCATACACCAAGGACAACTGCTTAACAGACAATGCCATACACCAAAGACAACTGCTTAAAAGGCAATGCCATACACCAAAGACAACTACTTAACAGACAATGCCATACACCAAAGTCAACTGCTTAACAGGCAATGCCATACACCAAAGACAACTGCTTAACAGACAATGCCATACACCAAACACAACTGCTTAACAGGCAATGACATACACCAAAGACAACTGCTTTAACAGACCCTGCCATACACCAAAGACAACTGCTTAACAGGCAATGCCATACACCAAAGACAACTGCTTAACAGGCAATGCCATACACCAAAGACAACTGCTTAACAGACAATGCCATACAAGAAAGACAACTGCTTAACAGACAATGCCATACACCACAGACAACTGCTTAACAGACAATGCCATACACCAAAGACAACTGCTTAACAGGCAATTCCTTACACCAAAGAGAACTGCTTAACAGACAATGCCATACACCAAAGACAACTGCTTAACAGGCAATGCCATACACCAAAGACAACTGCTTAACAGGCAATGCCATACACCAAAGACAACTGCTTAGCAGACAATGCCATACACCAAAGACAACAGCTTAACAGACAAAGCCATACACCAAAGACAACTGCTTAACAGGCAATGCCATACACCAAAGAAAACTGCTTAACAGACAACGCCATACACCAAAGACAACTGCTTAACAGACAATGCCATACACCAAAGACAACTGCTTAACAGACAACTCCATACACCAAAGACAACTGCTTAACAGGCAACACCATACACCAAAGACAGCTGCTTAACAGACAATGCCATACACCAAAGACAACTGCTTAACAGGCAATGCCATACACTAAAGACAACTGCATAACAGACAATGCCATACACCAAACACAACTGCCTAATAGACACTGCCATACACCAAAGACAACTGCTTAAAAGGCAATGCCATACACCAAAGACAGCTGCTTAACAGACAATGCCATACACCAAAGAAAACTGCTTAACAGACAATGCCATACACCAAAGACAACTGCTTATCAGACAATGAAATACACCGAAGACAACTGCTTAACAATGCCATACACCAAAGACAACTGCTTAACAGGCAATGCCATACACCAAACACAACTGCTTAACAAGCAATTCCATACACCAAAGACAACTGCTTAACAGACACTGCCATACACCAAAGACAACTGCTTAACAGGCAATGCCATACACCAAAGACAACTGCTTAACAGACAATGCCTTACACCAAAGACAACTGCTTAACAGGCAATGCCATACACCAAAGACAACTGCTTAACAGACAATGCCATACAAGAAAGACAACTGCTTAACAGACAATGCCATACACCACAGACAACTGCTTAACAGACAATGCCATACACCAAAGACAACTGCTTAACAGGCAATTCCTTACACCACAGACAACTGCTTAACAGACAATGCCATACACCACAGACAACTGCTTAACAGACAATGCCATACACCAAAGACAACTGCTTAACAGGCAATGCCATACACCAAAGACAACTGCTTAACAGGCAATGCCATACACCAAAGACAACTGCTTAACAGACAATGCCATACACCAAAGACAACAGCTTAACAGACAAAGCCATACACCAAAGACAACTGCTTAACAGGCAATGCCATACACCAAAGAAAACTGCTTAACAGACAACGCCATACACCAAAGACAACTGCTTAACAGACAATGCCATACACCAAAGACAACTGCTTAACAGACAACTCCATACACCAAAGACAACTGCTTAACAGGCAACACCATACACCAAAGACAGCTGCTTAACAGACAATGCCATACACCAAAGACAACTGCTTAACAGGCAATGCCATACACTAAAGACAACTGCATAACAGACAATGCCATACACCAAACACAACTGCCTAATAGACACTGCCATACACCAAAGACAACTGCTTAAAAGGCAATGCCATACACCAAAGACAGCTGCTTAACAGACAATGCCATACACCAAAGAAAACTGCTTAACAGACAATGCCATACACCAAAGACAACTGCTTATCAGACAATGAAATACACCGAAGACAACTGCTTAACAATGCCATACACCAAAGACAACTGCTTAACAGGCAATGCCATACACCAAAGACAACTGCTTAACAAGCAATTCCATACACCAAAGACAACTGCTTAACAGACACTGCCATACACCAAAGACAACTGCTTAACAGGCAATGCCATACACCAAAGACAACTGCTTAACAGACAATGCCATACACCAAAGACAACTGCTTAACAGACAATGCCATACACCAAAGACAACTGCTTAACAGACAGTGCCATACACCAAAGACAACTGCTTAACAGACAATGCCATACACCAAAGACAACTGCTTAACAGACAACGCCATACACCAAAGACAACTGCTTAACAGACAATGCCATACACCAAAGACAACTGCTTAACAGGCAATGCCATACACCAAAGACAACTGCTTAACAGACAACGCCATACACCAAAGACAACTGCTTAACAGGCAATGCCATACACCAAAGACAACTGCTTAACAGACAACGCCATACACCAAAGACAACTGCTTAACAGACAATGCCATACACCAAAGACAACTGCTTAACAGGCAATGCCATACACCAAAGACAACTGCTTAACAGACAACGCCATACACCAAAGACAACTGCTTAACAGGCAATGCCATACACCAAAGACAACTGCTTAACAGACAATGCCATACACCAAAGACAACTGCTTAACAGACAATGCTATACACCACAGACAACTGCTTAACAAACTATGCCATACACCAGGGGTGGGCAATTAATTTTCCCAAGGGGCCACATGAGAAACTGGCACTGCTTTTGAGGGCCGAACCAGTCGACTGAACTTAAAGGGGTGGTCCGAAACCAAAGGTGAATTTCATACTAAACATTTATCTAAATAATGTAATTTTCTAATCTCCTTTTTTTATATACTTCAATTGAAAATTCCCTAATATACCCTCTCTAGTCTGACTTCCAGTCTTTTTTTTTTAACCTGCAATGGCATTTTGATTGGAATACTCACACAGGACGTCATAAGGTGGTAGTAGCTGTGGTCACTTCCGCAGCTTCTGCCCCCTCCATGAAATTAAGTGGCATCAATTATGTCTGTTTCAGAGGTTGGGCTAGTCCCTGCTCTACTGATAATGCATCGGTTATAAATTATGACCTATGGACAGTATGAGCTCCCGGCACTATATTCCTTTGAATGAACAGTGACAGTGCACTCCCTTGCTGGCTCTAAAGAGATGTGATGAGCCAGCAAGAGAGTGCGCTGTCAGTGGAAATTGTAAGGACACCACGCAACAAGCAGGGACTAACCCAGACTCCGAAACAGAGGTCACTGATGGTGCTTCGTTTAAATGTGAGGAAAGCAGCGTCAGTGATCGCATCCTTTTCCCCTTGATGACGTCCCATGTGAGTATCCCAAAATGCACTGGAATTCTCAACAAAACATCATTGGATGAGAAAAAACAAACAAGAAGTTAGAGTAGAGAGGAAACGGTAGGGAATTTTTAATTCAACTGTACTAGATAAGTGATTGGATTGAATTAAATAGACATTTAGTATGAAATTTACCTTCTGTTTTAGGCCGCCCCTTTAATTCTGCTCAATATTAATTTTATCGCTTTATAAAAAGAAGGTGATTATATGATTACGTTTACACGAGCGATGTCATGATTGTCATCCAGAAAGGCAGACTATTTTTATCATCTGTATTGTGATCCATTTTTATATATCAGAAGTGAATAAAATGTACAAAAACAAATACAGTTTCGTATGATTGTAATCGAAATGTATCTGTAAAAATCAGATGCCATACAGATGATTAATATGTGATTCAATTTTTTTTTTGCAAACTCTGACTTCAATAAGTGAGTGTTATCCGATACACAGAAGAAACTGGTGTGTGCTGTGATCTTTTTCACACGGATACTTGGTCTGTGTTAGGCCACGGCCCCACTATCAGTATTCAGTCAGTATTTTTTCTCAGGAGTGGGTGATAAATGCAGAACTGGTGACTTGTTTCTATTATATCTTCTATTATTCTCTGATTGTTCCTCACCTGGTTTTGGCTCCCACTCCTGAGAAAAAAATTCTGCCAAATACTGATAGTGGGGCCATGGACTTAAACTGTAATCTGAATAGCTCAATTGCAAAGCATTGCTACTAGTCCTGTCCGTGTGAAGTCAGGTTTATTTTATTTTTTTCACGAAAAGCACTAGGACCGAAAATACAGTTGTGTGAACACACCCTGATAATACTTGCTACAATAAAGTTTATCATAGCAAGCATTGGCAATTGATCAATCAATACATAAATTGGGAGCATGTGGAAAAAAAAAGTTGTTTGCCCACCCCTGTTCCACATGCATAGATCCACATCACATGTGGGGCAGGAGGTAACAGGCAGGTGGGGGGGGGATCTTTATTAAAGTCTATGGCTGTGATAAGTCACAGATCACAGCAGGGAGCATTGTGAGGAGCTTAACACTTACCTCACCTGCACAGGACATAGAACACAGCGCAATAACTCAAAAGCTCAGTGTAAAGGGTGAGGTAAGGGTTAACCCTCACTCAAAGGTGGAGAGGCAGCAGAGTATGTGGGGTGCAGTTTGGGGAGCACATAGAATATCCCAGGTGAGGAGGGGCACTTCACTGTTGGAGTCATTCACTAGGAATGCAAATGTTCTCTCCGATCAGTCTGAGCTGCCAGGGGAAGACTCAGTAAGCTGCAGATAATTAGCTGCTCTCACTGAGTGTAAACTGCGGTCTGAGAAAGGAGGCAGTGCTGTGCTGTGAACTGATCAGCACAGTAGACACAATGTCAGCTCCTAGCTGTTATTTTACACCATGGGGCTCAACTTAGATGTCACTTGCCCACTATGTTCAGCAGATGGGTGTAGTAGTCCAAGTTTCCCTCTTCTTGAACACTCCTGACCTGAAGACATTACAGTAGCTCTGCTCTGCAAGCAAGGAACTGAGCATCCCCACATCCACCAATGAGAAGATGGCATCCACAGGGGGGCGGAGCTACAATCAGAATGCTGAGTCTGAGTAAGATAATAGCTCAGGCTTTCTCCTGCGTCTGGCTGACTGTGTCAGGGGGCCACACAGAAGCGGTCAAAGGGCCGGATGTGGCCCGCGGGCCGCAGTTTGCCCAGGTCTGCCATACACCAAAGACAACTGCTTAACAGACAATGCCATACACCAAAGACAACTGCTTAACAGACAATGCCATACACCAAAGACAACTGCTTAACAGGCAATGCCATACACCAAAGACAACTGCTTAACAGACACTGCCATACACCAAAGACAACTGCTTATCAGACACTGAAATACACCAAAGACAACTGCTTAACAGACAATGCCATACACCAAAGACAACTGCTTAACAGACAATGCCATACACCAAAGACAACTGCTTAACAGGCAATGCCATACACCAAAGACAACTGATTAACAGACACTGCCATACACCAAAGACAACTGCTTAACAGACAACGCCGTACACCAAAGACAACTGCTTAACAGGCAATGCCATACACCAAAGACAACTGCATAACAGACAACGCCATACACCAAAGACAACTGCTTAACAGGCAATGCCATACACCAAAGACAACTGCTTAACAGACAACGCCGTACACCAAAGACAACTGCTTAACAGGCAATGCCATACACCAAAGACAACTGCTTAACAGACAACGCCATACACCAAAGACAACTGCTTAACAGACAATGCCATACACCAAAGACAACTGATTAACAGACACTGCCATACACCAAAGACAACTGCTTAACAGGCAATGCCATACACAAAAGACAACTGCTTAACAGACAAAGCCACACAACAAAGACAACTGCTTAACAGGCAATGCCATACACCAAAGAAAACTGCTTAACAGACAAAGCCACACAACAAAGACAACTGCTTAACAGGCAATGCCATACACCAAAGAAAACTGCTTAACAGACAATGCCATACACCAGAGAAAAATGCTTAACAGACAATGCCATACACCAAAGAAAACTGCTTAACAGACAACGCCATACACCAAAGACAACTGCTTAACAGACAATGCCATACACCAAAGACAACTGCTTAACAGACAACGCCACACACCTAAGACAACTGCTTAACAGGCAACGCCTTACACCAAAGACAACTGCATAACAGACAATGCCATACACCAAAGACAACTGCTTAAAAGGCAATGCCATACACCAAAGACAACTGCTTAACAGACAATGCCATACACCAAAGAAAACTGCTTAACAGACAATGCAATACACCAAAGACAACTGCTTATCAGAACCTGAAATACACCAAAGACAACTGCTTAACAGACAATGCCATACACCAAAGACAACTGCTTAACAGGCAATGCCATACACCAAAGACAACTGCTTAACAGACACTGCCATACTCCAAAGACAACTGCGTAACAGGCAATGCCATACACCAAAGACAACTGCTTAACAGACAATGCCATACACCAAAGACAACTGCTTAACAGACAATGCCATACACCAAAGACAACTGCTTAAAAGGCAATGCCATACACCAAAGACAACTGCTTAACAGACAATGCCATACACCAAAGAAAACTGCATAACAGACAATGCCATACACCAAAGACAACTGCTTATCAGACACTGAAATACACCAAAGACAACTGCTTAACAGACAATGCCATACACCAAAGACAACTGCTTAACAGACAATGCCATACACCAAAGACAACTGCTTAACAGGCAATGCCATACACCAAAGACAACTGCTTAACAGACACTGCCATACACCAAAGACAACTGCTTATCAGACACTGAAATACACCAAAGACAACTGCTTAACAGACAATGCCATACACCAAAGACAACTGCTTAACAGACAATGCCATACACCAAAGACAACTGCTTAACAGGCAATGCCATACACCAAAGACAACTGCTTAACAGACACTGCCATACACCAAAGACAACTGCTTAACAGACAATGCCATACACCAAAGACAACTGCTTAACAGGCAATGCCATACACCAAAGACAACTGCTTAACAGACAACGCCATACACCAAAGACAACTGCTTAACTGGCAATGCCATACACCAAAGACAACTGCTTAACAGACAACCCCATACACCAAAGACAACTGCTTAACAGGCAACGCCATACACCAAAGACAACTGCTTAACAGACAATGCCATACACCAAAGACTACTGCTTAACAGGCAATGCCATACACTAAAGACAACTGATTAACAGACAATGCCATACACCAAAGAAAACTGCTTATCAGACACTGAAATACACCAAAGACAACTGCTTAACAGACAATGCCATACACCAAAGACAACTGCTTATCAGACACTGAAATACACTAAAGACAACTGCTTAACAGACAATGCCATACACCAAAGACAACTGCTTAACAGACAATGCCATACACCAAAGACAACTGCTTAACAGGCAATGCCATACACCAAAGACAACTGCTTAACAGACACTGCCATACACCAAAGACAACTGCTTAACAGGCAATGCCATACACCAAAGACAGCTGCTTAACAGACAACGCCATACACCAAAGACAACTGCTTAACAGAAAATGCCAAACACCAAAGACAACTGCTTAACAGACACTGCCATAAACCAAAGACAACTGCTTAACAGGCAACGCCATACACCAAAGACAACTGCTTAACAGGCAATGTCATACACCAAAGACAACTGCTTAACAGGCAATGCCATGCACCAAAGACAACTGCTTAACAGGCAATGTCATACACCAAAGACAACTGCTTAACAGGCAATGCCATACACCAAAGACAACTGCTTAACAGACACTACCTGACACCAAAGACTACTGCTTAACAGGCAATGCGATACAACAAACACAACTGCTTAACAAAAAAAGCCATTTACCAAAGACAACTGCTTAACAGGCAATGCCATACACCAAAGACTACTGCTTAACAGACAACACCATACACCAAAGACAAATGCATAACAGGCAATGCCATACACCAAAGACAACTGCTTAACAGGCAATGCCATACACCAAAGACAACTGCTTAACAGGCAATGCCATACACCAAAGACAACTGCTTAACAGGCAATGCCATACACTAAAGACAACTGCTTAACAGACAGTGCCATACACCAAAGACAACTGCTTAACAGACAATGCCATACACCAAAGACAACTGCTTAACAGGCAATGCCATACACCAAAGACAACTGCTTAACAGACAATGCCATACACCAAAGACAACTGCTTAACAGACAATGCCATACACCAAAGACAACTGCTTAACAGACAATGCCATACACCAAAGACAACTGCTTAACAGACAATGCCATACACCAAAGACAACTGCTTAACAGGCAATGCCATACACCAAAGACAACTGTTTAACAGACAATGCCATACACCAAAGACAACTGCTTAACAGGCAATGCCATACACCAAAGACAACTGCTTAACAGACAATGCCATACACCAAAGACAATTGCTTAACAGACAATGCCATGCACCAAAGACAACTGCTTAACAGACAATGCCATACACCAAAGACAACTGATTAACAGACAATGCCATACACCAAAGACAACTGCTTAACAGACAATGCCATACACCAAAGACAACTGCTTAACAGGCAATGCCATACACCAAAGACAACTGCTTAACAGACAAAGCCATACACCAAAGACAACTGCTTAACAGACAATGCCATACACCAAAGACAACTGCTTAACAGACACTACCATACACCAAGGACAACTGCTTAACAGACAATGCCATGCACCAAAGACAACTGCTTAACAGACAATGCCATACACCAAAGACAACTGATTAACAGGCAATGCCATACACCAAAGACAACTGCTTAACAGACAATGCCATACACCAAAGACAACTGCTTAACAGGCAATGCCATACACCAAAGACAACTGCTTAACAGACAATGCCATACACCAAGGACAACTGCTTAACAGACAATGCCATACACCAAAGACAACTGCTTAACAGGCAATGCCATACACCAAAGACAACTGCTTAACAGACACTGCCATACACTAAAGACAACTGCTTAACAGACAATGCCATACACCAAAGACAACTGCATAACAGACAATGCCATACACTAAAGACAACTGCTTAACATGCATTGCCATACAATAAAGACAACTGCTTAACAGACATTGCCATGCACCAAAGACAACTGCATAACAGACAATGCCATACACCAAGGACAACTGCTTAACAGACAATGCCATACACCAAAGACAACTGCTTAACAGACAATGCCATACACCAAAGACAACTGCTTAACAGACAATGCCATACACCAAAGACAACTGCTTAACAGACAATGCCATACACCAAAGACAACTGCTTAACAGACAATGCCATACACCAAAGACAACTGCTTAACAGAGAACGCATTACACCAAAGACAACTGCTTAACAGGCAATGCCATATACCAAAGACAACTGATTAAGAGGCAATGCCATACACCAAAGACAACTGCTTAACAGGCAATGCGATACACCAAAGACAACTGCTTAACAAAAAAGAACATTTACCAGAGACAACTGCTTAACAGGCAATGCCATACACCAAAGACAACTGCTTAACAGTCAATGCCATACACCAAAGACAACTGCTTAACAGACAATGCCATGCACCAAAGACAACGGCATAACAGACAATGCCATACACCAAGGAGAACTGCTTAACAGACAATGCCATACACCAAAGACAACTGCTTAACAGGCAATGCCATACACCAAAGACAACTGCTTAACAGACACTGCCATACACTAAAGACAACTGCTTAACAGACAATGCCATGCACCAAAGACAACTGCATAACAGACAATGCCATACACTAAAGACAACTGCTTAACAGGCATTGCCATACACTAAAGACAACTGCTTAACAGACAATGCCATGCACCAAAGACAACTGCATAACAGACAATGCCATACACCAAGGACAACTGCTTGACAGACAACGCCATACACCAAAGACAACTGCTTAACAGACAATGCCATACACCAAGGAGAACTGCTTAACAGACAATGCCATACACCAAAGACAACTGCTTAACAGGCAATGCCATACACTAAAGACAACTGCTTAACAGACAATGCCATGCACCAAAGACAACTGCATAACAGACAACGCCATACACCAAGGAGAACTGCTTAACAGACAATGCCATACACCAAGTACAACTGCTTAACAGACAACGCCATACACCAAAGACAACTGCTTAACAGACAACGCCATACACCAAAGACAACTGCTTAACAGACACTGCCATACACCAAAGACAACTGCTTAACAGACACTGCCATACACTAAAGACAACTGCTTAACAGACAATGCCATGCACCAAAGACAACTGCATAACAGACAATGCCATACACTAAAGACAACTGCTTAACAGGCATTGCCATACACTAAAGACAACTGCTTAACAGACAATGCCATGCACCAAAGACAACTGCATAACAGACAATGCCATACACCAAGGACAACTGCTTAACAGACAATGCCATACACCAAAGACAACTGCTTAACAGACAATGCCATACACCAAAGACAACTGCTTAACAGACAATGCCATACACCAAAGACAACTGCTTAACAGACAATGCCATACACCAAAGACAACTGCTTAACAGACAATGCCATACACCAAAGACAACTGCTTAACAGAGAACGCATTACACCAAAGACAACTGCTTAACAGGCAATGCCATATACCAAAGACAACTGATTAAGAGGCAATGCCATACACCAAAGACAACTGCTTAACAGGCAATGCGATACACCAAAGACAACTGCTTAACAAAAAAGAACATTTACCAGAGACAACTGCTTAACAGGCAATGCCATACACCAAAGACAACTGCTTAACAGTCAATGCCATACACCAAAGACAACTGCTTAACAGACAATGCCATGCACCAAAGACAACGGCATAACAGACAATGCCATACACCAAGGAGAACTGCTTAACAGACAATGCCATACACCAAAGACAACTGCTTAACAGGCAATGCCATACACCAAAGACAACTGCTTAACAGACACTGCCATACACTAAAGACAACTGCTTAACAGACAATGCCATGCACCAAAGACAACTGCATAACAGACAATGCCATACACTAAAGACAACTGCTTAACAGGCATTGCCATACACTAAAGACAACTGCTTAACAGACAATGCCATGCACCAAAGACAACTGCATAACAGACAATGCCATACACCAAGGACAACTGCTTGACAGACAACGCCATACACCAAAGACAACTGCTTAACAGACAACGCCATACACCAAAGACAACTGCTTAACAGACAATGCCATACAACAAGGAGAACTGCTTAACAGACAATGCCATACACCAAAGACAACTGCTTAACAGGCAATGCCATACACTAAAGACAACTGCTTAACAGACAATGCCATGCACCAAAGACAACTGCATAACAGACAACGCCATACACCAAGGAGAACTGCTTAACAGACAATGCCATACACCAAGTACAACTGCTTAACAGACAACGCCATACACCAAAGACAACTGCTTAACAGACAACGCCATACACCAAAGACAACTGCTTAACAGACACTGCCATACACCAAAGACAACTGCTTAACAGACACTGCCATACACTAAAGACAACTGCTTAACAGACAATGCCATGCACCAAAGACAACTGCATAACAGACAATGCCATACACTAAAGACAACTGCTTAACAGGCATTGCCATACACTAAAGACAACTGCTTAACAGACAATGCCATGCACCAAAGACAACTGCATAACAGACAATGCCATACACCAAGGACAACTGCTTAACAGACAATGCCATACACCAAAGACAACTGCTTAACAGACAACGCCATACACCAAAGACAACTGCTTAACAGACAATGACATACACTAAAGACAACTGCTTAACAGACACTGCCATACATCAAAGACAACTGCTTAACAGGCAATGCCATACACCAAAGACAACTGCTTAACAGACAATGCCATACACCACAGACAACTGCTTAACGGACAATGCCATACACCAAAGACAACTGCTTAACAGGCAATGCCAAATACCAAAGACAACTGCTTAACAGACAATGCCATACACCAAAGACAACTGCTTAACGGACAATGCCATACACCAAAGACAACTGCTTAACAGGCAATGCCATACACCAATGACAACTGCTTAACAGGCAATGCCATACACCAAAGACAACTGCTTTACAGGCAATGCCATACACCAAAGACAACTGCTTAACAGACAATGCCATATACCAAAGACAACTGCTTAACAGATAACGCCATACACCAAAGACAACTGCTTAACAGGCAATGCCATACACCAAAGACAACTGCTTAACAGACAATGCCATACACCAAAGACAACTGCTTAACAGACAATGCCATACACCAAAGACAACTGCTTAACTGGCAATGCCATACACTAAAGACAACTGCTTAACAGACAATGCCATACACCAAAGACAACTGCTTAACAGGTAATGCCACACACCAAAGACAACTGCTTAGCAGGCAATGCCATACACCAAAGACAACTGCTTAACAGACAATGCCATGCACCAAAGACAACTGCATAACAGACAATGCCATACCCCAAGGACAACTGCTTAACAGACAATGCCATACACCAAAGACAACTGCTTAAAAGACAATGCCATACACCAAAGACAACTGCTTAACAGACAATGCCATACACCAAAGACAACTGCTTAACAGGCAATACCATACACCAAAGACAACTGCTTAACAGGCAATGCCATACAACAAAGACAACTGCTTAACAGACAATGCTATACACCACAGACAACTGCTTAACAGACTATGCCATACACCAAAGACAACTGCTTAACAGAAAATGCCATACCCCAAAGACAACTGCTTAACAGACAATGCCATACACCAAAGACAACTGCTTAACAGACAATGCCATACACCAAAGACAACTGCGTAATAGACACTGCCAAACACCAAAGACAACTGCTTAAAAGGCAATGCCATACACCAAAGTCAACTGCTTATCAGACACTGAAATACACCAAAGACAACTGCTTAACAGAGAATGCCATACACCAAAGACAACTGCTTAACAGACAGTGCCATACACCAAAGACAACTGCTTAACAGGCAATGCCATACACCAAAGACAACTGCTTAACAGATAATGCCATACACTAAGGACAACTGCTTAACAAGCAATGCCATACACCAAAGACAGCTGCTTAACAGACAGTGCCATACACCAAAGACAACTGCTTAACAGACAATGCAATACGCCAAAGACAACTGCTTAACAGACAATGCCATACACCAAAGACAACTGCTTAACAGACAGTGCCATACACCAAAGACAACTGCTTAACAGACAATGCCATACACCAAAGACAACTGCTTAACAGACAATGCCATACACCAAAGACTACTACTTAACAGGCAATGCCATACACCAAAGGCAACTGCTTTACAGGCAATGCCATACACCAAATACAACTGCTTAACAGGCAGTTCCATACACTAAAGACAACTTCTTGACAGGCTATGCCATACACCAAAGACAACTGCTTAACAGGCAATGCCATACACCAAAGACAACTGCTTAACAGGCAACGCCATACACCAAAGACAACTGCTTAGCAGACAATGCCATACACCAAAGACAACTGCTTAACAGACAATGCCATACACCAAAGACAACTGCTTAACAGGCAATGCCATACACCAAAGACAAATGCTTAACAGGCAATGCCATACACTAAAGACAACTGCTTAACAGACAATGCCATACACCAAAGACAACTGTGTAACAGACTTTGCCATACACCAAAGACAACTGTGTAACAGACTTTGCCATACACTAAAGACAACTGCTTAAGAGGCAATGCCATACACCAAAGATAACTGCTTAACAGGCAGTGCCATACACTAAAGACAACTGCTTAACAGGGAATGCCATACACCAAAGACAACTGCTTAACAGGCAATGCCATACACCAAAGACAACTGCTTAACAGGGAATGCCATACACCAAAGACAACTGCTTAACATACAACGCCATACACCAAAGAAAACTGTTTAACAGTCAACGCCGTACACCAAAGACCACTGCTTAACATACACTGCCATAGACTAAAGACAAGTTCTTAACAGACAATGCCATACACCAAAGACAACTGCTTAACAGGCAATGCAATACACCAAAGACAACTGCTTAACAGGCAATGCCATACACTAAAGACAACTTCTCAACAGACAGTGCTATACACCAAATACAACTGCTTAACAGAGAATGCCATACACCAAATACAACTGCTTAACAGGCAATGCCATACACTAAAGACAACTGCTTGACAGGCAATGCCATACACCAAAGACAACTGCATAACAGACACTGCCATACACCAAAGACAACTGCTTAACAGACAATGCCATACACCAAAGACAACTGCTTAACAGACAATGCCATACACCAAAGAAACTGCTTAACAGGCAACAACATACACCAAAGACAACTGCTAAACAGGCAATGCCATACACCAAAGACAACTTCTTAACAGGCAATGCCATACACCAAAGACAACTGCTTAACAGTCAATGCCATACACCAAAGACAACTGCTTAACAGGCAATGCCATACACCAAAGACAACTGCTTAACAGACAATGCCATACACCAAAGACAACTGCTTAACAGGCAATGCCATACACTAAAGACAACTGCTTGACAGGCAATGCCATACACCAAAGACAACTGCTTAACAGACAATGCCATACACCAAAGAAAACTGCTTAACAGGCAACACCATACACCAAAGATAACTGCTTAACAGGCAATGCTATACACCAAAGACAACTGCTTAACAGACACTACCAGACACCAAAGACAACTGCTTAACAGACAATGCCATACACCAAATACAACTGCTTAACAGGCACTGCCATACACCAAAGACAACTGCTTAACAGACACTACCAGACACCAAAGACAACTGCTTAACAGACAATGCCATACACCAAATACAACTGCTTAACAGGCAATGCCATACACTAAAGACAACTGCTTGACAGGCAATGCCATACACCAAAGACAACTGCATAACAGACACTGCCATACACCAAAGACAACTGCTTAACAGACAATGCCATACACCAAAGACAACTGCTTAACAGACACTGCCATACACCAAAGAAAACTGCTTAACAGACAATGCCATACACCAAAGAAACTGCTTAACAGGCAACACCATACACCAAAGACAACTGCTAAACAGGCAATGCCATACACCAAAGACAACTTCTTAACAGGCAATGCCATACACCAAAGACAACTGCTTAACAGTCAATGCCATACACCAAAGACAACTGCTTAACAGGCAATGCCATACACCAAAGACAACTGCTTAACAGGCAATGCCATACACCAAAGACAACTGCTTAACAGACAATGCGATACACCAAAGACAACTGCTTAACAGGCAATGCCATACACTAAAGACAACTGCTTAACAGGCAATGCCATACACCAAAGACAACTGCTTAACAGACAATGCCATACACCAAAGACAACTGCTTAACAGGCAACACCATACACCAAAGACAACTGCTTAACAGTCAATGCCATACACCAAAGACAACTGCTTAACAGACAATGCGATACACCAAAGACAACTGCTTAACAGGCAATGCCATACACTAAAGACAACTGCTTGACAGGCAATGCCATACACCAAAGACAACTGCTTAACAGACAATGCCATACACCAAAGAAAACTGCTTAACAGGCAACACCATACACCAAAGATAACTGCTTAACAGGCAATGCTATACACCAAAGACAACTGCTTAACAGACAATGCCATACACCAAAGACAACTGCTTAACAGACAACGCCTTACACCAAAGACAACTGCTTAACAGAAAAAGCCATCTACCAAAGACAACTGCTTAACAGACACTACCAGACACCAAAGACAACTGCTTAACAGACAACGCCTTACACCAAAGACAACTACTTAACAGGCAATGCCATACACCAAAGACAACTGCTTAACAGGCAATGCCATACACCAAAGACAACTGCTTAACAGACAATGCCATACACCAAAGACAACTTCTTAACAGACAATGCCATACACCAAAGACAACTGCTTAACAGGCAATGTCATACACCGAAGACAACTGCTTAACAGGCAATGCAATACACCAAAGACAACTGCTTAACAGACAACGCCTTACACCAAAGACAACTGCTTAACAGGCAATGTCATACACCGAAGACAACTGCTTAACAGGCAATGCAATAAACCAAAGACAACTGCTTAACAGAAAAAGCCATATACCAAAGACAACTGCTTAACAGGCAATGCCATACACCAAAGACAACTGCTTAACAGGCAATGCCATACACCAAAGACAACTGCTTAACAGGCAATGCCATACACCAAAGACAACTGTTTAACAGGCAATGTCATACACCAAAGACAACTGCTTAACAGACAATGCCATACACCAAAGACAACTGCTTAGCAGACAATGCCATACACCAAAGACAACTGCTTAACAGAAAAAGCCATATACCAAAGACAACTGCTTAACAGGCAATGCCATACACCGAAGACAACTGCTTAACAGGCAATGCAATACACCAAAGACAACTGCTTAACAGACAACGCCTTACACCAAAGACAACTGCTTAACAGGCAATGTCATACACCGAAGACAACTGCTTAACAGGCAATGCAATACACCAAAGACAACTGCTTAACAGGCAATGTCATACACCGAAGACAACTGCTTAACAGGCAATGCAATACACCAAAGACAACTGGTTAACAGACAACGCCTTACACCAAAGACAACTGCTTAACAGGCAATGCAATACACCAAAGACAACTGCTTAACAGACAATGCCATACACCAAAGACAACTGCTTAACAGGCAACACCATACACCAAAGACAACTGCTTAACAGTCAATGCCATACACCAAAGACAACTGCTTAACAGACAATGCGATACACCAAAGACAACTGCTTAACAGGCAATGCCATACACTAAAGACAACTGCTTGACAGGCAATGCCATACACCAAAGACAACTGCTTAACAGACAATGCCATACACCAAAGAAAACTGCTTAACAGGCAACACCATACACCAAAGATAACTGCTTAACAGGCAATGCTATACACCAAAGACAACTGCTTAACAGACAATGCCATACACCAAAGACAACTGCTTAACAGACAACGCCTTACACCAAAGACAACTGCTTAACAGAAAAAGCCATCTACCAAAGACAACTGCTTAACAGACACTACCAGACACCAAAGACAACTGCTTAACAGACAACGCCTTACACCAAAGACAACTACTTAACAGGCAATGCCATACACCAAAGACAACTGCTTAACAGGCAATGCCATACACCAAAGACAACTGCTTAACAGACAATGCCATACACCAAAGACAACTTCTTAACAGACAATGCCATACACCAAAGACAACTGCTTAACAGGCAATGTCATACACCGAAGACAACTGCTTAACAGGCAATGCAATACACCAAAGACAACTGCTTAACAGACAACGCCTTACACCAAAGACAACTGCTTAACAGGCAATGTCATACACCGAAGACAACTGCTTAACAGGCAATGCAATAAACCAAAGACAACTGCTTAACAGAAAAAGCCATATACCAAAGACAACTGCTTAACAGGCAATGCCATACACCAAAGACAACTGCTTAACAGGCAATGCCATACACCAAAGACAACTGCTTAACAGGCAATGCCATACACCAAAGACAACTGTTTAACAGGCAATGTCATACACCAAAGACAACTGCTTAACAGACAATGCCATACACCAAAGACAACTGCTTAGCAGACAATGCCATACACCAAAGACAACTGCTTAACAGAAAAAGCCATATACCAAAGACAACTGCTTAACAGGCAATGCCATACACCGAAGACAACTGCTTAACAGACAACGCCTTACACCAAAGACAACTGCTTAACAGGCAATGTCATACACCGAAGACAACTGCTTAACAGGCAATGCAATACACCAAAGACAACTGCTTAACAGGCAATGTCATACACCGAAGACAACTGCTTAACAGGCAATGCAATACACCAAAGACAACTGGTTAACAGACAACGCCTTACACCAAAGACAACTGCTTAACAGGCAATGCAATACACCAAAGACAACTGCTTAACAGACAACGCCTTACACCAAAGACAACTGCTTAACAGGCAATGCCATACACCAAAGACAACTGCTTAACAGACAATGCCATACATCAAAGACAACTGCTTAACAGGCAATGTCATACACCAAAGACAACTGCTTAACAGACAATGCCATACAACAAAGACAACTGCTTAGCAGACAATGCCATACACCAAAGACAACTGCTTAACAGAAAAAGCCATATACCAAAGACAAGTGCTTAACAGGCAATGCCATACACCAAAGACAACTGTTTAACAGGCAATGTCATACACCAAAGACAACTGCTTAACAGACAATGCCATACACCAAAGACAACTGCTTAGCAGACAATGCCATACACCAAAGACAACTGCTTAACAGAAAAAGCCATATACCAAAGACAACTGCTTAACAGGCAATGCCATACACCAAAGACAACTGCTTAACAGACAACGCCATACACCAAAGACAACTGCTTAACAGGCAATGCCATACACCAAAGACAACTGCTTAACAGACAACGCCATACACCAAAGACAACTGCTTAACAGACAACGCCATACACCAAAGACAACTGCTTAACAGACAACGCCATACACCAAAGACAACTGCTTAACAGACACTGCCATACACCAAAGACAACTGCTTAACAGACACTGCCATACACCAAAGACAACTGCTTAACAGACAATGCCATACACCAAAGACAACTGCTTAACAGACAATGCCATACACCAAAGACAACTGATTAACAGGCAATGCCATACACCAAAGACAACTGCTTAACAGACAATGCCATACACCAAAGACAACTGCTTAACAGGCAATGCCATACACCAAAGACAACTGCTTAACAGACAATGCCATACACCAAGGACAACTGCTTAACAGACAATGCCATACACCAAAGACAACTGCTTAACAGGCAATGCCATACACCAAAGACAACTGCTTAACAGACACTGCCATACACTAAAGACAACTGCTTAACAGACAATGCCATACACCAAAGACAACTGCATAACAGACAATGCCATACACTAAAGACAACTGCTTAACATGCATTGCCATACAATAAAGACAACTGCTTAACAGACATTGCCATGCACCAAAGACAACTGCATAACAGACAATGCCATACACCAAGGACAACTGCTTAACAGACAATGCCATACACCAAAGACAACTGCTTAACAGACAATGCCATACACCAAAGACAACTGCTTAACAGACAATGCCATACACCAAAGACAACTGCTTAACAGACAATGCCATACACCAAAGACAACTGCTTAACAGACAATGCCATAAACCAAAGACAACTGCTTAACAGAGAACGCATTACACCAAAGACAACTGCTTAACAGGCAATGCCATATACCAAAGACAACTGATTAAGAGGCAATGCCATACACCAAAGACAACTGCTTAACAGGCAATGCGATACACCAAAGACAACTGCTTAACAAAAAAGAACATTTACCAGAGACAACTGCTTAACAGGCAATGCCATACACCAAAGACAACTGCTTAACAGTCAATGCCATACACCAAAGACAACTGCTTAACAGACAATGCCATGCACCAAAGACAACGGCATAACAGACAATGCCATACACCAAGGAGAACTGCTTAACAGACAATGCCATACACCAAAGACAACTGCTTAACAGGCAATGCCATACACCAAAGACAACTGCTTAACAGACACTGCCATACACTAAAGACAACTGCTTAACAGACAATGCCATGCACCAAAGACAACTGCATAACAGACAATGCCATACACTAAAGACAACTGCTTAACAGGCATTGCCATACACTAAAGACAACTGCTTAACAGACAATGCCATGCACCAAAGACAACTGCATAACAGACAATGCCATACACCAAGGACAACTGCTTGACAGACAACGCCATACACCAAAGACAACTGCTTAACAGACAACGCCATACACCAAAGACAACTGCTTAACAGACAATGCCATACACCAAGGAGAACTGCTTAACAGACAATGCCATACACCAAAGACAACTGCTTAACAGGCAATGCCATACACTAAAGACAACTGCTTAACAGACAATGCCATGCACCAAAGACAACTGCATAACAGACAACGCCATACACCAAGGAGAACTGCTTAACAGACAATGCCATACACCAAGTACAACTGCTTAACAGACAACTCCATACACCAAAGACAACTGCTTAACAGACAACGCCATACACCAAAGACAACTGCTTAACAGACACTGCCATACACCAAAGACAACTGCTTAACAGACACTGCCATACACTAAAGACAACTGCTTAACAGACAATGCCATGCACCAAAGACAACTGCATAACAGACAATGCCATACACTAAAGACAACTGCTTAACAGGCATTGCCATACACTAAAGACAACTGCTTTACAGACAATGCCATGCACCAAAGACAACTGCATAACAGACAATGCCATACACCAAGGACAACTGCTTAACAGGCAATGCGATACAACAAACACAACTGCTTAACAAAAAAAGCCATTTACCAAATACAACTGCTTAACAGGCAATGCCATACACCAAAGACTACTGCTTAACAGACAACACCATACACCAAAGACAAATGCATAACAGGCAATGCCATACACCAAAGACAACTGCTTAACAGGCAATGCCATACACCAAAGACAACTGCTTAAGAGGCAATGCCATACACCAAAGACAACTGCTTAACAGGCAATGCCATACACTAAAGACAACTGCTTAACAGACAGTGCCATACACCAAAGACAACCGCTTAACAGACAATGCCATACACCAAAGACAACTGCTTAACAGGCAATGCCATACACAAAAGACAACTGCTTAACAGACAATGCCATACACCAAAGACAACTGCTTAACAGACAATGCCATACACCAAAGACAACTGCTTAACAGACAATGCCATACACCAAAGACAACTGCTTAACAGACAATGCCATACACCAAAGACAACTGCTTAACAGGCAATGCCATACACCAAAGACAACTGTTTAACAGACAATGCCATACACCAAAGACAACTGCTTAACAGGCAATGCCATACACCAAAGACAACTGCTTAACAGACAATGCCATACACCAAAGACAATTGCTTAACAGACAATGCCATGCACCAAAGACAACTGCTTAACAGACAATGCCATACACCAAAGACAACTGATTAACAGACAATGCCATACACCAAAGACAACTGCTTAACAGACAATGCCATACACCAAAGACAACTGCTTAACAGGCAATGCCATACACCAAAGACAACTGCTTAACAGACAAAGCCATACACCAAAGACAACTGCTTAACAGACAATGCCATACACCAAAGACAACTGCTTAACAGACACTACCATACACCAAGGACAACTGCTTAACAGACAATGAAATGCACCAAAGACAACTGCTTAACAGACAATGCCATACACCAAAGACAACTGATTAACAGGCAATGCCATACACCAAAGACAACTGCTTAACAGACAATGCCATACACCAAAGACAACTGCTTAACAGGCAATGCCATACACCAAAGACAACTGCTTAACAGACAATGCCATACACCAAGGACAACTGCTTAACAGACAATGCCATACACCAAAGACAACTGCTTAACAGGCAATGCCATACACCAAAGACAACTGCTTAACAGACACTGCCATACACTAAAGACAACTGCTTAACAGACAATGCCATACACCAAAGACAACTGCATAACAGACAATGCCATACACTAAAGACAACTGCTTAACATGCATTGCCATACAATAAAGACAACTGCTTAACAGACATTGCCATGCACCAAAGACAACTGCATAACAGACAATGCCATACACCAAGGACAACTGCTTAACAGACAATGCCATACACCAAAGACAACTGCTTAACAGGCAATTGCATACACCAAAGACAACTGCTTAACAGACAATGCCATACACCAAAGACAACTGCTTAACAGACAATGCCATACACCAAAGACAACTGCTTAACAGACAATGCCATACACCAAAGACAACTGCTTAACAGACAACGCATTACACCAAAGACAACTGCTTAACAGGCAATGCCATATACCAAAGACAACTGATTAAGAGGCAATGCATACACCAAAGACAACTGCTTAACAGGCAATGCGATACACCAAAGACAACTGCTTAAAAAAAAAGAACATTTACCAGAGACAACTGCTTAACAGGCAATGCCATACACCAAAGACAACTGCTTAACAGTCAATGCCATACACCAAAGACAACTGCTTAACAGACAATGCCATGCACCAAAGACAACGGCATAACAGACAATGCCATACACCAAGGAGAACTGCTTAACAGACAATGCCATACACCAAAGACAACTGCTTAACAGGCAATGCCATACACCAAAGACAACTGCTTAACAGACACTGCCATACACTAAAGACAACTGCTTAACAGACAATGCCATGCACCAAAGACAACTGCATAACAGACAATGCCATACACTAAAGACAACTGCTTAACAGGCATTGCCATACACTAAAGACAACTGCTTAACAGACAATGCCATGCACCAAAGACAACTGCATAACAGACAATGCCATACACCAAGGACAACTGCTTGACAGACAACGCCATACACCAAAGACAACTGCTTAACAGACAACGCCATACACCAAAGACAACTGCTTAACAGACAATGCCATACACCAAGGAGAACTGCTTAACAGACAATGCCATACACCAAAGACAACTGCTTAACAGGCAATGCCATACACTAAAGACAACTGCTTAACAGACAATGCCATGCACCAAAGACAACTGCATAACAGACAACGCCATACACCAAGGAGAACTGCTTAACAGACAATGCCATACACCAAGTACAACTGCTTAACAGACAACGCCATACACCAAAGACAACTGCTTAACAGACAACGCCATACACCAAAGACAACTGCTTAACAGACACTGCCATACACCAAAGACAACTGCTTAACAGACACTGCCATACACTAAAGACAACTGCTTAACAGACAATGCCATGCACCAAAGACAACTGCATAACAGACAATGCCATACACTAAAGACAACTGCTTAACAGGCATTGCCATACACTAAAGACAACTGCTTAACAGACAATGCCATGCACCAAAGACAACTGCATAACAGACAATGCCATACACCAAGGACAACTGCTTAACAGACAATGCCATACACCAAAGACAACTGCTTAACAGACAACGCCATACACCAAAGACAACTGCTTAACAGACAATGACATACACTAAAGACAACTGCTTAACAGACACTGCCATACATCAAAGACAACTGCTTAACAGGCAATGCCATACACCAAAGACAACTGCTTAACAGACAATGCCATACACCACAGACAACTGCTTAATGGACAATGCCATACACCAAAGACAACTGCTTAACAGGCAATGCCAAACACCAAAGACAACTGCTTAACAGACAATGCCATACACCAAAGACAACTGCTTAACGGACAATGCCATACACCAAAGACAACTGCTTAACAGGCAATGCCATACACCAATGACAACTGCTTAACAGGCAATGCCATACACCAAAGACAACTGCTTTACAGGCAATGCCATACACCAAAGACAACTGCTTAACAGACAATGCCATATACCAAAGACAACTGCTTAACAGATAACGCCATACACCAAAGACAACTGCTTAACAGGCAATGCCATACACCAAAGACAACTGCTTAACAGACAATGCCATACACCAAAGACAACTGCTTAACAGACAATGCCATACACCAAAGACAACTGCTTAACAGGCAATGCCATACACTAAAGACAACTGCTTAACAGACAATGCCATACACCAAAGACAACTGCTTAACAGGTAATGCCACACACCAAAGACAACTGCTTAGCAGGCAATGCCATACACCAAAGACAACTGCTTAACAGACAATGCCATGCACCAAAGACAACTGCTTAACAGACAATGCCATGCACCAAAGACAACTGCATAACAGACAATGCCATACCCCAAGGACAACTGCTTAACAGACAATGCCATACACCAAAGACAACTGCTTAAAAGACAATGCCATACACCAAAGACAACTGCTTAAAAGACAATGCCATACACCAAAGACAACTGCTTAACAGGCAATACCATACACCAAAGACAACTGCTTAACAGGCAATGCCATACAACAAAGACAACTGCTTAACAGACAATGCTATACACCACAGACAACTGCTTAACAGACTATGCCATACACCAAAGACAACTGCTTAACAGAAAATGCCATACCCCAAAGACAACTGCTTAACAGACAATGCCATACACCAAAGACAACTGCTTAACAGACAATGCCATACACCAAAGACAACTGCGTAATAGACACTGCCAAACACCAAAGACAACTGCTTAAAAGGCAATGCCATACACCAAAGTCAACTGCTTATCAGACACTGAAATACACCAAAGACAACTGCTTAACAGAGAATGCCATACACCAAAGACAACTGCTTAACAGACAGTGCCATACACCAAAGACAACTGCTTAACAGGCAATGCCATACACCAAAGACAACTGCTTAACAGATAATGCCATACACTAAGGACAACTGCTTAACAAGCAATGCCATACACCAAAGACAGCTGCTTAACAGACAGTGCCATACACCAAAGACAACTGCTTAACAGACAATGCAATACGCCAAAGACAACTGCTTAACAGACAATGCCATACACCAAAGACAACTGCTTAACAGACAGTGCCATACACCAAAGACAACTGCTTAACAGACAATGCCATACACCAAAGACAACTGCTTAACAGACAATGCCATACACCAAAGACTACTACTTAACAGGCAATGCCATACACCAAAGGCAACTGCTTTACAGGCAATGCCATACACCAAATACAACTGCTTAACAGGCAGTTCCATACACTAAAGACAACTTCTTGACAGGCTATGCCATACACCAAAGACAACTGCTTAACAGGCAATGCCATACACCAAAGACAACTGCTTAACAGGCAACGCCATACACCAAAGACAACTGCTTAGCAGACAATGCCATACACCAAAGACAACTGCTTAACAGACAATGCCATACACCAAAGACAACTGCTTAACAGGCAATGCCATACACCAAAGACAAATGCTTAACAGGCAATGCCATACACTAAAGACAACTGCTTAACAGACAATGCCATACACCAAAGACAACTGTGTAACAGACTTTGCCATACACCAAAGACAACTGTGTAACAGACTTTGCCATACACTAAAGACAACTGCTTAAGAGGCAATGCCATACACCAAAGATAACTGCTTAACAGGCAGTGCCATACACTAAAGACAACTGCTTAACAGGGAATGCCATACACCAAAGACAGCTGCTTAACAGGCAATGCCATACACCAAAGACAACTGCTTAACAGGGAATGCCATACACCAAAGACAACTGCTTAACATACAACGCCATACACCAAAGAAAACTGTTTAACAGTCAACGCCGTACACCAAAGACCACTGCTTAACATACACTGCCATAGACTAAAGACAAGTTCTTAACAGACAATGCCATACACCAAAGACAACTGCTTAACAGGCAATGCAATACACCAAAGACAACTGCTTAACAGGCAATGCCATACACTAAAGACAACTTCTCAACAGACAGTGCTATACACCAAATACAACTGCTTAACAGAGAATGCCATACACCAAATACAACTGCTTAACAGGCAATGCCATACACTAAAGACAACTGCTTGACAGGCAATGCCATACACCAAAGACAACTGCATAACAGACACTGCCATACACCAAAGACAACTGCTTAACAGACAATGCCATACACCAAAGACAACTGCTTAACAGACAATGCCATACACCAAAGAAACTGCTTAACAGGCAACAACATACACCAAAGACAACTGCTAAACAGGCAATGCCATACACCAAAGACAACTTCTTAACAGGCAATGCCATACACCAAAGACAACTGCTTAACAGTCAATGCCATACACCAAAGACAACTGCTTAACAGGCAATGCCATACACCAAAGACAACTGCTTAACAGACAATGCCATACACCAAAGACAACTGCTTAACAGGCAATGCCATACACTAAAGACAACTGCTTGACAGGCAATGCCATACACCAAAGACAACTGCTTAACAGACAATGCCATACACCAAAGAAAACTGCTTAACAGGCAACACCATACACCAAAGATAACTGCTTAACAGGCAATGCTATACACCAAAGACAACTGCTTAACAGACACTACCAGACACCAAAGACAACTGCTTAACAGACAATGCCATACACCAAATACAACTGCTTAACAGGCACTGCCATACACCAAAGACAACTGCTTAACAGACACTACCAGACACCAAAGACAACTGCTTAACAGACAATGCCATACACCAAATACAACTGCTTAACAGGCAATGCCATACACTAAAGACAACTGCTTGACAGGCAATGCCATACACCAAAGACAACTGCATAACAGACACTGCCATACACCAAAGACAACTGCTTAACAGACAATGCCATACACCAAAGACAACTGCTTAACAGACACTGCCATACACCAAAGAAAACTGCTTAACAGACAATGCCATACACCAAAGAAACTGCTTAACAGGCAACACCATACACCAAAGACAACTGCTAAACAGGCAATGCCATACACCAAAGACAACTTCTTAACAGGCAATGCCATACACCAAAGACAACTGCTTAACAGTCAATGCCATACACCAAAGACAACTGCTTAACAGGCAATGCCATACACCAAAGACAACTGCTTAACAGACAATGCGATACACCAAAGACAACTGCTTAACAGGCAATGCCATACACTAAAGACAACTGCTTGACAGGCAATGCCATACACCAAAGACAACTGCTTAACAGACAATGCCATACACCAAAGACAACTGCTTAACAGGCAACACCATACACCAAAGACAACTGCTTAACAGTCAATGCCATACACCAAAGACAACTGCTTAACAGACAATGCGATACACCAAAGACAACTGCTTAACAGGCAATGCCATACACTAAAGACAACTGCTTGACAGGCAATGCCATACACCAAAGACAACTGCTTAACAGACAATGCCATACACCAAAGAAAACTGCTTAACAGGCAACACCATACACCAAAGATAACTGCTTAACAGGCAATGCTATACACCAAAGACAACTGCTTAACAGACAATGCCATACACCAAAGACAACTGCTTAACAGACAACGCCTTACACCAAAGACAACTGCTTAACAGAAAAAGCCATCTACCAAAGACAACTGCTTAACAGACACTACCAGACACCAAAGACAACTGCTTAACAGACAACGCCTTACACCAAAGACAACTACTTAACAGGCAATGCCATACACCAAAGACAACTGCTTAACAGGCAATGCCATACACCAAAGACAACTGCTTAACAGACAATGCCATACACCAAAGACAACTTCTTAACAGACAATGCCATACACCAAAGACAACTGCTTAACAGGCAATGTCATACACCGAAGACAACTGCTTAACAGGCAATGCAATACACCAAAGACAACTGCTTAACAGACAATGCCTTACACCAAAGACAACTGCTTAACAGGCAATGTCATACACCGAAGACAACTGCTTAACAGGCAATGCAATACACCAAAGACAACTGCTTAACAGAAAAAGCCATATACCAAAGACAACTGCTTAACAGGCAATGCCATACACCAAAGACAACTGCTTAACAGGCAATGCCATACACCAAAGACAACTGCTTAACAGGCAATGCCATACACCAAAGACAACTGTTTAACAGGCAATGTCATACACCAAAGACAACTGCTTAACAGACAATGCCATACACCAAAGACAACTGCTTAGCAGACAATGCCATACACCAAAGACAACTGCTTAACAGAAAAAGCCATATACCAAAGACAACTGCTTAACAGGCAATGCCATACACCGAAGACAACTGCTTAACAGACAACGCCATACACCAAAGACAACTGCTTAACAGGCAATGTCATACACCAAAGACAACTGCTTAACAGAAAAAGCCATATACCAAAGACAACTGCTTAACAGGCAATGCAATACACCAAAGACAACTGCTTAACAGACAACGCCTTACACCAAAGACAACTGCTTAACAGGCAATGTCATACACCGAAGACAACTGCTTAACAGGCAATGCAATACACCAAAGACAACTGCTTAACAGGCAATGTCATACACCGAAGACAACTGCTTAACAGGCAATGCAATACACCAAAGACAACTGGTTAACAGACAACGCCTTACACCAAAGACAACTGCTTAACAGGCAATGCAATACACCAAAGACAACTGCTTAACAGACAACGCCTTACACCAAAGACAACTGCTTAACAGGCAATGCCATACACCAAAGACAACTGCTTAACAGACAATGCCATACACCAAAGACAACTGCTTAACAGGCAATGTCATACACCAAAGACAACTGCTTAACAGACAATGCCATACAACAAAGACAACTGCTTAGCAGACAATGCCATACACCAAAGACAACTGCTTAACAGAAAAAGCCATATACCAAAGACAAGTGCTTAACAGGCAATGCCATACACCAAAGACAACTGTTTAACAGGCAATGTCATACACCAAAGACAACTGCTTAACAGACAATGCCATACACCAAAGACAACTGCTTAGCAGACAATGCCATACACCAAAGACAACTGCTTAACAGAAAAAGCCATATACCAAAGACAACTGCTTAACAGGCAATGCCATACACCAAAGACAACTGCTTAACAGACAACGCCATACACCAAAGACAACTGCTTAACAGGCAATGCCATACACCAAAGACAACTGCTTAACAGACAACGCCATACACCAAAGACAACTGCTTAACAGACAACGCCATACACCAAAGACAACTGCTTAACAGACAACGCCATACACCAAAGACAACTGCTTAACAGACAACGCCATACACCAAAGACAACTGCTTAACAGACACTGCCATACACCAAAGACAACTGCTTAACAGACACTGCCATACACCAAAGACAACTGCTTAACAGACAATGCCATACACCAAAGACAACTGCTTAACAGACACTGCCATACACCAAAGACAACTGCTTAACAGACACTGCCATACACCAAAGACAACTGCTTAACAGGCAGTGCCATACACTAAAGACAACTGCTTAACAGACAATGCCATACACCAAAGAAAACTGCTTAACAGGCAACACCATACACCAAAGACAACTGCTTAACAGACACTGCCATACACCAAAGACAACTGCTTAACAGGTAACGCCATACACCAAAGACAACTGCTTAGCAGACAATGCCACACACGAAAGACAACTGCTTAACAGGCAATGCCATACACCAAAGACAACTGCTTAACAGACAATGCCATACACCAAAGACAACTGCTTAACAGGCAATGCCATACACCAAAGACAACTGCTTAACAGACAATGCCATACACCAAAGACAACTGCTTAACAGACAATGCCATACACCAAAGACAACTGCTTAACAGGCAATGCCATACATCAATGACAACTGCTTAACAGGCAATGCCATACACCAAAAAGAACTGCTTAACAGGCAATGCCATACACCAAAGACAACTGCTTAACAGGCAATGCCATACACCAAACACAACTGCTTAACAGGCAATGCCATACACTAAAGACAACTGCTTGACAGGCAATGCCATACACCAATGACAACTGCTTAACAGACAATGCCATACACCAAAGAAAACTGCTTAACAGGCAACACCATACACCAAAGACAACTGCTAAACAGGCAATGCCATACACCAAAGACAAATTCTTAACAGGCAATGCCATACATTAAAGACAACTGCTTAACAGGCAATGCCATACACCAAAGACAACTGCTTAACAGACACTGCCATACACCAAAGACAACTGCTTAACAGACAATGCCATACACCAAAGAAAACTGCTTAACAGGCAACACCATACACCAAAGACAACTGCTTAACAGGCAATGCTATACACCAAAGACAACTGCTTAACAGACACTACCAAACACCAAAGACAACTGCTTAACAGACAATGCCAAACACCAAAGACAACTGCTTAACAGACAATGCCATACACCAAAGACAACTGCTTAACAGGCAATGTCATACACCGAAGACAACAGCTTAACAGGCCATGCCATACACCAAAGACAACTGCTTAACAGACAACGCCA
This sequence comes from Phyllobates terribilis, assembly GCF_046119375.1. NCBI lineage: Eukaryota > Metazoa > Chordata > Amphibia > Anura > Dendrobatidae > Phyllobates > Phyllobates terribilis. The sequence goes on along the minus strand of NW_027363003.1, from coordinate 1,888,055 downwards.
TGCACCAAAGACAACTGCTTAACAGACAATGCCATACACCAAAGACAACTGCTTAACAGAAAAAGCCATATACCAGAGACAACTGCTTAACAGACACTACCAGACACCAAAGACTACTACTTATCAGGCAATGCCATACACCAAAGACAACTGCTTAACAGGCAATGCCATACACCAAAGACAACTGCTTAACAGACAATGCCATACACCAAAGACAACTGCTTAACAGACAACGCCTTACACCAAAGACAACTGCTTAACAGGCAATGTCATACACCGAAGACAACTGCTTAACAGGCAATGCAATACACCAAAGACAACTGCTTAACAGAAAAAGCCATATACCAAAGACAACTGCTTAACAGGCAATGCCATACACCAAACACAACTGCTTAACAGACATTGCCATACACCAAAGACAACTGCTTGACAGGCAATGCCATAAACAAAAGACAACTGCTTAACAGACAATGCCATACACCAAAGAAAACTGCTTAAGAGGCAACAGCATACACCAAAGACAACTGCTTAACAGACACTACCAGACACCAAAGACTACTACTTAACAGGCAATGCCATACACCAAAGACAACTGCTTAACAGGCAATGCCATACACCAAAGACCACTGCTTAACAGACAATGCCATACACCAAAGACAACTGCTTAACAGACATTGTCAAACACCAAAGACAACTGCTTAACAGACAATGCCATACACCAAAGACAACTGTTTAACAGGCAATGCCATACACCAAAGACAACTGCTTAACAGGCAATGCCATACACCAAAGACAACTGCTTAACAGACAACGCCTTACACCAAAGACAGCTGCTTAACAGGCAATGTCATACACCGAAGACAACTGCTTAACAGGCAATGCAATACACCAAAGACAATTGCTTAACAGAAAAAGCCATATACCAAAGACAACTGCTCAACAGGCAATGCCATACACCAAAGACAACTGCTTAACAGACAACGCCATACACCAAAGACAACTGCTAAACAGACACTGCCATACACCAAAGACAACTGCTTAACAGACACTGCCATACACCAAAGACAACTGCTTAACAGGCAGTGCCATACACTAAAGACAGCTACTTGACAGGCAATGCCATACACCAAAGACAACTGCTTAACAGACAATGCCATACACCAAAGACAACTGCTTAACAGGCAACACCATACACCAAAGACAACTGCTTAACAGTCAATGCCATACACCAAAGACAACTGCTTAACAGACAATGCGATACACGAAAGACAACTGCTTAACAGGCAATGCCATACACTAAAGACAACTGCTTGACAGGCAATGCCATACACCAAAGACAACTGCTTAACAGACAATGCCATACACCAAAGAAAACTGCTTAACAGGCAACACCATACACCAAAGATAACTTCTTAACAGGCAATGCCATACACCAAAGACAACTACTTAACAGCCAATGCTATACACCAAAGACAACTGCTTAACAGGCAATGCCATACACCAAAGACAACTGCTTAACAGACAATGCCATACACCAAAGACAACTGCTTAACAGGCAATGCTATACACCAAAGACAACTGCTTAACAGACACTACCAGACACCAAAGACTACTACTTAAAAGGCAATGCCATACACCAAAGACAACTGCTTAACAGACAATGCCAAACACCAAAGACAACTGCTTAACAGACAACGCCTTACACCAAAGACAACTGCTTAACAGGCAGTGCCATACACTAAAGACAGCTGCTTGACAGGCAATGCCATACACCAAAGACAACTGCTTAACAGACAATGCCATACACCAAAGAAAACTGCTTAACAGACACTGCCATACACCAAAGAAAACTGCTAAACAGGCAATGCCATACACCAAAGACAACTTCTTAACAGGCAATGCCATACACCAAAGACAACTACTTAACAGGCAATGCTATACACCAAAGACAACTGCTTAACAGGCAATGCCATACACCAAAGACAACTGCTTAACAGACAATGCCATACACCAAAGACAACTGCTTAACAGGCAATGCTATACACCAAAGACAACTGCTTAACAGACACTACCAGACACCAAAGACTACTACTTAACAGGCAATGTCATACACCGAAGACAACAGCTTAACAGGCAATGCAATAGACCAAAGACAACTGCTTAACAGAATAAGCCATATACCAAAGACAACTGCTTAACAGGCAATGCCATACACCAAAGACAACTGCTTAACAGACAATGCCATACACCAAAGACAACTGCTTAACAGAAAAAGCCATATACCAAAGACAACTGCTTAACAGGCAATGCCATACACCAAAGACAACTGCTTAACAGACAACGCCATACACCAAAGACAACTGCTTAACAGACACTGCCATACACCAAAGACAACTGCTTAACAGACACTGCCATACACCAAAGACAACTGCTTAACAGGCAGTGCCATACACTAAAGACAGCTGCTTGACAGGCAACGCCATACACCAAAGACAACTGCTTAACAGAAAAAGCCATATACCAAAGACAACTGCTTAACAGGCAATGCCATACACCAAAGACAACTGCTTAACAGACAACGCCATACACCAAAGACAACTGCTTAACAGACACTGCCATACACCAAAGACAACTGCTTAACAGACACTGCCATACACCAAAGACAACTGCTTAACAGGCAGTGCCATACACTAAAGACAGCTGCTTGACAGGCTATGCCATACACCAAAGACAACTGCTTAACAGACAACGCCTTACACCAAAGACAACTGCTTAACAGGCAATGTCATACACCGAAGACAACTGCTTAACAGGCAATGCAATACACCAAAGACAACTGCTTAACAGGCAATGTCATACACCGAAGACAACTGCTTAACAGGCAATGCAATACACCAAAGACAACTGGTTAACAGACAACGCCTTACACCAAAGACAACTGCTTAACAGGCAATGCAATACACCAAAGACAACTGCTTAACAGACAACGCCTTACACCAAAGACAACTGCTTAACAGGCAATGCCATACACCAAAGACAACTGCTTAACAGACAATGCCATACATCAAAGACAACTGCTTAACAGGCAATGTCATACACCAAAGACAACTGCTTAACAGACAATGCCATACAACAAAGACAACTGCTTAGCAGACAATGCCATACACCAAAGACAACTGCTTAACAGAAAAAGCCATATACCAAAGACAAGTGCTTAACAGGCAATGCCATACACCAAAGACAACTGTTTAACAGGCAATGTCATACACCAAAGACAACTGCTTAACAGACAATGCCATACACCAAAGACAACTGCTTAGCAGACAATGCCATACACCAAAGACAACTGCTTAACAGAAAAAGCCATATACCAAAGACAACTGCTTAACAGGCAATGCCATACACCAAAGACAACTGCTTAACAGACAACGCCATACACCAAAGACAACTGCTTAACAGGCAATGCCATACACCAAAGACAACTGCTTAACAGACAACGCCATACACCAAAGACAACTGCTTAACAGACAACGCCATACACCAAAGACAACTGCTTAACAGACAACGCCATACACCAAAGACAACTGCTTAACAGACACTGCCATACACCAAAGACAACTGCTTAACAGACACTGCTATACACCAAAGACAACTGCTTAACAGACAATGCCATACACCAAAGACAACTGCTTAACAGACACTGCCATACACCAAAGACAACTGCTTAACAGACACTGCCATACAACAAAGACAACTGCTTAACAGGCAGTGCCATACACTAAAGACAACTGCTTAACAGACAATGCCATACACCAAAGAAAACTGCTTAACAGGCAACACCATACACCAAAGACAACTGCTTAACAGACACTGCCATACACCAAAGACAACTGCTTAACAGGTAACGCCATACACCAAAGACAACTGCTTAGCAGACAATGCCACACACCAAAGACAACTGCTTAACAGGCAATGCCATACACCAAAGACAACTGCTTAACAGACAATGCCATACACCAAAGACAACTGCTTAACAGACAATGCCATACACCAAAGACAACTGCTTAACAGACAATGCCATACACCAAAGACAACTGCTTAACAGACAATGCCATACACCAAAGACAACTGCTTAACAGGCAATGCCATACACCAAAGACAACTGTTTAACAGACAATGCCATACACCAAAGACAACTGCTTAACAGGCAATGCCATACACCAAAGACAACTGCTTAACAGACAATGCCATACACCAAAGACAATTGCTTAACAGACAATGCCATGCACCAAAGACAACTGCTTAACAGACAATGCCATACACCAAAGACAACTGATTAACAGACAATGCCATACACCAAAGACAACTGCTTAACAGACAATGCCATACACCAAAGACAACTGCTTAACAGGCAATGCCATACACCAAAGACAACTGCTTAACAGACAAAGCCATACACCAAAGACAACTGCTTAACAGACAATGCCATACACCAAAGACAACTGCTTAACAGACACTACCATACACCAAGGACAACTGCTTAACAGACAATGCCATGCACCAAAGACAACTGCTTAACAGACAATGCCATACACCAAAGACAACTGATTAACAGGCAATGCCATACACCAAAGACAACTGCTTAACAGACAATGCCATACACCAAAGACAACTGCTTAACAGGCAATGCCATACACCAAAGACAACTGCTTAACAGACAATGCCATACACCAAGGACAACTGCTTAACAGACAATGCCATACACCAAACACAACTGCTTAACAGGCAATGCCATACACCAAAGACAACTGCTTAACAGACACTGCCATACACTAAAGACAACTGCTTAACAGACAATGCCATACACCAAAGACAACTGCATAACAGACAATGCCATACACTAAAGACAACTGCTTAACATGCATTGCCATACAATAAAGACAACTGCTTAACAGACATTGCCATGCACCAAAGACAACTGCATAACAGACAATGCCATACACCAAGGACAACTGCTTAACAGACAATGCCATACACCAAAGACAACTGCTTAACAGACAATGCCATACACCAAAGACAACTGCTTAACAGACAATGCCATACACCAAAGACAACTGCTTAACAGACAATGCCATACACCAAAGACAACTGCTTAACAGACAATGCCATACACCAAAGACAACTGCTTAACAGAGAACGCATTACACCAAAGACAACTGCTTAACAGGCAATGCCATATACCAAAGACAACTGATTAAGAGGCAATGCCATACACCAAAGACAACTGCTTAACAGGCAATGCGATACACCAAAGACAACTGCTTAACAAAAAAGAACATTTACCAGAGACAACTGCTTAACAGGCAATGCCATACACCAAAGACAACTGCTTAACAGTCAATGCCATACACCAAAGACAACTGCTTAACAGACAATGCCATGCACCAAAGACAACGGCATAACAGACAATGCCATACACCAAGGAGAACTGCTTAACAGACAATGCCATACACCAAAGACAACTGCTTAACAGGCAATGCCATACACCAAAGACAACTGCTTAACAGACACTGCCATACACTAAAGACAACTGCTTAACAGACAATGCCATGCACCAAAGACAACTGCATAACAGACAATGCCATACACTAAAGACAACTGCTTAACAGGCATTGCCATACACTAAAGACAACTGCTTAACAGACAATGCCATGCACCAAAGACAACTGCATAACAGACAATGCCATACACCAAGGACAACTGCTTGACAGACAACGCCATACACCAAAGACAACTGCTTAACAGACAACGCCATACACCAAAGACAACTGCTTAACAGACAATGCCATACACCAAGGAGAACTGCTTAACAGACAATGCCATACACCAAAGACAACTGCTTAACAGGCAATGCCATACACTAAAGACAACTGCTTAACAGACAATGCCATGCACCAAAGACAACTGCATAACAGACAACGCCATACACCAAGGAGAACTGCTTAACAGACAATGCCATACACCAAGTACAACTGCTTAACAGACAACGCCATACACCAAAGACAACTGCTTAACAGACAACGCCATACACCAAAGACAACTGCTTAACAGACACTGCCATACACCAAAGACAACTGCTTAACAGACACTGCCATACACTAAAGACAACTGCTTAACAGACAATGCCATGCACCAAAGACAACTGCATAACAGACAATGCCATACACTAAAGACAACTGCTTAACAGGCATTGCCATACACTAAAGACAACTGCTTAACAGACAATGCCATGCACCAAAGACAACTGCATAACAGACAATGCCATACACCAAGGACAACTGCTTAACAGGCAATGCGATACAACAAACACAACTGCTTAACAAAAAAAGCCATTTACCAAAGACAACTGCTTAACAGGCAATGCCATACACCAAAGACTACTGCTTAACAGACAACACCATACACCAAAGACAAATGCATAACAGGCAATGCCATACACCAAAGACAACTGCTTAACAGGCAATGCCATACACCAAAGACAACTGCTTAACAGGCAATGCCATACACCAAAGACAACTGCTTAACAGGCAATGCCATACACTAAAGACAACTGCTTAACAGACAGTGCCATACACCAAAGACAACTGCTTAACAGACAATGCCATACACCAAAGACAACTGCTTAACAGGCAATGCCAAACACCAAAGACAACTGCTTAACAGACAATGCCATACACCAAAGACAACTGCTTAACAGACAATGCCATACACCAAAGACAACTGCTTAACAGACAATGCCATACACCAAAGACAACTGCTTAACAGACAATGCCATACACCAAAGACAACTGCTTAACAGGCAATGCCATACACCAAAGACAACTGTTTAACAGACAATGCCATACACCAAAGACAACTGCTTAACAGGCAATGCCATACACCAAAGACAACTGCTTAACAGACAATGCCATACACCAAAGACAATTGCTTAACAGACAATGCCATGCACCAAAGACAACTGCTTAACAGACAATGCCATACACCAAAGACAACTGATTAACAGACAATGCCATACACCAAAGACAACTGCTTAACAGACAATGCCATACACCAAAGACAACTGCTTAACAGGCAATGCCATACACCAAAGACAACTGCTTAACAGACAAAGCCATACACCAAAGACAACTGCTTAACAGACAATGCCATACACCAAAGACAACTGCTTAACAGACACTACCATACACCAAGGACAACTGCTTAACAGACAATGAAATGCACCAAAGACAACTGCTTAACAGACAATGCCATACACCAAAGACAACTGATTAACAGGCAATGCCATACACCAAAGACAACTGCTTAACAGACAATGCCATACACCAAAGACAACTGCTTAACAGGCAATGCCATACACCAAAGACAACTGCTTAACAGACAATGCCATACACCAAGGACAACTGCTTAACAGACAATGCCATACACCAAAGACAACTGCTTAACAGGCAATGCCATACACCAAAGACAACTGCTTAACAGACACTGCCATACACTAAAGACAACTGCTTAACAGACAATGCCATACACCAAAGACAACTGCATAACAGACAATGCCATACACTAAAGACAACTGCTTAACATGCATTGCCATACAATAAAGACAACTGCTTAACAGACATTGCCATGCACCAAAGACAACTGCATAACAGACAATGCCATACACCAAGGACAACTGCTTAACAGACAATGCCATACACCAAAGACAACTGCTTAACAGGCAATTGCATACACCAAAGACAACTGCTTAACAGACAATGCCATACACCAAAGACAACTGCTTAACAGACAATGCCATACACCAAAGACAACTGCTTAACAGACAATGCCATACACCAAAGACAACTGCTTAACAGACAACGCATTACACCAAAGACAACTGCTTAACAGGCAATGCCATATACCAAAGACAACTGATTAAGAGGCAATGCATACACCAAAGACAACTGCTTAACAGGCAATGCGATACACCAAAGACAACTGCTTAACAAAAAAGAACATTTACCAGAGACAACTGCTTAACAGGCAATGCCATACACCAAAGACAACTGCTTAACAGTCAATGCCATACACCAAAGACAACTGCTTAACAGACAATGCCATGCACCAAAGACAACGGCATAACAGACAATGCCATACACCAAGGAGAACTGCTTAACAGACAATGCCATACACCAAAGACAACTGCTTAACAGGCAATGCCATACACCAAAGACAACTGCTTAACAGACACTGCCATACACTAAAGACAACTGCTTAACAGACAATGCCATGCACCAAAGACAACTGCATAACAGACAATGCCATACACTAAAGACAACTGCTTAACAGGCATTGCCATACACTAAAGACAACTGCTTAACAGACAATGCCATGCACCAAAGACAACTGCATAACAGACAATGCCATACACCAAGGACAACTGCTTGACAGACAACGCCATACACCAAAGACAACTGCTTAACAGACAACGCCATACACCAAAGACAACTGCTTAACAGACAATGCCATACACCAAGGAGAACTGCTTAACAGACAATGCCATACACCAAAGACAACTGCTTAACAGGCAATGCCATACACTAAAGACAACTGCTTAACAGACAATGCCATGCACCAAAGACAACTGCATAACAGACAACGCCATACACCAAGGAGAACTGCTTAACAGACAATGCCATACACCAAGTACAACTGCTTAACAGACAACGCCATACACCAAAGACAACTGCTTAACAGACAACGCCATACACCAAAGACAACTGCTTAACAGACACTGCCATACACCAAAGACAACTGCTTAACAGACACTGCCATACACTAAAGACAACTGCTTAACAGACAATGCCATGCACCAAAGACAACTGCATAACAGACAATGCCATACACTAAAGACAACTGCTTAACAGGCATTGCCATACACTAAAGACAACTGCTTAACAGACAATGCCATGCACCAAAGACAACTGCATAACAGACAATGCCATACACCAAGGACAACTGCTTAACAGACAATGCCATACACCAAAGACAACTGCTTAACAGACAACGCCATACACCAAAGACAACTGCTTAACAGACAATGACATACACTAAAGACAACTGCTTAACAGACACTGCCATACATCAAAGACAACTGCTTAACAGGCAATGCCATACACCAAAGACAACTGCTTAACAGACAATGCCATACACCACAGACAACTGCTTAACGGACAATGCCATACACCAAAGACAACTGCTTAACAGGCAATGCCAAACACCAAAGACAACTGCTTAACAGACAATGCCATACACCAAAGACAACTGCTTAACGGACAATGCCATACACCAAAGACAACTGCTTAACAGGCAATGCCATACACCAATGACAACTGCTTAACAGGCAATGCCATACACCAAAGACAACTGCTTTACAGGCAATGCCATACACCAAAGACAACTGCTTAACAGACAATGCCATATACCAAAGACAACTGCTTAACAGATAACGCCATACACCAAAGACAACTGCTTAACAGGCAATGCCATACACCAAAGACAACTGCTTAACAGACAATGCCATACACCAAAGACAACTGCTTAACAGACAATGCCATACACCAAAGACAACTGCTTAACAGGCAATGCCATACACTAAAGACAACTGCTTAACAGACAATGCCATACACCAAAGACAACTGCTTAACAGGTAATGCCACACACCAAAGACAACTGCTTAGCAGGCAATGCCATACACCAAAGACAACTGCTTAACAGACAATGCCATGCACCAAAGACAACTGCATAACAGACAATGCCATACCCCAAGGACAACTGCTTAACAGACAATGCCATACACCAAAGACAACTGCTTAAAAGACAATGCCATACACCAAAGACAACTGCTTAACAGACAATGCCATACACCAAAGACAACTGCTTAACAGGCAATACCATACACCAAAGACAACTGCTTAACAGGCAATGCCATACAACAAAGACAACTGCTTAACAGATAATGCTATACACCACAGACAACTGCTTAACAGACTATGCCATACACCAAAGACAACTGCTTAACAGAAAATGCCATACCCCAAAGACAACTGCTTAACAGACAATGCCATACACCAAAGACAACTGCTTAACAGACAATGCCATACACCAAAGACAACTGCGTAATAGACACTGCCAAACACCAAAGACAACTGCTTAAAAGGCAATGCCATACACCAAAGTCAACTGCTTATCAGACACTGAAATACACCAAAGACAACTGCTTAACAGAGAATGCCATACACCAAAGACAACTGCTTAACAGACAGTGCCATACACCAAAGACAACTGCTTAACAGGCAATGCCATACACCAAAGACAACTGCTTAACAGATAATGCCATACACTAAGGACAACTGCTTAACAAGCAATGCCATACACCAAAGACAGCTGCTTAACAGACAGTGCCATACACCAAAGACAACTGCTTAACAGACAATGCAATACGCCAAAGACAACTGCTTAACAGACAATGCCATACACCAAAGACAACTGCTTAACAGACAGTGCCATACACCAAAGACAACTGCTTAACAGACAATGCCATACACCAAAGACAACTGCTTAACAGACAATGCCATACACCAAAGACTACTACTTAACAGGCAATGCCATACACCAAAGGCAACTGCTTTACAGGCAATGCCATACACCAAATACAACTGCTTAACAGGCAGTTCCATACACTAAAGACAACTTCTTGACAGGCTATGCCATACACCAAAGACAACTGCTTAACAGGCAATGCCATACACCAAAGACAACTGCTTAACAGGCAACGCCATACACCAAAGACAACTGCTTAGCAGACAATGCCATACACCAAAGACAACTGCTTAACAGACAATGCCATACACCAAAGACAACTGCTTAACAGGCAATGCCATACACCAAAGACAAATGCTTAACAGTCAATGCCATACACTAAAGACAACTGCTTAACAGACAATGCCATACACCAAAGACAACTGTGTAACAGACTTTGCCATACACCAAAGACAACTGTGTAACAGACTTTGCCATACACTAAAGACAACTGCTTAAGAGGCAATGCCATACACCAAAGATAACTGCTTAACAGGCAGTGCCATACACTAAAGACAACTGCTTAACAGGGAATGCCATACACCAAAGACAACTGCTTAACAGGCAATGCCATACACCAAAGACAACTGCTTAACAGGGAATGCCATACACCAAAGACAACTGCTTAACATACAACGCCATACACCAAAGAAAACTGTTTAACAGTCAACGCCGTACACCAAAGACCACTGCTTAACATACACTGCCATAGACTAAAGACAAGTTCTTAACAGACAATGCCATACACCAAAGACAACTGCTTAACAGGCAATGCAATACACCAAAGACAACTGCTTAACAGGCAATGCCATACACTAAAGACAACTTCTCAACAGACAGTGCTATACACCAAATACAACTGCTTAACAGAGAATGCCATACACCAAATACAACTGCTTAACAGGCAATGCCATACACTAAAGACAACTGCTTGACAGGCAATGCCATACACCAAAGACAACTGCATAACAGACACTGCCATACACCAAAGACAACTGCTTAACAGACAATGCCATACACCAAAGACAACTGCTTAACAGACAATGCCATACACCAAAGAAACTGCTTAACAGGCAACAACATACACCAAAGACAACTGCTAAACAGGCAATGCCATACACCAAAGACAACTTCTTAACAGGCAATGCCATACACCAAAGACAACTGCTTAACAGTCAATGCCATACACCAAAGACAACTGCTTAACAGGCAATGCCATACACCAAAGACAACTGCTTAACAGACAATGCCATACACCAAAGACAACTGCTTAACAGGCAATGCCATACACTAAAGACAATTGCTTGACAGGCAATGCCATACACCAAAGACAACTGCTTAACAGACAATGCCATACACCAAAGAAAACTGCTTAACAGGCAACACCATACACCAAAGATAACTGCTTAACAGGCAATGCTATACACCAAAGACAACTGCTTAACAGACACTACCAGACACCAAAGACAACTGCTTAACAGACAATGCCATACACCAAATACAACTGCTTAACAGGCACTGCCATACACCAAAGACAACTGCTTAACAGACACTACCAGACACCAAAGACAACTGCTTAACAGACAATGCCATACACCAAATACAACTGCTTAACAGGCAATGCCATACACTAAAGACAACTGCTTGACAGGCAATGCCATACACCAAAGACAACTGCATAACAGACACTGCCATACACCAAAGACAACTGCTTAACAGACAATGCCATACACCAAAGACAACTGCTTAACAGACACTGCCATACACCAAAGAAAACTGCTTAACAGACAATGCCATACACCAAAGAAACTGCTTAACAGGCAACACCATACACCAAAGACAACTGCTAAACAGGCAATGCCATACACCAAAGACAACTTCTTAACAGGCAATGCCATACACCAAAGACAACTGCTTAACAGTCAATGCCATACACCAAAGACAACTGCTTAACAGGCAATGCCATACACCAAAGACAACTGCTTAACAGACAATGCGATACACCAAAGACAACTGCTTAACAGGCAATGCCATACACTAAAGACAACTGCTTGACAGGCAATGCCATACACCAAAGACAACTGCTTAACAGACAATGCCATACACCAAAGACAACTGCTTAACAGGCAACACCATACACCAAAGACAACTGCTTAACAGTCAATGCCATACACCAAAGACAACTGCTTAACAGACAATGCGATACACCAAAGACAACTGCTTAACAGGCAATGCCATACACTAAAGACAACTGCTTGACAGGCAATGCCATACACCAAAGACAACTGCTTAACAGACAATGCCATACACCAAAGAAAACTGCTTAACAGGCAACACCATACACCAAAGATAACTGCTTAACAGGCAATGCTATACACCAAAGACAACTGCTTAACAGACAATGCCATACACCAAAGACAACTGCTTAACAGACAACGCCTTACACCAAAGACTACTGCTTAACAGAAAAAGCCATCTACCAAAGACAACTGCTTAACAGACACTACCAGACACCAAAGACAACTGCTTAACAGACAACGCCTTACACCAAAGACAACTACTTAACAGGCAATGCCATACACCAAAGACAACTGCTTAACAGGCAATGCCATACACCAAAGACAACTGCTTAACAGACAATGCCATACACCAAAGACAACTTCTTAACAGACAATGCCATACACCAAAGACAACTGCTTAACAGGCAATGTCATACACCGAAGACAACTGCTTAACAGGCAATGCAATACACCAAAGACAACTGCTTAACAGACAACGCCTTACACCAAAGACAACTGCTTAACAGGCAATGTCATACACCGAAGACAACTGCTTAACAGGCAATGCAATACACCAAAGACAACTGCTTAACAGAAAAAGCCATATACCAAAGACAACTGCTTAACAGGCAATGCCATACACCAAAGACAACTGCTTAACAGGCAATGCCATACACCAAAGACAACTGCTTAACAGGCAATGCCATACACCAAAGACAACTGTTTAACAGGCAATGTCATACACCAAAGACAACTGCTTAACAGACAATGCCATACACCAAAGACAACTGCTTAGCAGACAATGCCATACACCAAAGACAACTGCTTAACAGAAAAAGCCATATACCAAAGACAACTGCTTAACAGGCAATGCCATACACCGAAGACAACTGCTTAACAGACAACGCCATACACCAAAGACAACTGCTTAACAGGCAATGTCATACACCAAAGACAACTGCTTAACAGAAAAAGCCATATACCAAAGACAACTGCTTAACAGGCAATGCAATACACCAAAGACAACTGCTTAACAGACAACGCCTTACACCAAAGACAACTGCTTAACAGGCAATGTCATACACCGAAGACAACTGCTTAACAGGCAATGCAATACACCAAAGACAACTGCTTAACAGGCAATGTCATACACCGAAGACAACTGCTTAACAGGCAATGCAATACACCAAAGACAACTGGTTAACAGACAACGCCTTACACCAAAGACAACTGCTTAACAGGCAATGCAATACACCAAAGACAACTGCTTAACAGACAACGCCTTACACCAAAGACAACTGCTTAACAGGCAATGCCATACACCAAAGACAACTGCTTAACAGACAATGCCATACACCAAAGACAACTGCTTAACAGGCAATGTCATACACCAAAGACAACTGCTTAACAGACAATGCCATACAACAAAGACAACTGCTTAGCAGACAATGCCATACACCAAAGACAACTGCTTAACAGAAAAAGCCATATACCAAAGACAACTGCTTAACAGGCAATGCCATACACCAAAGACAACTGTTTAACAGGCAATGTCATACACCAAAGACAACTGCTTAACAGACAATGCCATACACCAAAGACAACTGCTTAGCAGACAATGCCATACACCAAAGACAACTGCTTAACAGAAAAAGCCATATACCAAAGACAACTGCTTAACAGGCAATGCCATACACCAAAGACAACTGCTTAACAGACAACGCCATACACCAAAGACAACTGCTTAACAGGCAATGCCATACACCAAAGACCACTGCTTAACAGACAACGCCATACACCAAAGACAACTGCTTAACAGACAACGCCATACACCAAAGACAACTGCTTAACAGACAACGCCATACACCAAAGACAACTGCTTAACAGACACTGCCATACACCAAAGACAACTGCTTAACAGACACTGCCATACACCAAAGACAACTGCTTAACAGACAATGCCATACACCAAAGACAACTGCTTAACAGACACTGCCATACACCAAAGACAACTGCTTAACAGACACTGCCATACACCAAAGACAACTGCTTAACAGGCAGTGCCATACACTAAAGACAACTGCTTAACAGACAATGCCATACACCAAAGAAAACTGCTTAACAGGCAACACCATACACCAAAGACAACTGCTTAACAGACACTGCCATACACCAAAGACAACTGCTTAACAGGTAACGCCATACACCAAAGACAACTGCTTAGCAGACAATGCCACACACCAAAGACAACTGCTTAACAGGCAATGCCATACACCAAAGACAACTGCTTAACAGACAATGCCATACACCAAAGACAACTGCTTAACAGGCAATGCCATACACCAAAGACAACTGCTTAACAGACAATGCCATACACCAAAGACAACTGCTTAACAGACAATGCCATACACCAAAGACAACTGCTTAACAGGCAATGCCATACATCAATGACAACTGCTTAACAGGCAATGCCATACACCAAAAAGAACTGCTTAACAGGCAATGCCATACACCAAAGACAACTGCTTAACAGGCAATGCCATACACCAAACACAACTGCTTAACAGGCAATGCCATACACTAAAGACAACTGCTTGACAGGCAATGCCATACACCAATGACAACTGCTTAACAGACAATGCCATACACCAAAGAAAACTGCTTAACAGGCAACACCATACACCAAAGACAACTGCTAAACAGGCAATGCCATACACCAAAGACAAATTCTTAACAGGCAATGCCATACATTAAAGACAACTGCTTAACAGGCAATGCCATACACCAAAGACAACTGCTTAACAGACACTGCCATACACCAAAGACAACTGCTTAACAGACAATGCCATACACCAAAGAAAACTGCTTAACAGGCAACACCATACACCAAAGACAACTGCTTAACAGGCAATGCTATACACCAAAGACAACTGCTTAACAGACACTACCAAACACCAAAGACAACTGCTTAACAGACAATGCCAAACACCAAAGACAACTGCTTAACAGACAATGCCATACACCAAAGACAACTGCTTAACAGGCAATGTCATACACCGAAGACAACAGCTTAACAGGCCATGCCATACACCAAAGACAACTGCTTAACAGACAACGCCATGCACCAAAGACAACTGCTTAACAGACAATGCCATACACCAAAGACAACTGCTTAACAGAAAAAGCCATATACCAGAGACAACTGCTTAACAGACACTACCAGACACCAAAGACTACTACTTATCAGGCAATGCCATACACCAAAGACAACTGCTTAACAGGCAATGCCATACACCAAAGACAACTGCTTAACAGACAATGCCATACACCAAAGACAACTGCTTAACAGACAACGCCTTACACCAAAGACAACTGCTTAACAGGCAATGTCATACACCGAAGACAACTGCTTAACAGGCAATGCAATACACCAAAGACAACTGCTTAACAGAAAAAGCCATATACCAAAGACAACTGCTTAACAGGCAATGCCATACACCAAACACAACTGCTTAACAGACATTGCCATACACCAAAGACAACTGCTTGACAGGCAATGCCATACACAAAAGACAACTGCTTAACAGACAATGCCATACACCAAAGAAAACTGCTTAACAGGCAACAGCATACACCAAAGACAACTGCTTAACAGACACTACCAGACACCAAAGACTACTACTTAACAGGCAATGCCATACACCAAAGACAACTGCTTAACAGGCAATGCCATACACCAAAGACCACTGCTTAACAGACAATGCCATACACCAAAGACAACTGCTTAACAGACATTGTCAAACACCAAAGACAACTGCTTAACAGACAATGCCATACACCAAAGACAACTGCTTAACAGGCAATGCCATACACCAAAGACAACTGCTTAACAGGCAATGCCATACACCAAAGACAACTGCTTAACAGACAATGCCTTACACCAAAGACAGCTGCTTAACAGGCAATGTCATACACCGAAGACAACTGCTTAACAGGCAATGCAATACACCAAAGACAATTGCTTAACAGAAAAAGCCATATACCAAAGACAACTGCTCAACAGGCAATGCCATACACCAAAGACAACTGCTTAACAGACAACGCCATACACCAAAGACAACTGCTAAACAGACACTGCCATACACCAAAGACAACTGCTTAACAGACACTGCCATACACCAAAGACAACTGCTTAACAGGCAGTGCCATACACTAAAGACAGCTACTTGACAGGCAATGCCATACACCAAAGACAACTGCTTAACAGACAATGCCATACACCAAAGACAACTGCTTAACAGGCAACACCATACACCAAAGACAACTGCTTAACAGTCAATGCCATACACCAAAGACAACTGCTTAACAGACAATGCGATACACCAAAGACAACTGCTTAACAGGCAATGCCATACACTAAAGACAACTGCTTGACAGGCAATGCCATACACCAAAGACAACTGCTTAACAGACAATGCCATACACCAAAGAAAACTGCTTAACAGGCAACACCATACACCAAAGATAACTTCTTAACAGGCAATGCCATACACCAAAGACAACTACTTAACAGCCAATGCTATACACCAAAGACAACTGCTTAACAGGCAATGCCATACACCAAAGACAACTGCTTAACAGACAATGCCATACACCAAAGACAACTGCTTAACAGGCAATGCTATACACCAAAGACAACTGCTTAACAGACACTACCAGACACCAAAGACTACTACTTAACAGGCAATGCCATACACCAAAGACAACTGCTTAACAGACAATGCCAAACACCAAAGACAACTGCTTAACAGACAACGCCTTACACCAAAGACAACTGCTTAACAGGCAGTGCCATACACTAAAGACAGCTGCTTGACAGGCAATGCCATACACCAAAGACAACTGCTTAACAGACAATGCCATACACCAAAGAAAACTGCTTAACAGACACTGCCATACACCAAAGAAAACTGCTAAACAGGCAATGCCATACACCAAAGACAACTTCTTAACAGGCAATGCCATACACCAAAGACAACTACTTAACAGGCAATGCTATACACCAAAGACAACTGCTTAACAGGCAATGCCATACACCAAAGACAACTGCTTAACAGACAATGCCATACACCAAAGACAACTGCTTAACAGGCAATGCTATACACCAAAGACAACTGCTTAACAGACACTACCAGACACCAAAGACTACTACTTAACAGGCAATGTCATACACCGAAGACAACAGCTTAACAGGCAATGCAATAGACCAAAGACAACTGCTTAACAGAATAAGCCATATACCAAAGACAACTGCTTAACAGGCAATGCCATACACCAAAGACAACTGCTTAACAGACAATGCCATACACCAAAGACAACTGCTTAACAGAAAAAGCCATATACCAAAGACAACTGCTTAACAGGCAATGCCATACACCAAAGACAACTGCTTAACAGACAACGCCATACACCAAAGACAACTGCTTAACAGACACTGCCATACACCAAAGACAACTGCTTAACAGACACTGCCATACACCAAAGACAACTGCTTAACAGGCAGTGCCATACATTAAAGACAGCTGCTTGACAGGCAACGCCATACACCAAAGACAACTGCTTAACAGAAAAAGCCATATACCAAAGACAACTGCTTAACAGGCAATGCCATACACCAAAGACAACTGCTTAACAGACAACGCCATACACCAAAGACAACTGCTTAACAGACACTGCCATACACCAAAGACAACTGCTTAACAGACACTGCCATACACCAAAGACAACTGCTTAACAGGCAGTGCCATACACTAAAGACAGCTGCTTGACAGGCTATGCCATACATCAAAGACAACTGCTTAACAGACAATGCCATACACCAAAGACAACTGCTTAACAGGCAATGTCATACACCAAAGACAACTGCTTAACAGACAATGCCATACACCAAAGACAACTGCTTAGCAGACAATGCCATACACCAAAGACAACTGCTTAACAGAAAAAGCCATATACCAAAGACAACTGCTTAACAGGCAATGCCATACACCAAAGACAACTGTTTAACAGGCAATGTCATACACCAAAGACAACTGCTTAACAGACAATGCCATACACCAAAGACAACTGCTTAGCAGACAATGCCATACACCAAAGACAACTGCTTAACAGAAAAAGCCATATACCAAAGACAACTGCTTAACAGGCAATGCCATACACCGAAGACAACTGCTTAACAGGCAATGCAATACACCAAAGACAACTGCTTAACAGACAACGCCTTACACCAAAGACAACTGCTTAACAGGCAATGTCATACACCGAAGACAACTGCTTAACAGGCAATGCAATACACCAAAGACAACTGCTTAACAGGCAATGTCATACACCGAAGACAACTGCTTAACAGGCAATGCAATACACCAAAGACAACTGCTTAACAGACAACGCCTTACACCAAAGACAACTGCTTAACAGGCAATGTCATACACCGAAGACAACTGCTTAACAGGCAATGCAATACACCAAAGACAACTGCTTAACAGAAAAAGCCATATACCAAAGACAACTGCTTAACAGGCAATGCCATACACTAAAGACAACTGCTTAACAGGCAATGCCATACACCAAAGACAACTGCTTAACAGACAATGCCATACACCAAAGACAACTGCTTAACAGGCAATGTCATACACCAAAGACAACTGCTTAACAGACAATGCCATACACCAAAGACAACTGCTTAGCAGACAATGCCATACACCAAAGACAACTGCTTAACAGAAAAAGCCATATACCAAAGACAACTGCTTAACAGGCAATGCCATACACCAAAGACAACTGTTTAACAGGCAATGTCATACACCAAAGACAACTGCTTAACAGACAATGCCATACACCAAAGACAACTGCTTAGCAGACAATGCCATACACCAAAGACAACTGCTTAACAGAAAAAGCCATATACCAAAGACAACTGCTTAACAGGCAATGCCATACACCGAAGACAACTGCTTAACAGGCAATGCAATACACCAAAGACAACTGCTTAACAGACAACGCCTTACACCAAAGACAACTGCTTAACAGGCAATGTCATACACCGAAGACAACTGCTTAACAGGCAATGCAATACACCAAAGACAACTGCTTAACAGAAAAAGCCATATACCAAAGACAACTGCTTAACAGGCAATGCCATACACCAAAGACAACTGCTTAACAGGCAATGCCATACACCAAAGACAACTGCTTAACAGACAATGCCATACACCAAAGACAACTGCTTAACAGGCAATGTCATACACCAAAGACAACTGCTTAACAGACAATGCCATACACCAAAGACAACTGCTTAGCAGACAATGCCATACACCAAAGACAACTGCTTAACAGAAAAAGCCATATACCAAAGACAACTGCTTAACAGGCAATGCCATACACCAAAGACAACTGTTTAACAGGCAATGTCATACACCAAAGACAACTGCTTAACAGACAATGCCATACACCAAAGACAACTGCTTAGCAGACAATGCCATACACCAAAGACAACTGCTTAACAGAAAAAGCCATATACCAAAGACAACTGCTTAACAGGCAATGCCATACACCAAAGACAACTGCTTAACAGACAACGCCATACACCAAAGACAACTGCTTAACAGACACTGCCATACACCAAAGACAACTGCTTAACAGACACTGCCATACACCAAAGACAACTGCTTAACAGACAATGCCATACACCAAAGACAACTGCTTAACAGACACTGCCATACACCAAAGACAACTGCTTAACAGGCAGTGCCATACACTAAAGACAGCTGCTTGACAGGCTATACCATACACCAAAGACAACTGCTTAACAGACAATGCCATACACCAAAGAAAACTGCTTAACAGGCAACACCATACACCAAAGACAACTGCTTAACAGACACTGCCATACACCAAAGACAACTGCTTAACAGGTAACGCCATACACCAAAGACAACTGCTTAGCAGACAATGCCACACACCAAAGACAACTGCTTAACAGGCAATGCCAAACACCAAAGACAACTGCTTAACAGACAATGCCAAACACCAAAGACAACTGCTTAACAGACAACGCCTTACACCAAAGACAACTGCTTAACAGGCAGTGCCATACACTAAAGACAGCTGCTTGACAGGCAATGCCATACACCAAAGACAACTGCTTAACAGACAATGCCATACACCAAAGAAAACTGCTTAACAGACACTGCCATACACCAAAGAAAACAGCTAAACAGGCAATGCCATACACCAAAGACAACTTCTTAACAGGCAGTGCCATTCACCAAAGACAACTACTTAACAGGCAATGCTATACACCAAAGACAACTGCTTAACAGGCAATGCCATACACCAAAGACAACTGCTTAACAGGCAATGCTATACACCAAAGACAACTGCTTAACAGACACTACCAGACACCAAAGACTACTACTTAACAGGCAATGTCATACACCGAAGACAACAGCTTAACAGGCAATGCAATAGACCAAAGACAACTGCTTAACAGAATAAGCCATATACCAAAGACAACTGCTTAACAGGCAATGCCATACACCAAAGACAACTGCTTAACAGACAATGCCATACACCAAAGACAACTGCTTAACAGAAAAAGCCATATACCAAAGACAACTGCTTAACAGGCAATGCCATACACCAAAGACAACTGCTTAACAGACAACGCCATACACCAAAGACAACTGCTTAACAGACACTGCCATACACCAAAGACAACTGCTTAACAGACACTGCCATACACCAAAGACAACTGCTTAACAGGCAGTGCCATGCACTAAAGACAGCTGCTTGACAGGCAACGCCATACACCAAAGACAACTGCTTAACAGAAAAAGCCATATACCAAAGACAACTGCTTAACAGGCAATGCCATACACCAAAGACAACTGCTTAACAGACAACGCCATACACCAAAGACAACTGCTTAACAGACACTGCCATACACCAAAGACAACTGCTTAACAGACACTGCCATACACCAAAGACAACTGCTTAACAGGCAGTGCCATACACTAAAGACAGCTGCTTGACAGGCTATGCCATACACCAAAGACAACTGCTTAACAGACAATGCCAAACACCAAAGACAACTGCTTAACAGGCAATGTCATACACCAAAGACAACTGCTTAACAGACAATGCCATACACCAAAGACAACTGCTTAGCAGACAATGCCATACACCAAAGACAACTGCTTAACAGAAAAAGCCATATACCAAAGACAACTGCTTAACAGGCAATGCCATACACCAAAGACAACTGCTTAACAGACAATGCCATACACCAAAGACAACTGCTTAGCAGACAATGCCATACACCAAAGACAACTGCTTAACAGAAAAAGCCATATACCAAAGACAACTGCTTAACAGGCAATGCCATACACCGAAGACAACTGCTTAACAGGCAATGCAATACACCAAAGACAACTGCTTAACAGACAACGCCTTACACCAAAGACAACTGCTTAATAGGCAATGTCATACACCGAAGACAACTGCTTAACAGGCAATGCAATACACCAAAGACAACTGCTTAACAGGCAATGTCATACACCGAAGACAACTGCTTAACAGGCAATGCAATACACCAAAGACAACTGCTTAACAGACAACGCCTTACACCAAAGACAACTGCTTAACAGGCAATGTCATACACCGAAGACAACTGCTTAACAGGCAATGCAATACACCAAAGACAACTGCTTAACAGGCAATGCCATACACCAAAGACAACTGCTTAACAGGCAATGCCATACACCAAAGACAACTGCTTAACAGACAATGCCATACACCAAAGACAACTGCTTAACAGGCAATGTCATACACCAAAGACAACTGCTTAACAGACAATGCCATACACCAAAGACAACTGCTTAGCAGACAATGCCATACACCAAAGACAACTGCTTAACAGAAAAAGCCATATACCAAAGACAACTGCTTAACAGGCAATGCCATACACCAAAGACAACTGTTTAACAGGCAATGTCATACACCAAAGACAACTGCTTAACAGACAATGCCATACACCAAAGACAACTGCTTAGCAGACAATGCCATACACCAAAGACAACTGCTTAACAGAAAAAGCCATATACCAAAGACAACTGCTTAACAGCAATGCCATACACCGAAGACAACTGCTTAACAGGCAATGCAATACACCAAAGACAACTGCTTAACAGACAACGCCTTACACCAAAGACAACTGCTTAACAGGCAATGTCATACACCGAAGACAACTGCTTAACAGGCAATGCAATACACCAAAGACAACTGCTTAACAGAAAAAGCCATATACCAAAGACAACTGCTTAACAGGCAATGCCATACACCAAAGACAACTGCTTAACAGGCAATGCCATACACCAAAGACAACTGCTTAACAGACAATGCCATACACCAAAGACAACTGCTTAACAGGCAATGTCATACACCAAAGACAACTGCTTAACAGACAATGCCATACACCAAAGACAACTGCTTAACAGGCAATGTCATACACCAAAGACAACTGCTTAACAGACAATGCCATACACCAAAGACAACTGCTTAGCAGACAATGCCATACACCAAAGACAACTGCTTAACAGAAAAAGCCATATACCAAAGACAACTGCTTAACAGGCAATGCCATACACCAAAGACAACTGTTTAACAGGCAATGCCATACACCGAAGACAACTGCTTAACAGGCAATGCAATACACCAAAGACAACTGCTTAACAGACAACGCCTTACACCAAAGACAACTGCTTAATAGGCAATGTCATACACCGAAGACAACTGCTTAACAGGCAATGCAATACACCAAAGACAACTGCTTAACAGGCAATGTCATACACCGAAGACAACTGCTTAACAGGCAATGCAATACACCAAAGACAACTGCTTAACAGACAACGCCTTACACCAAAGACAACTGCTTAACAGGCAATGTCATACACCGAAGACAACTGCTTAACAGGCAATGCAATACACCAAAGACAACTGCTTAACAGGCAATGCCATACACCAAAGACAACTGCTTAACAGGCAATGCCATACACCAAAGACAACTGCTTAACAGACAATGCCATACACCAAAGACAACTGCTTAACAGGCAATGTCATACACCAAAGACAACTGCTTAACAGACAATGCCATACACCAAAGACAACTGCTTAGCAGACAATGCCATACACCAAAGACAACTGCTTAACAGAAAAAGCCATATACCAAAGACAACTGCTTAACAGGCAATGCCATACACCAAAGACAACTGTTTAACAGGCAATGTCATACACCAAAGACAACTGCTTAACAGACAATGCCATACACCAAAGACAACTGCTTAGCAGACAATGCCATACACCAAAGACAACTGCTTAACAGAAAAAGCCATATACCAAAGACAACTGCTTAACAGCAATGCCATACACCGAAGACAACTGCTTAACAGGCAATGCAATACACCAAAGACAACTGCTTAACAGACAACGCCTTACACCAAAGACAACTGCTTAACAGGCAATGTCATACACCGAAGACAACTGCTTAACAGGCAATGCAATACACCAAAGACAACTGCTTAACAGAAAAAGCCATATACCAAAGACAACTGCTTAACAGGCAATGCCATACACCAAAGACAACTGCTTAACAGGCAATGCCATACACCAAAGACAACTGCTTAACAGACAATGCCATACACCAAAGACAACTGCTTAACAGGCAATGTCATACACCAAAGACAACTGCTTAACAGACAATGCCATACACCAAAGACAACTGCTTAACAGGCAATGTCATACACCAAAGACAACTGCTTAACAGACAATGCCATACACCAAAGACAACTGCTTAGCAGACAATGCCATACACCAAAGACAACTGCTTAACAGAAAAAGCCATATACCAAAGACAACTGCTTAACAGGCAATGCCATACACCAAAGACAACTGTTTAACAGGCAATGTCATACACCAAAGACAACTGCTTAACAGACAATGCCATACACCAAAGACAACTGCTTAGCAGACAATGCCATACACCAAAGACAACTGCTTAACAGAAAAAGCCATATACCAAAGACAACTGCTTAACAGGCAATGCCATACACCGAAGACAACTGCTTAACAGGCAATGCAATACACCAAAGACAACTGCTTAACAGACAACGCCTTACACCAAAGACAACTGCTTAACAGGCAATGTCATACACCGAAGACAACTGCTTAACAGGCAATGCAATACACCAAAGACAACTGCTTAACAGGCAATGTCATACACCGAAGACAACTGCTTAACAGGCAATGCAATACACCAAAGACAACTGCTTAACAGACAACGCCTTACACCAAAGACAACTGCTTAACAGGCAATGTCATACACCGAAGACAACTGCTTAACAGGCAATGCAATACACCAAAGACAACTGCTTAACAGAAAAAGCCATATACCAAAGACAACTGCTTAACAGGCAATGCCATACACTAAAGACAACTGCTTAACAGGCAATGCCATACACCAAAGACAACTGCTTAACAGACAATGCCATACACCAAAGACAACTGCTTAACAGGCAATGTCATACACCAAAGACAACTGCTTAACAGACAATGCCATACACCAAAGACAACTGCTTAGCAGACAATGCCATACACCAAAGACAACTGCTTAACAGAAAAAGCCATATACCAAAGACAACTGCTTAACAGGCAATGCCATACACCAAAGACAACTGTTTAACAGGCAATGTCATACACCAAAGACAACTGCTTAACAGACAATGCCATACACCAAAGACAACTGCTTAGCAGACAATGCCATACACCAAAGACAACTGCTTAACAGAAAAAGCCATATACCAAAGACAACTGCTTAACAGGCAATGCCATACACCGAAGACAACTGCTTAACAGGCAATGCAATACACCAAAGACAACTGCTTAACAGACAACGCCTTACACCAAAGACAACTGCTTAACAGGCAATGTCATACACCGAAGACAACTGCTTAACAGGCAATGCAATACACCAAAGACAACTGCTTAACAGAAAAAGCCATATACCAAAGACAACTGCTTAACAGGCAATGCCATACACCAAAGACAACTGCTTAACAGGCAATGCCATACACCAAAGACAACTGCTTAACAGACAATGCCATACACCAAAGACAACTGCTTAACAGGCAATGTCATACACCAAAGACAACTGCTTAACAGACAATGCCATACACCAAAGACAACTGCTTAGCAGACAATGCCATACACCAAAGACAACTGCTTAACAGAAAAAGCCATATACCAAAGACAACTGCTTAACAGGCAATGCCATACACCAAAGACAACTGTTTAACAGGCAATGTCATACACCAAAGACAACTGCTTAACAGACAATGCCATACACCAAAGACAACTGCTTAGCAGACAATGCCATACACCAAAGACAACTGCTTAACAGAAAAAGCCATATACCAAAGACAACTGCTTAACAGGCAATGCCATACACCAAAGACAACTGCTTAACAGACAACGCCATACACCAAAGACAACTGCTTAACAGACACTGCCATACACCAAAGACAACTGCTTAACAGACACTGCCATACACCAAAGACAACTGCTTAACAGACAATGCCATACACCAAAGACAACTGCTTAACAGACACTGCCATACACCAAAGACAACTGCTTAACAGGCAGTGCCATACACTAAAGACAGCTGCTTGACAGGCTATACCATACACCAAAGACAACTGCTTAACAGACAATGCCATACACCAAAGAAAACTGCTTAACAGGCAACACCATACACCAAAGACAACTGCTTAACAGACACTGCCATACACCAAAGACAACTGCTTAACAGGTAACGCCATACACCAAAGACAACTGCTTAGCAGACAATGCCACACACCAAAGACAACTGCTTAACAGGCAATGCCAAACACCAAAGACAACTGCTTAACAGACAATGCCAAACACCAAAGACAACTGCTTAACAGACAACGCCTTACACCAAAGACAACTGCTTAACAGGCAGTGCCATACACTAAAGACAGCTGCTTGACAGGCAATGCCATACACCAAAGACAACTGCTTAACAGACAATGCCATACACCAAAGAAAACTGCTTAACAGACACTGCCATACACCAAAGAAAACTGCTAAACAGGCAATGCCATACACCAAAGACAACTTCTTAACAGGCAGTGCCATTCACCAAAGACAACTACTTAACAGGCAATGCTATACACCAAAGACAACTGCTTAACAGGCAATGCCATACACCAAAGACAACTGCTTAACAGGCAATGCTATACACCAAAGACAACTGCTTAACAGACACTACCAGACACCAAAGACTACTACTTAACAGGCAATGTCATACACCGAAGACAACAGCTTAACAGGCAATGCAATAGACCAAAGACAACTGCTTAACAGAATAAGCCATATACCAAAGACAACTGCTTAACAGGCAATGCCATACACCAAAGACAACTGCTTAACAGACAATGCCATACACCAAAGACAACTGCTTAACAGAAAAAGCCATATACCAAAGACAACTGCTTAACAGGCAATGCCATACACCAAAGACAACTGCTTAACAGACAACGCCATACACCAAAGACAACTGCTTAACAGACACTGCCATACACCAAAGACAACTGCTTAACAGACACTGCCATACACCAAAGACAACTGCTTAACAGGCAGTGCCATACACTAAAGACAGCTGCTTGACAGGCAACGCCATACACCAAAGACAACTGCTTAACAGAAAAAGCCATATACCAAAGACAACTGCTTAACAGGCAATGCCATACACCAAAGACAACTGCTTAACAGACAACGCCATACACCAAAGACAACTGCTTAACAGACACTGCCATACACCAAAGACAACTGCTTAACAGACACTGCCATACACCAAAGACAACTGCTTAACAGGCAGTGCCATACACTAAAGACAGCTGCTTGACAGGCTATGCCATACACCAAAGACAACTGCTTAACAGACAATGCCATACACCAAAGACAACTGCTTAACAGGCAATGTCATACACCAAAGACAACTGCTTAACAGACAATGCCATACACCAAAGACAACTGCTTAGCAGACAATGCCATACACCAAAGACAACTGCTTAACAGAAAAAGCCATATACCAAAGACAACTGCTTAACAGGCAATGCCATACACCAAAGACAACTGCTTAACAGACAATGCCATACACCAAAGACAACTGCTTAGCAGACAATGCCATACACCAAAGACAACTGCTTAACAGAAAAAGCCATATACCAAAGACAACTGCTTAACAGGCAATGCCATACACCGAAGACAACTGCTTAACAGGCAATGCAATACACCAAAGACAACTGCTTAACAGACAACGCCTTACACCAAAGACAACTGCTTAATAGGCAATGTCATACACCGAAGACAACTGCTTAACAGGCAATGCAATACACCAAAGACAACTGCTTAACAGGCAATGTCATACACCGAAGACAACTGCTTAACAGGCAATGCAATACACCAAAGACAACTGCTTAACAGACAACGCCTTACACCAAAGACAACTGCTTAACAGGCAATGTCATACACCGAAGACAACTGCTTAACAGGCAATGCAATACACCAAAGACAACTGCTTAACAGGCAATGCCATACACCAAAGACAACTGCTTAACAGGCAATGCCATACACCAAAGACAACTGCTTAACAGACAATGCCATACACCAAAGACAACTGCTTAACAGGCAATGTCATACACCAAAGACAACTGCTTAACAGACAATGCCATACACCAAAGACAACTGCTTAGCAGACAATGCCATACACCAAAGACAACTGCTTAACAGAAAAAGCCATATACCAAAGACAACTGCTTAACAGGCAATGCCATACACCAAAGACAACTGTTTAACAGGCAATGTCATACACCAAAGACAACTGCTTAACAGACAATGCCATACACCAAAGACAACTGCTTAGCAGACAATGCCATACACCAAAGACAACTGCTTAACAGAAAAAGCCATATACCAAAGACAACTGCTTAACAGGCAATGCCATACACCGAAGACAACTGCTTAACAGGCAATGCAATACACCAAAGACAACTGCTTAACAGACAACGCCTTACACCAAAGACAACTGCTTAACAGGCAATGTCATACACCGAAGACAACTGCTTAACAGGCAATGCAATACACCAAAGACAACTGCTTAACAGAAAAAGCCATATACCAAAGACAACTGCTTAACAGGCAATGCCATACACCAAAGACAACTGCTTAACAGGCAATGCCATACACCAAAGACAACTGCTTAACAGACAATGCCATACACCAAAGACAACTGCTTAACAGGCAATGTCATACACCAAAGACAACTGCTTAACAGACAATGCCATACACCAAAGACAACTGCTTAGCAGACAATGCCATACACCAAAGACAACTGCTTAACAGAAAAAGCCATATACCAAAGACAACTGCTTAACAGGCAATGCCATACACCATAGACAACTGTTTAACAGGCAATGTCATACACCAAAGACAACTGCTTAACAGACAATGCCATACACCAAAGACAACTGCTTAGCAGACAATGCCATACACCAAAGACAACTGCTTAACAGAAAAAGGCATGTACCAAAGACAACTGCTTAACAGGCAATGCCATACACCAAAGACAACTGCTTAACAGACAACGCCATACACCAAAGTAAACTGCTTAACAGACACTGCCATACACCAAAGACAACTGCTTAACAGACACTGCCATACACCAAAGACAACTGCTTAACAGACAATGCCATACACCAAAGACAACTGCTTAACAGACACTGCCATACACCAAAGACAATTGCTTAACAGGCAGTGCCATACACTAAAGACAGCTGCTTGACAGGCTATACCATACACCAAAGACAACTGCTTAACAGACAATGCCATACACCAAAGAAAACTGCTTAACAGGCAACACCATACACCAAAGACAACTGCTTAACAGACACTGCCATACACCAAAGACAACTGCTTAACAGGTAACGCGATACACCAAAGACAACTGCTTAGCAGACAATGCCACACACCAAAGACAACTGCTTAACAGGCAATGCCATACACCAAAGACAACTGCTTAACAGACAATGCCATACACCAAAGACAACTGCTTAACAGGCAATGCCATACACCAAAGACAACTGCTTAACAGACAATGCCATGCACCAAAGACAACTGCTTAACAGACAATGCCATACACCAAAGACAACTGCTTAACAGGCAATGCCATACACCAATGACAACTGCTTAACAGGCAATGCCATACACCAAAAACAACTGCTTACAGGCAATGCCATACACCAAAGACAACTGCTTAACAGGCAATGCCATACACCAAACACAACTGCTTAACAGGCAATGCCATACACTAAAGACAACTGCTTGACAGGCAATGCCATACACCGATGACAACTGCTTAACAGACAATGCCATACACCAAAGAAAACTGCTTAACAGGCAACACCATACACCAAAGACAACTGCTAAACAGGCAATGCCATACACCAAAGACAAATTCTTAACAGGCAATGCCATACATTAAAGACAACTGCTTAACAGGCAATGCCATACACCAAAGACAACTGCTTAACAGACAATGCCATACACCAAAGACAACTGCTTAACAGACAATGCCATACACCATAGACAACTGCTTAACAGGCAATGCCATACACCAATGACAACTGCTTAACAGGCAATGCCATACACCAAAGACAACTGCTTAACAGGCAATGCCATACAACAAACACAACTGCTTATCAGGCAATGCCATACACTAAAGACAACTGCTTGACAGGCAATGCCATACACCAAAGACAACTGCTTAACAGACAATGCCATACACCAAAGAAAACTGCTTAACAGGCAAGACCATACACCAAAGACAACTGCTAAACAGGCAATGCCGTACACCAAAGACAAATTCTTCACAGGCAATGCCATACACCAAAGACAACTGCTTAACAGGCAATGCCATATACCAAAGACAACTGCTTAACAGGCAATGCCATACACCAAAGACAACTGCTTAACAGTCACTGCCATACACCAAAGACAACTGCTGAACAGGCAATGCCATACACCAAAGACAAGTGCTTAACAGACAATGCCATACACCAAAGACAACTGCTTAACTGGCAATGCCATACACCAAAGACAACTGCTTAACAGGCAATGCCATAAACTAAAGACAACTGCTTAACAGACACTGCCATACACCAAAGACAACTGCTTAACAGACAATGCCATACACCAAAGAAAACTGCTTAACAGGCAACACCATACACCAAAGACAACTGCTTAACAGGCAATGCTATACACCAAAGACAACTGCTTAACAGACACTACCAAACACCAAAGACAACTGCTTAACAGACAATGCCAAACACCAAAGACAACTGCTTAACAGACAATGCCATACACCAAAGACAACTGCTTAACAGGCAATGTCATACACCGAAGACAACAGCTTAACAGGCAATGCCATACACCAAAGACAACTGCTTAACAGACAACGCCATGCACCAAAGACAACTGCTTAACAGACAATGCCATACACCAAAGACAACTGCTTAACAGAAAAAGCCATATACCAGAGACAACTGCTTAACAGACACTACCAGACACCAAAGACTACTACTTATCAGGCAATGCCATACACCAAAGACAACTGTTTAACAGGCAATGCCATACACCAAAGGCAACTGCTTAACAGACAATGCCATACACCAAAGACAACTGCTTAACAGACAACGCCTTACACCAAAGACAACTGCTTAACAGGCAATGTCATACACCGAAGACAACTGCTTAACAGGCAATGCAATACACCAAAGACAACTGCTTAACAGAAAAAGCCATATACCAAAGACAACTGCTTAACAGGCAATGCCATACACCAAACACAACTGCTTAACAGACATTGCCATACACCAAAGACAACTGCTTAACAGGCAATGCCATACACCAAAGACAACTGCTTAACAGACAACGCCTTACAGCAAAGACAACTGCTTAACAGGCAATGTCATACACCGAAGACAACTGCTTAACAGGCAATGCAATACACCAAACACAACTGCTTAACAGGCAATGCTGTACACCAAAGACAACTGCTTAACAGACACTACCAGACACCAAAGACTACTACTTAACAGGCAATGCCATACACCAAAGACAACTGCTTAACAGGCAATGCCATACACCAAAGACCACTGCTTAACAGACAATGCCATACACCAAAGACAACTGCTTAACAGACAATGTCAAACACCAAAGACAACTGCTTAACAGACAATGCCATACACCAAAGACAACTGCTTAACAGGCAATGCCATACACCAAAGACAACTGCTTAACAGGCAATGCCATACACCAAAGACAACTGCTTAACAGACAACGCCTTACAACAAAGACAGCTGCTTAACAGGCAATGTCATACACCGAAGACAACTGCTTAACAGGCAATGCAATACACCAAAGACAACTGCTTAACAGAAAAAGCCATATACCAAAGACAACTGCTCAACAGGCAATGCCATACACCAAAGACAACTGCTTAACAGACAACGCCATACACCAAAGACAACTGCTAAACAGACACTGCCATACACCAAAGACAACTGCTTAACAGACACTGCCATACACCAAAGACAACTGCTTAACAGGCAGTGCCATACACTAAAGACAGCTGCTTGACAGGCAAAGCCATACACCAAAGACAACTGCTTAACAGACAATGCCATACACCAAAGAAAACTGCTTAACAGACACTGCCATACACCAAAGAAAACTGCTAAACAGGCAATGCCATACACCAAAGACAACTTCTTAACAGGCAATGCCATACACCAAAGACAACTACTTAACAGGCAATGCTATACACCAAAGACAACTGCTTAACAGGCAATGCCATACACCAAAGACAACTTCTTAACAGACAATGCCATACACCAAAGACAACTGCTTAACAGGCAATGTCATACACCAAAGACAACTACTTAACAGGCAATGCTATACACCAAAGACAACTGCTTAACAGGCAATGCCATACACCAAAGACAACTTCTTAACAGACAATGCTATACACCAAAGACAACTGCTTAACAGACACTACCAGACACCAAAGACTACTACTTAACAGGCAATGCCATACACCAAAGACAACTGCTTAACAGACAATGCCAAACACCAAAGACAACTGCTTAACAGACAACGCCTTACACCAAAGACAACTGCTTAACAGGCAGTGCCATACACTAAAGACAGCTGCTTGACAGGCAATGCCATACACCAAAGACAACTGCTTAACAGACAATGCCATACACCAAAGAAAACTGCTTAACAGACACTGCCATACACCAAAGAAAACTGCTAAACAGGCAATGCCATACACCAAAGACAACTTCTTAACAGGCAATGCCATACACCAAAGACAACTACTTAACAGGCAATGCTATACACCAAAGACAACTGCTTAACAGGCAATGCCATACACCAAAGACAACTGCTTAACAGACAATGCCATACACCAAAGACAACTGCTTAACAGGCAATGCTATACACCAAAGACAACTGCTTAACAGACACTACCAGACACCAAAGACTACTACTTAACAGGCAATGTCATACACCGAAGACAACAGCTTAACAGGCAATGCAATAGACCAAAGACAACTGCTTAACAGAATAAGCCATATACCAAAGACAACTGCTTAACAGGCAATGCCATACACCAAAGACAACTGCTTAACAGACAATGCCATACACCAAAGACAACTGCTTAACAGAAAAAGCCATATACCAAAGACAACTGCTTAACAGGCAATGCCATACACCAAAGACAACTGCTTAACAGACAACGCCATACACCAAAGACAACTGCTTAACAGACACTGCCATACACCAAAGACAACTGCTTAACAGACACTGCCATACACCAAAGACAACTGCTTAACAGGCAGTGCCATACACTAAAGACAGCTGCTTGACAGGCTATGCCATACACCAAAGACAACTGCTTAACAGACAATGCCATACACCAAAGAAAACTGCTTAACAGGCAACACCATACACCAAAGACAACTGCTTAACAGACACTGCCATACACCAAAGACAACTGCTTAACAGGTAACGCCATACACCAAAGACAACTGCTTAGCAGACAATGCCACACACCAAAGACAACTGCTTAACAGACAATGCCATACACCAAAGACAACTGCTTAACAGACAATGCCATACACCAAAGACAACTGCTTAACAGGCAATGCCATACACCAATGACAACTGCTTAACAGGCAATGCCATACACCAAAAACAACTGCTTAACAGGCAATGCCATACACCAAAGACAACTGCTTAACAGGCAATGCCATACACCAAACACAACTGCTTAACAGGCAATGCCATACACTAAAGACAACTGCTTGACAGGCAATGCCATACACCAAAGACTACTGCTTAACAGACAATGCCATACACCAAAGAAAACTGCTTAACAGGCAACAGCATACACCAAAGCCAACTGCTAAACAGGCAATGCCATACACCAAAGACAAATTCTTAACAGGCAATGCCATACCCCAAAGACAACTGCTTAACAGGCAATGCCATATACCAAAGACAACTGCTTAACAGGCAATGCCATACACCAAAGACAACTGCTTAACAGACAATGCCATACACCAAAGACAACTGCTTAACAGGCAATGCCATACACTAAAGACAACTGCTTGACAGGCAATGCCATACACCAAAGACAACTGCTTAACAGACAATGCCATACACCAAAGAAAACTGCTTAACAGGCAACACCATACACCAAAGACAACTGCTTAACAGGCAGTGCTATACACCAAAGACAACTGCTTAACAGGCAATGCCATACACCAAAGACAACTGCTTAACAGACAATGCCAAACACCAAAGACAACTGCTTAACAGACAACGCCTTACACCAAAGACAACTGCTTAACAGGCAATGTCATACACCGAAGACAACAGCTTAACAGGCAATGCAATACACCAAAGACAACTGCTTAACAGAAAAAGCCATATACCAGAGACAACTGCTTAACAGACAATGCCATACACCAAAGACAACTGTTTAACAGACAATGCCATACACCAAAGACAACTGCTTAACAGACAACGCCTTACACCAAAGACAACTGCTTAACAGGCAATGTCATACACCGAAGACAACTGCTTAACAGGCAATGCCATACACCAAAGACAACTGCTTAACAGACAATGCCATACACCAAAGACAACTGCTTAACAGGCAATGCCATACACCAAAGACAACTGCTTAACAGGCAATGCCATACACCAAACACAACTGCTTAACAGACAATGCCATACACCAAAGACATCTGCTTAACAGGCAATGCCATACACCAAAGACAACTGCTTGACAGGCAATGCCATACACCAAAGACAACTGCTTAACAGACAATGCCATACACCAAAGAAAACTGCTTAACAGGCAACAGCATACACCAAAGACAACTGCTTAACAGGCAATGCTGTACACCAAAGACAACTGCTTAACAGACACTACCAGACACCAAAGGCTACTACTTAACAGGCAATGTCATACACCAAAGACAACTGCTTAACAGACAATGCCATACACCAAAGACAACTGCTTAACAGGCAATGCCATACACCAAAGACAACTGCTTAACAGAAAACGCCTTACACCAAAGACAGCTGCTTAACAGGCAATGTCATACACCGAAGACAACTGCTTAACAGGCAATGCAATACACCAAAGACAACTGCTTAACAGAAAAAGCCATATACCAAAGACAAATGCTTAACAGGCAATGCCATACACCAAAGACAACTGCTTAACAGGCAATGCCATACACTGAAGACAACTGCTCAACAGACAATGCCAAACACCAAAGACCACTGCTTAACAGACACTGCCATACACTAAAGACAACTTATTAACAGAAAATGCCATTCACCAAAGACAACTGCTTTACAGGCAATGCAATACACCTAAGACAACTGCTTAAAAGACAATGCCATACACCAAAGACAACTGCTTAACAGACAATGCCATACACCAAAGACAACTGCTTAACAGACAATGCCATACACTAAAGACAACTGCTTAACATACAATGCCATACACTAAAGACAACTGCTTAAAAGACAATGCCATACACCAAAGACAACTGCTTAACAGACAATGCCATACACCAAAGACAACTGCTTAACAGACAACGCCATACACTTAAGACAACTGCTTAACAGACAATGCCATACACCAAAGACAACTGCTTAACAGACAACGCCATACACCAAAGACAACTGCTTAACAGGCAATGCCATACACAAAGGACAACTGCTTAACAGACAATGCCATACACCAAAGACAACTGCTTAACAGACAACGCCTTACACCAAAGACAACTGCTTAACAGGCAATGCCATACACCAAAGACAACTGCTTAACAGGCAATGCCATACACCAAACACAACTGCTTAACAGACAATGCCATACACCAAAGACATCTGCTTAACAGGCAATGCCATACACCAAAGACATCTGCTTAACAGGCAATGCCATACACCAAAGACAAC
This sequence comes from Phyllobates terribilis, assembly GCF_046119375.1. Classification (NCBI taxonomy): domain Eukaryota; kingdom Metazoa; phylum Chordata; class Amphibia; order Anura; family Dendrobatidae; genus Phyllobates; species Phyllobates terribilis. The sequence continues at coordinate 1,851,360 of NW_027363003.1, read as the reverse complement.
TGCTTGACAGGCAATGCCATACACCAAAGACAACTGCTTAACAGACAATGCCATACACCAAAGAAAACTGCTTAACAGGCAACAGCATACACCAAAGACAACTGCTTAACAGGCAATGCTGTACACCAAAGACAACTGCTTAACAGACACTACCAGACACCAAAGGCTACTACTTAACAGGCAATGTCATACACCAAAGACAACTGCTTAACAGACAATGCCATACACCAAAGACAACTGCTTAACAGGCAATGCCATACACCAAAGACAACTGCTTAACAGAAAACGCCTTACACCAAAGACAGCTGCTTAACAGGCAATGTCATACACTGAAGACAACTGCTTAACAGGCAATGCAATACACCAAAGACAACTGCTTAACAGAAAAAGCCATATACCAAAGACAAATGCTTAACAGGCAATGCCATACACCAAAGACAACTGCTTAACAGGCAATGCCATACACTGAAGACAACTGCTCAACAGACAATGCCAAACACCAAAGACCACTGCTTAACAGACACTGCCATACACTAAAGACAACTTATTAACAGAAAATGCCATTCACCAAAGACAACTGCTTTACAGGCAATGCAATACACCTAAGACAACTGCTTAAAAGACAATGCCATACACCAAAGACAACTGCTTAACAGACAATGCCATACACCAAAGACAACTGCTTAACAGACAATGCCATACACTAAAGACAACTGCTTAACATACAATGCCATACACTAAAGACAACTGCTTAAAAGACAATGCCATACACCAAAGACAACTGCTTAACAGACAATGCCATACACCAAAGACAACTGCTTAACAGACAACGCCATACACTTAAGACAACTGCTTAACAGACAATGCCATACACCAAAGACAACTGCTTAACAGACAACGCCATACACCAAAGACAACTGCTTAACAGGCAATGCCATACACTAAGGACAACTGCTTAACAGACAATGCCATACACCAAAGACAACTGCTTAACAGACAACGCCTTACACCAAAGACAGCTGCTTAACAGGCAATGCAATACACCAAAGACAACTGCTTAACAGAAAAAGCCATATACCAAAGACAACTGCTTAACAGGCAATGCCATACACCAAAGACAACTGCTTAACAGACAACGCCATACACCAAAGACAACTGCTTAACAGACACTGCCATACACCAAAGACAACTGCTTAACAGACACTGCCATACACCAAAGACAACTGCTTAACAGACACTGCCATACACCAAAGACAACTGCTTAACAGGCAGTGCCATACACTAAAGACAGCTGCTTGACAGGCTATGCCATACACGAAAGACAACTGCTTAACAGACAATGCCATACACCAAAGAAAACTGCTTAACAGACACTGGCATACACCAAAGAAAACTGGTAAACAGGCAATGCCATACACCAAAGACAACTTCTTAACAGGCAATGCCATACACCAAAGACAGCTACTTAACAGGCAATGCCATACACCAAAGACAACTGCTTAACCGGCAATGCCATACACCAAAGACAACTGCTTAACAGACAATGCCATACACCAAAGATAACTGCTTAACAGGCAATGCCATACACTAAAGACAACTGCTTAACAGGGAATGCCATACAGCAAAGACAACTGCTTAACATACAACACCATACACGAAAGAAAACTGTTTAACAGTCAACGCCGTACACCAAAGACAACTGCTTAACATACACTGCCATAGACTAAAGACAAGTTCTTAACAGACAATGCCATACACCAAAGACAACTGCTTAACAAGCAATGCCATACACCAAAGACAACTGCTTAACAGGCAATGCCATACACTAAAGACAACTGCTCAACAGACACTGCCATACACCAAAGACAACTGCTTAATAGACAATGCCATACAGCAAAGACAGCTGCTTAACAGACAATGCCATACACCAAAGACAACTGCTTAACAGGCAATGCCATACACCAAAGACAACTGCTTAACAGGCAATGCCATACACCAAAGACAACTGCTTAATAGACAATGCCATACAGCAAAGACAGCTGCTTAACAGACACTGCCATACACCAAAGACAACTGCTTATCAGGCAACGCCATACACCAAAGACAACTGCTTAACCATCAATGCCATACACCAAAGACAACTGCTTAACAGGCAATGACATACACTAAAGACAACTGCTTAACAGGCAATGCCATACACTGAAGACAACTGCTCAACAGACAATGCCAAACACCAAAGACCACTGCTTAACAGACACTGCCATACACTAAAGACAACTTATTAACAGAAAATGCCATTCACCAAAGACAACTGCTTTACAGGCAATGCAATACACCTAAGACAACTGCTTAAAAGACAATGCCATACACCAAAGACAACTGCTTAACAGACAATGCCATACACCAAAGACAACTGCTTAACAGACAATGCCATACACTAAAGACAACTGCGTAACATACAATGCCATACACTAAAGACAACTGCTTAAAAGACAATGCCATACACCAAAGACAACTGCTTAACAGACAATGCCATGCACCAAAGACAACTGCTTAACAGACAACGCCATACACTAAAGACAACTGCTTAACAGACAACGCCATACACCAAAGACAACTGCTTAACAGACAACGCCATACACTAAAGACAACTGCTTAACAGACAACGCCATACACTAAGGACAACTGCTTAACATGCAATGCCATACACCAAAGACAACTGCTTAACAGACAATGCCATACACCAAAGACAACTGCTTAACAGACAACGCCATACACTAAAGACAACTGCTTAACAGACAACGCCATACACCAAAGACAACTGCTTAACAGACAATGCCATACACCAAAGACAACTGATTAACAGGTAATGCCATACACAAAAGACAACTGCTTAACAGGCAATGCCATACACTAAAGACAACTGCTTAACAGACAATGCCATGCACCAAAGGCAACTGCATAACAGACAATGCCATACACCAAGGACAACTGCTTAACTGACAATGCCATACACCAAAGACAACTGCGTAACAGACTTTGCCATACACTAAAGAAAACTGCTTAACAGACAATGCCATACACCAAAGATAACTGCTTAACAGGCAATTCCATACACCAAAGACAACTGCTTAACAGACAATGCCATACACCAAAGACAACTGCTTAAAAGACAACGCCTTACTCCAAAGAGAACTGCTTAACAGACAATGCCATACACCAAAGACAACTGCTTAACAGGCAATGCCATACACCAAAGACAACTGCTTAACAGACAAAGCCTTACACCAAAGAGAACTGCTTAACAGACAATGCCATACACCAAAGAAAACTGCTTAACAGACAAAGCCATACACCAAAGAAAACTGCTTAACAGACAAAGCCATACACCAAAGACAACTGCTTTACAGGCAATGCCATACACCAAAGAAAACTGCTTAACAGGCAACGCCATACACCAAAGACAACTGCTTAACAGGCAATGCCATACACCAAAGACAACTGCTTAACAGACAACGCCATACACCAAAGACAACTGCTTAACAGACACTACCAGACACCAAAGACTACTACTTAACAGGCAATGCCATACACCAAAGACAACTGCTTAACAGGCAATGCCATACACCAAAGACAACTGCTTAACAGACAATGCCATACACCAAAGACAACTGCTTAACAGACAACGCCTTACACCAAAGACAACTGCTTAACAGGCAATGTCATACACCGAAGACAACTGCTTAACAGGCAATGCAATACACCAAAGACAACTGCTTAACAGAAAAAGCAATATACCAAAGACAACTGCTTAACAGGCAATGCCATACACCAAACACAACTGCTTAACAGACAATGCCATACACCAAAGACAACTGCTTAACAGGCAATGCCATACACCAAAGACAACTGCTTGACAGGCAATGCCATACACCAAAGACAACTGCTTAACAGACAATGCCATACACCAAAGAAAACTGCTTAACAGGCAACAGCATACACCAAAGACAACTGCTTAACAGGCAATGCTGTACACCAAAGACAACTGCTTAACAGGCAATGCTGTACACCAAAGACAACTGCTTAACAGACACTACCAGACACCAAAGACTACTACTTAACAGGCAATGTCATACACCAAAGACAACTGCTTAACAGACAATGCCAAACACCAAAGACAACTGCTTAACAGACAAAGCCTTACACCAAAGACAACTGTTTAACAGGCAATGTCATACACCAAAGACAACTGCTTAACAGACAATGCCATACACCAAAGACAACTGCTTAGCAGGCAATGCCATACACCAAAGACAACTGCTTAGCAGACAACGCCTTACACCAAAGACAGCTGCTTAACAGGCAATGTCATACACCGAAGACAACTGCTTAACAGGCAATGCAATACACCAAAGACAACTGCTTAACAGAAAAAGCCATATACCAAAGACAACTGCTTAACAGGCAATGCCAAACACCAAAGACAACTGCTTAACAGACAACGCCATACACCAAAGACAACTGCTTAACAGACACTGCCATACACCAAAGACAACTGCTTAACAGACATTGCCAGACACCAAAGACAACTGCTTAACAGACAATGCCATACACCAAAGACAACTGCTTAACAGACAATGCCATACACCAAAGACAACTGCTTAACAGACAATGCCATACACCAAAGACAACTGCTTTACAGACACTGCCATACACTAAAGACAACTGCTTAACAGGCAACACCATACACCAAAGACAACTGCTTAACAGGCAATGCCATGCACCAAAGAAAACTGCATTACAGACAATGCCATACACCAAGAACAACTGCTTAACAGACAATGCCATACACCAAAGAAAACTGCATAACAGCAATGCCATACACCAAAGACAACAGCTTAACAGCAATGCCATACACCAAAGACAACTGCTTAACAGGCAATGACATACATCAAAGACAACTGCTTAACAGACAATGCCATACACCAAAGACAACTGCTTAACAGACAATGCCATACACCAAATAAAACTGCTTAACAGACAATGCCATACACCAAAGACAACAGCTTAACAGCAATGCCATACACCAAAGACAACAGCTTAACAGGCAATGCCATACACCAAAGACAACTGCTTAACAGACAATGCCATACACCAAAGACAACTGCTTAACAGGCAATGCCATACACCAAAGACAACTGCTTAACTGGCAATGCCATACACCAAAGACAACTGCTTAACAGACAATGCCATACACCAAAGACTACTACTTAACAGGCAATGCCATACACCAAAGACAACTGCTTAACTGGCAATGCCATACACCAAAGACAACTGCTTAACAGACACTACCAGACACCAAAGACTACTACTTAACAGGCAATGCCATACACCAAAGACAACTGCTTAACAGGCAATGCCATACACCAAAGACAACTGCTTAACAGGCAATGCCATACACCAAAGACAACTGCTTAACAGACAACGCCATACACCAAAGACAACTGCTTAACAGACAATGCCATACACCAAAGACAACTGCTTAACAGGCAATGCCAAACACCAAAGACAACTGCTTAACAGGCAATGCAATACACCAAAGACAACTGCTTAACAGAAAAAGGCATATACCAAAGACAACTGCTTAACAGGCAATGCCATACACGAAAGACAACTGCTTAACAGACAACGCCATACACCAAAGACAACTGCTTAACAGACAACGCCATACACCAAAGACAACTGCTTAACAGGCAATGCTATACACCAAAGACAACTGCTTAACAGACACTACCAAACACCAAAGACAACTGCTTAACAGACAATGCCAAACACCAAAGACAACTGCTTAACAGACAATGCCATACACCAAAGACAACTGCTTAACAGGCAATGTCATACACCGAAGACAACAGCTTAACAGGCCATGCCATACACCAAAGACAACTGCTTAACAGACAACGCCATGCACCAAAGACAACTGCTTAACAGACAATGCCATACACCAAAGACAACTGCTTAACAGAAAAAGCCATATACCAGAGACAACTGCTTAACAGACACTACCAGACACCAAAGACTACTACTTATCAGGCAATGCCATACACCAAAGACAACTGCTTAACAGGCAATGCCATACACCAAAGACAACTGCTTAACAGACAATGCCATACACCAAAGACAACTGCTTAACAGACAACGCCTTACACCAAAGACAACTGCTTAACAGGCAATGTCATACACCGAAGACAACTGCTTAACAGGCAATGCAATACACCAAAGACAACTGCTTAACAGAAAAAGCCATATACCAAAGACAACTGCTTAACAGGCAATGCCATACACCAAACACAACTGCTTAACAGACATTGCCATACACCAAAGACAACTGCTTGACAGGCAATGCCATACACAAAAGACAACTGCTTAACAGACAATGCCATACACCAAAGAAAACTGCTTAACAGGCAACAGCATACACCAAAGACAACTGCTTAACAGACACTACCAGACACCAAAGACTACTACTTAACAGGCAATGCCATACACCAAAGACAACTGCTTAACAGGCAATGCCATACACCAAAGACCACTGCTTAACAGACAATGCCATACACTAAAGACAACTGCTTAACAGACATTGTCAAACACCAAAGACAACTGCTTAACAGACAATGCCATACACCAAAGACAACTGCTTAACAGGCAATGCCATACACCAAAGACAACTGCTTAACAGGCAATGCCATACACCAAAGACAACTGCTTAACAGACAATGCCTTACACCAAAGACAGCTGCTTAACAGGCAATGTCATACACCGAAGACAACTGCTTAACAGGCAATGCAATACACCAAAGACAATTGCTTAACAGAAAAAGCCATATACCAAAGACAACTGCTCAACAGGCAATGCCATACACCAAAGACAACTGCTTAACAGACAACGCCATACACCAAAGACAACTGCTAAACAGACACTGCCATACACCAAAGACAACTGCTTAACAGACACTGCCATACACCAAAGACAACTGCTTAACAGGCAGTGCCATACACTAAAGACAGCTACTTGACAGGCAATGCCATACACCAAAGACAACTGCTTAACAGACAATGCCATACACCAAAGACAACTGCTTAACAGGCAACACCATACACCAAAGACAACTGCTTAACAGTCAATGCCATACACCAAAGACAACTGCTTAACAGACAATGCGATACACCAAAGACAACTGCTTAACAGGCAATGCCATACACTAAAGACAACTGCTTGACAGGCAATGCCATACACCAAAGACAACTGCTTAACAGACAATGCCATACACCAAAGAAAACTGCTTAACAGGCAACACCATACACCAAAGATAACTTCTTAACAGGCAATGCCATACACCAAAGACAACTACTTAACAGCCAATGCTATACACCAAAGACAACTGCTTAACAGGCAATGCCATACACCAAAGACAACTGCTTAACAGACAATGCCATACACCAAAGACAACTGCTTAACAGGCAATGCTATACACCAAAGACAACTGCTTAACAGACACTACCAGACACCAAAGACTACTACTTAACAGGCAATGCCATACACCAAAGACAACTGCTTAACAGACAATGCCAAACACCAAAGACAACTGCTTAACAGACAACGCCTTACACCAAAGACAACTGCTTAACAGGCAGTGCCATACACTAAAGACAGCTGCTTGACAGGCAATGCCATACACCAAAGACAACTGCTTAACAGACAATGCCATACACCAAAGAAAACTGCTTAACAGACACTGCCATACACCAAAGAAAACTGCTAAACAGGCAATGCCATACACCAAAGACAACTTCTTAACAGGCAATGCCATACACCAAAGACAACTACTTAACAGGCAATGCTATACACCAAAGACAACTGCTTAACAGGCAATGCCATACACCAAAGACAACTGCTTAACAGACAATGCCATACACCAAAGACAACTGCTTAACAGGCAATGCTATACACCAAAGACAACTGCTTAACAGACACTACCAGACACCAAAGACTACTACTTAACAGGCAATGTCATACACCGAAGACAACAGCTTAACAGGCAATGCAATAGACCAAAGACAACTGCTTAACAGAATAAGCCATATACCAAAGACAACTGCTTAACAGGCAATGCCATACACCAAAGACAACTGCTTAACAGACAATGCCATACACCAAAGACAACTGCTTAACAGAAAAAGCCATATACCAAAGACAACTGCTTAACAGGCAATGCCATACACCAAAGACAACTGCTTAACAGACAACGCCATACACCAAAGACAACTGCTTAACAGACACTGCCATACACCAAAGACAACTGCTTAACAGACACTGCCATACACCAAAGACAACTGCTTAACAGGCAGTGCCATACATTAAAGACAGCTGCTTGACAGGCAACGCCATACACCAAAGACAACTGCTTAACAGAAAAAGCCATATACCAAAGACAACTGCTTAACAGGCAATGCCATACACCAAAGACAACTGCTTAACAGACAACGCCATACACCAAAGACAACTGCTTAACAGACACTGCCATACACCAAAGACAACTGCTTAACAGACACTGCCATACACCAAAGACAACTGCTTAACAGGCAGTGCCATACACTAAAGACAGCTGCTTGACAGGCTATGCCATACACCAAAGACAACTGCTTAACAGACAATGCCATACACCAAAGACAACTGCTTAACAGGCAATGTCATACACCAAAGACAACTGCTTAACAGACAATGCCATACACCAAAGACAACTGCTTAGCAGACAATGCCATACACCAAAGACAACTGCTTAACAGAAAAAGCCATATACCAAAGACAACTGCTTAACAGGCAATGCCATACACCAAAGACAACTGTTTAACAGGCAATGTCATACACCAAAGACAACTGCTTAACAGACAATGCCATACACCAAAGACAACTGCTTAGCAGACAATGCCATACACCAAAGACAACTGCTTAACAGAAAAAGCCATATACCAAAGACAACTGCTTAACAGGCAATGCCATACACCGAAGACAACTGCTTAACAGGCAATGCAATACACCAAAGACAACTGCTTAACAGACAACGCCTTACACCAAAGACAACTGCTTAACAGGCAATGTCATACACCGAAGACAACTGCTTAACAGGCAATGCAATACACCAAAGACAACTGCTTAACAGGCAATGTCATACACCGAAGACAACTGCTTAACAGGCAATGCAATACACCAAAGACAACTGCTTAACAGACAACGCCTTACACCAAAGACAACTGCTTAACAGGCAATGTCATACACCGAAGACAACTGCTTAACAGGCAATGCAATACACCAAAGACAACTGCTTAACAGAAAAAGCCATATACCAAAGACAACTGCTTAACAGGCAATGCCATACACTAAAGACAACTGCTTAACAGGCAATGCCATACACCAAAGACAACTGCTTAACAGACAATGCCATACACCAAAGACAACTGCTTAACAGGCAATGTCATACACCAAAGACAACTGCTTAACAGACAATGCCATACACCAAAGACAACTGCTTAGCAGACAATGCCATACACCAAAGACAACTGCTTAACAGAAAAAGCCATATACCAAAGACAACTGCTTAACAGGCAATGCCATACACCAAAGACAACTGTTTAACAGGCAATGTCATACACCAAAGACAACTGCTTAACAGACAATGCCATACACCAAAGACAACTGCTTAGCAGACAATGCCATACACCAAAGACAACTGCTTAACAGAAAAAGCCATATACCAAAGACAACTGCTTAACAGGCAATGCCATACACCGAAGACAACTGCTTAACAGGCAATGCAATACACCAAAGACAACTGCTTAACAGACAACGCCTTACACCAAAGACAACTGCTTAACAGGCAATGTCATACACCGAAGACAACTGCTTAACAGGCAATGCAATACACCAAAGACAACTGCTTAACAGAAAAAGCCATATACCAAAGACAACTGCTTAACAGGCAATGCCATACACCAAAGACAACTGCTTAACAGGCAATGCCATACACCAAAGACAACTGCTTAACAGACAATGCCATACACCAAAGACAACTGCTTAACAGGCAATGTCATACACCAAAGACAACTGCTTAACAGACAATGCCATACACCAAAGACAACTGCTTAGCAGACAATGCCATACACCAAAGACAACTGCTTAACAGAAAAAGCCATATACCAAAGACAACTGCTTAACAGGCAATGCCATACACCAAAGACAACTGTTTAACAGGCAATGTCATACACCAAAGACAACTGCTTAACAGACAATGCCATACACCAAAGACAACTGCTTAGCAGACAATGCCATACACCAAAGACAACTGCTTAACAGAAAAAGCCATATACCAAAGACAACTGCTTAACAGGCAATGCCATACACCAAAGACAACTGCTTAACAGACAACGCCATACACCAAAGACAACTGCTTAACAGACACTGCCATACACCAAAGACAACTGCTTAACAGACACTGCCATACACCAAAGACAACTGCTTAACAGACAATGCCATACACCAAAGACAACTGCTTAACAGACACTGCCATACACCAAAGACAACTGCTTAACAGGCAGTGCCATACACTAAAGACAGCTGCTTGACAGGCTATACCATACACCAAAGACAACTGCTTAACAGACAATGCCATACACCAAAGAAAACTGCTTAACAGGCAACACCATACACCAAAGACAACTGCTTAACAGACACTGCCATACACCAAAGACAACTGCTTAACAGGTAACGCCATACACCAAAGACAACTGCTTAGCAGACAATGCCACACACCAAAGACAACTGCTTAACAGGCAATGCCAAACACCAAAGACAACTGCTTAACAGACAATGCCAAACACCAAAGACAACTGCTTAACAGACAACGCCTTACACCAAAGACAACTGCTTAACAGGCAGTGCCATACACTAAAGACAGCTGCTTGACAGGCAATGCCATACACCAAAGACAACTGCTTAACAGACAATGCCATACACCAAAGAAAACTGCTTAACAGACACTGCCATACACCAAAGAAAACTGCTAAACAGGCAATGCCATACACCAAAGACAACTTCTTAACAGGCAGTGCCATTCACCAAAGACAACTACTTAACAGGCAATGCTATACACCAAAGACAACTGCTTAACAGGCAATGCCATACACCAAAGACAACTGCTTAACAGGCAATGCTATACACCAAAGACAACTGCTTAACAGACACTACCAGACACCAAAGACTACTACTTAACAGGCAATGTCATACACCGAAGACAACAGCTTAACAGGCAATGCAATAGACCAAAGACAACTGCTTAACAGAATAAGCCATATACCAAAGACAACTGCTTAACAGGCAATGCCATACACCAAAGACAACTGCTTAACAGACAATGCCATACACCAAAGACAACTGCTTAACAGAAAAAGCCATATACCAAAGACAACTGCTTAACAGGCAATGCCATACACCAAAGACAACTGCTTAACAGACAACGCCATACACCAAAGACAACTGCTTAACAGACACTGCCATACACCAAAGACAACTGCTTAACAGACACTGCCATACACCAAAGACAACTGCTTAACAGGCAGTGCCATACACTAAAGACAGCTGCTTGACAGGCAACGCCATACACCAAAGACAACTGCTTAACAGAAAAAGCCATATACCAAAGACAACTGCTTAACAGGCAATGCCATACACCAAAGACAACTGCTTAACAGACAACGCCATACACCAAAGACAACTGCTTAACAGACACTGCCATACACCAAAGACAACTGCTTAACAGACACTGCCATACACCAAAGACAACTGCTTAACAGGCAGTGCCATACACTAAAGACAGCTGCTTGACAGGCTATGCCATACACCAAAGACAACTGCTTAACAGACAATGCCAAACACCAAAGACAACTGCTTAACAGGCAATGTCATACACCAAAGACAACTGCTTAACAGACAATGCCATACACCAAAGACAACTGCTTAGCAGACAATGCCATACACCAAAGACAACTGCTTAACAGAAAAAGCCATATACCAAAGACAACTGCTTAACAGGCAATGCCATACACCAAAGACAACTGCTTAACAGACAATGCCATACACCAAAGACAACTGCTTAGCAGACAATGCCATACACCAAAGACAACTGCTTAACAGAAAAAGCCATATACCAAAGACAACTGCTTAACAGGCAATGCCATACACCGAAGACAACTGCTTAACAGGCAATGCAATACACCAAAGACAACTGCTTAACAGACAACGCCTTACACCAAAGACAACTGCTTAATAGGCAATGTCATACACCGAAGACAACTGCTTAACAGGCAATGCAATACACCAAAGACAACTGCTTAACAGGCAATGTCATACACCGAAGACAACTGCTTAACAGGCAATGCAATACACCAAAGACAACTGCTTAACAGACAACGCCTTACACCAAAGACAACTGCTTAACAGGCAATGTCATACACCGAAGACAACTGCTTAACAGGCAATGCAATACACCAAAGACAACTGCTTAACAGGCAATGCCATACACCAAAGACAACTGCTTAACAGGCAATGCCATACACCAAAGACAACTGCTTAACAGACAATGCCATACACCAAAGACAACTGCTTAACAGGCAATGTCATACACCAAAGACAACTGCTTAACAGACAATGCCATACACCAAAGACAACTGCTTAGCAGACAATGCCATACACCAAAGACAACTGCTTAACAGAAAAAGCCATATACCAAAGACAACTGCTTAACAGGCAATGCCATACACCAAAGACAACTGTTTAACAGGCAATGTCATACACCAAAGACAACTGCTTAACAGACAATGCCATACACCAAAGACAACTGCTTAGCAGACAATGCCATACACCAAAGACAACTGCTTAACAGAAAAAGCCATATACCAAAGACAACTGCTTAACAGGCAATGCCATACACCGAAGACAACTGCTTAACAGGCAATGCAATACACCAAAGACAACTGCTTAACAGACAACGCCTTACACCAAAGACAACTGCTTAACAGGCAATGTCATACACCGAAGACAACTGCTTAACAGGCAATGCAATACACCAAAGACAACTGCTTAACAGAAAAAGCCATATACCAAAGACAACTGCTTAACAGGCAATGCCATACACCAAAGACAACTGCTTAACAGGCAATGCCATACACCAAAGACAACTGCTTAACAGACAATGCCATACACCAAAGACAACTGCTTAACAGGCAATGTCATACACCAAAGACAACTGCTTAACAGACAATGCCATACACCAAAGACAACTGCTTAACAGGCAATGTCATACACCAAAGACAACTGCTTAACAGACAATGCCATACACCAAAGACAACTGCTTAGCAGACAATGCCATACACCAAAGACAACTGCTTAACAGAAAAAGCCATATACCAAAGACAACTGCTTAACAGGCAATGCCATACACCAAAGACAACTGTTTAACAGGCAATGTCATACACCAAAGACAACTGCTTAACAGACAATGCCATACACCAAAGACAACTGCTTAGCAGACAATGCCATACACCAAAGACAACTGCTTAACAGAAAAAGCCATATACCAAAGACAACTGCTTAACAGGCAATGCCATACACCGAAGACAACTGCTTAACAGGCAATGCAATACACCAAAGACAACTGCTTAACAGACAACGCCTTACACCAAAGACAACTGCTTAACAGGCAATGTCATACACCGAAGACAACTGCTTAACAGGCAATGCAATACACCAAAGACAACTGCTTAACAGGCAATGTCATACACCGAAGACAACTGCTTAACAGGCAATGCAATACACCAAAGACAACTGCTTAACAGACAACGCCTTACACCAAAGACAACTGCTTAACAGGCAATGTCATACACCGAAGACAACTGCTTAACAGGCAATGCAATACACCAAAGACAACTGCTTAACAGAAAAAGCCATATACCAAAGACAACTGCTTAACAGGCAATGCCATACACTAAAGACAACTGCTTAACAGGCAATGCCATACACCAAAGACAACTGCTTAACAGACAATGCCATACACCAAAGACAACTGCTTAACAGGCAATGTCATACACCAAAGACAACTGCTTAACAGACAATGCCATACACCAAAGACAACTGCTTAGCAGACAATGCCATACACCAAAGACAACTGCTTAACAGAAAAAGCCATATACCAAAGACAACTGCTTAACAGGCAATGCCATACACCAAAGACAACTGTTTAACAGGCAATGTCATACACCAAAGACAACTGCTTAACAGACAATGCCATACACCAAAGACAACTGCTTAGCAGACAATGCCATACACCAAAGACAACTGCTTAACAGAAAAAGCCATATACCAAAGACAACTGCTTAACAGGCAATGCCATACACCGAAGACAACTGCTTAACAGGCAATGCAATACACCAAAGACAACTGCTTAACAGACAACGCCTTACACCAAAGACAACTGCTTAACAGGCAATGTCATACACCGAAGACAACTGCTTAACAGGCAATGCAATACACCAAAGACAACTGCTTAACAGAAAAAGCCATATACCAAAGACAACTGCTTAACAGGCAATGCCATACACCAAAGACAACTGCTTAACAGGCAATGCCATACACCAAAGACAACTGCTTAACAGACAATGCCATACACCAAAGACAACTGCTTAACAGGCAATGTCATACACCAAAGACAACTGCTTAACAGACAATGCCATACACCAAAGACAACTGCTTAGCAGACAATGCCATACACCAAAGACAACTGCTTAACAGAAAAAGCCATATACCAAAGACAACTGCTTAACAGGCAATGCCATACACCAAAGACAACTGTTTAACAGGCAATGTCATACACCAAAGACAACTGCTTAACAGACAATGCCATACACCAAAGACAACTGCTTAGCAGACAATGCCATACACCAAAGACAACTGCTTAACAGAAAAAGCCATATACCAAAGACAACTGCTTAACAGGCAATGCCATACACCAAAGACAACTGCTTAACAGACAACGCCATACACCAAAGACAACTGCTTAACAGACACTGCCATACACCAAAGACAACTGCTTAACAGACACTGCCATACACCAAAGACAACTGCTTAACAGACAATGCCATACACCAAAGACAACTGCTTAACAGACACTGCCATACACCAAAGACAACTGCTTAACAGGCAGTGCCATACACTAAAGACAGCTGCTTGACAGGCTATACCATACACCAAAGACAACTGCTTAACAGACAATGCCATACACCAAAGAAAACTGCTTAACAGGCAACACCATACACCAAAGACAACTGCTTAACAGACACTGCCATACACCAAAGACAACTGCTTAACAGGTAACGCCATACACCAAAGACAACTGCTTAGCAGACAATGCCACACACCAAAGACAACTGCTTAACAGGCAATGCCAAACACCAAAGACAACTGCTTAACAGACAATGCCAAACACCAAAGACAACTGCTTAACAGACAACGCCTTACACCAAAGACAACTGCTTAACAGGCAGTGCCATACACTAAAGACAGCTGCTTGACAGGCAATGCCATACACCAAAGACAACTGCTTAACAGACAATGCCATACACCAAAGAAAACTGCTTAACAGACACTGCCATACACCAAAGAAAACTGCTAAACAGGCAATGCCATACACCAAAGACAACTTCTTAACAGGCAGTGCCATTCACCAAAGACAACTACTTAACAGGCAATGCTATACACCAAAGACAACTGCTTAACAGGCAATGCCATACACCAAAGACAACTGCTTAACAGGCAATGCTATACACCAAAGACAACTGCTTAACAGACACTACCAGACACCAAAGACTACTACTTAACAGGCAATGTCATACACCGAAGACAACAGCTTAACAGGCAATGCAATAGACCAAAGACAACTGCTTAACAGAATAAGCCATATACCAAAGACAACTGCTTAACAGGCAATGCCATACACCAAAGACAACTGCTTAACAGACAATGCCATACACCAAAGACAACTGCTTAACAGAAAAAGCCATATACCAAAGACAACTGCTTAACAGGCAATGCCATACACCAAAGACAACTGCTTAACAGACAACGCCATACACCAAAGACAACTGCTTAACAGACACTGCCATACACCAAAGACAACTGCTTAACAGACACTGCCATACACCAAAGACAACTGCTTAACAGGCAGTGCCATACACTAAAGACAGCTGCTTGACAGGCAACGCCATACACCAAAGACAACTGCTTAACAGAAAAAGCCATATACCAAAGACAACTGCTTAACAGGCAATGCCATACACCAAAGACAACTGCTTAACAGACAACGCCATACACCAAAGACAACTGCTTAACAGACACTGCCATACACCAAAGACAACTGCTTAACAGACACTGCCATACACCAAAGACAACTGCTTAACAGGCAGTGCCATACACTAAAGACAGCTGCTTGACAGGCTATGCCATACACCAAAGACAACTGCTTAACAGACAATGCCATACACCAAAGACAACTGCTTAACAGGCAATGTCATACACCAAAGACAACTGCTTAACAGACAATGCCATACACCAAAGACAACTGCTTAGCAGACAATGCCATACACCAAAGACAACTGCTTAACAGAAAAAGCCATATACCAAAGACAACTGCTTAACAGGCAATGCCATACACCAAAGACAACTGCTTAACAGACAATGCCATACACCAAAGACAACTGCTTAGCAGACAATGCCATACACCAAAGACAACTGCTTAACAGAAAAAGCCATATACCAAAGACAACTGCTTAACAGGCAATGCCATACACCGAAGACAACTGCTTAACAGGCAATGCAATACACCAAAGACAACTGCTTAACAGACAACGCCTTACACCAAAGACAACTGCTTAATAGGCAATGTCATACACCGAAGACAACTGCTTAACAGGCAATGCAATACACCAAAGACAACTGCTTAACAGGCAATGTCATACACCGAAGACAACTGCTTAACAGGCAATGCAATACACCAAAGACAACTGCTTAACAGACAACGCCTTACACCAAAGACAACTGCTTAACAGGCAATGTCATACACCGAAGACAACTGCTTAACAGGCAATGCAATACACCAAAGACAACTGCTTAACAGGCAATGCCATACACCAAAGACAACTGCTTAACAGGCAATGCCATACACCAAAGACAACTGCTTAACAGACAATGCCATACACCAAAGACAACTGCTTAACAGGCAATGTCATACACCAAAGACAACTGCTTAACAGACAATGCCATACACCAAAGACAACTGCTTAGCAAACAATGCCATACACCAAAGACAACTGCTTAACAGAAAAAGCCATATACCAAAGACAACTGCTTAACAGGCAATGCCATACACCAAAGACAACTGTTTAACAGGCAATGTCATACACCAAAGACAACTGCTTAACAGACAATGCCATACACCAAAGACAACTGCTTAGCAGACAATGCCATACACCAAAGACAACTGCTTAACAGAAAAAGCCATATACCAAAGACAACTGCTTAACAGGCAATGCCATACACCGAAGACAACTGCTTAACAGGCAATGCAATACACCAAAGACAACTGCTTAACAGACAACGCCTTACACCAAAGACAACTGCTTAACAGGCAATGTCATACACCGAAGACAACTGCTTAACAGGCAATGCAATACACCAAAGACAACTGCTTAACAGAAAAAGCCATATACCAAAGACAACTGCTTAACAGGCAATGCCATACACCAAAGACAACTGCTTAACAGGCAATGCCATACACCAAAGACAACTGCTTAACAGACAATGCCATACACCAAAGACAACTGCTTAACAGGCAATGTCATACACCAAAGACAACTGCTTAACAGACAATGCCATACACCAAAGACAACTGCTTAGCAGACAATGCCATACACCAAAGACAACTGCTTAACAGAAAAAGCCATATACCAAAGACAACTGCTTAACAGGCAATGCCATACACCAAAGACAACTGTTTAACAGGCAATGTCATACACCAAAGACAACTGCTTAACAGACAATGCCATACACCAAAGACAACTGCTTAGCAGACAATGCCATACACCAAAGACAACTGCTTAACAGAAAAAGGCATGTACCAAAGACAACTGCTTAACAGGCAATGCCATACACCAAAGACAACTGCTTAACAGACAACGCCATACACCAAAGTAAACTGCTTAACAGACACTGCCATACACCAAAGACAACTGCTTAACAGACACTGCCATACACCAAAGACAACTGCTTAACAGACAATGCCATACACCAAAGACAACTGCTTAACAGACACTGCCATACACCAAAGACAACTGCTTAACAGGCAGTGCCATACACTAAAGACAGCTGCTTGACAGGCTATACCATACACCAAAGACAACTGCTTAACAGACAATGCCATACACCAAAGAAAACTGCTTAACAGGCAACACCATACACCAAAGACAACTGCTTAACAGACACTGCCATACACCAAAGACAACTGCTTAACAGGTAACGCGATACACCAAAGACAACTGCTTAGCAGACAATGCCACACACCAAAGACAACTGCTTAACAGGCAATGCCATACACCAAAGACAACTGCTTAACAGACAATGCCATACACCAAAGACAACTGCTTAACAGGCAATGCCATACACCAAAGACAACTGCTTAACAGACAATGCCATGCACCAAAGACAACTGCTTAACAGACAATGCCATACACCAAAGACAACTGCTTAACAGGCAATGCCATACACCAATGACAACTGCTTAACAGGCAATGCCATACACCAAAAACAACTGCTTACAGGCAATGCCATACACCAAAGACAACTGCTTAACAGGCAATGCCATACACCAAACACAACTGCTTAACAGGCAATGCCATACACTAAAGACAACTGCTTGACAGGCAATGCCATACACCGATGACAACTGCTTAACAGACAATGCCATACACCAAAGAAAACTGCTTAACAGGCAACACCATACACCAAAGACAACTGCTAAACAGGCAATGCCATACACCAAAGACAAATTCTTAACAGGCAATGCCATACATTAAAGACAACTGCTTAACAGGCAATGCCATACACCAAAGACAACTGCTTAACAGACAATGCCATACACCAAAGACAACTGCTTAACAGACAATGCCATACACCATAGACAACTGCTTAACAGGCAATGCCATACACCAATGACAACTGCTTAACAGGCAATGCCATACACCAAAGACAACTGCTTAACAGGCAATGCCATACAACAAACACAACTGCTTATCAGGCAATGCCATACACTAAAGACAACTGCTTGACAGGCAATGCCATACACCAAAGACAACTGCTTAACAGACAATGCCATACACCAAAGAAAACTGCTTAACAGGCAAGACCATACACCAAAGACAACTGCTAAACAGGCAATGCCGTACACCAAAGACAAATTCTTCACAGGCAATGCCATACACCAAAGACAACTGCTTAACAGGCAATGCCATATACCAAAGACAACTGCTTAACAGGCAATGCCATACACCAAAGACAACTGCTTAACAGTCACTGCCATACACCAAAGACAACTGCTGAACAGGCAATGCCATACACCAAAGACAAGTGCTTAACAGACAATGCCATACACCAAAGACAAATGCTTAACTGGCAATGCCATACACCAAAGACAACTGCTTAACAGGCAATGCCATAAACTAAAGACAACTGCTTAACAGACACTGCCATACACCAAAGACAACTGCTTAACAGACAATGCCATACACCAAAGAAAACTGCTTAACAGGCAACACCATACACCAAAGACAACTGCTTAACAGGCAGTGCTATACACCAAAGACAACTGCTTAACAGACACTACCAAACACCAAAGACAACTGCTTAACAGACAATGCCAAACACCAAAGACAACTGCTTAACAGACAATGCCATACACCAAAGACAACTGCTTAACAGGCAATGTCATACACCGAAGACAACAGCTTAACAGGCAATGCCATACACCAAAGACAACTGCTTAACAGACAACGCCATGCACCAAAGACAACTGCTTAACAGACAATGCCATACACCAAAGACAACTGCTTAACAGAAAAAGCCATATACCAGAGACAACTGCTTAACAGACACTACCAGACACCAAAGACTACTACTTATCAGGCAATGCCATACACCAAAGACAACTGTTTAACAGGCAATGCCATACACCAAAGGCAACTGCTTAACAGACAATGCCATACACCAAAGACAACTGCTTAACAGACAACGCCTTACACCAAAGACAACTGCTTAACAGGCAATGTCATACACCGAAGACAACTGCTTAACAGGCAATGCAATACACCAAAGACAACTGCTTAACAGAAAAAGCCATATACCAAAGACAACTGCTTAACAGGCAATGCCATACACCAAACACAACTGCTTAACAGACATTGCCATACACCAAAGACAACTGCTTAACAGGCAATGCCATACACCAAAGACAACTGCTTAACAGACAACGCCTTACAGCAAAGACAACTGCTTAACAGGCAATGTCATACACCGAAGACAACTGCTTAACAGGCAATGCAATACACCAAACACAACTGCTTAACAGGCAATGCTGTACACCAAAGACAACTGCTTAACAGACACTACCAGACACCAAAGACTACTACTTAACAGGCAATGCCATACACCAAAGACAACTGCTTAACAGGCAATGCCATACACCAAAGACCACTGCTTAACAGACAATGCCATACACCAAAGACAACTGCTTAACAGACAATGTCAAACACCAAAGACAACTGCTTAACAGACAATGCCATACACCAAAGACAACTGCTTAACAGGCAATGCCATACACCAAAGACAACTGCTTAACAGGCAATGCCATACACCAAAGACAACTGCTTAACAGACAACGCCTTACAACAAAGACAGCTGCTTAACAGGCAATGTCATACACCGAAGACAACTGCTTAACAGGCAATGCAATACACCAAAGACAACTGCTTAACAGAAAAAGCCATATACCAAAGACAACTGCTCAACAGGCAATGCCATACACCAAAGACAACTGCTTAACAGACAACGCCATACACCAAAGACAACTGCTAAACAGACACTGCCATACACCAAAGACAACTGCTTAACAGACACTGCCATACACCAAAGACAACTGCTTAACAGGCAGTGCCATACACTAAAGACAGCTGCTTGACAGGCAAAGCCATACACCAAAGACAACTGCTTAACAGACAATGCCATACACCAAAGAAAACTGCTTAACAGACACTGCCATACACCAAAGAAAACTGCTAAACAGGCAATGCCATACACCAAAGACAACTTCTTAACAGGCAATGCCATACACCAAAGACAACTACTTAACAGGCAATGCTATACACCAAAGACAACTGCTTAACAGGCAATGCCATACACCAAAGACAACTTCTTAACAGACAATGCCATACACCAAAGACAACTGCTTAACAGGCAATGTCATACACCAAAGACAACTACTTAACAGGCAATGCTATACACCAAAGACAACTGCTTAACAGGCAATGCCATACACCAAAGACAACTTCTTAACAGACAATGCTATACACCAAAGACAACTGCTTAACAGACACTACCAGACACCAAAGACTACTACTTAACAGGCAATGCCATACACCAAAGACAACTGCTTAACAGACAATGCCAAACACCAAAGACAACTGCTTAACAGACAACGCCTTACACCAAAGACAACTGCTTAACAGGCAGTGCCATACACTAAAGACAGCTGCTTGACAGGCAATGCCATACACCAAAGACAACTGCTTAACAGACAATGCCATACACCAAAGAAAACTGCTTAACAGACACTGCCATACACCAAAGAAAACTGCTAAACAGGCAATGCCATACACCAAAGACAACTTCTTAACAGGCAATGCCATACACCAAAGACAACTACTTAACAGGCAATGCTATACACCAAAGACAACTGCTTAACAGGCAATGCCATACACCAAAGACAACTGCTTAACAGACAATGCCATACACCAAAGACAACTGCTTAACAGGCAATGCTATACACCAAAGACAACTGCTTAACAGACACTACCAGACACCAAAGACTACTACTTAACAGGCAATGTCATACACCGAAGACAACAGCTTAACAGGCAATGCAATAGACCAAAGACAACTGCTTAACAGAATAAGCCATATACCAAAGACAACTGCTTAACAGGCAATGCCATACACCAAAGACAACTGCTTAACAGACAATGCCATACACCAAAGACAACTGCTTAACAGAAAAAGCCATATACCAAAGACAACTGCTTAACAGGCAATGCCATACACCAAAGACAACTGCTTAACAGACAACGCCATACACCAAAGACAACTGCTTAACAGACACTGCCATACACCAAAGACAACTGCTTAACAGACACTGCCATACACCAAAGACAACTGCTTAACAGGCAGTGCCATACACTAAAGACAGCTGCTTGACAGGCTATGCCATACACCAAAGACAACTGCTTAACAGACAATGCCATACACCAAAGAAAACTGCTTAACAGGCAACACCATACACCAAAGACAACTGCTTAACAGACACTGCCATACACCAAAGACAACTGCTTAACAGGTAACGCCATACACCAAAGACAACTGCTTAGCAGACAATGCCACACACCAAAGACAACTGCTTAACAGACAATGCCATACACCAAAGACAACTGCTTAACAGACAATGCCATACACCAAAGACAACTGCTTAACAGGCAATGCCATACACCAATGACAACTGCTTAACAGGCAATGCCATACACCAAAAACAACTGCTTAACAGGCAATGCCATACACCAAAGACAACTGCTTAACAGGCAATGCCATACACCAAACACAACTGCTTAACAGGCAATGCCATACACTAAAGACAACTGCTTGACAGGCAATGCCATACACCAAAGACTACTGCTTAACAGACAATGCCATACACCAAAGAAAACTGCTTAACAGGCAACAGCATACACCAAAGCCAACTGCTAAACAGGCAATGCCATACACCAAAGACAAATTCTTAACAGGCAATGCCATACCCCAAAGACAACTGCTTAACAGGCAATGCCATATACCAAAGACAACTGCTTAACAGGCAATGCCATACACCAAAGACAACTGCTTAACAGACAATGCCATACACCAAAGACAACTGCTTAACAGGCAATGCCATACACTAAAGACAACTGCTTGACAGGCAATGCCATACACCAAAGACAACTGCTTAACAGACAATGCCATACACCAAAGAAAACTGCTTAACAGGCAACACCATACACCAAAGACAACTGCTTAACAGGCAGTGCTATACACCAAAGACAACTGCTTAACAGGCAATGCCATACACCAAAGACAACTGCTTAACAGACAATGCCAAACACCAAAGACAACTGCTTAACAGACAACGCCTTACACCAAAGACAACTGCTTAACAGGCAATGTCATACACCGAAGACAACAGCTTAACAGGCAATGCAATACACCAAAGACAACTGCTTAACAGAAAAAGCCATATACCAGAGACAACTGCTTAACAGACAATGCCATACACCAAAGACAACTGTTTAACAGACAATGCCATACACCAAAGACAACTGCTTAACAGACAACGCCTTACACCAAAGACAACTGCTTAACAGGCAATGTCATACACCGAAGACAACTGCTTAACAGGCAATGCCATACACCAAAGACAACTGCTTAACAGACAATGCCATACACCAAAGACAACTGCTTAACAGGCAATGCCATACACCAAAGACAACTGCTTAACAGGCAATGCCATACACCAAACACAACTGCTTAACAGACAATGCCATACACCAAAGACATCTGCTTAACAGGCAATGCCATACACCAAAGACAACTGCTTGACAGGCAATGCCATACACCAAAGACAACTGCTTAACAGACAATGCCATACACCAAAGAAAACTGCTTAACAGGCAACAGCATACACCAAAGACAACTGCTTAACAGGCAATGCTGTACACCAAAGACAACTGCTTAACAGACACTACCAGACACCAAAGGCTACTACTTAACAGGCAATGTCATACACCAAAGACAACTGCTTAACAGACAATGCCATACACCAAAGACAACTGCTTAACAGGCAATGCCATACACCAAAGACAACTGCTTAACAGAAAACGCCTTACACCAAAGACAGCTGCTTAACAGGCAATGTCATACACCGAAGACAACTGCTTAACAGGCAATGCAATACACCAAAGACAACTGCTTAACAGAAAAAGCCATATACCAAAGACAAATGCTTAACAGGCAATGCCATACACCAAAGACAACTGCTTAACAGGCAATGCCATACACTGAAGACAACTGCTCAACAGACAATGCCAAACACCAAAGACCACTGCTTAACAGACACTGCCATACACTAAAGACAACTTATTAACAGAAAATGCCATTCACCAAAGACAACTGCTTTACAGGCAATGCAATACACCTAAGACAACTGCTTAAAAGACAATGCCATACACCAAAGACAACTGCTTAACAGACAATGCCATACACCAAAGACAACTGCTTAACAGACAATGCCATACACTAAAGACAACTGCTTAACATACAATGCCATACACTAAAGACAACTGCTTAAAAGACAATGCCATACACCAAAGACAACTGCTTAACAGACAATGCCATACACCAAAGACAACTGCTTAACAGACAACGCCATACACTTAAGACAACTGCTTAACAGACAATGCCATACACCAAAGACAACTGCTTAACAGACAACGCCATACACCAAAGACAACTGCTTAACAGGCAATGCCATACACTAAGGACAACTGCTTAACAGACAATGCCATACACCAAAGACAACTGCTTAACAGACAACGCCTTACACCAAAGACAACTGCTTAACAGGCAATGCCATACACCAAAGACAACTGCTTAACAGGCAATGCCATACACCAAACACAACTGCTTAACAGACAATGCCATACACCAAAGACATCTGCTTAACAGGCAATGCCATACACCAAAGACATCTGCTTAACAGGCAATGCCATACACCAAAGACAACTGCTTGACAGGCAATGCCATACACCAAAGACAACTGCTTAACAGACAATGCCATACACCAAAGAAAACTGCTTAACAGGCAACAGCATACACCAAAGACAACTGCTTAACAGGCAATGCTGTACACCAAAGACAACTGCTTAACAGACACTACCAGACACCAAAGGCTACTACTTAACAGGCAATGTCATACACCAAAGACAACTGCTTAACAGACAATGCCATACACCAAAGACAACTGCTTAACAGGCAATGCCATACACCAAAGACAACTGCTTAACAGAAAACGCCTTACACCAAAGACAGCTGCTTAACAGGCAATGTCATACACTGAAGACAACTGCTTAACAGGCAATGCAATACACCAAAGACAACTGCTTAACAGAAAAAGCCATATACCAAAGACAAATGCTTAACAGGCAATGCCATACACCAAAGACAACTGCTTAACAGGCAATGCCATACACTGAAGACAACTGCTCAACAGACAATGCCAAACACCAAAGACCACTGCTTAACAGACACTGCCATACACTAAAGACAACTTATTAACAGAAAATGCCATTCACCAAAGACAACTGCTTTACAGGCAATGCAATACACCTAAGACAACTGCTTAAAAGACAATGCCATACACCAAAGACAACTGCTTAACAGACAATGCCATACACCAAAGACAACTGCTTAACAGACAATGCCATACACTAAAGACAACTGCTTAACATACAATGCCATACACTAAAGACAACTGCTTAAAAGACAATGCCATACACCAAAGACAACTGCTTAACAGACAATGCCATACACCAAAGACAACTGCTTAACAGACAACGCCATACACTTAAGACAACTGCTTAACAGACAATGCCATACACCAAAGACAACTGCTTAACAGACAACGCCATACACCAAAGACAACTGCTTAACAGGCAATGCCATACACTAAGGACAACTGCTTAACAGACAATGCCATACACCAAAGACAACTGCTTAACAGACAACGCCTTACACCAAAGACAGCTGCTTAACAGGCAATGCAATACACCAAAGACAACTGCTTAACAGAAAAAGCCATATACCAAAGACAACTGCTTAACAGGCAATGCCATACACCAAAGACAACTGCTTAACAGACAACGCCATACACCAAAGACAACTGCTTAACAGACACTGCCATACACCAAAGACAACTGCTTAACAGACACTGCCATACACCAAAGACAACTGCTTAACAGACACTGCCATACACCAAAGACAACTGCTTAACAGGCAGTGCCATACACTAAAGACAGCTGCTTGACAGGCTATGCCATACACGAAAGACAACTGCTTAACAGACAATGCCATACACCAAAGAAAACTGCTTAACAGACACTGGCATACACCAAAGAAAACTGGTAAACAGGCAATGCCATACACCAAAGACAACTTCTTAACAGGCAATGCCATACACCAAAGACAACTACTTAACAGGCAATGCCATACACCAAAGACAACTGCTTAACCGGCAATGCCATACACCAAAGACAACTGCTTAACAGACAATGCCATACACCAAAGATAACTGCTTAACAGGCAATGCCATACACTAAAGACAACTGCTTAACAGGGAATGCCATACAGCAAAGACAACTGCTTAACATACAACACCATACACGAAAGAAAACTGTTTAACAGTCAACGCCGTACACCAAAGACAACTGCTTAACATACACTGCCATAGACTAAAGACAAGTTCTTAACAGACAATGCCATACACCAAAGACAACTGCTTAACAAGCAATGCCATACACCAAAGACAACTGCTTAACAGGCAATGCCATACACTAAAGACAACTGCTCAACAGACACTGCCATACACCAAAGACAACTGCTTAATAGACAATGCCATACAGCAAAGACAGCTGCTTAACAGACAATGCCATACACCAAAGACAACTGCTTAACAGGCAATGCCATACACCAAAGACAACTGCTTAACAGGCAATGCCATACACCAAAGACAACTGCTTAATAGACAATGCCATACAGCAAAGACAGCTGCTTAACAGACACTGCCATACACCAAAGACAACTGCTTATCAGGCAACGCCATACACCAAAGACAACTGCTTAACCATCAATGCCATACACCAAAGACAACTGCTTAACAGGCAATGACATACACTAAAGACAACTGCTTAACAGGCAATGCCATACACTGAAGACAACTGCTCAACAGACAATGCCAAACACCAAAGACCACTGCTTAACAGACACTGCCATACACTAAAGACAACTTATTAACAGAAAATGCCATTCACCAAAGACAACTGCTTTACAGGCAATGCAATACACCTAAGACAACTGCTTAAAAGACAATGCCATACACCAAAGACAACTGCTTAACAGACAATGCCATACACCAAAGACAACTGCTTAACAGACAATGCCATACACTAAAGACAACTGCGTAACATACAATGCCATACACTAAAGACAACTGCTTAAAAGACAATGCCATACACCAAAGACAACTGCTTAACAGACAATGCCATGCACCAAAGACAACTGCTTAACAGACAACGCCATACACTAAAGACAACTGCTTAACAGACAACGCCATACACCAAAGACAACTGCTTAACAGACAACGCCATACACTAAAGACAACTGCTTAACAGACAACGCCATACACTAAGGACAACTGCTTAACATGCAATGCCATACACCAAAGACAACTGCTTAACAGACAATGCCATACACCAAAGACAACTGCTTAACAGACAACGCCATACACTAAAGACAACTGCTTAACAGACAACGCCATACACCAAAGACAACTGCTTAACAGACAATGCCATACACCAAAGACAACTGATTAACAGGTAATGCCATACACAAAAGACAACTGCTTAACAGGCAATGCCATACACTAAAGACAACTGCTTAACAGACAATGCCATGCACCAAAGACAACTGCATAACAGACAATGCCATACACCAAGGACAACTGCTTAACTGACAATGCCATACACCAAAGACAACTGCGTAACAGACTTTGCCATACACTAAAGAAAACTGCTTAACAGACAATGCCATACACCAAAGATAACTGCTTAACAGGCAATTCCATACACCAAAGACAACTGCTTAACAGACAATGCCATACACCAAAGACAACTGCTTAAAAGACAACGCCTTACTCCAAAGAGAACTGCTTAACAGACAATGCCATACACCAAAGACAACTGCTTAACAGGCAATGCCATACACCAAAGACAACTGCTTAACAGACAAAGCCTTACACCAAAGAGAACTGCTTAACAGACAATGCCATACACCAAAGAAAACTGCTTAACAGACAAAGCCATACACCAAAGAAAACTGCTTAACAGACAAAGCCATACACCAAAGACAACTGCTTTACAGGCAATGCCATACACCAAAGAAAACTGCTTAACAGGCAACGCCATACACCAAAGACAACTGCTTAACAGGCAATGCCATACACCAAAGACAACTGCTTAACAGACAACGCCATACACCAAAGACAACTGCTTAACAGACACTACCAGACACCAAAGACTACTACTTAACAGGCAATGCCATACACCAAAGACAACTGCTTAACAGGCAATGCCATACACCAAAGACAACTGCTTAACAGACAATGCCATACACCAAAGACAACTGCTTAACAGACAACGCCTTACACCAAAGACAACTGCTTAACAGGCAATGTCATACACCGAAGACAACTGCTTAACAGGCAATGCAATACACCAAAGACAACTGCTTAACAGAAAAAGCAATATACCAAAGACAACTGCTTAACAGGCAATGCCATACACCAAACACAACTGCTTAACAGACAATGCCATACACCAAAGACAACTGCTTAACAGGCAATGCCATACACCAAAGACAACTGCTTGACAGGCAATGCCATACACCAAAGACAACTGCTTAACAGACAATGCCATACACCAAAGAAAACTGCTTAACAGGCAACAGCATACACCAAAGACAACTGCTTAACAGGCAATGCTGTACACCAAAGACAACTGCTTAACAGGCAATGCTGTACACCAAAGACAACTGCTTAACAGACACTACCAGACACCAAAGACTACTACTTAACAGGCAATGTCATACACCAAAGACAACTGCTTAACAGACAATGCCAAACACCAAAGACAACTGCTTAACAGACAAAGCCTTACACCAAAGACAACTGTTTAACAGGCAATGTCATACACCAAAGACAACTGCTTAACAGACAATGCCATACACCAAAGACAACTGCTTAGCAGGCAATGCCATACACCAAAGACAACTGCTTAGCAGACAACGCCTTACACCAAAGACAGCTGCTTAACAGGCAATGTCATACACCGAAGACAACTGCTTAACAGGCAATGCAATACACCAAAGACAACTGCTTAACAGAAAAAGCCATATACCAAAGACAACTGCTTAACAGGCAAAGCCAAACACCAAAGACAACTGCTTAACAGACAACGCCATACACCAAAGACAACTGCTTAACAGACACTGCCATACACCAAAGACAACTGCTTAACAGACATTGCCAGACACCAAAGACAACTGCTTAACAGACAATGCCATACACCAAAGACAACTGCTTAACAGACAATGCCATACACCAAAGACAACTGCTTAACAGACAATGCCATACACCAAAGACAACTGCTTTACAGACACTGCCATACACTAAAGACAACTGCTTAACAGGCAACACCATACACCAAAGACAACTGCTTAACAGGCAATGCCATGCACCAAAGAAAACTGCATTACAGACAATGCCATACACCAAGAACAACTGCTTAACAGACAATGCCATACACCAAAGAAAACTGCATAACAGCAATGCCATACACCAAAGACAACAGCTTAACAGCAATGCCATACACCAAAGACAACTGCTTAACAGGCAATGACATACATCAAAGACAACTGCTTAACAGACAATGCCATACACCAAAGACAACTGCTTAACAGACAATGCCATACACCAAATAAAACTGCTTAACAGACAATGCCATACACCAAAGACAACAGCTTAACAGCAATGCCATACACCAAAGACAACAGCTTAACAGGCAATGCCATACACCAAAGACAACTGCTTAACAGACAATGCCATACACCAAAGACAACTGCTTAACAGACAATGCCATACACCAAAGACAACTGCTTAACTGGCAATGCCATACACCAAAGACAACTGCTTAACAGACAATGCCATACACCAAAGACTACTACTTAACAGGCAATGCCATACACCAAAGACAACTGCTTAACTGGCAATGCCATACACCAAAGACAACTGCTTAACAGACACTACCAGACACCAAAGACTACTACTTAACAGGCAATGCCATACACCAAAGACAACTGCTTAACAGGCAATGCCATACACCAAAGACAACTGCTTAACAGGCAATGCCATACACCAAAGACAACTGCTTAACAGACAACGCCATACACCAAAGACAACTGCTTAACAGACAATGCCATACACCAAAGACAACTGCTTAACAGGCAATGCCAAACACCAAAGACAACTGCTTAACAGGCAATGCAATACACCAAAGACAACTGCTTAACAGAAAAAGGCATATACCAAAGACAACTGCTTAACAGGCAATGCCATACACGAAAGACAACTGCTTAACAGACAACGCCATACACCAAAGACAACTGCTTAACAGACAACGCCATACACCAAAGACAACTGCTTAACAGGCAATGCCATACACCAAAGACAACTGCTTAACAGGCAATGCCATACACCAAAAACAACTGCTTAACAGACAATGCCATGCACCAAAGACAACTGCATAACAGAAAATGCCATCCACCAAGGACAACTGCTTAACAGACAATGGCATACACCATAGACAACTGCTTAACAGGCAACACCATACACCAAAGACAACTGCTTAACAGACACTGCCATACACTAAAGACAACTGCTTAACAGGCAATGCCATACACCAAAGACAACTGCTTAACAGGCAATGCCATGCACCAAAGACAACTGCATAACAGACAATGCCATACCCTAAAGTCAACTGCTTAACAGGCAATGCCATACATTAAGGACAACTGCTTAACAGACAATGCCATGCACCAAAGACAACTGCATAACAGACAATGCCATACACCAAGGACAACTGCTTAACAGACAATGCCATACACCAAAGACAACTGCTTAACAGACACTGCCATACACCAAAGACAACTGCTTAACAGACACTGCCATACACCAAAGACAACTGCTTAAAAGACAATGCCATACACTAAAGACAACTGCTTAACAGACAATGCCATACACCAAAGACAACTGCTTAACAGGCAATGCCATACACCAAAGACAGCTGCTTAACAGGCAATGCCATACACCAAAGACAACTGCTTAACAGACAATGCCATGCACCAAAGACAACTGCATAACAGACAATGCCATCCACCAAGGACAACTGCTTAACAGACAATGCCATTCACCAAAGACAACTGCTTAACAGGCAATGCCATACACCAAAGACAACTGCTTAACAGACAATGTCATACACTAAAGACAACTGCTTAACAGGCAATGCCATATACCAAAGACAACTGCTTTATAGGCAATGCCATGCACCAAAGACAACTGCATAACAATGCCATACACTAAAGTCAACTGCTTAACAGGCAATGCCATACACTAAAGACAACTGCTTAACATACAATGCCATGCACCAAAGACAAGTGCATAACAGACAATGCCATACACCAAGGACAACTGCTTAACAGACAATGCCATACACCAAAGACAACTGCTTAACAGACACTGCCATACACCAAAGACAACTGCTTAACACACACTGCCATACACCAAAGACAACTGCTTAAAAGACAATGCCATACACCAAAGACAACTGCTTAACAGACAATGCCATACACCAAAGACAACTGCTTAACAGACAATGCCATACACTAAAGACAACTGCGTAACATACAATGCCATACACTAAAGACAACTGCTTAAAAGACAATGCCATACACCAAAGACAACTGCTTAACAGACAATGCCATGCACCAAAGACAACTGCTTAACAGACAACGCCATACACTAAAGACAACTGCTTAACAGACAACGCCATACACCAAAGACAACTGCTTAACAGACAACGCCATACACTAAAGACAACTGCTTAACAGACAACGCCATACACTAAGGACAACTGCTTAACATGCAATGCCATACACCAAAGACAACTGCTTAACAGACAATGCCATACACCAAAGACAACTGCTTAACAGACAACGCCATACACTAAAGACAACTGCTTAACAGACAACGCCATACACCAAAGACAACTGCTTAACAGACAATGCCATACACCAAAGACAACTGATTAACAGGTAATGCCATACACAAAAGACAACTGCTTAACAGGCAATGCCATACACTAAAGACAACTGCTTAACAGACAATGCCATGCACCAAAGACAACTGCATAACAGACAATGCCATACACCAAGGACAACTGCTTAACTGACAATGCCATACACCAAAGACAACTGCGTAACAGACTTTGCCATACACTAAAGAAAACTGCTTAACAGACAATGCCATACACCAAAGATAACTGCTTAACAGGCAATTCCATACACCAAAGACAACTGCTTAACAGACAATGCCATACACCAAAGACAACTGCTTAAAAGACAACGCCTTACTCCAAAGAGAACTGCTTAACAGACAATGCCATACACCAAAGACAACTGCTTAACAGGCAATGCCATACACCAAAGACAACTGCTTAACAGACAAAGCCTTACACCAAAGAGAACTGCTTAACAGACAATGCCATACACCAAAGAAAACTGCTTAACAGACAAAGCCATACACCAAAGAAAACTGCTTAACAGACAAAGCCATACACCAAAGACAACTGCTTTACAGGCAATGCCATACACCAAAGAAAACTGCTTAACAGGCAACGCCATACACCAAAGACAACTGCTTAACAGGCAATGCCATACACCAAAGACAACTGCTTAACAGACAACGCCATACACCAAAGACAACTGCTTAACAGACACTACCAGACACCAAAGACTACTACTTAACAGGCAATGCCATACACCAAAGACAACTGCTTAACAGGCAATGCCATACACCAAAGACAACTGCTTAACAGACAATGCCATACACCAAAGACAACTGCTTAACAGACAACGCCTTACACCAAAGACAACTGCTTAACAGGCAATGTCATACACCGAAGACAACTGCTTAACAGGCAATGCAATACACCAAAGACAACTGCTTAACAGAAAAAGCAATATACCAAAGACAACTGCTTAACAGGCAATGCCATACACCAAACACAACTGCTTAACAGACAATGCCATACACCAAAGACAACTGCTTAACAGGCAATGCCATACACCAAAGACAACTGCTTGACAGGCAATGCCATACACCAAAGACAACTGCTTAACAGACAATGCCATACACCAAAGAAAACTGCTTAACAGGCAACAGCATACACCAAAGACAACTGCTTAACAGGCAATGCTGTACACCAAAGACAACTGCTTAACAGGCAATGCTGTACACCAAAGACAACTGCTTAACAGACACTACCAGACACCAAAGACTACTACTTAACAGGCAATGTCATACACCAAAGACAACTGCTTAACAGACAATGCCAAACACCAAAGACAACTGCTTAACAGACAAAGCCTTACACCAAAGACAACTGTTTAACAGGCAATGTCATACACCAAAGACAACTGCTTAACAGACAATGCCATACACCAAAGACAACTGCTTAGCAGGCAATGCCATACACCAAAGACAACTGCTTAGCAGACAACGCCTTACACCAAAGACAGCTGCTTAACAGGCAATGTCATACACCGAAGACAACTGCTTAACAGGCAATGCAATACACCAAAGACAACTGCTTAACAGAAAAAGCCATATACCAAAGACAACTGCTTAACAGGCAATGCCAAACACCAAAGACAACTGCTTAACAGACAACGCCATACACCAAAGACAACTGCTTAACAGACACTGCCATACACCAAAGACAACTGCTTAACAGACATTGCCAGACACCAAAGACAACTGCTTAACAGACAATGCCATACACCAAAGACAACTGCTTAACAGACAATGCCATACACCAAAGACAACTGCTTAACAGACAATGCCATACACCAAAGACAACTGCTTTACAGACACTGCCATACACTAAAGACAACTGCTTAACAGGCAACACCATACACCAAAGACAACTGCTTAACAGGCAATGCCATGCACCAAAGAAAACTGCATTACAGACAATGCCATACACCAAGAACAACTGCTTAACAGACAATGCCATACACCAAAGAAAACTGCATAACAGCAATGCCATACACCAAAGACAACAGCTTAACAGCAATGCCATACACCAAAGACAACTGCTTAACAGGCAATGACATACATCAAAGACAACTGCTTAACAGACAATGCCATACACCAAAGACAACTGCTTAACAGACAATGCCATACACCAAATAAAACTGCTTAACAGACAATGCCATACACCAAAGACAACAGCTTAACAGCAATGCCATACACCAAAGACAACAGCTTAACAGGCAATGCCATACACCAAAGACAACTGCTTAACAGACAATGCCATACACCAAAGACAACTGCTTAACAGACAATGCCATACACCAAAGACAACTGCTTAACTGGCAATGCCATACACCAAAGACAACTGCTTAACAGACAATGCCATACACCAAAGACTACTACTTAACAGGCAATGCCATACACCAAAGACAACTGCTTAACTGGCAATGCCATACACCAAAGACAACTGCTTAACAGACACTACCAGACACCAAAGACTACTACTTAACAGGCAATGCCATACACCAAAGACAACTGCTTAACAGGCAATGCCATACACCAAAGACAACTGCTTAACAGGCAATGCCATACACCAAAGACAACTGCTTAACAGACAACGCCATACACCAAAGACAACTGCTTAACAGACAATGCCATACACCAAAGACAACTGCTTAACAGGCAATGCCAAACACCAAAGACAACTGCTTAACAGGCAATGCAATACACCAAAGACAACTGCTTAACAGAAAAAGGCATATACCAAAGACAACTGCTTAACAGGCAATGCCATACACGAAAGACAACTGCTTAACAGACAACGCCATACACCAAAGACAACTGCTTAACAGACAACGCCATACACCAAAGACAACTGCTTAACAGGCAATGCCATACACCAAAGACAACTGCTTAACAGGCAATGCCATACACCAAAAACAACTGCTTAACAGACAATGCCATGCACCAAAGACAACTGCATAACAGAAAATGCCATCCACCAAGGACAACTGCTTAACAGACAATGGCATACACCATAGACAACTGCTTAACAGGCAACACCATACACCAAAGACAACTGCTTAACAGACACTGCCATACACTAAAGACAACTGCTTAACAGGCAATGCCATACACCAAAGACAACTGCTTAACAGGCAATGCCATGCACCAAAGACAACTGCATAACAGACAATGCCATACCCTAAAGTCAACTGCTTAACAGGCAATGCCATACATTAAGGACAACTGCTTAACAGACAATGCCATGCACCAAAGACAACTGCATAACAGACAATGCCATACACCAAGGACAACTGCTTAACAGACAATGCCATACACCAAAGACAACTGCTTAACAGACACTGCCATACACCAAAGACAACTGCTTAACAGACACTGCCATACACCAAAGACAACTGCTTAAAAGACAATGCCATACACTAAAGACAACTGCTTAACAGACAATGCCATACACCAAAGACAACTGCTTAACAGGCAATGCCATACACCAAAGACAGCTGCTTAACAGGCAATGCCATACACCAAAGACAACTGCTTAACAGACAATGCCATGCACCAAAGACAACTGCATAACAGACAATGCCATCCACCAAGGACAACTGCTTAACAGACAATGCCATTCACCAAAGACAACTGCTTAACAGGCAATGCCATACACCAAAGACAACTGCTTAACAGACAATGTCATACACTAAAGACAACTGCTTAACAGGCAATGCCATATACCAAAGACAACTGCTTTATAGGCAATGCCATGCACCAAAGACAACTGCATAACAATGCCATACACTAAAGTCAACTGCTTAACAGGCAATGCCATACACTAAAGACAACTGCTTAACATACAATGCCATGCACCAAAGACAAGTGCATAACAGACAATGCCATACACCAAGGACAACTGCTTAACAGACAATGCCATACACCAAAGACAACTGCTTAACAGACACTGCCATACACCAAAGACAACTGCTTAACACACACTGCCATACACCAAAGACAACTGCTTAAAAGACAATGCCATACACCAAAGACAACTGCTTAACAGACAATGCCATACACCAAAGACAACTGCTTAACAGACAATGCCATACACCAAAGACAACTGCTTAACAGGCAATGACATACACTAAAGACAACTGCTTAAGAGGCAATGCCATACACCAAAGACAACTGCTTAACAGACAATGCCATACACCAAAGACAACTACTTAACAGGCAATGCCATACACCAATGACAAACGCTTAACAAGCAATGCCATACACCAAAGACAACTGCTTAACAGGCAATGCCATACACCAAAGACAACTGCTTAACAGACAATGCCATACACCAAAGACAACTGCTTAACAGGCAATGCAACACACTAAAGACAACTACTTGACAGGCAATGCCATACACCAAAGACAACTGCTTAACAGACAATGCCATACACCAAAGAAAACTGCTTAACAGGCAACACCATACACCAAAGACAACTGCTTAACAGACACTGCCATACACCAAAGACAACTGCTTAACAGACAATGCCATACACCAAAGACAACTGCTTAGCAGACAATGCCACACACCAAAGACAACTGCTTAATAGACAATGCCATACACCAAAGACAACTGCTTAACAGGCAATGCCATACACCAAAGACAACTGCTTAACAGGCAATGCCATACACTAAAGACAACTGCTTAACAGACAATGCCATACACCAAAGACAACTGCGTAACAGACATTGCCATACACTAAAGACAACTTCTTAACAGACAAGGCCATACACGAAAGACAACTGCTTAACAGGCAATGCCATACACCACAGATAACTGCTTAACAGGCAATGCCATACACTAAATCAACTGCTTAACAGGGAATGCCATACACCAAAGACAACTGCTTAACAAACAACGCCATACACCAAAGGAAACTGTTTAACAGTCAACGCCGTGCACCAAAGACCACTGCTTAACAGACACTGCCATACACTAAAGACAACTTCTTAACAGACAATGCCATACACCAAAGACAATTGCTTAACAGGCATTGCAGTACACCAAAGACAACTGCTTAACAGTCAACGCCATACACTAAAGACAACTGCTCAACAGACAGTGCCATACACCAAAGACAACTGCTTAACAGACAATGCCATACACTAAGGACAACTGCTTAACAGGCAATGCCATACACCAAAGACAACTGCTTAACAGGCAATGCCATACACCAAAGACAACTTCTTAACAGACAATGCCATACACCAAAGACAACTGCTTAACAGACACTGCCATACACCAAAGACAACTGCTTATGAGGCAACGCAATACACCAAAGACAACTGCTTAACCATCAATGCCATACACCAAAGACAACTGCTTAACAGACACTGCCATACACCATAGACAACTGCTTAACAGACAATGCCATACACCAAAGACAACTGCTTAACAGACAATGCCATACACCAAAGACAACTGCTTAACAGACAATGCCATACACCAAAGACAATTGCTTAACAGACAACCGAAGTTTGTTCTTCGGAATACTGCTGAAGTTTAAAAATGCTACAT
Source organism: Phyllobates terribilis (assembly GCF_046119375.1). Lineage (NCBI taxonomy): Eukaryota > Metazoa > Chordata > Amphibia > Anura > Dendrobatidae > Phyllobates > Phyllobates terribilis. The sequence goes on along the minus strand of NW_027363003.1, from coordinate 1,813,068 downwards.
AATTCTTCCATTGTTCTTTGGAATTCTGCTGAAGTTTTAAAATGCTACGGAAATCTTTCATTGTTCTTCGGAATTGTGCTGAAGTTTAAAAATGCTAAGGAACACTTCCATTGTTCTTCGGAATTCTGCTGATGTTTAAAAATGCTATGGAACTCTTCCATTGTTCTCGGAATTCTGGTGAAGTTTAAAAATGCTATGGAACTCTTCCATTTTTCTCGGAATTCTGCTGAAGTTTAAAAATGATACGTAACTCTTCCATTGTTCTTTAGAATTCTGCTGAAGTTCAAAAGTGCTACGGAACTCTTCCATTGTTCTTCGGAAATCTGCTGAAGTTTAAAAATGCTACGGAACTCTTCCATTGTTCTTCGGAATTCAGCTGAAGTTTAAAAATACTACGGAACACTTCCATTGTTCTCGGAATTCTGCTGAAGTTTAAAAATGCTACTGAACTCTTCCATTGTTCTTCGGAATTCTGCTGAAGTTTAAAAATGTTACGGAACTCTTCCAATGTTCTTCGGAATTGTGCTGAAGATTAAAAATGCTACTTAACACTTCCATTGTTCTTCGGAATTCTGCTGAAGTTTAAAAATGCTACGGAACTCTTCCATTGTTCTCGGAATTCTGGTGAACTTTAAAAATGCTACGGAACTCTTCCATTGTTCTTCGGAATTCTGGTGAAGTTTAAATATGTTACGGAACTCTTCCATTGTTCTTCGGAATTCTGATGAAGTTTAAAAATGCCACGGAACTCTTCCATTGTTCTTCGGAATTCTGCTGAAGTTTAAAAATTCTACGGAACTCTTCCATTGTTCTTCGGAATTCTGCTGTAATTTAAAAATGCTACGGAACTCTTCCATTGTTCTTCGGAATTCTGCTGTAATTTAAAAATGCTACGAAACTCTTCCATTGTTCTTCGGAAATCTGCTGTAACTTAAAAATGCTATGGAACTCTTCCATTGTTCTTCAGAATTCTGCTGAAGTTTAAAAATGCTACGGAACTCTTCCACTGTTCTTCGGAATTCTTCTGAAGTTTAAGAATGCTACGGAACTCTTCCATTGTTTTCGGAATTCTGCTGAAGTTTAAAAATGCTACGGAACTCTTCCATTGTTCTTCGGAATTCTGCTGAAGTTTAAAAATGCTACGGAACTTTTCCATTGTTCTTCAGAATGCTGCTGAAGTTTAAAAAAGCTACGGAACTCTTCCATTGTTCTTCGGAATTCTGCTGAAAATTAAAAATGCTACGGAACACTTCCATTGTTCTTCAGAATTCTGCTGAAGTTTAAAAATGCTACGGAACTCTTCCATTGTTCTTCGGAATGCTGCTGAAGTTTAAAAATGCTAAGGAACTCTTCCATTGTTCTCGGAATTCATGTGAAGTTTAAAAATGCTACGGAACTCTTCCCTTGTTGTTCGGAATTCTGCTGAAGTTTAAAAGTGCTACGGAACTCTTCCATTGTTCTTTGGAATTCTGCTGAAGTTTAAAAATGCTACGGAACTCTTCCATTGTTCTTCGGAATTCTGCTGAAGTTTAAAAATGCTACGGAACTCCTCCATTGTTCTTTGGAATTCTGCTGAAGTTTAAAAATGCCACGGAACACTTCCATTGTTCTTCGGAATTCTGATGAAGTTTAAAAATGCTACGGAACTCTTCCATTGTTCTCGCAATTCTGCTGAGGTTTAAAAATGCTACGGAACACTTCCATTGTTCTCGGAATTCTGCTGAAGTTTAAAAATGCTATGGAACTCTTCCATTGTTCTTCGGAATTCTGCTGAAGTTTAAAAATGCTACGGAACTCTTCCATTGTTCTTCGGAACTCTGCTGAAATTTAAAAATGCTACGGAACTCTTCCATTGTTTTTCGGAATTCTGCTGAAGTTTAAAAATGTTACGGAACTTTTTCATTGTTCTCGGAATTCTTCTAAATTTTAAAAATGCTACGGAACTCTTGCATTGTTCTTCAGAATTCTGCTGAAGTTTAAAAATGCTACGGAACACTTCCTTTGTTCTTCGGAATTCTGCTGAAGTTTAAAAATGCTACGGAACTCTTCCATTGTTCACGGAATTCTGGTGAAGTTTAAAAATGCTACGGAACTCTTCCATTGATATTCTTAATTCTGCTGAAGTTTAAAAATGCTACAGAACTCTTCCATTGTTCTTCGGAATTCTGCTGAAGTTTAAAAATGCTACTGAACTCTTCCATTGTTCCTCGGAATTCTGATGAAGTTTAAAACTGCAACGGAACTCTTCCATTGTTCTTCGGAATTCTGCTGAAGTTTAAAAATGCTACGGAACACTTCCATTTTTCATTGGAATTCTGCTGAAGTTTAAAAATGCTATGGAACTCTTCCATTGTTCTCGGAATTCTGGTGAAGTTTAAAAATGCTACGGAACTCTTCCATTGTTCTCGGAATTCTGGTGAAGTTTAAAAATGCTACGGAACTCTTCCATTGTTCTTTTGAATTCTGCTGAAGTTTAAAAATGCTACGGAACTTTTCCATTGTTCTTCGGAATTCTGATGAAGTTTAAAAATGCTACGGAACTCTTCCATTGTTCTTCGGAATTCTGCTGAAGTTTAAAAATGCTACGGAACTCTTCCATTGCTCTTCGGAATTCTGCAGAAGTTTAAAAATGCTACGGAACAAATCCATTTTTCTCGCAATTCTGGTGAAGTTTAAAAATGCTACGGAACTCTTCCATTGTTCCCAGAATTCTGCTGAAGTTTAAAAATGCTACGGAACTCTTCCATTGTTCTTCGGAATTCTGCTGAAGTTTAAAAATGCTACGGAACACTTCTACTGTTCTTCGGAATTCTGCTGAAGTTTAAAAATGCTACGGATCTCTTCCATTGTTCTCGGAATTCTGCTGAAGTTTAAAAATGCTACGGAACTCTTCCATTGTTCTTCGGAATTCTGCAGAAGTTTAAAAATGCTGCGGAACTCTTCCATTTTTCTCGGAATTCTGGTGAAGTTTAAAAATGCTACGGAACTCTTCCATTGTTCTCAGAATTCTGCTGAAGTTTAAAAATGCTACGGAACTCTTCCATTGTTCTTCGGAATTCTGCTGAAGTTTAAAAATGCTACGGAACTCTTCCATTGTTTTTCGGAATTCTGCTGAAGTTTAAAGCTGCTACGGAACTCTTCCATTGTTCTCGGAATTCTTCTGAAGTTTAAAAATGCTACGGTACTCTTCCATTGTTCTACAGAATTCTGCTGAAGTTTAAAAATGCTACGGAACACTTCTTTTGTTCTTCGGAATTCTGCTGAAGTTTAAAAATGCTACGGAACTCTTCCATTGTTCACGGAATTCTGGTGAAGTTTAAAAATGCTACGGAACTCTTCCATTGTTATTCTTAATTCTGCTGAAGTTTAAAAATGCTACGAAACTCTTCCATTGTTCTTCGGAATTCTGCTGAAGTTTAAAACTGCTACGGAACTCTTCCATTGTTCTTCGGAATTCTGCAGAAGTTTAAAAATGTTACGGAACTCTTCCATTGTTCTCGGAATTCTGGTGAAGTTTAAAAATGCTACAGAATTCTTCCATTGTTCTCGCAATTCTGCTGAAGTTTAAAAATGCTACAGAATTCTTCCATTGTTCGTCGGAATTCTGCTGAAGTTTAAAAATGTTACGGATCACTTCCATTGTTGTTCGGAATTCTGCTGTACTTTAAAAATGCTATGGAACTCTTCCATTGTTCTTCGGAATTCTGCTGTAATTTAAAAATGCTACAGACCTCTTCCATTGTTCTTCGGAAATCTGCTGTAACTTAAAAATGCTATGGAACTCTTCCATTGTTCTTTGGAATTTTGCTGAAGTTTAAAAATGCTACGGAACTCTTCCATTGTTCTTCGGAATTCTGCTGAAGTTTAAAAATGCTACGGAACTCTTCCATTGTTCTCGGAATTCTGCTGAGGATTAAAAATGATACGGAACACTTCCATTGATCTTCGGAATGCTGCTGAAGTTTAAAAAAGCTACGGAACTCTTCCATTGTTCTTCGGAATTCTGCTGGAGATTAAAAATGCTACGGAACACTTCCATTGTTCTTCAGAATTCTGCTGAAGTTTAAAAATGCTACGGAACTCTTCCATTGTTCTTCGGAATTCTGCTGAAGTTTAAAAATGCTAAGGAACTCTTCCATTGTTCTCGGAATTCATGTGAAGTTTAAAAATGCTACTGAACTCTTCCCTTGTTCTTCGGAATTCTGCTGAAGTTTAAAAGTGCTACGGAACTCTTCGATTGTTCTTTGGAATTCTGCTGAAGTTGAAAAATGCTACGGACCTCTTCCATTGTTCTTCGGAATTCTGATGAAGTTTAAAAATGCTACGGAACTTTTCCATTGTTCTCGGAATTCTTCTGAAGTTTAAAAATGCTACGGTACTCTTACATTGTTCTCAGAATTCTGGTGAAGTTTAAAAATGCTATGGAATTCTTCCATTATTCTTCGGAATTCTGCTGAAGTTTAAAAATGCTTTGTAACTCTTCCATTGTTCTTCGGAATTCTGATGAAGTTTAAAACTGCTACGGAACTCTTCCATTGTTCTTCGGAATTCTGATGAAGTTTAAAACTGCTACGGAACTCTTCCATTGTTCTTCGGAATTCTGCAGAAGTTTAAAAATGTTACGGAACTCTTCCATTGTTCTCGGAATTCTGGTGAAGTTTAAAAATGCTACGGAACTCTACCATTGTTCTTCGGAATTCTGGTGAAGTTTAAATATGCTACGGAACTCTTCCATTGTTCTTCGGAATTCTGATGAAGTTTAAAAATGCCACGGAACTCTTCCATTGTTCTTCGGAATTCTGCTGAAGTTTAAAAATGCTACGGAACTCTTCCATTGTTCTTCGGAATTCTGCTGTAATTTAAAAATGCTACGGAACTCTTCCATTGTTCTTCGGAATTCTGCTGAAGTTTAAAAATGCTATGGAACTCTTCCATTGTTCTCGGAATTCTGGTGAAGTTTAAAAATGCTACGGAACTCTTCCATTGTTCTCGGAATGCTGCTGAAGTTTAAAAATGCTACGGAACTCTTCCATTGTTCTTCGGAATACTGCTGAAGTTTAAAAATGCTACGGAACTTTTCCATTGTTCTTCGGAATTCTGGTGAAGTTTAAAAATGCTACGGAATTCTTCCATTGTTCTCGCAATTCTGCTGAAGTTTAAAAATGCTACGGAACTCTTCCATTGTTCTCGGAATTCTGGTGAAGTTTAAAAATGCTACGGAACTCTACCATTGTTCTTCGGAATTCTGGTGAAGTTTAAATATGCTACGGAACTCTTCCATTGTTCTTCGGAATTCTGATGAAGTTTAAAAATGCCACGGAACTTTTCCATTGTTCTTCGGAATTCTGCTGAAGTTTAAAAATGCTACGGAACTCTTCCATTGTTCTTCGGAATTCTGCTGTAATTTAAAAATGCTACGGAACTCTTCCATTGTTCTTCGGAATTCTGCTGTAATTTAAAAATGCTACGAAACTCTTCCATTGTTCTTCGGAAATCTGCTGTAACTTAAAAATGCTATGGAACTCTTCCATTGTTCTTCAGAATTCTGCTGAAGTTTAAAAATGCTACGGAACTCTTCCACTGTTCTTCGGAATTCTTCTGAAGTTTAAGAATGCTACGGAACTCTTCCATTGTTCTTCGGAATTCTGCTGAAGTTTAAAAATGCTACGGAACTCTTCCATTGTTCTTCGGAATTCTGCTGAAGTTTAAAAATGCTACGGAACTTTTCCATTGTTCTTCAGAATGCTGCTGAAGTTTAAAAAAGCTACGGAACTCTTCCATTGTTCTTCGGAATTCTGCTGAAAATTAAAAATGCTACGGAACACTTCCATTGTTCTTCAGAATTCTGCTGAAGTTTAAAAGTGCTACGGAACTCTTCAATTGTTCTTTGGAATTCTGCTGAAGTTTAAAAATGCTACGGAACTCTTCCATTGTTCTTCGGAATTCTGCTGAAGTTTAAAAATGCTACGGAACTCCTCCATTGTTCTTTGGAATTCTGCTGAAGTTTAAAAATGCCACGGAACACTTCCATTGTTCTTCGGAATTCTGATGAAGTTTAAAAATGCTACGGAACTCTTCCATTGTTCTCGCAATTCTGCTGAGGTTTAAAAATGCTACGGAACTCTTCCATTGTTCTCGGAATTCTGCTGAAGTTTAAAAATGCTATGGAACTCTTCCATTGTTCTTCGGAATTCTGCTGAAGTTTAAAAATGCTACGGAACTCTTCCATTGTTCTTCGGAACTCTGCTGAAATTTAAAAATGCTACGGAACTCTTCCATTGTTTTTCGGAATTCTGCTGAAGTTTAAAAATGCTACGGAACTTTTTCATTGTTCTCGGAATTCTTCTAAATTTTAAAAATGCTACGGAACTCTTGCATTGTTCTTCAGAATTCTGCTGAAGTTTAAAAATGCTACGGAACACTTCCTTTGTTCTTCGGAATTCTGCTGAAGTTTAAAAATGCTACGGAACTCTTCCATTGTTCACGGAATTCTGGTGAAGTTTAAAAATGCTACGGAACTCTTCCATTGATATTCTTAATTCTGCTGAAGTTTAAAAATGCTGTGGAACTCTTCCATTGTTCTCAGAATTCTGCTGAAGCTAATAAATTCTACGGTGCTCTTCCATTGTTCTTGGGAATTCTGCTGAAGTTTAAAAATGCTACGGAACTCTTCCATTGTTCTTCTGAATTCTGCTGAAGTTTAAAAATGCTGTGGAACTCTTCCATTGTTCTCGAAATTCTTCTGAAGTTTGAAAATGCTACGGAACTCTTCCATTGTTCTTCAGAATGCTGCTGAAGTTTAAAAATGATACGGAACACTTCCTTTGTTCTTCGGAATTCTGCTGAAGTTTAAAAATGCTACGGAACTTTTCCATTGTTCACGGAATTCTGTTGAAGTTTAAAAATGCTACGGAGCTCTTCCATTGTTATTCTTAATTCTGCTGAAGTTTAAAAATGCTACGGAACTCTTCCATTGTTCTTCGGAATTCTGCTGAAGTTTAAAAATGCTACGGAACTCTTCCATTGTTCTTCGGAATTCTGCTGAAGTTTAAAAATGGTACGGAACTTTTCCATTGTTCTTCGGAATTCTGCTGAAGTTTAAAAATGCTACGGAACTCTTCCATTGTTCTTCTGAATTCTGCTGAAGTTTAAAAATGCTACGGAACTCTTCCATTGTTCTTCGGAATTCTGATGAAGCTTAGAACTGCAACGGAACACTTCCATTGTTCTTCGGAATTCTGCTGAAGTTTAAAAATGCTATGGAACTCTTCCCTTGTTCTTCAAAATTCTGTTGAAGTTTAAAAATGCTACGGAACTCTTCCATTGTTCTCGGAATTCTGGTGAAGTTTAAAAATGCTACGGAACTCTTCCATTGTTCTCGGAATTCTGGTGAAGTTTAAAACTGCTGCGGAACTCTTCCATTGTTCTTCGGAATTCTGATGAAGTTTAAAAATGCTACGGAACTCTTCCATTGTTCTTCAGAATTCTGCTGAACTTAAAAAATACTACAGAACTCTTCCATTGTTCTTTGGAATTCTGCAGAAGTTTAAAAATGCTACGGAACTCTTCCATTGTTCTTGGAATTCTGTTGAAGTTTAAAAATGCTACGGAACTCTTCCATTGTTCTCAGAATCCTGCTGAAGTTTATAAATGCTACGGTACTCTTCGATTGTTCTTGGGTATTCTGCTGAAGTTTAAAAATGTTACGGATCACTTCCATTGTTCTTCAGAATTCTGATGAAGTTTAAAAATGCTACGGAACTCTTCCATTGTTATTTTTAATTCTACTGAAGTTTAAAAATGCTACGGAACTCTTCCATTGTTCTGCGGAATTCTGCAGAAGTTTAAAAATGCTACGGAACTCTTCCATTGTTCTTGGAATTCTGTTGAAGTTTAAAAATGCTACGGAAATCTTCCATTGTTCTCAGAATTCTGCTGAAGTTTATAAATTCTACGGTACTTTTCCATTGTTCTTGGGAATTCTGCTGAAGTTTAAAAATGTTACTGATCATTTCCATTGTTCTTCGGAATTCTGCTGAAGTTTAAAAATGCTGCGGAACGCTTCCATTGTTCTTCGGAATTCTGATGAAGTTTAAAACTGCTACGGAACTCTTCCATTGTTCTTCGGAATTCTGCTGAAGCTTAAAAATGCTACAGAACTCTTCCATTGTTCTTCGGAATTCTGCTGAAGTTTAAAAATGCTATGGAACTTTTACATTGTTCTTCTGAATTCTGCTGAAGTTTAAAAATGCTACGGAACTCTTCCATTGTTCTTCGGAATTCAGATGAAGCTTAAAACTGCAACGGAACTCTTCCATTGTTCTTCGGAATTCTTCTGAAGTTTAAAAATGCTACGGAACTCTTCCATTGTTCTTCGGAATTCTGCTGAAGTTTAAAAATGCTACGGAACTCTTCCATTGTTCTCGGAATTCTGCTGAAGTTTAAAAATGCTACGGAACTCTTCCATTGTTCTCGGAATTCTGGTGAAGTTTAAAAATGCTACGGAACTCTTCCATTGTTCTCGGAATTCTGCTGAAGTTTAAAAATGCTACGGTACTCTTCCATTGTTCTTCGGAATTCTGCTGAAGCTTAAAAATGCTATGGAACTGTTCCTTTGTTCTTCGGAATTCTGCTGAAGTTTAAAAATGCTACGGAACTCTTCCATTGTTCTTCTGAATTCTGCTGAAGTTTAAAAATGCTGTGGAACTCTTCCATTGTTCTCGAAATTCTTCTGAAGTTTGAAAATGCTACGGAACTCTTCCATTGTTCTTCAGAATGCTGCTGAAGTTTAAAAATGATACGGAACACTTCCTTTGTTCTTCGGAATTCTGCTGAAGTTTAAAAATGCTACGGAACTCTTCCATTGTTCACGGAATTCTGTTGAAGTTTAAAAATGCTACGGAGCTCTTCCCTTGTTATTCTTAATTCTGCTGAAGTTTAAAAATGCTACGGAACTCTTCCATTGTTCTTCGGAATTCTGCTGAAGTTTAAAAATGCTACGGAACTCTTCCATTGTTCTTCTGAATTCTGCTGAAGTTTAAAAATGCTACGGAACTCTTCCATTGTTCTTCGGAATTCTGATGAAGCTTAGAACTGCAACGGAACACTTCCATTGTTCTTCGGAATTCTGCTGAAGTTTAAAAATGCTATGGAACTCTTCCATTGTTCTTCAGAATTCTGGTGAAGTTTAAAAATGCCACGGAACTCTTCCATTGTTCTTCGGAATTCTGATGAAGTTTAAAAATGCTACGGAACTCTTCCATTGTTCTTCAGAATTCTGCTGAAGTTTAAAAATGCTACAGAACTCTTCCATTGTTCTTTGGAATTCTGGAGAAGTTTAAAAATGCTACGGAACTCTTCCATTGTTCTTGGAATTCTGTTGAAGTTTAAAAATGCTACGGAACTCTTCCATTGTTCTCAGAATCCTGCTGAAGTTTATAAATGCTACGGTACTCTTCCATTGTTCTTGGGTATTCTGCTGAAGTTTAAAAATGTTACGGATCACTTCCATTGTTCTTCAGAATTCTGATGAAGTTTAAAAATGCTACGGAACTCTTCCATTGTTATTTTTAATTCTACTGAAGTTTAAAAATGCTACGGAACTCTTCCATTGTTCTTCGGAATTCTGCAGAAGTTTAAAAATGCTACGGAACTCTTCCATTGTTCTTGGAATTCTGTTGAAGTTTAAAAATGCTACAGAAATCTTCCATTGTTCTCAGAATTCTGCTGAAGTTTATAAATTCTACGGTACTCTTCCATTGTTCTTGGGTATTCTGCTGAAGTTTAAAAATGTTACGGATCACTTCCATTGTTCTTCAGAATTCTGATGAAGTTTAAAAATGCTACGGAACCCTTCCATTGTTATTTTTCATTCTACTGAAGTTTAAAAATGCGACGGAACTCTTCCATTGTTCTTCAGAATTCTGCTGAAGTTTAAAAATGCTACGGAACTCTTCCATTGTTCTTCGAAATTCTGCTGAAGTTTAAAAATGGTACGGAACTTTTCCATTGTTCTTCGGAATTCTGACAAAGTTTAAAAAGGCTACGGAACTCTTCCATTTTTCTTCGGAATTCTGCTGAAGTTTAAAAATGCTACGGAACTCTTCCATTGTTCTTCGGAATTCTGCAGAAGTTTAAAAATGCTACGGAACTCTTCCATTGTTCTTGGAATTCTGGAGAAGTTTAAAAATGCTACGGAACTCTTCCATTGTTCTCAGAATTCTGCTGAAGCTAATAAATTCTACGGTGCTCTTCCATTGTTCTTGGGAATTCTGCTGAAGTTTAAAAATGCTACGGAACTCTTCCATTGTTCTTCTGAATTCTGCTGAAGTTTAAAAATGCTGTGGAACTCTTCCATTGTTCTCGAAATTCTTCTGAAGTTTGAAAATGCTACGGAACTCTTCCATTGTTCTTCAGAATGCTGCTGAAGTTTAAAAATGATACGGAACACTTCCTTTGTTCTTCGGAATTCTGCTGAAGTTTAAAAATGCTACGGAACTCTTCCATTGTTCACGGAATTCTGTTGAAGTTTAAAAATGCTACGGAGCTCTTCCATTGTTATTCTTAATTCTGCTGAAGTTTAAAAATGCTACGGAACTCTTCCATTGTTCTTCGGAATTCTGCTGAAGTTTAAAAATGCTACGGAACTCTTCCATTGTTCTTCTGAATTCTGCTGAAGTTTAAAAATGCTACGGAACTCTTCCATTGTTCTTCGGAATTCTGATGAAGCTTAGAACTGCAACGGAACACTTGCATTGTTCTTCGGAATTCTGCTGAAGTTTAAAAATGCTATGGAACTCTTCCATTGTTCTTCAGAATTCTGTTGAAGTTTAGAAATGCTACGGAACTCTTCCATTGTTCTCGGAATTCTGGTGAAGTTTAAAAATGCTATGGAACTCTTCCATTGTTCTCGGAATTCTGGTGAAGTTTAAAACTGCTGCGGAACTCTTCCATTGTTCTTCGGAATTCTGATGAAGTTTAAAAATGCTACGGAACTCTTCCATTGTTCTTCAGAATTCTGCTGAAGTTTAAAAATGCTACAGAACTCTTCCTATGTTCTTTGGAATTCTGCAGAAGTTTAAAAATGCTACGGAACTCTTCCATTGTTCTTGGAATTCTGTTGAAGTTTAAAAATGCTACGGAACTCTTCCATTGTTCTCAGAATCCTGCTGAAGTTTATAAATGCTACGGTACTCTTCCATTGTTCTTGGGTATTCTGCTGAAGTTTAAAAATGTTACGGATCACTTCCATTGTTCTTCAGAATTCTGATGAAGTTTAAAAATGCTACGGAACTCTTCCATTGTTATTTTTAATTCTACTGAAGTTTAAAAATGCTACGGAACTCTTCCATTGTTCTTCGGAATTCTGCAGAAGTTTAAAAATGCTACGGAACTCTTCCATTGTTCTTGGAATTCTGTTGACGTTTAAAAATGCTACGAAAATCTTCCATTGTTCTCAGAATTCTGCTGAAGTTTATAAATTCTACGGTACTCTTCCATTGTTATTTTTCATTCTACTGAAGTTTAAAAATGCTACGGAACCCTTCCATTGTTATTTTTCATTCCACTGAAGTTTAAAAATGCTACGGAACTCTTCCATTGTTCTTCGGAATTCTGCTGAAGTTTAAAAATGCTACGGAACTCTTCCATTGTTCTTCGGAATTCTGGTGAAGTTTAAAAATGGTACGGAACTTTTCCATTGTTCTTCGGAATTCTGCTGAAGTTTAAAAATGCTACGGAACTCTTCCATTGTTCTTCTGAATTCTGCTGAAGTTTAAAAATGCTACGGAACTCTTCCATTGTTCTTCGGAATTCTGATGAAGCTTAGAACTGCAACGGAACACTTCCATTGTTCTTCGGAATTCTGCTGAAGTTTAAAAATGCTATGGAACTCTTCCCTTGTTCTTCAGAATTCTGTTGAAGTTTAAAAATGCTACGGAACTCTTCCATTGTTCTCGGAATTCTGGTGAAGTTTAAAAATGCTACGGAACTCTTCCATTGTTCTCGGAATTCTGGTGAAGTTTAAAACTGCTGCGGAACTCTTCCATTGTTCTTCGGAATTCTGATGAAGTTTAAAAATGCTACGTAACTCTTCCATTGTTCTTCAGAATTCTGCTGAAGTTTAAAAATACTACAGAACTCTTCCATTGTTCTTTGGAATTCTGCAGAAGTTTAAAAATGCTACGGAACTCTTCCATTGTTCTTGGAATTCTGTTGAAGTTTAAAAATGCTACGGAACTCTTCCATTGTTCTCAGAATCCTGCTGAAGTTTATAAATGCTACGGTACTCTTCCATTGTTCTTGGGTATTCTGCTGAAGTTTAAAAATGTTACGGATCACTTCCATTGCTCTTCAGAATTCTGATGAAGTTTAAAAATGCTACGGAACTCTTCCATTGTTATTTTTAATTCTTCTGAAGTTTAAAAATGCTACGGAACTCTTCCATTGTTCTTCGGAATTCTGCAGAAGTTTAAAAATGCTACGGAACTCTTCCATTGTTCTTGGAATTCTGTTGAAGTTTAAAAATGCTACGGAAATCTTCCATTGTTCTCAGAATTCTGCTGAAGTTTATAAATTCTACGGTACTTTTCCATTGTTCTTGGGAATTCTGCTGAAGTTTAAAAATGTTACTGATCATTTCCATTGTTCTTCGGAATTCTGCTGACGTTTAAAAATGCTGCGGAACTCTTCCATTGTTCTTCGGAATTCTGATGAAGTTTAAAACTGCTACGGAAATCTTCCATTGTTCTTCGGAATTCTGCTGAAGCTTAAAAATGCTACGGAACTCTTCCATTGTTCTTCGGAATTCTGCTGAAGTTTAAAAATGCTATGGAACTTTTACATTGTTCTTCTGAATTCTGCTGAAGTTTAAAAATGCTACGGAACTCTTCCATTGTTCTTCGGAATTCAGATGAAGCTTAAAACTGCAACGGAACTCTTCCATTGTTCTTCGGAATTCTTCTGAAGTTTAAAAATGCTACGGAACTCTTCCATTGTTCTTCGGAATTCTGCTGAAGTTTAAAAATGCTACGGAACTCTTCCATTGTTCTCGGAATTCTGCTGAAGTTTAAAAATGCTACGGAACTCTTCCATTGTTCTCGGAATTCTGGTGAAGTTTAAAAATGCTACGGAACTCTTCCATTGTTCTCGGAATTCTGCTGAAGTTTAAAAATGCTACGGTACTCTTCCATTGTTCTTCGGAATTCTGCTGAAGGTTAAAAATGCTATGGAACTGTTCCTTTGTTCTTCGGAATTCTGCTGAAGTTTAAAAATGCTATGGAACTCTTCCATTGTTCTCGGAATTCTGGTGAAGTTTAAAAATGCTACGGAACTCTTCCATTGTTCTCGGAATTCTGGTGAAGTTTAAAAATGCTACGGAACTCTTCCATTGTTATTCTTAATTCTGCTGAAGTTTAAAAATGCTACGGAACTCTTCCATTGTTCTTCGGAATTCTGCTGAAGTTTAAAAATGCTACGGAACTCTTCGATTGTTCTTCGGAATTCTGATGAAGCTTAGAACTGCAACGTAACACTTCCATTATTCTTCGGAATTCTGCTGAAGTTTAAAAATGCTACGGAACTCTTCCATTGTTCTTCAGAATTCTGTTGAAGTTTAAAAATGCTACGGAACTCTTCCATTGTTCTCGGAATTCTGGTGAAGTTTAAAAATGCTACAGAACTCTTCCATTGTTCTTGGAATTCTGGTGAAGTTTAAAACTGCTGCGGAACTCTTCCATTGTTCTCGGATTTCTGCTGAAGTTTAAAAATGCTACGGAACTCTTCCATTGTTCTTCGGAATTCTGCTCAAGTTTAAAAATGCTACGGAACTTTTCCATTGTTCTTCGGAATTCTGATGAAGTTTAAAAATGCTACGGAACTCTTCCATTGTTCTCAGAATCCTGCTGAAGTTTATAAATGCTACGGTACTCTTCCATTGTTCTTGGGTATGCTGCTGAAGTTTAAAAATGTTACGGATCACTTCCATTGTTCTTCAGAATTCTGATGAAGTTTAAAAATGCTACAGAACTCTTCCATTGTTATTTTTAATTCTACTGAAGTTTAAAAATGCTACGGAACTCTTCCATTGTTCTTGGAATTCTGGTGAAGTTTAAAAATGCTATGGAACTCTTCCATTGTTCTCAGAATTCTGCTGAAGCTTATAAATTCTACGGTGCTCTTCCATTGTTCTTGGGAATTCTGCTGAAGTTTAAAAATGTTACGGATCAATTCCATTGTTCTTCGGAATTCTGCTGAAGTTTAAAAATGCTACGGAACTCTTCCATTGTTCTTCGGAATTCTGCTGAAGCTTAAAAATGCTATGGAACTGTTCCATTGTTCTTCGGAATTCTGCTGAAGTTTAAAAATGCTATGGAACTCTTCCATTGTTCTTCGGAATTCTGATGAAGTTTAAAAAGGCTACGGAACTCTTCCATTGTTCTTCGGAATTCTGATGAAGTTTAAAAAGGCTACGGAACTCTTCCATTGTTCTTCGGAATTCTGCTGAAGTTTAAAAATGCTACGGAACTCTTCCATTGTTCTTCGGAATTCTGCAGAAGTTTAAAAATGCTACGGAACTCTTACATTGTTCTTGGTATTCTGGTGAAGTTTAAAAATGCTACGGAACTCTTCCATTGTTCTCAGAATTCTGCTGAAGCTTATAAATTCTACGGTGCTCTTCCATTGTTCTTGGGAATTCTGCTGAAGTTTAAAAATGTTACGGATCAATTCCATTGTTCTTCGCAATTCTGCTGAAGTTTAAAAATGCTACGGAACTCTTTCATTGTTCTTCAGAATTCTGCTGAAGTTTAAAAATGCTACGGAACTCTTCCATTGTTTTGCGGAATTCTGCTGAAGTTTAAAAATGCTACGGAACTCTTCCATTTTTCTCGGAATTCTTCTGAAGTTTAAAAATGCTACAGAATTCTTCTCTTGTTCTTCAGAATTCTGCTGAAGTTTAAAAATGCTACGGAACACTTCCTTTGTTCTTCGGAATTCTGCTGAAGTTTAAAAATGCTACAGAACTCTTCCATTGTTCACCGTATTCTGGTGAAGTTTAAAAATGCTACGGAACTCTTCCATTGTTATTTTTAATTCTACTGAAGTTTAAAAATGCTACGGAACTCTTCCATTGTTCTTTGGAATTCTGCTGAAGTTTAAAAATACTATGGGACTCTTCATTGTTCTTCTGAGTTCTGCTGAAGTTTAAAAATGCTACGGAACTCTTCCATTGTTCTTCGGAATTCTGATGAAGTTTAAAAATGCTACGGAACTTTTCCATTGTTCTTCGGAATTCTGATGAAGTTTAAAAATGCTACGGAACTCTTCCATTGTTCTCAGAATCCTTCTGAAGTTTATAAATGCTACGGTACTCTTCCATTGTTCTTGGGTATGCTGCTGAAGTTTAAAAATGTTACGGATCACTTTCATTGTTCTTCAGAATTCTGATGAAGTTTAAAAATGCTACGGAACTCTTCCATTGTTCTCGGAATTCTGGTGAAGTTTAAAAATGCTACGGAACTCTTCCATTGTTATTCTTAATTCTGCTGAAGTTTAAAAATGCTACGGAACTCTTCCATTGTTCTTCGGAATTCTGCTGAAGTTTAAAAATGCTACAGAACTCTTCCATTGTTCTTCGGAATTCTGATGAAGCTTAGAACTGCAACGTAACACTTCCATTATTCTTCGGAATTCTGCTGAAGTTTAAAAATGCTACGGAACTCTTCCATTGTTCTTCAGAATTCTGTTGAAGTTTAAAAATGCTACGGAACTCTTCCATTGTTCTCGGAATTCTGGTGAAGTTTAAAAATGCTACAGAACTCTTCCATTGTTCTTGGAATTCTGGTGAAGTTTAAAACTGCTGCGGAACTCTTCCATTGTTCTCGGATTTCTGCTGAAGTTTAAAAATGCTACGGAACTCTTCCATTGTTCTTCAGAATTCTGCTCAAGTTTAAAAATGCTACGGAACTTTTCCATTGTTCTTCGGAATTCTGATGAAGTTTAAAAATGCTACGGAACTCTTCCATTGTTCTTCAGAATTCTGCTGAAGTTTAAAAATGCTACGGAACTCTTCCATTGTTCTTTGGAATTCTGCAGAAGTTTAAAAATGCTACGGAACTCTTCCATTGTTCTTGGAATTCTGTTGAAGTTTAAAAATGCTACGGAACTCTTCCATTGTTCTCAGAATCCTGCTGAAGTTTATAAATGCTACGGTACTCTTCCATTGTTCTTGGGTATGCTGCTGAAGTTTAAAAATGTTACGGATCACTTCCATTGTTCTTCAGAATTCTGATGAAGTTTAAAAATGCTACAGAACTCTTCCATTGTTATTTTTAATTCTACTGAAGTTTAAAAATGCTACGGAACTCTTCCATTGTTCTTGGAATTCTGGTGAAGTTTAAAAATGCTATGGAACTCTTCCATTGTTCTCAGAATTCTGCTGAAGCTTATAAATTCTACGGTGCTCTTCCATTGTTCTTGGGAATTCTGCTGAAGTTTAAAAATGTTACGGATCAATTCCATTGTTCGTCGGAATTCTGCTGAAGTTTAAAAATGCTACGGAACTCTTCCATTGTTCTTCGGAATTCTGCTGAAGCTTAAAAATGCTATGGAACTGTTCCATTGTTCTTCGGAATTCTGCTGAAGTTTAAAAATGCTATGGAACTCTTCCATTGTTCTTCGGAATTCTGATGAAGTTTAAAAAGGCTACGGAACTCTTCCATTGTTCTTCGGAATTCTGATGAAGTTTAAAAAGGCTACGGAACTCTTCCATTGTTCTTCGGAATTCTGCTGAAGTTTAAAAATGCTACGGAACTCTTCCATTGTTCTTCGGAATTCTGCAGAAGTTTAAAAATGCTACGGAACTCTTCCATTGTTCTTGGTATTCTGGTGAAGTTTAAAAATGCTACGGAACTCTTCCATTGTTCTCAGAATTCTGCTGAAGCTTATAAATTCTACGGTGCTCTTCCATTGTTCTTGGGAATTCTGCTGAAGTTTAAAAATGTTACGGATCAATTCCATTGTTCTTCGGAATTCTGCTTAAGTTTAAAAATGCTACGGAAGTCTTCCATTGTTCTTCGGAATTCTGCTGAAGTTTAAAAATGCTACGGAACTCTTTCATTGTTCTTCAGAATTCTGCTGAAGTTTAAAAATGCTACGGAACTCTTCCATTGTTTTGCGGAATTCTGCTGAAGTTTAAAAATGCTACGGAACTCTTCCATTTTTCTCGGAATTCTTCTGAAGTTTAAAAATGCTACAGAATTCTTCTCTTGTTCTTCAGAATTCTGCTGAAGTTTAAAAATGCTACGGAACACTTCCTTTGTTCTTCGGAATTCTGCTGAAGTTAAAAAATGCTACAGAACTCTTCCATTGTTCACCGTATTCTGGTGAAGTTTAAAAATGCTACGGAACTCTTCCATTGTTATTTTTAATTCTACTGAAGTTTAAAAATGCTACGGAACTCTTCCATTGTTCTTTGGAATTCTGCTGAAGTTTAAAAATACTATGGGACTCTTCATTGTTCTTCTGAGTTCTGCTGAAGTTTAAAAATGCTACGGAACTCTTCCATTGTTCTTCGGAATTCTGATGAAGTTTAAAACTGCAACGGAACTCTTGCATTGTTCTTCGGAATTCTGCTGAAGTTTAAAAATGCTACGGAACTCTTCCATTGTTCTTCGGAATTCTGCTGAAGTTTAAAAATGCTACAGAACTCTTCCATTGTTCCTCGGAATTCTGGTGAAGTTTAAAAATGCTGCGGAACTCATCCATTGTTCTCGGAATTCTGCTGAAGATTAAAAATGCTACGGAACTCTTCCATTGTTCTTCGGGATTCTGCTGTAATTTAAAAATGCTACGGAACTCTTCCATTGTTCTTCGGAATTCTGCTGAAGTTTAAAAATGCTACGGAACTCTTCCATTGTTCTTTGGAATTCTGCTGAAGTTTAAAAATGCTACGGAACTCTTCCATTGTTTTTCGGAATTCTGCTGAAGTTTAAAAATGCTGTGGAACTCTTCCATTGTTCTCGGAATTCTTCTGAAGTTTGAAAATGCTACAGAACTCTTCCATTGTTCTTCAGAATACTGCTGAAGTTTAAAAATGCTACGGAACACTTCCTTTGTTCTTCGGAATTCTGCTGAAGTTTAAAAATGCTACGGAACTCTTCCATTATTCACGGAATTCTGGTGAAGTTTAAAAATGCTACGGAACTGTTCCATTGTTATTCTTAATTCTGCTGAAGTTTAAAAATGCTACGGAACTCTTCCATTGTTCTTCGGAATTCTGCTGAAGTTTAAAAATGCTACGGAACTTTTACATTGTTCTTCGGAATTCTGACGAAGTTTAAAAATGCTACGGAACTCTTCCATTGTTCTTCGGAATTCTGCTGAAGATTAAAAATGCTACGGAACTCTTCCATTGTTCTCAGAATTCTGTTGAAGTTTAAAAATGCTACGGAACTCTTCCATTGTTCTCGGAATTCTGTTGAAGTATAAAAATGCTGCGGAACTCTTCCATTGTTCTCGGAATTCTGCTGAAGTTTAAAAATGCTACGGAACTCTTCCATTGTTCTTCGGAATTCTGCTGAAGTTTAAAAATGCTACAGAATTTTTCCATTGTTCTTCGGAATTCTGATGAAGTTTAAAAATGCTACGGAACTCTTCCATTGTTCTTCAGAATTCTGCTGAAGTTTAAAAATGCTACGGAACTCTTCCATTGTTCTTCGGAATTCTGCAGAAGTTTAAAAATGCTACGGAACTCTTCCATTGTTCTTGGAATTCTGGTGAAGTTTAAAAATGCTACGGAACTCTTCCATTGTTCTCTGAATTCTGCTGAAGTTTATAAATTCTACGGTACTCTTCCATTGTTCTTGGGAATTCTGCTGAAGTTTAAAAATATTGCGGATCATTTCCATTGTTCTTCGGAATTCTGCTGAAGTTTAAATATGCTACGGAACTGTTCCCTTGTTCTTCTGAGTTCTACTGAAGTTTAAAAATGCTGCGGAACACTTCCCTTGTTCTTCGGAATTCTGATGAAGTTTAAAAATGCTACGGAACTCTTCCATTGTTCTTCGGAATTCTGATGAAGCTTAAAACTGCAACGGAACTCTTCCATTGTTCTTCGGAATTCTGCTGAAGTTTAAAAATGCTACGGAACTCTTCCATTGTTCTTCGGAATTTTGCTGAAGTTTAAAAATGCTACGGAACTCTTCCATTGTTTTCGGAATTCTGCTGAAGTTTAAAAATGCTACGGAACTCTTCCATTGTTCTCGGAATTCTGCTGAAGTTTAAAAATGCTACGGAACTCTTCCATTGTTCTCGGAATTCTGCTGAAGTTTAAAAATGCTACGGAACTATTCCATTGTTCTTCGGAATTCTGCCGAAGTTTAAAAATGCTACGGAACTCTTCCATTGTTCTTGGAATTCCTGTGAAGTTTAAAAATGCTACGGAACTCTTCCATTGTTCGGAGAATTCTGCTGAAGCTTATAAATTCTACGGTGCTCTTCCATTGTTCTTGGGAATTCTGCTGAAGTTTAAAAATGGTACGGAACTTTTCCATTGTTCTTCGGAATTCTGATGAAGTTTAAAAAGGCTACGGAACTCTTCCATTGTTCTTCGGAATTCTGCTGAAGTTTAAAAATGCTACGGAACTCTTGCATTGTTCTTCGGAATTCTGCAGAAGTTTAAAAATGCTACGGAACTCTTCCATTGTTCTTGGAATTCTGGTGAAGTTTAAAAATGCTATGGAACTCTTCCATTGTTCTCAGAATTCTGCTGAAGCTTATAAATTCTACGGTGCTCTTCCATTGTTCTTGGGAATTCTGCTGAAGTTTAAAAATGTTACGGATCAATTCCATTGTTCTTCGGAATTCTGCTGAAGTTTAAAAATGCTACGGAACTCTTCCATTGTTCTTCGGAATTCTGCTGAAGCTTAAAAATGCTATGGAACTGTTCCATTGTTCTTCGGAATTCTGCTGAAGTTTAAAAATGCTATGGAACTCTTCCATTGTTCTCGGAATTCTGGTGAAGTTTAAAAATGCTACGGAACTCTTCCATTGTTCTCGGAATTCTGGTGAAGTTTAAAAATGCTACGGAACTCATCCATTGTTCTCGGAATTCTGCTGAAGTTTAAAAATGCTACGGAACTCTTCCATTGTTCTTCGGAATTCTGCTGAAGTTTAAAAATAGTATGGAACTTTTCCATTGTTCTTCGGAATTCTGATGAAGTTTAAAAAGGCTACGGAACTCTTCCATTGTTCTTCGGAATTCTGCAGAAGTTTAAAAATGCTACGGAACTCTTCCATTGTTCTTGGTATTCTGGTGAAGTTTAAAAATGCTACGGAACTCTTCCATTGTTCTCAGAATTCTGCTGAAGCTTATAAATTCTACGGTGCTCTTCCATTGTTCTTGGGAATTCTGCTGAAGTTTAAAAATGTTACGGATCAATTCCATTGTTCTTCGGAATTCTGCTTAAGTTTAAAAATGCTACGGAAGTCTTCCATTGTTCTTCGGAATTCTGCTGAAGTTTAAAAATGCTACGGAACTCTTTCATTGTTCTTCGGAATTCTGCTGAAGTTTAAAAATGCTACGGAACTCTTCCATTGTTTTGCGGAATTCTGCTGAAGTTTAAAAATGCTACGGAACTCTTCCATTTTTCTCGGAATTCTTCTGAAGTTTAAAAATGCTACAGAATTCTTCTCTTGTTCTTCAGAATTCTGCTGAAGTTTAAAAATGCTACGGAACACTTCCTTTGTTCTTTGGAATTCTGCTGAAGTTTAAAAATGCTACAGAACTCTTCCATTGTTCACCGTATTCTGGTGAAGTTTAAAAATGCTACGGAACTCTTCCATTGTTATTTTTAATTCTACTGAAGTTTAAAAATGCTACGGAACTCTTCCATTGTTCTTTGGAATTCTGCTGAAGTTTAAAAATGCTATGGGACTCTTCATTGTTCTTCTGAGTTCTGCTGAAGTTTAAAAATGCTACGGAACTCTTCCATTGTTCTTCGGAATTCTGATGAAGTTTAAAACTGCAACGGAACTCTTCCATTGTTCTTCGGAATTCTGCTGAAGTTTAAAAATGCTACGGAACTCTTCCATTGTTCTTCGGAATTCTGCTGAAGTTTAAAAATGCTACAGAACTCTTCCATTGTTTCTCGGAATTCTGCTGAAGTTTAAAAATGCTACGGAACTCTTCCATTGTTCTTTGGAATTCTGCTGAAGTTTAAAAATGCTACGGAACTCTTCCATTGTTCCTCGGAATTCTGGTGAAGTTTAAAAATGCTGCGGAACTCATCCATTGTTCTCGGAATTCTGCTGAAGATTAAAAATGCTATGGAACTCTTCCATTGTTCTTCGGGATTCTGCTGTAATTTAAAAATGCTACGGAACTCTTCCATTGTTCTTCGGAATTCTGCTGAAGTTTAAAAATGCTACGGAACTCTTCCATTGTTCTTTGGAATTCTGCTGAAGTTTAAAAATGCTACGGAACTCTTCCATTGTTTTTCGGAATTCTGCTGAAGTTTAAAAATGCTGTGGAACTCTTCCATTGTTCTCGGAATTCTTCTGAAGTTTGAAAATGCTACAGAACTCTTCCATTGTTCTTCAGAATACTGCTGAAGTTTAAAAATGCTACGGAACACTTCCTTTGTTCTTCGGAATTCTGCTGAAGTTTAAAAATGCTACGGAACTCTTCCATTGTTCACGGAATTCTGGTGAAGTTTAAAAATGCTACGGAACTGTTCCATTGTTATTCTTAATTCTGCTGAAGTTTAAAAATGCTACGGAACTCTTCCATTGTTCTTCGGAATTCTGCTGAAGTTTAAAAATGCTACGGAACTTTTACATTGTTCTTCGGAATTCTGATGAAGTTTAAAAATGCTACGGAACTCTTCCATTGTTCTTCGGAATTCTGCTGAAGTTTAAAAATGCTACGGAACTCTTCCATTGTTCTCAGAATTCTGTTGAAGTTTAAAAATGCTACGGAACTCTTCCATTGTTCTCGGAATTCTGTTGAAGTTTAAAAATGCTGCGGAACTCTTCCATTGTTCTCGGAATTCTGCTGAAGTTTAAAAATGCTACGGAACTCTTCCATTGTTCTTCGGAATTCTGCTGAAGTTTAAAAATGCTACAGAATTTTTCCATTGTTCTTCGGAATTCTGATGAAGTTTAAAAATGCTACGGAACTCTTCCATTGTTCTTCAGAATTCTGCTGAAGTTTAAAAATGCTACGGAACTCTTCCATTGTTCTTCGGAATTCTGCAGAAGTTTAAAAATGCTACGGAACTCTTCCATTGTTCTTGGAATTCTGGTGAAGTTTAAAAATGCTACGGAACTCTTCCATTGTTCTCAGAATTCTGCTGAAGTTTATAAATTCTACGGTACTCTTCCATTGTTCTTGGGAATTCTGCTGAAGTTTAAAAATATTACGGATCATTTCCATTGTTCTTCGGAATTCTGCTGAAGTTTAAATATGCTACGGAACTCTTCCCTTGTTCTTCTGAGTTCTACTGAAGTTTAAAAATGCTGCGGAACACTTCCCTTGTTCTTCGGAATTCTGATGAAGTTTAAAAATGCTACGGAACTCTTCCATTGTTCTTCGGAATTCTGCTGAAGTTTAAAAATGCTACGGAACTCTTCCATTGTTTTCGGAATTCTGCTGAAGTTTAAAAATGCTACGGAACTCTTCCATTGTTCTCGGAATTCTGGTGAAGTTTAAAAATGCTACGGAACTCTTCCATTGTTCTCGGAATTCTGCTGAAGTTTAAAAATGCTACGGAACTATTCCATTGTTCTTCGGAATTCTGCCGAAGTTTAAAAATGCTACGGAACTCTTCCATTGTTCTTGGAATTCCTGTGAAGTTTAAAAATGCTACGGAACTCTTCCATTGTTCGGAGAATTCTGCTGAAGCTTATAAATTCTACGGTGCTCTTCCATTGTTCTTGGGAATTCTGCTGAAGTTTAAAAATGTTACGGATCAATTCCATTGTTCTTCGGAATTCTGCTGAAGTTTAAAAATGCTACGGAACTCTTCCATTGTTTTTCGGAATTCTGCTGAAGTTTAAAAATGCTACGGAACTCTTCCATTGTTCTTCGGAATTCTGCTGAAGTTTAAAAATGCTATGGAACTCATCGATTGTTCTTCGGAATTCTGCTGAAGTTTAAAAATGCTACGGAACTCTTCCATTGTTCTTCTGAGTTCTGCTGAAGTTTAAAAATGCTGCAGAACTCTTCCATTGTTCTTCGGAATTCTGATGAAGTTTAAAACTGCAACGGAACTCTTCCATTTTTCTTCAGAATTCTGCTGAAGTTTAAAAATGCTACGGAACTCTTCCATTGTTCTTCGGAATTCTGCTGAAGTTTAAAAATGCTACGGAACTCTTCCATTGTTCTCAGAATTCTGTTGAAGTTTAAAAATGCTACGGAACTCTTCCATTGTTCTCGGAATTCTGTTGAAGTTTAAAAATGCTGCGGAACTCTTCCATTGTTCTCGGAATTCTGCTGAAGTTTAAAAATGCTACGGAACTCTTCCATTGTTCTTCGGAATTCTGCTGAAGTTTAAAAATGCTACAGAATTTTTCCATTGTTCTTCGGAATTCTGATGAAGTTTAAAAATGCTACGGAACTCTTCCATTGTTCTTCAGAATTCTGCTGAAGTTTAAAAATGCTACGGAACTCTTCCATTGTTCTTCGGAATTCTGCAGAAGTTTAAAAATGCTACGGAACTCTTCCATTGTTCTTGGAATTCTGGTGAAGTTTAAAAATGCTACGGAACTCTTCCATTGTTCTCAGAATTCTGCTGAAGTTTATAAATTCTACGGTACTCTTCCATTGTTCTTGGGAATTCTGCTGAAGTTTAAAAATATTACGGATCATTTCCATTGTTCTTCGGAATTCTGCTGAAGTTTAAATATGCTACGGAACTCTTCCCTTGTTCTTCTGAGTTCTACTGAAGTTTAAAAATGCTGCGGAACACTTCCCTTGTTCTTCGGAATTCTGATGAAGTTTAAAAATGCTACGGAACTCTTCCATTGTTCTTCGGAATTCTGATGAAGCTTAAAACTGCAACGGAACTCTTCCATTGTTTTTCGGAATTCTGCTGAAGTTTAAAAATGCTACGGAACTCTTCCATTGTTCTTCGGAATTCTGCTGAAGTTTAAAAATGCTACGGAACTCTTCCATTGTTTTCGGAATTCTGCTGAAGTTTAAAAATGCTACGGAACTCTTCCATTGTTCTCGGAATTCTGGTGAAGTTTAAAAATGCTACGGAACTCTTCCATTGTTCTCGGAATTCTGCTGAAGTTTAAAAATGCTACGGAACTATTCCATTGTTCTTCGGAATTCTGCCGAAGTTTAAAAATGCTACGGAACTCTTCCATTGTTCTTGGAATTCCTGTGAAGTTTAAAAATGCTACGGAACTCTTCCATTGTTCGGAGAATTCTGCTGAAGCTTATAAATTCTACGGTGCTCTTCCATTGTTCTTGGGAATTCTGCTGAAGTTTAAAAATGTTACGGATCAATTCCATTGTTCTTCGGAATTCTGCTGAAGTTTAAAAATGCTACGGAACTCTTCCATTGTTTTTCGGAATTCTGCTGAAGTTTAAAAATGCTACGGAACTCTTCCATTGTTCTTCGGAATTCTGCTGAAGTTTAAAAATGCTATGGAACTCATCGATTGTTCTTCGGAATTCTGCTGAAGTTTAAAAATGCTACGGAACTCTTCCATTGTTCTTCTGAGTTCTGCTGAAGTTTAAAAATGCTGCAGAACTCTTCCATTGTTCTTCGGAATTCTGATGAAGTTTAAAACTGCAACGGAACTCTTCCATTTTTCTTCAGAATTCTGCTGAAGTTTAAAAATGCTACGGAACTCTTCCATTGTTCTTCGGAATTCTGCTGAAGTTTAAAAATGCTATGGAACTCTTACATTGTTCTTCTGAATTCTGCTGAAGTTTAAAAATGCTACGGAACTCTTCCATTGTTCTTCGGAACTCTGATGAAGCTTAAAACTGCAACGGAACTCTTCCATTGTTGTTTGGAATTCTGCTGAAGTTTAAAAATGCTACGGAACTCTTCCATTGTTCTTCGGAATTCTGCTGAAGTTTAAAAATGCTACGGAACTCTTCCATTGTTCTCGGAATTCTGCTGAAGTTTAAAAATGCTACGGAACTCTTCCATTGTTCTCGGAATTCTGGTGAAGTTTAAAAATGCTACAGAACTCTTCCATTGTTCTCGGAATTCTGCTGAAGTTTAAAAATGCTACGGAACTCTTCCATTGTTCTTCAGAATTCTGCTGAAGCTTAAAAATGCTATGGAACTGTTCCATTGTTCTTCGGAATTCTGCTGAAGTTTAAAAATGCTATGGAACTCTTCCATTGTTCTCGGAATTCTGGTGAAGTTTAAAAATGCTACGGAACTCTTCCATTGTTCTCGGAATTCTGGTGACGTTTAAAAATGCTACGGAACTCATCCATTGTTCTCGGAATTCTGCTGAAGTTTAAAAATGCTACGGAACTCTTCCATTGTTCTTCGGAATTCTGCTGAAGTTTAAAAATGGTACGGAACTTTTCCATTGTTCTTCGGAATTCTGATGAAGTTTAAAAAGGCTACGGAACTCTTCCATTTTTCTTCGGAATTCTGCTGAAGTTTAAAAATGCTACGGAACTCTTCCATTGTTCTTCGGAATTCTGCAGAAGTTTAAAAATGCTACGGAACTCTTCCATTGTTCTTGGAATTCTGGTGAAGTTTAAAAATGCTACGGAACTCTTCCATTGTTCTCAGAATTCTGCTGAAGCTTATAAATTCTACGGTGCTCTTCCATTGTTCTTGGGAATTCTGCTGAAGTTTAAAAATGTTACGGATCAATTCCATTGTTCTTCGGAATTCTGCTGAAGTTTAAAAATGCTACGGAACTCTTCCATTGTTCTTCGGAATTCTGCTGAAGCTTAAAAATGCTATGGAACTGTTCCATTGTTCTTCGGAATTCTGCTGAAGTTTAAAAATGCTATGGAACTCTTCCATTGTTCTCGGAATTCTGGTGAAGTTTAAAAATGCTACGGAACTCTTCCATTGTTCTCGGAATTCTGGTGAAGTTTAAAAATGCTACGGAACTCATCCATTGTTCTCGGAATTCTGCTGAAGATTAAAAATGCTATGGAACTCTTCCATTGTTCTTCGGAATTCTGCTGAAATTTAAAAATGCTACGGAACTCTTCCATTGTTCTTCTGAGTTCTGCTGAAGTTTAAAAATGCTGCAGAACTCTTCCATTGTTCTTCGGAATTCTGATGAAGTTTAAAACTGCAACGGAACTCTTCCATTTTTCTTCAGAATTCTGCTGAAGTTTAAAAATGCTACGGAACTCTTCCATTGTTCTTCGGAATTCTGCTGAAGTTTAAAAATGCTATGGAACTCTTACATTGTTCTTCTGAATTCTGCTGAAGTTTAAAAATGCTACGGAACTCTTCCATTGTTCTTCGGAACTCTGATGAAGCTTAAAACTGCAACGGAACTCTTCCATTGTTGTTCGGAATTCTGCTGAAGTTTAAAAATGCTACGCAACTCTTCCATTGTTCTTCGGAATTCTGCTGAAGTTTAAAAATGCTACGGAACTCTTCCATTGTTCTCGGAATTCTGCTGAAGTTTAAAAATGCTACGGAACTCTTCCATTGTTCTCGGAATTCTGGTGAAGTTTAAAAATGCTACAGAACTCTTCCATTGTTCTCGGGATTCTGCTGAAGTTTAAAAATGCTACGGAACTCTTCCATTGTTCTTCAGAATTCTGCTGAAGCTTAAAAATGCTATGGAACTGTTACATTGTTCTTCGGAATTCTGCTGAAGTTTAAAAATGCTATGGAACTCTTCCATTGTTCTCGGAATTCTGGTGAAGTTTAAAAATGCTACGGAACTCTTCCATTGTTCTCGGAATTCTGGTGACGTTTAAAAATGCTACGGAACTCATCCATTGTTCTCGGAATTCTGCTGAAGTTTAAAAATGCTACGGAACTCTTCCATTGTTCTTCGGAATTCTGCTGAAGTTTAAAAATGGTACGGAACTTTTCCATTGTTCTTCGGAATTCTGATGAAGTTTAAAAAGGCTACGGAACTCTTCCATTGTTCTTCGGAATTCTGCTGAAGTTTAAAAATGCTACGGAACTCTTCCATTGTTCTTCGGAATTCTGCAGAAGTTTAAAAATGCTACGGAACTCTTCCATTGTTCTTGGAATTCTGGTGAAGTTTAAAAATGCTACGGAACTCTTCCATTGTTCTCAGAATTCTGCTGAAGCTTATAAATTCTACGGTGCTCTTCCATTGTTCTTGGGAATTCTGCCGAAGTTTAAAAATGTTACGGATCAATTCCATTGTTCTTCGGAATTCTGCTGAAGTTTAAAAATGCTACGGAACTCTTCCATTGTTCTTCGGAATTCTGCTGAAGCTTAAAAATGCTATGGAACTGTTCCATTGTTCTTCGGAATTCTGCTGAAGTTTAAAAATGCTATGGAACTCTTCCATTGTTCTCGGAATTCTGGTGAAGTTTAAAAATGCTACGGAACTCTTCCATTGTTCTCAGAATTCTGCTGAAGCTTATAAATTCTACGGTGCTCTTCCATTGTTCTTGGGAATTCTGCTGAAGTTTAAAAATGTTACGGATCAATTCCATTGTTCTTCGGAATTCTGCTGAAGTTTAAAAATGCTACGGAACTCTTCCATTGTTCTTCGGAATTCTGCTGAAGCTTAAAAATGCTATGGAACTGTTCCATTGTTCTTCGGAATTCTGCTGAAGTTTAAAAATGCTATGGAACTCTTCCATTGTTCTCGGAATTCTGGTGAAGTTTAAAAATGCTACGGAACTCTTCCATTGTTCTCGGAATTCTGGTGAAGTTTAAAAATGCTACGGAACTCATCCATTGTTCTCGGAATTCTGCTGAAGATTAAAAATGCTATAGAACTCTTCCATTGTTCTTCGGAATTCTGCTGAAATTTAAAAATGCTACGGAACTCTTCCATTGTTCTTCTGAGTTCTGCTGAAGTTTAAAAATGCTGCAGAACTCTTCCATTGTTCTTCGGAATTCTGATGAAGTTTAAAACTGCAACGGAACTCTTCCATTTTTCTTCAGAATTCTGCTGAAGTTTAAAAATGCTACGGAACTCTTCCATTGTTCTTCGGAATTCTGCTGAAGTTTAAAAATGCTATGGAACTCTTACATTGTTCTTCTGAATTCTGCTGAAGTTTAAAAATGCTACGGAACTCTTCCATTGTTCTTCGGAACTCTGATGAAGCTTAAAACTGCAACGGAACTCTTCCATTGTTGTTCGGAATTCTGCTGAAGTTTAAAAATGCTACGCAACTCTTCCATTGTTCTTCGGAATTCTGCTGAAGTTTAAAAATGCTACGGAACTCTTCCATTGTTCTCGGAATTCTGCTGAAGTTTAAAAATGCTACGGAACTCTTCCATTGTTCTCGGAATTCTGGTGAAGTTTAAAAATGCTACAGAACTCTTCCATTGTTCTCGGAATTCTGCTGAAGTTTAAAAATGCTACGGAACTCTTCCATTGTTCTTCAGAATTCTGCTGAAGCTTAAAAATGCTATGGAACTGTTACATTGTTCTTCGGAATTCTGCTGAAGTTTAAAAATGCTATGGAACTCTTCCATTGTTCTCGGAATTCTGGTGAAGTTTAAAAATGCTACGGAACTCTTCCATTGTTCTCGGAATTCTGGTGACGTTTAAAAATGCTACGGAACTCATCCATTGTTCTCGGAATTCTGCTGAAGTTTAAAAATGCTACGGAACTCTTCCATTGTTCTTCGGAATTCTGCTGAAGTTTAAAAATGGTACGGAACTTTTCCATTGTTCTTCGGAATTCTGATGAAGTTTAAAAAGGCTACGGAACTCTTCCATTGTTCTTCGGAATTCTGCTGAAGTTTAAAAATGCTACGGAACTCTTCCATTGTTCTTCGGAATTCTGCAGAAGTTTAAAAATGCTACGGAATTCTTCCATTGTTCTTGGAATTCTGGTGAAGTTTAAAAATGCTACGGAACTCTTCCATTGTTCTCAGAATTCTGCTGAAGCTTATAAATTCTACGGTGCTCTTCCATTGTTCTTGGGAATTCTGCTGAAGTTTAAAAATGTTACGGATCAATTCCATTGTTCTTCGGAATTCTGCTGAAGTTTAAAAATGCTACGGAACTCTTCCATTGTTCTTCGGAATTCTGCTGAAGCTTAAAAATGCTATGGAACTGTTCCATTGTTCTTCGGAATTCTGCTGAAGTTTAAAAATGCTATGGAACTCTTCCATTGTTCTCGGAATTCTGGTGAAGTTTAAAAATGCTACGGAACTCTTCCATTGTTCTCGGAATTCTGGTGAAGTTTAAAAATGCTACGGAACTCATCCATTGTTCTCGGAATTCTGCTGAAGTTTAAAAATGCTACGGAACTCTTCCATTGTTCTTCGGAATTCTGCTGAAGTTTAAAAATAGTATGGAACTTTTCCATTGTTCTTCGGAATTCTGATGAAGTTTAAAAAGGCTACGGAACTCTTCCATTGTTCTTCGGAATTCTGCTGAAGTTTAAAAATGCTACGGAACTCTTCCATTGTTCTTCGGAATTCTGCAGAAGTTTAAAAATGCTACGGAACTCTTCCATTGTTCTTGGAATTCTGGTGAAGTTTAAAAATGCTACGGAACTCTTCCATTGTTCTCAGAATTCTGCTGAAGCTTATAAATTCTACGGTGCTCTTCCATTGTTCTTGGGAATTCTGCTGAAGTTTAAAAATGTTACGGATCAATTCCATTGTTCTTCGGAATTCTGCTTAAGTTTAAAAATGCTACGGAAGTCTTCCATTGTTCTTCGGAATTCTGCTGAAGTTTAAAAATGCTACGGAACTCTTTCATTGTTCTTCGGAATTCTGCTGAAGTTTAAAAATGCTACGGAACTCTTCCATTGTTTTGCGGAATTCTGCTGAAGTTTAAAAATGCTACGGAACTCTTCCATTTTTCTCGGAATTCTTCTGAAGTTTAAAAATGCTACAGAATTCTTCTCTTGTTCTTCAGAATTCTGCTGAAGTTTAAAAATACTACGGAACACTTCCTTTGTTCTTCGGAATTCTGCTGAAGTTTAAAAATGCTACAGAACTCTTCCATTGTTCACCGTATTCTGGTGAAGTTTAAAAATGCTACGGAACTCTTCCATTGTTATTTTTAATTCTACTGAAGTTTAAAAATGCTACGGAACTCTTCCATTGTTCTTTGGAATTCTGCTGAAGTTTAAAAATGCTACGTGACTCTTCATTGTTCTTCTGAGTTCTGCTGAAGTTTAAAAATGCTACGGAACTCTTCCATTGTTCTTCGGAATTCTGATGAAGTTTAAAACTGCAACGGAACTCTTCCATTGTTCTTCGGAATTCTGCTGAAGTTTAAAAATGCTACGGAACTCTTCCATTGTTCTTCGGAATTCTGCTGAAGTTTAAAAATGCTACAGAACTCTTCCATTGTTCCTCGGAATTCTGGTGAAGTTTAAAAATGCTGCGGAACTCATCCATTGTTCTCGGAATTCTGCTGAAGTTTAAAAATGCTACGGAACTCTTCCATTGTTCTTCGGAATTCTGCTGAAGTTTAAAAATGCTACAGAACTCTTCCATTGTTCTCGGAATTCTTCTGAAGTTTGAAAATGCTACAGAACTCTTCCATTGTTCTTCAGAATACTGCTGAAGTTTAAAAATGCTACGGAACACTTCCTTTGTTCTTCGGAATTCTGCTGAAGTTTAAAAATGCTACGGAACTCTTCCATTGTTCACGGAATTCTGGTGAAGTTTAAAAATGCTACGGAACTGTTCCATTGTTATTCTTAATTCTGCTGAAGTTTAAAAATGCTACGGAACTCTTCCATTGTTCTTCGGAATTCTGCTGAAGTTTAAAAATGCTACGGAACTTTTCCATTGTTCTTCGGAATTCTGCTGAAGCTTAAAAATGCTATGGAACTGTTCCATTGTTCTTCGGAATTCTACTGAAGTTTAAAAATGCTATGGAACTCTTCCATTGTTCTCGGAATTCTGGTGAAGTTTAAAAATGCTACGGAACTCTTCCATTGTTCTCGGAATTCTGGTGAAGTTTAAAAATGCTACGGAACTCATCCATTGTTCTCGGAATTCTGCTGAAGTTTAAAAATGCTACGGAACTCTTCCATTGTTCTTCGGAATTCTGCTGAAGTTTAAAAATAGTATGGAACTTTTCCATTGTTCTTCGGAATTCTGATGAAGTTTAAAAAGGCTACGGAACTCTTCCATTGTTCTTCGGAATTCTGCTGAAGTTTAAAAATGCTACGGAACTCTTCCATTGTTCTTCGGAATTCTGCAGAAGTTTAAAAATGCTACGGAACTCTTCCATTGTTCTTGGAATTCTGGTGAAGTTTAAAAATGCTACGGAACTCTTCCATTGTTCTCAGAATTCTGCTGAAGCTTATAAATTCTACGGTGCTCTTCCATTGTTCTTGGGAATTCTGCTGAAGTTTAAAAATGTTACGGATCAATTCCATTGTTCTTCGGAATTCTGCTTAAGTTTAAAAATGCTACGGAAGTCTTCCATTGTTCTTCGGAATTCTGCTGAAGTTTAAAAATGCTACGGAACTCTTTCATTGTTCTTCGGAATTCTGCTGAAGTTTAAAAATGCTACGGAACTCTTCCATTGTTTTGCGGAATTCTGCTGAAGTTTAAAAATGCTACGGAACTCTTCCATTTTTCTCGGAATTCTTCTGAAGTTTAAAAATGCTACAGAATTCTTCTCTTGTTCTTCAGAATTCTGCTGAAGTTTAAAAATACTACGGAACACTTCCTTTGTTCTTCGGAATTCTGCTGAAGTTTAAAAATGCTACAGAACTCTTCCATTGTTCACCGTATTCTGGTGAAGTTTAAAAATGCTACGGAACTCTTCCATTGTTATTTTTAATTCTACTGAAGTTTAAAAATGCTACGGAACTCTTCCATTGTTCTTTGGAATTCTGCTGAAGTTTAAAAATGCTACGTGACTCTTCATTGTTCTTCTGAGTTCTGCTGAAGTTTAAAAATGCTACGGAACTCTTCCATTGTTCTTCGGAATTCTGATGAAGTTTAAAACTGCAACGGAACTCTTCCATTGTTCTTCGGAATTCTGCTGAAGTTTAAAAATGCTACGGAACTCTTCCATTGTTCTTCGGAATTCTGCTGAAGTTTAAAAATGCTACAGAACTCTTCCATTGTTCCTCGGAATTCTGGTGAAGTTTAAAAATGCTGCGGAACTCATCCATTGTTCTCGGAATTCTGCTGAAGTTTAAAAATGCTACGGAACTCTTCCATTGTTCTTCGGAATTCTGCTGAAGTTTAAAAATGCTACAGAACTCTTCCATTGTTCTCGGAATTCTTCTGAAGTTTGAAAATGCTACAGAACTCTTCCATTGTTCTTCAGAATACTGCTGAAGTTTAAAAATGCTACGGAACACTTCCTTTGTTCTTCGGAATTCTGCTGAAGTTTAAAAATGCTACGGAACTCTTCCATTGTTCACGGAATTCTGGTGAAGTTTAAAAATGCTACGGAACTGTTCCATTGTTATTCTTAATTCTGCTGAAGTTTAAAAATGCTACGGAACTCTTCCATTGTTCTTCGGAATTCTGCTGAAGTTTAAAAATGCTACGGAACTTTTCCATTGTTCTTCGGAATTCTGATGAAGTTTAAAAATGCTACGGAACTCTTCCATTGTTCTTCGGAATTCTGCTGAAGTTTAAAAATGCTACGGAACTCTTCCATTGTTCTCAGAATTCTGTTGAAGTTTAAAAATGCTACGGAACTCTTCCATTGTTCTCGGAATTCTGTTGAAGTTTAAAAATGCTGCGGAACTCTTCCATTGTTCTCGGAATTCTGCTGAAGTTTAAAAATGCTACGGAACTCTTCCATTGTTCTTCGGAATTCTGCTGAAGTTTAAAAATGCTACAGAATTTTTCCATTGTTCTTCGGAATTCTGATGAAGTTTAAAAATGCTACGGAACTCTTCCATTGTTCTTCAGAATTCTGCTGAAGTTTAAAAATGCTACGGAACTCTTCCATTGTTCTTCGGAATTCTGCAGAAGTTTAAAAATGCTACGTAACTCTTCCATTGTTCTTGGAATTCTGGTGAAGTTTAAAAATGCTACGGAACTCTTCCATTGTTCTCAGAATTCTGCTGAAGTTTATAAATTCTACGGTACTCTTCCATTGTTCTTGGGAATTCTGCTGAAGTTTAAAAATGCTACGGAACTCTTCCATTGTTCTTCGGAATTCTGCTGAAGTTTAAAAATGCTACGGAACTCTTCCATTGTTCTTCGGAATTCTGCTGAAGTTTAAAAATGCTACGGAACTCTTACATTGTTCTTCTGAATTCTGCTGAAGTTTAAAAATGCTACGGAACTCTTCCATTGTTCTTCGGAATTCTGATGAAGCTTAAAACTGCAACGGAACTCTTCCATTGTTCTTCGGAATTCTGCTGAAGTTTAAAAACGCTACGGAACTCTTCCATTGTTCTTCGGAATTCTGCTGAAGTTTAAAAATGCTACGGAACTCTTCCATTGTTCTCGGAATTCTGTTGAAGTTTAAAAATGCTGCGGAACTCTTCCATTGTTCTCGGAATTCTGCTGAAGTTTAAAAATGCTACGGAACTCTTCCATTGTTCTTCGGAATTCTGCTGAAGTTTAAAAATGCTACAGAATTTTTCCATTGTTCTTCGGAATTCTGATGAAGTTTAAAAATGCTACGGAACTCTTCCATTGTTCTTCAGAATTCTGCTGAAGTTTAAAAATGCTACGGAACTCTTCCATTGTTCTTCGGAATTCTGCAGAAGTTTAAAAATGCTACGTAACTCTTCCATTGTTCTTGGAATTCTGGTGAAGTTTAAAAATGCTACGGAACTCTTCCATTGTTCTCAGAATTCTGCTGAAGTTTATAAATTCTACGGTACTCTTCCATTGTTCTTGGGAATTCTGCTGAAGTTTAAAAATGCTACGGAACTATTCCATTGTTCTTCGGAATTCTGCCGAAGTTTAAAAATGCTACGGAACTCTTCCATTGTTCTTGGAATTTCTGTGAAGTTTAAAAATGCTACGGAACTCTTCCATTGTTCTCAGAATTCTGCTGAAGCTTATAAATTCTACGGTGCTCTTCCATTGTTCTTGGGAATTCTGCTGAAGTTTAAAAATGTTACGGATCAATTCCATTGTTCTTCGGAATTCTGCTTAAGTTTAAAAATGCTACGGAACTCGTCCATTGTTCTTCGGAATTCTGCTGAAGTTTAAAAATGCTGCGGAACTCTTCCATTGTTCTTCGGAATTCTGCTGAAGTTTAAAAATGCTACGGAACTCTTCCATTGTTTTGCGGAATTCTGCTGAAGTTTAAAAATGCTACGGAACTCTTCCATTTTTCTCGGAATTCTTCTGAAGTTTAAAAATACTACAGAACTCTTCTCTTGTTCTTCAGAATTCTGCTGAAGTTTAAAAATGCTACGGAACAATTCCTTTGTTCTTCGGAATTCTGCAGAAGTTTAAAAATGTTACGGATCATTTCCATTGTTCTTCGGAATTCTGATGAAGTTTAAAAATGCTACGGAACTCTTCCATTGTTCTTCGGAATTCTGCTGAAGTTTAAAAATGCTATGGAACTCTTCGATTGTTCTTCGGAATTCTGCTGAAGTTTAAAAATTCTACGGAACTCTTCCATTGTTCTTCTGAGTTCTGCTGAAGTTTAAAAATGCTGCGGAACTCTTCCATTGTTCACGGAATTCTGCTGAAGTTTAAAAATGCTACGGAACTCTTCCATTGTTCTTCGGAATTCTGCTGAAGTTTAAAAATGCTACGGAACTCTTCCATTGTTCTTCGGAATTCTGCTGAAGTTTAAAAATGCTACGGAACTCTTCCATTGTTCTTCGGAATTCTACTGAAGTTTAAAAATGCTACGGAACTCTTCCATTGTTCTTTGGAATTCTGCTGAAGTTTAAAAATGCTACGTGACTCTTCATTGTTCTTCTGAGTTCTGCTGAAGTTTAAAAATGCTACGGAACTCTTCCATTGTTCTTCGGAATTCTGATGAAGTTTAAAACTGCAACGGAACTCTTCCATTGTTCTTCGGAATTCTGCTGAAGTTTAAAAATGCTACGGAACTCTTCCATTGTTCTTCGGAATTCTGCTGAAGTTTAAAAATGCTACAGAACTCTTCCATTGTTCCTCGGAATTCTGGTGAAGTTTAAAAATGCTGCGGAACTCATCCATTGTTCTCGGAATTCTGCTGAAGTTTAAAAATGCTACGGAACTCTTCCATTGTTCTTCGGAATTCTGCTGAAGTTTAAAAATGCTACAGAACTCTTCCATTGTTCTTTGGAATTCTGCTGAAGTTTAAAAATGCTACGGAACTCTTCCATTGTTTTTCGGAATTCTGCTGAAGTTTAAAAATGCTGTGGAACTCTTCCATTGTTCTCGGAATTCTTCTGAAGTTTGAAAATGCTACAGAACTCTTCCATTGTTCTTCAGAATACTGCTGAAGTTTAAAAATGCTACGGAACACTTCCTTTGTTCTTCGGAATTCTGCTGAAGTTTAAAAATGCTACGGAACTCTTCCATTGTTCACGGAATTCTGGTGAAGTTTAAAAATGCTACGGAACTGTTCCATTGTTATTCTTAATTCTGCTGAAGTTTAAAAATGCTACGGAACTCTTCCATTGTTCTTCGGAAATCTGCTGAAGTTTAAAAATGCTACGGAACTTTTCCATTGTTCTTCGGAATTCTGATGAAGTTTAAAAATGCTACGGAACTCTTCCATTGTTCTTCGGAATTCTGCTGAAGTTTAAAAATGCTACGGAACTCTTCCATTGTTCTCAGAATTCTGTTGAAGTTTAAAAATGCTACGGAACTCTTCCATTGTTCTCGGAATTCTGTTGAAGTTTAAAAATGCTGCGGAACTCTTCCATTGTTCTCGGAATTCTGCTGAAGTTTAAAAATGCTACGGAACTCTTCCATTGTTCTTCGGAATTCTGCTGAAGTTTAAAAATGCTACAGAATTTTTCCATTGTTCTTCGGAATTCTGATGAAGTTTAAAAATGCTACGGAACTCTTCCATTGTTCTTCAGAATTCTGCTGAAGTTTAAAAATGCTACGGAACTCTTCTCTTGTTCTTCAGAATTCTGCTGAAGTTTAAAAATGCTACGGAACAATTCCTTTGTTCTTCGGAATTCTGCAGAAGTTTAAAAATGTTACGGATCATTTCCATTGTTCTTCGGAATTCTGATGAAGTTTAAAAATGCTACGGAACTCTTCCATTGTTCTTCGGAATTCTGCTGAAGTTTAAAAATGCTATGGAACTCTTCGATTGTTCTTCGGAATTCTGCTGAAGTTTAAAAATTCTACGGAACTCTTCCATTGTTCTTCTGAGTTCTGCTGAAGTTTAAAAATGCTGCGGAACTCTTCCATTGTTCTTCGGAATTCTGATGAAGTTTAAAACTGCAACGGAACTCTTCCATTGTTCACGGAATTCTGCTGAAGTTTAAAAATGCTACGGAACTCTTCCATTGTTCTTCGGAATTCTGCTGAAGTTTAAAAATGCTACGGAACTCTTCCATTGTTCTTCGGAATTCTGCTGAAGTTTAAAAATGCTACGGAACTCTTCCATTGTTCTCGGAATTCTGGTGAAGTTTAAAAATGCTACAGAACTCTTCCATTGTTCTCGGAATTCTGCTGAAGTTTAAAAATGCTATGGAACTCTTCCATTGTTCTTCAGAATTCTGCTGAAGCTTAAAAATGCTATGGAACTGTTCCATTGTTCTTCGGAATTCTGCTGAAGTTTAAAAATGCTATGGAACTCTTGCATTGTTCTCGGAATTCTGGTGAAGTTTAAAAATGCTACGGAACTCTTCCATTGTTCTCGGAATTCTGGTGACGTTTAAAAATGCTACGGGACTCATCCATTGTTCTCGGAATTCTGCTGAAGTTTAAAAATGCTACGGAACTCTTCCATTGTTCTTCGGAATTCTGCTGAAGTTTAAAAATGGTACGGAACTTTTCCATTGTTCTTCGGAATTCTGATGAAGTTTAAAAAGGCTACGGAACTCTTCCATTGTTCTTCGGAATTCTGCTGAAGTTTAAAAATGCTACGGAACTCTTCCATTGTTCTTCGGAATTCTGCAGAAGTTTAAAAATGCTACGGAACTCTTCCATTGTTCTTGGAATTCTGGTGAAGTTTAAAAATGCTACGGAACTCTTCCATTGTTCTCAGAATTCTGCTGAAGCTTATAAATTCTACGGTGCTCTACCATTGTTCTTGGGAATTCTGCTGAAGTTTAAAAATGTTACGGATCAATTCCATTGTTCTTCGGAATTCTGCTGAAGTTTAAAAATGCTACGGAACTCTTCCATTGTTCACGGAATTCTGGTGAAGTTTAAAAATGCTACGGAACTGTTCCATTGTTATTCTTAATTCTGCTGAAGTTTAAAAATGCTACGGAACTCTTCCATTGTTCTTCGGAATTCTGCTGAAGTTTAAAAATGCTACGGAACTTTTCCATTGTTCTTCGGAATTCTGATGAAGTTTAAAAATGCTACGGAACTCTTCCATTGTTCTTCGGAATTCTGCTGAAGTTTAAAAATGCTACGGAACTCTTCCATTGTTCTCAGAATTCTGTTGAAGTTTAAAAATGCTACGGAACTCTTCCATTGTTCTCGGAATTCTGTTGAAGTTTAAAAATGCTGCGGAACTCTTCCATTGTTCTCGGAATTCTGCTGAAGTTTAAAAATGCTACGGAACTCTTCCATTGTTCTTCGGAATTCTGCTGAAGTTTAAAAATGCTACAGAATTTTTCCATTGTTCTTCGGAATTCTGATGAAGTTTAAAAATGCTACGGAACTCTTCCATTGTTCTTCAGAATTCTGCTGAAGTTTAAAAATGCTACGGAACTCTTCTCTTGTTCTTCAGAATTCTGCTGAAGTTTAAAAATGCTACGGAACAATTCCTTTGTTCTTCGGAATTCTGCAGAAGTTTAAAAATGTTACGGATCATTTCCATTGTTCTTCGGAATTCTGATGAAGTTTAAAAATGCTACGGAACTCTTCCATTGTTCTTCGGAATTCTGCTGAAGTTTAAAAATGCTATGGAACTCTTCGATTGTTCTTCGGAATTCTGCTGAAGTTTAAAAATTCTACGGAACTCTTCCATTGTTCTTCTGAGTTCTGCTGAAGTTTAAAAATGCTGCGGAACTCTTCCATTGTTCTTCGGAATTCTGATGAAGTTTAAAACTGCAACGGAACTCTTCCATTGTTCACGGAATTCTGCTGAAGTTTAAAAATGCTACGGAACTCTTCCATTGTTCTTCGGAATTCTGCTGAAGTTTAAAAATGCTACGGAACTCTTCCATTGTTCTTCGGAATTCTGCTGAAGTTTAAAAATGCTACGGAACTCTTCCATTGTTCTCGGAATTCTGGTGAAGTTTAAAAATGCTACAGAACTCTTCCATTGTTCTCGGAATTCTGCTGAAGTTTAAAAATGCTACGGAACTCTTCCATTGTTCTTCAGAATTCTGCTGAAGCTTAAAAATGCTATGGAACTGTTCCATTGTTCTTCGGAATTCTGCTGAAGTTTAAAAATGCTATGGAACTCTTGCATTGTTCTCGGAATTCTGGTGAAGTTTAAAAATGCTACGGAACTCTTCCATTGTTCTCGGAATTCTGGTGACGTTTAAAAATGCTACGGAACTCATCCATTGTTCTCGGAATTCTGCTGAAGTTTAAAAATGCTACGGAACTCTTCCATTGTTCTTCGGAATTCTGCTGAAGTTTAAAAATGGTACGGAACTTTTCCATTGTTCTTCGGAATTCTGATGAAGTTTAAAAAGGCTACGGAACTCTTCCATTGTTCTTCGGAATTCTGCTGAAGTTTAAAAATGCTACGGAACTCTTCCATTGTTCTTCGGAATTCTGCAGAAGTTTAAAAATGCTACGGAACTCTTCCATTGTTCTTGGAATTCTGGTGAAGTTTAAAAATGCTACGGAACTCTTCCATTGTTCTCAGAATTCTGCTGAAGCTTATAAATTCTACGGTGCTCTACCATTGTTCTTGGGAATTCTGCTGAAGTTTAAAAATGTTACGGATCAATTCCATTGTTCTTCGGAATTCTGCTGAAGTTTAAAAATGCTACGGAACTCTTCCATTGTTCTTCGGAATTCTGCTGAAGCTTAAAAATGCTATGGAACTGTTCCATTGTTCTTCGGAACTCTGCTGAAGTTTAAAAATGCTATGGAACTCTTCCATTGTTCTCGGAATTCTGGTGAAGTTTAAAAATGCTACGGAACTCTTCCATTGTTCTCGGAATTCTGGTGAAGTTTAAAAATGCTACGGAACTCATCCATTGTTCTCGGAATTCTGCTGAAGTTTAAAAATGCTACGGAACTCTTCCATTGTTCTTCGGAATTCTGCTGAAGTTTAAAAATAGTATGGAACTTTTCCATTGTTCTTCGGAATTCTGATGAAGTTTAAAAAGGCTACGGAACTCTTCCATTGTTCTTCGGAATTCTGCTGAAGTTTAAAAATGCTACGGAACTCTTCCATTGTTCTTCGGAATTCTGCAGAAGTTTAAAAATGCTACGGAACTCTTCCATTGTTCTTGGAATTCTGGTGAAGTTTAAAAATGCTACGGAACTCTTCCATTGTTCTCAGAATTCTGCTGAAGCTTATAAATTCTACGGTGCTCTTCCATTGTTCTTGGGAATTCTGCTGAAGTTTAAAAATGTTACGGATCAATTCCATTGTTCTTCGGAATTCTGCTTAAGTTTAAAAATGCTACGGAAGTCTTCCATTGTTCTCGGAATTCTGGTGAAGTTTAAAAATGCTACAGAACTCTTCCATTGTTCTCGGAATTCTGCTGAAGTTTAAAAATGCTATGGAACTCTTCCATTGTTCTTCAGAATTCTGCTGAAGCTTAAAAATGCTATGGAACTGTTCCATTGTTCTTCGGAATTCTGCTGAAGTTTAAAAATGCTATGGAACTCTTGCATTGTTCTCGGAATTCTGGTGAAGTTTAAAAATGCTACGGAACTCTTCCATTGTTCTCGGAATTCTGGTGACGTTTAAAAATGCTACGGGACTCATCCATTGTTCTCGGAATTCTGCTGAAGTTTAAAAATGCTACGGAACTCTTCCATTGTTCTTCGGAATTCTGCTGAAGTTTAAAAATGGTACGGAACTTTTCCATTGTTCTTCGGAATTCTGATGAAGTTTAAAAAGGCTACGGAACTCTTCCATTGTTCTTCGGAATTCTGCTGAAGTTTAAAAATGCTACGGAACTCTTCCATTGTTCTTCGGAATTCTGCAGAAGTTTAAAAATGCTACGGAACTCTTCCATTGTTCTTGGAATTCTGGTGAAGTTTAAAAATGCTACGGAACTCTTCCATTGTTCTCAGAATTCTGCTGAAGCTTATAAATTCTACGGTGCTCTACCATTGTTCTTGGGAATTCTGCTGAAGTTTAAAAATGTTACGGATCAATTCCATTGTTCTTCGGAATTCTGCTGAAGTTTAAAAATGCTACGGAACTCTTCCATTGTTCACGGAATTCTGGTGAAGTTTAAAAATGCTACGGAACTGTTCCATTGTTATTCTTAATTCTGCTGAAGTTTAAAAATGCTACGGAACTCTTCCATTGTTCTTCGGAATTCTGCTGAAGTTTAAAAATGCTACGGAACTTTTCCATTGTTCTTCGGAATTCTGATGAAGTTTAAAAATGCTACGGAACTCTTCCATTGTTCTTCGGAATTCTGCTGAAGTTTAAAAATGCTACGGAACTCTTCCATTGTTCTCAGAATTCTGTTGAAGTTTAAAAATGCTACGGAACTCTTCCATTGTTCTCGGAATTCTGTTGAAGTTTAAAAATGCTGCGGAACTCTTCCATTGTTCTCGGAATTCTGCTGAAGTTTAAAAATGCTACGGAACTCTTCCATTGTTCTTCGGAATTCTGCTGAAGTTTAAAAATGCTACAGAATTTTTCCATTGTTCTTCGGAATTCTGATGAAGTTTAAAAATGCTACGGAACTCTTCCATTGTTCTTCAGAATTCTGCTGAAGTTTAAAAATGCTACGGAACTCTTCTCTTGTTCTTCAGAATTCTGCTGAAGTTTAAAAATGCTACGGAACAATTCCTTTGTTCTTCGGAATTCTGCAGAAGTTTAAAAATGTTACGGATCATTTCCATTGTTCTTCGGAATTCTGATGAAGTTTAAAAATGCTACGGAACTCTTCCATTGTTCTTCGGAATTCTGCTGAAGTTTAAAAATGCTATGGAACTCTTCGATTGTTCTTCGGAATTCTGCTGAAGTTTAAAAATTCTACGGAACTCTTCCATTGTTCTTCTGAGTTCTGCTGAAGTTTAAAAATGCTGCGG
Source organism: Phyllobates terribilis (assembly GCF_046119375.1). Classification (NCBI taxonomy): domain Eukaryota; kingdom Metazoa; phylum Chordata; class Amphibia; order Anura; family Dendrobatidae; genus Phyllobates; species Phyllobates terribilis. The sequence continues at coordinate 1,771,672 of NW_027363003.1, read as the reverse complement.
AACTCTTCCATTGTTCTTCGGAATTCTGATGAAGTTTAAAACTGCAACGGAACTCTTCCATTGTTCACGGAATTCTGCTGAAGTTTAAAAATGCTACGGAACTCTTCCATTGTTCTTCGGAATTCTGCTGAAGTTTAAAAATGCTACGGAACTCTTCCATTGTTCTTCGGAATTCTGCTGAAGTTTAAAAATGCTACGGAACTCTTCCATTGTTCTCGGAATTCTGGTGAAGTTTAAAAATGCTACAGAACTCTTCCATTGTTCTCGGAATTCTGCTGAAGTTTAAAAATGCTACGGAACTCTTCCATTGTTCTTCAGAATTCTGCTGAAGCTTAAAAATGCTATGGAACTGTTCCATTGTTCTTCGGAATTCTGCTGAAGTTTAAAAATGCTATGGAACTCTTGCATTGTTCTCGGAATTCTGGTGAAGTTTAAAAATGCTACGGAACTCTTCCATTGTTCTCGGAATTCTGGTGACGTTTAAAAATGCTACGGAACTCATCCATTGTTCTCGGAATTCTGCTGAAGTTTAAAAATGCTACGGAACTCTTCCATTGTTCTTCGGAATTCTGCTGAAGTTTAAAAATGGTACGGAACTTTTCCATTGTTCTTCGGAATTCTGATGAAGTTTAAAAAGGCTACGGAACTCTTCCATTGTTCTTCGGAATTCTGCTGAAGTTTAAAAATGCTACGGAACTCTTCCATTGTTCTTCGGAATTCTGCAGAAGTTTAAAAATGCTACGGAACTCTTCCATTGTTCTTGGAATTCTGGTGAAGTTTAAAAATGCTACGGAACTCTTCCATTGTTCTCAGAATTCTGCTGAAGCTTATAAATTCTACGGTGCTCTACCATTGTTCTTGGGAATTCTGCTGAAGTTTAAAAATGTTACGGATCAATTCCATTGTTCTTCGGAATTCTGCTGAAGTTTAAAAATGCTACGGAACTCTTCCATTGTTCTTCGGAATTCTGCTGAAGCTTAAAAATGCTATGGAACTGTTCCATTGTTCTTCGGAACTCTGCTGAAGTTTAAAAATGCTATGGAACTCTTCCATTGTTCTCGGAATTCTGGTGAAGTTTAAAAATGCTACGGAACTCTTCCATTGTTCTCGGAATTCTGGTGAAGTTTAAAAATGCTACGGAACTCATCCATTGTTCTCGGAATTCTGCTGAAGTTTAAAAATGCTACGGAACTCTTCCATTGTTCTTCGGAATTCTGCTGAAGTTTAAAAATAGTATGGAACTTTTCCATTGTTCTTCGGAATTCTGATGAAGTTTAAAAAGGCTACGGAACTCTTCCATTGTTCTTCGGAATTCTGCTGAAGTTTAAAAATGCTACGGAACTCTTCCATTGTTCTTCGGAATTCTGCAGAAGTTTAAAAATGCTACGGAACTCTTCCATTGTTCTTGGAATTCTGGTGAAGTTTAAAAATGCTACGGAACTCTTCCATTGTTCTCAGAATTCTGCTGAAGCTTATAAATTCTACGGTGCTCTTCCATTGTTCTTGGGAATTCTGCTGAAGTTTAAAAATGTTACGGATCAATTCCATTGTTCTTCGGAATTCTGCTTAAGTTTAAAAATGCTACGGAAGTCTTCCATTGTTCTTCGGAATTCTGCTGAAGTTTAAAAATGCTACGGAACTCTTTCATTGTTCTTCGGAATTCTGCTGAAGTTTAAAAATGCTACGGAACTCTTCCATTGTTTTGCGGAATTCTGCTGAAGTTTAAAAATGCTACGGAACTCTTCCATTTTTCTTGGAATTCTTCTGAAGTTTAAAAATGCTACAGAATTCTTCTCTTGTTCTTCAGAATTCTGCTGAAGTTTAAAAATGCTACGGAACACTTCCTTTGTTCTTCGGAATTCTGCTGAAGTTTAAAAATGCTACAGAACTCTTCCATTGTTCACGGTATTCTGGTGAAGTTTAAAAATGCTACGGAACTCTTCCATTGTTATTTTTAATTCTACTGAAGTTTAAAAATGCTACGGAACTCTTCCATTGTTCTTTGGAATTCTGCTGAAGTTTAAAAATGCTACGGGACTCTTCATTGTTCTTCTGAGTTCTGCTGAAGTTTAAAAATGCTACGGAACTCTTCCATTGTTCTTCGGAATTCTGATGAAGTTTAAAACTGCAACGGAACTCTTCCATTGTTCTTCGGAATTCTGCTGAAGTTTAAAAATGCTACGGAACTCTTCCATTGTTCTTCGGAATTCTGCTGAAGTTTAAAAATGCTACAGAACTCTTCCATTGTTCCTCGGAATTCTGGTGAAGTTTAAAAATGCTGCGGAACTCATCCATTGTTCTCGGAATTCTGCTGAAGTTTAAAAATGCTACGGAACTCTTCCATTGTTCTTCGGAATTCTGCTGTAATTTAAAAATGCTACGGAACTCTTCCATTGTTCTTCGGAATTCTGCTGAAGTTTAAAAATGCTACGGAACTCTTCCATTGTTCTTCGGAATTCTGATGAAGTTTAAAACTGCAACGGAACTCTTCCATTGTTCTTCGGAATTCTGCTGAAGTTTAGAAATGCTACGGAACTCTTCCATTGTTCTTCGGAATTCTGCTGAAGTTTAAAAATGCTACAGAACTCTTCCATTGTTCCTCGGAATTCTGGTGAAGTTTAAAAATGCTGCGGAACTCTTCCATTGTTCTCGGAATTCTGCTGAAGCTTAAAAATGCTATGGAACTGTTCCATTGTTCTTCGGAATTCTGCTGAAGTTTAAAAATGCTATGGAACTCTTCCATTGTTCTCGGAATTCTGGTGAAGTTTAAAAATGCTACGGAACTCATCCATTGTTCTCGGAATTCTGCTGAAGTTTAAAAATGCTACGGAACTCTTCCATTGTTCTCAGAATTCTGCTGAAGCTTATAAATTCTACGGTGCTCTTCCATTGTTCTTGGGAATTCTGCTGAAGTTTAAAAATGTTACGGATCAATTCCATTGTTCTTCGGAATTCTGCTTAAGTTTAAAAATGCTACGGAACTCGTCCATTGTTCTTCGGAATTCTGCTGAAGTTTAAAAATGCTGCGGAACTCTTCCATTGTTCTTCGGAATTCTGCTGAAGTTTAAAAATGCTACGGAACTCTTCCATTGTTTTGCGGAATTCTGCTGAAGTTTAAAAATGCTACGGAACTCTTCCATTTTTCTCGGAATTCTTCTGAAGTTTAAAAATACTACAGAACTCTTCTCTTGTTCTTCAGAATTCTGCTGAAGTTTAAAAATGCTACGGAACAATTCCTTTGTTCTTCGGAATTCTGCAGAAGTTTAAAAATGTTACGGATCATTTCCATTGTTCTTCGGAATTCTGATGAAGTTTAAAAATGCTACGGAACTCTTCCATTGTTCTTCGGAATTCTGCTGAAGTTTAAAAATGCTATGGAACTCTTCGATTGTTCTTCGGAATTCTGCTGAAGTTTAAAAATTCTACGGAACTCTTCCATTGTTCTTCTGAGTTCTGCTGAAGTTTAAAAATGCTGCGGAACTCTTCCATTGTTCTTCGGAATTCTGATGAAGTTTAAAACTGCAACGGAACTCTTCCATTGTTCACGGAATTCTGCTGAAGTTTAAAAATGCTACGGAACTCTTCCATTGTTCTTCGGAATTCTGCTGAAGTTTAAAAATGCTACGGAACTCTTCCATTGTTCTCGGAATTCTGCTGAAATTTAAAAATGCTACGGAACCCTTCCATTGTTCTCGGAATTCTGGTGAAGTTTAAAAATGCTACAGAACTCTTCCATTGTTCTCGGAATTCTGCTGAAGTTTAAAAATGCTACGGAACTCTTCCATTGTTCTTCAGAATTCTGCTGAAGCTTAAAAATGCTATGGAACTGTTCCATTGTTCTTCGGAATTCTGCTGAAGTTTAAAAATGCTATGGAACTCTTGCATTGTTCTCGGAATTCTGGTGAAGTTTAAAAATGCTACGGAACTCTTCCATTGTTCTCGGAATTCTGGTGACGTTTAAAAATGCTACGGAACTCATCCATTGTTCTCGGAATTCTGCTGAAGTTTAAAAATGCTACGGAACTCTTCCATTGTTCTTCGGAATTCTGCTGAAGTTTAAAAATGGTACGGAACTTTTCCATTGTTCTTCGGAATTCTGATGAAGTTTAAAAAGGCTACGGAACTCTTCCATTGTTCTTCGGAATTCTGCTGAAGTTTAAAAATGCTACGGAACTCTTCCATTGTTCTTCGGAATTCTGCAGAAGTTTAAAAATGCTACGGAACTCTTCCATTGTTCTTGGAATTCTGGTGAAGTTTAAAAATGCTACGGAACTCTTCCATTGTTCTCAGAATTCTGCTGAAGCTTATAAATTCTACGGTGCTCTACCATTGTTCTTGGGAATTCTGCTGAAGTTTAAAAATGTTACGGATCAATTCCATTGTTCTTCGGAATTCTGCTGAAGTTTAAAAATGCTACGGAACTCTTCCATTGTTCTTCGGAATTCTGCTGAAGCTTAAAAATGCTATGGAACTGTTCCATTGTTCTTCGGAACTCTGCTGAAGTTTAAAAATGCTATGGAACTCTTCCATTGTTCTCGGAATTCTGGTGAAGTTTAAAAATGCTACGGAACTCTTCCATTGTTCTCGGAATTCTGGTGAAGTTTAAAAATGCTACGGAACTCATCCATTGTTCTCGGAATTCTGCTGAAGTTTAAAAATGCTACGGAACTCTTCCATTGTTCTTCGGAATTCTGCTGAAGTTTAAAAATAGTATGGAACTTTTCCATTGTTCTTAGGAATTCTGATGAAGTTTAAAAAGGCTACGGAACTCTTCCATTGTTCTTCGGAATTCTGCTGAAGTTTAAAAATGCTACGGAACTCTTCCATTGTTCTTCGGAATTCTGCAGAAGTTTAAAAATGCTACGGAACTCTTCCATTGTTCTTGGAATTCTGGTGAAGTTTAAAAATGCTACGGAACTCTTCCATTGTTCTCAGAATTCTGCTGAAGCTTATAAATTCTACGGTGCTCTTCCATTGTTCTTGGGAATTCTGCTGAAGTTTAAAAATGTTACGGATCAATTCCATTGTTCTTCGGAATTCTGCTTAAGTTTAAAAATGCTACGGAAGTCTTCCATTGTTCTTCGGAATTCTGCTGAAGTTTAAAAATGCTACGGAACTCTTTCATTGTTCTTCGGAATTCTGCTGAAGTTTAAAAATGCTACGGAACTCTTCCATTGTTTTGCGGAATTCTGCTGAAGTTTAAAAATGCTACGGAACTCTTCCATTTTTCTTGGAATTCTTCTGAAGTTTAAAAATGCTACAGAATTCTTCTCTTGTTCTTCAGAATTCTGCTGAAGTTTAAAAATGCTACGGAACACTTCCTTTGTTCTTCGGAATTCTGCTGAAGTTTAAAAATGCTACAGAACTCTTCCATTGTTCACGGTATTCTGGTGAAGTTTAAAAATGCTACGGAACTCTTCCATTGTTATTTTTAATTCTACTGAAGTTTAAAAATGCTACGGAACTCTTCCATTGTTCTTTGGAATTCTGCTGAAGTTTAAAAATGCTATGGGACTCTTCATTGTTCTTCTGAGTTCTGCTGAAGTTTAAAAATGCTACGGAACTCTTCCATTGTTCTTCGGAATTCTGATGAAGTTTAAAACTGCAACGGAACTCTTCCATTGTTCTTCGGAATTCTGCTGAAGTTTAAAAATGCTACGGAACTCTTCCATTGTTCTTCGGAATTCTGCTGAAGTTTAAAAATGCTACAGAACTCTTCCATTGTTCCTCGGAATTCTGGTGAAGTTTAAAAATGCTGCGGAACTCATCCATTGTTCTCGGAATTCTGCTGAAGTTTAAAAATGCTACGGAACTCTTCCATTGTTCTTCGGAATTCTGCTGTAATTTAAAAATGCTACGGAACTCTTCCATTGTTCTTCGGAATTCTGCTGAAGTTTAAAAATGCTACGGAACTCTTCCATTGTTCTTCGGAATTCTGATGAAGTTTAAAACTGCAACGGAACTCTTCCATTGTTCTTCGGAATTCTGCTGAAGTTTAGAAATGCTACGGAACTCTTCCATTGTTCTTCGGAATTCTGCTGAAGTTTAAAAATGCTGCAGAACTCTTCCATTGTTCCTCGGAATTCTGGTGAAGTTTAAAAATGCTGCGGAACTCTTCCATTGTTCTCGGAATTCTGCTGAAGCTTAAAAATGCTATGGAACTGTTCCATTGTTCTTCGGAATTCTGCTGAAGTTTAAAAATGCTATGGAACTCTTCCATTGTTCTCGGAATTCTGGTGAAGTTTAAAAATGCTACGGAACTCATCCATTGTTCTCGGAATTCTGCTGAAGTTTAAAAATGCTACGGAACTCTTCCATTGTTCTTCGGAATTCTGCTGAAGTTTAAAAATAGTATGGAACTTTTCCATTGTTCTTCGGAATTCTGATGAAGTTTAAAAAGGCTACGGAACTCTTCCATTGTTCTTGGAATTCTGGTGAAGTTTAAAAATGCTACGGAACTCTTCCATTGTTCTCAGAATTCTGCTGAAGCTTATAAATTCTACGGTGCTCTACCATTGTTCTTGGGAATTCTGCTGAAGTTTAAAAATGTTACGGATCAATTCCATTGTTCTTCGGAATTCTGCTGAAGTTTAAAAATGCTACGGAACTCTTCCATTGTTCTTCGGAATTCTGCTGAAGCTTAAAAATGCTATGGAACTGTTCCATTGTTCTTCGGAACTCTGCTGAAGTTTAAAAATGCTATGGAACTCTTCCATTGTTCTCGGAATTCTGGTGAAGTTTAAAAATGCTACGGAACTCTTCCATTGTTCTCGGAATTCTGGTGAAGTTTAAAAATGCTACGGAACTCATCCATTGTTCTCGGAATTCTGCTGAAGTTTAAAAATGCTACGGAACTCTTCCATTGTTCTTCGGAATTCTGCTGAAGTTTAAAAATAGTATGGAACTTTTCCATTGTTCTTCGGAATTCTGATGAAGTTTAAAAAGGCTACGGAACTCTTCCATTGTTCTTCGGAATTCTGCTGAAGTTTAAAAATGCTACGGAACTCTTCCATTGTTCTTCGGAATTCTGCAGAAGTTTAAAAATGCTACGGAACTCTTCCATTGTTCTTGGAATTCTGGTGAAGTTTAAAAATGCTACGGAACTCTTCCATTGTTCTCAGAATTCTGCTGAAGCTTATAAATTCTACGGTGCTCTTCCATTGTTCTTGGGAATTCTGCTGAAGTTTAAAAATGTTACGGATCAATTCCATTGTTCTTCGGAATTCTGCTTAAGTTTAAAAATGCTACGGAAGTCTTCCATTGTTCTTCGGAATTCTGCTGAAGTTTAAAAATGCTACGGAACTCTTTCATTGTTCTTCGGAATTCTGCTGAAGTTTAAAAATGCTACGGAACTCTTCCATTGTTTTGCGGAATTCTGCTGAAGTTTAAAAATGCTACGGAACTCTTCCATTTTTCTTGGAATTCTTCTGAAGTTTAAAAATGCTACAGAATTCTTCTCTTGTTCTTCAGAATTCTGCTGAAGTTTAAAAATGCTACGGAACACTTCCTTTGTTCTTCGGAATTCTGCTGAAGTTTAAAAATGCTACAGAACTCTTCCATTGTTCACGGTATTCTGGTGAAGTTTAAAAATGCTACGGAACTCTTCCATTGTTATTTTTAATTCTACTGAAGTTTAAAAATGCTACGGAACTCTTCCATTGTTCTTTGGAATTCTGCTGAAGTTTAAAAATGCTACGGGACTCTTCATTGTTCTTCTGAGTTCTGCTGAAGTTTAAAAATGCTACGGAACTCTTCCATTGTTCTTCGGAATTCTGATGAAGTTTAAAACTGCAACGGAACTCTTCCATTGTTCTTCGGAATTCTGCTGAAGTTTAAAAATGCTACGGAACTCTTCCATTGTTCTTCGGAATTCTGCTGAAGTTTAAAAATGCTACAGAACTCTTCCATTGTTCCTCGGAATTCTGGTGAAGTTTAAAAATGCTGCGGAACTCATCCATTGTTCTCGGAATTCTGCTGAAGTTTAAAAATGCTACGGAACTCTTCCATTGTTCTTCGGAATTCTGCTGTAATTTAAAAATGCTACGGAACTCTTCCATTGTTCTTCGGAATTCTGCTGAAGTTTAAAAATGCTACGGAACTCTTCCATTGTTCTTCGGAATTCTGATGAAGTTTAAAACTGCAACGGAACTCTTCCATTGTTCTTCGGAATTCTGCTGAAGTTTAGAAATGCTACGGAACTCTTCCATTGTTCTTCGGAATTCTGCTGAAGTTTAAAAATGCTGCAGAACTCTTCCATTGTTCCTTGGAATTCTGGTGAAGTTTAAAAATGCTGCGGAACTCTTCCATTGTTCTCGGAATTCTGCTGAAGCTTAAAAATGCTATGGAACTGTTCCATTGTTCTTCGGAATTCTGCTGAAGTTTAAAAATGCTATGGAACTCTTCCATTGTTCTCGGAATTCTGGTGAAGTTTAAAAATGCTACGGAACTCATCCATTGTTCTCGGAATTCTGCTGAAGTTTAAAAATGCTACGGAACTCTTCCATTGTTCTTCGGAATTCTGCTGAAGTTTAAAAATAGTATGGAACTTTTCCATTGTTCTTCGGAATTCTGATGAAGTTTAAAAAGGCTACGGAACTCTTCCATTGTTCTTCGGAATTCTGCTGAAGTTTAAAAATGCTACGGAATTCTTCCATTGTTCTTCGGAATTCTGCAGAAGTTTAAAAATGCTACGGAACTCATCCATTGTTCTTGGAATTCTGGTGAAGTTTAAAAATGCTACGGAACTCTTCCATTGTTCTCAGAATTCTGCTGAAGCTTATAAATTCTACGGTGCTCTTCCATTGTTCTTCGGAATTCTGCTGAAGTTTAAAAATGTTACGGATCAATTCCATTGTTCTTCGGAATTCTGCTTAAGTTTAAAAATGCTACGGAAATCTTCCATTGTTCTTCGGAATTCTGCTGAAGTTTAAAAATGCTACGGAACTCTTTCATTGTTCTTCGGAATTCTGCTGAAGTTTAAAAATGCTACGGAACTCTTCCATTGTTTTGCGGAATTCTGATGAAGTTTAAAAATGCTACGGAACTCTTCCATTTTTCTCGGAATTCTTCTGAAGTTTAAAAATGCTACAGAATTCTTCTCTTGTTCTTCAGAATTCTGCTGAAGTTTAAAAATGCTACGGAACACTTCCTTTGTTCTTCGGAATTCTGCTGAAGTTTAAAAATGCTACAGAACTCTCCCATTGTTCACGGTATTCTGGTGAAGTTTAAAAATGCTACGGAACTCTTCCATTGTTATTTTTAATTCTACTGAAGTTTAAAAATGCTACGGAACTCTTCCATTGTTCTTTGGAATTCTGCTGAAGTTTAAAAATGCTACGGAACTCTTCCATTGTTCTTCGGAATTCTGATGAAGTTTAAAACTGCAACGGAACTCTTCCATTGTTCTTCGGAATTCTGCTGAAGTTTAAAAATGCTACAGAACTCTTCCATTGTTCCTCGGAATTCTGGTGAAGTTTAAAAATGCTGCGGAACTCATCCATTGTTCTCGGAATTCTGCTGAAGTTTAGAAATGCTACGGAACTCTTCCATTGTTCTTCGGAATTCTGCTGTAATTTAAAAATGCTACGGAACTCTTCCATTGTTCTTCGGAATTCTGCTGAAGTTTAAAAATGCGACGGAACTCTTCCATTGTTCTTCGGAATTCTGATGAAGTTCAAAACTGCAACGGAACTCTTCCATTGTTCTTCGGAATTCTGCTGAAGTTTAAAAATGCTATGGAACTCTTCCATTGTTCTTCGGAATTCTGCTGAAGTTTAAAAATGCTACAGAACTCTTCCATTGTTCCTCGGAATTCTGGTGAAGTTTAAAAATGCTGCGGAACTCATCCATTGTTCTCGGAATTCTGCTGAAGTTTAAAAATGCTACGGAACTCTTCCATTGTTCTTCGGAATTCTGCTGTAATTTAAAAATGCTACGGAACTCTTCCATTGTTCTTCGGAATTCTGCTGAAGTTTAAAAATGCTACGGAACTCTTCCATTGTTCTTTGGAATTCTGCTGAAGTTTAAAAATGCTATGGAACTCTTCCATTGTTTTTCGGAATTCTGCTGAAGTTTAAAAATGCTGTGGAACTCTTCCATTGTTCTCGGAATTCTTCTGAAGTTTGAAAATCCTACAGAACTCTTCCATTGTTCTTCAGAATACTGCTGAAGTTTAAAAATGCTACGGAACACTTCCTTTGTTCTTCGGAATTCTGCTGAAGTTTAAAAATGCTACGGAACTCTTCCATTGTTCACGGAATTCTGGTGAAGTTTAAAAATGCTACGGAACAGTTCCATTGTTATTCTTAATTCTGCTGAAGTTTAAAAATGCTACGGAACTCTTCTATTGTTCTTCGGAATTCTGCTGAAGTTTAAAAATGCTACGGAACTTTTCCATTGTTCTTCGGAATTCTGATGAAGTTTAAAAATGCTACGGAACTCTTCCATTGTTCTTGGAATTCTGGTGAAGTTTAAAAATGCTACGGAACTCTTCCATTGTTCTCAGAATTCTGCTGAAGCTTATAAATTCTACGGTGCTCTACCATTGTTCTTGGGAATTCTGCTGAAGTTTAAAAATGTTACGGATCAATTCCATTGTTCTTCGGAATTCTGCTGAAGTTTAAAAATGCTACGGAACTCTTCCATTGTTCTTCGGAATTCTGCTGAAGCTTAAAAATGCTATGGAACTGTTCCATTGTTCTTCGGAACTCTGCTGAAGTTTAAAAATGCTATGGAACTCTTCCATTGTTCTCGGAATTCTGGTGAAGTTTAAAAATGCTACGGAACTCTTCCATTGTTCTCGGAATTCTGGTGAAGTTTAAAAATGCTACGGAACTCATCCATTGTTCTCGGAATTCTGCTGAAGTTTAAAAATGCTACGGAACTCTTCCATTGTTCTTCGGAATTCTGCTGAAGTTTAAAAATAGTATGGAACTTTTCCATTGTTCTTCGGAATTCTGATGAAGTTTAAAAAGGCTACGGAACTCTTCCATTGTTCTTCGGAATTCTGCTGAAGTTTAAAAATGCTACGGAACTCTTCCATTGTTCTTCGGAATTCTGCAGAAGTTTAAAAATGCTACGGAACTCTTCCATTGTTCTTGGAATTCTGGTGAAGTTTAAAAATGCTACGGAACTCTTCCATTGTTCTCAGAATTCTGCTGAAGCTTATAAATTCTACGGTGCTCTTCCATTGTTCTTGGGAATTCTGCTGAAGTTTAAAAATGTTACGGATCAATTCCATTGTTCTTCGGAATTCTGCTTAAGTTTAAAAATGCTACGGAAGTCTTCCATTGTTCTTCGGAATTCTGCTGAAGTTTAAAAATGCTACGGAACTCTTTCATTGTTCTTCGGAATTCTGCTGAAGTTTAAAAATGCTACGGAACTCTTCCATTGTTTTGCGGAATTCTGCTGAAGTTTAAAAATGCTACGGAACTCTTCCATTTTTCTTGGAATTCTTCTGAAGTTTAAAAATGCTACAGAATTCTTCTCTTGTTCTTCAGAATTCTGCTGAAGTTTAAAAATGCTACGGAACACTTCCTTTGTTCTTCGGAATTCTGCTGAAGTTTAAAAATGCTACAGAACTCTTCCATTGTTCACGGTATTCTGGTGAAGTTTAAAAATGCTACGGAACTCTTCCATTGTTATTTTTAATTCTACTGAAGTTTAAAAATGCTACGGAACTCTTCCATTGTTCTTTGGAATTCTGCTGAAGTTTAAAAATGCTACGGGACTCTTCATTGTTCTTCTGAGTTCTGCTGAAGTTTAAAAATGCTACGGAACTCTTCCATTGTTCTTCGGAATTCTGATGAAGTTTAAAACTGCAACGGAACTCTTCCATTGTTCTTCGGAATTCTGCTGAAGTTTAAAAATGCTACGGAACTCTTCCATTGTTCTTCGGAATTCTGCTGAAGTTTAAAAATGCTACAGAACTCTTCCATTGTTCCTCGGAATTCTGGTGAAGTTTAAAAATGCTGCGGAACTCATCCATTGTTCTCGGAATTCTGCTGAAGTTTAAAAATGCTACGGAACTCTTCCATTGTTCTTCGGAATTCTGCTGTAATTTAAAAATGCTACGGAACTCTTCCATTGTTCTTCGGAATTCTGCTGAAGTTTAAAAATGCTACGGAACTCTTCCATTGTTCTTCGGAATTCTGATGAAGTTTAAAACTGCAACGGAACTCTTCCATTGTTCTTCGGAATTCTGCTGAAGTTTAGAAATGCTACGGAACTCTTCCATTGTTCTTCGGAATTCTGCTGAAGTTTAAAAATGCTACAGAACTCTTCCATTGTTCCTCGGAATTCTGGTGAAGTTTAAAAATGCTGCGGAACTCTTCCATTGTTCTCGGAATTCTGCTGAAGCTTAAAAATGCTATGGAACTGTTCCATTGTTCTTCGGAATTCTGCTGAAGTTTAAAAATGCTATGGAACTCTTCCATTGTTCTCGGAATTCTGGTGAAGTTTAAAAATGCTACGGAACTCATCCATTGTTCTCGGAATTCTGCTGAAGTTTAAAAATGCTACGGAACTCTTCCATTGTTCTTCGGAATTCTGCTGAAGTTTAAAAATAGTATGGAACTTTTCCATTGTTCTTCGGAATTCTGATGAAGTTTAAAAAGGCTACGGAACTCTTCCATTGTTCTTCGGAATTCTGCTGAAGTTTAAAAATGCTACGGAATTCTTCCATTGTTCTTCGGAATTCTGCAGAAGTTTAAAAATGCTACGGAACTCATCCATTGTTCTTGGAATTCTGGTGAAGTTTAAAAATGCTACGGAACTCTTCCATTGTTCTCAGAATTCTGCTGAAGCTTATAAATTCTACGGTGCTCTTCCATTGTTCTTGGGAATTCTGCTGAAGTTTAAAAATGTTACGGATCAATTCCATTGTTCTTCGGAATTCTGCTTAAGTTTAAAAATGCTACGGAAGTCTTCCATTGTTCTTCGGAATTCTGCTGAAGTTTAAAAATGCTACGGAACTCTTCCATTGTTCTTCGGAATTCTGCTGAAGCTTAAAAATGCTATGGAACTGTTCCATTGTTCTTCGGAACTCTGCTGAAGTTTAAAAATGCTATGGAACTCTTCCATTGTTCTCGGAATTCTGGTGAAGTTTAAAAATGCTACGGAACTCTTCCATTGTTCTCGGAATTCTGGTGAAGTTTAAAAATGCTACGGAACTCATCCATTGTTCTCGGAATTCTGCTGAAGTTTAAAAATGCTACGGAACTCTTCCATTGTTCTTCGGAATTCTGCTGAAGTTTAAAAATAGTATGGAACTTTTCCATTGTTCTTCGGAATTCTGATGAAGTTTAAAAAGGCTACGGAACTCTTCCATTGTTCTTCGGAATTCTGCTGAAGTTTAAAAATGCTACGGAACTCTTCCATTGTTCTTCGGAATTCTGCAGAAGTTTAAAAATGCTACGGAACTCTTCCATTGTTCTTGGAATTCTGGTGAAGTTTAAAAATGCTACGGAACTCTTCCATTGTTCTCAGAATTCTGCTGAAGCTTATAAATTCTACGGTGCTCTTCCATTGTTCTTGGGAATTCTGCTGAAGTTTAAAAATGTTACGGATCAATTCCATTGTTCTTCGGAATTCTGCTTAAGTTTAAAAATGCTACGGAAGTCTTCCATTGTTCTTCGGAATTCTGCTGAAGTTTAAAAATGCTACGGAACTCTTTCATTGTTCTTCGGAATTCTGCTGAAGTTTAAAAATGCTACGGAACTCTTCCATTGTTTTGCGGAATTCTGCTGAAGTTTAAAAATGCTACGGAACTCTTCCATTTTTCTTGGAATTCTTCTGAAGTTTAAAAATGCTACAGAATTCTTCTCTTGTTCTTCAGAATTCTGCTGAAGTTTAAAAATGCTACGGAACACTTCCTTTGTTCTTCGGAATTCTGCTGAAGTTTAAAAATGCTACAGAACTCTTCCATTGTTCACGGTATTCTGGTGAAGTTTAAAAATGCTACGGAACTCTTCCATTGTTATTTTTAATTCTACTGAAGTTTAAAAATGCTACGGAACTCTTCCATTGTTCTTTGGAATTCTGCTGAAGTTTAAAAATGCTACGGGACTCTTCATTGTTCTTCTGAGTTCTGCTGAAGTTTAAAAATGCTACGGAACTCTTCCATTGTTCTTCGGAATTCTGATGAAGTTTAAAACTGCAACGGAACTCTTCCATTGTTCTTCGGAATTCTGCTGAAGTTTAAAAATGCTACGGAACTCTTCCATTGTTCTTCGGAATTCTGCTGAAGTTTAAAAATGCTACAGAACTCTTCCATTGTTCCTCGGAATTCTGGTGAAGTTTAAAAATGCTGCGGAACTCATCCATTGTTCTCGGAATTCTGCTGAAGTTTAAAAATGCTACGGAACTCTTCCATTGTTCTTCGGAATTCTGCTGTAATTTAAAAATGCTACGGAACTCTTCCATTGTTCTTCGGAATTCTGCTGAAGTTTAAAAATGCTACGGAACTCTTCCATTGTTCTTCGGAATTCTGATGAAGTTTAAAACTGCAACGGAACTCTTCCATTGTTCTTCGGAATTCTGCTGAAGTTTAGAAATGCTACGGAACTCTTCCATTGTTCTTCGGAATTCTGCTGAAGTTTAAAAATGCTACAGAACTCTTCCATTGTTCCTCGGAATTCTGGTGAAGTTTAAAAATGCTGCGGAACTCTTCCATTGTTCTCGGAATTCTGCTGAAGCTTAAAAATGCTATGGAACTGTTCCATTGTTCTTCGGAATTCTGCTGAAGTTTAAAAATGCTATGGAACTCTTCCATTGTTCTCGGAATTCTGGTGAAGTTTAAAAATGCTACGGAACTCATCCATTGTTCTCGGAATTCTGCTGAAGTTTAAAAATGCTACGGAACTCTTCCATTGTTCTTCGGAATTCTGCTGAAGTTTAAAAATAGTATGGAACTTTTCCATTGTTCTTCGGAATTCTGATGAAGTTTAAAAAGGCTACGGAACTCTTCCATTGTTCTTCGGAATTCTGCTGAAGTTTAAAAATGCTACGGAATTCTTCCATTGTTCTTCGGAATTCTGCAGAAGTTTAAAAATGCTACGGAACTCATCCATTGTTCTTGGAATTCTGGTGAAGTTTAAAAATGCTACGGAACTCTTCCATTGTTCTCAGAATTCTGCTGAAGCTTATAAATTCTACGGTGCTCTTCCATTGTTCTTGGGAATTCTGCTGAAGTTTAAAAATGTTACGGATCAATTCCATTGTTCTTCGGAATTCTGCTTAAGTTTAAAAATGCTACGGAAGTCTTCCATTGTTCTTCGGAATTCTGCTGAAGTTTAAAAATGCTACGGAACTCTTTCATTGTTCTTCGGAATTCTGCTGAAGTTTAAAAATGCTACGGAACTCTTCCATTGTTTTGCGGAATTCTGATGAAGTTTAAAAATGCTACGGAACTCTTCCATTTTTCTCGGAATTCTTCTGAAGTTTAAAAATGCTACAGAATTCTTCTCTTGTTCTTCAGAATTCTGCTGAAGTTTAAAAATGCTACGGAACACTTCCTTTGTTCTTCGGAATTCTGCTGAAGTTTAAAAATGCTACAGAACTCTCCCATTGTTCACGGTATTCTGGTGAAGTTTAAAAATGCTACGGAACTCTTCCATTGTTATTTTTAATTCTACTGAAGTTTAAAAATGCTACGGAACTCTTCCATTGTTCTTTGGAATTCTGCTGAAGTTTAAAAATGCTACGGAACTCTTCCATTGTTCTTCGGAATTCTGATGAAGTTTAAAACTGCAACGGAACTCTTCCATTGTTCTTCGGAATTCTGCTGAAGTTTAAAAATGCTACAGAACTCTTCCATTGTTCCTCGGAATTCTGGTGAAGTTTAAAAATGCTGCGGAACTCATCCATTGTTCTCGGAATTCTGCTGAAGTTTAGAAATGCTACGGAACTCTTCCATTGTTCTTCGGAATTCTGCTGTAATTTAAAAATGCTACGGAACTCTTCCATTGTTCTTCGGAATTCTGCTGAAGTTTAAAAATGATACGGAACTCTTCCATTGTTCTTCGGAATTCTGATGAAGTTCAAAACTGCAACGGAACTCTTCCATTGTTCTTCGGAATTCTGCTGAAGTTTAAAAATGCTACAGAACTCTTCCATTGTTCCTCGGAATTCTGGTGAAGTTTAAAAATGCTGCGGAACTCTTCCATTGTTCTCAGAATTCTGCTGAAGCTTAAAAATGCTATGGAACTGTTCCATTGTTCTTCGGAATTCTGCTGAAGTTTAAAAATGCTATGGAACTCTTCCATTGTTCTCGGAATTCTGGTGAAGTTTAAAAATGCTACGGAACTCATCCATTGTTCTCGGAATTCTGCTGAAGTTTAAAAATGCTACGGAACTCTTCCATTGTTCTTCGGAATTCTGCTGAAGTTTAAAAATAGTATGGAACTTTTCCATTGTTCTTCGGAATTCTGATGAAGTTTAAAAAGGCTACGGAACTCTTCCATTGTTCTTCGGAATTCTGCTGAAGTTTAAAAATGCTACGGAATTCTTCCATTGTTCTTCGGAATTCTGCAGAAGTTTAAAAATGCTACGGAACTCATCCATTGTTCTTGGAATTCTGGTGAAGTTTAAAAATGCTACGGAACTCTTCCATTGTTCTCAGAATTCTGCTGAAGCTTATAAATTCTACGGTGCTCTTCCATTGTTCTTGGGAATTCTGCTGAAGTTTAAAAATGTTACGGATCAATTCCATTGTTCTTCGGAATTCTGCTTAAGTTTAAAAATGCTACGGAAGTCTTCCATTGTTCTTCGGAATTCTGCTGAAGTTTAAAAATGCTACGGAACTCTTTCATTGTTCTTCGGAATTCTGCTGAAGTTTAAAAATGCTACGGAACTCTTCCATTGTTTTGCGGAATTCTGATGAAGTTTAAAAATGCTACGGAACTCTTCCATTTTTCTCGGAATTCTTCTGAAGTTTAAAAATGCTACAGAATTCTTCTCTTGTTCTTCAGAATTCTGCTGAAGTTTAAAAATGCTACGGAACACTTCCTTTGTTCTTCGGAATTCTGCTGAAGTTTAAAAATGCTACAGAACTCTCCCATTGTTCACGGTATTCTGGTGAAGTTTAAAAATGCTACGGAACTCTTCCATTGTTATTTTTAATTCTACTGAAGTTTAAAAATGCTACGGAACTCTTCCATTGTTCTTTGGAATTCTGCTGAAGTTTAAAAATGCTACGGAACTCTTCCATTGTTCTTCGGAATTCTGATGAAGTTTAAAACTGCAACGGAACTCTTCCATTGTTCTTCGGAATTCTGCTGAAGTTTAAAAATGCTACAGAACTCTTCCATTGTTCCTCGGAATTCTGGTGAAGTTTAAAAATGCTGCGGAACTCATCCATTGTTCTCGGAATTCTGCTGAAGTTTAGAAATGCTACGGAACTCTTCCATTGTTCTTCGGAATTCTGCTGTAATTTAAAAATGCTACGGAACTCTTCCATTGTTCTTCGGAATTCTGCTGAAGTTTAAAAATGATACGGAACTCTTCCATTGTTCTTCGGAATTCTGATGAAGTTCAAAACTGCAACGGAACTCTTCCATTGTTCTTCGGAATTCTGCTGAAGTTTAAAAATGCTATGGAACTCTTCCATTGTTCTTCGGAATTCTGCTGAAGTTTAAAAATGCTACAGAACTCTTCCATTGTTCCTCGGAATTCTGGTGAAGTTTAAAAATGCTGCGGAACTCATCCATTGTTCTCGGAATTCTGCTGAAGTTTAAAAATGCTACGGAACTCTTCCATTGTTCTTCGGAATTCTGCTGTAATTTAAAAATGCTACGGAACTCTTCCATTGTTCTTCGGAATTCTGCTGAAGTTTAAAAATGCTACGGAACTCTTCCATTGTTCTTTGGAATTCTGCTGAAGTTTAAAAATGCTATGGAACTCTTCCATTGTTATTCGGAATTCTGCTGAAGTTTAAAAATGCTGTGGAACTCTTCCATTGTTCTCGGAATTCTTCTGAAGTTTGAAAATCCTACAGAACTCTTCCATTGTTCTTCAGAATACTGCTGAAGTTTAAAAATGCTACGGAACACTTCCTTTGTTCTTCGGAATTCTGCTGAAGTTTAAAAATGCTACGGAACTCTTCCATTGTTCACGGAATTCTGGTGAAGTTTAAAAATGCTACGGAACTGTTCCATTGTTATTATTAATTCTGCTGAAGTTTAAAAATGCTACGGAACTCTTCTATTGTTCTTCGGAATTCTGCTGAAGTTTAAAAATGCTACGGAACTTTTCCATTGTTCTTCGGAATTCTGATGAAGTTTAAAAATGCTATGGAACTCTTCCATTGTTCTTGGAATTCTGGTGAAGTTTAAAAATGCTACGGAACTCTTCCATTGTTCTCAGAATTCTGCTGAAGCTTATAAATTCTACGGTGCTCTACCATTGTTCTTGGGAATTCTGCTGAAGTTTAAAAATGTTACGGATCAATTCCATTGTTCTTCGGAATACTGCTGAAGTTTAAAAATGCTACGGAACTCTTCCATTGTTCTTCGGAATTCTGCTGAAGCTTAAAAATGCTATGGAACTGTTCCATTGTTCTTCGGAACTCTGCTGAAGTTTAAAAATGCTATGGAACTCTTCCATTGTTCTCGGAATTCTGGTGAAGTTTAAAAATGCTACGGAACTCTTCCATTGTTCTCGGAATTCTGGTGAAGTTTAAAAATGCTACGGAACTCATCCATTGTTCTCGGAATTCTGCTGAAGTTTAAAAATGCTACGGAACTCTTCCATTGTTCTTCGGAATTCTGCTGAAGTTTAAAAATAGTATGGAACTTTTCCATTGTTCTTCGGAATTCTGATGAAGTTTAAAAAGGCTACGGAACTCTTCCATTGTTCTTCGGAATTCTGCTGAAGTTTAAAAATGCTACGGAACTCTTCCATTGTTCTTCGGAATTCTGCAGAAGTTTAAAAATGCTACGGAACTCTTCCATTGTTCTTGGAATTCTGGTGAAGTTTAAAAATGCTACGGAACTCTTCCATTGTTCTCAGAATTCTGCTGAAGCTTATAAATTCTACGGTGCTCTTCCATTGTTCTTGGGAATTCTGCTGAAGTTTAAAAATGTTACGGATCAATTCCATTGTTCTTCGGAATTCTGCTTAAGTTTAAAAATGCTACGGAAGTCTTCCATTGTTCTTCGGAATTCTGCTGAAGTTTAAAAATGCTACGGAACTCTTTCATTGTTCTTCGGAATTCTGCTGAAGTTTAAAAATGCTACGGAACTCTTCCATTGTTTTGCGGAATTCTGCTGAAGTTTAAAAATGCTACGGAACTCTTCCATTTTTCTTGGAATTCTTCTGAAGTTTAAAAATGCTACAGAATTCTTCTCTTGTTCTTCAGAATTCTGCTGAAGTTTAAAAATGCTATGGAACTCTTCGATTGTTCTTCGGAATTCTGCTGAAGTTTAAAAATGCTACGGAACTCTTCCATTGTTCTTCTGAGTTCTGCTGAAGTTTAAAAATGCTGCGGAACTCTTCCATTGTTCTTCGGAATTCTGATGAAGTTTAAAACTGCAACGGAACTCTTCCATTGTTCTTCAGAATTCTGCTGAAGTTTAAAAATGCTACGGAACTCTTCCATTGTTCTTCGGAATTCTGCTGAAGTTTAAAAATGCTATGGAACTCTTACATTGTTCTTCTGAATTCTGCTGAAGTTTAAAAATGCTACGGAACTCTTCCATTGTTCTTCGGAACTCTGATGAAGCTTAAAACTGCAACGGAACTCTTCCATTGTTGTTTGGAATTCTGCAGAAGTTTAAAAATGCTACGGAACTCTTCCATTGTTCTTCGGAATTCTGCTGAAGTTTAAAAATGCTACGGAACTCTTCCATTGTTCTCGGAATTCTGGTGAAGTTTAAAAATGCTACGGAACTCTTCCATTGTTCTCGGAATTCTGGTGACGTTTAAAAATGCTACGGAACTCATCCATTGTTCTCGGAATTCTGCTGAAGTTAAAAAATGCTACGGAACTCTTCCATTGTTCTTCGGAATTCTGCTGAAGTTTAAAAATGCTACAGAACTCTTCCATTGTTCCTCGGAATTCTGGTGAAGTTTAAAAATGCTGCGGAACTCATCCATTGTTCTCGGAATTCTGCTGAAGTTTAAAAATGCTACGGAACTCTTCCATTGTTCTTCGGAATTCTGCTGTAATTTAAAAATGCTACGGAACTCTTCCATTGTTCTTCGGAATTCTGCTGAAGTTTAAAAATGCTATGGAACTCTTCGATTGTTCTTCGGAATTCTGCTGAAGTTTAAAAATGCTACGGAACTCTTCCATTGTTCTTCTGAGTTCTGCTGAAGTTTAAAAATGCTGCGGAACTCTTCCATTGTTCTTCGGAATTCTGATGAAGTTTAAAACTGCAACGGAACTCTTCCATTGTTCTTCAGAATTCTGCTGAAGTTTAAAAATGCTACGGAACTCTTCCATTGTTCTTCGGAATTCTGCTGAAGTTTAAAAATGCTATGGAACTCTTACATTGTTCTTCTGAGTTCTGCTGAAGTTTAAAAATGCTACGGAACTCTTCAATTGTTCTTCGGAACTCTGATGAAGCTTAAAACTGCAACGGAACTCTTCCATTGTTCCTCGGAATTCTGCAGAAGTTTAAAAATGCTACGGAACTCTTACATTGTTCTTCGGAATTCTGCTGAAGTTTAAAAATGCTATGGAACTCTTCCATTGTTCTCGCAATTCTGGTGAAGTTTAAAAATGCTACGGAACTCTTCCATTGTTCTCGGAATTCTGGTGACGTTTAAAAATGCTACGGAACTCATCCATTGTTCTCGGAATTCTGCTGAAGTTTAAAAATGCTACGGAACTCTTCCATTGTTCTTCGGAATTCTGCTGAAGTTTAAAAATGGTACAGAACTTTTCCATTGTTCTTCGGAATTCTGATGAAGTTTAAAAAGGCTACGGAACTCTTCCATTGTTCATCGGAATTCTGCTGAAGTTTAAAAATGCTACGGCACTCTTCCATTGTTCTTCGGAATTCTGCTGAAGTTTAAAAATGCTACGGAACTCTTCCATTGTTCTTGGAATTCTGGTGAAGTTTAAAAATGCTATGGAACTCTTCCATTGTTCTCAGAATTCTGCTGAAGCTTATAAATTCTACGGTGCTCTTCCATTGTTCTTGGGAATTCTGCTGAAGTTTAAAAATGTTACGGATCAATTCCATTGTTCTTCGGAATTCTGCTGAAGTTTAAAAATGCTACGGAACTCTTCCATTGTTCTTCGGAATTCTGCTGAAGCTTAAAAATGCTATGGAACTGTTCCATTGTTCTTCGGAATTCTGCTGAAGTTTAAAAATGCTATGGAACTCTTCCATTGTTCTCGGAATTCTGGTGAAGTTTAAAAATGCTACGGAACTCTTCCATTGTTCTCGGAATTCTGGTGAAGTTTAAAAATGCTACGGAACTCATCCATTGTTCTCGGAATTCTGCTGAAGTTTAAAAATGCTACGGAACTCTTCCATTGTTCTTCGGAATTCTGCTGAAGTTTAAAAATAGTATGGAACTTTTCCATTGTTCTTCGGAATTCTGATGAAGTTTAAAAAGGCTACGGAACTCTTCCATTGTTCTTCGGAATTCTGCTGAAGTTTAAAAATGCTACGGAACTCTTCTATTGTTCTTCGGAATTCTGCAGAAGTTTAAAAATGCTACGGAACTCTTCCATTGTTCTTGGTATTCTGGTGAAGTTTAAAAATGCTACGGAACTCTTCCATTGTTCTCAGAATTCTGCTGAAGCTTATAAATTCTACGGTGCTCTTCCATTGTTCTTGGGAATTCTGCTGAAGCTTAAAAATGTTACGGATCAATTCCATTGTTCTTCGGAATTCTGCTTAAGTTTAAAAATGCTACGGAAGTCTTCCATTGTTCTTCGGAATTCTGCTGAAGTTTAAAAATGCTACGAAACTCTTTCATTGTTCTTCGGAATTCTGCTGAAGTTTAAAAATGCTACGGAACTCTTCCATTGTTTTGCGGAATTCTGCTGAAGTTTAAAAATGCTACAGAACTCTTCCATTTTTCTCGGAATTCTTCTGAAGTTTAAAAATGCTACAGAATTCTTCTCTTGTTCTTCAGAATTCTGTGAAGTTTAAAAATGCTACGGAACACTTCCTTTGTTCTTCGGAATTCTGCTGAAGTTTAAAAATGCTACAGAACTCTTCCATTGTTCACCGTAATCTGGTGAAGTTTAAAAATGCTACGGAACTCTTCCATTGTTATTTTAAATTCTACTGAAGTTTAAAAATGCTACGGAACTCTTCCATTGTTCTTTGGAATTCTGCTGAAGTTTAAAAATGCTATGGGACTCTTCATTGTTCTTCTGAGTTCTGCTGAAGTTTAAAAATGCTACGGAACTCTTCCATTGTTCTTCGGAATTCTGATGAAGTTTAAAACTGCAACGGAACTCTTCCATTGTTCTTCCGAATTCTGCTGAAGTTTAAAAATGCTACGGAACTCTTCCATTGTTCTTCGGAATTCTGCTGAAGTTTAAAAATGCTACAGAACTCTTCCATTGTTCCTCGGAATTCTGGTGAAGTTTAAAAATGCTGCGGAACTCATCCATTGTTCTCGGAATTCTGCTGAAGATTAAAAATGCTACGGAACTCTTCCATTGTTCTTCGGGATTCTGCTGTAATTTAAAAATGCTACGGAACTCTTCCATTGTTCTTCGGAATTCTGCTGAAATTTAAAAATGCTACGGAACTCTTCCATTGTTTTTCGGAATTCTGCTGAAGTTTAAAAATGCTGTGGAACTCTTCCATTGTTCTCGGAATTCTTCTGAAGTTTGAAAATGCTACAGAACTCTTCCATTGTTCTTCAGAATACTGCTGAAGTTTAAAAATGCTACGGAACACTTCCTTTGTTCTTCGGAATTCTGCAGAAGTTTAAAAATGCTACGGAACTCTTCCATTGTTCACGGAATTCTGGTGAAGTTTAAAAATGCTACGGAACTGTTCCATTGTTATTCTTAATTCTGCTGAAGTTTAAAAATGCTACGGAAGTCTTCCATTGTTCTTCGGAATTCTGCTGAAGTTTAAAAATGCTACGGAACTTTTACATTGTTCTTCGGAATTCTGATGAAGTTTAAAAATGCTACGGAACTCTTCCATTGTTCTTCGGAATTCTGCTGAAGTTTAAAAATGCTACGGAACTCTTCCATTGTTCTCAGAATTCTGTTGAAGTTTAAAAATGCTACGGAACTCTTCCATTGTTCTCGGAATTCTGTTGAAGTTTAAAAATGCTGCGGAACACTTCCATTGTTCTCGGAATTCTGCTGAAGTTTAAAAATGCTACGGAACTCTTCCATTGTTCTTCGGAATTCTGCTGAAGTTTAAAAATGCTACAGAATTTTTCCATTGTTCTTCGGAATTCTGATGAAGTTTAAAAATGCTACGGAACTCTTCCATTGTTCTTCAGAATTCTGCTGAAGTTTAAAAATGCTACAGAATTTTTCCATTGTTCTTCGGAATTCTGGTGAAGTTTAAAAATGCTACGGAACTCTTCCATTGTTCTCAGAATTCTGCTGAAGTTTATAAATTCTACGGTACTCTTCCATTGTTCTTGGGAATTCTGCTGAAGTTTAAAAATATTACGGATCATTTCCATTGTTCTTCGGAATTCTGCTGAAGTTTAAATATGCTACGGAACTCTTCCCTTTTTCTTCTGAGTTCTACTGAAGTTTAAAAATGCTGCGGAACACTTCCCTTGTTCTTCGGAATTCTGATGAAGTTAAAAACTGCAACGGAACTCTTCCATTGTTCTTCGGAATTCTGCTGAAGTTTAAAAATGCTACGGAACTCTTCCATTGTTCTTCGGAATTCTGCTGAAGTTTAAAAATGCTACGGAACTCTTACATTGTTCTTCTGAATTCTGCTGAAGTTTAAAAATGCTACGGAACTCTTCCATTGTTCTTCGGAATTCTGATGAAGCTTAAAACTGCAACGGAACTCTTCCATTGTTCTTCGGAATTCTGCTGAAGTTTAAAAATGCTACGGAACTCTTCCAGTGTTCTTCGGAATTCTGCTGAAGTTTAAAAATGCTACGGAACTCTTCCATTGTTTTCGGAATTCTGCTGAAGTTTAAAAATGCTACGGAACTCTTCCATTGTTCTCGGAATTCTGGTGAAGTTTAAAAATGCTACGGAACTCTTCCATTGTTCTCGGAATTCTGCTGAAGTTTAAAAATGCTATGGAACTATTCCATTGTTCTTCGGAATTCTGCCGAAGTTTAAAAATGCTACAGAACTCTTCCATTGTTCTTGGAAGTCCTGTGAAGTTTAAAAATGCTACGGAACTCTTCCATTGTTCGGAGAATTCTGCTGAAGTTTAAAAATGCTACGGAACTCTTCCATTGTTCTTCGGAATTCTGCTGAAGTTTAAAAATGCTACGGAACTCTTCCATTGTTCTTCGGAATTCTGCAGAAGTTTAAAAATGCTACGGAACTCTTCCATTATTCTTGGAATTCTGGTGAAGTTTAAAAATGCTACGGAACTCTTCCATTGTTCTCAGAATTCTGCTGAAGCTTATAAATTCTACGGTGCTCTTCCATTGTTCTTGGGAATTCTGCTGAAGTTTAAAAATGTTACGGATCAATTCCATTGTTCTTCGGAATTCTGCTGAAGTTTAAAAATGCTACGGAACTCTTCCATTGTTCTTCGGAATTCTGCTGAAGCTTAAAAATGCTATGGAACTGTTCCATTGTTCTTCGGAATTCTGCTGAAGTTTAAAAATGCTATGGAACTCTTTCATTGTTCTCGGAATTCTGGTGAAGTTTAAAAATGCTACGGAACTCATCCATTGTTCTCGGAATTCTGCTGAAGTTTAAAAATGCTACGGAACTCTTCCCTTGTTCTTCGGAATTCTGCTGAAGTTTAAAAATAGTATGGAACTTTTCCATTGTTCTTCGGATTTCTGGTGAAGTTTAAAAAGGCTACGGAACTCTTCCATTGTTCTTCGGAATTCTGCTGAAGTTTAAAAATGCTACGGAACTCTTCCATTGTTCTTCGGAATTCTGCTTAAGTTTAAAAATGCTACGGAACTCTTCCATTGTTTTGCGGAATTCTGCTGAAGTTTAAAAATGCTACGGAACTCTTCCATTTTTCTCGGAATTCTTCTGAAGTTTAAAAATGCTACAGAATTCTTCTCTTGTTCTTCAGAATTCTGCTGAAGTTTAAAAATGCTACGGAACACTTCCTTTGTTCTTCGGAATTCTGCTGAAGTTTAAAAATGCTACAGAACTCTTCCATTGTTCACGGTATTCTGGTGAAGTTTAAAAATGCTACGGAACTCTTCCATTGTTATTTTTAATTCTACTGAAGTTTAAAAATGCTACGGAACTCTTCCATTGTTCTTTGGAATTCTGCTGAAGTTTAAAAATGCTACGGGACTCTTCATTGTTCTTCTGAGTTCTGCTGAAGTTTAAAAATGCTACGGAACTCTTCCATTGTTCTTCGGAATTCTGATGAAGTTTAAAACTGCAACGGAACTATTCCATTGTTCTTCGGAATTCTGCTGAAGTTTAAAAATGCTACGGAACTCTTCCATTGTTCTTCGGAATTCTGCTGAAGTTTAAAAATGCTACAGAACTCTTCCATTGTTCCTCGGAATTCTGGTGAAGTTTAAAAATGCTGCGGAACTCATCCATTGTTCTCGGAATTCTGCTGAAGTTTAAAAATGCTACGGAACTCTTCCATTGTTCTTCGGAATTCTGCTGTAATTTAAAAATGCTACGGAACTCTTCCATTGTTCTTCGGAATTCTGCTGAAGTTTAAAAATGCTACGGAACTCTTCCATTGTTCTTCGGAATTCTGATGAAGTTTAAAACTGCAACGGAACTCTTCCATTGTTCTTCGGAATTCTGCTGAAGTTTAAAAATGCTACGGAACTCTTCCATTGTTCTTCGGAATTCTGCTGAAGTTTAAAAATGCTACAGAACTCTTCCATTGTTCCTCGGAATTCTGGTGAAGTTTAAAAATGCTGCGGAACTCTTCCATTGTTCTCGGAATTCTGCTGAAGTTTAAAAATGCTACGGAACTCTTCCATTGTTCTTCGGAATTCTGCTGAAGCTTAAAAATGCTATGGAACTGTTCCATTGTTCTTCGGAATTCTGCTGAAGTTTAAAAATGCTATGGAACTCTTCCATTGTTCTCGGAATTCTGGTGAAGTTTAAAAATGCTACGGAACTCATCCATTGTTCTCGGAATTCTGCTGAAGTTTAAAAATGCTACGGAACTCTTCCATTGTTCATCGGAATTCTGCTGAAGTTTAAAAATAGTATGGAACTTTTCCATTGTTCTTCGGAATTCTGATGAAGTTTAAAAAGGCTACAGAACTCTTCCATTGTTCTTCGGAATTCTGCTGAAGTTTAAAAATGCTACGGAACTCTTCCATTGTTCTTCGGAATTCTGCAGAAGTTTAAAAATGCTACGGAACTCTTCCATTGTTCTTGGAATTCTGGTGAAGTTTAAAAATGCTACGGAACTCTTCCATTGTTCTCAGAATTCTGCTGAAGCTTATAAATTCTACGGTGCTCTTCCATTGTTCTTGGGAATTCTGCTGAAGTTTAAAAATGTTACGGATCAATTCCATTGTTCTTCGGAATTCTGCTTAAGTTTAAAAATGCTACGGAAGTCTTCCATTGTTCTTCGGAATTCTGCTGAAGTTTAAAAATGCTACGGAACTCTTTCATTGTTCTTCGGAATTCTGCTGAAGTTTAAAAATGCTACGGAACTCTTCCATTGTTTTGCGGAATTCTGCTGAAGTTTAAAAATGCTACGGAACTCTTCCATTTTTCTCGGAATTCTTCTGAAGTTTATAAATGCTACAGAATTCTTCTCTTGTTCTTCAGAATTCTGCTGAAGTTTAAAAATGCTACGGAACACTTCCTTTGTTCTTCGGAATTCTGCTGAAGTTTAAAAATGCTACAGAACTCTCCCATTGTTCACGGTATTCTGGTGAAGTTTAAAAATGCTACGGAACTCTTCCATTGTTATTTTTAATTCTACTGAAATTTAAAAATGCTACGGAACTCTTCCATTGTTCTTTGGAATTCTGCTGAAGTTTAAAAATGCTACGGGACTCTTCATTGTTCTTCTGAGTTCTGCTGAAGTTTAAAAATGCTACGGAACTCTTCCATTGTTCTTCGGAATTCTGATGAAGTTTAAAACTGCAACGGAACTCTTCCATTGTTCTTCGGAATTCTGCTGAAGTTTAAAAATGCTACGGAACTCTTCCATTGTTCTCAGAATTCTGCTGAAGCTTATAAATTCTACGGTGCTCTTCCATTGTTCTTGGGAATTCTGCTGAAGTTTAAAAATGTTACGGATCAATTCCATTGTTCTTCGGAATTCTGCTTAAGTTTAAAAATGCTACGGAAGTCTTCCATTGTTCTTCGGAATTCTGCTGAAGTTTAAAAATGCTACGGAACTCTTTCATTGTTCTTCGGAATTCTGCTGAAGTTTAAAAATGCTACGGAACTCTTCCATTGTTTTGCGGAATTCTGCTGAAGTTTAAAAATGCTACGGAACTCTTCCATTTTTCTCGGAATTCTTCTGAAGTTTAAAAATGCTACAGAATTCTTCTCTTGTTCTTCAGAATTCTGCTGAAGTTTAAAAATGCTACGGAACACTTCCTTTGTTCTTCGGAATTCTGCTGAAGTTTAAAATTGCTACAGAACTCTTCCATTGTTCACGGTATTCTGGTGAAGTTTAAAAATGCTACGGAACTCTTCCATTGTTATTTTTAATTCTACTGAAGTTTAAAAATGCTACGGAACTCTTCCATTGTTCTTTGGAATTCTGCTGAAGTTTAAAAATGCTACGGGACTCTTCATTGTTCTTCTGAGTTCTGCTGAAGTTTAAAAATGCTACGGAACTCTTCCATTGTTCTTCGGAATTCTGATGAAGTTTAAAACTGCAACGGAACTCTTCCATTGTTCTTCGGAATTCTGCTGAAGTTTAAAAATGCTACGGAACTCTTCCATTGTTATTCGGAATTCTGCTGAAGTTTAAAAATGCTACAGAACTCTTCCATTGTTCCTCGGAATTCTGGTGAAGTTTAAAAATGCTGCGGAACACATCCATTGTTCTCGGAATTCTGCTGAAGTTTAAAAATGCTACGGAACTCTTCCATTGTTCTTCGGAATTCTGCTGTAATTTAAAAATGCTACGGAACTCTTCCATTGTTCTTCGGAATTCTGCTGAAGTTTAAAAATGCTACGGAACTCTTCCATTGTTCTTCGGAATTCTGATGAAGTTTAAAACTGCAACGGAACTCTTCCATTGTTCTTCGGAATTCTGCTGAAGTTTAAAAATGCTACGGAACTCTTCCATTGTTCTTCGGAATTCTGCTGAAGTTTAAAAATGCTACAGAACTCTTCCATTGTTCCTCGGAATTCTGGTGAAGTTTAAAAATGCTGCGGAACTCTTCCATTGTTCTCGGAATTCTGCTGAAGTTTAAAAATGCTACGGAACTCTTCCATTGTTCTTCGGAATTCTGCTGAAGCTTAAAAATGCTATGGAACTGTTCCATTGTTCTTCGGAATTCTGCTGAAGTTTAAAAATGCTATGGAACTCTTCCATTG
Organism: Phyllobates terribilis; assembly: GCF_046119375.1. Classification (NCBI taxonomy): domain Eukaryota; kingdom Metazoa; phylum Chordata; class Amphibia; order Anura; family Dendrobatidae; genus Phyllobates; species Phyllobates terribilis. The sequence goes on along the minus strand of NW_027363003.1, from coordinate 1,743,078 downwards.
TTCTCGGAATTCTGGTGAAGTTTAAAAATGCTACGGAACTCATCCATTGTTCTCGGAATTCTGCTGAAGTTTAAAAATGCTACGGAACTCTTCCATTGTTCTTCGGAATTCTGCTGAAGTTTAAAAATAGTATGGAACTTTTCCATTGTTCTTCGGAATTCTGATGAAGTTTAAAAAGGCTACGGAACTCTTCCATTGTTCTTCGGAATTCTGCTGAAGTTTAAAAATGCTACGGAACTCTTCCATTGTTCTTCGGAATTCTGCAGAAGTTTAAAAATGCTACGGAACTCTTCCATTGTTCTTGGAATTCTGGTGAAGTTTAAAAATGCTACGGAACTCTTCCATTGTTCTCAGAATTCTGCTGAAGCTTATAAATTCTACGGTGCTCTTCCCTTGTTCTTGGGAATTCTGCTGAAGTTTAAAAATGCTACGGAACTCTTTCATTGTTCTTCGGAATTCTGCTGAAGTTTAAAAATGCTACGGAAGTCTTCCATTGTTCTTCGGAATTCTGCTGAAGTTTAAAAATGCTACGGAACTCTTTCATTGTTCTTCGGAATTCTGCTGAAGTTTAAAAATGCTACGGAACTCTTCCATTGTTTTGCGGAATTCTGCTGAAGTTTAAAAATGCTACGGAACTCTTCCATTTTTCTCGGAATTCTTCTGAAGTTTAAAAATGCTACAGAATTCTTCTCTTGTTCTTCAGAATTCTGCTGAAGTTTAAAAATGCTACGGAACACTTCCTTTGTTCTTCGGAATTCTGCTGAAGTTTAAAAATGCTACAGAACTCTCCCATTGTTCACGGTATTCTGGTGAAGTTTAAAAATGCTACGGAACTCTTCCATTGTTATTTTTAATTCTACTGAAGTTTAAAAATGCTACGGAACTCTTCCATTGTTCTTTGGAATTCTGCTGAAGTTTAAAAATGCTACGGGACTCTTCATTGTTCTTCTGAGTTCTGCTGAAGTTTAAAAATGCTACGGAACTCTTCCATTGTTCTTCGGAATTCTGATGAAGTTTAAAACTGCAACGGAACTCTTCCATTGTTCTTCGGAATTCTGCTGAAGTTTAAAAATGCTACGGAACTCTTCCTTTGTTCTTCGGAATTCTGCTGAAGTTTAAAAATGCTACAGAACTCTTCCATTGTTCCTCGGAATTCTGGTGAAGTTTAAAAATGCTGCGGAACTCATCCATTGTTCTCGGAATTCTGCTGAAGTTTAAAAATGCTACGGAACTCTTCCATTGTTCTTCGGAATTCTGCTGTAATTTAAAAATGCTACGGAACTCTTCCATTGTTCTTCGGAATTCTGCTATAGTTTAAAAATGCTACGGAACTCTTCCATTGTTCTTCGGAATTCTGATGAAGTTTAAAACTGCAACGGAACTCTTCCATTGTTCTTCGGAATTCTGCTGAAGTTTAAAAATGCTACGGAACTCTTCCATTGTTCTTCGGAATTCTGCTGAAGTTTAAAAATGCTACAGAACTCTTCCATTGTTCCTCGGAATTCTGGTGAAGTTTAAAAATGCTACGGAACTCTTCCATTGTTCTTGGAATTCTGGTGAAGTTTAAAAATGCTACGGAACTCTTCCATTGTTCTCAGAATTCTGCTGAAGCTTATAAATTCTACGGTGCTCTTCCCTTGTTCTTGGGAATTCTGCTGAAGTTTAAAAATGCTACGGAACTCTTTCATTGTTCTTCGGAATTCTGCTGAAGTTTAAAAATGCTACGGAAGTCTTCCATTGTTCTTCGGAATTCTGCTGAAGTTTAAAAATGCTACGGAACTCTTTCATTGTTCTTCGGAATTCTGCTGAAGTTTAAAAATGCTACGGAACTCTTCCATTGTTTTGCGGAATTCTGCTGAAGTTTAAAAATGCTACGGAACTCTTCCATTTTTCTCGGAATTCTTCTGAAGTTTAAAAATGCTACAGAATTCTTCTCTTGTTCTTCAGAATTCTGCTGAAGTTTAAAAATGCTACGGAACACTTCCTTTGTTCTTCGGAATTCTGCTGAAGTTTAAAAATGCTACAGAACTCTCCCATTGTTCACGGTATTCTGGTGAAGTTTAAAAATGCTACGGAACTCTTCCATTGTTATTTTTAATTCTACTGAAGTTTAAAAATGCTACGGAACTCTTCCATTGTTCTTTGGAATTCTGCTGAAGTTTAAAAATGCTACGGGACTCTTCATTGTTCTTCTGAGTTCTGCTGAAGTTTAAAAATGCTACGGAACTCTTCCATTGTTCTTCGGAATTCTGATGAAGTTTAAAACTGCAACGGAACTCTTCCATTGTTCTTCGGAATTCTGCTGAAGTTTAAAAATGCTACGGAACTCTTCCTTTGTTCTTCGGAATTCTGCTGAAGTTTAAAAATGCTACAGAACTCTTCCATTGTTCCTCGGAATTCTGGTGAAGTTTAAAAATGCTGCGGAACTCATCCATTGTTCTCGGAATTCTGCTGAAGTTTAAAAATGCTACGGAACTCTTCCATTGTTCTTCGGAATTCTGCTGTAATTTAAAAATGCTACGGAACTCTTCCATTGTTCTTCGGAATTCTGCTGAAGTTTAAAAATGCTACGGAACTCTTCCATTGTTCTTCGGAATTCTGATGAAGTTTAAAACTGCAACGGAACTCTTCCATTGTTCTTCGGAATTCTGCTGAAGTTTAAAAATGCTACGGAACTCTTCCATTGTTCTTCGGAATTCTGCTGAAGTTTAAAAATGCTACAGAACTCTTCCATTGTTCCTCGGAATTCTGGTGAAGTTTAAAAATGCTGCGGAACTCATCCATTGTTCTCGGAATTCTGCTGAAGTTTAAAAATGCTACGGAACTCTTCCATTGTTCTTCGGAATTCTGCTGTAATTTAAAAATGCTACGGAACTCTTCCATTGTTCTTCGGAATTCTGATGAAGTTTAAAAATGCTACGGAACTCTTCCATTGTTCTTTGGAATTCTGCTGAAGTTTAAAAATGCTACGGAACTCTTCCATTGTTTTTCAGAATTCTGCTGAAGTTTAAAAATGCTGTGGAACTCTTCCATTGTTCTCGGAATTCTTCTGAAGTTTGAAAATCCTACAGAACTCTTCCATTGTTCTTCAGAATACTGCTGAAGTTTAAAAATGCTACGGAACACTTCCTTTGTTCTTCGGAATTCTGCTGAAGTTTAAAAATGCTACGGAACTCTTCCATTGTTCACGGAATTCTGGTGAAGTTTAAAAATGCTACGGAACTGTTCCATTGTTATTCTTAATTCTGCTGAAGTTTAAAAATGCTACGGAACTCTTCCATTGTTCTTCGGAATTCTGCTGAAGTTTAAAAATGCTACGGAACTTTTCCATTGTTCTTCGGAATTCTGCTGAAGTTTAAAAATGCTACAGAATTTTTCCATTGTTCTTCGGAATTCTGATGAAGTTTAAAAATGCTACGGAACTCTTCCATTGTTCTTCAGAATTCTGCTGAAGTTTAAAATTGCTACGGAACTCTTCCATTGTTCTTCGGAATTCTGCAGAAGTTTAAAAATGCTACGGAACTCTTCCATTGTTCTTGGAATTCTGGTGAAGTTTAAAAATGCTACGGAACTCTTCCATTGTTCTCAGAATTCTGCTGAAGTTTGTAAATTCTACGGTACTCTTCCATTGTTCTTGGGAATTCTGCTGAAGTTTAAAAATGCTACGGAACTCTTCCATTGTTCTTCGGAATTCTGCTGAAGTTTAAAAATGCTACGGAACTCTTCCATTGCTCTTCGGAATTCTGCTGAAGTTTAAAAATGCTACGGAACTCTTACATTGTTCTTCTGAATTCTGCTGAAGTTTAAAAATGCTACGGAACTCTTCCATTGTTCTTCGGAATTCTGATGAAGCTTAAAACTGCAACGGAACTCTTCCATTGTTCTTCGGAATTCTGCTGAAGTTTAAAAATGCTACGGAACTCTTCCATTGTTTTCGGAATTCTGCTGAAGTTTAAAAATGCTACAGAACTCTTCCATTGTTCTCGGAATTCTGGTGAAGTTTAAAAATGCTACGGAACTCTTCCATTGTTCTCGGAATTGTGCTGAAGTTTAAAAATGCTACGGAACTATTGCATTGTTCTTCGGAATTCTGCCGAAGTTTAAAAATGCTACGGAACTCTTCCATTGTTCTTGGAATTCCTGTGAAGTTTAAAAATGCTACGGAAGTCTTCCATTGTTCTCAGAATTCTGCTGAAGCTTATAAATTCTACTGTGCTCTTCCATTGTTCTTGGGAATTCTGCTGAAGTTTAAAAATGTTACGGATCAATTCCATTGTTCTTCGGAATTCTGCTTAAGTTTAAAAATGCTACGGAACTCTTCCATTGTTCTTAGGAATTCTGCTGAAGTTTAAAAATGCTGCGGAACTCTTCCATTGTTCTTCGGAATTCTGCTGAAGTTTAAAAATGCTACGGAACTCTTCCATTGTTTTGCGGAATTCTGCTGAAGTTTAAAAATGCTACGGAACTCTTCCATTTTTCTCGGAATTCTTCTGAAGTTTAAAAATACTACAGAACTCTTCTCTTGTTCTTCAGAATTCTGCTGAAGTTTAAAAATGCTACGGAACAATTCCTTTGTTCTTCGGAATTCTGCTGAAGTTTAAAAATGTTACGGATCATTTCCATTGTTCTTCGGAATTCTGCTGAAGTTTAAAAATGCTACGGAACTCTTCCATTGTTCTTCGGAATTCTGCTGAAGTTTAAAAATGCTATGGAACTCTTCGATTGTTCTTCGGAATTCTGCTGAAGTTTAAAAATGCTACGGAACTCTTCCATTGTTCTTCTGAGTTCTGCTGAAGTTTAAAAATGCTGCGGAACTCTTCCATTGTTCTTCGGAATTCTGATGAAGTTTAAAACTGCAACGGAACTCTTCCATTGTTCTTCAGAATTCTGCTGAAGTTTAAAAATGCTACGGAACTCTTCCATTGTTCTTCGGAATTCTGCTGAAGTTTAAAAATGCTATGGAACTCTTACATTGTTCTTCTGAATTCTGCTGAAGTTTAAAAATGCTACGGAACTCTTCCATTGTTCTTCGGAACTCTGATGAAGCTTAAAACTGCAACGGAACTCTTCCATTGTTGTTTGGAATTCTGCTGAAGTTTAAAAATGCTACGGAACTCTTCCATTGTTCTTCGGAATTCTGCTGAAGTTTAAAAATGCTACGGAACTCTTCCATTGTTCTCGGAATTCTGGTGAAGTTTAAAAATGCTATGGAACTCTTCCATTGTTCTCGGAATTCTGGTGACGTTTAAAAATGCTACGGAACTCATCCATTGTTCTCGGAATTCTGCTGAAGTTTAAAAATGCTACGGAACTCTTCCATTGTTCTTCGGAATTCTGCTGAAGTTTAAAAATGCTACAGAACTCTTCCATTGTTCCTCGGAATTCTGGTGAAGTTTAAAAATGCTGCGGAACTCATCCATTGTTCTCGGAATTCTGCTGAAGTTTAAAAATGCTACGGAACTCTTCCATTGTTCTTCGGAATTCTGCTGTAATTTAAAAATGCTACGGAACTCTTCCATTGTTCTTCGGAATTCTGCTGAAGTTTAAAAATGCTACGGAACTCTTCCATTGTTCTTTGGAATTCTGCTGAAGTTTAAAAATGCTACGGAACTCTTCCATTGTTTTTCGGAATTCTGCTGAAGTTTAAAAATGCTGTGGAACTCTTCCATTGTTCTCGGAATTCTTCTGAAGTTTGAAAATCCTACAGAACTCTTCCATTGTTCTTCAGAATACTGCTGAAGTTTAAAAATGCTACGGAACACTTCCTTTGTTCTTCGGAATTCTGCTGAAGTTTAAAAATGCTACGGAACTCTTCCATTGTTCACGGAATTCTGGTGAAGTTTAAAAATGCTACGGAACTGTTCCATTGTTATTCTTAATTCTGCTGAAGTTTAAAAATGCTACGGAACTCTTCCATTGTTCTTCGGAATTCTGCTGAAGTTTAAAAATGCTACGGAACTTTTCCATTGTTCTTCGGAATTCTGATGAAGTTTAAAAATGCTACGGAACTCTTCCATTGTTCTTCGGAATTCTGCTGAAGTTTAAAAATGCTACGGAACTCTTCCATTGTTCTCAGAATTCTGTTGAAGTTTAAAAATGCTACGGAACTCTTCCATTGTTCTCGGAATTCTGTTGAAGTTTAAAAATGCTGCGGAACTCTTCCATTGTTCTCGGAATTCTGCTGAAGTTTAAAAATGCTACGGAACTCTTCCATTGTTCTTTGAAATTCTGCTGAAGTTTAAAAATGCTACAGAATTTTTCCATTGTTCTTCGGAATTCTGATGAAGTTTAAAAATGCTACGGAACTCTTCCATTGTTCTTCAGAATTCTGCTGAAGTTTAAAAATGCTACGGAACTCTTCCATTGTTCTTCGGAATTCTGCAGAAGTTTAAAAATGCTACGGAACTCTTCCATTGTTCTTGGAATTCTGGTGAAGTTTAAAAATGCTACGGAACTCTTCCATTGTTCTCAGAATTCTGCTGAAGTTTATAAATTCTACGGTACTCTTCCATTGTTCTTGGGAATTCTGCTGAAGTTTAAAAATGCTACGGAACTCTTCCATTGTTCTTCGGAATTCTGATGAAGCTTAAAACTGCAACGGAACTCTTCCATTGTTCTTCGGAATTCTGCTGAAGTTTAAAAATGCTACGGAACTCTTCCATTGTTCTTCGGAATTCTGCTGAAGTTTAAAAATGCTACGGAACTCTTCCATTTTTTTCGGAATTCTGCTGAAGTTTAAAAATGCTACGGAACTCTTCCATTGTTCTCGGAATTCTGGTGAAGTTTAAAAATGCTACGGAACTCTTCCATTGTTCTCGGAATTCTGCTGAAGTTTAAAAATGCTACGGAACTATTCCATTGTTCTTCGGAATTCTGCCGAAGTTTAAAAATGCTACGGAACTCTTCCATTGTTCTTGGAATTCCTGTGAAGTTTAAAAATGCTACGGAACTCTTCCATTGTTCTCAGAATTCTGCTGAAGCTTATAAATTCTACTGTGCTCTTCCATTGTTCTTGGGAATTCTGCTGAAGTTTAAATATGTTACGGATCAATTCCATTGTTCTTCGGAATTCTGCTTAAGTTTAAAAATGCTACGGAACTCTTCCATTGTTCTTCGGAATTCTGCTGAAGTTTAAAAATGCTGCGGAACTCTTCCATTGTTCTTCGGAATTCTGCTGAAGTTTAAAAATGCTACGGAACTCTTCCATTGTTTTGCGGAATTCTGCTGAAGTTTAAAAATGCTACGGAACTCTTCCATTTTTCTCGGAATTCTTCTGAAGTTTAAAAATACTACAGAACTCTTCTCTTGTTCTTCAGAATTCTGCTGAAGTTTAAAAATGCTACGGAACAATTCCTTTGTTCTTCGGAATTCTGCTGAAGTTTAAAAATGCTACGGAACTCTTCCATTGTTCTTCTGAGTTCTGCTGAAGTTTAAAAATGCTGCGGAACTCTTCCAATGTTCTTCGGAATTCTGATGAAGTTTAAAACTGCAACGGAACTCTTCCATTGTTCTTCAGAATTCTGCTGAAGTTTAAAAATGCTACGGAACTCTTCCATTGTTCTTCGGAATTCTGCTGAAGTTTAAAAATGCTATGGAACTCTTACATTGTTCTTCTGAATTCTGCTGAAGTTTAAAAATGCTACGGAACTCTTCCATTGTTCTTCGGAACTCTGATGAAGCTTAAAACTGCAACGGAACTCTTCCATTGTTGTTTGGAATTCTGCTGAAGTTTAAAAATGCTACGGAACTCTTCCATTGTTCTTCGGAATTCTGCTGAAGTTTAAAAATGCTACGGAACTATTCCATTGTTCTCGGAATTCTGCTGAAGTTTAAAAATGCTACGGAACTCTTCCATTGTTCTCGGAATTCTGGTGAAGTTTAAAAATGCTACAGAACTCTTCCATTGTTCTCAGAATTCTGCTGAAGTTTAAAAATGCTACGGAACTCTTCCATTGTTCTTCAGAATTCTGCTGAAGCTTAAAAATGCTATGGAACTGTTCCATTGTTCTTCAGAATTCTGCTGAAGTTTAAAAATGCTATGGAACTCTTCCATTGTTCTCGGAATTCTGGTGAAGTTTAAAAATGCTACGGAACTCTTCCATTGTTCTCGGACTTCTGGTGACGTTTAAAAATGCTACGGAACTCATCCATTGTTCTCGGAATTCTGCTGAAGTTTAAAAATGCTACGGAACTCTTCCATTGTTCTTCGGAATTCTGCTGAAGTTTAAAAATGGTACGGAACTTTTCCATTGTTCTTCGGAATTCTGATGAAGTTTAAAAAGGCTACGGAACTGTTCCATTGTTCTTCAGAATTCTGCTGAAGTTTAAAAATGCTACGGAACTCTTCCATTGTTCTTCGGAATTCTGCAGAAGTTTAAAAATGCTACGGAACTCTTCCATTGTTCTTGGAATTCTGGTGAAGTTTAAAAATGCTACGGAACTCTTCCATTGTTCTCAGAATTCTGCTGAAGCTTATAAATTCTACGGTGCTCTTCCATTGTTCTTGGGAATTCTGCTGAAGTTTAAAAATGTTACGGATCAATTCCATTGTTCTTCGGAATTCTGCCGAAGTTTAAAAATGCTACGGAACTCTTCCATTGTTCTTCGGAATTCTGCTGAAGCTTAAAAATGCTATGGAACTGTTCCATTGTTCTTCGGAATTCTGCTGAAGTTTAAAAATGCTATGGAACTCTTCCATTGTTCTCGGAATTCTGGTGAAGTTTAAAAATGCTACGGAACTCTTCCATTGTTCTCGGAATTCTGGTGAAGTTTAAAAATGCTACGGAACTCATTCATTGTTCTCGGAATTCTGCTGAAGTTTAAAAATGCTACGGAACTCTTCCATTGTTCTTCGGAATTCTGCTGAAGTTTAAAAATAGTATGGAACTTTTCCATTGTTCTTCGGAATTCTGATGAAGTTTAAAAAGGCTACGGAACTCTTCCATTGTTCTTCGGAATTCTGTTGAAGTTTAAAAATGCTACGGAACTCTTCCATTGTTCTTCAGAATTCTGCAGAAGTTTAAAAATGCTACGGAACTCTTCCATTGTTCTTGGAATTCTGGTGAAGTTTAAAAATGCTACAGAACTCTTCCATTGTTCTCAGAATTCTGCTGAAGCTTATAAATTCTACGGTGCTCTTCCATTGTTCTTGGGAATTCTGCTGAAGTTTAAAAATGTTACGGATCAATTCCATTGTTCTTCGGAATTCTGCTTAAGTTTAAAAATGCTACGGAAGTCTTCCATTGTTCTTCGGAATTCTGCTGAAGTTTAAAAATGCTACGGAACTCTTTCATTGTTCTTCGGAATTCTGCTGAAGTTTAAAAATGCTACGGAACTCTTCCATTGTTTTGCGGAATTCTGCTGAAGTTTAAAAATGCTACGGAACTCTTCCATTTTTCTCGGAATTCTTCTGAAGTTTAAAAATGCTACAGAATTCTTCTCTTGTTCTCCAGAATTCTGCTGAAGTTTAAAAATGCTACGGAACACTTCCTTTGTTCTTCGGAATTCTGCTGAAGTTTAAATATGCTACAGAACTCTTCCATTGTTCACGGTATTCTGGTGAAGTTTAAAAATGCTACGGAACTCTTCCATTGTTATTTTTAATTCTACTGAAGTTTAAAAATGCTACGGAACTCTTCCATTGTTCTTTGGAATTCTGCTGAAGTTTAAAAATGCTACGGGACTCTTCATTGTTCTTCTGAGTTCTGCTGAAGTTTAAAAATGCTACGGAACTCTTCCATTGTTCTTCGGAATTCTGATGAAGTTTAAATCTGCAACGGAACTCTTCCATTGTTCTTCGGAATTCTGCTGAAGTTTAAAAATGCTACGGAACTCTTCCAGTGTTCTTCGGAATTCTGCTGAAGTTTAAAAATGCTACAGAACTCTTCCATTGTTCCTCGGAATTCTGGTGAAGTTTAAAAATGCTGCAGAACTCATCCATTGTTCTCGGAATTCTGCTGAAGTTTAAAAATGCTACGGAACTCTTCCATTGTTCTTCGGAATTCTGCTGTAATTTAAAAATGCTACGGAACTCTTCCATTGTTCTTCGGAATTCTGCTGAAGTTTAAAAATGCTACGGAACTCTTCCATTGTTCTTTGGAATTCTGCTGAAGTTTAAAAATGCTACGGAACTCTTCCATTGTTTTTCGGAATTCTGCTGAAGTTTAAAAATGCTGTGGAACTCTTCCATTGTTCTCGGAATTCTTCTGAAGTTTGAAAATGCTACAGAACTCTTCCATTGTTCTTCAGAATACTGCTGAAGTTTAAAAATGCTACGGAACACTTCCTTTGTTCTTCGGAATTCTGCTGAAGTTTAAAAATGCTACGGAACTCTTCCATTGTTCACGGAATTCTGGTGAAGTTTAAAAATGCTACGGAACTGTTCCATTGTTATTCTTAATTCTGCTGAAGTTTAAAAATGCTACGGAACTCTTCCATTGTTCTTCGGAATTCTGCTGAAGTTTAAAAATGCTACGGAACTTTTCCATTGTTCTTCGGAATTCTGATGAAGTTTAAAAATGCTACGGAACTCTTCCATTGTTCTTCGGAATTCTGCTGAAGTTTAAAAATGCTACGGAACTCTTCCATTGTTCTCAGAATTCTGTTGAAGTTTAAAAATGCTACGGAACTCTTCCATTGTTCTCGGAATTCTGTTGAAGTTTAAAAATGCTGCGGAACTCTTCCATTGTTCTCGGAATTCTGCTGAAGTTTAAAAATGCTACGGAACTCTTCCATTGTTCTTCGGAATTCTGCTGAAGTTTAAAAATTCTACAGAATTTTTCCATTGTTCTTCGGAATTCTGATGAAGTTTAAAAATGCTACGGAACTCTTCCATTGTTCTTCAGAATTCTGCTGAAGTTTAAAAATGCTACGGAACTCTTCCATTGTTCTTCGGAATTCTGCAGAAGTTTAAAAATGCTACGGAACTCTTCCATTGTTCTTGGAATTCTGGTGAAGTTTAAAAATGCTACGGAACTCTTCCATTGTTCTCAGAATTCTGCTGAAGTTTATAAATTCTACGGTACTCTTCCATTGTTCTTGGGAATTCTGCTGAAGTTTAAAAATATTACGGATCATTTCCATTGTTCTTCGGAATTCTGCTGAAGTTTAAATATGCTACGGAACTCTTCCCTTGTTCTTCTGAGTTCTACTGAAGTTTAAAAAAGCTGCGGAACACTTCCCTTGTTCTTCGGAATTCTGATGAAGTTAAAAACTGCAACGGAACTCTTCCATTGTTCTTCGGAATTCTGCTGAAGTTTAAAAATGCTACGGAACTCTTCCATTGTTCTTCGGAATTCTGCTGAAGTTTAAAAATGCTACGGAACTCTTACATTGTTCTTCTGAATTCTGCTGAAGTTTAAAAATGCTACGGAACTCTTCCATTGTTCTTCGGAATTCTGATGAAGCTTAAAACTGCAACGGAACTCTTCCATTGTTCTTCGGAATTCTGCTGAAGTTTAAAAATGCTACGGATCTCTTCCATTGTTCTTCGGAATTCTGCTGAAGTTTAAAAATGCTACGGAACTCTTCCATTGTTCTCGGAATTCTGCTGAAGTTTAAGAATGCTACGGAACTCTTCCCTTGTTCTCGGAATTCTGGTGTAGTTTAAAAATGCTACGGAACTCTTCCATTGTTCTCGGAATTCTGCTGAAGTTTAAAAATGCTACGGAACTATTCCATTGTTCTTCGGAATTCTGCCGAAGTTTAAAAATGCTACGGAACTCTTCCATTGTTCTTGGAATTCCTGTGAAGTTTAAAAATGCTACGGAACTCTTCCATTGTTCTCAGAATTCTGCTGAAGCTTATAAATTCTACGGTGCTCTTCCATTGTTCTTCGGAATTCTGCTGAAGTTTAAAAATGTTACGGATCAATTCCATTGTTCTTCGGAATTCTGCTTAAGTTTAAAAATGCTACGGAACTCTTCCATTGTTCTTCGGAATTCTGCTGAAGTTTAAAAATGCTGCGGAACTCTTCCATTGTTCTTCGGAATTCTGCTGAAGTTTAAAAATGCTACGGAACTCTTCCATTGTTTTGCGGAATTCTGCTGAAGTTTAAAAATGCTACGGAACTCTTCCATTTTTCTCGGAATTCTTCTGAAGTTTAAAAATACTACAGAACTCTTCTCTTGTTCTTCAGAATTCTGCTGAAGTGTAAAAATGCTACGGAACAATTCCTTTGTTCTTCGGAATTCTGCTGAAGTTTAAAAATGGTACAGAAGTCTTCCATTGTTCACGGTATTCTGGTGAAGTTTAAAAATGCTACGGAACTCTTCCATTGTTCCTCGGAATTCTGGTGAAGTTTAAAAGTGCTGCGGAACTCATCCATTGTTCTCGGAATTCTGCTGAAGTTTAAAAATGCTACGGAACTCTTCCATTGTTCTTCAGAATTCTGCTGTAATTTAAAAATGCTATGGAACTCTTCCATTGTTCTTCGGAATTCTGCTGAAGTTTAAAAATGCTACGGAACTCTTCCACTGTTCTCGGAATTCTGCTGAAGTTTATAAATGCTACGGAACTCTTCCATTGTTCTTCGGAATTCTGCTGAAGTTTAAAAATGCTATGGAACTGTTACATTGTTCTTCGGAATTCTGCTGAAGTTTAAAAATGCTATGGAACTCTTCCATTGTTCTCGGAATTCTGGTGAAGTTTAAAAATGCTACGGATCTCTTCCATTGTTCTCGGAATTCTGGTGAAGTTTAAAAATGCTACGGAACTCATCCATTGTTCTCGGAATTCTGCTGAAGTTTAAAAATGCTACGGAACTCTTCCATTGTTCTCGGAATTCTGCTGAAGTTTAAAAATGGTACGGAACTTTTCCATTGTTCTTCGGAATTCTGATGAAGTTTAAAAAGGCTACGGAACTCTTCCATTGTTCTTCGGAATTCTGCTGAAGTTTAAAAATGCTACGGAACTCTTCCATTGTTCTTCGGAATTCTGCAGAAGTTTAAAAATGCTACGGAATTCTTCCATTGTTCATGGAATTCTGGTGAAGTTTAAAAATGCTACGGAACTCTTCCATTGTTCTCAGAATTCTGCTGAAGCTTATAAATTCTACGGTGCTCTTCCATTGTTCTTGGGAATTCTGCTGAAGTTTAAAAATGTTACGGATCAATTCCATTGTTCTTCGGAATTCTGCTTAAGTTTAAAAATGCTACGGAAGTCTTCCATTGTTCTTCGGAATTCTGCTGAAGTTTAAAAATGCTACGGAACTCTTCCATTGTTCTTCGGAATTCTGCTGAAGTTTAAAAATGCTACGGAACTCTTCCATTGTTTTGCGGAATTCTGCTGAAGTTTAAAAATGCTACGGAACTCTTCCATTTTTCTCGGAATTCTTCTGAAGTTTAAAAATGCTACAGAACTCTTCTCTTGTTCTTCAGAATTCTGCTGAAGTTTAAAAATGCTACGGAACACTTCCTTTGTTCTTCGGAATTCTGCTGAATTTTAAAAATGCTGCAGAACTCTTCCATTGTTCACGGTATTCTGGTGAAGTTTAAAAATGCTACGGAACTCTTCCATTGTTATTTTTAATTCTACTGAAGTTTAAAAATGCTACGGAACTCTTCCATTGTTCACGGAATTCTGGTGAAGTTTAAAAATGCTACGGAACTGTTCCATTGTTATTCTTAATTCTGCTGAAGTTTAAAAATGCTACGGAACTCTTCCATTGTTCTTCGGAATTCTGCTGAAGTTTAAAAATGCTACGGAACTTTTCCATTGTTCTTCGGAATTCTGATGAATATTAAAAATGCTACGGAACTCTTCCATTGTTCTTCGGAATTCTGCTGAAGTTTAAAAATGCTACGGAACTCTTCCATTGTTCTCAGAATTCTGTTGAAGTTTAAAAATGCTACGGAACTCTTCCATTGTTCTTCGGAATTCTGCTGAAGTTTAAAAATGCTACAGAACTCTTCCATTGTTCCTCGGAATTCTGGTGAAGTTTAAAAATGCTGCGGAACTCATCCATTGTTCTCGGAATTCTGGTGAAGTTTAAAAATGCTACGGAACTCTTCCATTGTTCTTCGGAATTCTGCTGTAATTTAAAAATGCTACGGAACTCTTCCATTGTTCTTCGGAATTCTGCTGAAGTTTAAAAAAGCTACGGAACTCTTCCATTGTTCTTTGGAATTCTGCTGAAGTTTAAAAATGCTACAGAACTCTTCCATTGTTTTTCGGAATTCTGCTGAAGTTTAAAAATTCTGTGGAACTCTTCCATTGTTCTCGGAATTCTTCTGAAGTTTGAAAATGCTACAGAACTCTTCCATTGTTCTTCAGAATACTGCTGAAGTTTAAAAATGCTACGGAACACTTCCTTTGTTCTTCGGAATTCTGCTGAAGTTTAAAAATGCTACGGAACTCTTCCATTGTTCACGGAATTCTGGTGAAGATTAAAAATGCTACGGAACTGTTCCATTGTTATTCTTAATTCTGCTGAAGTTTAAAAATGCTACGGAACTCTTCCATTGTTCTTCGGAATTCTGCTGAAGTTTAAAAATGCTACGGAACTTTTCCATTGTTCTTCGGAATTCTGATGAAGTTTAAAAAGGCTACGGAACTCTTCTATTGTTCTTCGGAATTCTGCTGAAGTTTAAAAATGCTACGGAACTCTTCCATTGTTCTTCGGAATTCTGCAGAAGTTTAAAAATGCTACGGAATTCTTCCATTGTTCTTGGAATTCTGCTGAAGTTTAAAAATGCTACGGAACTTTTCCATTGTTCTTCGGAATTCTGATGAAGTTTAAAAATGCTACGGAACTCTTCCATTGTTCTTCGGAATTCTGCTGAAGTTTAAAAATGCTACGGAACTCTTCCATTGTTCTCAGAATTCTGTTGAAGTTTAAAAATGCTACGGAACTCTTCCATTGTTCTCGGAATTCTGCTGAAGTTTAAAAATGCTGCGGAACTCTTCCATTGTTCTCGGAATTCTGCTGAAGTTTAAAAATGCTACGGAACTCTTCCATTGTTCTTCGGAATTCTGCTGAAGTTTAAAAATGCTACAGAATTTTTCCATTGTTCTTCGGAATTCTGATGAAGTTTAAAAATGCTACGGAACTCTTCCATTGTTCTTCAGAATTCTGCTGAAGTTTAAAAATGCTACGGAACTCTTCCATTGTTCTTCGGAATTCTGCAGAAGTTTAAAAATGCTACGGAACTCTTCCATTGTTCTTGGAATTCTGGTGAAGTTTAAAAATGCTACGGAACTCTTCCATTGTTCTCAGAATTCTGCTGAAGTTTATAAATTCTACGGTACTCTTCCATTGTTCTTGGGAATTCTGCTGAAGTTTAAAAATATTACGGATCATTTCCATTGTTCTTCGGAATTCTGCTGAAGTTTAAATATGCTACGGAACTCTTCCCTTGTTCTTCTGAGTTCTACTGAAGTTTAAAAATGCTACGGAACTCTTCCATTGTTCACGGAATTCTGGTGAAGTTTAAAAATGCTACGGAACTGTTCCATTGTTATTCTTAATTCTGCTGAAGTTTAAAAATGCTACGGAACTCTTCCATTGTTCTTCGGAATTCTGCTGAAGTTTAAAAATGCTACGGAACTCTTCCATTGTTCTCAGAATTCTGTTGAAGTTTAAAAATGCTACGGAACTCTTCCATTGTTCTTCGGAATTCTGCTGAAGTTTAAAAATGCTACGGAACTCTTCCATTGTTCCTCGGAATTCTGGTGAAGTTTAAAAATGCTGCGGAACTCATCCATTGTTCTCGGAATTCTGGTGAAGTTTAAAAATGCTACGGAACTCTTCCATTGTTCTTCGGAATTCTGCTGTAATTTAAAAATGCTACGGAACTCTTCCATTGTTCTTCGGAATTCTGCTGAAGTTTAAAAATGCTACGGAACTCTTCCATTGTTCTTTGGAATTCTGCTGAAGTTTAAAAATGCTACAGAACTCTTCCATTGTTTTTCGGAATTCTGCTGAAGTTTAAAAATTCTGTGGAACTCTTCCATTGTTCTCGGAATTCTGCTGAAGTTTAAAAATGCTATGGAACTCTTCCATTGTTCTCGGAATTCTGGTGAAGTTTAAAAATGCTACGGAACTCTTCCATTGTTCTGGGAATTCTGCTGAAGTTTAAAAATGCTACGGAACTATTCTTGTTCTTCGGAATTCTGCCGAAGTTTAAAAATGCTACGGAACTCTTCCATTGTTCTTGGAATTCCTGTGAAGTTTAAAAATGTTACGGAACTCTTCCATTGTTCTCAGAATTCTGCTGAAGCTTATAAATTCTACGGTGCTCTTCCATTGTTCTTGGGAATTCTGCTGAAGTTTAAAAATGTTACGAATCAATTCCATTGTTCTTCGGAATTCTGCTTAAGTTTAAAAATGCTACGGAACTCTTCCATTGTTCTTCGGAATTCTTCTGAAGTTTAAAAATGCTGCGGAACTCTTCTCTTGTTCTTCAGAATTCTGCTGAAGTTTGAAAATGCTACGGAACAATTCCTTTGTTCTTCGGAATTCTGCTGAAGTTTAAAAATGGTACAGAACTCTTCCATTGTTCACGGTATTCTGGTGAAGTTTAAAAATGCTACGGAACTCTTCCATTGTTCCTCGGAATTCTGCTGAAGTTTAAAAATGCTACGGAACTCTTCCATTGTTCTTCGGAATTCTGCTGTAATTTAAAAATGCTATGGAACTCTTCCATTGTTCTTCGGAATTCTGCTGAAGTTTAAAAATGCTACGGAACTCTTCCATTGTTCTCGGAATTCTGCTGAAGTTTATAAATGCTACAGAACTCTTCCATTGTTCTTCGGAATTGTGCTGAAGCTTAAAAATGCTATGGAACTGTTCCATTGTTCTTCGGAATTCTGCTGAAGTTAAAAATGCTATGGAACTCTTCCATTGTTCTCGGAATTCTGGTGAAGTTTAAAAATGCTACGGAACTCTTCCATTGTTCTGCGGAATTCTGCTGAAGTTTAAAAATGCTACGGAACTCTTCCATTTTTCTCGGAATTCTTCTGAAGTTTAAAAATGCTACAGAACTCTTCTCTTGTTCTTCAGAATTCTGCTGATGTTTAAAAATGCTACGGAACACTTCCTTTGTTCTTCGGAATTCTGCTGAATTTTAAAAATGCTGCAGAACTCTTCCATTGTTCACGGTATTCTGGTGAAGTTTAAAAATGCTACGGAACTCTTCCATTGTTATTTTTAATTCTACTGAAGTTTAAAAATGCTACGGAACTCTTCCATTGTTCACGGAATTCTGGTGAAGTTTAAAAATGCTACGGAACTGTTCCATTGTTATTCTTAATTCTGCTGAAGTTTAAAAATGCTACGGAACTCTTCCATTGTTCTTCAGAATTCTGCTGAAGTTTAAAAATGCTACGGAACTTTTCCATTGTTCTTCGGAATTCTGATGAAGTTTAAAAATGCTACGGAACTCTTCCATTGTTCTTCGGAATTCTGCTGAAGTTTAAAAATGCTACGGAACTCTTCCATTGTTCTCAGAATTCTGTTGAAGTTTAAAAATGCTACGGAACTCTTCCATTGTTCTCGGAATTCTGTTGAAGTTTAAAAATGCTACGGAACTCTTCCATTATTCTCGGAATTCTGCTGAAGTTTAAAAATGCTACGGAACTCTTCCATTGTTCTTGGAATTCTGGTGAAGTTTAAAAATGCTACGGAACTCTTCCATTGTTCTCAGAATTCTGCTGAAGTTTATAAATTCTAAGGTACTCTTCCATTGTTCTTGGGAATTCTGCTGAAGTTTAAAAATGTTACGGATCATTTCCATTGTTCTTCGGAATTCTGCTGAAGTTTAAATATGCTACAGAACTCTTCTCTTGTTCTTCTGAGTTCTACTGAAGTTTAAAAATGCTGCGGAACACTTCCCTTGTTCTTCGGAATTCTGATGAAGTTAAAAACTGCAACGGAACTCTTCCATTGTTCTTCGGAATTCTGCTGAAGTTTAAAAATGCTACGGAACTCTTCCATTGTTCTTCGGAATTCTGCTGAAGTTTAAAAATGCTACGGAACTCTTACATTGTTCTTCTAAATTCTGCTGAAGTTTAAAAATGCTACGGAACTCTTCCATTGTTCTTCGGAATTCTGATGAAGCTTAAAACTGCAACGGAACTCTTCCATTGTTCTTCGGAATTCTGCTGAAGTTTAAAAATGCTACGGAACTCTTCCATTGTTCTTCGGAATTCTGCTGAAGTTTAAAAATGCTACGAAACTCTTCCATTGTTCTCGGAATTCTGCTGAAGTTTAAAAATGCTTCGGAACTCTTCCATTGTTCTCGGAATTCTGGTGAAGTTTAAAAATGCTACGGAACTTTTCCATTGTTCTCGGAATTCTGCTGAAGTTTAAAAATGCTACGGAACTATTCCATTGTTCTTCAGAATTCTGCCGAAGTTTAAAAATGCTACGGAACTCTTCCATTGTTCTTCGGAATTCTGCTGAAGTTTAAAAATGCTACGGAACTTTTCCATTGTTCTTCGGAATTCTGATGAAGTTTAAAAATGCTACGGAACTCTTCCATTGTTCTTCGGAATTCTGCTGAAGTTTAAAAATGCTACGGAACTCTTCCATTGTTCTCAGAATTCTGTTGAAGTTTAAAAATGCTACGGAACTCTTCCATTGTTCTTCGGAATTCTGCTGAAGTTTAAAAATGCTACAGAACTCTTCCATTGTTCCTCGGAATTCTGGTGAAGTTTAAAAATGCTGCGGAACTCATCCATTGTTCTCGGAATTCTGGTGAAGTTTAAAAATGCTACGGAACTCTTCCATTGTTCTTCGGAATTCTGCTGTAATTTAAAAATGCTACGGAACTCTTCCATTGTTCTTCGGAATTCTGCTGAAGTTTAAAAATGCTACGGAACTCTTCCATTGTTCTTCGGAATTCTGCTGAAGTTTAAAAATGCTACGGAACTCTTCCATTGTTCTTCGGAATTCTGCTGAAGTTTAAAAATGCTACGGAACTTTTCCATTGTTCTTCGGAATTCTGATGAAGTTTAAAAAGGCTACGGAACTCTTCTATTGTTCTTCGGAATTCTGCTGAAGTTTAAAAATGCTACGGAACTCTTCCATTGTTCTTCGGAATTCTGCAGAAGTTTAAAAATGCTACGGAATTCTTCCATTGTTCTTGGAATTCTGCTGAAGTTTAAAAATGCTACGGAACTTTTCCATTGTTCTTCGGAATTCTGATGAAGTTTAAAAATGCTAAGGAACTCTTCCATTGTTCTTCGGAATTCTGCTGAAGTTTAAAAATGCTACGGAACTCTTGCATTGTTCTCAGAATTCTGTTGAAGTTTAAAAATGCTACGGAACTCTTCCATTGTTCTCGGAATTCTGTTGAAGTTTAAAAATGCTGCGGAACTCTTCCATTGTTCTCGGAATTCTGCTGAAGTTTAAAAATGCTACGGAACTCTTCCATTGTTCTTCGGAATTCTGCTGAAGTTTAAAAATGCTACAGAATTTTTCCATTGTTCTTCGGAATTCTGATGAAGTTTAAAAATGCTACGGAACTCTTCCATTGTTCTTCAGAATTCTGCTGAAGTTTAAAAATGCTACGGAACTCTTCCATTGTTCTTCGGAATTCTGCAGAAGTTTAAAAATGCTACGGAACTCTTCCATTGTTCTTGGAATTCTGGTGAAGTTTAAAAATGCTACGGAACTCTTCCATTGTTCTCAGAATTCTGCTGAAGTTTATAAATTCTACGGTACTCTTCCATTGTTTTTGGGAATTCTGCTGAAGTTTAAAAATATTACGGATCATTTCCATTGTTCTTCGGAATTCTGCTGAAGTTTAAATATGCTACGGAACTCTTCCCTTGTTCTTCTGAGTTCTACTGAAGTTTAAAAATGCTGCGGAACACTTCCCTTGTTCTTCGGAATTCTGATGAAGTTAAAAACTGCAACGGAACTCTTCCATTGTTCTTCGGAATTCTGCTGAAGTTTAAAAATGCTACGGAACTCTTCCATTGTTCTTCGGAATTCTGCTGAAGTTTAAAAATGCTACGGAACTCTTACATTGTTCTTCTGAATTCTGCTGAAGTTTAAAAATGCTACGGAACTCTTCCATTGTTCTTCGGAATTCTGATGAAGCTTAAAACTGCAACGGAACTCTTCCATTGTTCTTCGGAATTCTGCTGAAGTTTAAAAATGCTACGGAACTCTTCCATTGTTCTTCGGAATTCTGCTGAAGTTTAAAAATGCTACGGAACTCTTCCATTGTTCTCGGAATTCTGCTGAAGTTTAAAAATGCTATGGAACTCTTCCATTGTTCTCGGAATTCTGGTGAAGTTTAAAAATGCTACGGAACTCTTCCATTGTTCTGGGAATTCTGCTGAAGTTTAAAAATGCTACGGAACTATTCTTGTTCTTCGGAATTCTGCCGAAGTTTAAAAATGCTACGGAACTCTTCCATTGTTCTTGGAATTCCTGTGAAGTTTAAAAATGTTACGGAACTCTTCCATTGTTCTCAGAATTCTGCTGAAGCTTATAAATTCTACGGTGCTCTTCCATTGTTCTTGGGAATTCTGCTGAAGTTTAAAAATGTTACGAATCAATTCCATTGTTCTTCGGAATTCTGCTTAAGTTTAAAAATGCTACGGAACTCTTCCATTGTTCTTCGGAATTCTTCTGAAGTTTAAAAATGCTGCGGAACTCTTCCATTGTTCTTCGGAATTCTGCTGAAGTTTAAAAATGCTACGGAACTCTTCCATTGTTTTGCGGAATTCTGCTGAAGTTTAAAAATGCTACGGAACTCTTCCATTTTTCTCGGAATTCTTCTGAAGTTTAAATATACTACAGAACTCTTCTCTTGTTCTTCAGAATTCTGCTGAAGTTTGAAAATGCTACGGAACAATTCCTTTGTTCTTCGGAATTCTGCTGAAGTTTAAAAATGGTACAGAACTCTTCCATTGTTCACGGTATTCTGGTGAAGTTTAAAAATGCTACGGAACTCTTCCATTGTTCCTCGGAATTCTGCTGAAGTTTAAAAATGCTACGGAACTCTTCCATTGTTCTTCGGAATTCTGCTGTAATTTAAAAATGCTATGGAACTCTTCCATTGTTCTTCGGAATTCTGCAGAAGTTTAAAAATGCTACGGAATTCTTCCATTGTTCTTGGAATTCTGCTGAAGTTTAAAAATGCTACGGAACTTTTCCATTGTTCTTCGGAATTCTGATGAAGTTTAAAAATGCTAAGGAACTCTTCCATTGTTCTTCGGAATTCTGCTGAAGTTTAAAAATGCTACGGAACTCTTGCATTGTTCTCAGAATTCTGTTGAAGTTTAAAAATGCTACGGAACTCTTCCATTGTTCTCGGAATTCTGTTGAAGTTTAAAAATGCTGCGGAACTCTTCCATTGTTCTCGGAATTCTGCTGAAGTTTAAAAATGCTACGGAACTCTTCCATTGTTCTTCGGAATTCTGCTGAAGTTTAAAAATGCTACAGAATTTTTCCATTGTTCTTCGGAATTCTGATGAAGTTTAAAAATGCTACGGAACTCTTCCATTGTTCTTCAGAATTCTGCTGAAGTTTAAAAATGCTACGGAACTCTTTCATTGTTCTTCGGAATTCTGCAGAAGTTTAAAAATGCTACGGAACTCTTCCATTGTTCTTGGAATTCTGGTGAAGTTTAAAAATGCTACGGAACTCTTCCATTGTTCTCAGAATTCTGCTGAAGTTTATAAATTCTACGGTACTCTTCCATTGTTTTTGGGAATTCTGCTGAAGTTTAAAAATATTACGGATCATTTCCATTGTTCTTCGGAATTCTGCTGAAGTTTAAATATGCTACGGAACTCTTCCCTTGTTCTTCTGAGTTCTACTGAAGTTTAAAAATGCTGCGGAACACTTCCCTTGTTCTTCGGAATTCTGATGAAGTTAAAAACTGCAACGGAACTCTTCCATTGTTCTTCGGAATTCTGCTGAAGTTTAAAAATGCTACGGAACTCTTCCATTGTTCTTCGGAATTCTGCTGAAGTTTAAAAATGCTACGGAACTCTTACATTGTTCTTCTGAATTCTGCTGAAGTTTAAAAATGCTACGGAACTCTTCCATTGTTCTTCGGAATTCTGATGAAGCTTAAAACTGCAACGGAACTCTTCCATTGTTCTTCGGAATTCTGCTGAAGTTTAAAAATGCTACGGAACTCTTCCATTGTTCTTCGGAATTCTGCTGAAGTTTAAAAATGCTACGGAACTCTTCCATTGTTCTCGGAATTCTGCTGAAGTTTAAAAATGCTATGGAACTCTTCCATTGTTCTCGGAATTCTGGTGAAGTTTAAAAATGCTACGGAACTCTTCCATTGTTCTGGGAATTCTGCTGAAGTTTAAAAATGCTACGGAACTATTCTTGTTCTTCGGAATTCTGCCGAAGTTTAAAAATGCTACGGAACTCTTCCATTGTTCTTGGAATTCCTGTGAAGTTTAAAAATGTTACGGAACTCTTCCATTGTTCTCAGAATTCTGCTGAAGCTTATAAATTCTACGGTGCTCTTCCATTGTTCTTGGGAATTCTGCTGAAGTTTAAAAATGTTACGAATCAATTCCATTGTTCTTCGGAATTCTGCTTAAGTTTAAAAATGCTACGGAACTCTTCCATTGTTCTTCGGAATTCTTCTGAAGTTTAAAAATGCTGCGGAACTCTTCCATTGTTCTTCGGAATTCTGCTGAAGTTTAAAAATGCTACGGAACTCTTCCATTGTTTTGCGGAATTCTGCTGAAGTTTAAAAATGCTACGGAACTCTTCCATTTTTCTCAGAATTCTTCTGAAGTTTAAATATACTACAGAACTCTTCTCTTGTTCTTCAGAATTCTGCTGAAGTTTGAAAATGCTACGGAACAATTCCTTTGTTCTTCGGAATTCTGCTGAAGTTTAAAAATGGTACAGAACTCTTCCATTGTTCACGGTATTCTGGTGAAGTTTAAAAATGCTACGGAACTCTTCCATTGTTCCTCGGAATTCTGCTGAAGTTTAAAAATGCTACGGAACTCTTCCATTGTTCTTCGGAATTCTGCTGTAATTTAAAAATGCTATGGAACTCTTCCATTGTTCTTCGGAATTCTGCTGAAGTTTAAAAATGCTACGGAACTCTTCCATTGTTCTCGGAATTCTGCTGAAGTTTATAAATGCTACGGAACTCTTCCATTGTTCTTCGGAATTGTGCTGAAGCTTAAAAATGCTATGGAACTGTTCCATTGTTCTTCGGAATTCTGCTGAAGTTAAAAATGCTATGGAACTCTTCCATTGTTCTCGGAATTCTGGTGAAGTTTAAAAATGCTACGGAACTCTTCCATTGTTCTGCGGAATTCTGCTGAAGTTTAAAAATGCTACGGAACTCTTCCATTTTTCTCGGAATTCTTCTGAAGTTTAAAAATGCTACAGAACTCTTCTCTTGTTCTTCAGAATTCTGCTGATGTTTAAAAATGCTACGGAACACTTCCTTTGTTCTTCGGAATTCTGCTGAATTTTAAAAATGCTGCAGAACTCTTCCATTGTTCACGGTATTCTGGTGAAGTTTAAAAATGCTACGGAACTCTTCCATTGTTATTTTTAATTCTACTGAAGTTTAAAAATGCTACGGAACTCTTCCATTGTTCACGGAATTCTGGTGAAGTTTAAAAATGCTACGGAACTGTTCCATTGTTATTCTTAATTCTGCTGAAGTTTAAAAATGCTACGGAACTCTTCCATTGTTCTTCAGAATTCTGCTGAAGTTTAAAAATGCTACGGAACTTTTCCATTGTTCTTCGGAATTCTGATGAAGTTTAAAAATGCTACGGAACTCTTCCATTGTTCTTCGGAATTCTGCTGAAGTTTAAAAATGCTACGGAACTCTTCCATTGTTCTCAGAATTCTGTTGAAGTTTAAAAATGCTACGGAACTCTTCCATTGTTCTCGGAATTCTGTTGAAGTTTAAAAATGCTACGGAACTTTTCCATTATTCTCGGAATTCTGCTGAAGTTTAAAAATGCTACGGAACTCTTCCATTGTTCTTCGGAATTCTGCTGAAGTTTAAAAATGCTCCAGAATTTTTCCATTGTTCTTCGGAATTCTGATGAAGTTTAAAAATGCTACGGAACTCTTCCATTGTTCTTCAGAATTCTGCTGAAGTTTAAAAATGCTACGGAACTCTTCCATTGTTCTTCGGAATTCTGAAGAAGTTTAAAAATGCTACGGAACTCTTCCATTGTTCTTGGAATTCTGGTGAAGTTTAAAAATGCTACGGAACTCTTCCATTGTTCTCAGAATTCTGCTGAAGTTTATAAATTCTACGGTACTCTTCCATTGTTCTTGGGAATTCTGCTGAAGTTTAAAAATGTTACGGATCATTTCCATTGTTCTTCGGAATTCTGCTGAAGTTTAAATATGCTACGGAACTCTTCCCTTGTTCTTCTGAGTTCTACTGAAGTTTAAAAATGCTGCGGAACACTTCCCGTGTTCTTCGGAATTCTGATGAAGTTAAAAACTGCAACGGAACTCTTCCATTGTTCTTCGGAATTCTGCTGAAGTTTAAAAATGCTATGGAACTCTTCCATTGTTCTTCGGAATTCTGCTGAAGTTTAAAAATGCTACGGAACTCTTACATTGTTCTTCTGAATTCTGCTGAAGTTTAAAAATGCTACGGAACTCTTCCATTGTTCTTCGGAATTCTGATGAAGCTTAAAACTGCAACGGAACTCTTCCATTGTTCTTCGGAATTCTGCTGAAGTTTAAAAATGCAACGGAACTCTTCCATTGTTCTTCGGAATTCTGCTGAAGTTTAAAAATGCTAGGAAACTCTTCCATTGTTCTCGGAATTCTGCTGAAGTTTAAAAATGCTATGGAACTCTTCCATTGTTCTCGGAATTCTGGTGAAGTTTAAAAATGCTACGGAACTCTTCCATTGTTCTTCGGAATTCTGCTGAAGTTTAAAAATGCTACGGAACTCTTCCATTCTTCTTCGGAATTCTGCAGAAGTTTAAAAATGCTACGGAACTCTTCCATTGTTCTTGGAATTCTGGTGAAGTTTAAAAATGCTACGGAACTCTTCCATTGTTCTCAGAATTCTGCTGAAGTTTATAAATTCTAAGGTACTCTTCCATTGTTCTTGGGAATTCTGCTGAAGTTTAAAAATGTTACGGATCATTTCCATTGTTCTTCGGAATTCTGCTGAAGTTTAAATATGCTACAGAACTCTTCTCTTGTTCTTCTGAGTTCTACTGAAGTTTAAAAATGCTGCGGAACACTTCCCTTGTTCTTCGGAATTCTGATGAAGTTAAAAACTGCAACGGAACTCTTCCATTGTTCTTCGGAATTCTGCTGAAGTTTAAAAATGCTACGGAACTCTTCCATTGTTCTTCGGAATTCTGCTGAAGTTTAAAAATGCTACGGAACTCTTACATTGTTCTTCTGAATTCTGCTGAAGTTTAAAAATGCTACGGAACTCTTCCATTGTTCTTCGGAATTCTGATGAAGCTTAAAACTGCAACGGAACTCTTCCATTGTTCTTCGGAATTCTGCTGAAGTTTAAAAATGCTACGGAACTCTTCCATTGTTCTTCGGAATTCTGCTGAAGTTTAAAAATGCTACGAAACTCTTCCATTGTTCTCGGAATTCTGCTGAAGTTTAAAAATGCTTCGGAACTCTTCCATTGTTCTCGGAATTCTGGTGAAGTTTAAAAATGCTACGGAACTTTTCCATTGTTCTCGGAATTCTGCTGAAGTTTAAAAATGCTACGGAACTATTCCATTGTTCTTCAGAATTCTGCCGAAGTTTAAAAATGCTACGGAACTCTTCCATTGTTCTTCGGAATTCTGCTGAAGTTTAAAAATGCTACAGAACTCTTCCATTGTTCCTCGGAATTCTGGTGAAGTTTAAAAATGCTGCGGAACTCATCCATTGTTCTCGGAATTCTGGTGAAGTTTAAAAATGCTACGGAACTCTTCCATTGTTCTTCGGAATTCTGCTGTAATTTAAAAATGCTACGGAACTCTTCCATTGTTCTTCGGAATTCTGCTGAAGTTTAAAAATGCTACGGAACTCTTCCATTGTTCTTTGGAATTCTGCTGAAGTTTAAAAATGCTACAAAACTCTTCCATTTTTTTTCGGAATTCTGCTGAAGTTTAAAAATTCTGTGGAACTCTTCCATTGTTCTCGGAATTCTTCTGAAGTTTGAAAATGCTACAGGACTCTTCCATTGTTCTTCAGAATACTGCTGAAGTTTAAAAATGCTACGGAACACTTCCTTTGTTCTTCGGAATTCTGCTGAAGTTTAAAAATGCTACGGAACTCTTCCATTGTTCACGGAATTCTGGTGAAGTTTAAAAATGCTACGGAACTGTTCCATTGTTATTCTTAATTCTGCTGAAGTTTAAAAATGCTACGGAACTCTTCCATTGTTCTTCGGAATTCTGCTGAAGTTTAAAAATGCTACGGAACTTTTCCATTGTTCTTCGGAATTCTGATGAAGTTTAAAAAGGCTACGGAACTCTTCTATTGTTCTTCGGAATTCTGCTGAAGTTTAAAAATGCTACGGAACTCTTCCATTGTTCTTCGGAATTCTGCAGAAGTTTAAAAATGCTACGGAATTCTTCCATTGTTCTTGGAATTCTGCTGAAGTTTAAAAATGCTACGGAACTTTTCCATTGTTCTTCGGAATTCTGATGAAGTTTAAAAATGCTACGGAACTCTTCCATTGTTCTCAGAATTCTGTTGAAGTTTAAAAATGCTACGGAACTCTTCCATTGTTCTCGGAATTCTGTTGAAGTTTAAAAATGCTGCGGAACTCTTCCATTGTTCTCGGAATTCTGCTGAAGTTTAAAAATGCTACGGAACTCTTCCATTGTTCTTCGGAATTCTGCTGAAGTTTAAAAATGCTACAGAATTTTTCCATTGTTCTTCGGAATTCTGATGAAGTTTAAAAATGCTACGGAACTCTTCCATTGTTCTTCAGAATTCTGCTGAAGTTTAAAAATGCTACGGAACTCTTCCATGGTTCTTCGGAATTCTGCAGAAGTTTAAAAATGCTACGGAACTCTTCCATTGTTCTTGGAATTCTGGTGAAGTTTAAAAATGCTACGGAACTCTTCCATTGTTCTCAGAATTCTGCTGAAGTTTATAAATTCTACGGTACTCTTCCATTGTTCTTGGGAATTCTGCTGAAGTTTAAAAATATTACGGATCATTTCCATTGTTCTTCGGAATTCTGCTGAAGTTTAAATATGCTACGGAACTCTTCCCTTGTTCTTCTGAGTTCTACTGAAGTTTAAAATTGCTGCGGAACACTTCCCTTGTTCTTCGGAATTCTGATGAAGTTAAAAACTGCAACGGAACTCTTCCATTGTTCTTTGGAATTCTGCTGAAGTTTAAAAATGCTACGGAACTCTTCCATTGTTCTTCGGAATTCTGCTGAAGTTTAAAAATGCTACGGAACTCTTACATTGTTCTTCTGAATTCTGCTGAAGTTTAAAAATGCTACGGAACTCTTCCATTGTTCTTCGGAATTCTGATGAAGCTTAAAACTGCAACGGAACTCTTCCATTGTTCTTCGGAATTCTGCTGAAGTTTAAAAATGCTACGGAACTCTTCCATTGTTCTTCGGAATTCTGCTGAAGTTTAAAAATGCTACGGAACTCTTCCATTGTTCTCGGAATTCTGCTGAAGTTTAAAAATGCTATGGAACTCTTCCATTGTTCTCGGAATTCTGGTGAAGTTTAAAAATGCTACGGAACTCTTCCATTGTTCTCGGAATTCTGCTGAAGTTTAAAAATGCTACGGAACTATTCCATTGTTCTTCGGAATTCTGCCGAAGTTTAAAAATGCTACGGAACTCTTCCATTGTTCTTGGAATTCCTGTGAAGTTTAAAAATGTTACGGAACTCTTCCATTGTTCTCAGAATTCTGCTGAAGCTTATAAATTCTACGGTGCTCTTCCATTGTTCTTGGGAATTCTGCTGAAGTTTAAAAATGTTACGGATCAATTCCATTGTTCTTCGGAATTCTGCTAAGTTTAAAAATGCTACGGAACTCTTCCATTGTTCTTCGGAATTCTGCTGAAGTTTAAAAATGCTGCGGAACTCTTCCATTGTTCTTCGGAATTCTGCTGAAGTTTAAAAATGCTACGGAACTCTTCCATTGTTTTGCGGAATTCTGCTGAAGTTTAAAAATGCTACGGAACTCTTCCATTTTTCTCGGAATTCTTCTGAAGTTTAAAAATACTACAGAACTCTTCTCTTGTTCTTCAGAATTCTGCTGAAGTTTGAAAATGCTACGGAACAATTCCTTTGTTCTTCGGAATTCTGCTGAAGTTTAATAATGGTACAGAACTCTTCCATTGTTCACGGTATTCTGGTGAAGTTTAAAAATGCTACGGAACTCTTCCATTGTTCCTCGGAATTCTGGTGAAGTTTAAAAGTGCTGCGGAACTCATCCATTGTTCTCGGAATTCTGCTGAAGTTTAAAAATGCTACGGAACTCTTCCATTGTTCTTCGGAATTCTGCTGAAGTTTAAAAATGCTACGGAACTCTTCCATTGTTCTCGGAATTCTGCTGAAGTTTATAAATGCTACGGAACTCTTCCATTGTTCTTCGGAATTGTGCTGAAGCTTAAAAATGCTATGGAACTGTTCCATTGTTCTTCGGAATTCTGCTGAAGTTAAAAATGCTATGGAACTCTTCCATTGTTCTCGGAATTCTGGTGAAGTTTAAAAATGCTACGGAACTCTTCCATTGTTTTGCGGAATTCTGCTGAAGTTTAAAAATGCTACGGAACTCTTCCATTTTTCTCGGAATTCTTCTGAAGTTTAAAAATGCTACAGAACTCTTCTCTTGTTCTTCAGAATTCTGCTGAAGTTTAAAAATGCTACGGAACACTTCCTTTGTTCTTCGGAATTCTGCTGAATTTTAAAAATGCTGCAGAACTCTTCCATTGTTCACGGTATTCTGGTGAAGTTTAAAAATGCTACGGAACTCTTCCATTGTTATTTTTAATTCTACTGAAGTTTAAAAATGCTACGGAACTCTGCCATTGTTCACGGAATTCTGGTGAAGTTTAAAAATGCTACGGAACTGTTCCATTGTTATTCTTAATTCTGCTAAAGTTTAAAAATGCTACGGAACTCTTCCATTGTTCTTCAGAATTCTGCTGAAGTTTAAAAATGCTACGGAACTTTTCCATTGTTCTTCGGAATTCTGATGAAGTTTAAAAATGCTACGGAACTCTTCCATTGTTCTTCGGAATTCTGCTGAAGTTTAAAAATGCTACGGAACTCTTCCATTGTTCTCAGAATTCTGTTGAAGTTTAAAAATGCTACGGAACTCTTCCATTGTTCTCGGAATTCTGTTGAAGTTTAAAAATGCTACGGAACTCTTCCATTATTCTCGGAATTCTGCTGAAGTTTAAAAATGCTACGGAACTCTTCCATTGTTCTTCGGAATTCTGCTGAAGTTTAAAAATGCTCCAGAATTTTTCCATTGTTCTTCGGAATTCTGATGAAGTTTAAAAATGCTACGGAACTCTTCCATTGTTCTTCAGAATTCTGCTGAAGTTTAAAAATGCTACGGAACTCTTCCATTGTTCTTCGGAATTCTGCAGAAGTTTAAAAATGCTACGGAACTCTTCCATTGTTCTTGGAATTCTGGTGAAGTTTAAAAATGCTACGGAACTCTTCCATTGTTCTCAGAATTCTGCTGAAGTTTATAAATTCTACGGTACTCTTCCATTGTTCTTGGGAATTCTGCTGAAGTTTAAAAATGTTACGGATCATTTCCATTGTTCTTCGGAATTCTGCTGAAGTTTAAATATGCTACGGAACTCTTCCCTTGTTCTTCTGAGTTCTACTGAAGTTTAAAAATGCTGCGGAACACTTCCCGTGTTCTTCGGAATTCTGATGAAGTTAAAAACTGCAACGGAACTCTTCCATTGTTCTTCGGAATTCTGCTGAAGTTTAAAAATGCTACGGAACTCTTACATTGTTCTTCTGAATTCTGCTGAAGTTTAAAAATGCTACGGAACTCTTCCATTGTTCTTCGGAATTCTGATGAAGCTTAAAACTGCAACGGAACTCTTCCATTGTTCTTCGGAATTCTGCTGAAGTTTAAAAATGCAACGGAACTCTTCCATTGTTCTTCGGAATTCTGCTGAAGTTTAAAAATGCTAGGAAACTCTTCCATTGTTCTCGGAATTCTGCTGAAGTTTAAAAATGCTATGGAACTCTTCCATTGTTCTCGGAATTCTGGTGAAGTTTAAAAATGCTACGGAACTCTTCCATTGTTCTTCGGAATTCTGCTGAAGTTTAAAAATGCTACGGAACTCTTCCATTCTTCTTCGGAATTCTGCAGAAGTTTAAAAATGCTACGGAACTCTTCCATTGTTCTTGGAATTCTGGTGAAGTTTAAAAATGCTACGGAACTCTTCCATTGTTCTCAGAATTCTGCTGAAGTTTATAAATTTTACGGTACTCTTCCATTGTTCTTGGGAATTCTGCTGAAGTTTAAAAATGTTACGGATCATTTCCATTGTTCTTCGGAATTCTGCTGAAGTTTAAATATGCTACGGAACTCTTCCCTTGTTCTTCTGAGATCTACTGAAGTTTAAAAATGCTGCGGAACACTTCCCTTGTTCTTCGGAATTCTGATGAAGTTAAAAACTGCAACGGAACTCTTCCATTGTTCTTCGGAATTCTGCTGAAGTTTAAAAATGCTACGGAACTCTTCCATTGTTCTTCTGAATTCTGCTGAAGTTTAAAAATGCTACGGAACTCTTCCATTGTTCTTCTGAATTCTGCTGAAGTTTAAAAATGCTACGGAACTCTTCCATTGTTCTTCGGAATTCTGATGAAGCTTAAAACTGCAACGGAACTCTTCCATTGTTCTTCGGAATTCTGCTGAAGTTTAAAAATGCTACGGAACTCTTCCATTGTTCTTCGGAATTCTGCTGAAGTTTAAAAATGCTACGAAACTCTTCCATTGTTCTCGGAATTCTGCTGAAGTTTAAAAATGCTTCGGAACTCTTCCATTGTTCTCGGAATTCTGGTGAAGTTTAAAAATGCTACGGAACTCTTCCATTGTTCTCGGAATTCTGCTGAAGTTTAAAAATGCTACGGAACTATTCCATTGTTCTTCGGAATTCTGCCGAAGTTTAAAAATGCTACGGAACTCTTCCATTGTTCTTGGAATTCCTGTGAAGTTTAAAAATGCTACGGAACTCTTCCATTGTTCTCAGAATTCTGCTGAAGCTTATAAATTCTACGGTGCTCTTCCATTGTTCTTGCGAATTCTGCTGAAGTTTAAAAATGCTACGGAACTCTTCCATTGTTCTTCGGAATTCTGCTGAAGTTTAAAAATGCTGCGGAACTCTTCCATTGTTCTTCGGAATTCTGCAGAAGTTTAAAAATGCTACGGAACTCTTCCATTGTTTTGCGGAATTCTGCTGAAGTTTAAAAATGCTACGGAACTCTTCCATTTTTCTCGGAATTCTTCTGAAGTTTAAAAATACTACAGAACTCTTCTCTTGTTCTTCAGAATTCTGCTGAAGTTTAAAAATGCTACGGAACAATTCCTTTGTTCTTCGGAATTCTGCTGAAGTTTAAAAATGGTACAGAACTCTTCCATTGTTCACGGTATTCTGGTGAAGTTTAAAAATGCTACGGAACTCTTCCATTGTTCCTCGGAATTCTGGTGAAGTTTAAAAATGCTGCGGAACTCATCCATTGTTCTCAGAATTCTGCTGAAGTTTAAAAATGCTACGGAACTCTTCCATTGTTCTTCGGAATTTTGCTGTAATTTAAAAATGCTATGGAACTCTTCCATTGTTCTTCAGAATTCTGCTGAAGTTTAAAAATGCTACGGAACTCTTCCATTGTTCTCGGAATTCTGCTGAAGCTTAAAAATGCTATGGAACTGTTCCATTGTTCTTCGGAATTCTGGTGAAGTTTAAAAATGCTATGGAACTCTTCCATTGTTCTCGGAATTCTGGTGAAGTTTAAAAATGCTACGGAACTCTTCCATTGTTCTCAGAATTCTGGTGAAGTTTAAAAATGCTACGGAACTCATCCATTGTTCTCGGAATTCTGCTGAAGTTTAAAAATGCTATGGAACTCTTCCATTGTTCTTCGGAATTCTGCTGAAGTTTAAAAATGCTACGGAACTCTTCCATTGTTTTGCGGAATTCTGCTGAAGTTTAAAAATGCTACGGAACTCTTCCATTTTTCTCGGAATTCTTCTGAAGTTTAAAAATGCTACAGAACTCTTCTCTTGTTCTTCAGAATTCTGCTGAAGTTTAAAAATGCTACGAAACACTTCCTTTGTTCTTCGGAATTCTGCTGAAGTTTAAAAATGCTGCAGAACTCTTCCATTGTTCACGGTATTCTGGTGAAGTTTAAAAATGCTACGGAACTCTTCCATTGTTATTTTTAATTCTACTGAAGTTTAAAAATGCTACGGAACTCTTCCATTGTTCTTCGGAATTCTGCTGAAGTTTAAAAATGCTACGGGACTCTTCATTGTTCTTCTGAGCTCTGCTGAAGTTTAAAAATGCTACGGAACTCTTCCATTGTTCTTCGGAATTCTGATGAAGTTTAACACTGCAACGGAACTCTTCCATTGTTCTTCGGAATTCTGCTGAAGTTTAAAAATGCTACGGAACTCTTCCATTGTTCTTCGGAATTCTGCTGAAGTTTAAAAATGCTACAGAACTCTTCCATTGTTCCTCGGAATTCTGGTGAAGTTTAAAAATGCTGCGGAACTCATCCATTGTTCTCGGAATTCTGCTGAAGTTTAAAAATGCTACGGAACTCTTCCATTGTTCTTCGGAATTCTGCTGTAATTTAAAAATGCTATGGAACTCTTCCATTGTTCTTCGGAATTCTGCTGAAGTTTAAAAATGCTACGGAACTCTTTCCTTGTCCTTTGGAATTCTGCTGAAGTTTAAAAATGCTACGGAACTCTTCCATTGTTTTTCGGAATTCTGCTGAAGTTTAAAAATACTGTGGAACTCTTCCATTGTTCTCGGAATTCTTCTGAAGTTTGAAAATGCTACAGAACTCTTCCATTGTTCTTCAGAATACTGCTGAAGTTTAAAATTCTACGGAACACTTCCTTTGTTCTTCGGAATTCTGATGAAGTTAAAAACTGCAACGGAACTCTTCCATTGTTCTTCGGAATTCTGCTGAAGTTTAAAAATGCTACGGAACACTTCCATTGTTATTCTTAATTCTGCTGAAGTTTAAAAATGCTACAGAACTCTTCCATTGTTCTTCGGATTTCTGCTGAAGTTTAAAAATACTACGGAACTTTTCCATTGTTCTTCGGAATTCTGATGAAGTTTAAAAATGCTACGGAACTCTTCCATTGTTCTTCGGAATTCTGCTGAAGTTTAAAAATGCTACGGAACTCTTCCATTGTTCTCAGAATTCTGTTGAAGTTTAAAAATGCTACGAAACTCTTGCATTGTTCTCAGAATTCTGGTGAAGTTTAAAAATGCTACGGAACTCTTCCATTGTTCTCGGAATTCTGCTGAAGTTTAAAAATGCTACGGAACTCTTCCATTGTTCTTCGGATTTCTGCTGAAGTTTAAAAATGCTACAGAATTTTTCCATTGTTCTTCGGAATTCTGATGAAGTTTAAAAATGCTACGGAACTCTTCCATTGTTCTTCAGAATTCTGCTGAAGTTTAAAAATGCTACGGAACTCTTCCATTGTTCTTCGGAATTCTGCAGAAGTTTAAAAATGCTACGGAACTCTTCCATTGTTCTTGGAATTCTGGTGAAGTTTAAAAATGTTACGGAACTCTTCCTTTGTTCTCAGAATTCTGCTGAAGTTTATAAATTCTACGGTACTCTTCTATTGTTCTTGGGAATTCTGCTGAAGTTTAAAAATGTTACGGATCATTTCCATTGTTCTTCGGAATTCTGCTGAAGTTTAAATATGCTACGGAACTCTTCCCTTGTTCTTCTGAGTTCTACTGAAGTTTAAAAATGCTGCGGAACACTTCCATTGTTCTTCGGAATTCCGATGAAGTTTAAAACTGCAACGGAACTCTTCCATTGTTCTTCGGAATTCTGCTGAAGTTTAAAAATGCTATGGAACTCTTCCATTGTTCTTTGGAATTCTGCTGAAGTTTAAAAATCCTACGGAACTCTTACATTGTTCTTCTGAATTCGGCTGAAGTTTAAAAATGCTACGGAACTCTTTCATTGTTCTTCGGAATTCTGATGAAGCTTAAAACTGCAACGGAACTCTTCCATTGTTCTTCGGAATTCTGCTGAAGTTTAAAAATGCTACGGAACTCTTCCATTATTCTTCGGAATTCTGCTGAAGTTTAAAAATGCTACGGAACTCTTCCATTGTTCTCGGAATTCTGCTGAAGTTTAAAAATGCTACGGAACTCTTCCATTGTTCTCGGAATTCTGGTGAAGTTTAAAAATGCTACGGAACTCTTCCATTGTTCTCGGAATTCTGCTGAAGTTTAAAAATGCTACGGAACTATTCCATTGTTCTTCGGAATTCTGCCGAAGTTTAAAAATGCTACGGAACTCATCCATTGTTCTTGGAATTCCTGTGAAGTTTAAAAATGCTACGGAACTCTTCCATTGTTCTCAGAATTCTGCTGAAGCTTATAAATTCTAAGGTGCTCGTCCATTGTTCTTGGGAATTCTGCTGAAGTTTAAAAATGTTACGGATCAATTCCATTGTTCTTCGGAATTCTGCTTAAGTTTAAAAATGCTACGGAACTCTTCCATTGTTCTTCGGAATTCTGCTGAAGTTTAAAAATGCTGCGGAACTCTTCCATTGTTCTTCGGAATTCTGCTGAAGTTTAAAAATGCTACGGAACTCTTCCATTGTTTTGCGGAATTCTGCTGAAGTTTAAAAATGCTACGGAACTCTTCCATTTTTCTTGGAATTCTTCTGAAGTTTAAAAATACTACAGAACTCTTCTCTTGTTCTTCAGAATTCTGCTGAAGTTTAAAAATACTACGGAACAATTCCTTTATTCTTCGGAATTCTGCTGAAGTTTAAAAATGCTACAGAACTCTTCCATTGTTCACGATATTCTGGTGAAGTTAAAAAATGCTACAGAACTCTTCCATTGTTCCTCGGAATTCTGGTGAAGTTTAAAAATGCTGAGGAACTCATCCATTGTTCTCGGAAATCTGCTGAAGTTTAAAAATGCTACGGAACTCTTCCATTGTTCTTCGGAATTCTGCTGTAATTTAAAAATGCTATGGAACTCTTCCATTGTTCTTCGGAATTCTGCTGAAGTTTAAAAATGCTACGGAACTCTTCCATTGTTCTTCGGAATTCCGCTGAAGTTTAAAAATGCTACGGAACTCTTCCATTGTTATTCTTAATTCTGCTGAAGTTTAAAAATGCTACGGAACTCTTCCATTGTTCTTTGGAATTCTGATGAAGCTTAGAACTGCAACGGAACTCTTCCATTGTTCTTCGGAATTCTGCTGAAGTTTAAAAATGCTACGGATCTCTTCCATTGTTCATTGGAATTCTGCTGAAGTTTAAAAATGCTACGGAATATTTCCATTGTTTTTCGGAATTCTGATGAAGTTTAAAAATGCTACGGAACTCTTCCATTGTTCATCGGAATTCTGCTGAAATTTAAAAATGCTACGGAACTCTTCCATTGTTCTCGGAATTCTGTTGAAGTTTAAAAATGCTACGGAACTCTTCCATTGTTCTCGGAATTCTTCTGAAGTTTGAAAATGCTACAGAACTCTTCCATTGTTCTTCAGAATACTGCTGAAGTTTAAAAATGCTACGGAACACTTCCTTTGTTCTTCGGAATTCTGATGAAGTTAAAAACTGCAACGGAACTCTTCCATTGTTCTTCGGAATTCTGCTGAAGTTTAAAAATGCTACGGAACTCTTCCATTGTTATTCTTAATTCTGCTGAAGTTTAAAAATGCTACGGAACTCTTCCATTGTTCTTCGGATTTCTGCTGAAGTTTAAAAATACTACGGAACTTTTCCATTGTTCTTCGGAATTCTGATGAAGTTTAAAAATGCTACGGAACTCTTCCATTGTTCTTCGGAATTCTGCTGAAGTTTAAAAATGCTACGGAACTCTTACATTGTTCTCAGAATTCTGATGAAGTTTAAAAATGCTACGGAACTCTTCCATTGTTCTCGGAATTCTGGTGAAGTTTAAAAATGCTACGGAACTCTTCCATTGTTCTCGGAATTCTGCTGAAGTCTAAAAATGCTACGGAACTCTTCCATTGTTCTTCGGAATTCTGCTGAAGTTTAAAAATGCTACAGAATTTTTCCATTGTTCTTCGGAATTCTGATGAAGTTTAAAAATGCTACGGAACTCTTCCATTGTTCTTCAGAATTCTGCTGAAGTCTAAAAATGCTACGAAACTCTTCCATTGTTCTTCGGAATTCTGCAGAAGTTTAAAAATGCTACGGAACTCTTCCATTGTTCTTGGAATTCTGGTGAAGTTTAAAAATGCTACGGAACTCTTCTTTTGTTCTCAGAATTCTGCTGAAGTTTATAAATTCTACGGTACTCTTCCATTGTTCTTGGGAATTCTGCTGAAGTTTAAAAATGTTACGGATCATTTCCATTGTTCTTCGGAATTCTGCTGAAGTTTAAATATGCTACGGAACTCTTCCCTTGTTCTTCTGAGTTCTACTGAAGTTTAAAAATGCTGCGGAACACTTCCATTGTTCTTCGGAATTCTGATGAAGTTTAAAACTGCAACGGAACTCTTCCATTGTTCTTCGGAATTCTGCTGAAGTTTAAAAATGCTACGGAACTCTTCCATTGTTCTTTGGAATTCTGCTGAAGTTTAAAAATGCTACGGAACTCTTACATTGTTCTTCTGAATTCGGCTGAAGTTTAAAAATGCTACGGAAATCTTCCATTGTTCTTCGGAATTCTGATGAAGCTTAAAACTGCAACGGAACTCTTCCATTGTTCTTCGGAATTCTGCAGAAGTTTAAAAATGCTACGGAACTCTTCCATTGTTCTTCGGAATTCTGCTGAAGTTTAAAAATGCTACGGAACTCTTCCATTGTTCTCGGAATTCTGCTGAAGTTTAAAAATGCTACGGAACTCTTCCATTGTTCTCAGAATTCTGGTGAAGTTTAAAAATGCTACGGAACTCTTCCATTGTTCTCGGAATTCTGCTGAAGTTTAAAAATGCTACGGAACTATTCCATTGTTCTTCGGAATTCTGCCGAAGTTTAAAAATGCTACGGAACTCTTCCATTGTTCTTGGAATTCCTGTGAAGTTTAAAAATGCTACGGAACTCTTCCATTGTTCTCAGAATTCTGCTGAAGCTTATAAATTCTACGGTGCTCTTCCATTATTCTTGGGAATTCTGCTGAAGTTTAAAAATGTTACGGATCAATTCCATTGTTCTTCGGAATTCTGCTTAAGTTTAAAAATGCTACGGAACTCTTCCATTGTTCTTCGGAATTCTGCTGAAGTTTAAAAATGCTGCGGAACTCTTCCATTGTTCTTCGGAATTCCGCTGAAGTTTAAAAATGCTACGGAACTCTTCCATTGTTTTGCGGAATTCTGCTGAAGTTTAAAAATGCTACGGAACTCTTCCATTTTTCTTGGAATTCTTCTGAAGTTTAAAAATACTACAGAACTCTTCTCTTGTTCTTCAGAAATCTGCTGAAGTTTAAAAATACTACGGAACAATTCCTTTATTCTTCGGAATTCTGCTGAAGTTTAAAAATGCTACAGAACTCTTCCATTGTTCACGATATTCTGGTGAAGTTTAAAAATGCTACAGAGCTCTTCCATTGCTCCTCGGAATTCTGGTGAAGTTTAAAAATGCTGAGGAACTCATCCATTGTTCTCGGAATTCTGCTGAAGTTTAAAAATGCTACGGAACTCTTCCATTGTTCTTCGGAATTCTGCTGTAATTTAAAAATGCTATGGAACTCTTCCATTGTTCTTCGGAATCTGCTGAAGTTTAAAAATGCTACGGAACTCTTCCATTGTTCTTCGGAATTCCGCTGAAGTTTAAAAATGCTACGGAACTCTTCCATTGTTTTTCGGAATTCTGCTGAAGTTTAAAAATGCTGTGGAACTCTTCCATTGTTCTCGGAATTCTTCTGAAGTTTGAAAATGCTACGGAACTCTTCCATTGTTCTTCAGAATACTGCTGAAGTTTAAAAATGCTACGGAACACTTAATTTGTTCTTCGGAATTCTGCTGAAGTTTAAAAATGCTACGGAACTCTTCCATTGTTCACGGAATTCTGGTGAAGTTTAAAAATGCTACGGAACTCTTCCATTGTTATTCTTAATTCTGCTGAAGTTTAAAAATGCTACGGAACTCTTCCATTGTTCTTTGGAATTCTGATGAAGCTTAGAACTGCAACGGAACTCTTTCATTGTTCTTCGGAATTCTGCTGAAGTTTAAAAATGCTACGGATCTCTTCCATTGTTCATCGGAATTCTGCTGAAGTTTAAAAATGCTACGGAATATTTCCATTGTTCTTCGGAATTCTGATGAAGTTTAAAAATGCTACGGAACTCTTCCATTGTTCATCGGAATTCTGCTGAAGTTTAAAAATGCTACGGAACTCTTCCATTGTTCTCGGAATTCTGTTGAAGTTTAAAAATGCTACGGAACTCTTCCATTGTTCTCGGAATTCTTCTGATCTTTGAAAATGCTACAGAACTCTTCCATTGTTCTTCAGAATACTGCTGAAGTTTAAAAATGCTACGGAACACTTCCTTTGTTCTTCGGAATTCTGCTGAAGTTTAAAAATGCTACGGAACTCTTCCATTGTTCACGGAATTCTGGTGAAGTTTAAAAATGCTACGGAACTCTTCCATTGTTATTCTTAATTCTGCTGAAGTTTAAAAATGCTACGGAACTCTTCCATTGTTCTTTGAAATTCTGATGAAGCTTAGAACTGCAACGGAACTCTTCCATTGTTCTTCGGAATTCTGCTGAAGTTTAAAAATGCTACGGAACTCTTCCATTGTTCATCGGAATTCTGCTGAAGTTTAAAAATGCTACGGAATATTTCCATTGTTCTTCGGAATTCTGATGAAGTTTAAAAATGCTACGGAACTCTTCCATTGTTCTTCGGAATTCTGCTGAAGTTTAAAAATGCTACGGAACTCTTCCATTGTTCTCGGAATTCTGTTGAAGTTTAAAAATGCTACGGAACTCTTCCATTGTTCTCGGAATTCTGGTGAAGTTTAAAAATGCTACGGAGCTCTTCCATTGTTCTCGGAATTCTGCTGAAGTTTAAAAATGCTACGGAACTTTTCCATTGTTCTTCGGAATTCTGATGAAGTTTAAAAATACTACGGAACTTTTCCTTTGTTCTTCGGAATTCTGATGAAGTTTAAAAATGATACGGAACTCTTCTATTGTTCTTCGGAATTCTGCTGAAGTTAAAAAATGCTACGGAACTCTTCCATTGTTCTCGGAATTCTGTTGAAGTTTAAAAATGCTACGGAACTCTTCCATTGTTCTCGGAAATCTGGTGAAGTTTAAAAATGCTACGGAACTCTTCCATTGTTCTAGGAATTCTGCTGAAGTTTAAAAATGCTACGGAACTCTTCCATTGTTCTTCGGAATTCTGCTGAAGTTTAAAAATGCTACAGAATTTTTCCATTGTTCTTCGGAATTCTGATGAAGTTTAAAAATTCTACGGAACTCTTCCATTGTTCTTCGGAATTCTGCTGAAGTTTAAAAATGCTACGGAACTCTTCCATTGTTCTTCGGAATTCTGCAGAAGTTTAAAAATGCTACGGAACTCTTCCATTGTTCTTGGAATTCTGGTGAAGTTTAAAAATGCTACGGAACTCTTCCATTGTTCTCAGAATTCTGCTGAAGTTTATAAATTCTACGGTACTCTTCCATTGTTCTTGGGAATTCTGCTGAAGTTTAAAAATGCTACGGAACTCTTCCATTGTTTTGTGGAATTTTGCTGAAGTTTAAAAATGCTACGGAACTCTTCCATTTTTCTCGGAATTCTTCTGAAGTTTAAAAATACTACAGAACTCTTCTCTTGTTCTTCAGAATTCTGCTGAAGTTTAAAAATGCTACGGAACAATTCCTTTGTTCTTCGGAATTCTGCTGAAGTTTAAAAATGCTACAGAACTCTTCCATTGTTCACGGTATTCTGGTGAAGTTTAAAAATGCTACAGAACTCTTCCATTGTTCCTCGGAATTCTGGTGAAGTTTAAAAATGCTGCGGAACTCATCCATTGTTCTCGGAATTCTGCTGAAGTTTAAAAATGCTACGGAACTCTTCCATTGTTCTTCGGAATTCTGCTGTAATTTAAAAATGCTATGGAACTCTTCCATTGTTCTTCGGAATTCTGCTGAAGTTTAAAAATGCTACGGAACTCTTCCATTGTTCTCGGAATTCTGGTGAAATTTAAAAATGCTACGGAGCTCTTCCATTGTTCTCGGAATTCTGCTGAAGTTTAAAAATGCTACGGAACTTTTCCATTGTTCTTCGGAATTCTGATGAAGTTTAAAAATGCTACGGAACTTTTCCATTGTTCTTCGGAATTCTGATGAAGTTTGAAAATGATACGGAACTCTTCCATTGTTCTTCGGAATTCTGCTGAAGTTAAAAAATGCTACGGAACTCTTCCATTGTTCTCGGAATTCTGTTGAAGTTTAAAAATGCTACGGAACTCTTCCATTGTTCTCGGAAATCTGGTGAAGTTTAAAAATGCTACGGAACTCTTCCTTTGTTCTAGGAATTCTGCTGAAGTTTAAAAATGCTACGGAACTCTTCCATTGTTCTTCGGAATTCTGCTGAAGTTTAAAAATGCTACAGAATTTTTCCATTGTTCTTCGGAATTCTGATGAAGTTTAAAAATGCTACGGAACTCTTCCATTGTTCTTCGGAATTCTGCTGAAGTTTAAAAATGCTACGGAACTCTTCCATTGTTCTTCGGAATTCTGCAGAAGTTTAAAAATGCTACGGAACTCTTCCATTGTTCTTGGAATTCTGGTTAAGTTTAAAAATGCTACGGAACTCTTCCATTGTTCTCAGAATTCTGCTGAAGTTTATAAATTCTACGGTACTCTTCCATTGTTCTTGGGAATTCTGCTGAAGTTTAAAAATGTTACGGATCATTTCCATTGTTCTTCGGAATTCTGCTGAAGTTTAAATATGCTACGGAACTCTCCCCTTGTTCTTCTGAGTTCTACTGAAGTTTAAAAATGCTGCGGAACACTTCCATTGTTCTTCGGAATTCTGATGAAGTTTAAAACTGCAACGGAACTCTTCCATTGTTCTTCGGAATTCTGCTGAAGTTTAAAAATGCTACGGAACTCTTCCATTGTTCTTCGGAATTCTGCTGAAGTTTAAAAATGCTATGCAACTCTTACATTGTTCTTCGGAATTCTGCTGAAGTTTAAAAATGCTACGGAACTCTTCCATTGTTCTTCGGAATTCTGATGAAGCTTAAAACTGCAACGGAACTCTTCTCTTGCTCTTCGGAATTCTGCTGAAGTTTAAAAATGCTACGGAACTCTTCCATTGTTCTTCGGAATTCTGCTGAAGTTTAAAAATGCTACGGAACTCTTCCATTGTTCTCGGAATTCTGCTGAAGTTTAAAAATGCTATGGAACTCTTCCATTGTTCTCGGAATTCTGCTGAAGTTTAAAAATGCTACGGAGCTCTTCCATTGTTCTTCGGAATTCTGCTGAAGTTTAAAAATGCTACGGAACTCTTCCATTGTTCTCGGAATTCTGCTGAAGTTTAAAAATGCTACGGAACTCTTCCATTGTTCTCGGAATTCTGCTGAAGTTTAAAAATGCTACGGAACTCTTCCATTGTTCTTCGGAATTCTGCAGAAGTTTAAAAATGCTACGGAACTCTTCCATTGTTCTTGGAATTCTGGTTAAGTTTAAAAATGCTACGGAACTCTTCCATTGTTCTCAGAATTCTGCTGAAGTTTATAAATTCTACGGTACTCTTCCATTGTTCTTGGGAATTCTGCTGAAGTTTAAAAATGTTACGGATCATTTCCATTGTTCTTCGGAATTCTGCTGAAGTTTAAATATGCTACGGAACTCTCCCCTTGTTCTTCTGAGTTCTACTGAAGTTTAAAAATGCTGCGGAACACTTCCATTGTTCTTCGGAATTCTGATGAAGTTTAAAACTGCAACGGAACTCTTCCATTGTTCTTCGGAATTCTGCTGAAGTTTAAAAATGCTACGGAACTCTTCCATTGTTCTTCGGAATTCTGCTGAAGTTTAAAAATGCTATGCAACTCTTACATTGTTCTTCGGAATTCTGCTGAAGTTTAAAAATGCTACGGAACTCTTCCATTGTTCTTCGGAATTCTGATGAAGCTTAAAACTGCAACAGAACTCTTCTCTTGCTCTTCGGAATTCTGCTGAAGTTTAAAAATGCTACGTAACTCTTCCATTGTTCTTCGGAATTCTGCTGAAGTTTAAAAATGCTACGGAACTCTT
Organism: Phyllobates terribilis; assembly: GCF_046119375.1. Classification (NCBI taxonomy): domain Eukaryota; kingdom Metazoa; phylum Chordata; class Amphibia; order Anura; family Dendrobatidae; genus Phyllobates; species Phyllobates terribilis. The sequence continues at coordinate 1,700,712 of NW_027363003.1, read as the reverse complement.
CCATTGTTCTCGGAATTCTGCTGAAGTTTAAAAATGCTATGGAACTCTTCCATTGTTCTCGGAATTCTGCTGAAGTTTAAAAATGCTACGGAGCTCTTCCATTGTTCTTCGGAATTCTGCTGAAGTTTAAAAATGCTACGGAACTCTTCCATTGTTCTCGGAATTCTGCTGAAGTTTAAAAATGCTACGGAACTCTTCCATTGTTCTCGGAATTCTGCTGAAGTTTAAAAATGCTACGGAACTCTTCCATTGTTCTTCGGAATTCTGCTGAAGTTTAAAAATGCTACGGAACTCTTCCATTGTTCTTGGAATTCCTGTGAAGTTTAAAAATGCTACGGAACTCTTCCATTGTTCTCAGAATTCTGCTGAAGCTTATAAATTCTACGGTGCTCTTCCAATTTTCTTGGGAATTCTGCTGAAGTTTAAAAATGTTACGGATCAATTCCATTGTTGTTCGGAATTCTGCTTAAGTTTAAAAATGCTACGGAACTCTTCCATTGTTCTTCGGAATTCTGCTGAAGTTTAAAAATGCTGCGGAACTCTTCCATTGTTCTTCGGAAATCTGCTGAAGTTTAAAAATGCTACGGAACTCTTCCATTGTTTTGCGGAATTCTGCTGAAGTTTAAAAATGCTACGGAACTCTTCCATTTTTCTCGGAATTCTTCTGAAGTTTAAAAATACTACAGAACTCTTCTCTTGTTCTTCAGAATTCTGCTGAAGTTTAAAAATGCTACGGAACAATTCCTTTGTTCTTCGGAATTCTGCTGAAGTTTAAAAATGCTACAGAACTCTTCCATTGTTCACGGTATTCTGGTGAAGTTTAAAAATGCTACAGAACTCTTCCATTGTTCCTGGGAATTCTGGTGAAGTTTAAAAATGCTGCGGAAATCATCCATTGTTCTCGGAATTCTGCTGAAGTTTAAAAATGCTACGGAACTCTTCCATTGTTCTTCGGAATTCTGCTGTAATTTAAAAATGCTATGGAACTCTTCCATTGTTCTTCGGAATTCTGCTGAAGTTTAAAAATGCTACGGAACTCTTCCATTGTTCTTTGGAATTCTGCTGAAGTTTAAAAATGCTACGGAACTCTTCCATTGTTTTTCGGAATTCTGCTGAAGTTTAAAAATGCTGTGGAACTCTTCCATTGTTCTCGGAATTCTTCTGAAGTTTGAAAATGCTACGGAACTCTTCCATTGTTCTTCAGAATACTGCTGAAGATTACAAATGCTACAGAACTTTTCCATTGTTCTTCGGAATTCTGATGAAGTTTAAAAATGCTACGGAACTCTTCCATTGTTCTTCGGAATTCTGAAGAAGTTTAAAAATGCTACGGAACTCTTCCATTGTTCTTGGAATTCTGGTGAAGTTTAAAAATACTACGGAACTCTTCCATTGTTCTCAGAATTCTGCTGAAGTTTATAAATTCTACGGTATTCTTCCATTGTTCTTGGGAATTCAGCTGAAGTTTAAAAATGTTACGGATCATTTCCATTGTTCTTCGGAATTCTGCTGAAGTTTAAATATGCTACGGAACTCTTCCATTGTTCTTCGGAATTCTGCTGAAGTTTAAAAATTCTATGGAACTCTTCGATTGTTCTTCGGAATTCTGCTGAAGTTTAAAAATGCTGCGGAACACTTCCATTGTTCTTCGGAATTCTGATGAAGTTTAAAACTGCAACGGAACTATTCCATTGTTCTTCGGAATTCTGCTGAAGTTTAAAAATGCTACGGAACTCTTCCATTGTTCTTCGGAATTCTGCTGAAGTTTAAAAATGCTACGGAACTCTTACATTGTTCTTCTGAATTCTGCTGAAGTTTAAAAATGCTACGGAACTCTTCCATTGTTCTTCAGAATTCTGATGAAGCTTAAAACTGCAATGGAACTCTTCCATTGTTCTTCGGAATTCTGCTGAAGTTTAAAAATGCTATGGAACTCTTCCATTGTTCTCGGAATTCTGGTGAATTTTAAAAATGCTACGGAACTCTTCCATTGTTCTCGGAATTCTGGTGAAGTTTAAAAATGCTAAGGAACTCATACATTGTTCTCGGAATTCTGCTGAAGTTTAAAAATGCTACGGAACTCTTCCATTGTTCTTCGGAATTCTGCTGAAGTTTAAAAATGGTACGGAACTCTTCCATTTTTCTCGGAATTCTTCTGAAGTTTAAAAATGCTACAGAACTCTTCTCTTGTTCTTCAGAATTCTGCTGAAGTTTAAAAATGCTACGGAACACTTCCTTTGTTCTTCGGAATTCTGCTGAAGTTTAAAAATGCTACAGAACTCTTCCATTGTTCACGGTATTCTGGTGAAGTTTAAAAATGCTACGGAACTCTTCCATTGTTCTTCGGAATTCTGCTGAAGTTTAAAAATGCTACGGAACTCCTCCATTGTTCTTCTGAATTCTGCTAAAGTTTAAAAATGCTACGGAACTCTTCCATTGTTCTCGGAATTCTGGTGAAGTTTAAAAATGCTATAGAACTCTTCCATTGTTCTTCGGAATTCTGCTGAAGTTTAAAAATGCTACGGAACTTTTCCATTGTTCTTCGGAATTCTGCTGTAATTTAAAAAAGCTACGGAACTCTTCCATTGTTCTTCGGAATTCTGCTGAAGTTTAAAAATGCTACGGAACTCTTCCATTGTTCTTCGGAATTCTGCTGAAGTTTAAAAATGCTACGGAACTCTTCCATTGTTTTTTGGAATTCTGCTGAAGTTTAAAAATGCTGTGGAACTCTTCCATTGTTCTCGGAATTCTTCTGAAGTCTGAAAATGCTACGGAACTCTTCCATTGTTCTTCAGAATACTGCTGAAGTTTAAAAATGCTACGGAACACTTCCTTTGTTCTTCGGAATTCTACTGAAGTTTAAAACTGCAACGGAACTCTTCCATTGTTCTTCGGAATTCTGCTGAAGTTTAAAAATGCTACGGAACTCTTCCATTGTTCTTCGGAATTCTGCTGAAGATTAAAAATGCTACGGAACTCTTACATTGTTCTTCTGAATTCTGCTGAAGTTTAAAAATGCTACGGAACTCTTCCATTGTTCTTCGGAATTCTGCTGAAGTTTAAAAATGCTACGGAACTCTTCCATTGTTCTCGGAATTCTGCTGAAGCTTAAAAATGCTATGGAACTCTTCCATTGTTCTCGGAATTCTGCTGAAGTTTAAAAATGCTACGGAACTCTTCCATTGTTCTTCGGAATTCTGCTGAAGTTTAAAAATGCTACGGAACTCTTCCATTGTTCTCGGAATTCTGCTGAAGTTTAAAAATGCTACGGAACTCTTCCATTGTTTTCGGAATTCTGCTGAAGTTTAAAAATGCTACGGAACTCTTCCATTGTTCTTCGGAATTCTGCTGAAGTTTAAAAATGCTACGGAACTCTTCCATTGTTCTTGGAATTCCTGTGAAGTTTAAAAATGCTACGGAACTCTTCCATTGTTCTCAGAATTCTGCTGAAGCTTATAAATTCTACGGTGCTCTTCCATTTTTCTTGGGAATTCTGCTGAAGTTTAAAAATGTTACGGATCAATTCCATTGTTCTTCGGAATTCTGCTTAAGTTTAAAAATGCTACGGAACTCTTCCATTGTTCTTCAGAATTCTGCTGAAGTTTAAAAATGCTGCGGAACTCTTCCATTGTTCTTCGGAATTCTGCTGAAGTTTAAAAATGCTACGGAACTCTTCCATTGTTTTGCGGAATTCTGCTGAAGTTTAAAAATGCTACGGAACTCTTCCATTTTTCTCGGAATTCTTCTGAAGTTTAAAAATGCTACAGAACTCTTCTCTTGTTCTTCAGAATTCTGCTGAAGTTTAAAAATGCTACGGAACAATTCCTTTGTTCTTCGGAATTCTGCTGAAGTTTAAAAATGCTACAGAACTCTTCCATTGTTCACGGTATTCTGGTGAAGTTTAAAAATGCTACAGAACTCTTCCATTGTTCCTCGGAATTCTGGTGAAGTTTAAAAATGCTGCAGAACTCATCCATTGTTCTCGGAATTCTGCTGAAGTTTAAAAATGCTACGGAACTCTTCCATTGTTCTTCGGAATTCTGCTGTAATTTAAAAATGCTATGGAACTCTTCCATTGTTCTTCGGAATTCTGCTGAAGTTTAAAAATGCTACGGAACTCTTCCATTGTTCTTCGGAATTCTGCTGAAGTTTAACAATGCTACGGAACTCTTCCATTGTTTTTCGGAATTCTGCTGAAGTTTAAAAATGCTGTGGAACTCTTCCATTGTTCTCGGAATTCTTCTGAAGTTTGAAAATGCTACGGAACTCTTCCATTGTTCTTCAGAATACTGCTGAAGATTAGAAATGCTACAGAACTTTTCAATTGTTCTTCGGAATTCTGATGAAGTTTAAAAATGCTACGGAACTCTTCCATTGTTCTTCGGAATTCTGCTGAAGTTTAAAAATGCTACGGAACTCTTCCATTGTTCTTCGGAATTCTGAAGAAGTTTAAAAATGCTACGGAACTCTTCCATTGTTCTTGGAATTCTGGTGAAGTTTAAAAATGCTACGGAACTCTTCCATTGTTCTCAGAATTCTGCTGAAGTTTATAAATTCTACGGTATTCTTCCATTGTTCTTGGGAATTCTGCTGAAGTTTAAAAATGTTACGGATCATTTCCATTGTTCTTCGGAATTCTGCTGAAGTTTAAATATGCTACGGAACTCTTCCATTGTTCTTCGGAATTCTGCTGAAGTTTAAAAATGCTATGGAACTCTTCGATTGTTCTTCGGAATTCTGCTGAAGTTTAAAAATGCTGCGGAACACTTCCATTGTTCTTCGGAATTCTGATGAAGTTTAAAACTGCAACGGAACTATTCCATTGTTCTTCGGAATTCTGCTGAAGTTTAAAAATGCTACGGAACTCTTCCATTGTTCTTCGGAATTCTGCTGAAGTTTAAAAACGCAACGGAACTCTTACATTGTTCTTCTGAATTCTGCTGAAGTTTAAAAATGCTACGGAACTCTTCCATTGTTCTTCGGAATTCTGCTGAAGTTTAAAAATGCTATGGAACTCTTCCATTGTTCTCGGAATTCTGGTGAAGTTGAAAAATGCTACGGAACTCTTCCATTATTCTCGGAATTCTGGTGAAGTTTAAAAATGCTACGGAACTCATCCATTGTTCTCGGAATTCTGCTGAAGTTTAAAAATGCTACGGAACTCTTCCATTGTTCTTCGGAATTCTGCTGAAGTTTAAAAATGGTACGGAACTTTTCCATTGTTCTTCGGAATTCTGACGTAGTTTAAAAAGGCTACGGAACTCTTCCATTGTTCTTCGGAATTCTGCTGAAGTTTAAAAATGCTACGGAACTCTTTCATTGTTCTTCGGAATTCTGCAGAAGTTTAAAAATGCTACGGAACTCTTCCATCGTTCTTGGAATTCTGTTGAAGTTTAAAAATGCTGCGGAACTCTTCCATTGTTCTCAGAATTCTGCTGAAGCTTATAAATTCTATGGTGCTCTTCCATTGTTCTTGGGAATTCTGCTGAAGTTTAAAAATGTTACGGATCAATTCCATTGTTCTTCGGAATTCTGCTGAAGTTTAAAAATGCTACGGAACTCTTACATTGTTCTCGGAATTCTGCTGAAGTTTAAAAATGCTATGGAACTCTTCCATTGTTCTTCGGAATTCTGCTGAAGTTTAAAAATGGTACGGAACTTTTCCATTGTTCTTTGGCATTCTGATGAAGTTTAAAAATGCTACGGAACTCTTCCATTGTTCTTCGGAATTCTGCTGAAGTTTAAAAATGCTACGGAACTTTTCCATTGTTCTTCGGAATTCTGCTGTAATTTCAAAAAGCTACGGAACTCTTCCATTGTTCTTCGGAATTCTGCTGAAGTTTAAAAATGCTACGGAACTCTTCCATTGTTCTTCGGAATTCTGCTGAAGTTTAAAAATGCTACGGAACTCTTCCATTGTTTTTTGGAATTCTGCTGAAGTTTAAAAATGCTGTGGAACTCTTCCATTGTTCTCGGAATTCTTCTGAAGTTTGAAAATGCTACGGAACTCTTCCATTGTTCTTCAGAATACTGCTGAAGTTTAAAAATGCTACGGAACACTTCCTTTGTTCTTCGGAATTCTGCTGAAGTTTAAAAATGCTACGGAACTCTTCCATTGTTCACGGAATTCTGGTGAAGTTTAAAAATGCTACGGAACTCTTCCATTGTTCTTCGGAATTCTGCTGAAGTTTAAAAATGATATGGAACTCTTCCATTGTTCTTCTGAATTCTGCTAATGTTTAAAAATGCTACGGAACTCTTCCATTGTTCTCGGAATTCTGGTGAAGTTTAAAAATGCTACGGAACTCTTCCATTGTTCTCGGAATTCTACTGAAGTTTAAAAATGCTATGGAACTCTTCCATTGTTCTTCGGAATTCTGCTGAAGTTTAAAAATGGTACGGAACTTTTCCATTGTTCTTTGGCATTCTGATGAAGTTTAAAAATGCTACGGAACTCTTCCATTGTTCTTCGGAATTCTGCAGAAGTTTAAAAATGCTACGGAACTCTTCCATTGTTCTTGGAATTCTGGTGAAGTTTAAAAATGCTACGGAACTCTTCCATTATTCTCAGAATTCTGGTGAAGTTTATAAATTCTGCGGTGCTCTTCCATTGTTCTTGGGAATTCTGCTGAAGTTTAAAAATGTTACGGATCATTTCCATTGTTCTTTGGAATTCTGCTGAAGTTTAAAAATGCTACGGAACTCTTGCATTGTTCTTCGGAATTCTGCTGAAGTTTAAAAATGCTATGGAACTCTTCCATTGTTCTCGGAATTCTGGTGAAGTTGAAAAATGCTACGGAACTCTTCCATTATTCTCGGAATTCTGGTGAAGTTTAAAAATGCTACGGAACTCATCCATTGTTCTCGGAATTCTGCTGAAGTTTAAAAATGCTACGGAACTCTTCCATTGTTCTTCGGAATTCTGCTGAAGTTTAAAAATGGTACGGAACTTTTCCATTGTTCTTCGGAATTCTGACGTAGTTTAAAAAGGCTACGGAACTCTTCCATTGTTCTTCGGAATTCTGCTGAAGTTTAAAAATGCTACGGAACTCTTTCATTGTTCTTCGGAATTCTGCAGAAGTTTAAAAATGCTACGGAACTCTTCCATCGTTCTTGGAATTCTGGTGAAGTTTAAAAATGCTACGGAACTCTTCCATTGTTCTCAGAATTCTGCTGAAGCTTATAAATTCTATGGTGCTCTTCCATTGTTCTTGGGAATTCTGCTGAAGTTTAAAAATGTTACGGATCAATTCCATTGTTCTTCGGAATTCTGCTGAAGTTTAAAAATGCTACGGATCTCTTCCATTGTTCTTCGGAATTCTGCTGAAGTTTAAAAATGCTACGGAACTCTTCCATTGTTCTTCGGAATTCTGCTGAAGTTTAAAAATGCTACGGAACTCTTCCATTGTTTTTCGGAATTCTGCTGAAGTTTAAAAATGCTGTGGAACTCTTCCATTGTTCTCGGAATTCTTCTGAAGTTTGAAAATGCTACGGAACTCTTCCATTGTTCTTCAGAATACTGCTGAAGTTTAAAAATGCTACGGAACACTTCCTTTGTTCTTCGGAATTCTGCTGAAGTTTAAAAATGCTACAGATCTCTTCCATTGTTCACGGTATTCTGGTGAAGTTTAAAAATGCTACGGAACTCTTCCATTGTTCTTCGGAATTCTGCTGAAGTTTAAAAATGCTATGGGACTCTTCCATTGTTCTTCTGAGTTCTGCTGAAGTTTAAAAAGGCTACGGAACTCTTCCATTGTTCTTCGGAATTCTGCTGAAGTTTAAAACTGCAACGGAACTCTTCCATTGTTCTTCGGAATTCTGCTGAAGTTTAAAAAGGCTATGGAACTCTTCCATTGTTCTTCGGAATTCTGCTGAAGTTTAAAAATGCTATGGAATTCTTCCATTGTTCTCGGAATTCTGGTGAAGTTTAAAAATGCTGCGGAACTCATCCATTGTTCTTGGAATTCTGCTGAAGTTTAAAAATGCTACGGAACTCTTCCATTGTTCTTCGGAATTCTGCTGTAATTTAAAAATGCTACGGAACTCTTCCATTGTTCTTCGGAATTCTGCTGAAGTTTAAAAATGCTACGGAACTCTTCCATTGGTCTTCGGAATTCTGCTGAAGTTTAAAAATGCTACGGAACTCTTCCATTGTTTTTCGGAATTCTGCTGAAGTTTAAAAATGCTGTGGAACTCTTCCATTGTTCTCGGAATTCTTCTGAAGTTTGAAAATGCTACGGAACTCTTCCATTGTTCTTCAGAATACTGCTGAAGTTTAAAAATGGTACGGAACACATCCTTTGTTCTTCGGAATTCTGCTGAAGTTTAAAAATGCTACGGAACTCTTCCATTGTTCACGGAATTCTGGTGAAGTTTAAAAATGCTACGGAACTCTTCCATTGTTCTTTGGAATTCTGCTGAAGTTTAAAAATGCTATGGAACTCTTCCATTGTTCTTCTGAATTCTGCTGAAGTTTAAAAATGCTACGGAACTCTTCCATTGTTCTCGGAATTCTGTTGAAGTTTAAAAATGCTACGGAACTCTTCCATTGTTCTCGGAATTCTAGTGAAGTTTAAAAATGCTACGGAACTCTTCCATTGTTCTCGGAATTCTGCTGAAGTTTAAAAATGCTATGGAACTCTTCCATTGTTCTTCGGAATTCTGCTGAAGTTTAAAAATGCTATGGAACTTTTCCATTGTTCTTCGGAATTCTGATGAAGTTTAAAAATGCTACGGAACTCTTCCATTGTTCTTCGGAATTCTGCTGAAGTTTAAAAATGCTACGGAACTCTTCCATTGTTCTTCGGAATTCTGCAGAAGTTTAAAAATGCTACGGAACTCTTCCATTGTTCTTGGAATTCTGGTGAAGTTTAAAAATGCTACGGAACTCTTCCATTGTTCTCAGAATTCTGCTGAAGTTTATAAATTCTACGGTACTCTTCCATTGTTCTTGGGAATTCTGCTGAAGTTTAAAAATGTTACGGATCATTTCCATTGTTCTTCGGAATTCTGCTGAAGTTTAAATATGCTACGGAACTCTTCCATTGTTCTTTGGAATTCTGCTGAAGTTTAAAAATGCTACGGAACTCTTCGATTGTTCTTCGGAATTCTGCTGAAGTTTAAAAATGCTGCGGAACTCTTCCATTGTTCTTCTGAGTTCTGCTGAAGTTTAAAAATGCTGCGGAACTCTTCCATTGTTCTTCGGAATCTTGATGAAGTTTAAAACTGCAACGGAACTCTTCCATTGTTCTTCGGAATTCTGCTGAAGTTTAAAAATGCTACGGAACTCTTCTATTGTTCTTCGGAATTCTGCTGAAGTTTAAAAATGCTATGGAAATCTTCCATTGTTCTCGGAATTCTGGTGAAGTTTAAAAATGCTACGGAACTCTTCCATTGTTCTCGGAATTCTGGTGAAGTTTAAAAATGCTACGGAACTCATCCATTGTTCTCGGAATTCTGCTGAAGTTTAAAAATGCTACGGAACTCTTCCATTGTTCTTCGGAATTCTGCTGAAGTTTAAAAATGGTACGGAACTTTTCCATTGTTCTTCGGAATTCTGACGAAGTTTAAAAAGGCTACGGAACTCTTCCATTGTTCTTCGGAATTCTGCTGAAGTTTAAAAATGCTACGGAACTCTTCCATTGTTCTTCGGAATTCTGCAGAAGTTTAAAAATGCTACGGAACTCTTCCATTGTTCTTGGAATTCTGGTGAAGTTTAAAAATGCTACGGAACTCTTCCATTGTTCTCAGAATTCTGCTGAAGCTTATAAATTCTACGGTGCTCTTCCATTGTTCTTGGGAATTCTGCTGAAGTTTAAAAATGTTACGGATCAATTCCATTGTTCTTCGGAATTCTGCTGAAGTTTGAAAATGCTACGGAACTCTTCCATTGTTCACGGAATTCTGGTGAAGTTTAAAAATGCTACGGAACTCTTCCATTGTTCTTTGGAATTCTGCTGAAGTTTAAAAATGCTATGGAACTCTTCCATTGTTCTTCTGAATTCTGCTGAAGTTTAAAAATGCTACGGAACTCTTCCATTGTTCTCGGAATTCTGTTGAAGTTTAAAAATGCTACGGAACTCTTCCATTGTTCTCGGAATTCTGGTGAAGTTTAAAAATGCTACAGAACTCTTCCATTGTTCTCGGAATTCTGCTGAAGTTTAAAAATGCTATGGAACTCTTCCATTGTTCTTCGGAATTCTGCTGAAGTTTAAAAATGCTACGGAACTTTTCCATTGTTCTTCGGAATTCTGATGAAGTTTAAAAATGCTACGGAACTCTTCCATTGTTCTTCGGAATTCTGCTGAAGTTTAAAAATGCTACGGAACTCTTCCATTGTTCTTCGGAATTCTGCAGAAGTTTAAAAATGCTACGGAACTCTTCCATTGTTCTTGGAATTCTGGTGAAGTTTAAAAATGCTACGGAACTCTTCCACTGTTCTCAGAATTCTGCTGAAGTTTATGAATTCTATGGTACTCTTCCATTGTTCTTGGGAATTCTGCTGAAGTTTAAAAATATTACGGATCATTTCCATTGTTCTTCGGAATTCTGCTGAAGTTTAAATATGCTACGGAACTCTTCCATTGTTCTTTGGAATTCTGCTGAAGTTTAAAAATGCTACGGAACTCTTCGATTGTTCTTCGGAATTCTGCTGAAGTTTAAAAATGCTACGGAACTCTTCCATTGTTCTTCTGAGTTCTGCTGAAGTTTAACAATGCTATGAAACTCTTCCATTGTTCTCGGAATTCTGGTGAAGTTTAAAAATGCTACGGAATTCTTCCATTGTTCTCGGAAATCTGGTGAAGTTTAAAAATGCTACGGAACTCATCCATTGTTCTCGGAATTCTGCTGAAGTTTAAAAATGCTACGGAACTCTTCCATTGTTCTTTGGAATTCTGCTGAAGTTTAAAAATGCTACGGAACTCTTCGATTGTTCTTCGGAATTCTGCTGAAGTTTAAAAATGCTACGGAACTCTTCCATTGTTCTTCTGAGTTCTGCTGAAGTTTAAAAATGCTGCGGAACTCTTCCATTGTTCTTCGGAATTCTGATGAAGTTTAAAACTGCAACGGAACTCTTCCATTGTTCTTCGGAATTCTGCTGAAGTTTAGAAATGCTACGGAACTCTTCTATTGTTCTTCGGAATTCTGCTGAAGTTTAAAAATGCTATGGAACTCTTCCATTGTTCTCGGAATTCTGGTGAAGTTTAAAAATGCTACGGAATTCTTCCATTGTTCTCGGAAATCTGGTGAAGTTTAAAAATGCTACGGAACTCATCCATTGTTCTCGGAATTCTGCTGAAGTTTAAAAATGCTATGGAACTTTTCCATTGTTCTTCGGAATTCTGCTGAAGTTTAAAAATGGTACGGAACTTTTCCATTGTTCTTCGGAATTCTGACGAAGTTTAAAAAGGCTACGGAACTCTTCCATTGTTCTTCGGAATTCTGCTGAAGTTTAAAAATGCTACGGAACTCTTCCATTGTTCTTCGGAATTCTGCAGAAGTTTAAAAATGCTACGGAACTCTTCCATTGTTCTTGGAATTCTGGTGAAGTTTAAAAATGCTACGGAACTCTTCCATTGTACTCAGAATTCTGCTGAAGCTTATAAATTCTACGGTTCTCTTCCATTGTTCTTGGGAATTCTGCTGAAGTTTGAAAATGCTACGGAACTCTTCCATTGTTCTTCGGAATTCTGCTGAAGTTTAAAAATGCTACGGAACACTTCCTTTGTTCTTCGGAATTCTGCTGAAGTTTAAAAATGCTACGGAACTCTTCCATTGTTCATGGAATTCTGGTGAAGTTTAAAAATGCTATGGAACTCTTCCATTGTTCTTTGGAATTCTGCTGAAGTTTAAAAATGCTATGGAACTCTTCCATTGTTCTTCTGAATTCTGCTGAAGTTTAAAAATGCTACGGAACTCTTCCATTGTTCTCGGAATTCTGTTGAAGTTTAAAAATGCTACGGAACTCTTCCATTGTTCTCGGAATTCTGGTGAAGTTTAAAAATGCTACGGAACTCTTCCATTGTTCTCGGAATTCTGCTGAAGTTTAAAAATGCTATGGAACTCTTCCATTGTTCTTCGGAATTCTGCTGAAGTTTAAAAATGCTATGGAACTTTTCCATTGTTCTTCGGAATTCTGATGAAGTTTAAAAATGCTACGGAACTCTTCCATTGTTCTTCGGAATTCTGCTGAAGTTTAAAAATGCTACGGAACTCTTCCATTGTTCTTTGGAATTCTGCAGAAGTTTAAAAATGCTACGGAACTCTTCCATTGTTCTTGGAATTCTGGTGAAGTTTAAAAATGCTACGGAACTCTTCCATTGTTCTCAGAATTCTGCTGAAGTTTATAAATTCTACGGTACTCTTCCATTGTTCTTGGGAATTCTGCTGAAGTTTAAAAATGTTACGGATTATTTTCATTGTTCTTCGGAATTCTGCTGAAGTTTAAATATGCTACGGAACTCTTCCATTGTTCTTTGGAATTCTGCTGAAGTTTAAAAATGCTACGGAACTCTTCGATTGTTCTTCGGAATTCTGCTGAAGTTTAAAAATGCTACGGAACTCTTCCATTGTTCTTCTGAGTTCTGCTGAAGTTTAAAAATGCTGCGGAACTCTTCCATTGTTCTTCGGAATTCTGATGAAGTTTAAAACTGCAACGGAACTCTTCCATTGTTCTTCTGAATTCTGCTGAAGTTTAAAAATGCTACGGAACTCTTCTATTGTTCTTCGGAATTCTGCTGAAGTTTAAAAATGCTATGGAAATCTTCCATTGTTCTTGGAATTCTGGTGAAGTTTAAAAATGCTACGGAACTCTTCCATTGTTCTCGGAATTCTGGTGAAGTTTAAAAATGCTACGGAACTCATCCATTGTTCTCGGAATTCTGCTGAAGTTTAAAAATGCTACGGAACTCTTCCATTGTTCTTCGGAATTCTGCTGAAGTTTAAAAATGGTACGGAACTTTTCCATTGTTCTTCGGAATTCTGACGAAGTTTAAAAAGGCTACGGAACTCTTCCATTTTTCTTCGGAATTCTGCTGAAGTTTAAAAATGCTACGGAACTCTTCCATTGTTCTTCGGAATTCTGCAGAAGTTTAAAAATGCTACGGAACTCTTCCATTGTTCTTGGAATTCTGGTGAAGTTTAAAAATGCTACGGAACTCTTCCATTGTTCTCAGAATTCTGCTGAAGCTTATAAATTCTACGGTGCTCTTCCATTGTTCTTGGGAATTCTGCTGAAGTTTAAAAATGTTACGGATCAATTCCATTGTTCTTCGGAATTCTGCTGAAGTTTGAAAATGCTACGGAACTCTTCCATTGTTCACGGAATTCTGGTGAAGTTTAAAAATGCTACGGAACTCTTCCATTGTTCTTTGGAATTCTGCTGAAGTTTAAAAATGCTATGGAACTCTTCCATTGTTCTTCTGAATTCTGCTGAAGTTTAAAAATGCTACGGAACTCTTCCATTGTTCTCGGAATTCTGTTGAAGTTTAAAAATGCTACGGAACTCTTCCATTGTTCTCGGAATTCTGGTGAAGTTTAAAAATGCTACGGAACTCTTCCATTGTTCTCGGAATTCTGCTGAAGTTTAAAAATGCTATGGAACTCTTCCATTGTTCTTCGGAATTCTGCTGAAGTTTAAAAATGCTACGGAACTTTTCCATTGTTCTTCGGAATTCTGATGAAGTTTAAAAATGCTACGGAACTCTTCCATTGTTCTTCGGAATTCTGCTGAAGTTTAAAAATGCTACGGAACTCTTCCATTGTTCTTCGGAATTCTGCAGAAGTTTAAAAATGCTACGGAACTCTTCCATTGTTCTTGGAATTCTGGTGAAGTTTAAAAATGCTACGGAACTCTTCCATTGTTCTCAGAATTCTGCTGAAGTTTATGAATTCTACGGTACTCTTCCATTGTTCTTGGGAATTCTGCTGAAGTTTAAAAATATTACGGATCATTTCCATTGTTCTTCGGAATTCTGCTGAAGTTTAAATATGCTACGGAACTCTTCCATTGTTCTTTGGAATTCTGCTGAAGTTTAAAAATGCTACGGAACTCTTCGATTGTTCTTCTGAATTCTGCGGAAGTTTAAAAATGCTACGGAACTCTTCCATTGTTCTTCTGAGTTCTGCTGAAGTTTAAAAATGCTGCGGAACTCTTCCATTGTTCTTCGGAATTCTGATGAAGTTTAAAACTGCAACGGAACTCTTCCATTGTTCTTCGGAATTCTGCTGAAGTTTAAAAATGCTACGGAACTCTTCTATTGTTCTTCGGATTTCTGCTGAAGTTTAAAAATGCTATGGAACTCTTCCATTGTTCTCGGAATTCTGGTGAAGTTTAAAAATGCCACGGAATTCTTCCATTGTTCTCGGAAATCTGGTGAAGTTTAAAAATGCTACGGAACTCATCCATTGTTCTCGGAATTCTGCTGAAGTTTAAAAATGCTACGGAACTCTTCCATTGTTCTTCGGAATTCTGCTGAAGTTTAAAAATGGTACGGAACTTTTCCATTGTTCTTCGGAATTCTGACGAAGTTTAAAAAGGCTACGGAACTCTTCCATTGTTCTTCGGAATTCTGCTGAAGTTTAAAAATGCTACGGAACTCTTCCATTGTTCTTCTGAATTCTGCAGAAGTTTAAAAATGCTACGGAACTCTTCCATTGTTCTTGGAATTCTGGTGAAGTTTAAAAATGCTACGGAACTCTTCCATTGTTCTCAGAATTCTGCTGAAGCTTATAAATTCTACGGTGCTCTTCCATTGTTCTTGGGAATTCTGCTGAAGTTTGAAAATGCTACGGAACTCTTCCATTGTTCTTCGGAATTCTGCTGAAGTTTAAAAATGCTACGGAACACTTCCTTTGTTCTTCGGAATTCTGCTGAAGTTTAAAAATGCTACGGAACTCTTCCATTGTTCACGGAATTCTGGTGAAGTTTAAAAATGCTACGGAACTCTTCCATTGTTCTTTGGAATTCTGCTGAAGTTTAAAAATGCTATGGAACTCTTCCATTGTTCTTCTGAATTCTGCTAAAGTTTAAAAATGCTTCGGAACTCTTCCATTGTTCTCGGAATTCTGGTGAAGTTTAAAAATGCTACGGAACTCTTCCATTGTTCTCGGAATTCTGCTGAAGTTTAAAAATGCTACGGAACTGTTCCATTGTTCTTCGGAATTCTGCTGAAGTTTAAAAATGCTACGGAACTTTTCCATTGTTCTTCGGAATTCTGATGAAGTTTAAAAATGCTACGGAACTCTTCCATTGTTCTTCGGAATTCTGCTGAAGTTTAAAAATGCTACGGAACTCTTCCATTGTTCTTCGGAATTCTGCAGAAGTTTAAAAATGCTACGGAACTCTTCCATTGTTCTTGGAATTCTGGTGAAGTTTAAAAATGCTACGGAACTCTTCCATTGTTCTCAGAATTCTGCTGAAGTTTATAAATTCTACGATACTCTTCCATTGTTCTTGGGAATTCTGCTGAAGTTTAAAAATGTTACGGATCATTTCCATTGTTCTTCGGAATTCTGCTGAAGTTTAAATATGCTACGGAACTCTTCCATTGTTCTTTGGAATTCTGCTGAAGTTTAAAAATGCTACGGAACTCTTCGATTGTTCTTCGGAATTCTGCTGAAGTTTAAAAATGCTACGGAACACTTCCATTGTTCTTCTGAGTTCTGCTGAAGTTTAAAAATGCTGCGGAACTCTTCCATTGTTCTTCGGGATTCTGATGAAGTTTAAAACTGCAACGGAACTCTTCCATTGTTCTTCGGAATTCTGCTGAAGTTTAAAAATGCTACGGAACTCTTCTATTGTTCTTCGGAATTCTGCTGAAGTTTAAAAATGCTATGGAACTCTTCCATTGTTCTCGGAATTCTGGTGAAGTTTAAAAATGCTACGGAACTCTTCCATTGTTCTCGGAATTCTGGTGAAGTTTAAAAATGCTACGGAACTCATCCATTGTTCTCGGAATTCTGCTGAAGTTTAAAAATGCTACGGAACTCTTCCATTGTTCTTCTGAGTTCTGCTGAAGTTTAAAAATGCTGCGGAACTCTTCCATTGTTCTTCGGAATTCTGATGAAGTTTAAAACTGCAACGGAACTCTTCCATTGCTCTTCGGAATTCTGCTGAAGTTTAAAAATGCTACGGAACTCTTCTATTGTTCTTCGGAATTCTGCTGAAGTTTAAAAATGCTATGGAACTCTTCCATTGTTCTCGAAATTCTGGTGAAGTTTAAAAATGCTACGGAACTCTTCCATTGTTCTCGGAATTCCGGTGAAGTTTAAAAATGCTACGGAACTCATCCATTGTTCTCGGAATTCTGCTGAAGTTTAAAAATGCTACGGAACTCTTCCATTGTTCTTCGGAATTCTGCTGAAGTTTAAAAATGGTACGGAACTTTTCGATTGTTCTTCGGAATTCTGACGAAGTTTTAAAAGGCTACGGAACTCTTCCATTGTTCTTCGGAATTCTGCTGAAGTTTAAAAATGCTACGGAACTCTTCCATTGTTCTTGGAATTCTGGTGAAGTTTAAAAATGCTACGGAACTCTTCCATTGTTCTCAGAATTCTGCTGAAGCTTATAAATTCTACGGTGCTCTTCCATTGTTCTTGGGAATTCTGCTGAAGTTTAAAAATGTTACGGATCAATTCCATTGTTCTTCGGAATTCTGCTGAAGTTTGAAAATGCTACGGAACTCTTCCATTGTTCTTAGGAATTCTGCTGAAGTTTAAAAATGCTATGGAACTCTTCCATTGTTCTTCTGAATTCTGCTGAAGTTTAAAAATGAAACGGAACTCTTCCATTGTTCTCAGAATTCTGTTGAAGTTTAAAAATGCTATGGAACTCTTCCATTGTTCTCGGAATTCTGGTGAAGTTTAAAAATGCTACAGAACTCTTCCATTGTTCTCGGAATTCTGCTGAAGTTTAAAAATGCTATGGAACTCTTCCATTGTTCTTCGGAATTCTGCTGAAGTTTAAAAATGCTACGGAACTTTTCCATTGTTCTTCGGAATTCTGATGAAGTTTAAAAATGCTACGGAACTCTTCCATTGTTCTTCGGAATTCAGCTGAAGTTTAAAAATGCTACGGAACTCTTCCATTGTTCTTCGGAATTCTGCAGAAGTTTAAAAATGCTATGGAACTCTTCCATTGTTCTTGGAATTCTGGTGAAGTTTAAAAATGCTACGGAACTCTTCCATTGTTCTCAGAATTCTGCTGAAGTTTATAAATTCTACGGTACTCTTCCATTGTTCTTGGGAATTCTGCTGAAGTTTAAAAATGTTACGGAACTCTTCCATTGTTCTTTGGAATTCTGCTGAAGTTTAAAAATGCTACGGAACTCTTCGATTGTTCTTCGGAATTCTGCTGAAGTTTAATAATGCTACGGAACTCTTCCATTGTTCTTCTGAGTTCTGCTGAAGTTTAAAAATGCTGCGGAACTCTTCCATTGTTCTTGGAATTCTGATGAAGTTTAAAACTGCAACGGAACTCTTCCATTGTTCTTCGGAATTCTGCTGAAGTTGAAAAATGCTACGGAACTCTTCTATTGTTCTTCGGAATTCTGCTGAAGTTTAAAAATGCTATGGAACTCTTCCATTGTTCTCGGAATTCTGGTGAAGTTTAAAAATGCTACGGAACTCTTCCATTGTCCTCGGAATTCTGGTGAAGTTTAAAAATGCTACGGAACTCATCCATTGTTCTCGGAATTCTGCTGAAGTTTAAAAATGCTACGGAACTCTTCCATTGTTCTTCGGAATTCTGCTGAAGTTTAAAAATGGTACGGAACTTTTCCATTGTTCTTCGGAATTCTGACGAAGTTTAAAAAGGCTACGAAACTCTTCCATTGTTCTTCGGAATTCTGCTGAAGTTTAAAAATGCTACGGAACATTTCCATTGTTCTTCGGAATTCTGCAGAAGTTTAAAAATGCTACGGAACTCTTCCATTGTTCCTGGAATTCTGGTGAAGTTTAAAAATGCTACGGAACTCTTCCATTGTTCTCAGAATTCTGCTGAAGCTTATAAATTCTACGGTGCTCTTCCATTGTTCTTGGGAATTCTGCTGAAGTTTAAAAATGTTACGGATCAATTCCATTGTTCTTTGGAATTCTGCTGAAGTTAGAAAATGCTACGGAACTCTTCCATTGTTCTTCGGAATTCTGCTGAAGTTTAAAAATGCTGTGGAACTCTTCCATTGTTGTTCGGAATTCTGCTGAAGTTTAAAAATGCTACGGAACTCTTCCATTGTTCTTCGGAATTCTGCAGAAGTTTAAAAATGCTATGGAACTCTTCCATTGTTCTTGGAATTCTGGTGAAGTTTAAAAATGCTACGGAACTCTTCCATTGTTCTCAGAATTCTGCTGAAGTTTATAAATTCTACGGTACTCTTCCATTGTTCTTGGGAATTCTGCTGAAGTTTAAAAATGTTACGGATCATTTCCATTGTTCTTCGGAATTCTGCTGAAGTTTAAATATGCTACGGAACTCTTCCATTGTTCTTTGGAATTCTGCTGAAGTTTAAAAATGCTACGGAACTCTTCGATTGTTCTTCGGAATTCTGCTGAAGTTTAAAAATGCTACGGAACTCTTCCATTGTTCTTCGGAATTCTGATGAAGTTTAAAACTGCAACGGAACTCTTCCATTGTTCTTCGGAATTCTGCTGAAGTTTAAAAATGCTACGGAACTCTTCTATTGTTCTTCGGAATTCTGCTGAAGTTTAAAAATGCTATGGAAATCTTCCATTGTTCTCGGAATTCTGGTGAAGTTTAAAAATGCTACGGAACTCTTCCATTGTTCTCGGAATTCTGGTGAAGTTTAAAAATGCTGCGGAACTCATCCATTGTTCTCGGAATTCTGCTGAAGTTTAAAAATGCTACGGAACTCTTCCATTGTTCTTCGGAATTCTGCTGAAGTTTAAAAATGGTACGGAACTTTTCCATTGTTCTTCGGAATTCTGACGAAGTTTAAAAAGGCTACGGAACTCTTCCATTGTTCTTCGGAATTCTGCTGAAGTTTAAAAATGCTACGGAACTCTTCCATTGTTCTTCGGAATTCTGCAGAAGTTTAAAAATGCTACGGAACTCTTCCATTGTTCTTGGAATTCTGGTGAAGTTTAAAAATGCTACGGAACTCTTCCATTGTTCTCAGAATTCTGCTGAAGCTTATAAATTCTACGGTGCTCTTCCATTGTTCTTGGGAATTCTGCTGAAGTTTAAAAATGTTACGGATCAATTCCATTGTTCTTCGGAATTCTGCTGAAGTTTGAAAATGCTACGGAACTCTTCCATTGTTCACGGAATTCTGGTGAAGTTTAAAAATGCTACGGAACTCTTCCATTGTTCTTTGGAATTCTGCTGAAGTTTAAAAATGCTATGGAACTCTTCCATTGTTCTTCTGAATTCTGCTGAAGTTTAAAAATGCTACGGAACTCTTCCATTGTTCTCGGAATTCTGTTGAAGTTTAAAAATGCTACGGAACTCTTCCATTGTTCTCGGAATTCTAGTGAAGTTTAAAAATGCTACGGAACTCTTCCATTGTTCTCGGAATTCTGCTGAAGTTTATAAATGCTATGGAACTCTTCCATTGTTCTTCGGAATTCTGCTGAAGTTTAAAAATGCTACGGAACTTTTCCATTGTTCTTCGGAATTCTGATGAAGTTTAAAAATGCTACGGAACTCTTCCATTGTTCTTCGGAATTCTGCTGAAGTTTAAAAATGCTACGGAACTCTTCCATTGTTCTTCGGAATTCTGCAGAAGTTTAAAAATGCTACGGAACTCTTCCATTGTTCTTGGAATTCTGGTGAAGTTTAAAAATGCTACGGAACTCTTCCATTGTTCTCAGAATTCTGCTGAAGTTTATGAATTCTACGGTACTCTTCCATTGTTCTTGGGAATTCTGCTGAAGTTTAAAAATATTACGGATCATTTCCATTGTTCTTCGGAATTCTGCTGAAGTTTAAATATACTACGGAACTCTTCCATTGTTCTTTGGAATTCTGCTGAAGTTTAAAAATGCTACGGAACTCTTCGATTGTTCTTTGGAATTCTGCTGAAGTTTAAAAATGCTACGGAACTCTTCCATTGTTCTTCTGAGTTCTGCTGAAGCTTAAAAATGCTGCGGAACTCTTCCATTGTTCTTCGGAATTCTGATGAAGTTTAAAACTGCAACGGAACTCTTCCATTGTTCTTCGGAATTCTGCTGAAGTTTAAAAATGCTACGGAATTCTTCCATTGTTCTCGGAAATCTGGTGAAGTTTAAAAATGCTACGGAACTCATCCATTGTTCTCGGAATTCTGCTGAAGTTTAAAAATGCTACGGAACTCTTCCATTGTTCTTCGGAATTCTGCTGAAGTTTAAAAATGGTACGGAACTTTTCCATTGTTCTTCGGAATTCTGACGAAGTTTAAAAAGGCTACGGAACTCTTCCATTGTTCTTCGGAATTCTGCTGAAGTTTAAAAATGCTACGGAACTCTTCCATTGTTCTTCGGAATTCTGCAGAAGTTTAAAAATGCTACGGAACTCTTCCATTTTTCTTGGAATTCTGGTGAAGTTTAAAAATGCTACGGAACTCTTCCATTGTTCTCAGAATTCTGCTGAAGCTTATAAATTCTACGGTGCTCTTCCATTGTTCTTGGGAATTCTGCTGAAGTTTGAAAATGCTACGGAACTCTTCCATTGTTCTTCGGAATTCTGCTGAAGTTTAAAAATGCTACGGAACACTTCCTTTGTTCTTCGGAATTCTGCTGAAGTTTAAAAATGCTACGGAACTCTTCCATTGTTCACGGAGTTCTGGTGAAGTTTAAAAATGCTACGGAACTCTTCCATTGTTCTTTGGAATTCTGCTGAAGTTTAAAAATGCTATGGAACTCTGCCATTGTTCTTCTGAATTCTGCTGAAGTTTAGAAATGCTTCGGAACTCTTCCATTGTTCTCGGAATTCTGGTGAAGTTTAAAAATGCTACGGAACTCTTCCATTGTTCTCGGAATTCTGCTGAAGTTTAAAAATGCTACGGAACTCTTCCATTTTTCTTCGGAATTCTGCTGAAGTTTAAAAATGCTACGGAACTTTTCCATTGTTCTTCGGAATTCTGATGAAGTTTAAAAATGCTACGGAACTCTTCCATTGTTCTTCGGAATTCTGCTGAAGTTTAAAAATGCTACGGAACTCTTCCATTGTTTTTCGGAATTCTGCAGAAGTTTAAAAATGCTACAGAACTCTTCCATTTTTCTTGGAATTCTGGTGAAGTTTAAAAATGCTACGGAACTCTTCCATTGTTCTCAGAATTCTGCTGAAGTTTATAAATTCTACGGTACTCTTCCATTGTGCTTGGGAATTCTGCTGAAGTTTAAAAATGTTACGGATCATTTCCATTGTTCTTCGGAATTCTGCTGAAGTTTAAATATGCTACGGAACTCTTCCATTGTTCTTTGGAATTCTGCTGAAGTTTAAAAATGCTACGGAACTCTTCCATTGTTCTTCGGAATTCTGCTGAAGTTTAAAAATGCTACGGAACTCTTCCATTGTTCTTCTGAGTTCCGCTGAAGTTTAAAAATGCTGCGGAACTCTTCCATTGTTCTTCGGAATTCTGATGAAGTTTAAAACTGCAACGGAACTCTTCCATTGTTCTTCGGAATTCTGCTGAAGTTTAAAAATGCTACGGAACTCTTCTATTGTTCTTCGGAATTCTGCTGAAGTTTAAAAATGCTATGGAACTCTTCCCTTGTTCTCGGAATTCTGGTGAAGTTTAAAAATGCTACGGAACTCTTCCATTGTTCTCGGAATTCTGGTGAAGTTTAAAAATGCTACGGAACTCATCCATTGTTCTCGGAATTCTGCTGAAGTTTAAAAATGCTACGGAACTCTTCCATTGTTCTTCGGAATTCTGCTGAAGTTTAAAAATGGTACGGAACTTTTCCATTGTTCTTCGGAATTCTGACGAAGTTTTAAAAGGCTACGGAACTCTTCCATTGTTCTTCGGAATTCTGCTGAAGTTTAAAAATGCTACGGAACTCTTCCATTGTTGTTCGGAATTCTGCTGAAGTTTAAAAATGCTACGGAACTCTTCCATTGTTCTTCGGAATTCTGCAGAAGTTTAAAAATGCTACGGAACTCTTCCATTGTTCTTGGAATTCTGGTGAAGTTTAAAAATGCTACGGAACTCTTCCATTGTTCTCAGAATTCTGCTGAAGTTTATAAATTCTACGGTACTCTTCCATTGTTCTTGGGAATTCTGCTGAAGTTTAAAAATGTTACGGATCATTTCCATTGTTCTTCGGAATTCTGCTGAAGTTTAAATATGCTACGGAACTCTTCCATTGTTCTTTGGAATTCTGCTGAAGTTTAAAAATGCTACGGAACTCTTCGATTGTTCTTCGGAATTCTGCTGAAGTTTAAAAATGCTACGGAACTCTTCCATTGTTCTTCTGAGTTCTGCTGAAGTTTAAAAATGCTGCGGAACTCTTCCATTGTTCTTCGGAATTCTGATGAAGTTTAAAACTGCAACGGAACTCTTCCATTGTTCTTCGGAATTCTGCTGAAGTTTAAAAATGCTACGGAACTCTTCTATTGTTCTTCGGAATTCTGCTGAAGTTTAAAAATGCTATGGAAATCTTCCATTGTTCTCGGAATTCTGGTGAAGTTTAAAAATGCTACGGAACTCTTCCATTGTTCTCGGAATTCTGGTGAAGTTTAAAAATGCTGCGGAACTCATCCATTGTTCTCGGAATTCTGCTGAAGTTTAAAAATGCTACGGAACTCTTCCATTGTTCTTCGGAATTCTGCTGAAGTTTAAAAATGGTACGGAACTTTTCCATTGTTCTTCGGAATTCTGACGAAGTTTAAAAAGGCTACGGAACTCTTCCATTGTTCTTCGGAATTCTGCTGAAGTTTAAAAATGCTACGGAACTCTTCCATTGTTCTTCGGAATTCTGCAGAAGTTTAAAAATGCTACGGAACTCTTCCATTGTTCTTGGAATTCTGGTGAAGTTTAAAAATGCTACGGAACTCTTCCATTGTTCTCAGAATTCTGCTGAAGCTTATAAATTCTACGGTGCTCTTCCATTGTTCTTGGGAATTCTGCTGAAGTTTAAAAATGTTACGGATCAATTCCATTGTTCTTCGGAATTCTGCTGAAGTTTGAAAATGCTACGGAACTCTTCCATTGTTCACGGAATTCTGGTGAAGTTTAAAAATGCTACGGAACTCTTCCATTGTTCTTTGGAATTCTGCTGAAGTTTAAAAATGCTATGGAACTCTTCCATTGTTCTTCTGAATTCTGCTGAAGTTTAAAAATGCTACGGAACTCTTCCATTGTTCTCGGAATTCTGTTGAAGTTTAAAAATGCTACGGAACTCTTCCATTGTTCTCGGAATTCTAGTGAAGTTTAAAAATGCTACGGAACTCTTCCATTGTTCTCGGAATTCTGCTGAAGTTTATAAATGCTATGGAACTCTTCCATTGTTCTTCGGAATTCTGCTGAAGTTTAAAAATGCTACGGAACTTTTCCATTGTTCTTCGGAATTCTGATGAAGTTTAAAAATGCTACGGAACTCTTCCATTGTTCTTCGGAATTCTGCTGAAGTTTAAAAATGCTACGGAACTCTTCCATTGTTCTTCGGAATTCTGCAGAAGTTTAAAAATGCTACGGAACTCTTCCATTGTTCTTGGAATTCTGGTGAAGTTTAAAAATGCTACGGAACTCTTCCATTGTTCTCAGAATTCTGCTGAAGTTTATGAATTCTACGGTACTCTTCCATTGTTCTTGGGAATTCTGCTGAAGTTTAAAAATATTACGGATCATTTCCATTGTTCTTCGGAATTCTGCTGAAGTTTAAATATACTACGGAACTCTTCCATTGTTCTTTGGAATTCTGCTGAAGTTTAAAAATGCTACGGAACTCTTCGATTGTTCTTTGGAATTCTGCTGAAGTTTAAAAATGCTACGGAACTCTTCCATTGTTCTTCTGAGTTCTGCTGAAGCTTAAAAATGCTGCGGAACTCTTCCATTGTTCTTCGGAATTCTGATGAAGTTTAAAACTGCAACGGAACTCTTCCATTGTTCTTCGGAATTCTGCTGAAGTTTAAAAATGCTACGGAATTCTTCCATTGTTCTCGGAAATCTGGTGAAGTTTAAAAATGCTACGGAACTCATCCATTGTTCTCGGAATTCTGCTGAAGTTTAAAAATGCTACGGAACTCTTCCATTGTTCTTCGGAATTCTGCTGAAGTTTAAAAATGGTACGGAACTTTTCCATTGTTCTTCGGAATTCTGACGAAGTTTAAAAAGGCTACGGAACTCTTCCATTGTTCTTCGGAATTCTGCTGAAGTTTAAAAATGCTACGGAACTCTTCCATTGTTCTTCGGAATTCTGCAGAAGTTTAAAAATGCTACGGAACTCTTCCATTGTTCTCAGAATTCTGCTGAAGTTTATGAATTCTACGGTACTCTTCCATTGTTCTTGGGAATTCTGCTGAAGTTTAAAAATATTACGGATCATTTCCATTGTTCTTCGGAATTCTGCTGAAGTTTAAATATACTACGGAACTCTTCCATTGTTCTTTGGAATTCTGCTGAAGTTTAAAAATGCTACGGAACTCTTCGATTGTTCTTTGGAATTCTGCTGAAGTTTAAAAATGCTACGGAACTCTTCCATTGTTCTTCTGAGTTCTGCTGAAGCTTAAAAATGCTGCGGAACTCTTCCATTGTTCTTCGGAATTCTGATGAAGTTTAAAACTGCAACGGAACTCTTCCATTGTTCTTCGGAATTCTGCTGAAGTTTAAAAATGCTACGGAATTCTTCCATTGTTCTCGGAAATCTGGTGAAGTTTAAAAATGCTACGGAACTCATCCATTGTTCTCGGAATTCTGCTGAAGTTTAAAAATGCTACGGAACTCTTCCATTGTTCTTCGGAATTCTGCTGAAGTTTAAAAATGGTACGGAACTTTTCCATTGTTCTTCGGAATTCTGACGAAGTTTAAAAAGGCTACGGAACTCTTCCATTGTTCTTCGGAATTCTGCTGAAGTTTAAAAATGCTACGGAACTCTTCCATTGTTCTTCGGAATTCTGCAGAAGTTTAAAAATGCTACGGAACTCTTCCATTGTTCTTGGAATTCTGGTGAAGTTTAAAAATGCTACGGAACTCTTCCATTGTTCTCAGAATTCTGCTGAAGCTTATAAATTCTACGGTGCTCTTCCATTGTTCTTGGGAATTCTGCTGAAGTTTGAAAATGCTACGGAACTCTTCCATTGTTCTTCGGAATTCTGCTGAAGTTTAAAAATGCTACGGAACACTTCCTTTGTTCTTCGGAATTCTGCTGAAGTTTAAAAATGCTACGGAACTCTTCCATTGTTCACGGAGTTCTGGTGAAGTTTAAAAATGCTACGGAACTCTTCCATTGTTCTTTGGAATTCTGCTGAAGTTTAAAAATGCTATGGAACTCTGCCATTGTTCTTCTGAATTCTGCTGAAGTTTAGAAATGCTTCGGAACTCTTCCATTGTTCTCGGAATTCTGGTGAAGTTTAAAAATGCTACGGAACTCTTCCATTGTTCTCGGAATTCTGCTGAAGTTTAAAAATGCTACGGAACTCTTCCATTTTTCTTCGGAATTCTGCTGAAGTTTAAAAATGCTACGGAACTTTTCCATTGTTCTTCGGAATTCTGATGAAGTTTAAAAATGCTACGGAACTCTTCCATTGTTCTTCGGAATTCTGCTGAAGTTTAAAAATGCTACGGAACTCTTCCATTGTTTTTCGGAATTCTGCAGAAGTTTAAAAATGCTACGGAACTCTTCCATTTTTCTTGGAATTCTGGTGAAGTTTAAAAATGCTACGGAACTCTTCCATTGTTCTCAGAATTCTGCTGAAGTTTATAAATTCTACGGTACTCTTCCATTGTGCTTGGGAATTCTGCTGAAGTTTAAAAATGTTACGGATCATTTCCATTGTTCTTCGGAATTCTGCTGAAGTTTAAATATGCTACGGAACTCTTCCATTGTTCTTTGGAATTCTGCTGAAGTTTAAAAATGCTACGGAACTCTTCGATTGTTCTTCGGAATTCTGCTGAAGTTTAAAAATGCTACGGAACTCTTCCATTGTTCTTCTGAGTTCTGCTGAAGTTTAAAAATGCTGCGGAACTCTTCCATTGTTCTTCGGAATTCTGATGAAGTTTAAAACTGCAACGGAACTCTTCCATTGTTCTTCGGAATTCTGCTGAAGTTTAAAAATGCTAAGGAACTCTTCTATTGTTCTTCGGAATTCTGCTGAAGTTTAAAAATGCTATGGAACTCTTCCCTTGTTCTCGGAATTCTGGTGAAGTTTAAAAATGCTACGGAACTCTTCCATTGTTCTCGGAATTCTGGTGAAGTTTAAAAATGCTACGGAACTCATCCATTGTTCTCGGAATTCTGCTGAAGTTTAAAAATGCTACGGAACTCTTCCATTGTTCTTCGGAATTCTGCTGAAGTTTAAAAATGGTACGGAACTTTTCCATTGTTCTTCGGAATTCTGACGAAGTTTTAAAAGGCTACGGAACTCTTCCATTGTTCTTCGGAATTCTGCTGAAGTTTAAAAATGCTGTGGAACTCTTCCATTGTTGTTCGGAATTCTGCTGAAGTTTAAAAATGCTACGGAACTCTTCCATTGTTCTTCGGAATTCTGCAGAAGTTTAAAAATGCTACGGAACTCTTCCATTGTTCTTGGAATTCTGGTGAAGTTTAAAAATGCTACGGAACTCTTCCATTGTTCTCAGAATTCTGCTGAAGTTTATAAATTCTACGGTACTCTTCCATTGTTCTTGGGAATTCTGCTGAAGTTTAAAAATGTTACGGATCATTTCCATTGTTCTTCGGAATTCTGCTGAAGTTTAAATATGCTACGGAACTCTTCCATTGTTCTTTGGAATTCTGCTGAAGTTTAAAAATGCTACGGAACTCTTCGATTGTTCTTCGGAATTCTGCTGAAGTTTAAAAATGCTACGGAACTCTTCCATTGTTCTTCTGAGTTCTGCTGAAGTTTAAAAATGCTGCGGAACTCTTCCATTGTTCTTCGGAATTCTGATGAAGTTTAAAACTGCAACGGAACTCTTCCATTGTTCTTCGGAATTCTGCTGAAGTTTAAAAATGCTACGGAACTCTTCTGTTGTTCTTCGGAATTCTGCTGAAGTTTAAAAATGCTATGGAAATCTTCCATTGTTCTCGGAATTCTGGTGAAGTTTAAAAATGCTACGGAACTCTTCCATTGTTCTCGGAATTCTGGTGAAGTTTAAAAATGCTGCGGAACTCATCCATTGTTCTCGGAATTCTGCTGAAGTTTAAAAATGCTACGGAACTCTTCCATTGTTCTTCGGAATTCTGCTGAAGTTTAAAAATGGTACGGAACTTTTCCATTGTTCTTCGGAATTCTGACGAAGTTTAAAAAGGCTACGGAACTCTTCCATTGTTCTTCGGAATTCTGCTGAAGTTTAAAAATGCTACGGAACTCTTCCATTGTTCTTCGGAATTCTGCAGAAGTTTAAAAATGCTACGGAACTCTTCCATTGCTCTTGGAATTCTGGTGAAGTTTAAAAATGCTACGGAACTCTTCCATTGTTCTCAGAATTCTGCTGAAGCTTATAAATTCTACGGTGCTCTTCCATTGTTCTTGGGAATTCTGCTGAAGTTTAAAAATGTTACGGATCAATTCCATTGTTCTTCGGAATTCTGCTGAAGTTTGAAAATGCTACGGAACTCTTCCATTGTTCACGGAATTCTGGTGAAGTTTAAAAATGCTACGGAACTCTTCCATTGTTCTTTGGAATTCTGCTGAAGTTTAAAAATGCTATGGAACTCTTCCATTGTTCTTCTGAATTCTGCTGAAGTTTAAAAATGCTACGGAACTCTTCCATTGTTCTCGGAATTCTGTTGAAGTTTAAAAATGCTACGGAACTCTTCCATTGTTCTCGGAATTCTAGTGAAGTTTAAAAATGCTACGGAACTCTTCCATTGTTCTCGGAATTCTGCTGAAGTTTATAAATGCTATGGAACTCTTCCATTGTTCTTCGGAATTCTGCTGAAGTTTAAAAATGCTACGGAACTTTTCCATTGTTCTTCGGAATTCTGATGAAGTTTAAAAATGCTACGGAACTCTTCCATTGTTCTTCGGAATTCTGCTGAAGTTTAAAAATGCTACGGAACTCTTCCATTGTTCTTCGGAATTCTGCAGAAGTTTAAAAATGCTACGGAACTCTTCCATTGTTCTTGGAATTCTGGTGAAGTTTAAAAATGCTACGGAACTCTTCCATTGTTCTCAGAATTCTGCTGAAGTTTATGAATTCTACGGTACTCTTCCATTGTTCTTGGGAATTCTGCTGAAGTTTAAAAATATTACGGATCATTTCCATTGTTCTTCGGAATTCTGCTGAAGTTTAAATATACTACGGAACTCTTCCATTGTTCTTTGGAATTCTGCTGAAGTTTAAAAATGCTACGGAACTCTTCGATTGTTCTTTGGAATTCTGCTGAAGTTTAAAAATGCTACGGAACTCTTCCTTTGTTCTTCTGAGTTCTGCTGAAGCTTAAAAATGCTGCGGAACTCTTCCATTGTTCTTCGGAATTCTGATGAAGTTTAAAACTGCAACGGAACTCTTCCATTGTTCTTCGGAATTCTGCTGAAGTTTAAAAATGCTACGGAATTCTTCCATTGTTCTCGGAAATCTGGTGAAGTTTAAAAATGCTACGGAACTCATCCATTGTTCTCGGAATTCTGCTGAAGTTTAAAAATGCTACGGAACTCTTCCATTGTTCTTCGGAATTCTGCTGAAGTTTAAAAATGGTACGGAACTTTTCCATTGTTCTTCGGAATTCTGACGAAGTTTAAAAAGGCTACGGAACTCTTCCATTGTTCTTCGGAATTCTGCTGAAGTTTAAAAATGCTACGGAACTCTTCCATTGTTCTTCGGAATTCTGCAGAAGTTTAAAAATGCTACGGAACTCTTCCATTGTTCTTGGAATTCTGGTGAAGTTTAAAAATGCTACGGAACTCTTCCATTGTTCTCAGAATTCTGCTGAAGCTTATAAATTCTACGGTGCTCTTCCATTGTTCTTGGGAATTCTGCTGAAGTTTGAAAATGCTACGGAACTCTTCCATTGTTCTTCGGAATTCTGCTGAAGTTTAAAAATGCTACGGAACACTTCCTTTGTTCTTCGGAATTCTGCTGAAGTTTAAAAATGCTACGGAACTCTTCCATTGTTCACGGAATTCTGGTGAAGTTTAAAAATGCTACGGAACTCTTCCATTGTTCTTTGGAATTCTGCTGAAGTTTAAAAATGCTATGGAACTCTGCCATTGTTCTTCTGAATTCTGCTGAAGTTTAGAAATGCTTCGGAACTCTTCCATTGTTCTCGGAATTCTGGTGAAGTTTAAAAATGCTACGGAACTCTTCCATTGTTCTCGGAATTCTGCTGAAGTTTAAAAATGCTACGGAACTCTTCCATTTTTCTTCGGAATTCTGCTGAAGTTTAAAAATGCTACGGAACTTTTCCATTGTTCTTCGGAATTCTGATGAAGTTTAAAAATGCTACGGAACTCTTCCATTGTTCTTCGGAATTCTGCTGAAGTTTAAAAATGCTACGGAACTCTTCCATTGTTTTTCGGAATTCTGCAGAAGTTTAAAAATGCTACGGAACTCTTCCATTGTTCTTGGAATTCTGGTGAAGTTTAAAAATGCTACGGAACTCTTCCATTGTTCTCAGAATTCTGCTGAAGTTTATAAATTCTACGGTACTCTTCCATTGTGCTTGGGAATTCTGCTGAAGTTTAAAAATGTTACGGATCATTTCCATTGTTCTTCGGAATTCTGCTGAAGTTTAAATATGCTACGGAACTCTTCCATTGTTCTTTGGAATTCTGCTGAAGTTTAAAAATGCTACGGAACTCTTCGATTGTTCTTCGGAATTCTGCTGAAGTTTAAAAATGCTACGGAACTCTTCCATTGTTCTTCTGAGTTCTGCTGAAGTTTAAAAATGCTGCGGAACTCTTCCATTGTTCTTCGGAATTCTGATGAAGTTTAAAACTGCAACGGAACTCTTCCATTGTTCTTCGGAATTCTGCTGAAGTTTAAAAATGCTACGGAACTCTTCTATTGTTCTTCGGAATTCTGCTGAAGTTTAAAAATGCTATGGAACTCTTCCATTGTTCTCGGAATTCTGGTGAAGTTTAAAAATGCTACGGAACTCTTCCATTGTTCTCGGAATTCTGGTGAAGTTTAAAAATGCTACGGAACTCATCCATTGTTCTCGGAATTCTGCTGAAGTTTAAAAATGCTACGGAACTCTTCCATTGTTCTTCGGAATTCTGCTGAAGTTTAAAAATGGTACGGAACTTTTCCATTGTTCTTCGGAATTCTGACGAAGTTTTAAAAGGCTACGGAACTCTTCCATTGTTCTTCGGAATTCTGCTGAAGTTTAAAAATGCTACGGAACTCTTCCATTGTTCTTCGAAATTCTGCAGAAGTTTAAAAATGCTACGGAACTCTTCCATTGTTCTTGGAATTCTGGTGAAGTTTAAAAATGCTACGGAACTCTTCCATTGTTCTCAGAATTCTGCTGAAGCTTATAAATTCTACGGTGCTCTTCCATTGTTCTTGGGAATTCTGCTGAAGTTTAAAAATGTTACGGATCAATTCCATTGTTCTTCGGAATTCTGCTGAAGTTTGAAAATGCTACGGAACTCTTCCATTGTTCACGGAATTCTGGTGAAGTTTAAAAATGCTACGGAACTCTTCCATTGTTCTTTGGAATTCTGCTGAAGTTTAAAAATGCTATGGAACTCTTCCATTGTTCTTCTGAATTCTGCTGAAGTTTAAAAATGCTACGGAACTCTTCCATTGTTCTCGGAATTCTGTTGAAGTTTAAAAATGCTACGGAACTCTTCCATTGTTCTCGGAATTCTGGTGAAGTTTAAAAATGCTACGGAACTCTTCCATTGTTCTCGGAATTCTGCTGAAGTTTAAAAATGCTATGGAACTCTTCCATTGTTCTTCGGAATTCTGCTGAAGTTTAAAAATGCTACGGAACTTTTCCATTGTTCTTCGGAATTCTGATGAAGTTTAAAAATGCTACGGAACTCTTCCATTGTTCTTCGGAATTCTGCTGAAGTTTAAAAATGCTACGGAACTCTTCCATTGTTCTTCGGAATTCTGCAGAAGTTTAAAAATGCTACGGAACTCTTCCATTGTTCTTGGAATTCTGGTGAAGTTTAAAAATGCTACGGAACTCTTCCATTGTTCTCAGAATTCTGCTGAAGTTTATGAATTCTACGGTACTCTTCCATTGTTCTTGGGAATTCTGCTGAAGTTTAAAAATATTACGGATCATTTCCATTGTTCTTCGTAATTCTGCTGAAGTTTAAATATACTACGGAACTCTTCCATTGTTCTTTGGAATTCTGCTGAAGTTTAAAAATGCTACGGAACTCTTCGATTGTTCTTTGGAATTCTGCTGAAGTTTAAAAATGCTACGGAACTCTTCCATTGTTCTTCTGAGTTCTGCTGAAGTTTAAAAATGCTGCGGAACTCTTCCATTGTTCTTTGGAATTCTGATGAAGTTTAAAACTGCAACGGAACTCTTCCATTGTTCTTCGGAATTCTGCTGAAGTTTAAAAATGCTACGGAACTCTTCTATTGTTCTTCGGAATTCTGCTGAAGTTTAAAAATGCTATGGAACTCTTCCATTGTTCTCGGAATTCTGGTGAAGTTTAAAAATGCTAAGGAATTCTTCCATTGTTCTCGGAAATCTGGTGAAGTTTAAAAATGCTACGGAACTCATCCATTGTTCTCGGAATTCTGCTGAAGTTTAAAAATGCTACGGAACTCTTCCATTGTTCTTTGGAATTCTGCTGAAGTTTAAAAATGCTATGGAACTCTGCCATTGTTCTTCTGATTTCTGCTGAAGTTTAAAAATGCTTCGGAACTCTTCCATTGTTCTCGGAATTCTGGTGAAGTTTAAAAATGCTACGGAACTCTTCCATTGTTCTCGGAATTCTGCTGAAGTTTAAAAATGCTACGGAACTCTTCCATTTTTCTTCGGAATTCTGCTGAAGTTTAAAAATGCTACGGAACTTTTCCATTGTTCTTCGGAATTCTGATGAAGTTTAAAAATGCTACGGAACTCTTCCATTGTTCTTCGGAATTCTGCTGAAGTTTAAAAATGCTACGGAACTCTTCCATTGTTTTTCGGAATTCTGCAGAAGTTTAAAAATGCTACGGAACTCTTCCATTGTTCTTGGAATTCTGGTGAAGTTTAAAAATGCTACGGAACTCTTCCATTGTTCTCAGAATTCTGCTGAAGTTTATAAATTCTACGGTACTCTTCCATTGTGCTTGGGAATTCTGCTGAAGTTTAAAAATGTTACGGATCATTTCCATTGTTCTTCGGAATTCTGCTGAAGTTTAAATATGCTACGGAACTCTTCCATTGTTCTTTGGAATTCTGCTGAAGTTTAAAAATGCTACGGAACTCTTCGATTGTTCTTCGGAATTCTGCTGAAGTTTAAAAATGCTACGGAACTCTTCCATTGTTCTTCTGAGTTCTGCTGAAGTTTAAAAATGCTGCGGAACTCTTCCATTGTTCTTCGGAATTCTGATGAAGTTTAAAACTGCAACGGAACTCTTCCATTGTTCTTCGGAATTCTGCTGAAGTTTAAAAATGCTACGGAACTCTTCTATTGTTCTTCGGAATTCTGCTGAAGTTTAAAAATGCTATGGAACTCTTCCATTGTTCTCGGAATTCTGGTGAAGTTTAAAAATGCTACGGAACTCTTCCATTGTTCTCGGAATTCTGGTGAAGTTTAAAAATGCTACGGAACTCATCCATTGTTCTCGGAATTCTGCTGAAGTTTAAAAATGCTACGGAACTCTTCCATTGTTCTTCGGAATTCTGCTGAAGTTTAAAAATGGTACGGAACTTTTCCATTGTTCTTCGGAATTCTGACGAAGTTTTAAAAGGCTACGGAACTCTTCCATTGTTCTTCGGAATTCTGCTGAAGTTTAAAAATGCTACGGAACTCTTCCATTGTTCTTCGAAATTCTGCAGAAGTTTAAAAATGCTACGGAACTCTTCCATTGTTCTTGGAATTCTGGTGAAGTTTAAAAATGCTACGGAACTCTTCCATTGTTCTCAGAATTCTGCTGAAGCTTATAAATTCTACGGTGCTCTTCCATTGTTCTTGGGAATTCTGCTGAAGTTTAAAAATGTTACGGATCAATTCCATTGTTCTTCGGAATTCTGCTGAAGTTTGAAAATGCTACGGAACTCTTCCATTGTTCACGGAATTCTGGTGAAGTTTAAAAATGCTACGGAACTCTTCCATTGTTCTTTGGAATTCTGCTGAAGTTTAAAAATGCTATGGAACTCTTCCATTGTTCTTCTGAATTCTGCTGAAGTTTAAAAATGCTACGGAACTCTTCCATTTTTCTCGGAATTCTGTTGAAGTTTAAAAATGCTACGGAACTCTTCCATTGTTCTCGGAATTCTGGTGAAGTTTAAAAATGCTACGGAACTCTTCCATTGTTCTCGGAATTCTGCTGAAGTTTAAAAATGCTATGGAACTCTTCCATTGTTCTTCGGAATTCTGCTGAAGTTTAAAAATGCTACGGAACTTTTCCATTGTTCTTCGGAATTCTGATGAAGTTTAAAAATGCTACGGAACTCTTCCATTGTTCTTCGGAATTCTGCTGAAGTTTAAAAATGCTACGGAACTCTTCCATTGTTCTTCGGAATTCTGCAGAAGTTTAAAAATGCTACGGAACTCTTCCATTGTTCTTGGAATTCTGGTGAAGTTTAAAAATGCTACGGAACTCTTCCATTGTTCTTCGGAATTCTGCTGAAGTTTAAAAATGGTACGGAACTTTTCCATTGTTCTTCGGAATTCTGACGAAGTTTTAAAAGGCTACGGAACTCTTCCATTGTTCTTCGGAATTCTGCTGAAGTTTAAAAATGCTACGGAACTCTTCCATTGTTCTTCGAAATTCTGCAGAAGTTTAAAAATGCTACGGAACTCTTCCATTGTTCTTGGAATTCTGGTGAAGTTTAAAAATGCTACGGAACTCTTCCATTGTTCTCAGAATTCTGCTGAAGCTTATAAATTCTACGGTGCTCTTCCATTGTTCTTGGGAATTCTGCTGAAGTTTAAAAATGTTACGGATCAATTCCATTGTTCTTCGGAATTCTGCTGAAGTTTGAAAATGCTACGGAACTCTTCCATTGTTCACGGAATTCTGGTGAAGTTTAAAAATGCTACGGAACTCTTCCATTGTTCTTTGGAATTCTGCTGAAGTTTAAAAATGCTATGGAACTCTTCCATTGTTCTTCTGAATTCTGCTGAAGTTTAAAAATGCTACGGAACTCTTCCATTTTTCTCGGAATTCTGTTGAAGTTTAAAAATGCTACGGAACTCTTCCATTGTTCTCGGAATTCTGGTGAAGTTTAAAAATGCTACGGAACTCTTCCATTGTTCTCGGAATTCTGCTGAAGTTTAAAAATGCTATGGAACTCTTCCATTGTTCTTCGGAATTCTGCTGAAGTTTAAAAATGCTACGGAACTTTTCCATTGTTCTTCGGAATTCTGATGAAGTTTAAAAATGCTACGGAACTCTTCCATTGTTCTTCGGAATTCTGCTGAAGTTTAAAAATGCTACGGAACTCTTCCATTGTTCTTCGGAATTCTGCAGAAGTTTAAAAATGCTACGGAACTCTTCCATTGTTCTTGGAATTCTGGTGAAGTTTAAAAATGCTACGGAACTCTTCCATTGTTCTCAGAATTCTGCTGAAGTTTATGAATTCTACGGTACTCTTCCATTGTTCTTGGGAATTCTGCTGAAGTTTAAAAATATTACGGATCATTTCCATTGTTCTTTGGAATTCTGCTGAAGTTTAAATATACTACGGAACTCTTCCATTGTTCTTTGGAATTCTGCTGAAGTTTAAAAATGCTACGGAACTCTTCGATTGTTCTTTGGAATTCTGCTGAAGTTTAAAAATGCTACGGAACTCTTCCATTGTTCTTCTGAGTTCTGCTGAAGTTTAAAAATGCTGCGGAACTCTTCCATTGTTCTTCGGAATTCTGATGAAGTTTAAAACTGCAACGGAACTCTTCCATTGTTCTTCGGAATTCTGCTGAAGTTTAAAAATGCTACGGAACTCTTCTATTGTTCTTCGGAATTCTGCTGAAGTTTAAAAATGCTATGGAACTCTTCCATTGTTCTCGGAATTCTGGTGAAGTTTAAAAATGCTACGGAATTCTTCCATTGTTCTCGGAAATCTGGTGAAGTTTAAAAATGCTACGGAACTCATCCATTGTTCTCGGAATTCTGCTGAAGTTTAAAAATGTTACGGAACTCTTCCATTGTTCTTCGGAATTCTGCTGAAGTTTAAAAATGGTACGGAACTTTTCCATTGTTCTTCGGAATTCTGACGAAGTTTAAAAAGGCTACGGAACTCTTCCATTGTTCTTCGGAATTCTGCTGAAGTTTAAAAATGCTACGGAACTCTTCCATTGTTCTTCGGAATTCTGCAGAAGTTTAAAAATGCTACGGAACTCTTCCATTGTTCTTGGAATTCTGGTGAAGTTTAAAAATGCTACGGAACTCTTCCATTGTTCTCAGAATTCTGCTGAAGCTTATAAATTCTACGGTGCTCTTCCATTGTTCTTGGGAATTCTGCTGAAGTTTGAAAATGCTACGGAACTCTTCCATTGTTCTTGGGAATTCTGCTGAAGTTTAAAAATGCTACGGAACACTTCCTTTGTTCTTCGGAATTCTGCTGAAGTTTAAAAATGGTACGGAACTCTTCCATTGTTCACGGAATTCTGGTGAAGTTTAAAAATGCTACGGAACTCTTCCATCGTTCTTTGGAATTCTGCTGAAGTTTAAAAATGCTATGGAACTCTTCCATTGTTCTTCTGAATTCTGCTGAAGTTTAAAAATGCTTCGGAACTCTTCCATTGTTCTCGGAATTCTGGTGAAGTTTAAAAATGCTACGGAACTCTTCCATTGTTCTCGGAATTCTGCTGAAGTTTAAAAATGCTACGGAACTCTTCCATTTTTCTTCGGAATTCTGCTGAAGTTTAAAAATGCTACGGAACTTTTCCATTGTTCTTCGGAATTCTGATGAAGTTTAAAAATGCTACGGAACTCTTCCATTGTTCTTCGGAATTCTGCTGAAGTTTAAAAATGCTACGGAACTCTTCCATTGTTTTTCGGAATTCTGCAGAAGTTTAAAAATGCTACGGAACTCTTCCATTGTTCTTGGAATTCTGGTGAAGTTTAAAAATGCTACGGAACTCTTCCATTGTTCTCAGAATTCTGCTGAAGTTTATAAATTCTACGGTACTCTTCCATTGTTCTTGGGAATTCTGCTGAAGCTTAAAAATGTTACGGATCATTTCCATTGTTCTTCGGAATTCTGCTGAAGTTTAAATATGCTACGGAACTCTTCCATTGTTCTTTGGAATTCTGCTGAAGTTTAAAAATGCTACGGAACTCTTCGATTGTTCTTCGGAA
Organism: Phyllobates terribilis; assembly: GCF_046119375.1. NCBI lineage: Eukaryota > Metazoa > Chordata > Amphibia > Anura > Dendrobatidae > Phyllobates > Phyllobates terribilis. The sequence goes on along the minus strand of NW_027363003.1, from coordinate 1,664,191 downwards.
TTCTGCTGAAGTTTAAAAATGCTACGGAACTCTTCCATTGTTCTTCTGAGTTCTGCTGAAGTTTAAAAATGCTGCGGAACTCTTCCATTGTTCTTCGGAATTCTGATGAAGTTTAAAACTGCAACGGAACTCTTCCATTGTTCTTCGGAATTCTGCTGAAGTTTAAAAATGCTACGGAACTCTTCTATTGTTCTTCGGAATTCTGCTGAAGTTTAAAAATGCTATGGAACTCTTCCATTGTTCTCGGAATTCTGGTGAAGTTTAAAAATGCTACGGAACTCTTCCATTGTTCTCGGAATTCTGGTGAAGTTTAAAAATGCTACGGAACTCATCCATTGTTCTCGGAATTCTGCTGAAGTTTAAAAATGCAACGGAACTCTTCCATTGTTCTTCGGAATTCTGCTGAAGTTTAAAAATGGTACGGAACTTTTCCATTGTTCTTCGGAATTCTGACGAAGTTTTAAAAGGCTACGGAACTCTTCCATTGTTCTTCGGAATTCTGCTGAAGTTTAAAAATGCTACGGAACTCTTCCATTGTTCTTCGAAATTCTGCAGAAGTTTAAAAATGCTACGGAACTCTTCCATTGTTCTTGGAATTCTGGTGAAGTTTAAAAATGCTACGGAACTCTTCCATTGTTCTCAGAATTCTGCTGAAGCTTATAAATTCTACGGTGCTCTTCCATTGTTCTTGGGAATTCTGCTGAAGTTTAAAAATGTTACGGATCAATTCCATTGTTCTTCGGAATTCTGCTGAAGTTTGAAAATGCTACGGAGCTCTTCCATTGTTCACGGAATTCTGGTGAAGTTTAAAAATGCTACGGAACTCTTCCATTGTTCTTTGGAATTCTGCAGAAGTTTAAAAATGCTATGGAACTCTTCCATTGTTCTCGGAATTCTGGTGAAGTTTAAAAATGCTACGGAACTCTTTCATTGTTCTCGGAATTCTGGTGAAGTTTAAAAATGCTACGGAACTCATCCATTGTTCTCGGAATTCTGCTGAAGTTTAAAAATGCTACGGAAATCTTCCATTGTTCTTCGGAATTCTGCTGAAGTTTAAAAATGGTACGGAACTTTCCCATTGTTCTTCGGAATTCTGACGAAGTTTAAAAAGGCTACGGAACTCTTCCATTGTTCTTCGGAATTCTGCTGAAGTTTAAAAATGCTACGGAATTCTTCCATTGTTCTTCGGAATTCTGCAGAAGTTTAAAAATGCTACGGAACTCTTCCATTGTTCTTGGAATTCTGGTGAAGTTTAAAAATGCTACAGAACTCTTCCATTGTTCTCAGAATTCTGCTGAAGCTTATAAATTCTACGGTGCTCTTCCATTGTTCTTGGGAATTCTGCTGAAGTTTAAAAATGTTACGGATCAATTCCATTGTTCTTCGGAATTCTGCTGAAGTTTAAAAATGCTACGGAACTTTTCCATTGTTCTTCGGAATTCTGCTGAAGTTTAAAAATGCTACGGAACTCTTCCATTGTTCTCAGAATTCTGCTGAAGCTTATAAATTCTACGGTGCTCTTCCATTGTTCTTGGGAATTCTGCTGAAGTTTAAAAATGCTACGGAACTCTTCCCTTGTTTTGCGGAATTCTTCTGAAGTTTATAAATTCTACGGTACTCTTCCATTGTTCTTGGGAATTCTGGTGAAGTTTAAAAATGCTACGGAACTCTTCCATTGTTCTCAGAATTCTGCTGAAGTTTATAAATTCTACGGTACTCTTCCATTGTTCTTGGGAATTCTGCTGAAGTTTAAAAATGTTACGGATCATTTCCATTGTTCTTCGGAATTCTGCTGAAGTTTAAATATGCTACGGAACTCTTCCATTGTTCTTTGGAATTCTGCTGAAGTTTAAAAATGCTACGGAACTCTTCGATTGTTCTTCGGAATTCTGCTGAAGTTTAAAAATGCTACGGAACTATTCCATTGTTCTTCTGAGTTCTGCTGAAGTTTAAAAATGCTGCGGAACTCTTCCATTGTTCTTCGGAATTCTGATGAAGTTTAAAACTGCAACGGAACTCTTCCAGTGTTCTTCGGAATTCTGCTGAAGTTTAAAAATGCTACGGAACTCTTCTATTGTTCTTCGGAATTCTGCTGAAGTTTAAAAATGCTATGGAACTCTTCCATTGTTCTCGGAATTCTGGTGAAGTTTAAAAATGCTACGGAACTCTTCCATTGTTCTCGGAATTCTGGTGAAGTTTAAAAATGCTACGGAACTCATCCATTGTTCTCGGAATTCTGCTGAAGTTTAAAAATGGTACGGAACTTTTCCATTGTTCTTCGGAATTCTGACGAAGTTTTAAAAGGCTACGGAACTCTTCCATTGTTCTTCGGAATTCTGCTGAAGTTTAAAAATGCTACGGAACTCTTCCATTGTTCTTCGAAATTCTGCAGAAGTTTAAAAATGCTACGGAACTCTTCCATTGTTCTTGGAATTCTGGTGAAGTTTAAAAATGCTACGGAACTCTTCCATTGTTCTCAGAATTCTGCTGAAGCTTATAAATTCTACGGTGCTCTTCCATTGTTCTTGGGAATTCTGCTGAAGTTTAAAAATGTTACGGATCAATTCCATTGTTCTTCGGAATTCTGCTGAAGTTTGAAAATGCTACGGAGCTCTTCCATTGTTCACAGAATTCTGCTGAAGTTTAAAAATGCTACGGAACTCTTCCATTGTTCTTTGGAATTCTGCAGAAGTTTAAAAATGCTATGGAACTCTTCCATTGTTCTCGGAATTCTGGTGAAGTTTAAAAATGCTACGGAACTCTTTCATTGTTCTCGGAATTCTGGTGAAGTTTAAAAATGCTACGGAACTCATCCATTGTTCTCGGAATTCTGCTGAAGTTTAAAAATGCTACGGAACTCTTCCATTGTTCTTCGGAATTCTGCTGAAGTTTAAAAATGGTATGGAACTTTCCCATTGTTCTTCGGAATTCTGACGAAGTTTAAAAAGGCTACGGAACTCTTCCATTGTTCTTCGGAATTCTGCTGAAGTTTAAAAATGCTACGGAATTCTTCCATTGTTCTTCGGAATTCTGCAGAAGTTTAAAAATGCTACGGAACTCTTCCATTGTTCTTGGAATTCTGGTGAAGTTTAAAAATGCTACGGAACTCTTCCATTGTTCTCAGAATTCTGCTGAAGCTTATAAATTCTACGGTGCTCTTCCATTGTTCTTGGGAATTCTGCTGAAGTTTAAAAATGTTACGGATCAATTCCATTGTTCTTCGGAATTCTGCTGAAGTTTAAAAATGCTACGGAACTTTTCCATTGTTCTTCGGAATTCTGCTGAAGTTTAAAAATGCTACGGAACTCATCCATTGTTCTTCGGAATTCTGCTGAAGTTTAAAAATGCTACGGAACTCTTCCCTTGTTTTGCGGAATTCTTCTGAAGTTTATAAATGCTACAGAACTCTTCTCTTGTTCTTCAGAATTCTGCTGAAGTTTAAAAATGCTACGGAACACTTCCTTTGTTCTTCGGAATTCTGCTGAAGTTTAAAAATGCTACAGAACTCTTCCATTGTTCACGGTATTCTGGTGAAGTTTAAAAATGCTACGGAACTCTTCCATTGTTCTTCGGAATTCTGCTGAAGTTTAAAATTGCTACGGGACACTTCCATTGTTCTTCTGAGTTCTGCTGAAGTTTAAAAAGGCTACGGAACTCTTCCATTGTTCTTTGGAATTCTGATGAAGTTTAAAACTGCAACGGAACTCTTCCATTGTTCTTCGGAATTCTGCTGAAGTTGAAAAATGCTACGGAACTCTTCCATTGTTCTTCGGAATTCTGCTGAAGTTTAAAAATGCTACGGAACTCTTCCATTGTTCTCGGAATTCTGGTGAAGTTTAAAAATGCTGCGGAACTCATCCATTGTTCTTGGAATTCTGATGAAGTTTAAAAATGCTACGGAACTCTTCCATTGTTCTTCGGAATTCTGCTGTAATTTAAAAATGCTACGGAACTCTTCCATTGTTCTTCGGAATTCTGCTGAAGTTTAAAAATGCTACGGAACTCTTCCATTGTTCTTCGGAATTCTGCTGAAGTTTAAAAATGCTATGGAACTCTTCCATTGTTTTTCGGAATTCTGCTGAAGTTTAAAAATGCTGTGGAACTCTTCCATTGTTCTCGGAATTCTTCTGAAGTTTGAAAATGCTACGGAACTCTTCCATTGTTCTTCAGAATACTGCTGAAGTTTAAAAATGCTACGGAACACTTCCTTTGTTCTTCGGAATTCTGCTGAAGTTTAAAAATGCTACAGAACTCTTCTCTTGTTCTTCAGAATTCTGCTGAAGTTTAAAAATGCTACGGAACACTTCCTTTGTTCTTCCGAATTCTGCTGAAGTTTAAAAATGCTACAGAACTCTTCCATTGTTCACGGTATTCTGGTGAAGTTTAAAAATGCTACGGAACTCTTCCATTGTTCTTCGGAATTCTGCTGAAGTTTAAAAATGCTACGGGACTCTTCCATTGTTCTTCTGAGTTCTGCTGAAGTTTAAAAAGGCTACGGAACTCTTCCATTGTTCTTCGGAATTCTGATGAAGTTTAAAACTGCAACGGAACTCTTCCATTGTTCTTCGGAATTCTGCTGAAGTTTAAAAATGCTACGGAACACTTCCATTGTTCTTCGGAATTCTGCTGAAGTTTAAAAATGCTACGGAACTCTTCCATTGTTCTCGGAATTCTGCTGAAGTTTAAAAATGACTGCGAACTCATCCATTGTTCTCGGAATTCTGCTGAAGTTTAAAAATGCTACGGAACTCTTCCATTGTTCTTCAGAATACTGCTGAAGTTTAAAAATGCTACGGAACACTTCCTTTGTTCTTCGGAATTCTGCTGAAGTTTAAAAATGCTACGGAACTCTTCCAATGTTCACGGAATTCTGGTGAAGTTTAAAAATGCTACGGAACTCTTCCATTGTTATTCTTAATTCTGCTGAAGTTTACAAATGCTACGGAACTCTTCCATTGTTCTTCGGAATTCTGCTGAAGTCTAAAAATGCTATGGAACTCTTCCATTGTTCTTCTGAATTCTGCTGAAGTTTAAAAATGCTACGGAACTCTTCCATTGTTCACGGAATTCTGGTGAAGTTTAAAAATGCTACGGAACTCTTCCATTGTTATTCTTAATTCTGCGGAAGTTTAAAAATGCTACGGAACTCTTCCATTGTTCTTCGGAATTCTGCTGAAGTTTAAAAATGCTATGGAACTCTTCCATTGTTCTTCTGAATTCTGCTGAAGTTTAAAAATGCTACGGAACTCTTCCATTGTTCTCGGAATTCTGTTGAAGTTTAAAAATGCTACGGAACTCTTCCATTGTTCTCGGAATTCTGGTGAAGTTTAAAAATGCTACGGAACTCTTCCTTTGTTCTCAGAATTCTGCTCAAGTTTAAAAATGCTATGGAACTCTTCCATTGTTCTTCGGAATTCTGCTGAAGTTTAAAAATGCTACGGAACTTTTCCATTGTTCTTCAGAATTCTGATGAAGTTTAAAAATGCTACGGAACTCTTCCATTGTTCTTCGGAATTCTGCTGAAGTTTAAAAATGCTACGGAACTCTTCCATTGTTCTTCGGAATTCTGCAGAAGTTTAAAAATGCTACGGAAATCTTCCATTGTTCTTGGAATTCTGGTGAAGTTTAAAAATGCTACGGAACTCTTCCATTGTTCTCAGAATTCTGCTGAAGTTTATAAATTCTACGGTACTCTTCCATTGTTCTTGGGAATTCTGCTGAAGTTTAAAAATGTTACGGATCATTTCCATTGTTCTTCGGAATTCTGCTGAAGTTTAAATATGCTACGGAACTCTTCCATTGTTCTTCGGAATTCTGCTGAAGTTTAAAAATGCTACGGAACTCTTTGATTGTTCTTCGGAATTCTGCTGAAGTTTAAAAATGTTACAGAACTCTTCCATTGTTCTTCTGAGTTCTGCTGAAGTTTAAAAATGCTACGGAACTCTTCCATTGTTATTCTTAATTCTGCTGAAGTTTAAACATGCTACGGAACTCTTCCATTGTTCTTCGGAATTCTGCTGTAATTTAAAAATGCTACGGAACTCTTCCATTGTTCTTCGGAATTCTACTGAAGTTTAAAAATGCTACGGAACTCTTCCATTGTTCTTCGGAATTCTGCTGAAGTTTAAAAATGCTACGGAACTCTTCCATTGTTTTTCGGAATTCTGCCGAAGTTCAAAAATGCTGAGGAACTCTTCCATTGTTCTCGGAATTCTTTTGAAGTTTGAAAATGCTACGGAACTCTTCCATTGTTCTTCAGAATACTGCTGAAGTTTAAAAATGCTACGGAACACTTCCTTTGTTCTTCGGAATTCTGCTGAAGTTTAAAAATGCTACAGAACTCTTCCATTGTTCACGGTATTCTGGTGAAGTTTAAAAATGCTACGGAACTCTTCCATTGTTCTCGGAATTCTGCTGAAGTTTAAAAATGCTACGGAACTCTTCCATTTTTCTTCGGAATTCTGCTGAAGTTTAAAAATGCTACGGAACTTTTCCATTGTTCTTCGGAATTCTGATGAAGTTTAAAAATGCTACGGAACTCTTCCATTGTTCTTCGGAATTCTGCTGAAGTTTAAAACTGCTACGGAACTCTTCCATTGTTTTTCGGAATTCTGCAGAAGTTTAAAAATGCTACGGAACTCTTCCATTGTTCTTGGAATTCTGGTGAAGTTTAAAAATGCTACGGAACTCTTCCATTGTTCTCAGAATTCTGCTGAAGTTTATAAATTCTACGGTACTCTTCCATTGTTCTTGGGAATTCTGCTGAAGTTTAAAAATGTTACGGATCATTTCCATTGTTCTTCGGAATTCTGCTGAAGTTTAAATATGCTACGGAACTCTTCCATTGTTCTTTGGAATTCTGCTGAAGTTTAAAAATGCTACGGAACTCTTCGATTGTTCTTCGGAATTCTGCTGAAGTTTAAAAATGCTACGGAACTCTTCCATTGTTCTTCTGAGTTCTGCTGAAGTTTAAAAATGCTGCGGAACTCTTCCATTGTTCTTCGGAATTCTGATGAAGTTTAAAACTGCAACGGAACTCTTCCATTGTTCTTCGGAATTCTGCTGAAGTTTAAAAATGCTACGGAACTCTTCTATTGTTCTTCGGAATTCTGCTGAAGTTTAAAAATGCTGTGGAACTCTTCCATTGTTCTCGGAATTCTGGTGAAGTTTAAAAATGCTACGGAACTCTTCCATTGTTCTCGGAATTCTGGTGAAGTTTAAAAATGCTACGGAACTCATCCATTGTTCTCGGAATTCTGCTGAAGTTTAAAAATGCTACGGAACTCTTCCATTGTTCTTCTGAATTCTGCTGAAGTTTAAAAATGGTACGGAACTTTTCCATTGTTCTTCGGAATTCTGCTGAAGTTTAAAAATGCTACGGAACTTTTCCATTGTTCTTTGGAATTCTGATGAAGTTTAAAAATGCTACGGAACTCTTCCATTATTCTCAGAATTCTGCTGAAGCTTATAAATTCTGCGGTACTCTTCCATTGTTCTTGGGAATTCTGCTGAAGTTTAAAAATGTTACGGATCATTTCCATTGTTCTTCGGAATTCTGCTGAAGTTTAAATATGCTACAGAACTCTTCCATTGTTCTTCGGAATTCTGCTGAAGTTTAAAAATGCTACGGAACTGTTCGATTGTTCTTCTGAGTTCTGCTGAAGTTTAAAAATGCTGCGGAACTCTTCCATTGTTCTTCGGAATTCTGATGAAGTTTAAAACTGCAACGGAACTCTTCCATTGTTCTTCGGAATTCTGCTGAAGTTTAAAAATGCTACGGAACACTTCCATTGTTCTTCGGAATTCTGCTGAAGTTTAAAAATGCTATGGAACTCTTCCATTGTTCTTGGAATTCTGGTGAAGTTGAAAAATGCTACGGAACTCTTCCATTGTTCTCGGAATTCTGGTGAAGTTTAAAAATGCTACGGAACTCATCCATTGTTCTCGGAATTCTGCTGAAGTTTAAAAATGCTACGGAACTCTTCCATTGTTCTTCGGAATTCTGCTGAAGTTTAAAAATGCTACGGAATTCTTTCATTGTTCTTCGGAATTCTGCAGAAGTTTAAAAATGCTACGGAACTCTTCCATCGTTCTTGGAATTCTGGTGAAGTTTAAAAATGCTACGGAACTCTTCCATTGTTCTCAGAATTCTGCTGAAGCTTATAAATTCTACGGTGCTCTTCCATTGTTCTTGGGAATTCTGCTGAAGTTTAAAAATGTTACGGATCAATTCCATTGTTCTTCGGAATTCTGCTGAAGTTTAAAAATGCTACGGAACTCTTCCATTATTCTCAGAATTCTGCTGAAGTTTATAAATTCTGCGGTACTCTTCCATTGTTCTTGGGAATTCTGCTGAAGTTTAAAAATGTTACGGATCATTTCCATTGTTCTTCGGAATTCTGCTGAAGTTTAAATATGCTACAGAACTCTTCCATTGTTCTTCGGAATTCTGCTGAAGTTTAAAAATGCTACGGAACTGTTCGATTGTTCTTCGGAATTCTGCTGAAGTTTAAAAATGCTACGGAACTCTTCCATTGTTCTTCTGAGTTCTGCTGAAGTTTAAAAATGCTGCGGAACTCTTCCATTGTTCTTCGGAATTCTGATGAAGTTTAAAACTGCAACGGAACTCTTCCATTGTTCTTCGGAATTCTGCTGAAGTTTAAAAATGCTACGGAACTCTTCCATTGTTCTTCGGAATTCTGCTGAAGTTTAAAAATGCTATGGAACTCTTCCATTGTTCTTGGAATTCTGGTGAAGTTGAAAAATGCTACGGAACTCTTCCATTGTTCTCGGAATTCTGGTGAAGTTTAAAAATGCTACGGAACTCATCCATTGTTCTCGGAATTCTGCTGAAGTTTAAAAATGCTACGGAACTCTTCCATTGTTCTTCGGAATTCTGCTGAAGTTTAAAAATGCTACGGAATTCTTTCATTGTTCTTCGGAATTCTGCAGAAGTTTAAAAATGCTACGGAACTCTTCCATCGTTCTTGGAATTCTGGTGAAGTTTAAAAATGCTACGGAACTCTTCCATTGTTCTCAGAATTCTGCTGAAGCTTATAAATTCTACGGTGCTCTTCCATTGTTCTTGGGAATTCTGCTGAAGTTTAAAAATGTTACGGATCAATTCCATTGTTCTTCGGAATTCTGCTGAAGTTTAAAAATGCTACGGAACTCTTCCATTGTTCTTCGGAATTCTGCTGAAGTTTAAAAATGCTACGGAACTCTTCCATTGTTCTTCGGAATTCTGCTGAAGTTTAAAAATGCTACAGAACTCTTTCATTGTTTTGCGGAATTCTGCTGAAGTTTAAAAATGCTACGGAAAACTTCCATTTTTCTCGGAATTCTTCTGAAGTTTAAAAATGCTGCAGAACTCTTCTCTTGTTCTTCAGAATTCTGCTGAAGTTTAAAAATGCTACGGAACACTTCCTTTGTTCTTCGGAATTCTGCTGAAGTTTAAAAATGCTACAGAACTCTTCCATTTTTCACGGTATTCTGGTGAAGTTTAAAAATGCTACGGAACTCTTCCGTTGTTCTTCTGAATTCTGCTGAAGTTTAGAAATGCTACGGGACTCTTCCATTGTTCTTCTGAGTTCTGCTGAAGTTTAAAAAGGCTACGGAACTCTTCCATTGTTCTTCGGAATTCTGATGAAGTTTAAAACTGCAACGGAACTCTTCCATTGTTCTTCGGAATTCTGCTGAAGTTTAAAAATGCTACGGAACACTTCCTTTGTTCTTCGGAATTCTGCTGAAGTTTAAAAATGCTACAGAACTCTTCCATTGTTCTTGGGAATTCTGCTGAAGTTTAAAAATGCTACGGAACTCTTCCATTGTTCTTCGGAATTCTGCTGAAGTTTAAAAATGCTACGGGACTCTTCCATTGTTCTTCTGAGTTCTGCTGAAGTTTAAAAAGGCTACGGAACTCTTCCATTGTTCTTCGGAATTCTGATGAAGTTTAAAACTGCAACGGAACTCTTCCATTGTTCTTCGGAATTCTGCTGAAGTTTAAAAATGCTACGGAACACTTCCATTGTTCTTCGGAATTCTGCTGAAGTTTAAAAATGCTACGGAACTCTTCCATTGTTCTCGGAATTCTGGTGAAGTTTAAAAATGACTGCGGAACTCATCCATTGTTCTCGGAATTCTGCTGAAGTTTAAAAATGCTACGGAACTCTTCCATTTTTCTTCTGAGTTCTGCTGAAGTTTAAAAATGCTGTGGAACTCTTCAATTGTTCTTCGGAATTCTGATGAAGTTTAAAACTGCAACGGAACTCTTCCATTGTTCTTCGGAATTCTGCTGAAGTTTAAAAATGCTACGGAACTCTTCCATTGTTTTTCGGAATTCTGCTGAAGTTTAAAAATGCTGTGGAGCTCTTCCATTGTTCTCGGAATTCTTCTGAAGTTTGAAAATGCTACGGAACTCTTCCATTGTTCTTCAGAATTCTGCTGAAGTTTAAAAATGCTACGGAACACTTCCTTTGTTCTTCGGAATTCTGCTGAAGTTTAAAAATGCTACAGAACTCTTCCATTGTTCACGGTATTCTGGTGAAGTTTAAAAATACTACGGAACTCTTCCATTGTTCTTCGGAATTCTGCTGAAGTTTAAAAATGCTACGTAACTCTTCCATTGTTTTGCGGAATTCTTCTGAAGTTTATAAATGCTACAGAACTCTTCTCTTGTTCTTCAGAATTCTGCTGAAGTTTAAAAATGTTACGGAACACTGCCTTTGTTCTTCGGAATTCTGCTGAAGTTTAAAATGCTACAGAACTCTTCCATTGTTCACGGTATTCTGGTGAAGTTTAAAAATGCTACGGAACTCTTCCATTGTTCTTCGGAATTCTGCTGAAGTTTAAAATTGCTACGGGACTCTTCCATTGTTCTTCTGAGTTCTGCTGAAGTTTAAAAAGGCTACGGAACTCTTCCATTGTTCTTCGGAATTCTGATGAAGTTTAAAACTGCAACGGAACTCTTCCATTGTTCTTCGGAATTCTGCTGAAGTTTAAAAATGCTACGGAACTCTTCCATTGTTCTTCGGAATTCTGCTGAAGTTTAAAAATGCTACGGAACTCTTCCATTGTTCTCGGAATTCTGGTGAAGTTTAAAAATGCTGCGGAACTCATCCATTGTTCTTGGAATTCTGCTGAAGTTTAAAAATGCTACGGAACTCTTCCATTGTTATTCAGAATTCTGCTGTAATTAAAAAATGCTACGGAACTCTTCCATTGTTCTTCGGAATTCTGCTGAAGTTTAAAAATGCTACGGAACTCTTCCATTGTTCTTCGGAATTCTGCTGAAGTTTAAAAATGCTATGGAACTCTTCCATTATTTTTCGGAATTCTGCTGAAGTTTAAAAATGCTGTGGAACTCTTCCATTGTTCTCGGAATTCTTCTGAAGTTTGAAAATGCTACGGAACTCTTCCATTGTTCTTCAGAATACTGCTGAAGTTTAAAAATGCTACAGAACTCTTCTCTTGTTCTTCAGAATTCTGCTGAAGTTTAAAAATGCTACGGAACAGTTCCTTTGTTCTTCGGAATTCTGCTGAAGTTTAAAAATGCTACAGAACTCTTCCATTGTTCACGGTATTCTGGTGAAGTTTAAAAATGCTACGGAACTCTTCCATTGTTCTTCGGAATTCTGTTGAAGTTTAAAAATGCTACGGGACTCTTCCATTGTTCTTCTGAGTTCTGCTGAAGTTTAAAAAGGCTACGGAACTCTTCCATTGTTCTTCGGAATTCTGATGAAGTTTAAAACTGCAACGGAACTCTTCCATTGATCTTGGAATTCTGGTGAAGTTTAAAAATGCTACGGAACTCTTCCATTGTTCTCAGAATTCTGCTGAAGCTTATAAATTCTACGGTGCTCTTCCATTGTTCTTGGGAATTCTGCTGAAGTTTAAAAATGTTACGGATCAATTCCATTGTTCTTCGGAATTCTGCTGAAGTTTGAAAATGCTACGGAACTCTTCCATTGTTCTTCGGAATTCTGCTGAAGTTTAAAAATGCTGTGGAACTCTTCCATTGTTCTTCGGAATTCTGCTGAAGTTTAAAAATGCTACGGAACTCTTCCATTGTTCTTCGGAATTCTGCAGAAGTTTAAAAATGCTACGGAACTCTTCCATTGTTCTTGGAATTCTGGTGAAGTTTAAAAATGCTACGGAACTCTTCCATTGTTCTCAGATTTCTGATGAAGTTTATAAATTCTACGGTACTCTTCCATTGTTCTTGGGAATTCTGCTGAAGTTTAAAAATGTTACGGATCATTTCCATTGTTCTTCGGAATTCTGCTGAAGTTTAAACATGCTACGGAACTCTTCCATTGTTCTTCGGAATTCTGCTGAAGTTTAAAAATGCTACGCAACTCTTCGATTGTTCTTCGGAATTCTGCTGAAGTACAAAAATGCTACGGAACTCTTCCATTGTTCTTCTGAGTTCTGCTGAAGTTTAAAAATGCTGTGGAACTCTTCCATTGTTCTTCGGAATTCTGATGAAGTTTAAAACTTCAACGGAACTCTTCCATTGTTCTTCGGAATTCTGCTGAAGTTTAAAAATGCTACGGAACTCTTCCATTGTTCTCGGAATTCTGGTGAAGTTTAAAAATGCTACGGAACTCTTTCATTGTTCTTCAGAATACTGCTGAAGTTTAAAAATGCTACAGAACTCTTCTCTTGTTCTTCAGAATTCTGCTGAAGTTTAAAAATGCTACGGAACAGTTCCTTTGTTCTTCGGAATTCTGCTGAAGTTTAAAAATGCTACAGAACTCTTCCATTGTTCACGGTATTCTGGTGAAGTTTAAAAATGCTACGGAACTCTTCCATTGTTCTTCGGAATTCTGTTGAAGTTTAAAAATGCTACGGGACTCTTCCATTGTTCTTCTGAGTTCTGCTGAAGTTTAAAAAGGCTACGGAACTCTTCCATTGTTCTTCGGAATTCTGATGAAGTTTAAAACTGCAACGGAACTCTTCCATTGATCTTGGAATTCTGGTGAAGTTTAAAAATGCTACGGAACTCTTCCATTGTTCTCAGAATTCTGCTGAAGCTTATAAATTCTACGGTGCTCTTACATTGTTCTTGGGAATTCTGCTGAAGTTTAAAAATGTTACGGATCAATTCCATTGTTCTTCGGAATTCTGCTGAAGTTTGAAAATGCTACGGAACTCTTCCATTGTTCTTCGGAATTCTGCTGAAGTTTAAAAATGCTGTGGAACTCTTCCATTGTTCTTCGGAATTCTGCTGAAGTTTAAAAATGCTACGGAACTCTTCCATTGTTCTCGGAATTCTACTGAAGTTTAAAAATGCTATGGAACTCTTCCATTGTTCTTCCGAATTCTGCTGAAGTTTAAAAATGGTACGGAACTTTTCCATTGTTCTCTGGCATTCTGATGAAGTTTAAAAATGCTACGGAACTCTTCCATTGTTCTTCGGAATTCTGCAGAAGTTTAAAAATGCTACGGAACTCTTCCATTGTTCTTGGAATTCTGGTGAAGTTTAAAAATGCTACGGAACTCTTCCATTATTCTCAGAATTCTGGTGAAGTTTATAAATTCTGCGGTACTCTTCCATTGTTCTTGGGAATTCTGCTGAAGTTTAAAAATGTTACGGATCATTTCCATTGTTCTTTGGAATTCTGCTGAAGTTTAAAAATGCTACGGAACTCTTGCATTGTTCTTCGGAATTCTGCTGAAGTTTAAAAATGCTATGGAACTCTTCCATTGTTCTCGGAATTCTGGTGAAGTTGAAAAATGCTACGGAACTCTTCCATTATTCTGGGAATTCTGGTGAAGTTTAAAAATGCTACGGAACTCATCCATTGTTCTCGGAATTCTGCTGAAGTTTAAAAATGCTACGGAACTCTTCCATTGTTCTTCGGAATTCTGCTGAAGTTTAAAAATGGTACGGAACTTTTCCATTGTTCTTCGGAATTCTGACGTAGTTTAAAAAGGCTACGGAACTCTTCCATTGTTCTTCGGAATTCTGCTGAAGTTTAAAAATGCTACGGAACTCTTTCATTGTTCTTCGGAATTCTGCAGAAGTTTAAAAATGCTACGGAACTCTTCCATCGTTCTTGGAATTCTGTTGAAGTTTAAAAATGCTGCGGAACTCTTCCATTGTTCTCAGAATTCTGCTGAAGCTTATAAATTCTATGGTGCTCTTCCATTGTTCTTGGGAATTCTGCTGAAGTTTAAAAATGTTACGGATCAATTCCATTGTTCTTCGGAATTCTGCTGAAGTTTAAAAATGCTACGGAACTCTTCCATTGTTCTCAGATTTCTGATGAAGTTTATAAATTCTACGGTACTCTTCCATTGTTCTTGGGAATTCTGCTGAAGTTTAAAAATGTTACGGATCATTTCCATTGTTCTTCGGAATTCTGCTGAAGTTTAAACATGCTACGGAACTCTTCCATTGTTCTTCGGAATTCTGCTGAAGTTTAAAAATGCTACGCAACTCTTCGATTGTTCTTCGGAATTCTGCTGAAGTATAAAAATGCTACGGAACTCTTCCATTGTTCTTCTGAGTTCTGCTGAAGTTTAAAAATGCTGTGGAACTCTTCCATTGTTCTTCGGAATTCTGATGAAGTTTAAAACTGCAACGGAACTCTTCCATTGTTCTCGGAATTCTGCTGAAGTTTAAAAATGCTATGGAACTCTTCCATTGTTCTTCGGAATTCTGCTGAAGTTTAAAAATGCTATGGAACTCTTCCATTGTTCTTCGGAATTCTGCTGAAGTTTAAAAATGGTACGGAACTTTTCCATTGTTCTTTGGCATTCTGATGAAGTTTAAAAATGCTACGGAACTCTTCCATTGTTCTTCGGAATTCTGCTGAAGTTTAAAAATGCTACGGAACTTTTCCATTGTTCTTCGGAATTCTGCTGTAATTTCAAAAAGCTACGGAACTCTTCCATTGTTCTTCGGAATTCTGCTGAAGTTTAAAAATGCTACGGAACTCTTCCATTGTTCTTCGGAATTCTGCTGAAGTTTAAAAATGCTACGGAACTCTTCCATTGTTTTTTGGAATTCTGCTGAAGTTTAAAAATGCTGTGGAACTCTTCCATTGTTCTCGGAATTCTTCTGAAGTTTGAAAATGCTACGGAACTCTTCCATTGTTCTTCAGAATACTGCTGAAGTTTAAAAATGCTACGGAACACTTCCTTTGTTCTTCGGAATTCTGCTGAAGTTTAAAAATGCTACGGAACTCTTCCATTGTTCACGGAATTCTGGTGAAGTTTAAAAATGCTACGGAACTCTTCCATTGTTCTTCAGAATTCTGCTGAAGTTTAAAAATGCTATGGAACTCTTCCATTGTTCTTCTGAATTCTGCTAATGTTTAAAAATGCTACGGAACTCTTCCATTGTTCTCGGAATTCTGGTGAAGTTTAAAAATGCTACGGAACTCTTCCATTGTTCTCGGAATTCCACTGAAGTTTAAAAATGCTATGGAACTCTTCCATTGTTCTTCCGAATTCTGCTGAAGTTTAAAAATGGTACGGAACTTTTCCATTGTTCTTTGGCATTCTGATGAAGTTTAAAAATGCTACGGAACTCTTCCATTGTTCTTCGGAATTCTGCAGAAGTTTAAAAATGCTACGGAACTCTTCCATTGTTCTTGGAATTCTGGTGAAGTTTAAAAATGCTACGGAACTCTTCCATTATTCTCAGAATTCTGGTGAAGTTTATAAATTCTGCGGTACTCTTCCATTGTTCTTGGGAATTCTGCTGAAGTTTAAAAATGTTACGGATCATTTCCATTGTTCTTTGGAATTCTGCTGAAGTTTAAAAATGCTACGGAACTCTTGCATTGTTCTTCGGAATTCTGCTGAAGTTTAAAAATGCTATGGAACTCTTCCATTGTTCTCGGAATTCTGGTGAAGTTGAAAAATGCTACGGAACTCTTCCATTATTCTCGGAATTCTGGTGAAGTTTAAAAATGCTACGGAACTCATCCATTGTTCTCGGAATTCTGCTGAAGTTTAAAAATGCTACGGAACTCTTCCATTGTTCTTCGGAATTCTGACGTAGTTTAAAAAGGCTACGGAACTCTTCCATTGTTCTTCGGAATTCTGCTGAAGTTTAAAAATGCTACGGAACTCTTTCATTGTTCTTCGGAATTCTGCAGAAGTTTAAAAATGCTACGGAACTCTTCCATCGTTCTTGGAATTCTGTTGAAGTTTAAAAATGCTGCGGAACTCTTCCATTTTTCTCAGAATTCTGCTGAAGCTTATAAATTCTATGGTGCTCTTCCATTGTTCTTGGGAATTCTGCTGAAGTTTAAAAATGTTACGGATCAATTCCATTGTTCTTCGGAATTCTGCTGAAGTTTAAAAATGCTACGGAACTCTTCCATTGTTCTCGGAACTCTGCTGAAGTTTAAAAATGCTATGGAACTCTTCCATTGTTCTTCGGAATTCTGCTGAAGTTTAAAAATGGTACGGAACTTTTCCATTGTTCTTTGGCATTCTGATGAAGTTTAAAAATGCTACGGAACTCTTCCATTGTTCTTCGGAATTCTGCTGAAGTTTAAAAATGCTACGGAACTTTTCCATTGTTCTTCGGAATTCTGCTGTAATTTCAAAAAGCTACGGAACTCTTCCATTGTTCTTCGGAATTCTGCTCAAGTTTAAAAATGCTACGGAACTCTTCCATTGTTCTTCGGAATTCTGCTGAAGTTTAAAAATGCTACGGAACTCTTCCATTGTTTTTTGGAATTCTGCTGAAGTTTAAAAATGCTGTGGAACTCTTCCATTGTTCTCGGAATTCTTCTGAAGTTTGAAAATGCTACGGAACTCTTCCATTGTTCTTCAGAATACTGCTGAAGTTTAAAAATGCTACGGAACACTTCCTTTGTTCTTCGGAATTCTGCTGAAGTTTAAAAATGCTACGGAACTCTTCCATTGTTCACGGAATTCTGGTGAAGTTTAAAAATGCTACGGAACTCTTCCATTGTTCTTCGGAATTCTGCTGAAGTTTAAAAATGCTATGGAACTCTTCCATTGTTCTTCTGAATTCTGCTAATGTTTAAAAATGCTACGGAACTCTTCCATTGTTCTCGGAATTCTGGTGAAGTTTAAAAATGCTACGGAACTCTTCCATTGTTCTCGGAATTCTACTGAAGTTTAAAAATGCTATGGAACTCTTCCATTGTTCTTCGGAATTCTGCTGAAGTTTAAAAATGGTACGGAACTTTTCCATTGTTCTTTGGCATTCTGATGAAGTTTAAAAATGCTACGGAACTCTTCCATTGTTCTTCGGAATTCTGCAGAAGTTTAAAAATGCTACGGAACTCTTCCATTGTTCTTGGAATTCTGGTGAAGTTTAAAAATGCTACGGAACTCTTCCATTATTCTCAGAATTCTGGTGAAGTTTATAAATTCTGCGGTGCTCTTCCATTGTTCTTTGGAATTCTGCTGAAGTTTAAAAATGCTACGGAACTCTTGCATTGTTCTTCGGAATTCTGCTGAAGTTTAAAAATGCTATGGAACTCTTCCATTGTTCTCGGAATTCTGGTGAAGTTGAAAAATGCTAAGGAACTCTTCCATTATTCTCGGAATTCTAGTGAAGTTTAAAAATGCTACGGAACTCATCCATTGTTCTCGGAATTCTGCTGAAGTTTAAAAATGCTACGGAACTCTTCCATTGTTCTTCGGAATTCTGCTGAAGTTTAAAAATGGTACGGAACTTTTCCATTGTTCTTCGGAATTCTGACGTAGTTTAAAAAGGCTACGGAACTCTTCCATTGTTCTTCGGAATTCTGCTGAAGTTTAAAAATGCTACGGAACTCTTTCATTGTTCTTCGGAATTCTGCAGAAGTTTAAAAATGCTACGGAACTCTTCCATCGTTCTTGGAATTCTGGTGAAGTTTAAAAATGCTACGGAACTCTTCCATTGTTCTCAGAATTCTGCTGAAGCTTATAAATTCTATGGTGCTCTTCCATTGTTCTTGGGAATTCTGCTGAAGTTTAAAAATGTTACGGATCAATTCCATTGTTCTTCGGAATTCTGCTGAAGTTTAAAAATGCTACGGAACTCTTCCATTGTTCTTCGGAATTCTGCTGAAGTTTAAAAATGCTACGGAACTCTTCCATTGTTTTTCGGAATTCTGCTGAAGTTTAAAAATGCTGTGGAACTCTTCCATTGTTCTCGGAATTCTTCTGAAGTTTGAAAATGCTACGGAACTCTTCCATTGTTCTTCAGAATACTGCTGAAGTTTAAAAATGCTACGGAACACTTCCTTTGTTCTTCGGAATTCTGCTGAAGTTTAAAAATGCTACGGAACTCTTCCATTGTTCACGGAATTCTGGTGAAGTTTAAAAATGCTACGGAACTCTTCCATTGTTATTCTTAATTCTGCTGAAGTTTAAAAATGGTACGGAACTCTTCCATTGTTCTTCGGAATTCTGCTGAAGTTTAAAAATGCTATGGAACTCTTCCATTGTTCTTCGGAATTCTGCTGAAGTTTAATAATGCTACGGAACTTTTCCATTGTTCTTCGGAATTCTGATGAAGTTTAAAAATGCTACGGAACTCTTCCATTGTTCTTCGGAATTCTGCTGAAGTTTAAAAATGCTACGGAACTCTTCCATTGTTCTTCGGAATTCTGCAGAAGTTTAAAAATGCTACGGATCTCTTCCATTGTTCTTGGAATTCTGGTGAAGTTTAAAAATGCTATGGAACTCTTCCATTGTTCTCAGAATTCTGCTGAAGTTTATAAATTCTACGGTACTCTTCCATTGTTCTTGGGAATTCTGCTGAAGTTTAAAAATGTTACGGATCATTTCCATTGTTCTTCGGAATTCTGCTGAAGTTTAAATATGCTAAGGAACTCTTCCATTGTTCTTCGGAATTCTGCTGAAGTTTAAAAATGCTACGGAACTCTTCGATTGTTCTTCGGAATTCTGCTGAAGTTTAAAAATGCTACGGAACTCTTCCATTGTTCTTCTGAGTTCTGCTGAAGTTTAAAAATGCTGCGGAACTCTTCCATTGTTCTTCGGAATTCTGATGAAGTTTAAAACTGCAACGGAACTCTTCCATTGTTCTTCGGAATTCTGCTGAAGTTTAAAAATGCTACGGAACTCTTCCATTGTTCTTCGGAATTCTGCTGAAGTTTAAAAATGCTACGGAACTCTTCCATTGTTCTCGGAATTCTGGTGAAGTTTAAAAATGCTGCGGAACTCATCCATTGTTCTCGGAATTCTGCTGAAGTTTAAAAATGCTACCAAACTCTTCCATTGTTCTTCGGAACTCTGCTGTAATTTAAAAATGCTACGGAACTCTTCCATTGTTCTTCGGAATTCTGCTGAAGTTTAAAAATGCTACGGAACTCTTCCATTGTTCTTCGGAATTCTGCTGAAGTTTAAAAATGCTACGGAACTCTTCCATTGTTTTTCGGAATTCTGCTGAAGTTTAAAAATGCTGTGGAACTCTTCCATTGTTCTCGGAATTCTTCTGAAGTTTGAAAATGCTACGGAACTCTTCCATTGTTCTTCAGAATACTGCTGAAGTTTAAAAATGCTACGGAACACTTCCTTTGTTCTTCGGAATTCTGCTGAAGTTTAAAAATGCTACGGAACTCTTCCATTGTTCACGGAATTCTGGTGAAGTTTAAAAATGCTACGGAACTCTTCCATTGTTATTCTTAATTCTGCTGAAGTTTAAAAATGCTAAGGAACTCTTCCATTGTTCTTCGGAATTCTGCTGAAGTTTAAAAATGCTATGGAACTCATCCATTGTTCTTCTGAATTCTGATAAAGTTTAAAAATGCTACGGAACTCTTCCATTGTTCTCGGAATTCTGGTGAAGTTTAAAAATGCTACGGAACTCTTCCATTGTTCTCAGAATTCTGCTGAAGTTTAAAAATGCTATGGAACTCTTCCATTGTTCTTCGGAATTCTGCTGAAGTTTAATAATGCTACGGAACTTTTCCATTGTTCTTCGGAATTCTGATGAAGTTTAAAAATGCTACGGAACTCTTCCATTGTTCTTCGGAATTCTGCTGAAGTTTAAAAATGCTACGGAACTCTTCCATTGTTCTTCGGAATTCTGCAGAAGTTTAAAAATGCTACGGATCTCTTCCATTGTTCTTGGAATTCTGGTGAAGTTTAAAAATGCTATGGAACTCTTCCATTGTTCTCAGAATTCTGCTGAAGTTTATAAATTCTACGGTACTCTTCCATTGTTCTTGGGAATTCTGCTGAAGTTTAAAAATGTTACGGATCATTTCCATTGTTCTTCGGAATTCTGCTGAAGTTTAAATATGCTAAGGAACTCTTCCATTGTTCTTCGGAATTCTGCTGAAGTTTAAAAATGCTACGGAACTCTTCGATTGTTCTTCGGAATTCTGCTGAAGTTTAAAAATGCTACGGAACTCTTCCATTGTTCTTCTGAGTTCTGCTGAAGTTTAAAAATGCTGCGGAACTCTTCCATTGTTCTTCGGAATTCTGATGAAGTTTAAAACTGCAACGGAACTCTTCCATTGTTCTTCGGAATTCTGCTGAAGTTTAAAAATGCTACGGAACTCTTCCATTGTTCTTCGGAATTCTGCTGAAGTTTAAAAATGCTATGGAACTCTTCCATTGTTCTCGGAATTCTGGTGAAGTTGAAAAATGCTACGGAACTCTTCCATTGTTCTCGGAATTCTGGTGAAGTTTAAAAATGCTACGGAACTCATCCATTGTTCTCGGAATTCTGCTGAAGTTTAAAAATGCTGCGGAATTCTTCCATTGTTCTTCGGAATTCTGCTGAAGTTTAAAAATGGTACGGAACTTTTCCATTGTTCTTCGGAATTCTGACGAAGTTTAAAAAGGCTACGGAACTCTTCCATTGTTCTTCGGAATTCTGCTGAAGTTTAAAAATGCTACGGAACTCTTCCATTGTTCTTCGGAATTCTGCAGAAGTTTAAAAATGCTACGGAACTCTTCCTTTGTTCTTGGAATTCTGCAGAAGTTTAAAAATGCTACAGAACTCTTCCATTGTTCTCAGAATTCTGCTGAAGCTTATAAATTCTACGGTGCTCTTCCATTGTTCTTGGGAATTCTGCTGAAGTTTAAAAATGTTACGGATCAATTCCATTGTTCTTCGGAATTCTGCTGAAGTTTAAAAATGCTACGGAACTTTTCCATTGTTCTTCGGAATTCTGCTGAAGTTTAAAAATGCTACGGAACTCATCCAATGTTCTTCGGAATTCTGCTGAAGTTTAAAAATGCTACGGAACTCTTCCATTGTTTTGCGGAAATCTTCTGAAGTTTAAAAATGCTACAGAACTCTCTTGCTCTTCAGAATTCTGCTGAAGTTTAAAAATGCTACGGAACACTTCCTTTGTTCTTCGGAATTCTGCTGAAGTTTAAAAATGCTACAGAACTCTTCCATTGTTCACGGTATTCTGGTGAAGTTTAAAAATGCTACGGAACTCTTCCATTGTTCTTCGGAATTCTGCTGAAGTTTAAAAATGCTACGGGACTCTTCCATTGTTCTTCTGAGTTCTGCTGAAGTTTAAAAAGGCTACGGAACTCTTCCATTGTTCTTCGGAATTCTGCTGAAGTTTAAAACTGCAACGGAACTCTTCCATTGTTCTTCGGAATTCTGCTGAAGTTTAAAAAGGCTACGGAACTCTTCCATTGTTCTTCGGAATTCTGCTGAAGTTTAAAAATGTTATGGAATTCTTCCATTGTTCTCGGAATTCTGGTGAAGTTTAAAAATGCTGCGGAACTCATCCATTGTTCTTGGAATTCTGCTGAAGTTTAAAAATGCTACGGAACTCTTCCATTGTTCTTCGGAATTCTGCTGTAATTTAAAAATGCTACGGAACTCTTCCATTGTTCTTCGGAATTCTGCTGAAGTTTAAAAATGCTACGGAACTCTTCCATTGGTCTTCGGAATTCTGCTGAAGTTTAAAAATGCTACGGAACTCTTCCATTGTTTTTCGGAATTCTGCTGAAGTTTAAAAATGCTGTGGAACTCTTCCATTGTTCTCGGAATTCTTCTGAAGTTTGAAAATGCTACGGAACTCTTCCATTGTTCTTCAGAGTACTGCTGAAGTTTAAAAATGGTACGGAACTTTTCCATTGTTCTTCGGAATTCTGACGAAGTTTAAAAAGGCTACGGAACTCTTCCATTGTTCTTCGGAATTCTGCTGAAGTTTAAAAATGCTACGGAACTCTTCCACTGTTCTTCGGAATTCTGCAGAAGTTTAAAAATGCTACGGAACTCTTCCATTGTTCTTGGAATTCTGGTGAAGTTTAAAAATGCTACGGAACTCTTCCATTGTACTCAGAATTCTGCTGAAGCTTATAAATTCTACGGTTCTCTTCCATTGTTCTTGGGAATTCTGCTGAAGTTTGAAAATGCTACGGAACTCTTCCATTGTTCTTCGGAATTCTGCTGAAGTTTAAAAATGCTACGGAACACTTCCTTTGTTCTTCGGAATTCTGCTGAAGTTTAAAAATGCTACGGAACTCTTCCATTGTTCGTGGAATTCTGGTGAAGTTTAAAAATGCTACGGAACTCTTCCATTGTTCTTTGGAATTCTGCTGAAGTTTAAAAATGCTATGGAACTCTTCCATTGTTCTTCTGAATTCTGCTGAAGTTTAAAAATGCTACGGAACTCTTCCATTGTTCTCGGAATTCTGTTGAAGTTTAAAAATGCTACGGAACTCTTCCATTGTTCTCGGAATTCTGGTGAAGTTTAAAAATGCTACGGAACTCTTCCATTGTTCTCGGAATTCTGCTGAAGTTTAAAAATGCTATGGAACTCTTCCATTGTTCTTCGGAATTCTGCTGAAGTTTAAAAATGCTATGGAACTTTTCCATTGTTCTTCGGAATTCTGATGAAGTTTAAAAATGCTACGGAACTCTTCCATTGTTCTTCGGAATTCTGCTGAAGTTTAAAAATGCTACGGAACTCTTCCATTGTTCTTTGGAATTCTGCAGAAGTTTAAAAATGCTACGGAACTCTTCCATTGTTCTTGGAATTCTGGTGACGTTTAAAAATGCTACGGAACTCTTCCATTGTTCTCAGAATTCTGCTGAAGTTTATAAATTCTACGGTACTCTACCATTGTTCTTGGGAATTCTGCTGAAGTTTAAAAATGTTACGGATCATTTCCATTGTTCTTCGGAATTCTGCTGAAGTTTAAATATGCTACGGAACTCTTCCATTGTTCTTTGGAATTCTGCTGAAGTTTAAAAATGCTACGGAACTCTTCGATTGTTCTTCGGAATTCTGCTGAAGTTTAAAAATGCTACGGAACTCTTCCATTGTTCTTCTGAGTTCTGCTGAAGTTTAAAAATGCTGCGGAACTCTTCCATTGTTCTTCGGAATTCTGATGAAGTTTAAAACTGCAACGGAACTCTTCCATTGTTCTTCGGAATTCTGCTGAAGTTTAAAAATGCTACGGAACTCTTCTATTGTTCTTCGGAATTCTGCTGAAGTTTAAAAATGCTATGGAAATCTTCCATTGTTCTTGGAATTCTGGTGAAGTTTAAAAATGCTACGGAACTCTTCCATTGTTCTCGGAATTCTGGTGAAGTTTAAAAATGCTACGGAACTCATCCATTGTTCTCGGAATTCTGCTGAAGTTTAAAAATGCTACGGAACTCTTCCATTGTTCTTCGGAATTCTGCTGAAGTTTAAAAATGGTACGGAACTTTTCCATTGTTCTTCGGAATTCTGACGAAGTTTAAAAAGGCTACGGAACTCTTCCATTGTTCTTCGGAATTCTGCTGAAGTTTAAAAATGCTACGGAACTCTTCCATTGTTCTTCGGAATTCTGCAGAAGTTTAAAAATGCTACGGAACTCTTCCATTGTTCTTGGAATTCTGGTGAAGTTTTAAAAAATGCTACGGAACTCTTCCATTGTTCTCAGAATTCTGCTGAAGCTTATAAATTCTACGGTGCTCTTCCATTGTTCTTGGGAATTCTGCTGAAGTTTAAAAATGTTACGGATCAATTCCATTGTTCTTCGGAATTCTGCTGAAGTTTGAAAATGCTACGGAACTCTTCCATTGTTCACGGAATTCTGGTGAAGTTTAAAAATGCTACGGAACTCTTCCATTGTTCTTTGGAATTCTGCTGAAGTTTAAAAATGCTATGGAACTCTTCCATTGTTCTTCTGAATTCTGCTGAAGTTTAAAAATGCTACGGAACTCTTCCATTGTTCTCGGAATTCTGTTGAAGTTTAAAAATGCTACGGAACTCTTCCATTGTTCTCGGAATTCTGGTGAAGTTTAAAAATGCTACGGAACTCTTCCATTGTTCTCGGAATTCTGCTGAAGTTTAAAAATGCTATGGAACTCTTCCATTGTTCTTCGGAATTCTGCTGAAGTTTAAAAATGCTACGGAACTTTTCCATTGTTCTTCGGAATTCTGATGAAGTTTAAAAATGCTACGGAACTCTTCCATTGTTCTTCGGAATTCTGCTGAAGTTTAAAAATGCTACGGAACTCTTCCATTGTTCTTCGGAATTCTGCAGAAGTTTAAAAATGCTACGGAACTCTTCCATTGTTCTTGGAATTCTGGTGAAGTTTAAAAATGCTACGGAACTCTTCCATTGTTCTCAGAATTCTGCTGAAGTTTATGAATTCTACGGTACTCTTCCATTGTTCTTGGGAATTCTGCTGAAGTTTAAAAATATTACGGATCATTTCCATTGTTCTTCGGAATTCTGCTGAAGTTTAAATATGCTACGGAACTCTTCCATTGTTCTTTGGAATTCTGCTGAAGTTTAAAAATGCTACGGAACTCTTCGATTGTTCTTCGGAATTCTGCTGAAGTTTAAAAATGCTACGGAACTCTTCCATTGTTCTTCTGAGTTCTGCTGAAGTTTAAAAATGCTGCGGAACTCTTCCATTGTTCTTCGGAATTCTGATGAAGTTTAAAACTGCAACGGAACTCTTCCATTGTTCTTCGGAATTCTGCTGAAGTTTAAAAATGCTACGGAACTCTTCTATTGTTCTTCGGATTTCTGCTGAAGTTTAAAAATGCTATGGAACTCTTCCATTGTTCTCGGAATTCTGGTGAAGTTTAAAAATGCCACGGAATTCTTCCATTGTTCTCGGAAATCTGGTGAAGTTTAAAAATGCTACGGAACTCATCCATTGTTCTCGGAATTCTGCTGAAGTTTAAAAATGCTACGGAACTCTTCCATTGTTCTTCGGAATTCTGCTGAAGTTTAAAAATGGTACGGAACTTTTCCATTGTTCTTCGGAATTCTGACGAAGTTTAAAAAGGCTACGGAACTCTTCCATTGTTCTTCGGAATTCTGCTGAAGTTTAAAAATGCTACGGAACTCTTCCATTGTTCTTCGGAATTCTGCAGAAGTTTAAAAATGCTACGGAACTCTTCCATTGTTCGTGGAATTCTGGTGAAGTTTAAAAATGCTACGGAACTCTTCCATTTTTCTCAGAATTCTGCTGAAGCTTATAAATTCTACGGTGCTCTTCCATTGTTCTTGGGAATTCTGCTGAAGTTTGAAAATGCTACGGAACTCTTCCATTGTTCTTCGGAATTCTGCTGAAGTTTAAAAATGCTACGGAACACTTCCTTTGTACTTCGGAATTCTGCTGAAGTTTAAAAATGCTACGGAACTCTTCCATTGTTCACGGAATTCTGGTGAAGTTTAAAAATGTTACGGAACTCTTCCATTGTTCTTTGGAATTCTGCTGAAGTTTAAAAATGCTATGGAACTCTTCCATTGTTCTTCTGAATTCTGCTAAAGTTTAAAAATGCTTCGGAACTCTTCCATTGTTCTCGGAATTCTGGTGAAGTTTAAAAATGCTACGTAACTCTTCCATTGTTCTCGGAATTCTGCTGAAGTTTAAAAATGCTACGGAACTCTTCCATTGTTCTTCGGAATTCTGCTGAAGTTTAAAAATGCTACGGAACTTTTCCATTGTTCTTCGGAATTCTGATGAAGTTTAAAAATGCTACGGAACTCTTCCTTTGTTCGTCGGAATTCTGCTGAAGTTTAAAAATGCTACGGAACTCTTCCATTGTTCTTCGGAATTCTGCAGAAGTTTAAAAATGCTACGGAACTCTTCCATTGTTCTTGGAATTCTGGTGAAGTTTAAAAATGCTACGGAACTCTTCCATTGTTCTCAGAATTCTGCTGAAGTTTATAAATTCTACGGTACTCTTCCATTGTTCTTGGGAATTCTGCTGAAGTTTAAAAATGTTACGGATCATTTCCATTGTTCTTCGGAATTCTGCTGAAGTTTAAATATGCTACGGAACTCTTCCATTGTTCTTTGGAATTCTGCTGAAGTTTAAAAATGCTACGGAACTCTTCGATTGTTCTTCGGAATTCTGCTGAAGTTTAAAAATGCTACGGAACTCTTCCATTGTTCTTCTGAGTTCTGCTGAAGTTTAAAAATGCTGCGGAACTCTTCCATTGTTCTTCAGAATTCTGATGAAGTTTAAAACTGCAACGGAACTCTTCCATTGTTCTTCGGAATTCTGCTGAAGTTTAAAAATGCTACGGAACTCTTCTATTGTTCTTCGGAATTCTGCTGAAGTTTAAAAATGCTATGGAACTCTTCCATTGTTCTCAGAATTCTGGTGAAGTTTAAAAATGCTACGGAACTCTTCCATTGTTCTCGGAATTCTGGTGAAGTTTAAAAATGCTACGGAACTCATCCATTGTTCTCGGAATTCTGCTGAAGTTTAAAAATGCTACGGAACTCTTCCATTGTTCTTCTGAGTTCTGCTGAAGTTTAAAAATGCTGCGGAACTCTTCCATTGTTCTTCGGAATTCTGATGAAGTTTAAAACTGCAACGGAACTCTTCCATTGCTCTTCGGAATTCTGCTGAAGTTTAAAAATGCTACGGAACTCTTCTATTGTTCTTCGGAATTCTGCTGAAGTTTAAAAATGCTATGGAACTCTTCCATTGTTCTCGGAATTCTGGTGAAGTTTAAAAATGCTACGGAACTCTTCCATTGTTCTCGGAATTCTGGTGAAGTTTAAAAATGCTACGGAACTCATCCATTGTTCTCGGAATTCTGCTGAAGTTTAAAAATGCTACGGAACTCTTCCATTGTTCTTCGGAATTCTGCTGAAGTTTAAAAATGGTACGGAACTTTTCCATTGTTCTTCGGAATTCTGACGAAGTTTTAAAAGGCTACGGAACTCTTCCATTGTTCTTCGGAATTCTGCTGAAGTTTAAAAATGCTACGGAACTCTTCCATTGTTCTTCGAAATTCTGCAGAAGTTTAAAAATGCTACGGAACTCTTCCATTGTTCTTGGAATTCTGGTGAAGTTTAAAAATGCTACGGAACTCTTCCATTGTTCTCAGAATTCTGCTGAAGCTTATAAATTCTACGGTGCTCTTCCATTGTTCTTGGGAATTCTGCTGAAGTTTAAAAATGTTACGGATCAATTCCATTGTTCTTCGGAATTCTGCTGAAGTTTGAAAATGCTACGGAACTCTTCCATTGTTCTTCGGAATTCTGCTGAAGTTTAAAAATGCTGTGGAACTCTTCCATTGTTGTTCGGAATTCTGCTGAAGTTTAAAAATGCTACGGAACTCTTCCATTGTTCTTCGGAATTCTGCAGAAGTTTAAAAATGCTACGGAACTCTTCCATTGTTCTTGGAATTCTGGTGAAGTTTAAAAATGCTACGGAACTCTTCCATTGTTCTCAGAATTCTGCTGAAGTTTATAAATTCTACGGTACTCTTCCATTGTTCTTGGGAATTCTGCTGAAGTTTAAAAATGTTACGGATCATTTCCATTGTTCTTCGGAATTCTGCTGAAGTTTAAATATGCTACGGAACTCTTCCATTGTTCTTTGGAATTCTGCTGAAGTTTAAAAATGCTACGGAACTCTTCGATTGTTCTTCGGAATTCTGCTGAAGTTTAAAAATGCTACGGAACTCTTCCATTGTTCTTCTGAGTTCTGCTGAAGTTTAAAAATGCTGCGGAACTCTTCCATTGTTCTTCGGAATTCTGATGAAGTTTAAAACTGCAACGGAACTCTTCCATTGTTCTTCGGAATTCTGCTGAAGTTTAAAAATGCTACGGAACTCTTCTATTGTTCTTCGGAATTCTGCTGAAGTTTAAAAATGCTATGGAAATCTTCCATTGTTCTCGGAATTCTGGTGAAGTTTAAAAATGCTATGGAACTCATCCATTGTTCTCGGAATTCTGCTGAAGTTTAAAAATGCTACGGAACTCTTCCATTGTTCTTCGGAATTCTGCTGAAGTTTAAAAATGGTACGGAACTTTTCCATTGTTCTTCGGAATTCTGACGAAGTTTAAAAAGGCTACGGAACTCTTCCATTGTTCTTCGGAATTCTGCTGAAGTTTAAAAATGCTACGGAACTCTTCCATTGTTCTTCGGAATTCTGCAGAAGTTTAAAAATGCTACGGAACTCTTCCATTGTTCTTGGAATTCTGGTGAAGTTTAAAAATGCTACGGAACTCTTCCATTGTTCTCAGAATTCTGCTGAAGCTTATAAATTCTACGGTGCTCTTCCATTGTTCTTGGGAATTCTGCTGAAGTTTAAAAATGTTACGGATCAATTCCATTGTTCTTCGGAATTCTGCTGAAGTTTGAAAATGCTACGGAACTCTTCCATTGTTCACGGAATTCTGGTGAAGTTTAAAAATGCTACGGAACTCTTCCATTGTTCTTTGGAATTCTGCTGAAGTTTAAAAATGCTATGGAACTCTTCCATTGTTCTTCTGAATTCTGCTGAAGTTTAAAAATGCTACGGAACTCTTCCATTGTTCTCGGAATTCTGTTGAAGTTTAAAAATGCTACGGAACTCTTCCATTGTTCTCGGAATTCTGGTGAAGTTTAAAAATGCTACGGAACTCTTCCATTGTTCTCGGAATTCTGCTGAAGTTTAAAAATGCTATGGAACTCTTCCATTGTTCTTCGGAATTCTGCTGAAGTTTAAAAATGCTACGGAACTTTTCCATTGTTCTTCGGAATTCTGATGAAGTTTAAAAATGCTACGGAACTCTTCCATTGTTCTTCGGAATTCTGCTGAAGTTTAAAAATGCTACGGAACTCTTCCATTGTTCTTCGGAATTCTGCAGAAGTTTAAAAATGCTACGGAACTCTTCCATTGTTCTTGGAATTCTGGTGAAGTTTAAAAATCCTACGGAACACTTCCATTGTTCTCAGAATTCTGCTGAAGTTTATGAATTCTACGGTACTCTTCCATTGTTCTTGGGAATTCTGCTGAAGTTTAAAAATATTACGGATCATTTCCATTGTTCTTCGGAATTCTGCTGAAGTTTAAATATACTACGGAACTCTTCCATTGTTCTTTGGAATTCTGCTGAAGTTTAAAAATGCTACGGAACTCTTCGATTGTTCTTTGGAATTCTGTTGAAGTTTAAAAATGCTACGGAACTCTTCCATTGTTCTTCTGAGTTCTGCTGAAGTTTAAAAATGCTGCGGAACTCTTCCATTGTTCTTCGGAATTCTGATGAAGTTTAAAACTGCAACGGAACTCTTCCATTGTTCTTCGGAATTCTGCTGAAGTTTAAAAATGCTACGGAACTCTTTTATTGTTCTTCGGAATTCTGCTGAAGTTTAAAAATGCTATGGAACTCTTCCATTGTTCTCGGAATTCTGGTGAAGTTTAAAAATGCTACGGAATTCTTCCATTGTTCTCGGAAATCTGGTGAAGTTTAAAAATGCTACGGAACTCATCCATTGTTCTCGGAATTCTGCTGAAGTTTAAAAATGCTACGGAACTCTTCCATTGTTCTTCGGAATTCTGCTGAAGTTTAAAAATGGTACGGAACTTTTCCATTGTTCTTCGGAATTCTGACGAAGTTTAAAAAGGCTACGGAACTCTTCCATTGTTCTTCGGAATTCTGCTGAAGTTTAAAAATGCTACGGAACTCTTCCATTGTTCTTCGGAATTCTGCAGAAGTTTAAAAATGCTACGGAACTCTTCCATTGTTCTTGGAATTCTGGTGAAGTTTAAAAATGCTACGGAACTCTTCCATTGTTCTCAGAATTCTGCTGAAGCTTATAAATTCTACGGTGCTCTTCCATTGTTCTTGGGAATTCTGCTGAAGTTTGAAAATGCTACGGAACTCTTCCATTGTTCTTCGGAATTCTGCTGAAGTTTAAAAATGCTACGGAACACTTCCTTTGTTCTTCGGAATTCTGCTGAAGTTTAAAAATGCTACGGAACTCTTCCATTGTTCACGGAATTCTGGTGAAGTTTAAAAATGCTACGGAACTCTTCCATTGTTCTTTGGAATTCTGCTGAAGTTTAAAAATGCTATGGAACTCTTCCATTGTTCTTCTGAATTCTGCTGAAGTTTAAAAATGCTTCGGAACTCTTCCATTGTTCTCGGAATTCTGCTGAAGTTTAAAAATGCTACGGAACTCTTCCATTTTTCTTCGGAATTCTGCTGAAGTTTAAAAATGCTACGGAACTTTTCCATTGTTCTTCGGAATTCTGATGAAGTTTAAAAATGCTACGGAACTCTTCCATTGTTCTTCGGAATTCTGCTGAAGTTTAAAAATGCTACGGAACTCTTCCATTGTTTTTCGGAATTCTGCAGAAGTTTAAAAATGCTACGGAACTCTTCCATTGTTCTTGGAATTCTGGTGAAGTTTAAAAATGCTACGGAACTCTTCCATTGTTCTCAGAATTCTGCTGAAGTTTATAAATTCTACGGTACTCTTCCATTGTTCTTGGGAATTCTGCTGAAGTTTAAAAATGTTACGGATCATTTCCATTGTTCTTCGGAATTCTGCTGAAGTTTAAATATGCTACGGAACTCTTCCATTGTTCTTTGGAATTCTGCTGAAGTTTAAAAATGCTACGGAACTCTTCCATTGTTCTTCTGAGTTCTGCTGAAGTTTAAAAATGCTGCGGAACTCTTCCATTGTTCTTCGGAATTCTGATGAAGTTTAAAACTGCAACGGAACTCTTCCATTGTTCTTCGGAATTCTGCTGAAGTTTAAAAATGCTACGGAACTCTTCTATTGTTCTTCGGAATTCTGCTGAAGTTTAAAAATGCTATGGAACTCTTCCATTGTTCTCGGAATTCTGGTGAAGTTTAAAAATGCTACGGAACTCTTCCATTGTTCTCGGAATTCTGGTGAAGTTTAAAAATGCTACGGAACTCATCCATTGTTCTCGGAATTCTGCTGAAGTTTAAAAATGCTACGGAACTCTTCCATTGTTCTTCGGAATTCTGCTGAAGTTTAAAAATGGTACGGAACTTTTCCATTGTTCTTCGGAATTCTGACGAAGTTTTAAAAGGCTACGGAACTCTTCCATTGTTCTACGGAATTCTGCTGAAGTTTAAAAATGCTACGGAACTCTTCCATTGTTCTTCGAAATTCTGCAGAAGTTTAAAAATGCTACGGAACTCTTCCATTGTTCTTGGAATTCTGGTGAAGTTTAAAAATGCTACGGAACTCTTCCATTGTTCTCAGAATTCTGCTGAAGCTTATAAATTCTACGGTGCTCTTCCATTGTTCTTGGGAATTCTGCTGAAGTTTAAAAATGTTACGGATCAATTCCATTGTTCTTCGGAATTCTGCTGAAGTTTGAAAATGCTACGGAACTCTTCCATTGTTCACGGAATTCTGGTGAAGTTTAAAAATGCTACGGAACTCTTCCATTGTTCTCAGAATTCTGGTGAAGTTTAAAAATGCTACGGAACTCTTCCATTGTTCTCGGAATTCTGCTGAAGCTTATAAATTCTACGGTGCTCTTCCATTGTTCTTGGGAATTCTGCTGAAGTTTAAAAATGTTATGGATCAATTCCATTGTTCTTCGGAATTCTGCTGAAGTTTGAAAATGCTACGGAACTCTTCCATTGTTCACGGAATTCTGTTGAAGTTTAAAAATGCTACGGAACTCTTCCATTGTTCTCAGAATTCTGGTGAAGTTTAAAAATGCTACGGAACTCTTCGATTGTTCTTTGGAATTCTGCTGAAGTTTAAAAATGCTACGGAACTCTTCCATTGTTCTTCTGAGTTCTGCTGAAGTTTAAAAATGCTGCGGAACTCTTCCATTGTTCTTCGGAATTCTGATGAAGTTTAAAACTGCAACGGAACTCTTCCATTGTTCTTCGGAATTCTGCTGAAGTTTAAAAATGCTACGGAACTCTTCTATTGTTCTTCGGAATTCTGCTGAAGTTTAAAAATGCTATGGAACTCTTCCATTGTTCTCGGAATTCTGGTGAAGTTTAAAAATGCTACGGAATTCTTCCATTGTTCTCGGAAATCTGGTGAAGTTTAAAAATGCTACAGAACTCATCCATTGTTCTCGGAATTCTGCTGAAGTTTAAAAATGCTACGGAACTCTTCCATTGTTCTTCGGAATTCTGCTGAAGTTTAAAAATGGTACGGAACTTTTCCATTGTTCTTCGGAATTCTGACGAAGTTTAAAAAGGCTACGGAACTCTTCCATTGTTCTTCGGAATTCTGCTGAAGTTTAAAAATGCTACGGAACTCTTCCATTGTTCTTCGGAATTCTGCAGAAGTTTAAAAATGCTACGGAACTCTTCCATTGTTCTTGGAATTCTGGTGAAGTTTAAAAATGCTACGGAACTCTTCCATTGTTCTCAGAATTCTGCTGAAGCTTATAAATTCTACGGTGCTCTTCCATTGTTCTTGGGAATTCTGCTGAAGTTTGAAAATGCTACGGAACTCTTCCATTGTTCTTCGGAATTCTGCTGAAGTTTAAAAATGCTACAGAACACTTCCTTTGTTCTTCGGAATTCTGCTGAAGTTTAAAAATGCTACGGAACTCTTCCATTGTTCACGGAATTCTGGTGAAGTTTAAAAATGCTACGGAACTCTTCCATTGTTCTTTGGAATTCTGCTGAAGTTTAAAAATGCTATGGAACTCTTCCATTGTTCTTCTGAATTCTGCTGAAGTTTAAAAATGCTTCGGAAGTCTTCCATTGTTCTCGGAATTCTGGTGAAGTTTAAAAATGCTACGGAACTCTTCCATTGTTCTCGGAATTCTGCTGAAGTTTAAAAATGCTACGGAACTCTTCCATTTTTCTTCGGAATTCTGCTGAAGTTTAAAAATGCTACGGAACTTTTCCATTGTTCTTCGGAATTCTGATGAAGTTTAAAAATGCTACGGAACTCTTCCATTGTTCTTCGGAATTCTGCTGAAGTTTAAAAATGCTACGGAACTCTTCCATTGTTTTTCGGAATTCTGCAGAAGTTTAAAAATGCTACGGAACTCTTCCATTGTTCTTGGAATTCTGGTGAAGTTTAAAAATGCTACGGAACTCTTCCATTGTTCTCAGAATTCTGCTGAAGTTTATAAATTCTACGGTACTCTTCCATTGTTCTTGGGAATTCTGCTGAAGTTTAAAAATGTTACGGATCATTTCCATTGTTCTTCGGAATTCTGCTGAAGTTTAAATATGCTACGGAACTCTTCCATTGTTCTTTGGAATTCTGCTGAAGTTTAAAAATGCTACGGAACTCTTCGATTGTTCTTCGGAATTCTGCTGAAGTTTAAAAATGCTACGGAACTCTTCCATTGTTCTTCTGAGTTCTGCTGAAGTTTAAAAATGCTGCGGAACTCTTCCATTGTTCTTCGGAATTCTGATGAAGTTTAAAACTGCAACGGAACTCTTCCATTGTTCTTCGGAATTCTGCTGAAGTTTAAAAATGCTACGGAACTCTTCTATTGTTCTTCGGAATTCTGCTGAAGTTTAAAAATGCTATGGAACTCTTCCATTGTTCTCGGAATTCTGGTGAAGTTTAAAAATGCTACGGAACTCTTCCATTGCTCTCGGAATTCTGGTGAAGTTTAAAAATGCTACGGAACTCATCCATTGTTCTCGGAATTCTGCTGAAGTTTAAAAATGCTACGGAACTCTTCCATTGTTCTTCGGAATTCTGCTGAAGTTTAAAAATGGTACGGAACTTTTCCATTGTTCTTCTGAACTCTGACGAAGTTTTAAAAGGCTACGGAACTCTTCCATTGTTCTTCGGAATTCTGCTGAAGTTTAAAAATGCTACGGAACTCTTCCATTGTTCTTCGAAATTCTGCAGAAGTTTAAAAATGCTACGGAACTCTTCCATTGTTCGTGGAATTCTGGTGAAGTTTAAAAATGCTACGGAACTCTTCCATTGTTCTCAGAATTCTGCTGAAGCTTATAAATTCTACGGTGCTCTTCCATTGTTCTTGGGAATTCTGCTGAAGTTTAAAAATGTTACGGATCAATTCCATTGTTCTTCGGAATTCTGCTGAAGTTTGAAAATGCTACGGAGCTCTTCCATTGTTCACGGAATTCTGGTGAAGTTTAAAAATGCTACGGAACTCTTCCATTGTTCTTTGGAATTCTGCAGAAGTTTAAAAATGCTATGGAACTCTTCCATTGTTCTCGGAATTCTGGTGAAGTTTAAAAATGCTACGGAACTCTTTCATTGTTCTCGGAATTCTGGTGAAGTTTAAAAATGCTACGGAACTCATCCATTGTTCTCGGAATTCTGCTGAAGTTTAAAAATGCTACGGAACTCTTCCATTGTTCTTCGGAATTCTGCTGAAGTTTAAAAATGGTACGGAACTTTCCCATTGTTCTTCGGAATTCTGACGAAGTTTAAAAAGGCTACGGAACTCTTCCATTGTTCTTCGGAATTCTGCTGAAGTTTAAAAATGCTACGGAATTCTTCCATTGTTCTTCGGAATTCTGCAGAAGTTTAAAAATGCTACGGAACTCTTCCATTGTTCTTGGAATTCTGGTGAAGTTTAAAAATGCTACGGAACTCTTCCATTGTTCTCAGAATTCTGCTGAAGCTTATAAATTCTACGGTGCTCTTCCATTGTTCTTGGGAATTCTGCTGAAGTTTAAAAATGTTACGGATCAATTCCATTGTTCTTCGGAATTCTGCTGAAGTTTAAAAATGCTACGGAACTTTTCCATTGTTCTTCGGAATTCTGCTGAAGTTTAAAAATGCTACGGAACTCATCCATTGTTCTTCGGAATTCTGCTGAAGTTTAAAAATGCTACAGAACTCTTCCCTTGTTTTGCGGAATTCTTCTGAAGTTTATAAATTCTACGGTACTCTTCCATTGTTCTTGGGAATTCTGGTGAAGTTTAAAAATGCTACGGAACTCTTCCATTGTTCTCAGAATTCTGCTGAAGTTTATAAATTCTACGGTACTCTTCCATTGTTCTTGGGAATTCTGCTGAAGTTTAAAAATGTTACGGATCATTTCCATTGTTCTTCGGAATTCTGCTGAAGTTTAAATATGCTACGGAACTCTTCCATTGTTCTTTGGAATTCTGCTGAAGTTTAAAAATGCTACGGAACTCTTCGATTGTTCTTCGGAATTCTGCTGAAGTTTAAAAATGCTACGGAACTCTTCCATTGTTCTACTGAGTTCTGCTGAAGTTTAAAAATGCTGCGGAACTCTTCCATTGTTCTTCGGAATTCTGATGAAGTTTAAAACTGCAACGGAACTCTTCCATTGTTCTTCGGAATTCTGCTGAAGTTTAAAAATGCTACGTAAACTCTTCTATTGTTCTTCGGAATTCTGCTGAAGTTTAAAAATGCTATGGAACTCTTCCATTGTTCTCGGAATTCTGGTGAAGTTTAAAAATGCTACGGAACTCTTCCATTGTTCTCGGAATTCTGGTGAAGTTTAAAAATGCTACGGAACTCATCCATTGTTCTCGGAATTCTGCTGAAGTTTAAAAATGCTACGGAACTCTTCCATTGTTCTTCGGAATTCTGCTGAAGTTTAAAAATGGTACGGAACTTTTCCATTGTTCTTCGGAATTCTGACGAAGTTTTAAAAGGCTACGGAACTCTTCCATTGTTCTTCGGAATTCTGCTGAAGTTTAAAAATGCTACGGAACTCTTCCATTTTTCTTCGAAATTCTGCAGAAGTTTAAAAATGCTACGGAACTCTTCCATTGTTCTTGGAATTCTGGTGAAGTTTAAAAATGCTACGGAACTCTTCCATTGTTCTCAGAATTCTGCTGAAGCTTATAAATTCTACGGTGCTCTTCCATTGTTCTTGGGAATTCTGCTGAAGTTTAAAAATGTTACGGATCAATTCCATTGTTCTTCGGAATTCTGCTGAAGTTTGAAAATGCTACGGAGCTCTTCCATTGTTCACGGAATTCTGGTGAAGTTTAAAAATGCTACGGAACTCTTCCATTGTTCTTTGGAATTCTGCAGAAGTTTAAAAATGCTATGGAACTCTTCCATTGTTCTCGGAATTCTGGTGAAGTTTAAAAATGCTACGGAACTCTTTCATTGTTCTCGGAATTCTGGTGAAGTTTAAAAATGCTACGGAACTCATCCATTGTTCTCGGAATTCTGCTGAAGTTTAAAAATGCTACGGAACTCTTCCATTGTTCTTCGGAATTCTGCTGAAGTTTAAAAATGGTATGGAACTTTCCCATTGTTCTTCGGTATTCTGACGAAGTTTAAAAAGGCTACGGAACTCTTCCATTGTTCTTCGGAATTCTGCTGAAGTTTAAAAATGCTACGGAATTCTTCCATTGTTCTTCGGAATTCTGCAGAAGTTTAAAAATGCTACGGAACTCTTCCATTGTTCTTGGAATTCTGGTGAAGTTTAAAAATGCTACGGAACTCTTCCATTGTTCTCAGAATTCTGCTGAAGCTTATAAATTCTACGGTGCTCTTCCATTGTTCTTGGGAATTCTGCTGAAGTTTAAAAATGTTACGGATCAATTCCATTGTTCTTCGGAATTCTGCTGAAGTTTAAAAATGCTACGGAACTTTTCCATTGTTCTTCGGAATTCTGCTGAAGTTTAAAAATGCTACGGAACTCATCCATTGTTCTTCGGAATTCTTTTGAAGTTTAAAAATGCTACGGAACTCTTCCCTTGTTTTGCGGAATTCTTCTGAAGTTTATAAATGCTACAGAACTCTTCTCTTGTTCTTCAGAATTCTGCTGAAGTTTAAAAATGCTACGGAACACTTCCTTTGTTCTTCGGAATTCTGCTGAAGTTTAAAAATGCTACAGAACTCTTCCATTGTTCACGGTATTCTGGTGAAGTTTAAAAATGCTACGGAACTCTTCCATTGTTCTTCGGAATTCTGCTGAAGTTTAAAATTGCTACGGGACACTTCCATTGTTCTTCTGAGTTCTGCTGAAGTTTAAAAAGGCTACGGAACTCTTCCATTGTTCTTTGGAATTCTGATGAAGTTTAAAACTGCAACGGAACTCTTCCATTGTTCTTCGGAATTCTGCTGAAGTTGAAAAATGCTACGGAACTCTTCCATTGTTCTTCGGAATTCTGCTGAAGTTTAAAAATGCTACGGAACTCTTCCATTGTTCTCGGAATTCTGGTGAAGTTTAAAAATGCTACGGAACTCTTCCATTGTTCTTCGGAATTCTGCTGTAATTTAAAAATGCTACGGAACTCTTCCATTGTTCTTCGGAATTCTGCTGAAGTTTAAAAATGCTACGGAACTCTTCCATTGTTCTTCGGAATTCTGCTGAAGTTTAAAAATGCTATGGAACTCTTCCATTGTTTTTCGGAATTCTGCTGAAGTTTAAAAATGCTGTGGAACTCTTCCATTGTTCTCGGAATTCTTCTGAAGTTTGAAAATGCTACGGAACTCTTCCATTGTTCTTCAGAATACTGCTGAAGTTTAAAAATGCTACGGAACACTTCCTTTTTTCTTCGGAATTCTGCTGAAGTTTAAAAATGCTACAGAACTCTTCTCTTGTTCTTCAGAATTCTGCTGAAGTTTAAAAATGCTACGGAACACTTCCTTTGTTCTTCCGAATTCTGCTGAAGTTTAAAAATGCTACAGAACTCTTCCATTGTTCACGGTATTCTGGTGAAGTTTAAAAAAGCTACGGAACTCTTCCATTGTTCTTCGGAA
The DNA here is from genome assembly GCF_046119375.1 of Phyllobates terribilis. Classification (NCBI taxonomy): domain Eukaryota; kingdom Metazoa; phylum Chordata; class Amphibia; order Anura; family Dendrobatidae; genus Phyllobates; species Phyllobates terribilis. The sequence goes on along the minus strand of NW_027363003.1, from coordinate 1,626,377 downwards.
TTCTGCTGAAGTTTAAAAATGCTACGGGACTCTTCCATTGTTCTTCTGAGTTCTGCTGAAGTTTAAAAAGGCTACGGAACTCTTCCATTGTTCTTCGGAATTCTGATGAAGTTTAAAACTGCAACGGAACTCTTCCATTGTTCTTCGGAATTCTGCTGAAGTTTAAAAATGCTACGGAACACTTCCATTGTTCTTCGGAATTCTGCTGAAGTTTAAAAATGCTATGGAACTCTTCCATTGTTCTCGGAATTCTGCTGAAGTTTAAAAATGACTGCGAACTCATCCATTGTTCTCGGAATTCTGCTGAAGTTTAAAAATGCTACAGAACTCTTCCATTGTTCTTCGGAATTCTGCTGTAATTTAAAAATGCTACGGAACTCTTCCATTGTTCTTCGGAATTCTGCTGAAGTTTAAAAATGCTACGGAACTCTTCCATTGTTTTTCGGAATTCTGCTGAAGTTTAAAAATGCTGTGGAGCTCTTCCATTGTTCTTGGAATTCTTCTGAAGTTTGAAAATGCTACGGAACTCTTCCATTGTTCTTCAGAATACTGCTGAAGATTAAAAATGCTACGGAACACTTCCTTTGTTCTTCGGAATTCTGCTGAAGTTTAAAAATGCTAAGGAACTCTTCCAATGTTCACGGAATTCTGGTGAAGTTTAAAAATGCTACGGAACTCTTCCATTGTTATTCTTAATTCTGCTGAAGTTTACAAATGCTACGGAACTCTTCCATTGTTCTTCGGAATTCTGCTGAAGTCTAAAAATGCTATGGAACTCTTCCATTGTTCTTCTGAATTCTGCTGAAGTTTAAAAATGCTACGGAACTCTTCCATTGTTCACGGAATTCTGGTGAAGTTTAAAAATGCTACGGAACTCTTCCATTGTTATTCTTAATTCTGCGGAAGTTTAAAAATGCTACGGAACTCTTCCATTGTTCTTCGGAATTCTGCTGAAGTTTAAAAATGCTATGGAACTCTTCCATTGTTCTTCTGAATTCTGCTGAAGTTTAAAAATGCTACGGAACTCTTCCATTGTTCTCGGAATTCTGTTGAAGTTTAAAAATGCTACGGAACTCTTCCATTGTTCTCGGAATTCTGGTGAAGTTTAAAAATGCTACGGAACTCTTCCTTTGTTCTCAGAATTCTGCTGAAGTTTAAAAATGCTATGGAACTCTTCCATTGTTCTTCGGAATTCTGCTGAAGTTTAAAAATGCTACGGAACTTTTCCATTGTTCTTCAGAATTCTGATGAAGTTTAAAAATGCTACGGAACTCTTCCATTGTTCTTCGGAATTCTGCTGAAGTTTAAAAATGCTACGGAACTCTTCCATTGTTCTTCGGAATTCTGCAGAAGTTTAAAAATGCTACGGAAATCTTCCATTGTTCTTGGAATTCTGGTGAAGTTTAAAAATGCTACGGAACTCTTCCATTGTTCTCAGAATTCTGCTGAAGTTTATAAATTCTACGGTACTCTTCCATTGTTCTTGGGAATTCTGCTGAAGTTGAAAAATGTTACGGATCATTTCCATTGTTCTTCGGAATTCTGCTGAAGTTTAAATATGCTACGGAACTCTTCCATTGTTCTTCGGAATTCTGCTGAAGTTTAAAAATGCTACGGAACTCTTCCATTGTTCTTCTGAGTTCTGCTGAAGTTTAAAAATGCTACGGAACTCTTCCATTGTTATTCTTAATTCTGCTGAAGTTTAAACATGCTACGGAACTCTTCCATTGTTCTTCGGAATTCTGCTGTAATTTAAAAATGCTACGGAACTCTTCCATTGTTCTTCGGAATTCTACTGAAGTTTAAAAATGCTACGGAACTCTTCCATTGTTCTTCGGAATTCTGCTGAAGTTTAAAAATGCTACGGAACTCTTCCATTGTTTTTCGGAATTCTGCCGAAGTTTAAAAATGCTGTGGAACTCTTCCATTGTTCTCGGAATTCTTTTGAAGTTTGAAAATGCTACGGAACTCTTCCATTGTTCTTCAGAATACTGCTGAAGTTTAAAAATGCTACGGAACACTTCCTTTGTTCTTCGGAATTCTGCTGAAGTTTAAAAATGCTACAGAACTCTTCCATTGTTCACGGTATTCTGGTGAAGTTTAAAAATGCTACGGAACTCTTCCATTGTTCTCGGAATTCTGCTGAAGTTTAAAAATGCTACGGAACTCTTCCATTGTTTTTCGGAATTCTGCAGAAGTTTAAAAATGCTACGGAACTCTTCCATTGTTCTTGGAATTCTGGTGAAGTTTAAAAATGCTACGGAACTCTTCCATTGTTCTCAGAATTCTGCTGAAGTTTATAAATTCTACGGTACTCTTCCATTGTTCTTGGGAATTCTGCTGAAGTTTAAAAATGTTACGGATCATTTCCATTGTTCTTCGGAATTCTGCTGAAGTTTAAATATGCTACGGAACTCTTCCATTGTTCTTTGGAATTCTGCTGAAGTTTAAAAATGCTGCGGAACTCTTCGATTGTTCTTCGGAATTCTGCTGAAGTTTAAAAATGCTACGGAACTCTTCCATTGTTCTTCTGAGTTCTGCTGAAGTTTAAAAATGCTGCGGAACTCTTCCATTGTTCTTCGGAATTCTGATGAAGTTTAAAACTGCAACGGAACTCTTCCATTGTTCTTCGGAATTCTGCTGAAGTTTAAAAATACTACGGAACTCTTCTATTGTTCTTCGGAATTCTGCTGAAGTTTAAAAATGCTGTGGAACTCTTCCATTGTTCTCGGAATTCTGGTGAAGTTTAAAAATGCTACGGAACTCTACCATTGTTCTCGGAATTCTGGTGAAGTTTAAAAATGCTACGGAACTCATCCATTGTTCTCGGAATTCTGCTGAAGTTTAAAAATGCTACGGAACTCTTCCATTGTTCTTCGGAATTCTGCTGAAGTTTAAAAATGGTACGGAACTTTTCCATTGTTCTTCGGAATTCTGACGAAGTTTTAAAAGGCTACGGAACTCTTCCATTGTTCTTCGGAATTCTGCTGAAGTTTAAAAATGCTACGGAACTCTTCCATTGTTCTTCGAAATTCTGCAGAAGTTTAAAAATGCTACGGAACTCTTCCATTGTTCTTGGAATTCTGGTGAAGTTTAAAAATGCTGCGGAACTCTTCCATTGTTCTTCGGAATTCTGATGAAGTTTAAAACTGCAACGGAACTCTTCCATTGTTCTTCGGAATTCTGCTGAAGTTTAAAAATGCTACGGAACTCTTCTATTGTTCTTCGGAATTCTGCTGAAGTTTAAAAATGCTGTGGAACTCTTCCATTGTTCTCGGAATTCTGGTGAAGTTTAAAAATGCTACGGAACTCTTCCATTGTTCTCGGAATTCTGGTGAAGTTTAAAAATGCTACGGAACTCATCCATTGTTCTCGGAATTCTGCTGAAGTTTAAAAATGCTACGGAACTCTTCCATTGTTCTTCGGAATTCTGCTGAAGTTTAAAAATGGTACGGAACTTTTCCATTGTTCTTCGGAATTCTGACGAAGTTTTAAAAGGCTACGGAACTCTTCCATTGTTCTTCGGAATTCTGCTGAAGTTTAAAAATGCTACGGAACTCTTCCATTGTTCTTCGAAATTCTGCAGAAGTTTAAAAATGCTACGGAACTCTTCCATTGTTCTTGGAATTCTGGTGAAGTTTAAAAATGCTACGGAACTCTTCCATTGTTCTCAGAATTCTGCTGAAGCTTATAAATTCTATTGTGCTCTTCCATTGTTCTTGGGAATTCTGCTGAAGTTTAAAAATGTTACGGATCAATTCCATTGTTCTTCGGAATTCTGCTGAAGTTTGAAAATGCTACGGAGCTCTTCCATTGTTCACGGAATTCTGGTGAAGTTTAAAAATGCTACGGAACTCTTCCATTGTTCTTCGGAATTCTGCAGAAGTTTAAAAATGCTATGGAACTCTTCCATTGTTCTCGGAATTCTGGTGAAGTTTAAAAATGCTACGGAACTCTTTCATTGTTCTCGGAATTCTGGTGAAGTTTAAAAATGCTACGGAACTCATCCATTGTTCTCGGAATTCTGCTGAAGTTTAAAAATGTTACGGAACTCTTCCATTGTTCTTCGGAATTCTGCTGAAGTTTAAAAATGGTACGGAACTTTCCCATTGTTCTTCGGAATTCTGACGAAGTTTAAAAATGCTACGGAACTCTTCCATTGTTCTTCGGAATTCTGCTGAAGTTTAAAAATGCTACGGAACTCTTCCATTGTTCTTCGGAATTCTGCAGAAGTTTAAAAATGCTACGGAACTCTTCCATTGTTCTTGGAATTCTGGTGAAGTTTAAAAATGCTACGGAACTCTTCCATTGTTCTCAGAATTCTGCTGAAACTTATAAATTCTACGGTGCTCTTCCATTGTTCTTGGGAATTCTGCTGAAGTTTAAAAATGTTACGGATCAATTCCATTGTTCTTCGGAATTCTGCTGAAGTTTAAAAATGCTACGGGACTCTTCCATTGTTCTTCTGAGTTCTGCTGAAGTTTAAAAAGGCTACGGAACTCTTCCATTGTTCTTCGGAATTCTGATGAAGTTTAAAACTGCAACGGATCTCTTCCATTGTTCTTCGGGATTCTGCTGAAGTTTACAAATGCTACGGAACTCTTCCATTGTTCTACGGAATTCTGCTGAAGTTTAAAAATGCTACGGAACTCTTCCATTGTTCTCGGAATTCTGGTGAAGTTTAAAATTCTGCGGAACTCATCCATTGTTCTCGGAATTCTGCTGAAGTTTAAAAATGCTACCGAACTCTTCCATTGTTCTTCGGAATTCTGCTGTAATTTAAAAATGCTACGGAACTCTTCCATTGTTCTTCGGAATTCTGCTGAAGTTTAAAAATGCTACGGAACTTTTCCATTGTTCTTCGGAATTCTGCTGTAATTTAAAAAAGCTACGGAACTCTTCCATTGTTCTTCGGAATTCTGCTGAAGTTTAAAAATGCTACGGAACTCTTCCATTGTTCTTCGGAATTCTGCTGAAGTTTAAAAATGCTACGGAACTCTTCCATTGTTTTTCGGAATTCTGCTGAAGTTTAAAAATGCTGTGGAACTCTTCCATTGTTCTCGGAATTCTTCTGAAGTTTGAAAATGCTTCGGAACTCTTCCATTGTTCTTCAGAATACTGCTGAAGTTTAAAAATGCTACGAAACACTTCCTTTGTTCTTCGGAATTCTGCTGAAGTTTAAAAATGCTACGGAACTCTTCCATTGTTCTCGGAATTCTGCTGAAGTTTAAAAATGCTACGGAACTCTTCCATTGTTATTCTTAATTCTGCTGAAGTTTAAAAATGCTACAGAACTCTTCCATTGTTCTTCGGAATTCTGCTGAAGTTTAAAAATGCTATGGAACTCATCCATTGTTCTTCTGAATTCTGCTAAAGTTTAAAAATGCTACGGAACTCTTCCATTGTTCTCGCAATTCTGGTGAAGTTTAAAAATGCTACGGAACTCTTCCATTGTTCTTGGAATTCTGCTGAAGTTTAAAAATGCTATGGAACTCTTCCATTGTTCTTCGGAATTCTGCTGAAGTTTAAAAATGCTACGGAACTTTTCCATTGTTCTTTGGAATTCTGATGAAGTTTAAAAATGCTACGGAACTCTTCCATTATTCTCAGAATTCTGCTGAAGCTTATAAATTCTGCGGTACTCTTCCATTGTTCTTGGGAATTCTGCTGAAGTTTAAAAATGTTACGGATCATTTCCATTGTTCTTCGGAATTCTGCTGAAGTTTAAATATGCTACAGAACTCTTCCATTGTTCTTCGGAATTCTGCTGAAGTTTAAAAATGCTACGGAACTGTTCGATTGTTCTTCGGAATTCTGCTGAAGTTTAAAAATGCTACTGAACTCTTCCATTGTTCTTCTGAGTTCTGCTGAAGTTTAAAAATGCTGCGGAACTCTTCCATTGTTCTTCGGAATTCTGATGAAGTTTAAAACTGCAACGGAACTCTTCCATTGTTCTTCGGAATTCTGCTGAAGTTTAAAAATGCTACGGAACTCTTCCATTGTTCTTCGGAATTCTGCTGAAGTTTAAAAATGCTATGGAACTCTTCCATTGTTCTTGGAATTCTGGTGAAGTTGAAAAATGCTACGGAACTCTTCCATTGTTCTCGGAATTCTGGTGAAGTTTAAAAATGCTACGGAACTCATCCATTGTTCTCGGAATTCTGCTGAAGTTTAAAAATGCTACGGAACTCTTCCATTGTTCTTTGGAATTCTGCTGAAGTTTAAAAATGCTACGGAATTCTTTCATTGTTCTTCGGAATTCTGCAGAAGTTTAAAAATGCTACGGAACTCTTCCATCGTTCTTGGAATTCTGGTGAAGTTTAAAAATGCTACGGAACTCTTCCATTGTTCTCAGAATTCTGCTGAAGCTTATAAATTCTACGGTGCTCTTCCATTGTTCTTGGGAATTCTGCTGAAGTTTAAAAATGTTACGGATCAATTCCATTGTTCTTCGGAATTCTGCTGAAGTTTAAAAATGCTACGGAACTCTTCCATTATTCTCAGAATTCTGCTGAAGTTTATAAATTCTGCGGTACTCTTCCATTGTTCTTGGGAATTCTGCTGAAGTTTAAAAATGTTACGGATCATTTCCATTGTTCTTCGGAATTCTGCTGAAGTTTAAATATGCTACAGAACTCTTCCATTGTTCTTCGGAATTCTGCTGAAGTTTAAAAATGCTACGGAACTGTTCGATTGTTCTTCGGAATTCTGCTGAAGTTTAAAAATGCTACGGAACTCTTCCATTGTTCTTCTGAGTTCTGCTGAAGTTTAAAAATGCTGCGGAACTCTTCCATTGTTCTTCAGAATTCTGATGAAGTTTAAAACTGCAACGGAACTCTTCCATTGTTCTTCGGAATTCTGCTGAAGTTTAAAAATGCTACGGAACTCTTCCATTGTTCTTCGGAATTCTGCTGAAGTTTAAAAATGCTATGGAACTCTTCCATTGTTCTTGGAATTCTGCTGAAGTTGAAAAATGCTACGGAACTCTTCCATTGTTCTCGGAATTCTGGTGAAGTTTAAAAATGCTACGGAACTCATCCATTGTTCTCGGAATTCTGCTGAAGTTTAAAAATGCTACGGAACTCTTCCATTGTTCTTCGGAATTCTGCTGAAGTTTAAAAATGCTACGGAATTCTTTCATTGTTCTTCGGAATTCTGCAGAAGTTTAAAAATGCTACGGAACTCTTCCATCGTTCTTGGAATTCTGGTGAAGTTTAAAAATGCTACGGAACTCTTCCATTGTTCTCAGAATTCTGCTGAAGCTTATAAATTCTACGGTGCTCTTCCATTGTTCTTGGGAATTCTGCTGAAGTTTAAAAATGTTACGGATCAATTCCATTGTTCTTCGGAATTCTGCTGAAGTTTAAAAATGCTACGGAACTCTTCCATTGTTCTTCGGAATTCTGCTGAAGTTTAAAAATGCTACGGAACTCTTCCATTGTTCTTCGGAATTCTGCTGAAGTTTAAAAATGCTACAGAACTCTTTCATTGTTTTGCGGAATTCTGCTGAAGTTTAAAAATGCTACGGAACTCTTCCATTTTTCTCGGAATTCTTCTGAAGTTTAAAAATGCTGCAGAACTCTTCTCTTGTTCTTCAGAATTCTGCTGAAGTTTAAAAATGCTACGGAACACTTCCTTTGTTCTTCGGAATTCTGCTGAAGTTTAAAAATGCTACAGAACTCTTCCATTGTTCACGGTATTCTGGTGAAGTTTAAAAATGCTACGGAACTCTTCCGTTGTTCTTCTGAATTCTGCTGAAGTTTAGAAATGCTACGGGACTCTTCCATTGTTCTTCTGAGTTCTGCTGAAGTTTAAAAAGGCTACGGAACTCTTCCATTGTTCTTCGGAATTCTGATGAAGTTTAAAACTGCAACGGAACTCTTCCATTGTTCTTCGGAATTCTGCTGAAGTTTAAAAATGCTACGGAACACTTCCTTTGTTCTTCGGAATTCTGCTGAAGTTTAAAAATGCTACAGAACTCTTCCATTGTTCTTGGGAATTCTGCTGCAGTTTAAAAATGCTACGGAACTCTTCCATTGTTCTTCGGAATTCTGCTGTAGTTTAAAAATGCTACGGGACTCTTCCATTGTTCTTCTGAGTTCTGCTGAAGTTTAAAAAGGCTACGGAACTCTTCCATTGTTCTTCGGAATTCTGATGAAGTTTAAAACTGCAACGGAACTCTTCCATTGTTCTTCGGAATTCTGCTGAAGTTTAAAAATGCTACGGAACACTTCCATTGTTCTTCGGAATTCTGCTGAAGTTTAAAAATGCTACGGAACTCTTCCATTGTTCTCGGAATTCTGGTGAAGTTTAAAAATGACTGCGGAACTCATCCATTGTTCTCGGAATTCTGCTGAAGTTTAAAAATGCTACGGAACTCTTCCATTGTTCTTCTGAGTTCTGCTGAAGTTTAAAAATGCTGTGGAACTCTTCAATTGTTCTTCGGAATTCTGATGAAGTTTAAAACTGCAACGGAACTCTTCCATTGTTCTTCGGAATTCTGCTGAAGTTTAAAAATGCTACGGAACTCTTCCATTGTTTTTCGGAATTCTGCTGAAGTTTAAAAATGCTGTGGAGCTCTTCCATTGTTCTCGGAATTCTTCTGAAGTTTGAAAATGCTACGGAACTCTTCCATTGTTCTTCAGAATTCTGCTGAAGTTTAAAAATGCTACGGAACACTTCCTTTGTTCTTCGGAATTCTTCTGAAGTTTAAAAATGCTACAGAACTCTTCCATTGTTCACGGTATTCTGGTGAAGTTTAAAAATGCTACGGAACTCTTCCATTGTTCTTCGGAATTCTGCTGAAGTTTAAAAATGCTACGTAACTCTTCCATTGTTTTGCGGAATTCTTCTGAAGTTTATAAATGCTACAGAACTCTTCTCTTGTTCTTCAGAATTCTGCTGAAGTTTAAAAATGTTACGGAACACTGCCTTTGTTCTTCGGAATTCTGCTGAAGTTTAAAATGCTACAAAACTCTTCCATTGTTCACGGTATTCTGGTGAAGTTTAAAAATGCTACGGAACTCTTCCATTGTTCTTCGGAATTATGCTGAAGTTTAAAATTGCTACGGGACTCTTCCATTGTTCTTCTGAGTTCTGCTGAAGTTTAAAAAGGCTACGGAACTCTTCCATTGTTCTTCGGAATTCTGATAAAGTTTAAAACTGCAACGGAACTCTTCCATTGTTCTTCGGAATTCTGCTGAAGTTTAAAAATGCTACGGAACTCTTCCATTGTTCTTCGGAATTCTGCTGAAGTTTAAAAATGCTACGGAACTCTTCCATTGTTCTCGGAATTCTGGTGAAGTTTAAAAATGCTGCGGAACTCATCCATTGTTCTTGGAATTCTGCTGAAGTTTAAAAATGCTACGGAACTCTTCCATTGTTATTCGGAATTCTGCTGTAATTAAAAAATGCTACGGAACTCTTCCATTGTTCTTCGGAATTCTGCTGAAGTTTAAAAATGCTACGGAACTCTTCCATTGTTCTTCGGAATTCTGCTGAAGTTTAAAAATGCTATGGAACTCTTCCATTATTTTTCGGAATTCTGCTGAAGTTTAAAAATGCTGTGGAACTCTTCCATTGTTCTCGGAATTCTTCTGAAGTTTGAAAATGCTACGGAACTCTTCCATTGTTCTTCAGAATACTGCTGAAGTTTAAAAATGCTACAGAACTCTTCTCTTGTTCTTCAGAATTCTGCTGAAGTTTAAAAATGCTACGGAACAGTTCCTTTGTTCTTCGGAATTCTGCTGAAGTTTAAAAATGCTACAGAACTCTTCCATTGTTCACGGTATTCTGGTGAAGTTTAAAAATGCTACGGAACTCTTCCATTTTTCTTCGGAATTCTGTTGAAGTTTAAAAATGCTACGGGACTCTTCCATTGTTCTTCTGAGTTCTGCTGAAGTTTAAAAAGGCTACGGAACTCTTCCATTGTTCTTCGGAATTCTGATGAAGTTTAAAACTGCAACGGAACTCTTCCATTGATCTTGGAATTCTGGTGAAGTTTAAAAATGCTACGGAACTCTTCCATTGTTCTCAGAATTCTGCTGAAGCTTATAAATTCTACGGTGCTCTTCCATTGTTCTTGGGAATTCTGCTGAAGTTTAAAAATGTTACGGATCAATTCCATTGTTCTTCGGAATTCTGCTGAAGTTTAAAAATGCTACGGAACTCTTCCATTCTTCTTCGGAATTCTGTTGAAGTTTAAAAATGCTACGGGACTCTTCCATTGTTCTTCTGAGTTCTGCTGAAGTTTAAAAAGGCTACGGAACTCTTCCATTGTTCTTCGGAATTCTGATGAAGTTTAAAACTGCAACGGAACTCTTCCATTGATCTTGGAATTCTGGTGAAGTTTAAAAATGCTACGGAACTCTTCCATTGTTCTCAGAATTCTGCTGAAGCTTATAAATTCTACGGTGCTCTTCCATTGTTCTTGGGAATTCTGCTGAAGTTTAAAAATGTTACGGATCAATTCCATTGTTCTTCGGAATTCTGCTGAAGTTTGAAAATGCTACGGAACTCTTCCATTGTTCTTCGGAATTCTGCTGAAGTTTAAAAATGCTGTGGAACTCTTCCATTGTTCTTCGGAATTCTGCTGAAGTTTAAAAATGCTACGGAACTCTTCCATTGTTCTTCGGAATTCTGCAGAAGTTTAAAAATGCTACGGAACTCTTCCATTGTTCTTGGAATTCTGGTGAAGTTTAAAAATGCTACGGAACTCTTCCATTGTTCTCAGATTTCTGATGAAGTTTATAAATTCTACGGTACTCTTCCATTGTTCTTGGGAATTCTGCTGAAGTTTAAAAATGTTACGGATCATTTCCATTGTTCTTCGGAATTCTGCTGAAGTTTAAACATGCTACGGAACTCTTCCATTGTTCTTCGGAATTCTGCTGAAGTTTAAAAATGCTACGCAACTCTTCGATTGTTCTTCGGAATTCTGCTGAAGTATAAAAATGCTACGGAACTCTTCCATTGTTCTTCTGAGTTCTGCTGAAGTTTAAAAATGCTGTGGAACTCTTCCATTGTTCTTCGGAATTCTGATGAAGTTTAAAACTGCAACGGAACTCTTCCATTGTTCTTCGGAATTCTGCTGAAGTTTAAAAATGCTACGGAACTCTTCCATTGTTCTTCGGAATTCTACAGAAGTTTAAAAATGCTATGGAACTCTTCCATTGTTCTCGGAATTCTGGTGAAGTTTAAAAATGCTACGGAACTCTTTCATTGTTCTCGGAATTCTGGTGAAGTTTAAAAATGCTACGGAACTCATCCATTGTTCTCGGAATTCTGCTGAAGTTTAAAAATGCTATGGAACTCTTCCATTGTTCTTCGGAATTCTGCTGAAGTTTAAAAATGGTACGGAACTTTTCCATTGTTCTTCGGAATTCTGACGAAGTTTAAAAAGGCTACGGAACTCTTCCATTGTTCTTCGGAATTCTGCTGAAGTTTAAAAATGCTACAGAACTCTTCCATTGTTCTTCGGAATTCTGCAGAAGTTTAAAAATGCTACGGAACTCTTCCATTGTTCTTGGAATTCTGGTGAAGTTTAAAAATGCTACGGAACTCTTCCATTGTTCTCAGAATTCTGCTGAAGCTTATAAGTTCTACGGTGCACTTCCATTGTTCTTGGGAATTCTGCTGAAGTTTAAAAATGTTACGGATCAATTCCATTGTTCTTCGGAATTCTGCTGAAGTTTAAAAATGCTACGGAACTCTTCCATTGTTCTTCGGAATTCTGCTGAAGTTTAAAAATGCTGTGGAGCTCTTCCATTGTTCTCGGAATTCTTCTGAAGTTTGAAAATGCTACGGAACTCTTCCATTGTTCTTCAGAATTCTGCTGAAGTTTAAAAATCCTACGGAACACTTCCTTTGTTCTTCGGAATTCTGCTGAAGTTTAAAAATGCTACAGAACTCTTCCATTGTTCACGGTATTCTGGTGAAGTTTAAAAATGCTACGGAACTCTTCCATTGTTCTTCGGAATTCTGCTGAAGTTTAAAAATGCTACGTAACTCTTCCATTGTTTTGCGGAATTCTTCTGAAGTTTATAAATGCTACAGAACTCTTCTCTTGTTCTTCAGAATTCTGCTGAAGTTTAAAAATGCTCCGGAACACTTCCTTTGTTCTTCGGAATTCTGCTGAAGTTTAAAAATGCTACAGAACTCTTCCATTGTTCACGGTATTCTGGTGAAGTTTAAAAATGCTACGGAACTCTTCCATTGTTCTTCGGAATTCTGCTGAAGTTTAAAATTGCTACGGGACTCTTCCATTGTTCTTCTGAGTTCTGCTGAAGTTTAAAAATGCTACGGAACTCTTCCATTGTTCTTCGGAATTCTGATGAAGTTTAAATCTGCAACGGAACACTTCCATTGTTCTTCGGAATTCTGCTGAAGTTTAAAAATGCTACGGAACTCTTCCATTGTTCTTCGGAATTCTGCTGAAGTTTAAAAATGCTACGGAACTCTTCCATTGTTCTCGGAATTCTGGTGAAGTTTAAAAATGCTGCGGAACTCATCCATTGTTCTTGGAATTCTGCTGAAGTTTAAAAATGCTACGGAACTCTTCCATTGTTATTCGGAATTCTGCTGTAATTTAAAAATGCTACGGAACTCTTCCATTGTTCTTCGGAATTCTGCTGAAGTTTAAAAATGCTACGGAACTCTTCCATTGTTCTTCGGAATTCTGCTGAAGTTTAAAAATGCTATGGAACTCTTCCATTGTTTTTCGGAATTCTGCTGAAGTTTAAAAATGCTACGGAACTCTTCCATTGTTCTTCGGAATTCTGATGAAGTTTAAAACTGCAACGGAACTCTTCCATTGTTCTTCGGAATTCTGCTGAAGTTTAAAAATGCTACGGAACACTTCCATTGTTCTTCGGAATTCTGCTGAAGGTTAAAAATGCTACGGAACTCTTCCATTGTTCTCGGAATTCTGGTGAAGTTTAAAAATGCTACGGAACTCTTCCATTGTTCTTCTGAGTTCTGCTGAAGTTTAAAAATGCTGTGGAACTCTTCCATTGTTCTTCGGATTTCTGATGAAGTTTAAAACTGCAACGGAACTCTTCCATTGTTCTTCGGAATTCTGCTGAAGTTTAAAAATGCTACGGAACTCTCCCATTGTTTTTCGGAATTCTGCTGAAGTTTAAAAATGCTGTGGAGCTCTTCCATTGTTCTTCGGAATTCTGCTGAAGTTTAAAAATGCTACGGAACTCTTCCATTGTTCTTCGGAATTCTGCAGAAGTTTAAAAATGCTACGGAACTCTTCCATTGTTCTTGGAATTCTGGTGAAGTTTAAAAATGCTACGGAACTCTTCCATTGTTCTCAGATTTCTGATGAAGTTTATAAATTCTACGGTACTCTTCCATTGTTCTTGGGAATTCTGCTGAAGTTTAAAAATGTTACGGATCATTTCCATTGTTCTTCGGAATTCTGCTGAAGTTTAAACATGCTACGGAACTCTTCCATTGTTCTTCGGAATTCTGCTGAAGTTTAAAAATGCTACGCAACTCTTCGATTGTTCTTCGGAATTCTGCTGAAGTATAAAAATGCTACGGAACTCTTCCATTGTTCTTCTGAGTTCTGCTGAAGTTTAAAAATGCTGTGGAACTCTTCCATTGTTCTTCGGAATTCTGATGAAGTTTAAAACTGCAACGGAACTCTTCCATTGTTCTTCGGAATTCTGCTGAAGTTTAAAAATGCTACGGAACTCTTCCATTGTTCTTCGGAATTCTACAGAATTTTAAAAATGCTATGGAACTCTTCCATTGTTCTCGGAATTCTGGTGAAGTTTAAAAATGCTACGGAACTCTTTCATTGTTCTCGGAATTCTGGTGAAGTTTAAAAATGCTACGGAACTCATCCATTGTTCTCGGAATTCTGCTGAAGTTTAAAAATGCTATGGAACTCTTCCATTGTTCTTCGGAATTCTGCTGAAGTTTAAAAATGGTACGGAACTTTTCCATTGTTCTTCGGAATTCTGACGAAGTTTAAAAAGGCTACGGAACTCTTCCATTGTTCTTCGGAATTCTGCTGAAGTTTAAAAATGCTACAGAACTCTTCCATTGTTCTTCGGAATTCTGCAGAAGTTTAAAAATGCTACGGAACTCTTCCATTGTTCTTGGAATTCTGGTGAAGTTTAAAAATGCTACGGAACTCTTCCATTGTTCTCAGAATTCTGCTGAAGCTTATAAGTTCTACGGTGCACTTCCATTGTTCTTGGGAATTCTGCTGAAGTTTAAAAATGTTACGGATCAATTCCATTGTTCTTCGGAATTCTGCTGAAGTTTAAAAATGCTACGGAACTCTTCCATTGTTCTTCGGAATTCTGCTGAAGTTTAAAAATGCTGTGGAGCTCTTCCATTGTTCTCGGAATTCTTCTGAAGGTTGAAAATGCTACGGAACTCTTCCATTGTTCTTCAGAATTCTGCTGAAGTTTAAAAATCCTACGGAACACTTCCTTTGTTCTTCGGAATTCTGCTGAAGTTTAAAAATGCTACAGAACTCTTCCATTGTTCACGGTATTCTGGTGAAGTTTAAAAATGCTACGGAACTCTTCCATTGTTCTTCGGAATTCTGCTGAAGTTTAAAAATGCTACGTAACTCTTCCATTGTTTTGCGGAATTCTTCTGAAGTTTATAAATGCTACAGAACTCTTCTCTTGTTCTTCAGAATTCTGCTGAAGTTTAAAAATGCTCCGGAACACTTCCTTTGTTCTTCGGAATTCTGCTGAAGTTTAAAAATGCTACAGAACTCTTCCATTGTTCACGGTATTCTGGTGAAGTTTAAAAATGCTACGGAACTCTTCCATTGTTCTTCGGAATTCTGCTGAAGTTTAAAATTGCTACGGGACTCTTCCATTGTTCTTCTGAGTTCTGCTGAAGTTTAAAAAGGCTACGGAACTCTTCCATTGTTCTTCGGAATTCTGATGAAGTTTAAAACTGCAACGGAACTCTTCCATTGTTCTTCGGAATTCTGCTGAAGTTTAAAAATGCTACGGAACTCTTCCATTGTTCTTCGGAATTCTGCTGAAGTTTAAAAATGCTACGGAACTCTTCCATTGTTTTCGGAATTCTGGTGAAGTTTAAAAATGCTGCGGAACTCATCCATTGTTCTTGGAATTCTGCTGAAGTTTAAAAATGCTACGGAACTCTTCCATTGTTATTCGGAATTCTGCTGTAATTTAAAAATGCTACGGAACTCTTCCATTGTTCTTCGGAATTCTGCTGAAGTTTAAAAATGCTACGGAACTCTTCCATTGTTCTTCGGAATTCTGCTGAAGTTTAAAAATGCTATGGAACTCTTCCATTGTTTTTCGGAATTCTGCTGAAGTTTAAAAATGCTACGGAACTCTTCCATTGTTCTTCGGAATTCTGATGAAGTTTAAAACTGCAACGGAACTCTTCCATTGTTCTTCGGAATTCTGCTGAAGTTTAAAAATGCTACGGAACACTTCCATTGTTCTTCGGAATTCTGCTGAAGTTTAAAAATGCTACGGAACTCTTCTATTGTTCTCGGAATTCTGGTGAAGTTTAAAAATGCTACGGAACTCTTCCATTGTTCTTCTGAGTTCTGCTGAAGTTTAAAAATGCTGTGGAACTCTTCCATTGTTCTTCGGATTTCTGATGAAGTTTAAAACTGCAACGGAACTCTTCCATTGTTCTTCGGAATTCTGCTGAAGTTTAAAAATGCTACGGAACTCTCCCATTGTTTTTCGGAATTCTGCTGAAGTTTAAAAATGCTGTGGAGCTCTTCCATTGTTCTTCGGAATTCTGCTGAAGTTTAAAAATGCTACGGAACTCTTCCATTGTTCTTCGGAATTCTGCAGAAGTTTAAAAATGCTACGGAACTCTTCCATTGTTCTTGGAATTCTGGTGAAGTTTAAAAATGCTACGGAACTCTTCCATTGTTCTTGGAATTCTGGTGAAGTTTAAAAATGCTACGGAACTCTTCCATTGTTCTTCTGAGTTCTGCTGAAGTTTAAAAATGCTGTGGAACTCTTCCATTGTTCTTCGGATTTCTGATGAAGTTTAAAACTGCAACGGAACTCTTCCATTGTTCTTCGGAATTCTGCTGAAGTTTAAAAATGCTACGGAACTCTCCCATTGTTTTTCGGAATTCTGCTGAAGTTTAAAAATGCTGTGGAGCTCTTCCATTGTTCTCGGAATTCTTCTGAAGTTTGAAAATGCTACGGAACTCTTCCATTGTTCTTCAGAATACTGCTGAAATTTAAAAATGCTACGGAACACTTCCTTTGTTCTTCGGAATTCTGCTGAAGTTTAAAAATGCTACGGAACTCTTCCATTGTTCACGGAATTCTGGTGAAGTTTAAAAATGCTACGGAACTCTTCCATTGTTATTCTTAATTCTGCTGAAGTTTACAAATGCTACGGAACTCTTCCATTGTTCTTCGGAATTCTGCTGAAGTTTAAAAATGCTATGGAACTCTTCCATTGTTCTTCTGAATTCTGCTGAAGTTTAAAAATGCTACGGAACTCTCCCATTGTTTTTCGGAATTCTGCTGAAGTTTAAAAATGCTGTGGAGCTCTTCCATTGTTCTTCGGAATTCTGCTGAAGTTTAAAAATGCTACGGAACTCTTCCATTGTTCTTCGGAATTCTGCAGAAGTTTAAAAATGCTACGGAACTCTTCCATTGTTCTTGGAATTCTGGTGAAGTTTAAAAATGCTACGGAACTCTTCCATTGTTCTTGGAATTCTGGTGAAGTTTAAAAATGCTACGGAACTCTTCCATTGTTCTTCTGAGTTCTGCTGAAGTTTAAAAATGCTGTGGAACTCTTCCATTGTTCTTCGGATTTCTGATGAAGTTTAAAACTGCAACGGAACTCTTCCATTGTTCTTCGGAATTCTGCTGAAGTTTAAAAATGCTACGGAACTCTCCCATTGTTTTTCGGAATTCTGCTGAAGTTTAAAAATGCTGTGGAGCTCTTCCATTGTTCTCGGAATTCTTCTGAAGTTTGAAAATGCTACGGAACTCTTCCATTGTTCTTCAGAATACTGCTGAAATTTAAAAATGCTACGGAACACTTCCTTTGTTCTTCGGAATTCTGCTGAAGTTTAAAAATGCTACGGAACTCTTCCATTGTTCACGGAATTCTGGTGAAGTTTAAAAATGCTACGGAACTCTTCCATTGTTATTCTTAATTCTGCTGAAGTTTACAAATGCTACGGAACTCTTCCATTGTTCTTCGGAATTCTGCTGAAGTTTAAAAATGCTATGGAACTCTTCCATTGTTCTTCTGAATTCTGCTGAAGTTTAAAAATGCTACGGAACTCTCCCATTGTTTTTCGGAATTCTGCTGAAGTTTAAAAATGCTGTGGAGCTCTTCCATTGTTCTTCGGAATTCTGCTGAAGTTTAAAAATGCTACGGAACTCTTCCATTGTTCTTCGGAATTCTGCAGAAGTTTAAAAATGCTACGGAACTCTTCCATTGTTCTTGGAATTCTGGTGAAGTTTAAAAATGCTACGGAACTCTTCCATTGTTCTTGGAATTCTGGTGAAGTTTAAAAATGCTACGGAACTCTTCCATTGTTCTTCTGAGTTCTGCTGAAGTTTAAAAATGCTGTGGAACTCTTCCATTGTTCTTCGGATTTCTGATGAAGTTTAAAACTGCAACGGAACTCTTCCATTGTTCTTCGGAATTCTGCTGAAGTTTAAAAATGCTACGGAACTCTCCCATTGTTTTTCGGAATTCTGCTGAAGTTTAAAAATGCTGTGGAGCTCTTCCATTGTTCTCGGAATTCTTCTGAAGTTTGAAAATGCTACGGAACTCTTCCATTGTTCTTCAGAATACTGCTGAAATTTAAAAATGCTACGGAACACTTCCTTTGTTCTTCGGAATTCTGCTGAAGTTTAAAAATGCTACGGAACTCTTCCATTGTTCACGGAATTCTGGTGAAGTTTAAAAATGCTACGGAACTCTTCCATTGTTATTCTTAATTCTGCTGAAGTTTACAAATGCTACGGAACTCTTCCATTGTTCTTCGGAATTCTGCTGAAGTTTAAAAATGCTATGGAACTCTTCCATTGTTCTTCTGAATTCTGCTGAAGTTTAAAAATGCTACGGAACTCTTCCATTGTTCACGGAATTCTGGTGAAGTTTAAAAATGCTACGGAACTCTTCCATTGTTATTCTTAATTCTGCTGAAGTTTAAAAATGCTACGGAACTCTTCCATTGTTCTTCGGAATTCTGCTGAAGTTTAAAAATGCTATGGAACTCTTCCATTGTTCTTCTGAATTCTGCTGAAGTTTAAAAATGCTACGGAACTCTTCCATTGTTCTTGGAATTCTGTTGAAGTATAAAAATGCTACGGAACACTTCCATTGTTCTCGGAATTCTGGTGAAGTTTAAAAATGCTACGGAACTCTTCCATTGTTCTCAGAATTCTGCTGAAGTTTAAAAATGTTATGGAACTCTTCCATTGTTCTTCGGAATTCTGGTGAAGTTTAAAAATGCTACGGAACTCTTCCATTGTTCTCAGAATTCTGCTGAAGTTTATAAATTCTACGGTACTCTTCCATTGTTCTTGGGAATTCTGCTGAAGTTTAAAAATGTTACGGATCATTTCCATTGTTCTTCGGAATTCTGCTGAAGTTTAAATATGCTACGGAACTCTTCCATTGTTCTTCGGAATTCTGCTGAAGTTTAAAAATGCTACGGAACTCTTCGATTGTTCTTCGGAATTCTGCTGAAGTTTAAAAATGCTACGGAACTCTTCCATTGTTCTTCTGAGTTCTGCTGAAGTTTAAAAATGCTACGGAACTCTTCCATTGTTATTCTTAATTCTGCTGAAGTTTAAAAATGCTACGGAACTCTTCCATTGTTCTTCGGAATTCTGCTGTAATTTAAAAATGCTACGGAACTCTTCCATTGTTCTTCGGAATTCTGCTGAAGTTTAAAAATGCTACGGAACTCTTCCATTGTTATTCTTAATTCTGCTGAAGTTTAAAAATGCTGCGGAACTCTTCCATTGTTCTTCGGAATTCTGATGAAGTTTAAAAATGCTACGGAACTCTTCCATTGTTCTTCGGAATTCTGCAGAAGTTTAAAAATGCTATGGAACTTTTCCATTGTTCTTGGAATTCTGGTGAGGTTTAAAAATGCTACGGAACTCTTCCATTGTTCTCAGAATTCTGCTGAAGTTTATAAATTCTACGGTACTCTTCCATTGTTCTTGGGAATTCTGCTGAAGTTTAAAAATGTTACGGATCATTTCCATTGTTCTTCGGAATTCTGCTGAAGTTTAAATATGCTACGGAACTCTTCCATTGTTCTTCGGAATTCTGCTGAAGTTTAAAAATGCTACGGAACTCTTCGATTGTTCTTCGGAATTCTGCTGAAGTTTAAAAATGCTACGGAACTCTTCCATTGTTCTTCTGAGTTCTGCTGAAGTTTAAAAATGCTACCGAACTCTTCCATTGTTTTTCTTAATTCTGCTGAAGTTTAAAAATGCTACGGAACTCTTCCATTGTTTTTCGGAATTCTGCTGTAATTTAAAAATGCTACGGAACTCTTCCATTGTTCTTCGGAATTCTGCTGAAGTTTAAAAATGCTAGGGAACTCTTCCATTGTTATTCTTAATTCTGCTGAAGTTTAAAAATGCTGCGGAAGTCTTCCATTGTTCTTCGGAATTCTGATGAAGTTTAAAACTGCAACGGAACTCTTCCATTGTTCTTCGGAATTCTGCTGAAGTTTACAAATGCTACGGAACTCTTCCATTGTTCTTCGGAATTCTGCTGAAGTTTAAAAATGCTATGGAACTCTTCCATTGTTCTCGGAATTCTGGTGAAGTTTAAAAATGCTACGGAACTCTTCCATTGTTCTCGGAATTCTGCTGAAGTTTAAAAATGCTACGGAACTCATCCATTGTTCTTGGAATTCTGCTGAAGTTTAAAAATGCTACGGAACTCTTCCATTGCTCTTCGGAATTCTGCTGAAGTTTAAAAATGGTACGGAACTTTTCCATTGTTCTTCGGAATTCTGACGAAGTTTAAAAAGGCTACGGAACTCTTCCATTGTTCTTCGGAATTCTGCTGAAGTTTAAAAATGCTACGGAACTCTTCCATTTTTCTTCGGAATTCTGCAGAAGTTTAAAAATGCTATGGAACTCTTCCATTGTTCTTGGAATTCTGGTGAAGTTTAAAAATGCTATGGAACTCTTCCATTGTTCTCAGAATTCTGCTGAAGCTCATAAATTCTACGGTGCTCTTCCATTGTTCTTGGGAATTCTGCTGAAGTTTAAAAATGTTACGGATCAATTCCATTGTTCTTTGGAATTCTGCTGAAGTTTAAAAATGCTACGGAACTCTTCCATTGTTCTTCGGAATTCTGCTGAAGTTTAAAAATGCTACAGAACTCATCCATTGTTCTTCGGAATTCTGCTGAAGTTTAAAAATGCTACGGAACTCTTCCATTGTTTTGCGGAATTCTTCTGAAGTTTAAAAATGCTACAGAACTCTTCTCTTGTTCTTCAGAATTCTGCTGAAGTTTAAAAATGCTACGGAACTCTTCCATTGTTTTTCGGAATTCTGCTGAAGTTTGAAAATGCTACGGAACTCTTCCATTGTTCTTTAGAATACTGCTGAAGTTTAAAAATGCTACGGAACACTTCCTTTGTTCTTCGGAATTCTGCTGAAGTTTAAAAATGCTACGGAACTCTTCCATTGTTCACGCAATTCTGGTGAAGTTTAAAAATGCTACGGAACTCTTCCATTGTTATTCTTAATTCTGCTGAAGTTTACAAATGCTACAGAACTCTTCCATTGTTCTTCGGAATTCTGCTGAAGTTTAAAAATGTTACGGATCATTTCCATTGTTCTTCGGAATTCTGCTGAAGTTTAAATATGCTACGGAACTCTTCCATTGTTATTCTTAATTCTGCTGAAGTTTACAAATGCTACGGAACTCTTCCATTGTTCTTCGGAATTCTGCTGAAGATTAAAAATGCTATGGAACTCTTCCATTGTTCTTCTGAATTCTGCTGAAGTTTAAAAATGCTACGGAACTGTTCCATTGTTCACGGAATTCTGGTGAAGTTTAAAAATGCCACGGAACTCTTCCATTGTTATTCTTAATTCTGCTGAAGTTTAAAAATGCTACGGAACTCTTCCATTGTTCTTCGGAATTCTGCTGAAGTTTAAAAATGCTATGGAACTCTTCCATTGTTCTTCTGAATTCTGAAGTTTAAAAATGCTACGGAACTCTTCCATTGTTCTCGGAATTCTGTTGAAGTTTAAAAATGCTACGGAACACTTCCATTGTTCTCGGAATTCTGGTGAAGTTTAAAAATGCTACGGAACTCTTCCATTGTTCTCGGAATTCTGCTGAAGTTTAAAAATGCTATGGAACTCTTCCATTGTTCTTCGGAATTCTGCTGAAGTTTAAAAATGCTACGGAACTCTTCCATTGTTCTTCGGAATTCTGCTGAAGTTTAAAAATGCTACGGAACTCACCCATTGTTCTTCGGAATTCTGAAGTTTAAAAATGCTACGGAACTCTTCCATTGTTTTGCTGAATTCTTCTGAAGTTTAAAAATGCTACAGAACTCTTCTCTTGTTCTTCAGAATTCTGCTGAAGTTTAAAAATGCTACGGAACACTTCCTTTGTTCTTCGGAATTCTGCTGAAGTTTAAAAATGCTACAGAACTCTTTCATTGTTCACGGTATTCTTGTGAAGTTTAAAAATTCTACGGAACTCTTCCATTGTTCTTCAGAATTCTGCTGAAGTTTAAAATTGCTACGGGACACTTCCATTGTTCTTCTGAGTTCTGCTGAAGTTTAAAAAGGCTAAGGAACTCTTCCATTGTTCTTCGGAATTCTGATGAAGTTTAAAACTGCAACGGAACTCTTCCATTGTTCTTCGGAATTCTGCTGAAGTTTAAAAATGCTACGGAACTCTTCCATTGTTCCTCGGAATTCTGCTGAAGTTTAAAAATGCTACGGAACTCTTCCATTGTTCTCGGAATTCTGGTGAAGTTTAAAAATGCTGCGGAACTCATCCATTGTTCTTGGAATTCTGCTGAAGTTTAAAAATGCTACGGAACTCTTCCATTGTTCTTCGGAATTCTGCTGTAATTTAAAAATGCTACGGAACTCTTCCATTGTTTTTCGGAATTCTGCTGAAGTTTAAAAATGCTACGGAACTCTTCCATTGTTCTTCGGAATTCTGCTGAAGTTTAAAAATGCTACGGAACTCTTCCATTGTTATTCTTAATTCTGCTGAAGTTTAAAAATGCTGCGGAACTCTTCCATTGTTCTTCGGAATTCTGATGAAGTTTAAAAATGCTACGGAA
This sequence comes from Phyllobates terribilis, assembly GCF_046119375.1. Taxonomy (NCBI): domain Eukaryota; kingdom Metazoa; phylum Chordata; class Amphibia; order Anura; family Dendrobatidae; genus Phyllobates; species Phyllobates terribilis. The sequence goes on along the minus strand of NW_027363003.1, from coordinate 1,604,076 downwards.
CTCTTCCATTGTTATTCTTAATTCTGCTGAAGTTTAAAAATGCTACGGAACTCTTCCATTGTTTTTCGGAATTCTGCTGTAATTTAAAAATGCTACGGAACTCTTCCATTGTTCTTCGGAATTCTGCTGAAGTTTAAAAATGCTACGGAACTCTTCCATTGTTATTCTTAATTCTGCTGAAGTTTAAAAATGCTGCGGAACTCTTCCATTGTTCTTCGGAATTCTGATGAAGTTTAAAACTGCAACGGAACTCTTTCATTGTTCTTCGGAATTCTGCTGAAGTTTACAAATGCTACGGAACTCTTCCATTGTTCTTCGGAATTCTGCTGAAGTTTAAAAATGCTATGGAACTCTTCCATTGTTCTCGGAATTCTGGTGAAGTTTAAAAATGCTATGGAACTCTTCCAATGTTCTCGGAATTCTGCTGAAGTTTAAAAATGCTACGGAACTCATCCATTGTTCTCGGAATTCTGCTGAAGTTTAAAAATGCTACGGAACTCTTCCATTGCTCTTCGGAATTCTGCTGAAGTTTAAAAATGGTACGGAACTTTTCCATTGTTCTTCGGAATTCTGACGAAGTTTAAAAAGGCTACGGAACTCTTCCATTGTTCTTCGGAATTCTGCTGAAGTTTAAAAATGCTACGGAACTTTTCCATTGTTCTTCGGAATTCTGCAGAAGTTTAAAAATGCTACGGAACTCTTGAATTGTTCTTGGAATTCTGGTGAAGTTTAAAAATGCTACGGAACTCTTCCATTGTTCTCAGAATTCTGCTGAAGCTCATAAATTCTACGGTGCTCTTCCATTGTTCTTGGGAATTCTGCTGAAGTTTAAAAATGTTACGGATCAATTCCATTGTTCTTCGGAATTCTGCTGAAGTTTAAAAATGCTACGGAACTCTTCCATTGTTCTTCGGAATTCTGCTGAAGTTTAAAAATGCTACAGAACTCATCCATTGTTCTTCGGAATTCTGCTGAAGTTTAAAAATGCTACGGAACTCTTCCATTGTTTTGCGGAATTCTTCTGAAGTTTAAAAATGCTACAGAACTCTTCTCTTGTTCTTCAGAATTCTGCTGAAGTTTAAAAATGCTACGGAACTCTTCCATTGTTTTTCAGAATTCTGCTGAAGTTTAAAAATGCTGTGGAGCTCTTCCATTGTTCTCGGAATTCTTCTGAAGTTTGAAAATGCTACGGAACTCTTCCATTGTTCTTCAGAATACTGCTGAAGTTTAAAAATGCTACGGAACACTTCCTTTGTTCTTCGGAATTCTGCTGAAGTTTAAAAATGCTACGGAACTCTTCCATTGTTCACGGAATTCTGGTGAAGTTTAAAAATGCTACGGAACTCTTCCATTGTTATTCTTAATTCTGCTGAAGTTTACAAATGCTACAGAACTCTTCCATTGTTCTTCGGAATTCTGCTGAAGTTTAAAAATGCTATGGAACTCTTTCATTGTTCTTCTGAATTCTGATGAAGTTTAAAAATGCTACGGAACTCTTCCATTGTTCACGGAATTCTGCTGAAGTTTAAAAATGCTACGGAACTCTTCCATTGCTATTCATAATTCTGCTGAAGTTTAAAAATGCTACGGAACTCTTCCATTGTTCTTCGGAATTCGGGTGAAGTTTAAAATTGCTATGGAACTCTTCCATTGTTCTTCGGAATTCTGCTGAAGTTTAAAAATGCTACGGAACTCTTCCATTGTTTTGCGGAATTCTTCTGAAGTTTAAAAATGCTACAGAACTCTTCTCTTGTTCTTCAGAATTCTGCTGAAGTTTAAAAATGCTACGGAACTCTTCCATTGTTTTTCAGAATTCTGCTGAAGTTTAAAAATGCTGTGGAGCTCTTCCATTGTTCTCGGAATTCTTCTGAAGTTTGAAAATGCTACGGAACTCTTCCATTGTTCTTTAGAATACTGCTGAAGTTTAAAAATGCTACGGAACACTTCCTTTGTTCTTCGGAATTCTGCTGAAGTTTAAAAATGCTACGGAACTCTTCCATTGTTCACGGAATTCTGGTGAAGTTTAAAAATGCTACGGAACTCTTCCATTGTTATTCTTAATTCTGCTGAAGTTTACAAATGCTACAGAACTCTTCCATTGTTCTTAGGAATTCTGCTGAAGTTTAAAAATGCTATGGAACTCTTCCATTGTTCTTCTGAATTCTGCTGAAGTTTAAAAATGCTACGGAACTCTTCCATTGTTCACGGAATTCTGCTGAAGTTTAAAAATGCTACGGAACTCTTCCATTGCTATTCATAATTCTGCTGAAGTTTAAAAATGCTACGGAACTCTTCCATTGTTCTTCGGAATTCGGGTGAAGTTTAAAATTGCTATGGAACTCTTCCATTGTTCTTCGGAATTCTGCTGAAGTTTAAAAATGCTACGGAACTCTTCCATTGTTCTCGGAATTCTGTTGAAGTTTAAAAATGCTACGGAGCTCTTCCATTGTTCTCGGAATTCTGGTGAAGTTTAAAAATGCTACGGAACTCTTCCATTGTTCTCGGAATTCTGCTGAAGTTTAAAAATGCTATGGAACTCTTCCATTTTTCTTTGGAATTCTGCTGAAGTTTAAAAATGCTACGGAAATTTTCCATTGTTCTTCGGAATTCTGATGAAGTTTAAAAATGCTACGGAACTCTTCCATTGTTCTTCGGAATTCTGATGAAGTTTAAAAATGCTACGGAACTCTTCCATTGTTCTTCGGAATTCTGCAGAAGTTTAAAAATGCTACGGAACTCGTCCATTGTTCTTGGAATTCTGGTGAAGTTTAAAAATGCTACGGAACTCTTCCATTGTTCTCAGAATTCTGCTGAAGTTTATAAATTCTACGGTACTCTTCCATTGTTCTTGGGAATTCTGCTGAAGTTTAAAAATGTTACGGATCATTTCCATTGTTCTTCGGAATTCTGCTGAAGTTTAAATATGCTATGGAACTCTTCCATTGTTCTTCGGAATTCTGCTGAAGTTTAAAAAAGCTACGGAACTCTTCGATTGTTCTTCGGAATTCTGCTGAAGTTTAAAAATGCTACGGAACTCTTCCATTGTTCTTCTGAGTTCTGCTGAAGTTTAAAAATGCTACGGAACCCTTCCATTGTTATTTTTAATTCTGCTGAAGTTTAAAAATGCTACGGAACTCTTCCATTGTTATTCTTAATTCTGTTGAAGTTTAAAAATGCTACGAAACTCTTCCATTGTTCTTCGGAATTCTGCTGTAATTTAAAAATGCTACGGAACTCTTCCATTGTTCTTCGGAATTCTGCTGAAGTTTAAAAATGCTACGGAACTCTTCCATTGTTATTCTTAATTCTGCTGAAGTTTAAAAATGCTGCGGAACTCTTCCATTGTTCTTCGGAATTCTGATGAAGTTTAAAACTGCAACGGAACTCTTCCATTGTTCTTCGGAATTCTGCTGAAGTTTAAAAATGCTACGGAACTCTTCCATTGTTCTTCGGAATTCTGCTGAAGTTTAAAAATGCTACGGAACTCTTCCATTGTTCTCGGAATTCTGGTGAAGTTTAAAAATGCTACGGAACTCTTCCATTGTTCTCGGAATTCTGGTGAAGTTTAAAAATGCTACGGAACTCATCCATTGTTCTCGGAATTCTGCTGAAGTTTAAAAATGCTACGGAACTCTTCCATTGTTCTTCGGAATTCTGCTGAAGTTTAAAAATGGTACGGAACTTTTCCATTGTTCTTCGGAATTCTGACGAAGTTTAAAAAGGCTACGGAACTCTTCCATTGTTCTCGGAATTCTGTTGAAGTTTAAAAATGCTACGGAACACTTCCATTGTTCTCGGAATTCTGGTGAAGTTTAAAAATGCTACGGAACTCTTCCATTGTTCTTCGAATTCTGCTGAAGTTTAAAAATGCTATGGAACTCTTCCATTGTTCTTCGGAATTCTGCTGAAGTTTAAAAATGCTACGGAACTCTTCCATTGTTCTTCGGAATTCTGCTGAAGTTTAAAAATGCTACGGAACTCACCCATTGTTCTTCGGAATTCTGAAGTTTAAAAATGCTACGGAACTCTTCCATTGTTTTGCTGAATTCTTCTGAAGTTTAAAAATGCTACAGAACTCTTCTCTTGTTCTTCAGAATTCTGCTGAAGTTTAAAAATGCTACGGAACACTTCCTTTGTTCTTCGGAATTCTGCTGAAGTTTAAAAATGCTACAGAACTCTTTCATTGTTCACGGTATTCTTGTGAAGTTTAAAAATGCTACGGAACTCTTCCATTGTTCTTCAGAATTCTGCTGAAGTTTAAAATTGCTACGGGACACTTCCATTGTTCTTCTGAGTTCTGCTGAAGTTTAAAAATGCTATGGAACTCTTCCATTGTTCTTCGGAATTCTGCTGAAGTTTAAAAATGCTACGGAACTCTTCCATTGTTCTTCGGAATTCTGCTGAAGTTTAAAAATGCTACGGAACTCTTCCATTGTTCTCGGAATTCTGGTGAAGTTTAAAAATGCTGCGGAACTCATCCATTGTTCTTGGAATTCTGCTGAAGTTTAAAAATGCTACGGAACTCTTCCATTGTTCTTCGGAATTCTGCTGTAATTTAAAAATGCTACGGAACTCTTCCATTGTTTTTCGGAATTCTGCTGAAGTTTAAAAATGCTACGGAACTCTTCCATTGTTCTTCGGAATTCTGCTGAAGTTTAAAAATGCTACGGAACTCTTCCATTGTTATTCTTAATTCTGCTGAAGTTTAAAAATGCTGCGGAACTCTTCCATTGTTCTTCGGAATTCTGATGAAGTTTAAAAATGCTACGGAACTCTTCCATTGTTATTCTTAATTCTGCTGAAGTTTAAAAATGCTACGGAACTCTTCCATTGTTTTTCGGAATTCTGCTGTAATTTAAAAATGCTACGGAACTCTTCCATTGTTGTCCGGAATTCTGCTGAAGTTTAAAAATGCTACGGAACTCTTCCATTGTTATTCTTAATTCTGCTGAAGTTTAAAAATGCTGCGGAACTCTTCCATTGTTCTTCGGAATTCTGATGAAGTTTAAAACTGCAACGGAACTCTTTCATTGTTCTTCGGAATTCTGCTGAAGTTTACAAATGCTACGGAACTCTTCCATTGTTCTTCGGAATTCTGCTGAAGTTTAAAAATGCTATGGAACTCTTCCATTGTTCTCGGAATTCTGGTGAAGTTTAAAAATGCTATGGAACTCTTCCAATGTTCTCGGAATTCTGCTGAAGTTTAAAAATGCTACGGAACTCATCCATTGTTCTCGGAATTCTGCTGAAGTTTAAAAATGCTACGGAACTCTTCCATTGCTCTTCGGAATTCTGCTGAAGTTTAAAAATGGTACGGAACTTTTCCATTGTTCTTCGGAATTCTGACGAAGTTTAAAAAGGCTACGGAACTCTTCCATTGTTCTTCGGAATTCTGCTGAAGTTTAAAAATGCTACGGAACTTTTCCATTGTTCTTCGGAATTCTGCAGAAGTTTAAAAATGCTACGGAACTCTTGAATTGTTCTTGGAATTCTGGTGAAGTTTAAAAATGCTACGGAACTCTTCCATTGTTCTCAGAATTCTGCTGAAGTTTAAAAATGCTACGGAACTCTTCCATTGCTATTCATAATTCTGCTGAAGTTTAAAAATGCTACGGAACTCTTCCATTGTTCTTCGGAATTCGGGTGAAGTTTAAAATTGCTATGGAACTCTTCCATTGTTCTTCGGAATTCTGCTGAAGTTTAAAAATGCTACGGAACTCTTCCATTGTTCTCGGAATTCTGTTGAAGTTTAAAAATGCTACGGAGCTCTTCCATTGTTCTCGGAATTAAATTCTACGGTGCTCTTCCATTGTTCTTGGGAATTCTGCTGAAGTTTAAAAATGTTACGGATCAATTCCATTGTTCTTCGGAATTCTGCTGAAGTTTAAAAATGCTACGGAACTCTTCCATTGTTCTTCGGAATTCTGCTGAAGTTTAAAAATGCTACAGAACTCATCCATTGTTCTTCGGAATTCTGCTGAAGTTTAAAAATGCTACGGAACTCTTCCATTGTTTTGCGGAATTCTTCTGAAGTTTAAAAATGCTACAGAACTCTTCTCTTGTTCTTCAGAATTCTGCTGAAGTTTAAAAATGCTACGGAACTCTTCCATTGTTTTTCAGAATTCTGCTGAAGTTTAAAAATGCTGTGGAGCTCTTCCATTGTTCTCGGAATTCTTCTGAAGTTTGAAAATGCTACGGAACTCTTCCATTGTTCTTCAGAATACTGCTGAAGTTTAAAAATGCTACGGAACACTTCCTTTGTTCTTCGGAATTCTGCTGAAGTTTAAAAATGCTACGGAACTCTTCCATTGTTCACGGAATTCTGGTGAAGTTTAAAAATGCTACGGAACTCTTCCATTGTTATTCTTAATTCTGCTGAAGTTTACAAATGCTACAGAACTCTTCCATTGTTCTTCGGAATTCTGCTGAAGTTTAAAAATGCTATGGAACTCTTTCATTGTTCTTCTGAATTCTGCTGAAGTTTAAAAATGCTACGGAACTCTTCCATTGTTCACGGAATTCTGCTGAAGTTTAAAAATGCTACGGAACTCTTCCATTGCTATTCATAATTCTGCTGAAGTTTAAAAATGCTACGGAACTCTTCCATTGTTCTTCGGAATTCGGGTGAAGTTTAAAATTGCTATGGAACTCTTCCATTGTTCTTTGGAATTCTGCTGAAGTTTAAAAATGCTACGGAACTCTTCCATTGTTTTGCGGAATTCTTCTGAAGTTTAAAAATGCTACAGAACTCTTCTCTTGTTCTTCAGAATTCTGCTGAAGTTTAAAAATGCTACGGAACTCTTCCATTGTTTTTCAGAATTCTGCTGAAGTTTAAAAATGCTGTGGAGCTCTTCCATTGTTCTCGGAATTCTTCTGAAGTTTGAAAATGCTACGGAACTCTTCCATTGTTCTTTAGAATACTGCTGAAGTTTAAAAATGCTACGGAACACTTCCTTTGTTCTTCGGAATTCTGCTGAAGTTTAAAAATGCTACGGAACTCTTCCATTGTTCACGGAATTCTGGTGAAGTTTAAAAATGCTACGGAACTCTTCCATTGTTATTCTTAATTCTGCTGAAGTTTACAAATGCTACAGAACTCTTCCATTGTTCTTAGGAATTCTGCTGAAGTTTAAAAATGCTATGGAACTCTTCCATTGTTCTTCTGAATTCTGCTGAAGTTTAAAAATGCTACGGAACTCTTCCATTGTTCACGGAATTCTGCTGAAGTTTAAAAATGCTACGGAACTCTTCCATTGCTATTCATAATTCTGCTGAAGTTTAAAAATGCTACGGAACTCTTCCATTGTTCTTCGGAATTCGGGTGAAGTTTAAAATTGCTATGGAACTCTTCCATTGTTCTTCGGAATTCTGCTGAAGTTTAAAAATGCTACGGAACTCTTCCATTGTTCTCGGAATTCTGTTGAAGTTTAAAAATGCTACGGAGCTCTTCCATTGTTCTCGGAATTCTGGTGAAGTTTAAAAATGCTACGGAACTCTTCCATTGTTCTCGGAATTCTGCTGAAGTTTAAAAATGCTATGGAACTCTTCCATTTTTCTTTGGAATTCTGCTGAAGTTTAAAAATGCTACGGAAATTTTCCATTGTTCTTCGGAATTCTGATGAAGTTTAAAAATGCTACGGAACTCTTCCATTGTTCTTCGGAATTCTGATGAAGTTTAAAAATGCTACGGAACTCTTCCATTGTTCTTCGGAATTCTGCAGAAGTTTAAAAATGCTACGGAACTCGTCCATTGTTCTTGGAATTCTGGTGAAGTTTAAAAATGCTACGGAACTCTTCCATTGTTCTCAGAATTCTGCTGAAGTTTATAAATTCTACGGTACTCTTCCATTGTTCTTGGGAATTCTGCTGAAGTTTAAAAATGTTACGGATCATTTCCATTGTTCTTCGGAATTCTGCTGAAGTTTAAATATGCTATGGAACTCTTCCATTGTTCTTCGGAATTCTGCTGAAGTTTAAAAAAGCTACGGAACTCTTCGATTGTTCTTCGGAATTCTGCTGAAGTTTAAAAATGCTACGGAACTCTTCCATTGTTCTTCTGAGTTCTGCTGAAGATTAAAAATGCTACGGAACCCTTCCATTGTTATTCTTAATTCTGCTGAAGTTTAAAAATGCTACGGAACTCTTCCATTGTTATTCTTAATTCTGCTGAAGTTTAAAAATGCTACGAAACTCTTCCATTGTTCTTCGGAATTCTGCTGTAATTTAAAAATGCTACGGAACTCTTCCATTGTTTTTCGGAATTCTGCTGAAGTTTAAAAATGCTATGGAACTCTTCCATTGTTATTCTTAATTCTGCTGAAGTTTAAAAATGCTGCGGAACTCTTCCATTGTTCTTCGGAATTCTGATGAAGTTTAAAACTGCAACGGAACTCTTCCATTGTTCTTCGGAATTCTGCTGAAGTTTAAAAATGCTACGGAACTCTTCCATTGTTCTTCGGAATTCTGCTGAAGTTTAAAAATGCTACGGAACTCTTCCATTGTTCTCGGAATTCTGGTGAAGTTTAAAAATGCTACGGAACTCTTCCATTGTTCTCGGAATTCTGGTGAAGTTTAAAAATGCTACGGAACTCATCCATTGTTCTCGGAATTCTGCTGAAGTTTAAAAATGCTACGGAACTCTTCCATTGTTCTTCGGAATTCTGCTGAAGTTTAAAAATGGTACGGAACTTTTCTATTGTTCTTCGGAATTCTGACGAAGTTTAAAAAGGCTACGGAACTCTTCCATTGTTCTTCGGAATTCTGCTGAAGTTTAAAAATGCTACGGAACTCTTCCATTGTTCTTCGGAATTCTGCAGAAGTTTAAAAATGCTACGGAACTCTTCCATTGTTCTTGGAATTCTGGTGAAGTTTAAAAATGCTACGGAACTCTTCCATTGTTCTCAGAATTCTGCTGAAGCTTATAAATTCTACGGTGCTCTTCCATTGTTCTTGGGAATTCTGCTGAAGTTTAAAAATGTTACGAATCAATTCCATTGTTCTTCGGAATTCTGCTGAAGTTTAAAAATGCTACGGAACTCTTCCATTGTTCTTCGGAATTCTGCTGAAGTTTAAAAATGCTACGGAACTCATCCATTGTTCTTCGGAATTCTGAAGTTTAAAAATGCTACGGAACTCTTCCATTGTTTTGCTGAATTCTTCTGAAGTTTAAAAATGCTACAGAACTCTTCTCTTGTTCTTCAGAATTCTGCAGAAGTTTAAAAATGCTACGGAACTCTTCCATTGTTCTTGGAATTCTGGTGAAGTTTAAAAATGCAACGGAACTCTTCCATTGTTCTTCAGAATTCTGCTGAAGTTTAAAATTGCTACGGGACTCTTCCATTGTTCTTCTGAGTTCTGCTGAAGTTTAAAAAGGCTACGGAACTCTTCCATTGTTCTTCGGAATTCTGATGAAGTTTAAAACTGCAACGGAACTCTTCCATTGTTCTTCGGAATTCTGCTGAAGTTTAAAAATGCTACGGAACTCTTCCATTGTTCTTCGGAATTCTGCTGAAGTTTAAAAATGCTACGGAACTCTTCCATTGTTCTCGGAATTCTGGTGAAGTTTAAAAATGCTGCGGAACTCATCCATTGTTCTTGGAATTCTGCTGAAGTTTAAAAATGCTGCGGAACTCTTCCATTGTTCTTCGGAATTCTGCTGTAATTTAAAAATGCTACGGAACTCTTCCATTGTTCTTCGGAATTCTGATGAAGTTTAAAAATGCTACGGAACTCTTCCATTGTTCTTCGGAATTCTGCTGAAGTTTAAAAATGCTACGGAACTCTTCCATTGCTTTTCGGAATTCTGCTGAAGTTTAAAAATGCTGTGGAACTCTTCCATTGTTCTCGGAATTCTTCTGAAGTTTGAAAATGCTACGGAACTCTTACATTGTTCTTCAGAATACTGCTGAAGTTTAAAAATGCTACGGAACACTTCCTTTGTTCTTCGGAATTCTGCTGAAGTTTAAAAATGCTACAGAACTCTTCTCTTGTTCTTCAGAATTCTGCTGAAGTTTAAAAATGCTACGGAACACTTCCTTTGTTCTTCGGAATTCTGCTGAAGTTTAAAAATGCTACCGAAATCTTCCATTGTTCACGGTATTCTGGTGAAGTTTAAAAATGCTATGGAACTCTTCCATTGTTCTTCGGAATTCTGCTGAAGTTTAAAAATGCTACGGGACTCTTCCATTGTTCTTCTGAGTTCTGCTGAAGTTTAAAAAGGCTACGGAACTCTTCCATTGTTCTTCGGAATTCTGATGAAGTTTAAAACTGCAACGGAACTCTTCCATTGTTCTTCGGAATTCTGCTGAAGTTTAAAAATGCTACGGAACTCTTCCATTGTTCTTCGGAATTCTGCTGAAGTTTAAAAATGCTACGGAACTCTTCCATTGTTCTCGGAATTCTGCTGAAGTTTAAAAATGCTACGGAACTCTTCCATTGTTCTTCGGAATTCTGCTGAAGTTTAAAAATGCTACGGAACTCTTCCATTGTTCTTCGGAATTCTGCTGAAGTTTAAAAATGCTATGGAACTCTTCCATTGTATTCTTAATTCTGCTGAAGTTTAAAAATGCTACGGAACACTTCCATTGTTCTTCGGAATTCTGCTGAAGTTTAAAAATGCTATGGAACTCTTCCATTGTTCTTCTGAATTCTGCTGAAGTTTAAAAATGCTACGGAACTCTTCCATTGTTCTCGGAATTCTGGTGAAGTTTAAAAATGCTACGGAACTCATCCATTGTTCTCGGAATTCTGCTGAAGTTTAAAAATGCTACGGAACTCTTCCATTGTTCTTCGGAATTCTGCTGAAGTTTAAAAATGGAACGGAACTTTTCCATTGTTCTTCGGAATGCTGACGAAGTTTAAAAAGGCTACGGAACTCTTCCATTGTTCTTCGGAATTCTGCTGAAGTTTAAAAATGCTACGGAACTCTTCCATTGTTCTTCGGAATTCTGCAGAAGTTTAAAAATGCTACGGAACTCTTCCATTGTTATTGGAATTCTGGTGAAGTTTAAAAATGCTGCGGAACTCATCCATTGTTCTTGGAATTCTGCTGAAGTTTAAAAATGCTGCGGAACTCTTCCATTGTTCTTCGGAATTCTGCTGTAATTTAAAAATGCTACGGAACTCTTCCATTGTTCTTCGGAATTCTGCTGAAGTTTAAAAATGCTACGGAACTCTTCCATTGTTCTCAGAATTCTGCTGAAGCTTATAAATTCTACGGTGCTCTTCCATTTTTCTTGGGAATTCTGCTGAAGTTTAAAAATGTTACGAATCAATTCCATTGTTCTTCGGAATTCTGCTGAAGTTTAAAAATGCTACGGAACTCTTCCATTGTTCTTCGGAATTCTGCTGAAGTTTAAAAATGCTACGGAACTCATCCATTGTTCTTCGGAATTCTGAAGTTTAAAAATGCTACGGAACTCTTCCATTGTTTTGCTGAATTCTTCTGAAGTTTAAAAATGCTACAGAACTCTTCTCTTGTTCTTCAGAATTCTGCTGAAGTTTAAAAATGCTACGGAACACTTCCTTTGTTCTTCGGAATTCTGCTGAAGTTTAAAAATGCTACAGAACTCTTTCATTGTTCACGGTATTCTTGTGAAGTTTAAAAATGCTACGGAACTCTTCCATTGTTCTTCAGAATTCTGCTGAAGTTTAAAATTGCTACGGGACTCTTCCATTGTTCTTCTGAGTTCTGCTGAAGTTTAAAAAGGCTAAGGAACTCTTCCATTGTTCTTCGGAATTCTGATGAAGTTTAAAACTGCAACGGAACTCTTCCATTGTTCTTCGGAATTCTGCTGAAGTTTAAAAATGCTACAGAACTCTTCCATTGTTCACGGTATTCTGGTGAAGTTTAAAAATGCTACGGAACTCTTCCATTGTTCTTCGGAATTCTGCTGAAGTTTAAAATTGCTACGGGACTCTTCCATTGTTCTTCTGAGTTCTGCTGAAGTTTAAAAAGGCTACGGAACTCTTCCATTGTTCTTCGGAATTCTGATGAAGTTCAAAACTGCAACGGAACTCTTCCATTGTTCTCGGAATTCTGCTGAAGTTTAAAAATGCTATGGAACTCTTCCATTGTTCTTCGGAATTCTGCTGAAGTTTAAAAATGCTACGGAACTTTTCCATTGATCTTCGGAATTCTGATGAAGTTTAAAAATGCTACGGAACTCTTCCATTGTTCTTCGGAATTCTGCTGAAGTTTAAAAATGCTACGGAACTCTTCCATTGTTCTTCTGAGTTCTGCTGAAGTTTAAAAATGCTGCGGAACTCTTCCATTGCTCTTCGGAATTCTGATGAAGTTTAAAACTGCAACGGAACTCTTCCATTGTTCTTCGGAATTCTGCTGAAGTTTAAAAATGCTACGGAACTCTTCCATTGTTCTTCGGAATTCTGCTGAAGTTTAAAAATGCTACGGAACTCTTCCATTGTTCTCGGAATTCTGCTGAAGTTTAAAAATGCTACGGAACTCTTCCATTGTTCTTCGGAATTCTGCTGAAGTTTAAAAATGCTACGGAACTCATCCATTGTTCTTCGGAATTCTGCTGAAGTTTAAAAATGCTATGGAACTCTTCCATTGTATTCTTAATTCTGCTGAAGTTTAAAAATGCTACGGAACACTTCCATTGTTCTTCGGAATTCTGCTGAAGTTTAAAAATGCTATGGAACTCTTCCATTGTTCTTCTGAATTCTGCTGAAGTTTAAAAATGCTACGGAACTCTTCCATTGTTCTCGGAATTCTGGTGAAGTTTAAAAATGCTACGGAACTCATCCATTGTTCTCGGAATTCTGCTGAAGTTTAAAAATGCTACGGAACTCTTCCATTGTTCTTCGGAATTCTGCTGAAGTTTAAAAATGGTACGGAACTTTTCCATTGTTCTTCGGAATGCTGGCGAAGTTTAAAAAGGCTACGGAACTCTTCCATTGTTCTTCGGAATTCTGCTGAAGTTTAAAAATGCTAAGGAACTCTTCCATTGTTCTTTGGAATTCTGCAGAAGTTTAAAAATGCTACGGAACTCTTCCATTGTTATTGGAATTCTGGTGAAGTTTAAAAATGCTACGGAACTCTTCCATTGTTCTCAGAATTCTGCTGAAGCTTATAAATTCTACGGTGCTCTTCCATTGTTCTTGGGAATTCTGCTGAAGTTTAAAAATGTTACGGATCAATTCCATTGTTCTTCGGAATTCTGCTGAAGTTTAAAAATGCTACGGATCTCTTCCATTTTTCTTCGGAATTCTGCTGAAGTTTAAAAATGCTACGGAACTCATCCATTGTTCTTCGGAATTTTGCTGAAGTTTAAAAATGCTACGGAACTCTTCCATTGTTTTGCGGAATTCTTCTGAAGTTTAAAAATGCTACAGAACTCTTCTCTTGTTCTTCAGAATTCTGCTGAAGTTTAAAAATGCTACGGAACACTTCCTTTGTTCTTCGGAATTCTGCTGAAGTTTAAAAATGCTACAGAACTCTTCCATTGTTCACGGTATTCTGGTGAAGTTTAAAAATGCTACGGAACTCTTCCATTGTTCTTCGGAATTCTGCTAAAGTTTAAAATTGCTACGGGACTCTTCCATTGTTCTTCTGAGTTCTGCTGAAGTTTAAAAAGGCTACGGAACTCTTCCATTGTTCTTCGGAATTCTGAAGAAGTTTAAAACTGCAACGGAACTCTTCCATTGTTCTTCGGAATTCTGCTGAAGTTTAAAAATGCTACGGAACTCTTCCATTGTTCTTCGGAATTCTGCTGAAGTTTAAAAATGCTACGGAACTCTTCCATTGTTCTCGGAATTCTGGTGAAGTTTAAAAATGTTGCGGAACTCATCCATTGTTCTTCGGAATTCTGCTGAAGTTTAAAAATGCTGCGGAACTCTTCCATTGTTCTTCGGAATTCTGCTGTAATTTAAAAATGCTACGGAACTCTTCCATTGTTCTTCGGAATTCTGATGAAGTTTAAAAATGCTACGGAACTCTTCCATTGTTCTTCGGAATTCTGCTGAAGTTTAAAAATGCTACGGAACTCTTCCATTGCTTTTCGGAATTCTGCTGAAGTTTAAAAATGCTGTGGAACTCTTCCATTGTTCTCGGAATTCTTCTGAAGTTTGAAAATGCTACGGAACTCTTACATTGTTCTTCAGAATACTGCTGAAGTTTAAAAATGCTACGGAACACTTCCTTTGATCTTCGGAATTCTGCTGAAGTTTAAAAATGCTACAGAACTCTTCTCTTGTTCTTCAGAATTCTGCTGAAGTTTAAAAATGCTACGGAACACTTCCTTTGTTCTTCGGAATTCTGCTGAAGTTTAAAAATGCTACCGAAATCTTCCATTGTTCACGGTATTCTGGTGAAGTTTAAAAATGCTATGGAACTCTTCCATTGTTCTTCGGAATTCTGCTGAAGTTTAAAAATGCTACGGGACTCTTCCATTGTTCTTCTGAGTTCTGCTGAAGTTTAAAAAGGCTACGGAACTCTTCCATTGTTCCTCGGAATTCTGATGAAGTTTAAAACTGCAACGGAACTCTTCCATTGTTCTTCGGAATTCTGCTGAAGTTTAAAAATGCTACGGAACTCTTCCATTGTTCTTCGGAATTCTGCTGAAGTTTAAAAATGCTACGGAACTCTTCCATTGTTCTTGGAATTCTGGTGAAGTTTAAAAATGCTGCGGAACTCATCCATTGTTCTCGGAATTCTGCTGAAGTTTAAAAATGCTACGGAACTCTTCCATTGTTCTTCGGAATTCTGCTGTAATTTAAAAATGCTACGGAACTCTTCCATTGTTCTTCTGAATTCTGCTGAAGTTTAAAAATGCTACGGAACTCTTCCATTGTTTTTCGGAATTCTGCTGAAATTTAAAAATGCTGTGGAGCTCTTCCATTGTTCTCGGAATTCTTCTGAAGTTTAAAAATGCTACGGAACTCTTCCATTGTTCTCGGAATTCTGGTGAAGTTTAAAAATGCTGCGGAACTCATCCATTGTTCTTGGAATTCTGCTGAAGTTTAAAAATGCTGCGGAACTCTTCCATTGTTCTTCGGAATTCTGCTGTAATTTAAAAATGCTACGGAACTCTTCCATTGTTCTTCGGAATTCTGATGAAGTTTAAAAATGCTACGGAACTCTTCCATTGTTCTTCGGAATTCTGCTGAAGTTTAAAAATGCTACGGAACTCTTCCATTGCTTTTCGGAATTCTGCTGAAGTTTAAAAATGCTGTGGAACTCTTCCATTGTTCTCGGAATTCTTCTGAAGTTTGAAAATGCTACGGAACTCTTACATTGTTCTTCAGAATACTGCTGAAGTTTAAAAATGCTACGGAACACTTCCTTTGTTCTTCGGAATTCTGCTGAAGTTTAAAAATGCTACAGAACTCTTCTCTTGTTCTTCAGAATTCTGCTGAAGTTTAAAAATGCTACGGAACACTTCCTTTGTTCTTCGGAATTCTGCTGAAGTTTAAAAATGCTACCAAAATCTTCCATTGTTCACGGTATTCTGGTGAAGTTTAAAAATGCTATGGAACTCTTCCATTGTTCTTCGGAATTCTGCTGAAGTTTAAAAATGCTACGGGACTCTTCCATTGTTCTTCTGAGTTCTGCTGAAGTTTAAAAAGGCTACGGAACTCTTCCATTGTTCTTCGGAATTCTGATGAAGTTTAAAACTGCAACGGAACTCTTCCATTGTTCTTCGGAATTCTGCTGAAGTTTAAAAATGCTACAGAACTCTTCCATTGTTCTTCGGAATTCTGCTGAAGTTTAAAAATGCTACGGAACTCTTCCATTGTTCTCGGAATTCTGCTGAAGTTTAAAAATGCTACGGAACTCTTCCATTGTTCTTCGGAATTCTGCTGAAGTTTAAAAATGCTACGGAACTCTTCCATTGTTCTTCGGAATTCTGCTGAAGTTTAAAAATGCTATGGAACTCTTCCATTGTATTCTTAATTCTGCTGAAGTTTAAAAATGCTACGGAACACTTCCATTGTTCTTCGGAATTCTGCTGAAGTTTAAAAATGCTATGGAACTCTTCCATTGTTCTTCTGAATTCTGCTGAAGTTTAAAAATGCTACGGAACTCTTCCATTGTTCTCGGAATTCTGGTGAAGTTTAAAAATGCTACGGAACTCATCCATTGTTCTCGGAATTCTGCTGAAGTTTAAAAATGCTACGGAACTCTTCCATTGTTCTTCGGAATTCTGCTGAAGTTTAAAAATGGTACGGAACTTTTCCATTGTTCTTCGGAATGCTGACGAAGTTTAAAAAGGCTACGGAACTCTTCCATTGTTCTTCGGAATTCTGCTGAAGTTTAAAAATGCTACGGAACTCTTCCATTGTTCTTCGGAATTCTGCAGAAGTTTAAAAATACTACGGAACTCTTCCATTGTTATTGGTATTCTGGTGAAGTTTAAAAATGCTACGGAACTCTTCCATTGTTCTCAGAAATCTGCTGAAGCTTATAAATTCTACGGTGCTCTTCCATTGTTCTTGGGAATTCTGCTGAAGTTTAAAAATGTTACGGATCAATTCCATTGTTCTTCGGAATTCTGCTGAAGTTTAAAAATGCTACGGATCTCTTCCATTTTTCTTCGGAATTCTGCTGAAGTTTAAAAATGCTACGGAACTCATCCATTGTTCTTCGGAATTTTGCTGAAGTTTAAAAATGCTACGGAACTCTTCCATTGTTTTGCGGAATTCTTCTGAAGTTTAAAAATGCTACAGAACTCTTCTCTTGTTCTTCAGAATTCTGCTGAAGTTTAAAAATGCTACGGAACACTTCCTTTGTTCTTCGGAATTCTGCTGAAGTTTAAAAATGCTACAGAACTCTTCCATTGTTCACGGTATTCTGGTGAAGTTTAAAAATGCTACGGAACTCTTCCATTGTTCTTCGGAATTCTGCTGAAGTTTAAAATTGCTACGGGACTCTTCCATTGTTCTTCTGAGTTCTGCTGAAGTTTAAAAAGGCTACGGAACTCTTCCATTGTTCTTCGGAATTCTGATGAAGTTTAAAACTGCATCGGAACTCTTCCATTGTTCTTCGGAATTCTGCTGAAGTTTAAAAATGCTACGGAACTCTTCCATTGTTCTTCGGAATTCTGCTGAAGTTTAAAAATGCTACGGAACTCTTCCATTGTTCTCGGAATTCTGGTGAAGTTTAAAAATGCTGCGGAACTCATCCATTGTTCTTGGAATTCTGCTGAAGTTTAAAAATGCTGCGGAACTCTTCCATTGTTCTTCGGAATTCTGCTGTAATTTAAAAATGCTACGGAACTCTTCCATTGTTCTTCGGAATTCTGCTGAAGTTTAAAAATGCTACGGAACTCTTCCATTGTTCTCAGAATTCTGCTGAAGTTATAAATTCTACGGTGCTCTTCCATTTTTCTTGGGAATTCTGCTGAAGTTTAAAAATGTTACGAATCAATTCCATTGTTCTTCGGAATTCTGCTGAAGTTTAAAAATGCTACGGAACTCTTCCATTGTTCTTCGGAATTCTGCTGAAGTTTAAAAATGCTACGGAACTCATCCATTGTTCTTCGGAATTCTGAAGTTTAAAAATGCTACGGAACTCTTCCATTGTTTTGCTGAATTCTTCTGAAGTTTAAAAATGCTACAGAACTCTTCTCTTGTTCTTCAGAATTCTGCTGAAGTTTAAAAATGCTACGGAACACTTCCTTTGTTCTTCGGAATTCTGCTGAAGTTTAAAAATGCTACAGAACTCTTTCATTGTTCACGGTATTCTTGTGAAGTTTAAAAATGCTACGGAACTCTTCCATTGTTCTTCAGAATTCTGCTGAAGTTTAAAATTGCTACGGGACTCTTCCATTGTTCTTCTGAGTTCTGCTGAAGTTTAAAAAGGCTAAGGAACTCTTCCATTGTTCTTCGGAATTCTGATGAAGTTTAAAACTGCAACGGAACTCTTCCATTGTTCTTCGGAATTCTGCTGAAGTTTAAAAATGCTACAGAACTCTTCCATTGTTCACGGTATTCTGGAGAAGTTTAAAAATGCTACGGAACTCTTCCATTGTTCTTCGGAATTCTGCTGAAGTTTAAAATTGCTACGGGACTCTTCCATTGTTCTTCTGAGTTCTGCTGAAGTTTAAAAAGGCTACGGAACTCTTCCATTGTTCTTCGGAATTCTGATGAAGTTCAAAACTGCAACGGAACTCTTCCATTGTTCTCGGAATTCTGCTGAAGTTTAAAAATGCTATGGAACTCTTCCATTGTTCTTCGGAATTCTGCTGAAGTTTAAAAATGCTACGGAACTTTTCCATTGATCTTCGGAATTCTGATGAAGTTTAAAAATGCTACGGAACTCTTCCATTGTTCTTCGGAATTCTGCTGAAGTTTAAAAATGCTACGGAACTCTTCCATTGCTCTTCGGAATTCTGCTGAAGTTTAAAAATGGTACGGAACTTTTCCATTGTTCTTCGGAATTCTGACGAAGTTTAAAAAGGCTACGGAACTCTTCCATTGTTCTTCGGAATTCTGCTGAAGTTTAAAAATGCTACGGAACTTTTCCATTGTTCTTCGGAATTCTGCAGAAGTTTAAAAATGCTACGGAACTCTTGAATTGTTCTTGGAATTCTGGTGAAGTTTAAAAATGCTACGGAACTCTTCCATTGTTCTCAGAATTCTGCTGAAGCTCATAAATTCTACGGTGCTCTTCCATTGTTCTTGGGAATTCTGCTGAAGTTTAAAAATGTTACGGATCAATTCCATTGTTCTTCGGAATTCTGCTGAAGTTTAAAAATGCTACGGAACTCTTCCATTGTTCTTCGGAATTCTGCTGAAGTTTAAAAATGCTACAGAACTCATCCATTGTTCTTCGGAATTCTGCTGAAGTTTAAAAATGCTACGGAACTCTTCCATTGTTTTGCGGAATTCTTCTGAAGTTTAAAAATGCTACAGAACTCTTCTCTTGTTCTTCAGAATTCTGCTGAAGTTTAAAAATGCTACGGAACTCTTCCATTGTTTTTCAGAATTCTGCTGAAGTTTAAAAATGCTGTGGAGCTCTTCCATTGTTCTCGGAATTCTTCTGAAGTTTGAAAATGCTACGGAACTCTTCCATTGTTCTTCAGAATACTGCTGAAGTTTAAAAATGCTACGGAACACTTCCTTTGTTCTTCGGAATTCTGCTGAAGTTTAAAAATGCTACGGAACTCTTCCATTGTTCACGGTATTCTGGTGAAGTTTAAAAATGCTACGGAACTCTTCCATTGTTATTCTTAATTCTGCTGAAGTTTACAAATGCTACAGAACTCTTCCATTGTTCTTCGGAATTCTGCTGAAGTTTAAAAATGCTATGGAACTCTTTCATTGTTCTTCTGAATTCTGCTGAAGTTTAAAAATGCTACGGAACTCTTCCATTGTTCACGGAATTCTGCTGAAGTTTAAAAATGCTACGGAACTCTTCCATTGCTATTCATAATTCTGCTGAAGTTTAAAAATGCTACGGAACTCTTCCATTGTTCTTCGGAATTCGGGTGAAGTTTAAAATTGCTATGGAACTCTTCCATTGTTCTTCGGAATTCTGCTGAAGTTTAAAAATGCTACGGAACTCTTCCATTGTTTTGCGGAATTCTTCTGAAGTTTAAAAATGCTACAGAACTCTTCCATTGTTCTTCAGAATTCTGCTGAAGTTTAAAAATGCTACGGAACTCTTCCATTGTTTTTCAGAATTCTGCTGAAGTTTAAAAATGCTGTGGAGCTCTTCCATTGTTCTCGGAATTCTTCTGAAGTTTGAAAATGCTACGGAACTCTTCCATTGTTCTTTAGAATACTGCTGAAGTTTAAAAATGCTACGGAACACTTCCTTTGTTCTTCGGAATTCTGCTGAAGTTTAAAAATGCTACGGAACTCTTCCATTGTTCACGGAATTCTGGTGAAGTTTAAAAATGCTACGGAACTCTTCCATTGTTATTCTTAATTCTGCTGAAGTTTACAAATGCTACAGAACTCTTCCATTGTTCTTAGGAATTCTGCTGAAGTTTAAAAATGCTATGGAACTCTTCCATTGTTCTTCTGAATTCTGCTGAAGTTTAAAAATGCTACGGAACTCTTCCATTGTTCACGGAATTCTGCTGAAGTTTAAAAATGCTACGGAACTCTTCCATTGCTATTCATAATTCTGCTGAAGTTTAAAAATGCTACGGAACTCTTCCATTGTTCTTCGGAATTCGGGTGAAGTTTAAAATTGCTATGGAACTCTTCCATTGTTCTTCGGAATTCTGCTGAAGTTTAAAAATGCTACGGAACTCTTCCATTGTTCTCGGAATTCTGTTGAAGTTTAAAAATGCTACGGAGCTCTTCCATTGTTCTCGGAATTCTGGTGAAGTTTAAAAATGCTACGGAACTCTTCCATTGTTCTCGGAATTCTGCTGAAGTTTATAAATTCTACGGTACTCTTCCATTGTTCTTGGGAATTCTGCTGAAGTTTAAAAATGTTACGGATCATTTCCATTGTTCTTCGGAATTCTGCTGAAGTTTAAATATGCTATGGAACTCTTCCATTGTTCTTCGGAATTCTGCTGAAGTTTAAAAATGCTACGGAACTCTTCGATTGTTCTTCGGAATTCTGCTGAAGTTTAAAAATGCTACGGAACTCTTCCATTGTTCTTCTGAGTTCTGCTGAAGTTTAAAAATGCTACGGAACCCTTCCATTGTTATTCTTAATTCTGCTGAAGTTTAAAAATGCTACGGAACTCTTCCATTGTTATTCTTAATTCTGCTGAAGTTTAAAAATGCTACGAAACTCTTCCATTGTTCTTCGGAATTCTGCTGTAATTTAAAAATGCTACGGAACTCTTCCATTGTTCTTCGGAATTCTGCTGAAGTTTAAAAATGCTACGGAACTCTTCCATTGTTATTCTTAATTCTGCTGAAGTTTAAAAATGCTGCGGAACTCTTCCATTGTTCTTCGGAATTCTGATGAAGTTTAAAACTGCAACGGAACTCTTCCATTGTTCTTCGGAATTCTGCTGAAGTTTAAAAATGCTACGGAACTCTTCCATTGTTCTTCGGAATTCTGCTGAAGTTTAAAAATGCTACGGAACTCTTCCATTGTTCTCGGAATTCTGGTGAAGTTTAAAAATGCTACGGAACTCTTCCATTGTTCTCGGAATTCTGGTGAAGTTTAAAAATGCTACGGAACTCATCCATTGTTCTCGGAATTCTGCTGAAGTTTAAAAATGCTACGGAACTCTTCCATTGTTCTTCGGAATTCTGCTGAAGTTTAAAAATGGTACGGAACTTTTCCATTGTTCTTCGGAATTCTGACGAAGTTTAAAAAGGCTACGGAACTCTTCCATTGTTCTTCGGAATTCTGCTGAAGTTTAAAAATGCTACGGAACTCTTCCATTGTTCTTCGGAATTCTGCAGAAGTTTAAAAATGCTACGGAACTCTTCCATTGTTCTTGGAATTCTGGTGAAGTTTAAAAATGCTACGGAACTCTTCCATTGTTCTCAGAATTCTGCTGAAGCTTATAAATTCTACGGTGCTCTTCCATTGTTCTTGGGAATTCTGCTGAAGTTTAAAAATGTTACGAATCAATTCCATTGTTCTTCGGAATTCTGCTGAAGTTTAAAAATGCTACGGAACTCATCCATTGTTCTTCGGAATTCTGAAGTTTAAAAATGCTACGGAACTCTTCCATTGTTTTGCTGAATTCTTCTGAAGTTTAAAAATGCTACAGAACTCTTCTCTTGTTCTTCAGAATTCTGCAGAAGTTTAAAAATGCTACGGAACTCTTCCATTGTTCTTGGAATTCTGCAGAAGTTTAAAAATGCTACGAACTCTTCCATTGTTCTTCAGAATTCTGCTGAAGTTTAAAATTGCTACGGGACTCTTCCATTGTTCTTCTGAGTTCTGCTGAAGTTTAAAAAGGCTACGGAACTCTTCCATTGTTCTTCGGAATTCTGATGAAGTTTAAAACTGCAACGGAACTCTTCCATTGTTCTTCGGAATTCTGCTGAAGTTTAAAAATGCTACGGAACTCTTCCATTGTTCTTCGGAATTCTGCTGAAGTTTAAAAATGCTACGGAACTCTTCCATTGTTCTCGGAATTCTGGTGAAGTTTAAAAATGCTGCGGAACTCATCCATTGTTCTTGGAATTCTGCTGAAGTTTAAAAATGCTGCGGAACTCTTCCATTGTTCTTCGGAATTCTGCTGTAATTTAAAAATGCTACGGAACTCTTCCATTGTTCTTCGGAATTCTGATGAAGTTTAAAAATGCTACGGAACTCTTCCATTGTTCTTCGGAATTCTGCTGAAGTTTAAAAATGCTACGGAACTCTTCCATTGCTTTTCGGAATTCTGCTGAAGTTTAAAAATGCTGTGGAACTCTTCCATTGTTCTCGGAATTCTTCTGAAGTTTGAAAATGCTACGGAACTCTTACATTGTTCTTCAGAATACTGCTGAAGTTTAAAAATGCTACGGAACACTTCCTTTGTTCTTCGGAATTCTGCTGAAGTTTAAAAATGCTACAGAACTCTTCTCTTGTTCTTCAGAATTCTGCTGAAGTTTAAAAATGCTACGGAACACTTCCTTTGTTCTTCGGAATTCTGCTGAAGTTTAAAAATGCTACCGAAATCTTCCATTGTTCACGGTATTCTGGTGAAGTTTAAAAATGCTATGGAACTCTTCCATTGTTCTTCGGAATTCTGCTGAAGTTTAAAAATGCTACGGGACTCTTCCATTGTTCTTCTGAGTTCTGCTGAAGTTTAAAAAGGCTACGGAACTCTTCCATTGTCCTTCGGAATTCTGATGAAGTTTAAAACTGCAACGGAACTCTTCCATTGTTCTTCGGAATTCTGCTGAAGTTTAAAAATGCTACGGAACTCTTCCATTGTTCTTCGGAATTCTGCTGAAGTTTAAAAATGCTACGGAACTCTTCCATTGTTCTCGGAATTCTGCTGAAGTTTAAAAATGCTACGGAACTCTTCCATTGTTCTTCGGAATTCTGCTGAAGTTTAAAAATGCTACGGAACTCTTCCATTGTTCTCGGAATTCTGCTGAAGTTTAAAAATGCTACGGAACTCTTCCATTGTTCTTCGGAATTCTGCTGAAGTTTAAAAATGCTACGGAACTCTTCCATTGTTCTTCGGAATTCTGCTGAAGTTTAAAAATGCTATGGAACTCTTCCATTGTATTCTTAATTCTGCTGAAGTTTAAAAATGCTACGGAACACTTCCATTGTTCTTCGGAATTCTGCTGAAGTTTAAAAATGCTATGGAACTCTTCCATTGTTCTTCTGAATTCTGCTGAAGTTTAAAAATGCTACGGAACTCTTCCATTGTTCTCGGAATTCTGGTGAAGTTTAAAAATGCTACGGAACTCATCCATTGTTCTCGGAATTCTGCTGAAGTTTAAAAATGCTACGGAACTCTTCCATTGTTCTTCGGAATTCTGCTGAAGTTTAAAAATGGTACGGAACTTTTCCATTGTTCTTCGGAATGCTGACGAAGTTTAAAAAGGCTACGGAACTCTTCCATTGTTCTTCGGAATTCTGCTGAAGTTTAAAAATGCTACGGAACTCTTCCATTGTTCTTCGGAATTCTGCAGAAGTTTAAAAATGCTACGGAACTCTTCCATTGTTATTGGAATTCTGGTGAAGTTTAAAAATGCTACGGAACTCTTGCATTGTTCTCAGAATTCTGCTGAAGCTTATAAATTCTACGGTGCTCTTCCATTGTTCTTGGGAATTCTGCTGAAGTTTAAAAATGTTACGGATCAATTCCATTGTTCTTCGGAATTCTGCTGAAGTTTAAAAATGCTACGGATCTCTTACATTTTTCTTCGGAATTCTGCTGAAGTTTAAAAATGCTACGGAACTCATCCATTGTTCTTCGGAATTTTGCTGAAGTTTAAAAATGCTACGGAACTCTTCCATTGTTTTGCGGAATTCTTCTGAAGTTTAAAAATGCTACAGAACTCTTCTCTTGTTCTTCAGAATTCTGCTGAAGTTTAAAAATGCTACGGAACACTTCCTTTGTTCTTCGGAATTCTGCTGAAGTTTAAAAATGCTACAGAACTCTTCCATTGTTCACGGTATTCTGGTGAAGTTTAAAAATGCTACGGAACTCTTCCATTGTTCTTCGGAATTCTGCTGAAGTTTAAAATTGCTACGGGACTCTTCCATTGTTCTTCTGAGTTCTGCTGAAGTTTAAAAAGGCTACGGAACTCTTCCATTGTTCTTCGGAATTCTGATGAAGTTTAAAACTGCAACGGAACTCTTCCATTGTTCTTCGGAATTCTGCTGAGGTTTAAAAATGCTACGGAACTCTTCCATTGTTCTTCGGAATTCTGCTGAAGTTTAAAAATGCTACGGAACTCTTCCATTGTTCTCGGAATTCTGGTGAAGTTTAAAAATGCTGCGGAACTCATCCATTGTTCTTGGAATTCTGCTGAAGTTTAAAAATGCTGCGGAACTCTTCCATTGTTCTTCGGAATTCTGCTGTAATTTAAAAATGCTACGGAACTCTTCCATTGTTCTTCGGAATTCTGCTGAAGTTTAAAAATGCTACGGAACTCTTCCATTGTTCTCAGAATTCTGCTGAAGCTTATAAATTCTACGGTGCTCTTCCATTTTTCTTGGGAATTCTGCTGAAGTTTAAAAATGTTACGAATCAATTCCATTGTTCTTCGGAATTCTGCTGAAGTTTAAAAATGCTACGGAACTCTTCCATTGTTCTTCGGAATTCTGCTGAAGTTTAAAAATGCTACGGAACTCATCCATTGTTCTTCGGAATTCTGAAGTTTAAAAATGCTACGGAACTCTTCCATTGTTTTGCTGAATTCTTCTGAAGTTTAAAAATGCTACAGAACTCTTCTCTTGTTCTTCAGAATTCTGCTGAAGTTTAAAAATGCTACGGAACACTTCCTTTGTTCTTCGGAATTCTGCTGAAGTTTAAAAATGCTACAGAACTCTTTCATTGTTCAAGGTATTCTTGTGATGTTTAAAAATGCTACGGAACTCTTCCATTGTTCTTCAGAATTCTGCTGAAGTTTAAAATTGCTACGGGCCTCTTCCATTGTTCTTCTGAGTTCTGCTGAAGTTTAAAAAGGCTAAGGAACTCTTCCATTGTTCTTCGGAATTCTGATGAAGTTTAAAACTGCAACGGAACTCTTCCATTGTTCTTCGGAATTCTGCTGAAGTTTAAAAATGCTACAGAACTCTTCCATTGTTCACGGTATTCTGGTGAAGTTTAAAAATGCTACGGAACTCTTCCATTGTTCTTCGGAATTCTGCTGAAGTTTAAAATTGCTACGGGACTCTTCCATTGTTCTTCTGAGTTCTGCTGAAGTTTAAAAAGGCTACGGAACTCTTCCATTGTTCTTCGGAATTCTGATGAAGTTCAAAACTGCAACGGAACTCTTCCATTGTTCTCGGAATTCTGCTGAAGTTTAAAAATGCTATGGAACTCTTCCATTGTTCTTCGGAATTCTGCTGAAGTTTAAAAATGCTACGGAACTTTTCCATTGATCTTCGGAATTCTGATGAAGTTTAAAAATGCTACGGAACTCTTCCATTGTTCTTCGGAATTCTGCTGAAGTTTAAAAATGCTACGGAACTCTTCCATTGTTCTTCTGAGTTCTGCTGAAGTTTAAAAATGCTGCGGAACTCTTCCATTGCTCTTCGGAATTCTGATGAAGTTTAAAACTGCAACGGAACTCTTCCATTGTTCTTCGGAATTCTGCTGAAGTTTAAAAATGCTACGGAACTCTTCCATTGTTCTTCGGAATTCTGCTGAAGTTTAAAAATGCTACGGAACTCTTCCATTGTTCTCGGAATTCTGCTGAAGTTTAAAAATGCTACGGAACTCTTCCATTGTTCTCGGAATTCTGCTGAAGTTTAAAAATGCTACGGAACTCATCCATTGTTCTCGGAATTCTGCTGAAGTTTAAAAATGCTACGGAACTCTTCCATTGTTCTTCGGAATTCTGCTGAAGTTTAAAAATGGTACGGAACTTTTCCATTGTTCTTCGGAATTCTGACGAAGTTTAAAAAGGCTACGGAACTCTTCCATTGTTCTTCGGAATTCTGCTGAAGTTTAAAAATGCTACGGAACTCTTCCATTGTTCTTCGGAATTCTGCAGAAGTTTAAAAATGCTACGGAACTCTTCCATTGTTCTTGGAATTCTGGTGAAGTTTAAAAATGCTACGGAACTCTTCCATTGTTCTCAGAATTCTGCTGAAGCTTATAAATTCTACGGTGCTCTTCCATTGTTCTTGGGAATTCTGCTGAAGTTTAAAAATGTTACGAATCAATTCCATTGTTCTTCGGAATTCTGCTGAAGTTTAAAAATGCTACGGAACTCATCCATTGTTCTTCGGAATTCTGAAGTTTAAAAATGCTACGGAACTCTTCCATTGTTTTGCTGAATTCTTCTGAAGTTTAAAAATGCTACAGAACTCTTCTCTTGTTCTTCAGAATTCTGCAGAAGTTTAAAAATGCTACGGAACTCTTCCATTGTTCTTGGAATTCTGCAGAAGTTTAAAAATGCTACGGAACTCTTCCATTGTTCTTCAGAATTCTGCTGAAGTTTAAAATTGCTACGGGACTCTTCCATTGTTCTTCTGAGTTCTGCTGAAGTTTAAAAAGGCTACGGAACTCTTCCATTGTTCTTCGGAATTCTGATGAAGTTTAAAACTGCAACGGAACTCTTCCATTGTTCTTCGGAATTCTGCTGAAGTTTAAAAATGCTACGGAACTCTTCCATTGTTCTTCGGAATTCTGCTGAAGTTTAAAAATGCTACGGAACTCTTCCATTGTTCTCGGAATTCTGGTGAAGTTTAAAAATGCTGCGGAACTCATCCATTGTTCTTGGAATTCTGCTGAAGTTTAAAAATGCTGCGGAACTCTTCCATTGTTCTTCGGAATTCTGCTGTAATTTAAAAATGCTACGGAACTCTTCCATTGTTCTTCGGAATTCTGATGAAGTTTAAAAATGCTACGGAACTCTTCCATTGTTCTTCGGAATTCTGCTGAAGTTTAAAAATGCTACGGAACTCTTCCATTGCTTTTCGGAATTCTGCTGAAGTTTAAAAATGCTGTGGAACTCTTCCATTGTTCTCGGAATTCTTCTGAAGTTTGAAAATGCTACGGAACTCTTACATTGTTCTTCAGAATACTGCTGAAGTTTAAAAATGCTACGGAACACTTCCTTTGTTCTTCGGAATTCTGCTGAAGTTTAAAAATGCTACAGAACTCTTCTCTTGTTCTTCAGAATTCTGCTGAAGTTTAAAAATGCTACGGAACACTTCCTTTGTTCTTCGGAATTCTGCTGAAGTTTAAAAATGCTACCGAAATCTTCCATTGTTCACGGTATTCTGGTGAAGTTTAAAAATGCTATGGAACTCTTCCATTGTTCTTCGGAATTCTGCTGAAGTTTAAAAATGCTACGGGACTCTTCCATTGTTCTTCTGAGTTCTGCTGAAGTTTAAAAAGGCTACGGAACTCTTCCATTGTTCTTCGGAATTCTGATGAAGTTTAAAACTGCAACGGAACTCTTCCATTGTTCTTCGGAATTCTGCTGAAGTTTAAAAATGCTACGGAACTCTTCCATTGTTCTTCGGAATTCTGCTGAAGTTTAAAAATGCTACGGAACTCTTCCATTGTTCTCGGAATTCTGCTGAAGTTTAAAAATGCTACGGAACTCTTCCATTGTTCTTCGGAATTCTGCTGAAGTTTAAAAATGCTACGGAACTCTTCCATTGTTCTTCGGAATTCTGCTGAAGTTTAAAAATGCTATGTAACTCTTCCATTGTATTCTTAATTCTGCTGAAGTTTAAAAATGCTACGGAACACTTCCATTGTTCTTCGGAATTCTGCTGAAGTTTAAAAATGCTATGGAACTCTTCCATTGTTCTTCTGAATTCTGCTGAAGTTTAAAAATGCTACGGAACTCTTCCATTGTTCTCGGAATTCTGGTGAAGTTTAAAAATGCTACGGAACTCATCCATTGTTCTCGGAATTCTGCTGAAGTTTAAAAATGCTACGGAACTCTTCCATTGTTCTTCGGAATTCTGCTGAAGTTTAAAAATGGTACGGAACTTTTCCATTGTTCTTCGGAATGCTGACGAAGTTTAAAAAGGCTACGGAACTCTTCCATTGTTCTTCGGAATTCTGCTGAAGTTTAAAAATGCTACGGAACTCTTCCATTGTTCTTCGGAATTCTGCAGAAGTTTAAAAATGCTACGGAACTCTTCCATTGTTATTGGAATTCTGGTGAAGTTTAAAAATGCTACGGAACTCTTGCATTGTTCTCAGAATTCTGCTGAAGCTTATAAATTCTACGGTGCTCTTCCATTGTTCTTGGGAATTCTGCTGAAGTTTAAAAATGTTACGGATCAATTCCATTGTTCTTCGGAATTCTGCTGAAGTTTAAAAATGCTACGGATCTCTTCCATTTTTCTTCGGAATTCTGCTGAAGTTTAAAAATGCTACGGAACTCATCCATTGTTCTTCGGAATTTTGCTGAAGTTTAAAAATGCTACGGAACTCTTCCATTGTTTTGCGGAATTCTTCTGAAGTTTAAAAATGCTACAGAACTCTTCTCTTGTTCTTCAGAATTCTGCTGAAGTTTAAAAATGCTACGGAACACTTCCTTTGTTCTTCGGAATTCTGCTGAAGTTTAAAAATGCTACAGAACTCTTCCATTGTTCACGGTATTCTGGTGAAGTTTAAAAATGCTACGGAACTCTTCCATTGTTCTTCGGAATTCTGCTGAAGTTTAAAATTTCTACGGGACTCTTCCATTGTTCTTCTGAGTTCTGCTGAAGTTTAAAAAGGCTACGGAACTCTTCCATTGTTCTTCGGAATTCTGATGAAGTTTAAAACTGCAACGGAACTCTTCCATTGTTCTTCGGAATTCTGCTGAAGTTTAAAAATGCTACGGAACTCTTCCATTGTTCTTCGGAATTCTGCTGAAGTTTAAAAATGCTACGGAACTCTTCCATTGTTCTCGGAATTCTGGTGAAGTTTAAAAATGCTGCGGAACTCATCCATTGTTCTTGGAATTCTGCTGAAGTTTAAAAATGCTGCGGAACTCTTCCATTGTTCTTCGGAATTCTGCTGTAATTTAAAAATGCTACGGAACTCTTCCATTGTTCTTCGGAATTCTGCTGAAGTTTAAAAATGCTACGGAACTCTTCCATTGTTCTCAGAATTCTGCTGAAGCTTATAAATTCTACGGTGCTCTTCCATTTTTCTTGGGAATTCTGCTGAAGTTTAAAAATGTTACGAATCAATTCCATTGTTCTTCGGAATTCTGCTGAAGTTTAAAAATGCTACGGAACTCTTCCATTGTTCTTCGGAATTCTGCTGAAGTTTAAAAATGCTACGGAACTCATCCATTGTTCTTCGGAATTCTGAAGTTTAAAAATGCTACGGAACTCTTCCATTGTTTTGCTGAATTCTTCTGAAGTTTAAAAATGCTACAGAACTCTTCTCTTGTTCTTCAGAATTCTGCTGAAGTTTAAAAATGCTACGGAACACTTCCTTTGTTCTTCGGAATTCTGCTGAAGTTTAAAAATGCTACAGAACTCTTTCATTGTTCAAGGTATTCTTGTGATGTTTAAAAATGCTACGGAACTCTTCCATTGTTCTTCAGAATTCTGCTGAAGTTTAAAATTGCTACGGGCCTCTTCCATTGTTCTTCTGAGTTCTGCTGAAGTTTAAAAAGGCTAAGGAACTCTTCCATTGTTCTTCGGAATTCTGATGAAGTTTAAAACTGCAACGGAACTCTTCCATTGTTCTTCGGAATTCTGCTGAAGTTTAAAAATGCTACAGAACTCTTCCATTGTTCACGGTATTCTGGTGAAGTTTAAAAATGCTACGGAACTCTTCCATTGTTCTTCGGAATTCTGCTGAAGTTTAAAATTGCTACGGGACTCTTCCATTGTTCTTCTGAGTTCTGCTGAAGTTTAAAAAGGCTACGGAACTCTTCCATTGTTCTTCGGAATTCTGATGAAGTTCAAAACTGCAACGGAACTCTTCCATTGTTCTCGGAATTCTGCTGAAGTTTAAAAATGCTATGGAACTCTTCCATTGTTCTTCGGAATTCTGCTGAAGTTTAAAAATGCTACGGAACTTTTCCATTGATCTTCGGAATTCTGATGAAGTTTAAAAATGCTACGGAACTCTTCCATTGTTCTTCGGAATTCTGCTGAAGTTTAAAAATGCTACGGAACTCTTCCATTGTTCTTCTGAGTTCTGCTGAAGTTTAAAAATGCTGCGGAACTCTTCCACTGCTCTTCGGAATTCTGCTGAAGTTTAAAACTGCAACGGAACTCTTCCATTGTTCTTCGGAATTCTGCTGAAGTTTAAAAATGCTACGGAACTCTTCCATTGTTCTTCGGAATTCTGCTGAAGTTTAAAAATGCTACGGAACTCTTCCATTGTTCTCGGAATTCTGCTGAAGTTTAAAAATGCTACGGAACTCTTCCATTGTTCTCGGAATTCTGCTGAAGTTTAAAAATGCTACGGAACTCATCCATTGTTCTCGGAATTCTGCTGAAGTTTAAAAATGCTACGGAACTCTTCCATTGTTCTTCGGAATTCTGCTGAAGTTTAAAAATGGTACGGAACTTTTCCATTGTTCTTCGGAATTCTGACGAAGTTTAAAAAGGCTACGGAACTCTTCCATTGTTCTTCGGAATTCTGCTGAAGTTTAAAAATGCTACGGAACTCTTCCATTGTTCTTCGGAATTCTGCAGAAGTTTAAAAATGCTACGGAACTCTTCCATTGTTCTTGGAATTCTGGTGAAGTTTAAAAATGCTACGGAACTCTTCCATTGTTCTCAGAATTCTGCTGAAGCTTATAAATTCTACGGTGCTCTTCCATTGTTCTTGGGAATTCTGCTGAAGTTTAAAAATGTTACGAATCAATTCCATTGTTCTTCGGAATTCTGCTGAAGTTTAAAAATGCTACGGAACTCATCCATTGTTCTTCGGAATTCTGAAGTTTAAAAATGCTACGGAACTCTTCCATTGTTTTGCTGAATTCTTCTGAAGTTTAAAAATGCTACAGAACTCTTCTCTTGTTCTTCAGAATTCTGCAGAAGTTTAAAAATGCTACGGAACTCTTCCATTGTTCTTGGAATTCTGCAGAAGTTTAAAAATGCTACGGAACTCTTCCATTGTTCTTCAGAATTCTGCTGAAGTTTAAAATTGCTACGGGACTCTTCCATTGTTCTTCTGAGTTCTGCTGAAGTTTAAAAAGGCTACGGAACTCTTCCATTGTTCTTCGGAATTCTGATGAAGTTTAAAACTGCAACGGAACTCTTCCATTGTTCTTCGGAATTCTGCTGAAGTTTAAAAATGCTACGGAACTCTTCCATTGTTCTTCGGAATTCTGCTGAAGTTTAAAAATGCTACGGAACTCTTCCATTGTTCTCGGAATTCTGGTGAAGTTTAAAAATGCTGCGGAACTCATCCATTGTTCTTGGAATTCTGCTGAAGTTTAAAAATGCTGCGGAACTCTTCCATTGTTCTTCGGAATTCTGCTGTAATTTAAAAATGCTACGGAACTCTTCCATTGTTCTTCGGAATTCTGATGAAGTTTAAAAATGCTACGGAACTCTTCCATTGTTCTTCGGAATTCTGCTGAAGTTTAAAAATGCTACGGAACTCTTCCATTGCTTTTCGGAATTCTGCTGAAGTTTAAAAATGCTGTGGAACTCTTCCATTGTTCTCGGAATTCTTCTGAAGTTTGAAAATGCTACGGAACTCTTACATTGTTCTTCAGAATACTGCTGAAGTTTAAAAATGCTACGGAACACTTCCTTTGTTCTTCGGAATTCTGCTGAAGTTTAAAAATGCTACAGAACTCTTCTCTTGTTCTTCAGAATTCTGCTGAAGTTTAAAAATGCTACGGAACACTTCCTTTGTTCTTCGGAATTCTGCTGAAGTTTAAAAATGCTACCGAAATCTTCCATTGTTCACGGTATTCTGGTGAAGTTTAAAAATGCTATGGAACTCTTCCATTGTTCTTCGGAATTCTGCTGAAGTTTAAAAATGCTACGGGACTCTTCCATTGTTCTTCTGAGTTCTGCTGAAGTTTAAAAAGGCTACGGAACTCTTCCATTGTTCTTCGGAATTCTGATGAAGTTTAAAACTGCAACGGAACTCTTCCATTGTTCTTCGGAATTCTGCTGAAGTTTAAAAATGCTACGGAACTCTTCCATTGTTCTTCGGAATTCTGCTGAAGTTTAAAAATGCTACGGAACTCTTCCATTGTTCTCGGAATTCTGCTGAAGTTTAAAAATGCTACGGAACTCTTCCATTGTTCTTCGGAATTCTGCTGAAGTTTAAAAATGCTACGGAACTCTTCCATTGTTCTTCGGAATTCTGCTGAAGTTTAAAAATGCTATGTAACTCTTCCATTGTATTCTTAATTCTGCTGAAGTTTAAAAATGCTACGGAACACTTCCATTGTTCTTCGGAATTCTGCTGAAGTTTAAAAATGCTATGGAACTCTTCCATTGTTCTTCTGAATTCTGCTGAAGTTTAAAAATGCTACGGAACTCTTCCATTGTTCTCGGAATTCTGGTGAAGTTTAAAAATGCTACGGAACTCATCCATTGTTCTCGGAATTCTGCTGAAGTTTAAAAATGCTACGGAACTCTTCCATTGTTCTTCGGAATTCTGCTGAAGTTTAAAAATGGTACGGAACTTTTCCATTGTTCTTCGGAATGCTGACGAAGTTTAAAAAGGCTACGGAACTCTTCCATTGTTCTTCGGAATTCTGCTGAAGTTTAAAAATGCTACGGAACTCTTCCATTGTTCTTCGGAATTCTGCAGAAGTTTAAAAATGCTACGGAACTCTTCCATTGTTATTGGAATTCTGGTGAAGTTTAAAAATGCTACGGAACTCTTGCATTGTTCTCAGAATTCTGCTGAAGCTTATAAATTCTACGGTGCTCTTCCATTGTTCTTGGGAATTCTGCTGAAGTTTAAAAATGTTACGGATCAATTCCATTGTTCTTCGGAATTCTGCTGAAGTTTAAAAATGCTACGGATCTCTTCCATTTTTCTTCGGAATTCTGCTGAAGTTTAAAAATGCTACGGAACTCATCCATTGTTCTTCGGAATTTTGCTGAAGTTTAAAAATGCTACGGAACTCTTCCATTGTTTTGCGGAATTCTTCTGAAGTTTAAAAATGCTACAGAACTCTTCTCTTGTTCTTCAGAATTCTGCTGAAGTTTAAAAATGCTACGGAACACTTCCTTTGTTCTTCGGAATTCTGCTGAAGTTTAAAAATGCTACAGAACTCTTCCATTGTTCACGGTATTCTGGTGAAGTTTAAAAATGCTACGGAACTCTTCCATTGTTCTTCGGAATTCTGCTGAAGTTTAAAATTTCTACGGGACTCTTCCATTGTTCTTCTGAGTTCTGCTGAAGTTTAAAAAGGCTACGGAACTCTTCCATTGTTCTTCGGAATTCTGATGAAGTTTAAAACTGCAACGGAACTCTTCCATTGTTCTTCGGAATTCTGCTGAAGTTTAAAAATGCTACGGAACTCTTCCATTGTTCTTCGGAATTCTGCTGAAGTTTAAAAATGCTACGGAACTCTTCCATTGTTCTCGGAATTCTGGTGAAGTTTAAAAATGCTGCGGAACTCATCCATTGTTCTTGGAATTCTGCTGAAGTTTAAAAATGCTGCGGAACTCTTCCATTGTTCTTCGGAATTCTGCTGTAATTTAAAAATGCTACGGAACTCTTCCATTGTTCTTCGGAATTCTGCTGAAGTTTAAAAATGCTACGGAACTCTTCCATTGTTCTCAGAATTCTGCTGAAGCTTATAAATTCTACGGTGCTCTTCCATTTTTCTTGGGAATTCTGCTGAAGTTTAAAAATGTTACGAATCAATTCCATTGTTCTTCGGAATTCTGCTGAAGTTTAAAAATGCTACGGAACTCTTCCATTGTTCTTCGGAATTCTGCTGAAGTTTAAAAATGCTACGGAACTCATCCATTGTTCTTCGGAATTCTGAAGTTTAAAAATGCTACGGAACTCTTCCATTGTTTTGCTGAATTCTTCTGAAGTTTAAAAATGCTACAGAACTCTTCTCTTGTTCTTCAGAATTCTGCTGAAGTTTAAAAATGCTACGGAACACTTCCTTTGTTCTTCGGAATTCTGCTGAAGTTTAAAAATGCTACAGAACTCTTTCATTGTTCAAGGTATTCTTGTGAAGTTTAAAAATGCTACGGAACTCTTCCGTTGTTCTTCAGAATTCTGCTGAAGTTTAAAATTGCTACGGGACTCTTCCATTGTTCTTCTGAGTTCTGCTGAAGTTTAAAAAGGCTAAGGAACTCTTCCATTGTTCTTCGGAATTCTGATGAAGTTTAAAACTGCAACGGAACTCTTCCATTGTTCTTCGGAATTCTGCTGAAGTTTAAAAATGCTACAGAACTCTTCCATTGTTCACGGTATTCTGGTGAAGTTTAAAAATGCTACGGAACTCTTCCATTGTTCTTCGGAATTCTGCTGAAGTTTAAAATTGCTACGGGACTCTTCCATTGTTCTTCTGAGTTCTGCTGAAGTTTAAAAAGGCTACGGAACTCTTCCATTGTTCTTCGGAATTCTGATGAAGTTCAAAACTGCAACGGAACTCTTCCATTGTTCTCGGAATTCTGCTGAAGTTTAAAAATGCTATGGAACTCTTCCATTGTTCTTCGGAATTCTGCTGAAGTTTAAAAATGCTACGGAACTTTTCCATTGATCTTCGGAATTCTGATGAAGTTTAAAAATGCTACGGAACTCTTCCATTGTTCTTCGGAATTCTGCTGAAGTTTAAAAATGCTACGGAACTCTTCCATTGTTCTTCTGAGTTCTGCTGAAGTTTAAAAATGCTGCGGAACTCTTCCATTGCTCTTCGGAATTCTGATGAAGTTTAAAACTGCAACGGAACTCTTCCATTGTTCTTCGGAATTCTGCTGAAGTTTAAAAATGCTACGGAACTCTTCCATTGTTCTTCGGAATTCTGCTGAAGTTTAAAAATGCTACGGAACTCTTCCATTGTTCTCGGAATTCTGCTGAAGTTTAAAAATGCTACGGAACTCTTCCATTGTTCTTCGGAATTCTGCTGAAGTTTAAAAATGCTACGGAACTCTTCCATTGTTCTTCGGAATTCTGCTGAAGTTTAAAAATGCTATGGAACTCTTCCATTGTATTCTTAATTCTGCTGAAGTTTAAAAATGCTACGGAACACTTCCATTGTTCTTCGGAATTCTGCTGAAGTTAAAAATGCTATGGAACTCTTCCATTGTTCTTCTGAATTCTGCTGAAGTTTAAAAATGCTACGGAACTCTTCCATTGTTCTCGGAATTCTGGTGAAGTTTAAAAATGCTACGGAACTCATCCATTGTTCTCGGAATTCTGCTGAAGTTTAAAAATGCTATGGAACTCTTCCATTGTTCTTCGGAATTCTGCTGAAGTTTAAAAATGGTACGGAACTTTTCCATTGTTCTTCGGAATGCTGACGAAGTTTAAAAAGGCTACGGAACTCTTCCATTGTTCTTCGGAATTCTGCTGAAGTTTAAAAATGCTAAGGAACTCTTCCATTGTTCTTCGGAATTCTGCAGAAGTTTAAAAATGCTACGGAACTCTTCCATTGTTATTGGAATTCTGGTGAAGTTTAAAAATGCTACGGAACTCTTCCATTGTTCTCAGAATTCTGCTGAAGCTTATAAATTCTACGGTGCTCTTCCATTGTTCTTGGGAATTCTGCTGAAGTTTAAAAATGTTACGGATCAATTCCATTGTTCTTCGGAATTCTGCTGAAGTTTAAAAATGCTACGGATCTCTTCCATTTTTCTTCGGAATTCTGCTGAAGTTTAAAAATGCTACGGAACTCATCCATTGTTCTTCGGAATTTTTCTGAAGTTTAAAAATGCTACGGAACTCTTCCATTGTTTTGCGGAATTCTTCTGAAGTTTAAAAATGCTACAGAACTCTTCTCTTGTTCTTCAGAATTCTGCTGAAGTTTAAAAATGCTACGGAACACTTCCTTTGTTCTTCGGAATTCTGCTGAAGTTTAAAAATGCTACAGAACTCTTCCATTGTTCACGGTATTCTGGTGAAGTTTAAAAATGCTACGGAACTCTTCCATTGTTCTTCGGAATTCTGCTAAAGTTTAAAATTGCTACGGGACTCTTCCATTGTTCTTCTGAGTTCTGCTGAAGTTTAAAAAGGCTACGGAACTCTTCCATTGTTCTTCGGAATTCTGATGAAGTTTAAAACTGCAACGGAACTCTTCCATTGTTCTTCGGAATTCTGCTGAAGTTTAAAAATGCTACGGAACTCTTCCATTGTTCTTCGGAATTCTGCTGAAGTTTAAAAATGCTACGGAACTCTTCCATTGTTCTCGGAATTCTGGTGAAGTTTAAAAATGCTGCGGAACTCATCCATTGTTCTTGGAATTCTGCTGAAGTTTAAAAATGCTGCGGAACTCTTCCATTGTTCTTCGGAATTCTGCTGTAATTTAAAAATGCTACGGAACTCTTCCATTGTTCTTCGGAATTCTGATGAAGTTTA
The DNA here is from genome assembly GCF_046119375.1 of Phyllobates terribilis. Classification (NCBI taxonomy): domain Eukaryota; kingdom Metazoa; phylum Chordata; class Amphibia; order Anura; family Dendrobatidae; genus Phyllobates; species Phyllobates terribilis. The sequence goes on along the minus strand of NW_027363003.1, from coordinate 1,567,570 downwards.
AAAATGCTACGGAACTCTTCCATTGTTCTTCGGAATTCTGCTGAAGTTTAAAAATGCTACGGAACTCTTCCATTGCTTTTCGGAATTCTGCTGAAGTTTAAAAATGCTGTGGAACTCTTACATTGTTCTTCAGAATACTGCTGAAGTTTAAAAATGCTACGGAACACTTCCTTTGTTCTTCGGAATTCTGCTGAAGTTTAAAAATGCTACAGAACTCTTCTCTTGTTCTTCAGAATTCTGCTGAAGTTTAAAAATGCTACGGAACACTTCCTTTGTTCTTCGGAATTCTGCTGAAGTTTAAAAATGCTACCGAAATCTTCCATTGTTCACGGTATTCTGGTGAAGTTTAAAAATGCTATGGAACTCTTCCATTGTTCTTCGGAATTCTGCTGAAGTTTAAAAATGCTACGGGACTCTTCCATTGTTCTTCTGAGTTCTGCTGAAGTTTAAAAAGGCTACGGAACTCTTCCATTGTTCCTCGGAATTCTGATGAAGTTTAAAACTGCAACGGAACTCTTCCATTGTTCTTCGGAATTCTGCTGAAGTTTAAAAATGCTACGGAACTCTTCCATTGTTCTTCGGAATTCTGCTGAAGTTTAAAAATGCTACGGAACTCTTCCATTGTTCTTGGAATTCTGGTGAAGTTTAAAAATGCTGCGGAACTCATCCATTGTTCTCGGAATTCTGCTGAAGTTTAAAAATGCTACGGAACTCTTCCATTGTTCTTCGGAATTCTGCTGTAATTTAAAAATGCTACGGAACTCTTCCATTGTTCTTCTGAATTCTGCTGAAGTTTAAAAATGCTACGGAACTCTTCCATTGTTTTTCGGAATTCTGCTGAAATTTAAAAATGCTGTGGAGCTCTTCCATTGTTCTCGGAATTCTTCTGAAGTTTAAAAATGCTACGGAACTCTTCCATTGTTCTCGGAATTCTGGTGAAGTTTAAAAATGCTGCGGAACTCATCCATTGTTCTTGGAATTCTGCTGAAGTTTAAAAATGCTGCGGAACTCTTCCATTGTTCTTCGGAATTCTGCTGTAATTTAAAAATGCTACGGAACTCTTCCATTGTTCTTCGGAATTCTGATGAAGTTTAAAAATGCTACAGAACTCTTCCATTGTTCTTCGGAATTCTGCTGAAGTTTAAAAATGCTACGGAACTCTTCCATTGCTTTTCGGAATTCTGCTGAAGTTTAAAAATGCTGTGGAACTCTTCCATTGTTCTCGGAATTCTTCTGAAGTTTGAAAATGCTACGGAACTCTTACATTGTTCTTCAGAATACTGCTGAAGTTTAAAAATGCTACGGAACACTTCCTTTGTTCTTCGGAATTCTGCTGAAGTTTAAAAATGCTACAGAACTCTTCTCTTGTTCTTCAGAATTCTGCTGAAGTTTAAAAATGCTACGGAACACTTCCTTTGTTCTTCGGAATTCTGCTGAAGTTTAAAAATGCTACCGAAATCTTCCATTGTTCACGGTATTCTGGTGAAGTTTAAAAATGCTATGGAACTCTTCCATTGTTCTTCGGAATTCTGCTGAAGTTTAAAAATGCTACGGGACTCTTCCATTGTTCTTCTGAGTTCTGCTGAAGTTTAAAAAGGCTACGGAACTCTTCCATTGTTCTTCGGAATTCTGATGAAGTTTAAAACTGCAACGGAACTCTTCCATTGTTCTTCGGAATTCTGCTGAAGTTTAAAAATGCTACGGAACTCTTCCATTGTTCTTCGGAATTCTGCTGAAGTTTAAAAATGCTACGGAACTCTTCCATTGTTCTCGGAATTCTGCTGAAGTTTAAAAATGCTACGGAACTCTTCCATTGTTCTTCGGAATTCTGCTGAAGTTTAAAAATGCTACGGAACTCTTCCATTGTTCTTCGGAATTCTGCTGAAGTTTAAAAATGCTATGGAACTCTTCCATTGTATTCTTAATTCTGCTGAAGTTTAAAAATGCTACGGAACACTTCCATTGTTCTTCGGAATTCTGCTGAAGTTTAAAAATGCTATGGAACTCTTCCATTGTTCTTCTGAATTCTGCTGAAGTTTAAAAATGCTACGGAACTCTTCCATTGTTCTCGGAATTCTGGTGAAGTTTAAAAATGCTACGGAACTCATCCATTGTTCTCGGAATTCTGCTGAAGTTTAAAAATGCTACGGAACTCTTCCATTGTTCTTCGGAATTCTGCTGAAGTTTAAAAATGGTACGGAACTTTTCCATTGTTCTTCGGAATGCTGACGAAGTTTAAAAAGGCTACGGAACTCTTCCATTGTTCTTCGGAATTCTGCTGAAGTTTAAAAATGCTACGGAACTCTTCCATTGTTCTTCGGAATTCTGCAGAAGTTTAAAAATGCTACGGAACTCTTCCATTGTTATTGGAATTCTGGTGAAGTTTAAAAATGCTACGGAACTCTTCCATTGTTCTCAGAATTCTGCTGAAGCTTATAAATTCTACGGTGCTCTTCCATTGTTCTTGGGAATTCTGCTGAAGTTTAAAAATGTTACGGATCAATTCCATTGTTCTTCGGAATTCTGCTGAAGTTTAAAAATGCTACGGATCTCTTCCATTTTTCTTCGGAATTCTGCTGAAGTTTAAAAATGCTACGGAACTCATCCATTGTTCTTCGGAATTTTGCTGAAGTTTAAAAATGCTACGGAACTCTTCCATTGTTTTGCGGAATTCTTCTGAAGTTTAAAAATGCTACAGAACTCTTCTCTTGTTCTTCAGAATTCTGCTGAAGTTTAAAAATGCTACGGAACACTTCCTTTGTTCTTCGGAATTCTGCTGAAGTTTAAAAATGCTACAGAACTCTTCCATTGTTCACGGTATTCTGGTGAAGTTTAAAAATGCTACGGAACTCTTCCATTGTTCTTCGGAATTCTGCTGAAGTTTAAAATTGCTACGGGACTCTTCCATTGTTCTTCTGAGTTCTGCTGAAGTTTAAAAAGGCTACGGAACTCTTCCATTGTTCTTCGGAATTCTGATGAAGTTTAAAACTGCAACGGAACTCTTCCATTGTTCTTCGGAATTCTGCTGAAGTTTAAAAATGCTACGGAACTCTTCCATTGTTCTTCGGAATTCTGCTGAAGTTTAAAAATTCTACGGAACTCTTCCATTGTTCTCGGAATTCTGGTGAAGTTTAAAAATGCTGCGGAACTCATCCATTGTTCTTGGAATTCTGCTGAAGTTTAAAAATGCTGCGGAACTCTTCCATTGTTCTTCGGAATTCTGCTGTAATTTAAAAATGCTACGGAACTCTTCCATTGTTCTTCGGAATTCTGCTGAAGTTTAAAAATGCTACGGAACTCTTCCATTGTTCTCAGAATTCTGCTGAAGCTTATAAATTCTACGGTGCTCTTCCATTTTTCTTGGGAATTCTGCTGAAGTTTAAAAATGTTACGAATCAATTCCATTGTTCTTCGGAATTCTGCTGAAGTTTAAAAATGCTACGGAACTCTTCCATTGTTCTTCGGAATTCTGCTGAAGTTTAAAAATGCTACGGAACTCATCCATTGTTCTTCGGAATTCTGAAGTTTAAAAATGCTACGGAACTCTTCCATTGTTTTGCTGAATTCTTCTGAAGTTTAAAAATGCTACAGAACTCTTCTCTTGTTCTTCAGAATTCTGCTGAAGTTTAAAAATGCTACGGAACACTTCCTTTGTTCTTCGGAATTCTGCTGAAGTTTAAAAATGCTACAGAACTCTTTCATTGTTCACGGTATTCTTGTGAAGTTTAAAAATGCTACGGAACTCTTCCATTGTTCTTCAGAATTCTGCTGAAGTTTAAAATTGCTACGGGACTCTTCCATTGTTCTTCTGAGTTCTGCTGAAGTTTAAAAAGGCTAAGGAACTCTTCCATTGTTCTTCGGAATTCTGATGAAGTTTGAAAATGCTGCGGAACTCTTCCATTGTTCTTCAGAATACTGCTGAAGTTTAAAAATGCTACGGAACACTTCCTTTGTTCTTCAGAATTCTGCTGAAGTTTAAAAATGCTACGGAACTCTTCCATTGTTCACGGAATTCTGGTGAAGTTTAAAAATGCTACGGAACTCTTCCATTGTTATTCTTAATTCTGCTGAAGTTTAAAAATGCTACGGAACTCTTCCATTGTTCTTTGGAATTCTGCTGAAGTTTAAAAATGCTATGGAACTCTTCCATTGTTCTTCTGAATTCTGCTGAAGTTTAAAAATGCTACGGAACTCTTCCATTGTTCACGGAATTCTGGTGAAGTTTAAAAATGCTACGGAACTCTTCCATTGTTATTCTTAATTCTGCTGAAGTTTAAAAATGCTACGGAACTCTTCCATTGTTCTTCGGAATTCTGCTGAAGTTTAAAAATGCAATGGAACTCTTCCATTGTTCTTTTGAATTCTGCTGAAGTTTAAAAATGCTATGGAACTCTTCCATTGTTCTCGGAATTCTGTTGAAGTTTAAAAATGCTATGGAACTCTTCCATTGTATTCTTAATTCTGCTGAAGTTTAAAAATGCTGCGGAACTCTTCCATTGTTCTTCGGAATTCTGCTGAAGTTTAAAAATGCTACGGAACTCTTCCATTGTTCTTGGAATTCTGCTGAAGTTTAAAAATGCTACGGAACTCTTCCATTGTTCTTCGGAATTCTGCTGAAGTTTAAAAATGCTACGGAACTCTTCCATTGTTCTTCGGAATTCTGCTGAAGTTTAAAAATGCTACGGAACTCTTCCATTGCTTTTCGGAATTCTGCTGAAGTTTAAAAATGCTGTGGAACTCTTCCATTGTTCTCGGAATTCTTCTGAAGTTTGAAAATGCTACGGAACTCTTACATTGTTCTTCAGAATACTGCTGAAGTTTAAAAATGCTACGGAACACTTCCTTTGTTCTTCGGAATTCTGCTGAAGTTTAAAAATGCTACAGAACTCTTCTCTTGTTCTTCAGAATTCTGCTGAAGTTTAAAAATGCTACGGAACACTTCCTTTGTTCTTCGGAATTCTGCTGAAGTTTAAAAATGCTACCGAAATCTTCCATTGTTCACGGTATTCTGGTGAAGTTTAAAAATGCTATGGAACTCTTCCATTGTTCTTCGGAATTCTGCTGAAGTTTAAAAATGCTACGGGACTCTTCCATTGTTCTTCTGAGTTCTGCTGAAGTTTAAAAAGGCTACGGAACTCTTCCATTGTTCTTCGGAATTCTGATGAAGTTTAAAACTGCAACGGAACTCTTCCATTGTTCTTCGGAATTCTGCTGAAGTTTAAAAATGCTACGGAACTCTTCCATTGTTCTTCGGAATTCTGCTGAAGTTTAAAAATGCTACGGAACTCTTCCATTGTTCTCGGAATTCTGCTGAAGTTTAAAAATGCTACGGAACTCTTCCATTGTTCTTCGGAATTCTGCTGAAGTTTAAAAATGCTACGGAACTCTTCCATTGTTCTTCGGAATTCTGCTGAAGTTTAAAAATGCTATGGAACTCTTCCATTGTATTCTTAATTCTGCTGAAGTTTAAAAATGCTACGGAACTCTTCCATTGTTCTTCTGAATTCTGCTGAAGTTTAAAAATGCTACGGAACTCTTCCTTTGTTCTCGGAATTCTGGTGAAGTTTAAAAATGCTACGGAACTCATCCATTGTTCTCGGAATTCTGCTGAAGTTTAAAAATGCTACGGAACTCTTCCATTGTTCTTCGGAATTCTGCTGAAGTTTAAAAATGGTACGGAACTTTTCCATTGTTCTTCGGAATGCTGACGAAGTTTAAAAAGGCTACGGAACTCTTCCATTGTTCTTCGGAATTCTGCTGAAGTTTAAAAATGCTACGGAACTCTTCCATTGTTCTTCGGAATTCTGCAGAAGTTTAAAAATGCTACGGAACTCTTCCATTGTTATTGGAATTCTGGTGAAGTTTAAAAATGCTACGGAACTCTTCCATTGTTCTCAGAATTCTGCTGAAGCTTATAAATTCTACGGTGCTCTTCCATTGTTCTTGGGAATTCTGCTGAAGTTTAAAAATGTTACGGATCAATTCCATTGTTCTTCGGAATTCTGCTGAAGTTTAAAAATGCTACGGATCTCTTCCATTTTTCTTCGGAATTCTGCTGAAGTTTAAAAATGCTACGGAACTCATCCATTGTTCTTCGGAATTTTGCTGAAGTTTAAAAATGCTACGGAACTCTTCCATTGTTTTGCGGAATTCTTCTGAAGTTTAAAAATGCTACAGAACTCTTCTCTTGTTCTTCAGAATTCTGCTGAAGTTTAAAAATGCTACGGAACACTTCCTTTGTTCTTCGGAATTCTGCTGAAGTTTAAAAATGCTACAGAACTCTTCCATTGTTCACGGTATTCTGGTGAAGTTTAAAAATGCTACGGAACTCTTCCATTGTTCTTCGGAATTCTGCTGAAGTTTAAAATTGCTACGGGACTCTTCCATTGTTCTTCTGAGTTCTGCTGAAGTTTAAAAAGGCTACGGAACTCTTCCATTGTTCTTCGGAATTCTGATGAAGTTTAAAACTGCAACGGAACTCTTCCATTGTTCTTCGGAATTCTGCTGAAGTTTAAAAATGCTACGGAACTCTTCCATTGTTCTTCGGAATTCTGCTGAAGTTTAAAAATGCTACGGAACTCTTCCATTGTTCTCGGAATTCTGGTGAAGTTTAAAAATGCTGCGGAACTCATCCATTGTTCTTGGAATTCTGCTGAAGTTTAAAAATGCTGCGGAACTCTTCCATTGTTCTTCGGAATTCTGCTGTAATTTAAAAATGCTACGGAACTCTTCCATTGTTCTTCGGAATTCTGCTGAAGTTTAAAAATGCTACGGAACTCTTCCATTGTTCTCAGAATTCTGCTGAAGCTTATAAATTCTACGGTGCTCTTCCATTTTTCTTGGGAATTCTGCTGAAGTTTAAAAATGTTAGGAATCAATTCCATTGTTCTTCGGAATTCTGCTGAAGTTTAAAAATGCTACGGAACTCTTCCATTGTTCTTCGGAATTCTGCTGAAGTTTAAAAATGCTACGGAACTCATCCATTGTTCTTCGGAATTCTGAAGTTTAAAAATGCTACGGAACTCTTCCATTGTTTTGCTGAATTCTTCTGAAGTTTAAAAATGCTACAGAACTCTTCTCTTGTTCTTCAGAATTCTGCTGAAGTTTAAAAATGCTACGGAACACTTCCTTTGTTCTTCGGAATTCTGCTGAAGTTTAAAAATGCTACAGAACTCTTTCATTGTTCACGGTGTTCTTGTGAAGTTTAAAAATGCTACGGAACTCTTCCATTGTTCTTCAGAATTCTGCTGAAGTTTAAAATTGCTACGGGACTCTTCCATTGTTCTTCTGAGTTCTGCTGAAGTTTAAAAAGGCTAAGGAACTCTTCCATTGTTCTTCGGAATTCTGATGAAGTTTGAAAATGCTGCGGAACTCTTCCATTGTTCTTCAGAATACTGCTGAAGTTTAAAAATGCTACGGAACACTTCCTTTGTTCTTCAGAATTCTGCTGAAGTTTAAAAATGCTACGGAACTCTTCCATTGTTCACGGAATTCTGGTGAAGTTTAAAAATGCTACGGAACTCTTCCATTGTTATTCTTAATTCTGCTGAAGTTTAAAAATGCTACGGAACTCTTCCATTGTTCTTTGGAATTCTGCTGAAGTTTAAAAATGCTATGGAACTCTTCCATTGTTCTTCTGAATTCTGCTGAAGTTTAAAAATGCTACGGAACTCTTCCATTGTTCACGGAATTCTGGTGAAGTTTAAAAATGCTACGGAACTCTTCCATTGTTATTCTTAATTCTGCTGAAGTTTAAAAATGCTACGGAACTCTTCCATTGTTCTTCGGAATTCTGCTGAAGTTTAAAAATGCAATGGAACTCTTCCATTGTTCTTTTGAATTCTGCTGAAGTTTAAAAATGCTATGGAACTCTTCCATTGTTCTCGGAATTCTGTTGAAGTTTAAAAATGCTATGGAACTCTTCCATTGTATTCTTAATTCTGCTGAAGTTTAAAAATGCTGCGGAACTCTTCCATTGTTCTTCGGAATTCTGCTGAAGTTTAAAAATGCTACGGAACTCTTCCATTGTTCTTGGAATTCTGCTGAAGTTTAAAAATGCTACGGAACTCTTCCATTGTTCTTCGGAATTCTGCTGAAGTTTAAAAATGCTACGGAACTCTTCCATTGTTCTTCGGAATTCTGCTGATGTTTAAAAATGCTATGGAACTCTTCCATTGTTCTCGGAATTCTGGTGAAGTTTAAAAATGCTACGGAACTCTTCCATTGTTCTCGGAATTCTGGTGAAGTTTAAAAATGCTACGGAACTCATCCATTGTTCTCGGAATTCTGCTGAAGTTTAAAAATGCTACGGAACTCTTCCATTGTTCTTCGGAATTCTGCTGAAGTTTAAAAATGGTACGGAACTTTTCCATTGTTCTTCGGAATTCTGACGAAGTTTAAAAAGGCTACGGAACTCTTCCATTGTTCTTCGGAATTCTGCTGAAGTTTAAAAATGCTACGGAACTCTTCCATTGTTCTTCGGAATTCTGCAGAAGTTTAAAAATACTACGGAACTCTTCCATTGTTCTTGGAATTCTGGTGAAGTTTAAAAATGCTACGGAACTCTTCCATTGTTCTCAGAATTCTGCTGAAGCTTATAAATTCTACGGTGCCCTTCCATTGTTCTTGGGAATTCTGCTGAAGTTTAAAAATGTTACGGATCAATTCCATTGTTCTTCAGAATTCTGCTGAAGTTTAAAAATCCTACGGAACTCTTCCATTGTTCTTAGAATTCTGCTGAAGTTTAAAAATGCTACGGAACTCATCCATTGTTCTTCGGAATTCTGCTGAAGTTTAAAAATGCTACGGAACTCTTCCATTGTTTTGCGGAATTCTTCTGAAGTTTAAAAATGCTACAGAACTCTTCTCTTGTTCTTCAGAATTCTGCTGAAGTTTAAAAATGCTACGGAAAACTTCCTTTGTTCTTCGGAATTCTGCTGAAGTTTAAAAATGCTACAGAACTCTTCCATTGTTCACGGTATTCTGGTGAAGTTTAAAAATGCTACGGAACTCTTCCATTGTTCTTCGGAATTCTGTTGAAGTTTAAAAATGCTACGGGACTCTTCCATTGTTCTTCTGAGTTCTGCTGAAGTTTAAAAAGGCTACGGAACTCTTCCATTGTTCTTCGGAATTCTGATGAAGTTTAAAACTGCAACGGAACTCTTCCATTGTTCTTCAGAATTCTGCTGAAGTTTAAAAATGCTACGGAACTCTTCCATTGTTCTTCGGAATTCTGCTGAAGTTTAAAAATGCTACGGAACTCTTCCATTGTTCTTGGAATTCTGTTGAAGTTTAAAAATGCTACGGAACTCTTCCATTGTTCTCGGAATTCTGGTGAAGTTTAAAAATGCTACTGAACTCTTCCATTGTTCCCGGAATTCTGCTGAAGTTTAAAAATGCTACGGAACTCTTCCATTGTTCTTCGGAATTCTGCTGAAGTTTAAAAATGCTACGGAACTTTTCCATTGTTCTTCGGAATTCTAATGAAGTTTAAAAATGCTACGGAACTCTTCCATTGTTCTTCTGAGTTCTGTTGAAGTTTAAAAATGCTGCGCAACTCCTCCATTGTTCTTCGGAATTCTGATGAAGTTTAAAACTGCAACGGAACTCTTCCATTGTTCTTCGGAATTCTGCTGAAGTTTAAAAATGCTACGGAACTCTTCCATTGTTCTTCGGAATTCTGATGAAGCTTAAAACTGCAACGGAACTCTTCCATTGTTCTTCGGAATTCTGCTGAAGTTTAAAAATGCTACGGAACTCTTACATTGTTCTTCTGAATTCTGCTGAAGTTTAAAAATGCTACGGAACTCTTCCATTGTTCTTCGGAATTCTGATGAAGCTTAAAACTGCAACGGAACTCTTCCATTGTTCTTCGGAATTCTGCTGAAGTTTAAAAATGCTACGGAACTCTTCCATTGTTCTCGGAATTCTGCTGAAGTTAAAAAATGCTACGGAACTCTTCCATTGTTCTCGGAATTCTGGTGAAGTTTAAAAATGCTACGGAACTCTTCCATTGTTCTCGGAATTCTGCTGAAGTTTAAAAATGCTACGGAACTCTTCCATTGTTCTTCGGAATTCTGCTGAAGTTTAAAAATGCTACGGAACTCTTCCATTGTTCTTCGGAATTCTGCTGTAGTTTAAAAATGCTATGGAACTCTTCCATTGTTCTCGGAATTCTGGTGAAGTTTAAAAATGCTACGGAACTCTTCCATTGTTCTCGGAATTCTGGTGAAGTTTAAAAATGCTACGGAACTCATCCATTGTTCTCAGAATTCTGCTGAAGTTTAAAAATGCTACGGAACTCTTCCATTGTTCTTCGGAATTCTGCTGAAGTTTAAAAATGGTACGGAACTTTTCCATTGTTCTTCGGAATTCTGACGAAGTTTAAAAAGGCTACGGAACTCTTCCATTGTTCTTCGGAATTCTGCTGAAGTTTAAAAATGCTACGGAACTCTTCCATTGTTCTTCGGAATTCTGCAGAAGTTTAAAAATGCTACGGAACTCTTCCATTGTTCTTGGAATTCTGGTGAAGTTTAAAAATGCTACGGAACTCTTCCATTGTTCTCAGAATTCTGCTGAATCTTATAAATTCTACGGTGCTCTTCCATTGTTCTTGGGAATTCTGCTGAAGTGTAAAAATGTTACGGATCAATTCCATTGTTCTTCAGAATTCTGCTGAAGTTTAAAAATGCTACGGAACTCTTCCATTGTTCTTTGGAATTCTGCTGAAGTTTAAAAATGCTACGGAACTCTTCCATTGTTCTTCGGAATTCTGCTGAAGTTTAAAAATGCTACGGAACTCTTCCATTGTTCTTTGGAATTCTGCTGAAGTTTAAAAATGCTACGGAACTCTTCCATTGTTCTTCTGAGTTCTGCTGAAGTTTAAAAATGCTGCGGAACTCTTCCATTGTTCTTCGGCATTCTGGTGAAGTTTAAAACTGCAACGGAACTCTTCCATTGTTTTTCGGAATTCTGCTGAAGTTTAAAAATGCTACGGAACTCTTCCATTGTTCTTTGGATTTCTGCTGAAGTTTAAAAATGCTACGGAACTCTACTATTGTTCTTCGGAATTCTGCTGAAGTTTAAAAATGCACGGAACTCTTACGTTGTTCTTCGGAATTCTGCTGAAGTTTAAAAATGCTACGGAACTCTTCCATTGTTCTTCGGAATCCTGATGAAGCTTAAAACTGCAACGGAACTCTTCCATTGTTCTTCGGAATTCTGCTGAAGTTTAAAAATGCTACGGAACTCTTCCATTGTTCTTCGGAATTCTGCTGAAGTTTAAAAATGCTGCGGAACTCTTCCATTGTTCTCGGAATTCTGCTGAAGTTAAAAAATGCTACGGAACTCTTCCATTGTTCTCGGAATTCTGGTGAAGTTTAAAAATGCTACGGAACTCTTCCATTGTTCTCGGAATTCTGCTGAAGTTTAAAAATGCTACGGAACTCTTCCATTGTTCTTCGGAATTCTGCTGAAGTTTAAAAATGCTACGGAACTCTTCCATTGTTCTTCGGAATTCTGCTGAAGTTTAAAAATGCTATGGAACTCTTCCATTTTTCTCGGAATTCTGCTGAAGTTTAAAAATGCTACGGAACTCTTCCATTGTTCTGGGAATTCTGGTGAAGTTTAAAAATGCTACGGAACCCATCCATTGTTCTCGGAATTCTGCTGAAGTTTAAAAATGCTACGGAACTCTTCCATTGCTCTTCGGAATTCTGCTGAAGTTTAAAAATGGTACGGAACTTTTCCATTGTTCTTCGGAATTCTGACGAAGTTTAAAAAGGCTACGGAACTCTTCCATTGTTCTTCGGAATTCTGCTGAAGTTTAAAAATGCTACGGAACTCTTCCATTATTCTTCGGAATTCTGCAGAAGTTTAAAAATGCTACGGAACCCATCCATTGTTCTCGGAATTCTGCTGAAGTTTAAAAATGCTACGGAACTCTTCCATTGTTCTTCGGAATTCTGCTGAAGTTTAAAAATGGTACGGAACTTTTCCATTGTTCTTCGGAATTCTGACGAAGTTTAAAAAGGCTACGGAACTCTTCCATTGTTCTTCGGAATTCTGCTGAAGTTTAAAAATGCTACGGAACTCTTCCATTATTCTTCGGAATTCTGCAGAAGTTTAAAAATGCTACGGAACTCTTCCATTGTTCTTGGAATTCTGGTGAAGTTTAAAAATGCTACGGAACTCTTCCATTGTTCTCAGAATTCTGCTGAAGCTTATAAATTCTACGGTGCCCTTCCATTGTTCTTGGGAATTCTGCTGAAGTTTAAAAATGTTACGGATCAATTCCATTGTTCTTCAGAATTCTGCTGAAGTTTAAAAATGCTACGGAACTCTTATATTGTTCTTGGAATTCTGTTGAAGTTTAAAAATGCTACGGAAATCTTCCATTGTTCTCGGAATTCTGGTGAAGTTTAAAAATGCTACTGAACTCTTCCATTGTTCCCGGAATTCTGCTGAAGTTTAAAAATGCTACGGAACTCTTCCATTGTTCTTCGGAATTCTGCTGAAGTTTAAAAATGCTACGGAACTTTTCCATTGTTCTTCGGAATTCTAATGAAGTTTAAAAATGCTACGGAACTCTTCCATTGTTCTTCTGAGTTCTGTTGAAGTTTAAAAATGCTGCGCAACTCCTCCATTGTTCTTCGGAATTCTGATGAAGTTTAAAACTGCAACGGAACTCTTCCATTGTTCTTCGGAATTCTGCTGAAGTTTAAAAATGCTACGGAACTCTTCCATTGTTCTTCGGAATTCTGATGAAGCTTAAAACTGCAACGGAACTCTTCCATTGTTCTTCGGAATTCTGCTGAAGTTTAAAAATGCTACGGAACTCTTACATTGTTCTTCTGAATTCTGCTGAAGTTTAAAAATGCTACGGAACTCTTCCATTGTTCTTCGGAATTCTGATGAAGCTTAAAACTGCAACGGAACTCTTCCATTGTTCTTCGGAATTCTGCTGAAGTTTAAAAATGCTACGGAACTCTTCCATTGTTCTCGGAATTCTGCTGAAGTTAAAAAATGCTACGGAACTCTTCCATTGTTCTCGGAATTCTGGTGAAGTTTAAAAATGCTACGGAACTCTTCCATTGTTCTCGGAATTCTGCTGAAGTTTAAAAATGCTACGGAACTCTTCCATTGTTCTTCGGAATTCTGCTGAAGTTTAAAAATGCTACGGAACTCTTCCATTGTTCTTCGGAATTCTGCTGTAGTTTAAAAATGCTATGGAACTCTTCCATTGTTCTCGGAATTCTGGTGAAGTTTAAAAATGCTACGGAACTCTTCCATTGTTCTCGGAATTCTGGTGAAGTTTAAAAATGCTACGGAACTCATCCATTGTTCTCAGAATTCTGCTGAAGTTTAAAAATGCTACGGAACTCTTCCATTGTTCTTCGGAATTCTGCTGAAGTTTAAAAATGGTACGGAACTTTTCCATTGTTCTTCGGAATTCTGACGAAGTTTAAAAAGGCTACGGAACTCTTCCATTGTTCTTCGGAATTCTGCTGAAGTTTAAAAATGCTACGGAACTCTTCCATTGTTCTTCGGAATTCTGCAGAAGTTTAAAAATGCTACGGAACTCTTCCATTGTTCTTGGAATTCTGGTGAAGTTTAAAAATGCTACGGAACTCTTCCATTGTTCTCAGAATTCTGCTGAATCTTATAAATTCTACGGTGCTCTTCCATTGTTCTTGGGAATTCTGCTGAAGTGTAAAAATGTTACGGATCAATTCCATTGTTCTTCAGAATTCTGCTGAAGTTTAAAAATGCTACGGAACTCTTCCATTGTTCTTTTGGAATTCTGCTGAAGTTTAAAAATGCTACGGAACTCTTCCATTGTTCTTCGGAATTCTGCTGAAGTTTAAAAATGCTACGGAACTCTTCCATTGTTCTTTGGAATTCTGCTGAAGTTTAAAAATGCTACGGAACTCTTCCATTGTTCTTCTGAGTTCTGCTGAAGTTTAAAAATGCTGCGGAACTCTTCCATTGTTCTTCGGCATTCTGGTGAAGTTTAAAACTGCAACGGAACTCTTCCATTGTTTTTCGGAATTCTGCTGAAGTTTAAAAATGCTACGGAACTCTTCCATTGTTCTTTGGATTTCTGCTGAAGTTTAAAAATGCTACGGAACTCTACTATTGTTCTTCGGAATGCTGCTGAAGTTTAAAAATGCACGGAACTCTTACGTTGTTCTTTGGAATTCTGCTGAAGTTTAAAAATGCTACGGAACTCTTCCATTGTTCTTCGGAATTCTGATGAAGCTTAAAACTGCAACGGAACTCTTCCATTGTTCTTCGGAATTCTGCTGAAGTTTAAAAATGCTACGGAACTCTTCCATTGTTCTTCGGAATTCTGCTGAAGTTTAAAAATGCTGCGGAACTCTTCCATTGTTCTCGGAATTCTGCTGAACTTAAAAAATGCTACGGAACTCTTCCATTGTTCTCGGAATTCTGGTGAAGTTTAAAAATGCTACGGAACTCTTCCATTGTTCTCGGAATTCTGCTGAAGTTTAAAAATGCTACGGAACTCTTCCATTGTTCTTCGGAATTCTGCTGAAGTTTAAAAATGCTACGGAACTCTTCCATTGTTCTTCGGAATTCTGCTGAAGTTTAAAAATGCTATGGAACTCTTCCATTGTTCTCGGAATTCTGCTGAAGTTTAAAAATGCTACGGAACTCTTCCATTGTTCTGGGAATTCTGGTGAAGTTTAAAAATGCTACGGAACCCATCCATTGTTCTCGGAATTCTGCTGAAGTTTAAAAATGCTACGGAACTCTTCCATTGTTCTTCGGAATTCTGCTGAAGTTTAAAAATGGTACGGAACTTTTCCATTGTTCTTCGGAATTCTGACGAAGTTTAAAAAGGCTACGGAACTCTTCCATTGTTCTTCGGAATTCTGCTGAAGTTTAAAAATGCTACGGAACTCTTCCATTATTCTTCGGAATTCTGCAGAAGTTTAAAAATGCTACGGAACCCATCCATTGTTCTCGGAATTCTGCTGAAGTTTAAAAATGCTACGGAACTCTTCCATTGTTCTCAGAATTCTGCTGAAGCTTATAAATTCTACGGTGCTCTTCCATTGTTCTTGGGAATTCTGCTGAAGTGTAAAAATGTTACGGATCAATTCCATTGTTCTTCAGAATTCTGCTGAAGTTTAAAAATGCTACGGAACTCTTCCATTGTTCTTTGGAATTCTGCTGAAGTTTAAAAATGCTACGGAACTCTTCCATTGTTCTTCGGAATTCTGCTGAAGTTTAAAAATGCTACGGAACTCTTCCATTGTTCTTTGGAATTCTGCTGAAGTTTAAAAATGCTGCGGAACTCTTCCATTGTTCTTCTGAGTTCTGCTGAAGTTTAAAAATGCTACGGAACTCTTCCATTGTTCTTCTGAGTTCTGCTGAAGTTTAAAAATGCTGCGGAACTCTTCCATTGTTCTTCGGCATTCTGGTGAAGTTTAAAACTGCAACGGAACTCTTCCATTGTTCTTCGGAATTCTGCTGAAGTTTAAAAATGCTACGGAACTCTTCCATTGTTCTTTGGATTTCTGCTGAAGTTTAAAAATGCTACGGAACTCTTCTATTGTTCTTCGGAATTCTGCTGAAGTTTAAAAATGCACGGAACTCTTACGTTGTTCTTCGGAATTCTGCTGAAGTTTAAAAATGCTACGGAACTCTTCCATTGTTCTTCGGAATTCTGATGAAGCTTAAAACTGCAACGGAACTCTTCCATTGTTCTTCGGAATTCTGCTGAAGTTTAAAAATGCTACGGAACTCTTCCATTGTTCTTCGGAATTCTGCTGAAGTTTAAAAATGCTACGGAACTCTTCCATTGTTCTCGGAATTCTGCTGAAGTTAAAAAATGCTACGGAACTCTTCCATTGTTCTCGGAATTCTGGTGAAGTTTAAAAATGCTACGGAACTCTTCCATTGTTCTCGGAATTCTGCTGAAGTTTAAAAATGCTACGGAACTCTTCCATTGTTCTTCGGAATTCTGCTGAAGTTTAAAAATGCTAT
This sequence comes from Phyllobates terribilis, assembly GCF_046119375.1. Lineage (NCBI taxonomy): Eukaryota > Metazoa > Chordata > Amphibia > Anura > Dendrobatidae > Phyllobates > Phyllobates terribilis. Next base: position 1,551,559 of record NW_027363003.1, on the reverse strand, counting down.
GGAACTCTTCCATTGTTCTTCGGAATTCTGCTGAAGTTTAAAAATGCTATGGAACTCTTCCATTGTTCTCGGAATTCTGCTGAAGTTTAAAAATGCTACGGAACTCTTCCATTGTTCTCGGAATTCTGGTGAAGTTTAAAAATGCTACGGAACCCATCCATTGTTCTCGGAATTCTGCTGAAGTTTAAAAATGCTACGGAACTCTTCCATTGTTCTTCGGAATTCTGCTGAAGTTTAAAAATGGTACGGAAATTTTCCATTGTTCTTCGGAATTCTGACGAAGTTTAAAAAGGCTACGGAACTCTTCCATTGTTCTTCGGAATTCTGCTGAAGTTTAAAATGCTACGGAACTCTTCCATTATTCTTCGGAATTCTGCAGAAGTTTAAAAATGCTACGGAACCCATCCATTGTTCTCGGAATTCTGCTGAAGTTTAAAAATGCTACGGAACTCTTCCATTGTTCTTCGGAATTCTGCTGAAGTTTAAAAATGGTACGGAACTTTTCCATTGTTCTTCGGAATTCTGACGAAGTTTAAAAAGGCTACGGAACTCTTCCATTGTTCTTCGGAATTCTGCTGAAGTTTAAAAATGCTACGGAACTCTTCCATTATTCTTCGGAATTCTGCAGAAGTTTAAAAATGCTACGGAACTCTTCCATTGTTCTTGGAATTCTGGTGAAGTTTAAAAATGCTACGGAACTCTTCCATTGTTCTCAGAATTCTGCTGAAGCTTATAAATTCTACGGTGCTCTTCCATTGTTCTTGGGAATTCTGCTGAAGTTTAAAAATGTTACAGATCAATTCCATTGTTCTTCGGAATTCTGCTGAAGTTTAAAAATGCTACGGAACTCTTCCATTGTTTTGCGGAATTCTGCTGAAGTTTAAAAATGCTACGGAACTCTTCCATTTTTCTCGGAATTCTTCTGAAGTTTAAAAATGCTACAGAACTCTTCCATTGTTCTTCAGAATTCTGCTGAAGTTTAAAAATGCTACGGAACACTTCCTTTGTTATTCGGAATTCTGCTGAAGTTTAAAAATGCTACAGAACTCTTCCATTGTTCACGGTATTCTGGTGAAGTTTAAAAATGCTACGGAACTCTTCCATTGTTCTTCGGAATTCTGCTGAAGTTTAAAAATGCTACGGGACTCTTCCATTGTTCTTCTGAGTTCTGCTGAAGTTTAAAAAGGCTTCGGAACTCTTCCATTGTTCTTCGGATTTCTGATGAAGTTTAAAACTGCAACAGAACTCTTCCATTGTTCTTCGGAATTCTGCTGAAGTTTAAAAATGCTACGGAACTCTTCCATTGTTCTTCGGAATTCTGCTGAAGTTTAAAAATGCTACGGAACTCTTCCATTGTTCTCGGAATTCTGGTGAAGTTTAAAAATGCTGCGGAACTCATCCATTGTTCTCGGAATTCTGCTGAAGTTTAAAAATGCTACGGAACTCTTCCATTGTTCTTCGGAATTCTGCTGTAATTTAAAAATGCTACGGAACTCTTCCATTGTTCTTCGGAATTCTGCTGGTTTAAAAATGCTACGGAACTCTTCCATTGTTCTTCGGAATTCTGCTGAAGTTTAAAAATGCTGTGGAACTCTTCCATTGTTCTAGGAATTCTTCTGAAGTTTGAAAATGCTACGGAACTCTTCCATTGTTCTCGGAATTCTTCTGAAGTTTGAAAATGCTACGGAACTCTTCCTTTGTTCTTCGGAATTCTGCTGAAGTTTAAAAATGCTACGGAACTCTTCCATTGTTCACGGAATTCTGGTGAAGTTTAAAAATGCTACAGAACTCTTCCATTGTTATTCTTAATTCTGCTGAAGTTTAAAAATGCTACGGAACTCTTCCATTGTTCTTCGGAATTCTGCTGAAGTTTAAAAATGCTACGGAACTCTTCCATTGTTCTTCTGAATTCTGCTGAAGTTTAAAAATGCTACGAAACTCTTCCATTGTTCTTCGGAATTCTGATGAAGCTTAGAACTGCAACGGAACTCTTCCATTGTTCTTCGGAATTCTGCTGAAGTTTAAAAATGCTACGGAACTCTTCCATTGTTTTGCGGAATTCTGCTGAAGTTTAAAAATGCTACGGAACTCTTCCATTTTTCTCGGAATTCTTCTGAAGTTTAAAAATGCTACAGAACTCTTCCATTGTTCTTCAGAATTCTGCTGAAGTTTAAAAATGCTACGGAACACTTCCTTTGTTATTCGGAATTCTGCTGAAGTTTAAAAATGCTACAGAACTCTTCCATTGTTCACGGTATTCTGGTGAAGTTTAAAAATGCTACGGAACTCTTCCATTGTTCTTCTGAATTCTGCTGAAGTTTAAAAATGCTACGGGACTCTTCCATTGTTCTTCTGAGTTCTGCTGAAGTTTAAAAAGGCTACGGAACTCTTCCATTGTTCTTCGGAATTCTGATGAAGTTTAAAACTGCAACAGAACTCTTCCATTGTTCTTCGGAATTCTGCTGAAGTTTAAAAATGCTACGGAACTCTTCCATTGTTCTTCGGAATTCTGCTGAAGTTTAAAAATGCTACGGAACTCTTCCATTGTTCTCGGAATTCTGGTGAAGTTTAAAAATGCTGCGGAACTCATCCATTGTTCTCGGAATTCTGCTGAAGTTTAAAAATGCTACGGAACTCTTCCATTGTTCTTCGGAATTCTGCTGTAATTTAAAAATGCTACGGAACTCTTCCATTGTTCTTCGGAATTCTGCTGAAGTTTAAAAATGCTACGGAACTCTTCCATTGTTCTTCGGAATTCTGCTGAAGTTTAAAAATGCTGTGGAACTCTTCCATTGTTCTCGGAATTCTTCTGAAGTTTGAAAATGCTACGGAACTCTTCCATTGTTCTTGGAATTCTTCTGAAGTTTGAAAATGCTACGGAACTCTTCCTTTGTTCTTCGGAATTCTGCTGAAGTTTAAAAATGCTACGGAACTCTTCCATTGTTCACGGAATTCTGGTGAAGTTTAAAAATGCTACGGAACTCTTCCATTGTTATTCTTAATTCTGCTGAAGTTTAAAAATGCTACGGAACTCTTCCATTGTTCTTCGGAATTCTGCTGAAGTTTAAAAATGCTACGGAACTCTTCCATTGTTCTTCTGAATTCTGCTGAAGTTTAAAAATGCTACGAAACTCTTCCATTGTTCTTCGGAATTCTGATGAAGCTTAGAACTGCAACGGAACTCTTCCATTGTTCTTCGGAATTCTGCTGAAGTTTAAAAATGCTACGGAATTCTTCCATTGTTCTCGGAATTCTGGTGAAGTTTAAAAATGCTACGGAATTCTTCCATTGTTCTCGGAATTCTGGTGAAGTTTAAAAATGGTACGGAACTCTTCCATTGTTCTCGGAATTCTGGTGAAGTTAAAAACTGCTGCGGAACTCTTCCATTGTTCTTCGGAAATCTGCTGAAGTTTAAAAATGCTACGGAACTTTTCCATTGTTCTTCAGAATTCAGCTGAAGCTTAAAAATGCTACGGAACTCTTCCATTGTTCTTCGGAATTCTGCTGAAGTTTAAAAATGCTACGGAACTCTTCCATTATTCTTCGGAATTCTGCAGAAGTTTAAAAATGCTACGGAACTCTTCCATTGTTCTTGGAATTCTGGTGAAGTTTAAAAATGCTACGGAACTCTTACATTGTTCTCAGAATTCTGCTGAAGCTTATAAATTCTACGGTGCTCTTCCATTGTTCTTGGGAATTCTGCTGAAGTTTAAAAATGTTACGGATCAATTCCATTGTTCTTCGGAATTCTGCTGAAGTTTAAAAATGCTACGGAACTCTTCCATTGTTCTTCGGAATTCTGCTGAAGTTTAAAAATGCTACGGAACTCTTCCATTGTTCTCGGAATTCTGCTGAAGTTTAAAAATGCTACGGAACTCTTCCATTGTTCTCGGAATTCTGGTGAAGTTTAAAAATGCTACGGGACTCTTCCATTGTTCTTCTGAGTTCTGCTGAAGTTTAAAAAGGCTTCGGAACTCTTCCATTGTTCTTCGGATTTCTGATGAAGTTTAAAACTGCAACAGAACTCTTCCATTGTTCTTCGGAATTCTGCTGAAGTTTAAAAATGCTACGGAACTCTTCCATTGTTCTTCGGAATTCTGCTGAAGTTTAAAAATGCTACGGAACTCTTCCATTGTTCTCGGAATTCTGGTGAAGTTTAAAAATGCTGCGGAACTCATCCATTGTTCTCGGAATTCTGCTGAAGTTTAAAAATGCTACGGAACTCTTCCATTGTTCTTCGGAATTCTGCTGTAATTTAAAAATGCTACGGAACTCTTCCATTGTTCTTCGGAATTCTGCTGGTTTAAAAATGCTACGGAACTCTTCCATTGTTCTTCGGAATTCTGCTGAAGTTTAAAAATGCTGTGGAACTCTTCCATTGTTCTAGGAATTCTTCTGAAGTTTGAAAATGCTACGGAACTCTTCCATTGTTCTCGGAATTCTTCTGAAGTTTGAAAATGCTACGGAACTCTTCCTTTGTTCTTCGGAATTCTGCTGAAGTTTAAAAATGCTACGGAACTCTTCCATTGTTCACGGAATTCTGGTGAAGTTTAAAAATGCTACAGAACTCTTCCATTGTTATTCTTAATTCTGCTGAAGTTTAAAAATGCTACGGAACTCTTCCATTGTTCTTCGGAATTCTGCTGAAGTTTAAAAATGCTACGGAACTCTTCCATTGTTCTTCTGAATTCTGCTGAAGTTTAAAAATGCTACGAAACTCTTCCATTGTTCTTCGGAATTCTGATGAAGCTTAGAACTGCAACGGAACTCTTCCATTGTTCTTCGGAATTCTGCTGAAGTTTAAAAATGCTACGGAACTCTTCCATTGTTTTGCGGAATTCTGCTGAAGTTTAAAAATGCTACGGAACTCTTCCATTTTTCTCGGAATTCTTCTGAAGTTTAAAAATGCTACAGAACTCTTCCATTGTTCTTCAGAATTCTGCTGAAGTTTAAAAATGCTACGGAACACTTCCTTTGTTATTCGGAATTCTGCTGAAGTTTAAAAATGCTACAGAACTCTTCCATTGTTCACGGTATTCTGGTGAAGTTTAAAAATGCTACGGAACTCTTCCATTGTTCTTCTGAATTCTGCTGAAGTTTAAAAATGCTACGGGACTCTTCCATTGTTCTTCTGAGTTCTGCTGAAGTTTAAAAAGGCTACGGAACTCTTCCATTGTTCTTCGGAATTCTGATGAAGTTTAAAACTGCAACAGAACTCTTCCATTGTTCTTCGGAATTCTGCTGAAGTTTAAAAATGCTACGGAACTCTTCCATTGTTCTTCGGAATTCTGCTGAAGTTTAAAAATGCTACGGAACTCTTCCATTGTTCTCGGAATTCTGGTGAAGTTTAAAAATGCTGCGGAACTCATCCATTGTTCTCGGAATTCTGCTGAAGTTTAAAAATGCTACGGAACTCTTCCATTGTTCTTCGGAATTCTGCTGTAATTTAAAAATGCTACGGAACTCTTCCATTGTTCTTCGGAATTCTGCTGAAGTTTAAAAATGCTACGGAACTCTTCCATTGTTCTTCGGAATTCTGCTGAAGTTTAAAAATGCTGTGGAACTCTTCCATTGTTCTCGGAATTCTTCTGAAGTTTGAAAATGCTACGGAACTCTTCCATTGTTCTTGGAATTCTTCTGAAGTTTGAAAATGCTACGGAACTCTTCCTTTGTTCTTCGGAATTCTGCTGAAGTTTAAAAATGCTACGGAACTCTTCCATTGTTCACGGAATTCTGGTGAAGTTTAAAAATGCTACGGAACTCTTCCATTGTTATTCTTAATTCTGCTGAAGTTTAAAAATGCTACGGAACTCTTCCATTGTTCTTCGGAATTCTGCTGAAGTTTAAAAATGCTACGGAACTCTTCCATTGTTCTTCTGAATTCTGCTGAAGTTTAAAAATGCTACGAAACTCTTCCATTGTTCTTCGGAATTCTGATGAAGCTTAGAACTGCAACGGAACTCTTCCATTGTTCTTCGGAATTCTGCTGAAGTTTAAAAATGCTACGGAATTCTTCCATTGTTCTCGGAATTCTGGTGAAGTTTAAAAATGCTACGGAATTCTTCCATTGTTCTCGGAATTCTGGTGAAGTTTAAAAATGGTACGGAACTCTTCCATTGTTCTCGGAATTCTGGTGAAGTTAAAAACTGCTGCGGAACTCTTCCATTGTTCTTCGGAAATCTGCTGAAGTTTAAAAATGCTACGGAACTTTTCCATTGTTCTTCAGAATTCAGCTGAAGCTTAAAAATGCTACGGAACTCTTCCATTGTTCTTCGGAATTCTGCTGAAGTTTAAAAATGCTACGGAACTCTTCCATTATTCTTCGGAATTCTGCAGAAGTTTAAAAATGCTACGGAACTCTTCCATTGTTCTTGGAATTCTGGTGAAGTTTAAAAATGCTACGGAACTCTTACATTGTTCTCAGAATTCTGCTGAAGCTTATAAATTCTACGGTGCTCTTCCATTGTTCTTGGGAATTCTGCTGAAGTTTAAAAATGTTACGGATCAATTCCATTGTTCTTCGGAATTCTGCTGAAGTTTAAAAATGCTACGGAACTCTTCCATTGTTCTTCGGAATTCTGCTGAAGTTTAAAAATGCTACGGAACTCTTCCATTGTTCTCGGAATTCTGCTGAAGTTTAAAAATGCTACGGAACTCTTCCATTGTTCTCGGAATTCTGGTGAAGTTTAAAAATGCTACGGAACTCTTCCATTGTTCTCGGAATTCTGCTGAAGTTTAAAAATGCTACGGAACTCTTCCATTGTTCTCTGAATTCTGGTGAAGTTTAAAAATGCTACGGAACTCATCCATTGTTCTCGGAATTCTGCTGAAGTTTAAAAATCCTACGGAACTCTTCCATTGTTCTTCGGAATTCTGCTGAAGTTTAAAAATGCTACGGAACTCTTCCATTATTCTTCGGAATTCTGCAGAAGTTTAAAAATGCTACGGAACTCTTCCATTGTTCTTGGAATTCTGGTGAAGTTTAAAAATGCTACGGAACTCTTCCATTGTTCTCAGAATTCTGCTGAAGCTTATAAATTCTACGGTGCTCTTCCATTGTTCTTGGGAATTCTGCTGAAGTTTAAAAATGTTACGGATCAATTCCATTGTTCTTCGGAATTCTGCTGAAGTTTAAAAATGCTACGGAACTCTTCCATTGTTTTGCGGAATTCTGCTGAAGTTTAAAAATGCTACGGAACTCTTCCATTTTTCTTAGAATTCTTCTGAAGTTTAAAAATGCTACAGAACTCTTCCATTGTTCTTCAGAATTCTGCTGAAGTTTAAAAATGCTACGGAACACTTCCTTTGTTATTCGGAATTCTGCTGAAGTTTAAAAATGCTACAGAACTCTTCCATTGTTCACGGTATTCTGGTGAAGTTTAAAAATGCTACGGAACTCTTCCATTGTTCTTCGGAATTCTGCTGAAGTTTAAAAATGCTACGGGACTCTTCCATTGTTCTTCTGAGTTCTGCTGAAGTTTAAAAAGGCTACGGATCTCCTCCATTGTTCTTCGGAATTCTGATGAAGTTTAAAACTGCAACAGAACTCTTCCATTGTTCTTCGGAATTCTGCTGAAGTTTAAAAATGCTACGGAACTCTTCCATTGTTCTTCGGAATTCTGCTGAAGTTTAAAAATGCTACGGAACTCTTCCATTGTTCTCGGAATTCTGGTGAAGTTTAAAAATGCTGCGGAACTCATCCATTGTTCTCGGAATTCTGCTGAAGTTTAAAAATGCTACGGAACTCTTCCATTGTTCTTCGGAATTCTGCTGTAATTTAAAAATGCTACGGAACTCTTCCATTGTTCTTCGGAATTCTGCTGAAGTTTAAAAATGCTACGGAACTCTTCCATTGTTCTTCGGAATTCTGCTGAAGTTTAAAAATACTGTGGAACTCTTCCATTGTTCTCGGAATTCTTCTGAAGTTTGAAAATGCTACGGAACTCTTCCATTGTTCTCAGAATTCTTCTGAAGTTTGAAAATGCTACGGAACTCTTCCTTTGTTCTTCGGAATTCTGCTGAAGTTTAAAAATGCTACGGAACTCTTCCATTGTTCACGGAATTCTGGTGAAGTTTAAAAATGCTACGGAACTCTTCCATTGTTATTCTTAATTCTGCTGAAGTTTAAAAATGCTACGGAACTCTTCCATTGTTCTTCGGAATTCTGCTGAAGTTTAAAAATGCTACGGAACTCTTCCATTGTTCTTCTGAATTCTGCTGAAGTTTAAAAATGCTACGAAACTCTTCCATTTTTCTTCGGAATTCTGATGAAGCTTAGAACTGCAACGGAACTCTTCCATTGTTCTTCGGAATTCTGCTGAAGTTTAAAAATGCTACGGAATTCTTCCATTGTTCTCGGAATTCTGGTGAAGTTTAAAAATGCTACGGATTTCTTCCATTGTTCTCGGAATTCTGGTGAAGTTTAAAAATGGTACGGAACTCTTCCATTGTTCTCGGAATTCTGGTGAAGCTAAAAACTGCTGCGGAACTCTTCCATTGTTCTTCGGAAATCTGCTGAAGTTTAAAAATGCTACGGAACTTTTCCATTGTTCTTCAGAATTCAGCTGAAGTTTAAAAATGCTACGGAACTCTTCCATTGTTCTTCGGAATTCTGCTGAAGTTTAAAAATGCTACGGAACTCTTCCATTATTCTTCGGAATTCTGCAGAAGTTTAAAAATGCTACGGAACTCTTCCATTGTTCTTGGAATTCTGGTGAAGTTTAAAAATGCTACGGAACACTTCCATTGTTCTCAGAATTCTGCTGAAGCTTATAAATTCTACGGTGCTCTTCCATTGTTCTTGGGAATTCTGCTGAAGTTTAAAAATGTTACGGATCAATTCCATTGTTCTTCGGAATTCTGCTGAAGTTTAAAAATGCTACGGAACTCTTCCATTGTTCTTTGGAATTCTGCTGAAGTTTAAAAATGCTACGGAACACTTCCTTTGTTATTCGGAATTCTGCTGAAGTTTAAAAATGCTACAGAACTCTTCCATTGTTCACGGTATTCTGGTGAAGTTTAAAAATGCTACGGAACTCTTCCATTGTTCTTCGGAATTCTGCTGAAGTTTAAAAATGCTACGGGACTCTTCCATTGTTCTTCTGAGTTCTGCTGAAGTTTAAAAAGATTACGGATCTCTTCCATTGTTCTTCGGAATTCTGATGAAGTTTAAAACTGCAACAGAACTCTTCCATTGTTCTTCGGAATTCTGCTGAAGTTTAAAAATGCTACGGAACTCTTCCATTGTTCTTCGGAATTCTGCTGAAGTTTAAAAATGCTACGGAACTCTTCCATTGTTCTCGGAATTCTGGTGAAGTTTAAAAATGCTGCGGAACTCATCCATTGTTCTCGGAATTCTGCTGAAGTTTAAAAATGCTACGGAACTCTTCCATTGTTCTTCGGAATTCTGCTGTAATTTAAAAATGCTACGGAACTCTTCCATTGTTCTTCGGAATTCTGCTGAAGTTTAAAAATGCTACGGAACTCTTCCATTGTTCTTCGGAATTCTGCTGAAGTTTAAAAATGCTGTGGAACTCTTCCATTGTTCTCGGAATTCTTCTGAAGTTTGAAAATGCTACGGAACTCTTCCATTGTTCTCAAAATTCTTCTGAAGTTTGAAAATGCTACGGAACTCTTCCTTTGTTCTTCGGAATTCTGCTGAAGTTTAAAAATGCTACGGAACTCTTCCATTGTTCACGGAATTCTGGTGAAGTTTAAAAATGCTACGGAACTCTTCCATTGTTATTCTTAATTCTGCTGAAGTTTAAAAATGCTACGGAACTCTTCCATTGTTCTTCGGAATTCTGCTGAAGTTTAAAAATGCTACGGAACTCTTCCATTGTTCTTCTGAATTCTGCTGAAGTTTAAAAATGCTACGAAACTCTTCCATTGTTCTTCGGAATTCTGATGAAGCTTAGAACTGCAACGGAACTCTTCCATTGTTCTTCGGAATTCTGCTGAAGTTTAAAAATGCTACGGAATTCTTCCATTGTTCTCGGAATTCTGGTGAAGTTTAAAAATGCTACGGAATTCTTCCATTGTTCTCGGAATTCTGGTGAAGTTTAAAAATGGTACGGAACTCTTCCATTGTTCTCGGAATTCTGGTGAAGCTAAAAACTGCTGCGGAACTCTTTTATTGTTCTTCGGAAATCTGCTGAAGTTTAAAAATGCTACGGAACTTTTCCATTGTTCTTCAGAATTCAGCTGAAGTTTAAAAATGCTACGGAACTCTTCCATTGTTCTTCGGAATTCTGCTGAAGTTTAAAAATGCTACGGAACTCTTCCATTATTCTTCGGAATTCTGCAGAAGTTTAAAAATGCTACGGAACTCTTCCATTGTTCTTGGAATTCTGGTGAAGTTTAAAAATGCTACGGAACTCTTCCATTGTTCTCAGAATTCTGCTGAAGCTTATAAATTCTACGGTGCTCTTCCATTGTTCTTGGGAATTCTGCTGAAGTTTAAAAATGTTACGGATCAATTCCATTGTTCTTCGGAATTCTGCTGAAGTTTAAAAATGCTACGGAACTCTTCCATTGTTCTTTGGAATTCTGCTGAAGTTTAAAAATGCTACGGAACTCTTCCATTGTTTTGCGGAATTCTGCTGAAGTTTAAAAATGCTACGGAACTCTTCCATTTTTCTCGGAATTCTTCTGAAGTTTAAAAATGCTACAGAACTCTTCCATTGTTCTTCAGAATTCTGCTGAAGTTTAAAAATGCTACGGAACACTTCCTTTGTTATTCGGAATTCTGCTGAAGTTTAAAAATGCTACAGAACTCTTCCATTGTTCACGGTATTCTGGTGAAGTTTAAAAATGCTACGGAACTCTTCCATTGTTCTTCGGAATTCTGCTGAAGTTTAAAAATGCTACGGGACTCTTCCATTGTTCTTCTGAGTTCTGCTGAAGTTTAAAAAGGCTTCGGAACTCTTCCATTGTTCTTCGGAATTCTGATGAAGTTTAAAACTGCAACAGAACTCTTCCATTGTTCTTCGGAATTCTGCTGAAGTTTAAAAATGCTACGGAACTCTTCCATTGTTCTTCGGAATTCTGCTGAAGTTTAAAAATGCTACGGAACTCTTCCATTGTTCTCGGAATAATGGTGAAGTTTAAAAATGCTGCGGAACTCATCCATTGTTCTCGGAATTCTGCTGAAGTTTAAAAATGCTACGGAACTCTTCCATTGTTCTTCGGAATTCTGCTGTAATTTAAAAATGCTACGGAACTCTTCCATTGTTCTTCGGAATTCTGCTGAAGTTTAAAAATGCTACGGAACTCTTCCATTGTTCTTCGGAATTCTGCTGAAGTTTAAAAATGCTGTGGAACTCTTCCATTGTTCTCGGAATTCTTCTGAAGTTTGAAAATGCTACGGAACTCTTCCATTGTTCTCGGAATTCTTCTGAAGTTTGAAAATGCTACGGAACTCTTCCTTTGTTCTTCGGAATTCTGCTGAAGTTTAAAAATGCTACGGAACTCTTCCATTGTTCACGGAATTCTGGTGAAGTTTAAAAATGCTACGGAACTCTTCCATTGTTATTCTTAATTCTGCTGAAGTTTAAAAATGCTACGGAACTCTTCCATTGTTCTTCGGAATTCTGCTGAAGTTTAAAAATGCTACGGAACTCTTCCATTGTTCTTCTGAATTCTGCTGAAGTTTAAAAATGCTACGAAACTCTTCCATTGTTCTTCGGAATTCTGATGAAGCTTAGAACTTCAACGGAACTCTTTCATTGTTCTTCAGAATTCTGCTGAAGTTTAAAAATGCTACGGAACTTTTCCATTGTTCTTCAGAATTCAGCTGAAGTTTAAAAATGCTACGGAACTCTTCCATTGTTCTCGGAATTCTGGTGAAGTTTAAAAATGGTACGGAACTCTTCCATTGTTCTCGGAATTCTGGTGAAGTTAAAAACTGCTGCGGAACTCTTCCATTGTTCTTCGGAATTCTGCTGAAGTTTAAAAATGCTACGGAACTCTTCCATTGTTCTTCGGAATTCTGCTGAAGTTTAAAAATGCTACGGAACTCTTCCATTGTTCTTCGGAATTCTGATGAAGCTTAAAACTGCAACGGAACTCTTCCATTGTTCTTCGGAATTCTGCTGAAGTTTAAAAATGCTACGGAACTCTTCCATTTTTCTTCGGAATTCTGCTGAAGTTTAAAAATGCTACGGAACTCTTCCATTGTTCTCGGAATTCTGGTGAAGTTTAAAAATGCTACGGAACTCTTCCATTGTTCTTCGGAATTCTGCTGAAGTTTAAAAATGCTACGGAACTCTTCCATTATTCTTCGGAATTCTGCAGAAGTTTAAAAATGCTACGGAACTCTTCCATTGTTCTTGGAATTCTGGTGAAGTTTAAAAATGCTACGGAACTCTTCCATTGTTCTCAGAATTCTGCTGAAGCTTATAAATTCTACGGTGCTCTTCCATTGTTCTTGGGAATTCTGCTGAAGTTTAAAAATGTTACGGATCAATTCCATTGTTCTTCGGAATTCTGCTGAAGTTTAAAAATGCTACGGAACTCTTCCATTGTTCTTTGGAATTCTGCTGAAGTTTAAAAATGCTACGTAACTCTTCCATTGTTTTGCGGAATTCTGCTGAAGTTTAAAAATGCTACGGAACTCTTCCATTTTTCTCGGAATTCTTCTGAAGTTTAAAAATGCTACAGAACTCTTCCATTGTTCTTCAGAATTCTGCTGAAGTTTAAAAATGCTACAGAACTCTTCCATTGTTCACGGTATTCTGGTGAAGTTTAAAAATGCTACGGAACTCTTCCATTGTTCTTCAGAATTCTGCTGAAGTTTAAAAATGCTACGGGACTCTTCCATTGTTCTTCTGAGTTCTGCTGAAGTTTAAAAAGGCTACGGAACTCTTCCATTGTTCTTCGGAATTCTGATGAAGTTTAAAACTGCAACAGAACTCTTCCATTGTTCTTCGGAATTCTGCTGAAGTTTAAAAATGCTACGGAACTCTTCCATTGTTCTTCGGAATTCTGCTGAAGTTTAAAAATGCTACGGAACTCTTCCATTGTTCTCGGAATTCTGGTGAAGTTTAAAAATGCTGCGGAACTCATCCATTGTTCTCGGAATTCTGCTGAAGTTTAAAAATGCTACGGAACTCTTCCATTGTTCTTCGGAATTCTGCTGTAATTTAAAAATGCTACGGAACTCTTCCATTGTTCTTCGGAATTCTGCTGAAGTTTAAAAATGCTACGGAACTCTTCCATTGTTCTTCTGAATTCTGCTGAAGTTTAAAAATGCTGTGGAACTCTTCCATTGTTCTCGGAATTCTTCTGAAGTTTGAAAATGCTACGGAACTCTTCCATTGTTCTCGGAATTCTTCTGAAGTTTGAAAATGCTACGGAACTCTTCCTTTGTTCTTCGGAATTCTGCTGAAGTTTAAAAATGCTACGGAACTCTTCCATTCTTCACGGAATTCTGGTGAAGTTTAAACATGCTACGGAACTCTTCCATTGTTATTCTTAATTCTGCTGAAGTTTAAAAATGCTACGGAACTCTTCCATTGTTCTTCGGAATTCTGCTGAAGTTTAAAAATGCTACGGAACTCTTCCATTGTTCTTCTGAATTCTGCTGAAGTTTAAAAATGCTACGAAACTCTTCCATTGTTCTTCGGAATTCTGATGAAGCTTAGAACTGCAACGGAACTCTTCCATTGTTCTTCGGAATTCTGCTTAAGTTTAAAAATGCTACGGAACTTTTCCATTGTTCTTCAGAATTCAGCTGAAGTTTAAAAATGCTACGGAACTCTTCCATTGTTCTCGTAATTCTGGTGAAGTTTAAAAATGGTACGGAACTCTTCCATTGTTCTCGGAATTCTGGTGAAGTTAAAAACTGCTGCGGAACTCTTCCATTGTTCTTCGGAATTCTGCTGAAGTTTAAAAATGCTACGGAACTTTTCCATTGTTCTTTGGAATTCTGACGAAGTTTAAAAAGGCTACGGAACTCTTCCATTCTTCTTCAGAATTCTGCTGAAGTTTAAAAATGCTACGGAACTCTTCCATTATTCTTCGGAATTCTGCAGAAGTTTAAAAATGCTACGGAACCCATCCATTGTTCTCGGAATTCTGCTGAAGTTTAAAAATGCTACGGAACTCTTCCATTGTTCTTCGGAATTCTGCTGAAGTTTAAAAATGGTACGGAACTTTTCCATTGTTCTTCGGAATTCTGAAGAAGTTTAAAAAGGCTACGGAACTCTTCCATTGTTCTTCGGAATTCTGCTGAAGTTTAAAAATGCTACGGAACTCTTCCATTATTCTTCGGAATTCTGCAGAAGTTTAAAAATGCTACGGAACTCTTCCATTGTTCTTGGAATTCTGGTGAAGTTTAAAAATGCTACGGAACTCTTCCATTGTTCTCAGAATTCTGCTGAAGCTTATAAATTCTACGGTGCTCTTCCATTGTTCTTGGGAATTCTGCTGAAGTTTAAAAATGTTACGGATCAATTCCATTGTTCTTCGGAATTCTGCTGAAGTTTAAAAATGCTACGGAACTCTTCCATTGTTTTGCGGAATTCTGCTGAAGTTTAAAAATGCTACGGAACTCTTCCATTTTTCTCGGAATTCTTCTGAAGTTTAAAAATGCTACAGAACACTTCCATTGTTCTTCAGAATTCTGCTGAAGTTTAAAAATGCTACGGAACACTTCCTTCGTTATTCGGAATTCTGCTGAAGTTTAAAAATGCTACAGAACTCTTCCATTGTTCACGGTATTCTGGTGAAGTTTAAAAATGCTACGGAACTCTTCCATTGTTCTTCGGAATTCTGCTGAAGTTTAAAAATGCTACGGGACTCTTCCATTGCTCTTCTGAGTTCTGCTGAAGTTTAAAAAGGCTACGGAACTCTTCCATTGTTCTCCGGAATTCTGGTGAAGTTTAAAACTGCAACAGAACTCTTCCATTGTTCTTCGGAATTCTGCTGAAGTTTAAAAATGCTACGGAACTCTTCCATTGTTCTTCGGAATTCTGGTGAAGTTTAAAAATGCTGCGGAACTCATCCATTGTTCTCGGAATTCTGCTGAAGTTTGAAAATGCTACGGAACTCTTCCATTGTTCTTCGGAATTCTGCTGAAGTTTAAAAATGCTACGGAACTCTTCCATTGTTCTTCTGAATTCTGCTGAAGTTTAAAAATGCTGTGGAACTCTTCCATTGTTCTCGGAATTCTTCTGAAGTTTGAAAATGCTACGGAACTCTTCCATTGTTCTCGGAATTCTTCTGAAGTTTGAAAATGCTACGGAACTCTTCCTTTGTTCTTCGGAATTCTGCTGAAGTTTAAAAATGCTACGGAACTCTTCCATTGTTCACGGAATTCTGGTGAAGTTTAAACATGCTACGGAACTCTTCCATTGTTATTCTTAATTCTGCTGAAGTTTAAAAATGCTACGGAACTCTTCCATTGTTCTTCGGAATTCTGCTGAAGTTTAAAAATGCTACGGAACTCTTCCATTGTTCTTCTGAATTCTGCTGAAGTTTAAAAATGCTACGAAACTCTTCCATTGTTCTTCGGAATTCTGATGAAGCTTAGAACTGCAACGGAACTCTTCCATTGTTCTTCGGAATTCTGCTTAAGTTTAAAAATGCTACGGAACTTTTCCATTGTTCTTCAGAATTCAGCTGAAGTTTAAAAATGCTACGGAACTCTTCCATTGTTCTCGTAATTCTGGTGAAGTTTAAAAATGGTACGGAACTCTTCCATTGTTCTCGGAATTCTGGTGAAGTTAAAAACTGCTGCGGAACTCTTCCATTGTTCTTCGGAATTCTGCTGAAGTTTAAAAATGCTACGGAACTTTTCCATTGTTCTTTGGAATTCTGACGAAGTTTAAAAAGGCTACGGAACTCTTCCATTCTTCTTCAGAATTCTGCTGAAGTTTAAAAATGCTACAGAACTCTTCCATTATTCTTCGGAATTCTGCAGAAGTTTAAAAATGCTACGGAACCCATCCATTGTTCTCGGAATTCTGCTGAAGTTTAAAAATGCTACGGAACTCTTCCATTGTTCTTCGGAATTCTGCTGAAGTTTAAAAATGGTACGGAACTTTTCCATTGTTCTTCGGAATTCTGAAGAAGTTTAAAAAGGCTACGGAACTCTTCCATTGTTCTTCGGAATTCTGCTGAAGTTTAAAAATGCTACGGAACTCTTCCATTATTCTTCGGAATTCTGCAGAAGTTTAAAAATGCTACGGAACTCTTCCATTGTTCTTGGAATTCTGGTGAAGTTTAAAAATGCTACGGAACTCTTCCATTGTTCTCAGAATTCTGCTGAAGCTTATAAATTCTACGGTGCTCTTCCATTGTTCTTGGGAATTCTGCTGAAGTTTAAAAATGTTACGGATCAATTCCATTGTTCTTCGGAATTCTGCTGAAGTTTAAAAATGCTACGGAACTCTTCCATTGTTTTGCGGAATTCTGCTGAAGTTTAAAAATGCTACGGAACTCTTCCATTTTTCTCGGAATTCTTCTGAAGTTTAAAAATGCTACAGAACACTTCCATTGTTCTTCAGAATTCTGCTGAAGTTTAAAAATGCTACGGAACACTTCCTTCGTTATTCGGAATTCTGCTGAAGTTTAAAAATGCTACAGAACTCTTCCATTGTTCACGGTATTCTGGTGAAGTTTAAAAATGCTACGGAACTCTTCCATTGTTCTTCGGAATTCTGCTGAAGTTTAAAAATGCTACGGGACTCTTCCATTGTTCTTCTGAGTTCTGCTGAAGTTTAAAAAGGCTACGGAACTCTTCCATTGTTCTCCGGAATTCTGGTGAAGTTTAAAACTGCAACAGAACTCTTCCATTGTTCTTCGGAATTCTGCTGAAGTTTAAAAATGCTACGGAACTCTTCCATTGTTCTTCGGAATTCTGCTGAAGTTTAAAAATGCTACGGAACTCTTCCATTGTTCTCGGAATTCTGGTGAAGTTTAAAAATGCTGCGGAACTCATCCATTGTTCTCGGAATTCTGCTGAAGTTTGAAAATGCTACGGAACTCTTCCATTGTTCTTCGGAATTCTGCTGTAATTTAAAAATGCTACGGAACTCTTCCATTGTTCTTCGGAATTCTGCTGAAGTTTAAAAATGCTACGGAACTCTTCCATTGTTCTTCGGAATTCTGCTGAAGTTTAAAAATGCTGTGGAACTCTTCCATTGTTCTCGGAATTCTTCTGAAGTTTGAAAATGCTACGGAACTCTTCCATTGTTCTCGGAATTCTTCTGAAGTTTGAAAATGCTACGGAACTCTTCCTTTGTTCTTCGGAATTCTGCTGAAGTTTAAAAATGCTACGGAACTCTTCCATTGTTCACGGAATTCTGGTGAAGTTTAAAAATGCTACGGAACTCTTCCATTGTTATTCTTAATTCTGCTGAAGTTTAAAAATGCTACGGAACTCTTCCATTGTTCTTCGGAATTCTGCTGTAGTTTAAAAATGCTACGGAACTCTTCCATTGTTCTTCTGAATTCTGCTGAAGTTTAAAAATGCTACGAAACTCTTCCATTGTTCTTCGGAATTCTGATGAAGCTTAGAACTGCAACGGAACTCTTCCATTGTTCTTCGGAATTCTGCTGAAGTTTAAAAATGCTACGGAATTCTTCCATTGTTCTCGGAATTCTGGTGAAGTTTAAAAATGCTCCGGAATTCTTCCATTGTTCTCGGAATTCTGGTGAAGTTTAAAAATGGTACGGAACTCTTCCATTGTTCTCGGAATTCTGGTGAAGTTAAAAACTGCTGCGGAACTCTTCCATTGTTCTTCGGAAATCTGCTGAAGTTTAAAAATGCTACGGAACTTTTCCATTGTTCTTCAGAATTCAGCTGAAGTTTAAAAATGCTACGGAACTCTTCCATTGTTCTTCGGAATTCTGCTGAAGTTTAAAAATGCTACGGAACTCTTCCATTATTCTTCGGAATTCTGCAGAAGTTTAAAAATGCTACGGAACTCTTCCATTGTTCTTGGAATTCTGGTGAAGTTTAAAAATGCTACGGAACTCTTCCATTGTTCTCAGAATTCTGCTGAAGCTTATAAATTCTACGGTGCTCTTCCATTGTTCTTGGGAATTCTGCTGAAGTTTAAAAATGTTACGGATCAATTCCATTGTTCTTCGGAATTCTGCTGAAGTTTAAAAATGCTACGGAACTCTTCCATTGTTCTTTGGAATTCTGCTGAAGTTTAAAAATGCTACGGAACTCTTCCATTGTTTTGCGGAATTCTGCTGAAGTTTAAAAATGCTACGGAACTCTTCCATTTTTCTCGGAATTCTTCTGAAGTTTAAAAATGCTACAGAACTCTTCCATTGTTCTTCAGAATTCTGCTGAAGTTTAAAAATGCTACGGAACACTTCCTTTGTTATTCGGAATTCTGCTGAAGTTTAAAAATGCTACAGAACTCTTCCATTGTTCACGGTATTCTGGTGAAGTTTAAAAATGCTACGGAACTCTTCCATTGTTCTTCGGAATTCTGCTGAAGTTTAAAAATGCTACGGGACTCTTCCATTGTTCTTCTGAGTTCTGCTGAAGTTTAAAAAGGCTTCGGAACTCTTCCATTGTTCTTCGGAATTCTGATGAAGTTTAAAACTGCAACAGAACTCTTCCATTGTTCTTCGGAATTCTGCTGAAGTTTAAAAATGCTACGGAACTCTTCCATTGTTCTTCAGAATTCTGCTGAAGTTTAAAAATGCTACGGAACTCTTCCATTGTTCTCGGAATTCTGGTGAAGTTTAAAAATGCTGCGGAACTCATCCATTGTTCTCGGAAGTCTGCTGAAGTTTAAAAATGCTACGGAACTCTTCCATTGTTCTTCGGAATTCTGCTGTAATTTAAAAATGCTACGGAACTCTTCCATTGTTCTTCTGAATTCTGCTGAAGTTTAAAAATGCTACAGAACTCTTCCATTGTTCTTCGGAATTCTGCTGAAGTTTAAAAATGCTGTGGAACTCTTCCATTGTTCTCGGAATTCTTCTAAAGTTTGAAAATGCTACGGAAATCTTCCATTGTTCTCGGAATTCTTCTGAAGTTTGAAAATGCTACGGAACTCTTCCTTTGTTCTTCGGAATTCTGCTGAAGTTTAAAAATGCTACGGAACTCTTCCATTGTTCACGGAATTCTGGTGAAGTTTAAAAATGCTACGGAACTCTTCCATTGTTATTCTTAATTCTGCTGAAGTTTAAAAATGCTACGGAACTCTTCCATTGTTCTTCGGAATTCTGCTGAAGTTTAAAAATGCTACGGAACTCTTCCATTGTTCTTCTGAATTCTGCTGAAGTTTAAAAATGCTACGAAACTCTTCCATTGTTCTTCGGAATTCTGATGAAGCTTAGAACTGCAACGGAACTCTTCCATTGTTCTTCGGAATTCTGCTGAAGTTTAAAAATGCTACCGAACTTTTCCATTGTTCTTCAGAATTCAGCTGAAGTTTAAAAATGCTACGGAACTCTTCCATTGTTCTCGGAATTCTGGTGAAGTTTAAAAATGGTACGGAACCCATCCATTGTTCTCGGAATTCTGGTGAAGTTAAAAACTGCTGCGGAACTCTTCCATTGTTCTTCGGAATTCTGCTGAAGTTTAAAAATGCTACGGAACTCTTCCATTGTTCTTCGGAATTCTGCTGAAGTTTAAAAATGCTACGGAACTCTTCCATTGTTCTTCTGAATTCTGCTGAAGTTTAAAAATGCTACGGAACTCTTCCATTGTTCTTCGGAATTCTGATGAAGCTTAAAACTGCAACGGAACTCTTCCATTGTTCTTCGGAATTCTGCTGAAGTTTACAAATACTATGGAACTCTTCCATTGTTCTTCGGAATTCTGCTGAAGTTTAAAAATGCTACGGAACTCTTCCATTGTTCTCGGAATTCTGCTGAAGTTTAAAAATGCTACGGAACTCTTCCATTGTTCTCGGAATTCTGCTGAAGTTTAAAAATGCTACGGAACTCTTCCATTGTTCTCGGAATTCTGCTGAAGTTTAAAAATGCTACGGAACTCTTCCATTGTTCTCGGAATTCTGGTGAAGTTTAAAAATGCTACGGAACTCATACATTGTTCTCGGAATTCTGCTGAAGTTTAAAAATGCTACGGAACTCTTCCATTGTTCTTCGGAATTCTGCTGAAGTTTAAAAATGCTACGGAACTCTTCCATTATTCTTCGGAATTCTGCAGAAGTTTAAAAATGCTACGGAACTCTTCCATTGTTCTTGGAATTCTGGTGAAGTTTAAAAATGCTACGGAACTCTTCCATTGTTCTCAGAATTCTGCTGAAGCTTATAAATTCTACGGTGCTCTTCCATTGTTCTTGGGAATTCTGCTGAAGTTTAAAAATGTTACGGATCAATTCCATTGTTCTTCGGAATTCTGCTGAAGTTTAAAAATGCTACGGAACTCTTCCATTGTTCTTTGGAATTCTGCTGAAGTTTAAAAATGCTACGGAACTCTTCCATTGTTTTGCGGAATTCTGCTGAAGTTTAAAAATGCTACGGAACTCTTCCATTTTTCTCGGAATTCTTCTGAAGTTTAAAAATGCTACAGAACTCTTCCATTGTTCTTCAGAATTCTGCTGAAGTTTAAAAATGCTACGGAACACTTCCTTTGTTATTCGGAATTCTGCTGAAGTTTAAAAATGCTACAGAACTCTTCCATTGTTCACGGTATTCTGGTGAAGTTTAAAAATGCTACGGAACTTTTCCATTGTTCTTCAGAATTCAGCTGAAGTTTAAAAATGCTACGGAACTCTTCCATTGTTCTCGGAATTCTGGTGAAGTTTAAAAATGGTACGGAACTCATCCATTGTTCTCGGAATTCTGGTGAAGTTAAAAACTGCTGCGGAACTCTTCCATTGTTCTTCGGAATTCTGCTGAAGTTTAAAAATGCTACGGAACTCTTCCATTGTTCTTCGGAATTCTGCTGAAGTTTAAAAATGCTACGGAACTCTTCCATTGTTCTTCTGAATTCTGCTGAAGTTTAAAAATGCTACGGAACTCTTCCATTGTTCTTCGGAATTCTGATGAAGCTTAAAACTGCAACGGAACTCTTCCATTGTTCTTCGGAATTCTGCTGAAGTTTAAAAATGCTACGGAACTCTTCCATTGTTCTTCGGAATTCTGCTGAAGTTTAAAAATGCTACGGAACTCTTCCATTGTTCTCGGAATTCTGCTGAAGTTTAAAAATGCTACGGAACTCTTCCATTGTTCTCGGAATTCTGGTGAAGTTTAAAAATGCTACGGAACTCTTCCATTGTTTTCGGAATTCTGCTGAAGTTTAAAAATGCTACGGAACTCTTCCATTGTTCTCGGAATTCTGGTGAAGTTTAAAAATGCTACGGAACTCATCCATTGTTCTCGGAATTCTGCTGAAGTTTAAAAATGCTACGGAACTCTTCCATTGTTCTTCGGAATTCTGCTGAAGTTTAAAAATGGTACGGAACACTTCCTCTGTTCTTCGGAATTCTGCTGAAGTTTAAAAATACTACAGAACTCTTCCATTGTTCACGGTATTCTGGTGAAGTTTAAAAATGCTACAGAACTCTTCCATTGTTATTTTTAATTCTACTGAAGTTTAAAAATGCTACGGAACTCTTCCATTGTTCTTCGGAATTCTGCTGAAGTTTAAAAATGCTACGGGACTCTTCCATTGTTCTTCTGAGTTCTGCTTAAGTTTAAAAAGGCTACGGAACTCTTCCATTGTTCTCGGAATTCTGGTGAAGTTTAAAAATGCTACGGAACTCTTCCATTGTTCTCGGAATTCTGGTGAAGTTTAAAAATGCTACGGAACTCTTCCATTGTTCTCGGAATTCTGCTGAAGTTTAAAAATGCTACAGAACTCTTCCATTGTTCACGGTATTCTGGTGAAGTTTAAAAATGCTACAGAACTCTTCCATTGTTATTTTTAATTCTACTGAAGTTTAAAAATGCTACGGAACTCTTCCATTGTTCTTCGGAATTCTGCTGAAGTTTAAAAATGCTACGGGACTCTTCCATTGTTCTTCTGAGTTCTGCTGAAGTTTAAAAAGGCTACGGAACTCTTCCATTGTTCTCGGAATTCTGGTGAAGTTTAAAAATGCTACGGAACTCTTCCATTGTTCTCGGAATTCTGGTGAAGTTTAAAAATGCTACGTAACTCTTCCATTGTTCTCGGAATTCTGGTGAAGTTTAAAAATGCTACGGAACTCATCCATTGTTCTCGGAATTCTGCTGAAGTTTAAAAATGCTACGGAACTCTTCCATTGTTCTTCGGAATTCTGCTGAAGTTTAAAAATGGTACGGAACTTTTCCATTGTTCTTCGGAATTCTGACGAAGTTTAAAAAGGCTACGGAACTCTTCCATTGTTCTTCTGAATTCTGCTGAAGTTAAAAAATGCTACGGAACTCTTCCATTGTTCTTCGGAATTCTGCAGAAGTTTAAAAATGCTACGGAACTCTTCCATTGTTCTTGGAATTCTGGTGAAGTTTAAAAATGCTACGGAACTCTTCCATTGTTCTTCTGAATTCTGCTGAAGTTTAACAATGGTACGGAACACTTCCTTTGTTCTTCGCAATTCTGCTGAAGTTTAAAAATGCTACAGAACTCTTCCATTGTTCACAGTATTCTGGTGAAGTTTAAAAATGCTACAGAACTCTTCCATTGTTCTTCGGAATTCTGCTGAAGTTTAATAATGCTACGGGACTCTTCCATTGTTCTTCTGAGTTCTGCTGAAGTTTAAAAAGGCTACGGAACTCTTCCATTGTTCTTCGGAATTCTGATGAAGTTTAAAACTGCAACGGAACTCTTCCATTGTTCTTTGGAATTCTGCTGAAGTTTAAAAATGCTACGGAACTCTTCCATTGTTCTTCGGAATTCTGCTGAAGATTAAAAATGCTACGGAACTCTTCCATTGTTCTCGGAATTCTGGTGAAGTTTAAAAATGCTGCGGAACTCATCCATTGTTCTCGGAATTCTGCTGAAGTTTAAAAATGCTACGGAACTCTTCCATTGTCCTTCGGAATTCTGCTGTAATTTAAAAATGCTACGGAACTCTTCCATTGTTCTTCGGAATTCTGCTGAAGTTTAAAAATGCTACGGAACTCTTCCATTGTTCTTCGGAATTCTGCTGAAGTTTAAAAATGCTACGGAACTCTTCCATTGTTTTTCGGAATTCTGCTGAAGTTAAAAAATGCTGTGGAACCCTTCCATTGTTCTCGGAATTCTTCTGAAGTTTGAAAATGCTACAGAACTCTTCCATTGTTCTTCAGAATACTGCTGAAGTTTAAAAATGCTACGGAACACTTCCTTTGTTCTTCGGAATTCTGCTGAAGTTTGAAAATGCTACGGAACTCTTCCATTGTTCACGGAATTCTGGTGAAGTTTAAAAATGCTACAGAACTCTTCCATTGTTATTCTTAATTCTGCTGAAGTTTAAAAATGCTACTGAACTCTTCCATTGTTCTTCGGAATTCTGCTGAAGTTTAAAAATGCTACGGAACTCTTCCATTGTTCTTCTGAATTCTGCTGAAGTTTAAAAATGCTTCGAAACTCTTCCATTGTTCTTCGGAATTCTGATGAAGCTTAGAACTGCAAAGGAACTCTTCCATTTTTCTTCGGAATTCTGCTGAAGTTTAAAAATGCTACGGAACTCTTCCATTGTTCTTCAGAATTCTGCTGTAGTTTAAAAATGCTACGGAACTCTTCCATTGTTCTCGGAATTCTGGTGAAGTTTAAAAATGGTACGGAACTCTTCCATTGTTCTCGGAATTCTGGTGAAGTTTAAAACTGCTGCGGAACTCTTCCATTGTTCTCGGATTTCTGCTGAAGTTTAAAAATGCTACGGAATTCTTCCATTGTTCTTGGAATTCTGCTGAAGTTTATAAATGCTACGGTACTCTTCCATTGTTCTTGGGTATTCTGCTGAAGTTTAAAAATGTTACGGATCACTTCCATTGTTCTTCAGAATTCTGATGAAGTTTAAAAATGCTATGGAACACTTCCATTGTTCTTCGGAATTCTGCTGAAGTTTAAAAATGCTACGGAACTCTTCCATTGTTCTTCGGAATTCTGCTGAAGTTTAAAAATGCTACGGAACTTTTCCATTGTTCTTCGGAATTCTGATGAAGTTTAAAAATGCTACGGAACTCTTCCATTGTTCTTCGGAATTCTGCTGAAGTTTAAAAATGCTACGGAACTCTTCCATTCTTCTCGGAATTCTGTTGAAGTTTAAAAATGCTACGGAACTCTTCCATTGTTCTCGTAATTCTGGTGAAGTTTAAAAATGCTACGGAACTCTTCCATTGTTCTCGGAATTCTGCTGAAGTTTAAAAATGCTACGGAACTCTTCCATTGTTCTTTGGAATTCTGCTGAAGTTTAAAAATGCTACGGAACTTTTCCATTGTTCTTTGGAATTCTGATGAATTTTAAAAATGCTACGGAACTCTTCCATTGTTCTTCGGAATTCTGCTGAAGTTTAAAAATGCTACGGAACTCTTCCATTGTTCTTCGGAATTCTGCAGAAGTTAAAAATTCTACAGAACTCTTCCATTGTTCTCAGAATTCTTCTGAAGTTTATAAATTCTATGGTACTCTTCCATTGTTCTTGGGAATTCTGCTGAAGTTTAAAAATGTTACGGATCATTTCCATTGTTCTTCAGAATTCTGATGAAGTTTAAAAATGCTATGGAACACTTCCATTGTTCTTCGGAATTCTGCTGAAGTTTAAAAATGCTACGGAACTCTTCCATTGTTCTTCGGAATTCTGCTGAAGTTTAAAAATGCTACGGAACTTTTCCATTGTTCTTCGGAATTCTGCTGAAGTTTAAAAATTCTACGGAACTCTTCCATTGTTCTTCGGAATTCTGCTGAAGTTTAAAAATGCTACGGAACTCTTCCATTGTTCACGGAATTCTGGTGAAGTTTAAAAATGCTACGGAACTCTTCCATTGTTATTCTTAATTCTACTGAAGTTTAAAAATGCTACGGATATCTTCCATTGTTCTTCGGAATTCTGCTGAAGTTTAAAAATGCTACGGAACTCTTCCATTGTTCTCGGAATTCTGGTGAAGTTTAAAAATGCTACGGAACTCTTCCATTGTTCTCGGAATTTTGGTGAAGCTTAAAAATGGTACGGAACTCTTCCATTGTTCTCGGAATTCTGGTGAAGTTTAAAACTGCTGCGGAACTCTTCCATTGTTCTCGGATTTCTGCTGAAGTTTAAAAATGCTACGGAACTCTTCCATTGTTCTTGGAATTCTGTTGAAGTTTAAAATGCTACGGAACTCTTCCATTGTTCTTGGAATTCTGCTGAAGTTTATAAATGCTACGGTACTCTTCCATTGTTCTTGGGTATTCTGCTGAAGTTTAAAAATGTTACGGATCACTTCCATTGTTCTTCAGAATTCTGATGAAGTTTAAAAATGCTATGGAACACTTCCATTGTTCTTCGTAATTCTGCTGAAGTTTAAAAATGCTACGGAACTCTTCCATTGTTCTTCGGAATTCTGCTGAAGTTTAAAAATGCTACGGAACTCTTCCATTGTTCTCGGAATTCTGGTGAAGTTTAAAAATGGTACGGAACTCTTCCATTGTTCTCGGAATTCTGGTGAAGTTTAAAAATGGTACGGAACTCTTCCATTGTTCTCGGAATTCTGGTGAAGTTTAAAACTGCTGCGGAACTCTTCCATTGTTCTCGGAGTTCTGCTGAAGTTTAAAAATGCTACGGAACTCTTCCATTGTTCTTGGAATTCTGTTGAAGTTTAAAATGCTACGGAACTCTTCCATTGTTCTCAGAATTCTGCTGAAGTTTATAAATGCTACGGTACTCTTCCATTGTTCTTGGGTATTCTGCTGAAGTTTAAAAATGTTACGGATCACTTCCATTGTTCTTCAGAATTCTGATGAAGTTTAAAAATGCTATGGAACACTTCCATTGTTCTTCGGAATTCTGCTGAAGTTTAAAAATGCTACGGAACTCTTCCATTGTTCTTCGGAATTCTGCTGAAGTTTAAAAATGCTACGGAACTTTTCCATTGTTCTTCGGAATTCTGATGAAGTTTAAAAATGCTACGGAACTCTTCCATTGTTCTTCGGAATTCTGCTGAAGTTTAAAAATGCTACGGAACTCTTCCATTGTTCTCGGAATTCTGTTGAAGTTTAAAAATGCTACGGAACTCTTCCATTGTTCTCGTAATTCTGGTGAAGTTTAAAAATGCTACGGAACTCTTCCATTGTTCTCGGAATTCTGCTGAAGTTTAAAAATGCTACGGAACTCTTCCATTGTTCTTCGGAATTCTGCTGAAGTTTAAAAATGCTACGGAACTTTTCCATTGTTCTTTGGAATTCTGATGAATTTTAAAAATGCTGCGGAACTCTTCCATTGTTCTTCGGAATTCTGCTGAAGTTTAAAAATGCTACGGAACTCTTCCATTGTTCTTCGGAATTCTGCAGAAGTTAAAAAATGCTACGGAACTCTTCCATTGTTCGTGGAATTCTGGTGAAGTTTAAAAATGCTACGGAACTCTTCCATTGTTCTCAGAATTCTTCTGAAGTTTATAAATTCTATGGTACTCTTCCATTGTTCTTGGGAATTCTGCTGAAGTTTAAAAATGTTACGGATCATTTCCATTGTTCTTCGGAATTCTGCTGAAGTTTAAAAATGCTACGGAACTCTTCCATTGTTCTTCGGAATTCTGCTGAAGTTTAAAAATGCTACGGAACTCTTCGATTGTTCTTCGGAATTCTGCTGAAGTTTAAAAATGCTACGGAACTCTTCCATTGCTTTGCAGAATTCTGCTGAAGTTTAAAAATGCTACGGAACTCTTCCATTGTTCTTCGGAAATCTGCTGAAGTTTAAAAATGCTACGGAACACTTTCTTTGTTCTTCGGAATTCTGCTGAAGTTTAAAAATGCTACGGAACTCTTCCATTCTTCACGGAATTCTGGTGAAGTTTAAAAATGCTACGGAACTCTTCCATTGTTATTCTTAATTCTACTGAAGTTTAAAAATGCTACGGAACTCTTCCATTGTTCTTCGGAATTCTGCTGAAGTTTAAAAATGCTACGGAACTCTTCCATTGTTCTTCTGAGTTCTGCTGAAGTTTAAAAATGCTACGGAACTCTTCCATTGTTCTTCGGAATTCTGATGAAGTTTAAAACTGCAACGAAACTCTTCCATTGTTCTTCGGAATTCTGCTGAAGTTTAAAAATGCTACGGAACTCTTCCATTGTTCTTCGGAATTCTGCTGAAGTTTAAAAATGCTACGGAACTCTTACATTGTTCTTCTGAATTCTGCTGAAGTTTAAAAATGCTACGGAACTCTTCCATTGTTCTTCGGAATTCTGCTGAAGTTTAAAAATGCTACGGAACTCTTCCATTGTTCTTCGGAATTCTGCTGAAGTTTAAAAATGCTACGGAACTCTTCCATTGTTCACGGAATTCTGGTGAAGTTTAAAAATGCTACGGAACTCTTCCGTTGTTATTCTTAATTCTACTGAAGTTTAAAAATGCTACGGAACTCTTCCATTGTTCTTCGGAATTCTGCTGAAGTTTAAATATGCTACGGAACTCTTCCATTGTTCTCGGAATTCTGGTGAAGTTTAAAAATGCTACGGAACTCTTCCATTGTTCTCGGAATTCTGGTGAAGCTTAAAAATGGTACGGAACTCTTCCATTGTTCTCGGAATTCTGGTGAAGTTTAAAACTGCTGCGGAACTCTTCCATTGTTCTCGGATTTCTGCTGAAGTTTAAAAATGCTACGGAACTCTTCCATTGTTCTTGGGTATTCTGCTGAAGTTTAAAAATGTTACGGATCACTTCCATTGTTCTTCAGAATTCTGATGAAGTTTAAAAATGCTATAGAACACTTCCATTGTTCTTCGCAATTCTGCTGAAGTTTAAAGATGCTACGGAACTCTTCCATTGTTCTTCAGAATTCTGCTGAAGTTTAAAAATGCTACGGAACTCTTCCATTGTTCTCGGAATTCTGGTGAAGTTTAAAAATGATACGGAACTCTTCCATTGTTCTCGGAATTCTGGTGAAGTTTAAAAATGGTACGGCACTCTTCCATTGTTCTCGGAATTCTGGTGAAGTTTAAAACTGCTGCGGAACTCTTCCATTGTTCTCGGATTTCTGCTGAAGTTTAAAAATGCTACGGAACTCTTCCATTGTTCTTGGAATTCTGTTGAAGTTTAAAATGCTACGGATCTCTTCCATTGTTCTCAGAATTCTGCTGAAGTTTATAAATGCTACGGTACTCTTCCATTGTTCTTGGGTATTCTGCTGAAGTTTAAAAATGTTACGGATCACTTCCATTGTTCTTCAGAATTCTGATGAAGTTTAAAAATGCTATGGAACACTTCCATTGTTCTTCGGAATTCTGCTGAAGTTTAAAAATGCTACGGAACTCTTCCATTGTTCTTCGGAATTCTGCTGAAGTTTAAAAATTGCTACGGAACTTTTCCATTGTTCTTCGGAATTCTGATGAAGTTTAAAAATGCTACGGAACTCTTCCATTGTTCTTCGGAATTCTGCTGAAGTTTAAAAATGCTACGGAACTCTTCCATTGTTCTCGGAATTCTGTTGAAGTTTAAAAATGCTACGGAACTCTTCCATTGTTCTCGTAATTCTGGTGAAGTTTAAAAATGCTACGGAACTCTTCCATTGTTCTCGGAATTCTGCTGAAGTTTAAAAATGCTACGGAACTCTTCCATTGTTCTTCGGAATTCTGCTGAAGTTTAAAAATGCTACGGAACTTTTCCATTGTTCTTTGGAATTCTGATGAATTTTAAAAATGCTACGGAACTCTTCCATTGTTCTTCGGAATTCTGCTGAAGTTTAAAAATGCTACGGAACTCTTCCATTGTTCTTCGGAATTCTGCAGAAGTTAAAAAATGCTACGGAACTCTTAAATTGTTCGTGGAATTCTGGTGAAGTTTAAAAATGCTACGGAACTCTTCTGAGAACTTGTTCTCAGAATTCTTCTGAAGTTTATAAATTCTTTGGTACTCTTCCATTGTTCTTGGGAATTCTGCTGAAGTTTAAAAATGTTACGGATCATTTCCATTGTTCTTCGGAATTCTGCTGAAGTTTAAAAATGCTACGGAACTCTTCCATTGTTCTTCGGAATTCTGCTGAAGTTTAAAAATGCTACGGAACTCTTCGATTGTTCTTCGGAATTCTGCTGAAGTTTAAAAATGCTACGGAACTCTTCCATTGCTTTGCAGAATTCTGCTGAAGTTTAAAAATGCTACGGAACTCTTCCATTGTTCTTCGGAAATCTGCTGAAGTTTAAAAATGCTACGGAACACTTTCTTTGTTCTTCGGAATTCTGCTGAAGTTTAAAAATGCTACGGAACTCTTCCATTCTTCACGGAATTCTGGTGAAGTTTAAAAATGCTACGGAACTCTTCCATTGTTATTCTTAATTCTACTGAAGTTTAAAAATGCTACGGAACTCTTCCATTGTTCTTCGGAATTCTGCTGAAGTTTAAAAATGCTACGGAACTCTTCCATTGTTCTTCTGAGTTCTGCTGAAGTTTAAAAATGGTACGGAACTCTTCCATTGTTCTTCGGAATTCTGATGAAGTTTAAAACTGCAACGGAACTCTTCCATTGTTCTTCGGAATTCTGCTGAAGTTTAAAAATGCTACGGAACTCTTCCATTGTTCTTCGGAATTCTGCTGAAGTTTAAAAATGCTACGGAACTCTTACATTGTTCTTCTGAATTCTGCTGAAGTTTAAAAATGCTACGGAACTCTTCCATTGTTCTTCGGAATTCTGCTGAAGTTTAAAAATGCTACGGAACTCTTCCATTGTTCTTCGGAATTCTGCTGAAGTTTAAAAATGCTACGGAACTCTTCCATTGTTCACGGAATTCTGGTGAAGTTTAAAAATGCTACGGAACTCTTCCATTGTTATTCTTAATTCTACTGAAGTTTAAAAATGCTACGGAACTCTTCCATTGTTCTTCGGAATTCTGCTGAAGTTTAAAAATGCTACGGAACTCTTCCATTGTTCTCGGAATTCTGGTGAAGTTTAAAAATGCTACGGAACTCTTCCATTGTTCTCGGAATTCTGGTGAAGCTTAAAAATGGTACGGAACTCTTCCATTGTTCTAGGAATTCTGGTGAAGTTTAAAACTGCTGCGGAACTCTTCCATTGTTCTTGGATTTCTGCTGAAGTTTAAAAATGCTACGGAACTCTTCCATTGTTCTTGGGTATTCTGCTGAAGTTTAAAAATGTTACGGATCACTTCCATTGTTCTTCAGAATTCTGCTGAAGTTTAAAAATGCTATGGAACACTTCCATTGTTCTTCGCAATTCTGCTGAAGTTTAAAAATGCTACGGAACTCTTCCATTGTTCTTCAGAATTCTGCTGAAGTTTAAAAATGCTACGGAACTCTTCCATTGTTCTCGGAATTCTGGTGAAGTTTAAAAATGGTACGGAACTCTTCCATTGTTCTCGGAATTCTGGTGAAGTTTAAAAATGGTACGGAACTCTTCCATTGTTCTCGGAATTCTGGTGAAGTTTAAAACTGCTGCGGAACTCTTCCATTGTTCTCGGATTTCTGCTGAAGTTTAAAAATGCTACGGAACTCTTCCATTGTTCTTGGAATTCTGTTGAAGTTTAAAATGCTACGGAACTCTTCCATTGTTCTCAGAATTCTGCTGAAGTTTATAAATGCTACGGTACTCTTCCATTGTTCTTGGGTATTCTGCTGAAGTTTAAAAATGTTACGGATCACTTCCATTGTTCTTCAGAATTCTGATGAAGTTTAAAAATGCTATGGAACACGTCCATTGTTCTTCGGAATTCTGCTGAAGTTTAAAAATGCTACGGAACTCTTCCATTGTTCTTCGGAATTCTGCTGAAGTTTAAAAATGCTACGGAACTTTTCCATTGTTCTTCGGAATTCTGATGAAGTTTAAAAATGCTACGGAACTCTTCCATTGTTCTTCGGAATTCTGCTGAAGTTTAAAAATGCTACGGAACTCTTCCATTGTTCTTGGAATTCTGTTGAAGTTTAAAAATGCTACGGAACTCTTCCATTGTTCTCGTAATTCTGGTGAAGTTTAAAAATGCTACGGAACTCTTCCATTGTTCTCGGAATTCTGGTGAAGTTTAAAAATGCTACGGAACTTTTCCATTGTTCTTCGGAATTCTGATGAAGTTTAAAAATGCTACGGAACTCTTCCATTGTTCTTCGGAATTCTGCTGAAGTTTAAAAATGCTACGGAACTCTTCCATTGTTCTCGGAATTCTGTTGAAGTTTAAAAATGCTACGGAACTCTTCCATTGTTCTCGTAATTCTGGTGAAGTTTAAAAATGCTACGGAACTCTTCCATTGTTCTCGGAATTCTGCTGAAGTTTAAAAATGCTACGGAACTCTTCCATTGTTCTTCGGAATTCTGCTGAAGTTTAAAAATGCTACGGAACTTTTCCATTGTTCTTTGGAATTCTGATGAATTTTAAAAATGCTACGGAACTCTTCCATTGTTCTCGGAATTCTGCTGAAGTTTAAAAATGCTACGGAACTCTTCCATTGTTCTTCGGAATTCTGCAGAAGTTAAAAAATGCTACGGAACTCTTCCATTGTTCGTGGAATTCTGGTGAAGTTTAAAAATGCTACGGAACTCTTCCATTGTTCTCAGAATTTTTCTGAAGTTTATAAATTCTATGGTACTCTTCCATTGTTCTTGGGAATTCTGCTGAAGTTTAAAAATGTTACGGATCATTTCCATTGTTCTTCGGAATTCTGCTGAAGTTTAAAAATGCTACGGAACTCTTCCATTGTTCTTCGGAATTCTGCTGAAGTTTAAAAATGCTACGGAACTCTTCGATTGTTCTTCGGAATTCTGCTGAAGTTTAAAAATGCTACGGAACTCTTCCATTGCTTTGCAGAATTCTGCTGAAGTTTAAAAATGCTACGGAACTCTTCCATTGTTCTTCGGAAATCTGCTGAAGTTTAAAAATGCTACGGAACACTTTCTTTGTTCTTCGGAATTCTGCTGAAGTTTAAAAATGCTACGGAACTCTTCCATTCTTCACGGAATTCTGGTGAAGTTTAAAAATGCTACGGAACTCTTCCATTGTTATTCTTAATTCTACTGAAGTTTAAAAATGCTACGGAACTCTACCATTGTTCTTCGGAATTCTGCTGAAGTTTAAAAATGCTACGGAACTCTTCCATTGTTCTTCTGAGTTCTGCTGAAGTTTAAAAATGCTACGGAACTCTTCCATTGTTCTTCAGAATTCTGATGAAGTTTAAAACTGCAACGGAACTCTTCCATTGTTCTTCGGAATTCTGCTGAAGTTTAAAAATGCTACGGAACTCTTCCATTGTTCTTCGGAATTCTGCTGAAGTTTAAAAATGCTACGGAACTCTTACATTGTTCTTCTGAATTCTGCTGAAGTTTAAAAATGCTACGGAACTCTTCCATTGTTCTTCGGAATTCTCATGAAGCCTAAAACTGCAACGGAACTCTTCCATTGTTCTTCGGAATTCTGCTGAAGTTTAAAAATGCTTCGGAACTCTTCCATTGTTCTTCGGAATTCTGCTGAAGTTTAAAAATGCTACGGAACTCTTCCATTTTTCTCGGAATTCTGCTGAAGTTTAAAAATGCTACGGAACTCTTCCATTGTTCTCGGAATTCTGGTGAAGCTTAAAAATGCTACGGAACTCTTCCATTGTTCTTGGGTATTCTGCTGAAGTTTAAAAATGTTACGGATCACTTCCATTGTTCTTCAGAATTCTGATGAAGTTTAAAAATGCTATGGAACACTTCCATTGTTCTTCGCAATTCTGCTGAAGTTTAAAAATGCTACGGAACTCTTCCATTGTTCTTCAGAATTCTGCTGAAGTTTAAAAATGCTACGGAACTCTTCCATTGTTCTCGGAATTCTGGTGCAGTTTAAAAATGGTACGGAACTCTTCCATTGTTCTCGGAATTCTGGTGAAGTTTAAAAATGGTACGGAACTCTTCCATTGTTCTTGGAATTCTGGTGAAGTTTAAAACTGCTGCGGAACTCTTCCATTGTTCTCGGATTTCTGCTGAAGTTTAAAAATGCTACGGAACTCTTCCATTGTTCTTGGAATTCTGTTGAAGTTTAAAATGCTACGGAACTCTTCCATTGTTCTCAGAATTCTGCTGAAGTTTATAAATGCTACGGTACTCTTCCATTGTTCTTGGGTATTCTGCTGAAGTTTAAAAATGTTATGGATCACTTCCATTGTTCTTCAGAATTCTGATGAAGTTTAAAAATGCTATGGAACACTTCCATTGTTCTTCGGAATTCTGCTGAAGTTTAAAAATGCTACGGAACTCTTCCATTGTTCTTCGGAATTCTGCTGAAGTTTAAAAATGCTACGGAACTTTTCCATTGTTCTTCGGAATTCTGATGAAGTTTAAAAATGCTACGGAACTCTTCCATTGTTCTTCGGAATTCTGCTGAAGTTTAAAAATGCTACGGAACTCTTCCATTGTTCTTGGAATTCTGTTGAAGTTTAAAAATGCTACGGAACTCTTCCATTGTTCTCGTAATTCTGGTGAAGTTTAAAAATGCTACGGAACTCTTCCATTGTTCTCGGAATTCTGGTGAAGTTTAAAAATGCTACGGAACTTTTCCATTGTTCTTCGGAATTCTGATGAAGTTTAAAAATGCTACGGAACTCTTCCATTGTTCTTCGGAATTCTGCTGAAGTTTAAAAATGCTACGGAACTCTTCCATTGTTCTCGGAATTCTGTTGAAGTTTAAAAATGCTACGGAACTCTTCCATTGTTCTCGTAATTCTGGTGAAGTTTAAAAATGCTACGGAACTCTTCCATTGTTCTCGGAATTCTGCTGAAGTTTAAAAATGCTACGGAACTCTTCCATTGTTCTTCGGAATTCTGCTGAAGTTTAAAAATGCTACGGAACTTTTCCATTGTTCTTTGGAATTCTGATGAATTTTAAAAATGCTACGGAACTCTTCCATTGTTCTCGGAATTCTGATGAAGTTTAAAAATGCTACGGAACTCTTCCATTGTTCTTCGGAATTCTGCAGAAGTTAAAAAATGCTACGGAACTCTTCCATTGTTCGTGGAATTCTGGTGAAGTTTAAAAATGCTACGGAACTCTTCCATTGTTCTCAGAATTCTTCTGAAGTTTATAAATTCTATGGTACTCTTCCATTGTTCTCAGAATTCTGCTGAAGTTTAAAAATGTTACGGATCATTTCCATTGTTCTTCGGAATTCTGCTGAAGTTTAAAAATGCTACGGAACTCTTCCATTGTTCTTCGGAATTCTGCTGAAGTTTAAAAATGCTACGGAACTCTTCGATTGTTCTTCGGAATTCTGCTGAAGTTTAAAAATGCTACGGAACTCTTCCATTGCTTTGCAGAATTCTGCTGAAGTTTAAAAATGCTACGGAACTCTTCCATTGTTCTTCGGAAATCTGCTGAAGTTTAAAAATGCTACGGAACACTTTCTTTGTTCTTCGGAATTCTGCTGAAGTTTAAAAATGCTACGGAACTCTTCCATTCTTCACGGAATTCTGGTGAAGTTTAAAAATGCTACGGAACTCTTCCATTGTTATTCTTAATTCTACTGAAGTTTAAAAATGCTACGGAACTCTACCATTGTTCTTCGGAATTCTGCTGAAGTTTAAAAATGCTACGAAACTCTTCCATTGTTCTTCTGAGTTCTGCTGAAGTTTAAAAATGCTACGGAACTCTTCCATTGTTCTTCAGAATTCTGATGAAGTTTAAAACTGCAACGGAACTCTTCCATTGTTCTTCGGAATTCTGCTGAAGTTTAAAAATGCTACGGAACTCTTCCATTGTTCTTCGGAATTCTGCTGAAGTTTAAAAATGCTACGGAACTCTTACATTGTTCTTCTGAATTCTGCTGAAGTTTAAAAATGCTACGGAACTCTTCCATTGTTCTTCGGAATTCTCATGAAGCCTAAAACTGCAACGGAACTCTTCCATTGTTCTTCGGAATTCTGCTGAAGTTTAAAAATGCTTCGGAACTCTTCCATTGTTCTTCGGAATTCTGCTGAAGTTTAAAAATGCTACGGAACTCTTCCATTTTTCTCGGAATTCTGCTGAAGTTTAAAAATGCTACGGAACTCTTCCATTGTTCTCGGAATTCTGGTGAAGCTTAAAAATGGTACGGAACTCTTCCATTGTTCTAGGAATTCTGGTGAAGTTTAAAACTGCTGCGGAACTCTTCCATTGTTCTTGGATTTCTGCTGAAGTTTAAAAATGCTACGGAACTCTTCCATTGTTCTTGGGTATTCTGCTGAAGTTTAAAAATGTTACGGATCACTTCCATTGTTCTTCAGAATTCTGATGAAGTTTAAAAATGCTATGGAACACTTCCATTGTTCTTCGCAATTCTGCTGAAGTTTAAAAATGCTACGGAACTCTTCCATTGTTCTTCAGAATTCTGCTGAAGTTTAAAAATGCTACGGAACTCTTCCATTGTTCTCGGAATTCTGGTGAAGTTTAAAAATGGTACGGAACTCTTCCATTGTTCTCGGAATTCTGGTGAAGTTTAAAAATGGTACGGAACTCTTCCATTGTTCTTGGAATTCTGGTGAAGTTTAAAACTGCTGCGGAACTCTTCCATTGTTCTCGGATTTCTGCTGAAGTTTAAAAATGCTACGGAACTCTTCCATTGTTCTTGGAATTCTGTTGAAGTTTAAAATGCTACGGAACTCTTCCATTGTTCTCAGAATTCTGCTGAAGTTTATAAATGCTACGGTACTCTTCCATTGTTCTTGGGTATTCTGCTGAAGTTTAAAAATGTTACGGATCACTTCCATTGTTCTTCAGAATTCTGATGAAGTTTAAAAATGCTATGGAACACTTCCATTGTTCTTTGGAATTCTGCTGAAGTTTAAAAATGCTACGGAACTCTTCCATTGTTCTTCGGAATTCTGCTGAAGTTTAAAAATGCTACGGAACTTTTCCATTGTTCTTCGGAATTCTGATGAAGTTTAAAAATGCTACAGAACTCTTCCATTGTTCTTCGGAATTCTGCTGAAGTTTAAAAATGCTACGGAACTCTTCCATTCTTCTTGGAATTCTGTTGAAGTTTAAAAATGCTACGGAACTCTTCCATTGTTCTCGTAATTCTGGTGAAGTTTAAAAATGCTACGGAACTCTTCCATTGTTCTCGGAATTCTGGTGAAGTTTAAAAATGCTACGGAACTTTTCCATTGTTCTTCGGAATTCTGATGAAGTTTAAAAATGCTACGGAACTCTTCCATTGTTCTCGGAATTCTGTTGAAGTTTAAAAATGCTACGGAACTCTTCCATTGTTCTCGTAATTCTGGTGAAGTTTAAAAATGCTACGGAACTCTTCCATTGTTCTCGGAATTCTGCTGAAGTTTAAAAATGCTACGGAACTCTTCCATTGTTCTTCGGAATTCTGCTGAAGTTTAAAAATGCTACGGAACTTTTCCATTGTTCTTTGGAATTCTGATGAATTTTAAAAATGCTACGGAACTCTTCCATTGTTCTCGGAATTCTGCTGAAGTTTAAAAATGCTACGGAACTCTTCCATTGTTTTTCGGAATTCTGCAGAAGTTAAAAAATGCTACGGAACTCTTCCATTGTTCGTGGAATTCTGGTGAAGTTTAAAAATGCTACGGAACTCTTCCATTGTTCTCAGAATTCTTCTGAAGTTTATAAATTCTATGGTACTCTTCCATTGTTCTTGGGAATTCTGCTGAAGTTTAAAAATGTTACGGATCATTTCCATTGTTCTTCGGAATTCTGCTGAAGTTTAAAAATGCTACGGAACTCTTCCATTGTTCTTCGGAATTCTGCTGAAGTTTAAAAATGCTACGGAACTCTTCGATTGTTCTTCGGAATTCTGCTGAAGTTTAAAAATGCTACGGAACTCTTCCATTGCTTTGCAGAATTCTGCTGAAGTTTAAAAATGCTACGGAACTTTTCCATTGTTCTTCGGAAATCTGCTGAAGTTTAAAAATGCTACGGAACACTTTCTTTGTTCTTCGGAATTCTGCTGAAGTTTAAAAATGCTACGGAACTCTTCCATTCTTCACGGAATTCTGGTGAAGTTTAAAAATGCTACGGAACTCTTCCATTGTTATTCTTAATTCTACTGAAGTTTAAAAATGCTACGGAACTCTACCATTGTTCTTCGGAATTCTGCTGAAGTTTAAAAATGCTACGGAACTCTTCCATTGTTCTTCTGAGTTCTGCTGAAGTTTAAAAATGCTACGGAACTCTTCCATTGTTCTTCAGAATTCTGATGAAGTTTAAAACTGCAACGGAACTCTTCCATTGTTCTTCGGAATTCTGCTGAAGTTTAAAAATGCTACGGAACTCTTCCATTGTTCTTCGGAATTCTGCTGAAGTTTAAAAATGCTACGGAACTCTTACATTGTTCTTCTGAATTCTGCTGAAGTTTAAAAATGCTACGGAACTCTTCCATTGTTCTTCGGAATTCTCATGAAGCCTAAAACTGCAACGGAACTCTTCCATTGTTCTTCGGAATTCTGCTGAAGTTTAAAAATGCTTCGGAACTCTTCCATTGTTCTTCGGAATTCTGCTGAAGTTTAAAAATGCTACGGAACTCTTCCATTGTTCTCGGAATTCTGCTGAAGTTTAAAAATGCTACGGAACTCTTCCATTGTTCTCGGAATTCTGGTGAAGTTTAAAAATGCTACGGAACTTATCCATTGTTCTTCGGAATTCTGATGAAGTTTAAAAATGCTACGGAACTCTTCCATTGTTCTTCGGAATTCTGCTGAAGTTTAAAAATGCTACGGAACTCTTCCATTGTTCTCGGAATCCTGTTGAAGTTTAAAAATGCTACGGAACTCTTCCATTGTTCTCGTAATTCTGGTGAAGTTTAAAAATGCTACGGAACTCTTCCATTGTTCTCGGAATTCTGGTGAAGTTTAAAAATGCTACGGAACTTTTCCATTATTCTTCGGAATTCTGATGAAGTTTAAAAATGCTACGGAACTCTTCCATTGTTCTTCGGAATTCTGCTGAAGTTTAAAAATGCTACGGAACTCTTCCATTGTTCTCGGAATTCTGTTGAAGTTTAAAAATGCTACGGAACTCTTCCATTGTTCTCGGAATTCTGGTGAAGTTTAAAAATGCTACGGAACTCTTCCATTGTTCTCGGAATTCTGCTGAAGTTTAAAAATACTACGGAACTCTTCCATTGTTCTTCGGAATTCTGCTGAAGTTTAAAAATGCTACGGAACTCTTCCATTGTTCTTCGGAATTCTGCTGAAGTTTAAAAATGCTACGGAACTCTTCCATTGTTCACGGAATTCTGGTGAAGTTTAAAAATGCTACGGAACTCTTCCATTGTTATTCTTAATTCTACTGAAGTTTAAAAATGCTACGGAACTCTTCCATTGTTCTTCGGAATTCTGGTGAAGTTTAAAAATGCTTCGGAACTCTTCCATTGTTCTCGGAATTCTGGTGAAGTTTAAAAATGCTACGGAACTCTTCCATTGTTCTCGGAATTCTGGTGAAGCTTAAAAATGCTACGGAACTCTTCCATTGTTCTCGGAATTCTGGTGAAGTTTAAAACTGCTGCGGAACTCTTCCATTGTTCTCGGATTTCTGCTGAAGTTTAAAAATGCTACGGAACTCTTCCATTGTTCTTGGAATTCTGTTGAAATTTAAAATGCTACGGAACTCTTCCATTGTTCTCAGAATTCTGCTGAAGTTTATAAATGCTACGGTACTCTTCCATTGTTCTTGGGTATTCTGCTGAAGTTTAAAAATGTTACGGATCACTTCCATTGTTCTTCAGAATTCTGATGAAGTTTAAAAATGCTATGGAACACTTCCATTGTTCTTCGGAATTCTGCTGAAGTTTAAAAATGCTACGGAACTCTTCCATTGTTCTTCGGAATTCTGCTGAAGTTTAAAAATGCTACGGAACTCTTCCATTGTTCTCGGAATTCTGTTGAAGTTTAAAAATGCTACGGAACTCTTCCATTGTTCTCGGAATTCTGGTGAAGTTTAAAAATGCTACGGAACTCTTCCATTGTTCTCGGAATTCTGCTGAAGTTTAAAAATACTACGGAACTCTTCCATTGTTCTTCGGAATTCTGCTGAAGTTTAAAAATGCTACGGAACTCTTCCATTGTTCTTCGGAATTCTGCTGAAGTTTAAAAATGCTACGGAACTCTTCCATTGTTCACGGAATTCTGGTGAAGTTTAAAAATGCTACGGAACTCTTCCATTGTTATTCTTAAT
This sequence comes from Phyllobates terribilis, assembly GCF_046119375.1. NCBI lineage: Eukaryota > Metazoa > Chordata > Amphibia > Anura > Dendrobatidae > Phyllobates > Phyllobates terribilis. The sequence continues at coordinate 1,512,374 of NW_027363003.1, read as the reverse complement.
TCTACTGAAGTTTAAAAATGCTACGGAACTCTTCCATTGTTCTTCGGAATTCTGGTGAAGTTTAAAAATGCTTCGGAACTCTTCCATTGTTCTCGGAATTCTGGTGAAGTTTAAAAATGCTACGGAACTCTTCCATTGTTCTCGGAATTCTGGTGAAGCTTAAAAATGCTACGGAACTCTTCCATTGTTCTCGGAATTCTGGTGAAGTTTAAAACTGCTGCGGAACTCTTCCATTGTTCTCGGATTTCTGCTGAAGTTTAAAAATGCTACGGAACTCTTCCATTGTTCTTGGAATTCTGTTGAAATTTAAAATGCTACGGAACTCTTCCATTGTTCTCAGAATTCTGCTGAAGTTTATAAATGCTACGGTACTCTTCCATTGTTCTTGGGTATTCTGCTGAAGTTTAAAAATGTTACGGATCACTTCCATTGTTCTTCAGAATTCTGATGAAGTTTAAAAATGCTATGGAACACTTCCATTGTTCTTCGGAATTCTGCTGAAGTTTAAAAATGCTACGGAACTCTTCCATTGTTCTTCGGAATTCTGCTGAAGTTTAAAAATGCTACGGAACTTTTCCATTGTTCTTCGGAATTCTGATGAAGTTTAAAAATGCTACGGAACTCTTCCATTGTTCTTCGGAATTCTGCTGAAGTTTAAAAATGCTACGGAACTCTTCCATTGTTCTCGGAATTCTGTTGAAGTTTAAAAATGCTACGGAACTCTTCCATTATTCTCGTAATTCTGGTGAAGTTTAAAAATGCTACGGAACTCTTCCATTGTTCTCGTAATTCTGGTGAAGTTTAAAAATGCTACGGAACTTTTCCATTGTTCTTCGGAATTCTGATGAAGTTTAAAAAGGCTACGGAACTCTTCCATTGTTCTTCGGAATTCTGCTGAAGTTTAAAAATGCTACGGAACTCTTCCATTGTTCTCGGAATTCTGTTGAAGTTTAAAAATGCTACGGAACTCTTCCATTGTTCTCGTAATTCTGGTGAAGTTTAAAAATGCTACGGAACTCTTCCATTGTTCTCGGAATTCTGCTGAAGTTTAAAAATGCTACGGAACTCTTCCATTGTTCTTCGGAATTCTGCTGAAGTTTAAAAATGCTACGGAACTTTTCCATTGTTCTTTGGAATTCTGATGAATTTTAAAAATGCTACGGAACTCTTCCATTGTTCTCGGAATTCTGCTGAAGTTTAAAAATGCTACGGAACTCTTCCATTGTTCTTCGGAATTCTGCAGAAGTTAAAAAATGCTACGGAACTCTTCCATTGTTCGTGGAATTCTAGTGAAGTTTAAAAATGCTACGGAACTCTTCCATTGTTCTCAGAATTCTTCTGAAGTTTATAAATTCTATGGTACTCTTCCATTGTTCTTGGGAATTCTGCTGAAGTTTAAAAATGTTACGGATCATTTCCATTGTTCTTCGGAATTCTGCTGAAGTTTAAAAATGCTACGGAACTCTTCCATTGTTCTTCGGAATTCTGCTGAAGTTTAAAAATGCTACGGAACTCTTCGATTGTTCTTCGGAATTCTGCTGAAGTTTAAAAATGCTACGGAACTCTTCCATTGCTTTGCAGAATTCTGCTGAAGTTTAAAAATGCTACGGAACTCTTCCATTGTTCTTCGGAAATCTGCTGAAGTTTAAAAATGCTACGGAACACTTTCTTTGTTCTTCGGAATTCTGCTGAAGTTTAAAAATGCTACGGAACTCTTCCATTCTTCACGGAATTCTGGTGAAGTTTAAAAATGCTATGGAACTCTTCCATTGTTATTCTTAATTCTACTGAAGTTTAAAAATGCTACGGAACTCTTCCATTGTTCTTCGGAATTCTGCTGAAGTTTAAAAATGCTACGGAACTCTTCCATTGTTCTTCTGAGTTCTGCTGAAGTTTAAAAATGCTACGGAACTCTTCCATTGTTCTTCGGAATTCTGATGAAGTTTAAAACTGCAACGGAACTCTTCCATTGTTCTTCGGAATTCTGCTGAAGTTTAAAAATGCTACGGAACTCTTCCATTGTTCTTCGGAATTCTGCTGAAGTTTAAAAATGCTACGGAACTCTTACATTGTTCTTCTGAATTCTGCTGAAGTTTAAAAATGCTACGGAACTCTTCCATTGTTCTTCGGAATTCTGATGAAGCCTAAAACTGCAACGGAACTCTTCCATTGTTCTTCGGAATTCTGCTGAAGTTTAAAAATGCTACGGAACTCTTCCATTGTTCTTCGGAATTCTGCTGAAGTTTAAAAATGCTACGGAACTCTTCCATTGTTCTCGGAATTCTGCTGAAGTTTAAAAATGCTACGGAACTCTTCCATTGTTCTCGGAATTCTGGTGAAGTTTAAAAATGCTACGGAACTCTTCCATTGTTCTCGGAATTCTGCTGAAGTTTAAAAATGCTACGGAACTCTTCCATTGTTCTCGGAATTCTGCTGAAGTTTAAAAATGCTACGGAACTCTTCCATTGTTCTTCGGAATTCTGCTGAAGTTTAAAAATTCTATGGAACTCTTCCATTGTTCTCGGAATTCTGCTGAAGTTTAAAAATGCTACGGAACTTTTCCATTGTTCTTCGGAATTTTGATGAAGTTTAAAAATGCTACGGAACTCTTCCATTGTTCTTCGGAATTCTGCTGAAGTTTAAAAATGCTACGGAACTCTTCCATTGTTCTCGGAATTCTGTTGAAGTTTAAAAATGCTACGGAACTCTTCCATTGTTCTCGTAATTCTGGTGAAGTTTAAAAATGCTACGGAACTCTTCCATTGTTCTCGGAATTCTGCTGAAGTTTAAAAATGCTACGGAACTCTTCCATTGTTCTTCGGAATTCTGCTGAAGTTTAAAAATGCTACGGAACTTTTCCATTGTTCTTTGGAATTCTGATGAATTTTAAAAATGCTACGGAACTCTTCCATTGTTCTTCGGAATTCTGCTGAAGTTTAAAAATGCTATGGAACTCTTCCATTGTTCTTCGGAATTCTGCAGAAGTTAAAAAATGCTACGGAACTCTTCCATTGTTCTCAGAATTCTTCTGAAGTTTATAAATTCTATGGTACTCTTCCATTGTTCTTGGGAATTCTGCTGAAGTTTAAAAATGTTACCGATCATTTCCATTGTTCTTCAGAATTCTGATGAAGTTTAAAAATGCTATGGAACACTTCCATTGTTCTTCGGAATTCTGCTGAAGTTTAAAAATGCTACGGAACTCTTCCATTGTTCTTCGGAATTCTGCTGAAGTTTAAAAATGCTACGGAACTTTTCCATTGTTCTTCGGAATTCTGATGAAGTTTAAAAATGCTACGGAACTCTTACATTGTTCTTCTGAATTCTGCTGAAGTTTAAAAATGCTACGGAACTCTTCCATTGTTCTTCGGAATTCTGATGAAGCCTAAAACTGCAACGGAACTCTTCCATTGTTCTTCGGAATTCTGCTGAAGTTTAAAAATGCTTCGGAACTCTTCCATTGTTCTTCGGAATTCTGCTGAAGTTTAAAAATGCTACGGAACTCTTCCATTGTTCTCGGAATTCTGCTGAAGTTTAAAAATGCTACGGAACTCTTCCATTGTTCTCGGAATTCTGGTGAAGTTTAAAAATGCTACGGAATTCTTTCATTGTTCTCGGAATTCTGGTGAAGTTTAAAAATGGTACGGAACTCTTCTATTGTTCTCGGAATTCTGGTGAAGTTTAAAACTGCTGCGGAACTCTTCCATTGTTCTCGGATTTCTGCTGAAGTTTAAAAATGCTACGGAACTCTTCCATTGTTCTTGGAATTCTGCGGAAGTTTATAAATGCTACGGTACTCTTCCATTGTTCTTGGGTATTCTGCTGAAGTTTAAAAATGTTACGGGTCACTTCCATTGTTCTTCAGAATTCTGATGAAGTTTAAAAATGCTATGGAACGCTTCCATTGTTCTTCGGAATTCTGCTGAAGTTTAAAAATGCTACGGAACTCTTCCATTGTTCTTCGGAATTCTGCTGAAGTTTAAAAATGCTACGGAACTTTTCCATTGTTCTTCGGAATTTTGATGAAGTTTAAAAATGCTACGGAACTCTTCCATTGTTCTTCGGAATTCTGCTGAAGTTTAAAAATGCTACGGAACTCTTCCATTGTTCTCGGAATTCTGTTGAAGTTTAAAAATGCTACGGAACTATTCCATTGTTCTCGTAATTCTGGTGATGTTTAAAAATGCTACGGAACTCTTCCATTGTTCTCGGAATTCTGCTGAAGTTTAAAAATGCTACGGAACTCTTCCATTGTTCTTCGGAATTCTGCTGAAGTTTAAAAATGCTACGGAACTCTTCCATTGTTCTTCGGAATTCTGCTGAAGTTTAAAAATGCTACGGAACTTTTCCATTGTTCTTTGGAATTCTGATGAATTTTAAAAATGCTACGGAACTCTTCCATTGTTCTTCGGAATTCTGCAGAAGTTAAAAAATGCTACGGAACTCTTCCATTGTTCTCAGAATTCTTCTGAAGTTTATAAATTCTATGGTACTCTTCCATTGTTCTTCGGAATTCTGCTGAAGTTTAAAAATGTTACGGATCATTTCCATTGTTCTTCAGAATTCTGATGAAGTTTAAAAATGCTATGGAACACTTCCATTGTTCTTCGGAATTCTGCTGAAGTTTAAAAATGCTACGGAACTCTTCCATTGTTCTTCGGAATTCTGCTGAAGTTTAAAAATGCTACGGAACTTTTCCATTGTTCTTCGGAATTCTGATGAAGTTTAAAAATGCTACGGAACTCTTACATTGTTCTTCTGAATTCTGCTGAAGTTTAAAAATGCTACGGAACTCTTCCATTGTTCTTCGGAATTCTGATGAAGCCTAAAACTGCAACGGAACTCTTCCATTGTCCTTCGGAATTCTACTGAAGTTTAAAAATGCTTCGGAACTCTTCCATTGTTCTTCGGAATTCTGCTGAAGTTTAAAAATGCTACGGAACTCTTCCATTGTTCTCAGAATTCTGCTGAAGTTTAAAAATGCTACGGAACTCTTCCATTGTTCTTCGGAATTCTGCTGAAGTTTAAAACTGCAACGGAACTCTTCCATTGTTCTCGGAATTCTGCTGAAGTTTAAAAATGCTACGGAACTCTTCCATTGTTCTTCGGAATTCTGCTGAAGTTTAAAAATTCTATGGAACTCTTCCATTGTTCTCGGAATTCTGCTGAAGTTTAAAAATGCTACGGAACTTTTCCATTGTTCTTCGGAATTTTGATGAAGTTTAAAAATGCTACGGAACTCTTCCATTGTTCTTCGGAATTCTGCTGAAGTTTAAAAATGCTACGGAACTCTTCCATTGTTCTTGGAATTCTGTTGAAGTTTAAAAATGCTACGGAACTCTTCCATTGTTCTCGTAATTCTGGTGAAGTTTAAAAATGCTACGGAACTCTTCCATTGTTCTCGGAATTCTGCTGAAGTTTAAAAATGCTACGGAACTCTTCCATTGTTCTTCGGAATTCTGCTGAAGTTTAAAAATGCTACGGAACTTTTCCATTGTTCTTTGGAATTCTGATGAATTTTAAAAATGCTACGGAACTCTTCCATTGTTCTTCGGAATTCTGCTGAAGTTTAAAAATGCTATGGAACTCTTCCATTGTTCTTCGGAATTCTGCAGAAGTTAAAAAATGCTACGGAACTCTTCCATTGTTCTCAGAATTCTTCTGAAGTTTATAAATTCTATGGTACTCTTCCATTGTTCTTGGGAATTCTGCTGAAGTTTAAAAATGTTACCGATCATTTCCATTGTTCTTCAGAATTCTGATGAAGTTTAAAAATGCTATGGAACACTTCCATTGTTCTTCGGAATTCTGCTGAAGTTTAAAAATGCTACGGAACTCTTCCATTGTTCTTCGGAATTCTGCTGAAGTTTAAAAATGCTACGGAACTTTTCCATTGTTCTTCGGAATTCTGATGAAGTTTAAAAATGCTACGGAACTCTTACATTGTTCTTCTGAATTCTGCTGAAGTTTAAAAATGCTACGGAACTCTTCCATTGTTCTTCGGAATTCTGATGAAGCCTAAAACTGCAACGGAACTCTTCCATTGTTCTTCGGAATTCTGCTGAAGTTTAAAAATGCTTCGGAACTCTTCCATTGTTCTTCGGAATTCTGCTGAAGTTTAAAAATGCTACGGAACTCTTCCATTGATCTCGGAATTCTGCTGAAGTTTAAAAATGCTACGGAACTCTTCCATTGTTCTCGGAATTCTGGTGAAGTTTAAAAATGCTACGGAATTCTTTCATTGTTCTCGGAATTCTGGTGAAGTTTAAAAATGGTACGGAACTCTTCTATTGTTCTCGGAATTCTGGTGAAGTTTAAAACTGCTGCGGAACTCTTCCATTGTTCTCTGATTTCTGCTGAAGTTTAAAAATGCTACGGAACTCTTCCATTGTTCTTGGAATTCTGCGGAAGTTTATAAATGCTACGGTACTCTTCCATTGTTCTTGGGTATTCTGCTGAAGTTTAAAAATGTTACGGGTCACTTCCATTGTTCTTCAGAATTCTGATGAAGTTTAAAAATGCTATGCAACGCTTCCATTGTTCTTCGGAATTCTGCTGAAGTTTAAAAATGCTACGGAACTCTTCCATTGTTCTTCGGAATTCTGCTGAAGTTTAAAAATGCTACGGAACTTTTCCATTGTTCTTCGGAATTTTGATGAAGTTTAAAAATGCTACGGAACTCTTCCATTGTTCTTCGGAATTCTGCTGAAGTTTAAAAATGCTACGGAACTCTTCCATTGTTCTCGGAATTCTGTTGAAGTTTAAAAATGCTACGGAACTATTCCATTGTTCTCGTAATTCTGGTGATGTTTAAAAATGCTACGGAACTCTTCCATTGTTCTCGGAATTCTGCTGAAGTTTAAAAATGCTACGGAACTCTTCCATTGTTCTTCGGAATTCTGCTGAAGTTTAAAAATGCTACGGAACTCTTCCATTGTTCTTGGGAATTCTGCTGAAGTTTAAAAATGCTACGGAACTTTTCCATTGTTCTTTGGAATTCTGATGAATTTTAAAAATGCTACGGAACTCTTCCATTGTTCTTCGGAATTCTGCAGAAGTTAAAAAATGCTACGGAACTCTTCCATTGTTCTCAGAATTCTTCTGAAGTTTATAAATTCTATGGTACTCTTCCATTGTTCTTCGGAATTCTGCTGAAGTTTAAAAATGTTACGGATCATTTCCATTGTTCTTCAGAATTCTGATGAAGTTTAAAAATGCTATGGAACACTTCCATTGTTCTTCGGAATTCTGCTGAAGTTTAAAAATGCTACGGAACTCTTCCATTGTTCTTCGGAATTCTGCTGAAGTTTAAAAATGCTACGGAACTTTTCCATTGTTCTTCGGAATTCTGATGAAGTTTAAAAATGCTACGGAACTCTTACATTGTTCTTCTGAATTCTGCTGAAGTTTAAAAATGCTACGGAACTCTTCCATTGTTCTTCGGAATTCTGATGAAGCCTAAAACTGCAACGGAACTCTTCCATTGTCCTTCGGAATTCTACTGAAGTTTAAAAATGCTTCGGAACTCTTCCATTGTTCTTCGGAATTCTGCTGAAGTTTAAAAATGCTACGGAACTCTTCCATTGTTCTCAGAATTCTGCTGAAGTTTAAAAATGCTACGGAACTCTTCCATTGTTCTCGGAATTCTGGTGAAGTTTAAAAATGCTACGGAACTCTTCCATTGTTCTCGGAATTCTGCTGAAGTTTAAAAATGCTACGGGACTCTTCCATTTTTCTTCGGAATTCTGCTGAAGTTTAAAAATGCTACGGAACTCTTCCATTGTTCTTCGGAATTCTGCTGAAGTTTAAAAATGCTATGGAACTCTTCCATTGTTCTCGGAATTCTGCTGAAGTATAAAAATGTTACGGAACTTTTCCATTGTTCTTCGGAATTCTGACGAAGTTTAAAAAGGCTACGGAACTCTTCCATTGTTCTTCGGAATTCTGCTGAAGTTTAAAAATGCTACGGAACTCTTCCATTGTTCTTCGGAATTCTGCAGAAGTTTAAAAATGCTACGGAACTCTTCGATTGTTCTTCGGAATTCTGCTGAAGTTTAAAAATGCTACGGAACTCTTCCATTGTTCTTCGGAAATCTGCTGAAGTTTAAAAATGCTACGGAACACTTTCTTTGTTCTTCGGAATTCTGCTGAAGTTTAAAAATGCTATGGAACTCTTCCATTGTTCACGGAATTCTGGTGAAGTTTAAAAATGCTACGGAACTCTTCCATTGTTATTCTTAATTCTACTGAAGTTTAAAAATGCTACGGAACTCTTCCATTGTTCTTCAGAATTCTGCTGAAGTTTAAAAATGCTACGGAACTCTTCCATTGTTCTCGGAATTCTGGTGAAGTTTAAAAATGGTACGGAACTCTTCCATTGTTCTCGGAATTCTGGTGAAATTTAAAACTGCTGCGGAACTCTTCCATTGTTCTCGGATTTCTGCTGAAGTTTAAAAATGCTACGGAACTCTTCCATTGTTCTTGGAATTCTGCTGAAGTTTATAAATGCTACGGTACTCTTCCATTGTTCTTGGGTATTCTGCTGAAGTTTAAAAATGTTACGGATCACTTCCATTGTTCTTCAGAATTCTGATGAAGTTTAAAAATGCTATGGAACACTTCCATTGTTCTTCGGAATTCTGCTGAAGTTTAAAAATGCTACGGAACTCTTCCATTGTTCTTCGGAATTCTGCTGAAGTTTAAAAATGCTACGGAACTTTTCCATTGTTCTTCGGAATTTTGTGAAGTTTAAAAATGCTACGGAACTCTTTCATTGTTCTCGTAATTCTGTTGAAGTTTAAAAATGCTACGGAACTCTTCCATTGTTCTTGTAATTCTGGTGAAGTTTAAAAATGCTACGGAACTCTTCCATTGTTCTCGTAATTCTGGTGAAGTTTAAAAATGCTACGGAACTCTTCTATTGTTCTCGGAATTCTGCTGAAGTTTAAAAATGCTACGGAACTCTTCCATTGTTCTTCGGAATTCTGCTGAAGTTTAAAAATGCTACGGAACTTTTCCATTGTTCTTTGGAATTCTGATGAATTTTAAAAATGCTACGGAACTCTTCCATTGTTCTTCGGAATTCTGCTGAAGTTTAAAAATGCTACGGAACTCTTCCATTGTTCTTCGGAATTCTGCAGAAGTTAAAAAATGCTACGGAACTCTTCCATTGTTCTCAGAATTCTTCTGAAGTTTATAAATTCTATGGTACTCTTCCATTGTTCTTGGGAATTCTGCTGAAGTTTAAAAATGTTACGGATCATTTCCATTGTTCTTCAGAATTCTGATGAAGTTTAAAAATGCTATGGAACACTTCCATTGTTCTTCGGAATTCTGCTGAAGTTTAAAAATGCTACGGAACTCTTCCATTGTTCTTCGGAATTCTGCTGAAGTACAAAAATGCTACGGAACTTTTTCATTGTTCTTCGGAATTCTGATGAAGTTTAAAAATGCTACGGAACTCTTCCATTGTTCTTCGGAATTCTGCTGAAGTTTAAAAATGCTACGGAACTCTTCCATTGTTCTCGGAATTCTGTTGAAGTTTAAAAATGCTACGGAACTCTACCATTGTTCTCGTAATTCTGGTGAAGTTTAAAAATGCTACAGAACTCTTCCATTGTTCTCGGAATTCTGCTGAAGTTTAAAAATGCTACGGAACTTTTCCATTGTTCTTTGGAATTCTGATGATTTTTAAAAATGTTACGGAACTCTTCCATTGTTCTTCGGAATTCTGCTGAAGTTTAAAAATGCTACGGAACTCTTCCATTGTTCTTGGGAATTCTGCTGAAGTTTAAAAATGTTACGGATCATTTCCATTGTTCTTCGGAATTCTGCTGAAGTTTAAAAATGCTACGGAACTCTTCCATTGTTTTTCCGAATTCTGCTGAAGTTTAAAAATGCTACGGAACTCTTCGATTGTTCTTCGGAATTCTGCTGAAGTTTAAAAATGCTACGGAACTCTTCCATTGTTTTGCAGAATTCTGCTGAAGTTTAAAAATGCTACGGAACTCTTCCATTGTTCTTCGGAAATCTGCTGAAGTTTAAAAATGCTACGGAACACTTTCTTTGTTCTTCGGAATTCTGCTTAAGTTTAAAAATGCTACGGAACTCTTCCATTGTTCACGGAATTCTGGTGAAGTTTAAAAATGCTACGGAACTCTTCCATTGTTATTCTTAATTCTACTGAAGTTTAAAAATGCTACGGAACTCTTCCATTGTTCTCGGAATTCTGGTGAAGTTTAAAAATGCTACGGAACTCTTCCATTGTTCTCGGAATTCTGGTGAAGCTTAAAAATGGTACGGAACTCTTCCATTGTTCTCGGAATTCTGGTGAAGTTGAAAACTGCTGCGGAACTCTTCCATTGTTCTCGGATTTCTGCTGAAGTTTAAAAATGCTACGGAACTCTTCCATTGTTCTTGGAATTCTGTTGAAGTTTAAAATACTACGGTACTCTTCCATTGTTCTCAGAATTCTGCTGAAGTTTATAAATGCTACGGAACTCTTCCATTGTTCTTGGAATTCTGCTGAAGTTTATAAATGCTACGGTACTCTTCCATTGTTCTTGGGTATTCTGCTGAAGTTTAAAAATGTTACGGATCACTTCCATTGTTCTTCAGAATTCTGATGAAGTTTAAAAATGCTATGGAACACTTCCATTGTTCTTCGGAATTCTGCTGAAGTTTAAAAATGCTACGGAACTCTTCCATTGTTCTTCGGAATTCTGCTGAAGTTTAAAAATGCTACGGAACTTTTCCATTGTTCTTTGGAATTTTGATGAAGTTTAAAAATGCTACGGAACTCTTCCATTGTTCTTCGGAATTCTGCTGAAGTTTAAAAATGCTACGGAACTCTTCCATTGTTCTCGGAATTCTGTTGAAGTTTAAAAATGCTACGGAACTCTTCCATTGTTCTCGTAATTCTGGTGAAGTTTAAAAATGCTACGGAACTCTTCCATTGTTCTCGGAATTCTGCTGAAGTTTAAAAATGCTACGGAACTCTTCCATTGTTCTTGGGAATTCTGCTGAAGTTTAAAAATGCTACGGAACTTTTCCATTGTTCTTTGGAATTTGGATGAATTTTAAAAATGCTACGGAACTCTTCCATTGTTCTTCGGAATTCTGCTGAAGTTTAAAAATGCTACGGAACTCTTCCATTGTTCGTGGAATTCTGGTGAAGTTTAAAAATGCTACGGAACTCTTCCATTGTTCTCAGAATTCTTCTGAAGTTTATAAATTCTATGGTACTCTTCCATTGTTCTTGGGAATTCTGCTGAAGTTTAAAAATGTTACCGATCATTTCCATTGTTCTTCGGAATTCTGCTGAAGTTTAAAAATGCTACGGAACTCTTCCATTGTTTTTCGGAATTCTGCTGAAGTTTAAAAATGCTACGGAACACTTCGATTGTTCTTCGGAATTCTGCTGAAGTTTAAAAATGCTACGGAACTCTTCCATTGTTTTGCAGAATTCTGCTGAAGTTTAAAAATGCTACGGAACTCTTCCATTGTTCTTCGGAAATCTGCTGAAGTTTAAAAATGCTACGGAACACTTTCTTTGTTCTTCGGAATTCTGCTGAAGTTTAAAAATGCTACGGAACTCTTCCATTGTTATTCTTAACTCTACTGAAGTTTAAAAATGCTACGGAACTCTTCCATTGTTTTTCGGAATTCTGCTGAAGTTTAAAAATGCTACGGAACTTTTCCATTGTTCTTTGGAATTCTGATGAATTTTAAAAATGCTACGGAACTCTTCCATTGTTCTTCGGAATTCTGCTGAAGTTTAAAAATTCTACCGAACTCTTCCATTGTTCTTCGGAATTCTGCAGAAGTTAAAAAATGCTACGGAACTCTTCCATTGTTCTCAGAATTGTTCTGAAGTTTATAAATTCTATGGTACTCTTCCATTGTTCTTGGGAATTCTGCTGAAGTTTAAAAATGTTACGGATCATTTCCATTGTTCTTCAGAATTCTGATGAAGTTTAAAAATGCTATGGAACACTTCCATTGTTCTTCGGAATTCTGCTGAAGTTTAAAAATGCTACGGAACTCTTCCATTGTTCTTCGGAATTCTGCTGAAGTTTAAAAATGCTACGGAACTTTTCCATTGCTCTTCGGAATTCTGATGAAGTTTAAAAATGCTACGGAACTCTTCCATTGTTATCGGAATTCTGTTGAAGTTTAAAAATGCTACGGAACTCTTCCATTGTTCTCGTAATTCTGGTGAAGTTTAAAAATGCTACGGAACTCTTCCATTGTTCTCAGAATTCTGCTGAAGTTTAAAAATGCTACGGAACTATTCCATTGTTCTTCGGAATTCTGCTGAAGTTTAAAAATGCTACGGAACTTTTCCATTGTTCTTTGGAATTTGGATGAATTTTAAAAATGCTACGGAACTCTTCCATTGTTCTTCGGAATTCTGCTGAAGTTTAAAAATGCTACGGAACTCTTCCATTGTTCGTGGAATTCTGGTGAAGTTTAAAAATGCTACGGAACTCTTCCATTGTTCTCAGAATTCTTCTGAAGTTTATAAATTCTATGGTACTCTTCCATTGTTCTTGGGAATTCTGCTGAAGTTTAAAAATGTTACCGATCATTTCCATTGTTCTTCGGAATTCTGCTGAAGTTTAAAAATGCTACGGAACTCTTCCATTGTTTTTCGGAATTCTGCTGAAGTTTAAAAATGCTACGGAACACTTCGATTGTTCTTCGGAATTCTGCTGAAGTTTAAAAATGCTACGGAACTCTTCCATTGTTTTGCAGAATTCTGCTGAAGTTTAAAAATGCTACGGAACTCTTCCATTGTTCTTCGGAAATCTGCTGAAGTTTAAAAATGCTACGGAACACTTTCTTTGTTCTTCGGAATTCTGCTGAAGTTTAAAAATGCTACGGAACTCTTCCATTGTTATTCTTAATTCTACTGAAGTTTAAAAATGCTACGGAACTCTTCCATTGTTCTTCGGAATTCTGCTGAAGTTTAAAAATGCTACGGAACTCTTCCATTGTTCTTCGGAAATCTGCTGAAGTTTAAAAATGCTACGGAACACTTTCTTTGTTCTTCGGAATTCTGGTGAAGTTTAAAACTGCTGCGGAACTCTTCCATTGTTCTCGGATTTCTGCTGAAGTTTAAAAATGCTACGGAACTCTTCCATTGTTCTTGGAATTCTGTTGAAGTTTAAAATACTACGGAACTCTTCCATTGTTCTCAGAATTCTGCTGAAGTTTATAAATGCTACGGAACTCTTCCATTGTTCTTGGAATTCTGCTGAAGTTTATAAATGCTACGGTACTCTTCCATTGTTCTTGGGTATTCTGCTGAAGTTTAAAAATGTTACGGATCACTTCCATTATTCTTCAGAATTCTGATGAAGTTTAAAAATGCTATGGAACACTTCCATTGTTCTTCGGAATTCTGCTGAAGTTTAAAAATGCTACGGAACTCTTCCATTGTTCTTCGGAATTCTGCTGAACTTTAAAAATGCTACGGAACTTTTCCATTGTTCTTCGGAATTTTGATGAAGTTTAAAAATGCTACGGAACTCTTCCATTGTTCTTCGGAATTCTGCTGAAGTTTAAAAATGCTACGGAACTCTTCCATTGTTCTCGGAATTCTGCTGAAGTTTAAAAATGCTACGGAACTCTTCCATTGTTCTTCGGAATTCTGCTGAAGTTTAAAAATGCTACGGAACTTTTCCATTGTTCTTTGGAATTCTGATGAATTTTAAAAATGCTACGGAACTCTTCCATTGTTCTTCGGAATTCTGCTGAAGTTTAAAAATGCTACGGAACTCTTCCATTGTTCTTCGGAATTCTGCAGAAGTTAAAAAATGCTACGGAACTCTTCCATTGTTCTCAGAATTCTTCTGAAGTTTATAGATTCTATGGTACTCTTCCATTTTTCTTGGGAATTCTGCTGAAGTTTAAAAATGTTACGGATCATTTCCATTGTTCTTCAGAATTCTGATGAAGTTTAAAAATGCTATGGAACACTTCCATTGTTCTTCGGAATTCTGCTGAAGTTTAAAAATGCTACGGAACTCTTCCATTGTTCTTCGGAATTCTGCTGAAGTTTAAAAATGTTACGGAACTTTTCCATTGTTCTTCGGAATTCTGATGAAGTTTAAAAATGCTACGGAACTCTTCCATTGTTCTTTGGAATTCTGCTGAAGTTTAAAAATGCTACGGAACTCTTCCATTGTTATCGGAATTCTGTTGAAGTTTAAAAATGCTACGGAACTCTTGCATTGTTCTCGTAATTCTGGTGAAGTTTAAAAATGCTACGGAACTCTTCCATTGTTCTCGGAATTCTGCTGAAGTTTAAAAATGCTACGGAACTCTTCCATTGTTCTTCGGAATTCTGCTGAAGTTTAAAAATGCTACGGAACTTTTCCATTGTTCTTTGGAATTTGGATGAATTTTAAAAATGCTACGGAACTCTTCCATTTTTCTTCGGAATTCTGCTGAAGTTTAAAAATGCTACGGAACTCTTCCATTGTTCTCGGAATTCTGTTGAAGTTTAAAAATGCTACGGAACTCTTCCATTGTTCTCGTAATTCTGGTGAAGTTTAAAAATGCTACGGAACTCTTCCATTGTTCTCGGAATTCTGCTGAAGTTTAAAAATGCTACGGAACTCTTCCATTGTTATTCTTAATTCTACTGAAATTTAAAAATGCTACGGAACTCTTCCATTGTTCTTCGGAATTCTGCTGAAGTTTAAAAATGCTACGGAACTTTTCCATTGCTCTTCGGAATTCTGATGAAGCTTAAAAATGCTACGGAACTCTTCCATTGTTCTTGGGAATTCTGCTGAAGTTTAAAAATGCTACGGAACTCTTCCATTGTTATCGGAATTCTGTTGAAGTTTAAAAATGCTACGGAACTCTTCCATTGTTCTCGTAATTCTGGTGAAGTTTAAAAATGCTACGGAACTCTTCCATTGTTCTCGGAATTCTGCTGAAGTTTAAAAATGCTACGGAACTCTTCCATTGTTATTCTTAATTCTACTGAAGTTTAAAAATGCTACGGAACTCTTCCATTGTTTTTCGGAATTCTGCTGAAGTTTAAAAATGCTACGGAACTTTTCCATTGTTCTTTGGAATTCTGATGAATTTTAAAAATGCTACGGAACTCTTCCATTGTTCTTCGGAATTCTGCTGAAGTTTAAAAATGCTACCGAACTCTTCCATTGTTCTTTGGAATTCTGCAGAAGTTAAAAAATGCTACGGAACTCTTCCATTGTTCTCAGAATTGTTCTGAAGTTTATAAATTCTATGGTACTCTTCCATTGTTCTTGGGAATTCTGCTGAAGTTTAAAAATGTTACGGATCATTTCCATTGTTCTTCAGAATTCTGATGAAGTTTAAAAATGCTATGGAACACTTCCATTGTTCTTCGGAATTCTGCTGAAGTTTAAAAATGCTACGGAACACTTTCTTTGTTCTTCGGAATTCTGGTGAAGTTTAAAACTGCTGCGGAACTCTTCCATTGTTCTCGGATTTCTGCTGAAGTTTAAAAATGCTACGGAACTCTTCCATTGTTCTTGGAATTCTGTTGAAGTTTAAAATACTACGGAACTCTTCCATTGTTCTCAGAATTCTGCTGAAGTTTATAAATGCTACGGAACTCTTCCATTGATCTTGGAATTCTGCTGAAGTTTATAAATGCTACGGTACTCTTCCATTGTTCTTGGGTATTCTGCTGAAGTTTAAAAATGTTACGGATCACTTCCATTATTCTTCAGAATTCTGATGAAGTTTAAAAATGCTATGGAACACTTCCATTGTTCTTCGGAATTCTGCTGAAGTTTAAAAATGCTACGGAACTCTTCCATTGTTCTTCGGAATTCTGCTGAACTTTAAAAATGCTACGGAACTTTTCCATTGTTCTTCGGAATTTTGATGAAGTTTAAAAATGCTACGGAACTCTTCCATTGTTCTTCGGAATTCTGCTGAAGTTTAAAAATGCTACGGAACTCTTCCATTGTTCTCGGAATTCTGCTGAAGTTTAAAAATGCTACGGAACTCTTCCATTGTTCTTCGGAATTCTGCTGAAGTTTAAAAATGCTACGGAACTTTTCCATTGTTCTTTGGAATTCTGATGAATTTAAAAATGCTACGGAACTCTTCCATTGTTCTTCGGAATTCTGCTGAAGTTTAAAAATGCTACGGAACTCTTCCATTGTTCTTCGGAATTCTGCAGAAGTTAAAAAATGCTACGGAACTCTTCCATTGTTCTCAGAATTCTTCTGAAGTTTATAGATTCTATGGTACTCTTCCATTTTTCTTGGGAATTCTGCTGAAGTTTAAAAATGTTACGGATCATTTCCATTGTTCTTCAGAATTCTGATGAAGTTTAAAAATGCTATGGAACACTTCCATTGTTCTTCGGAATTCTGCTGAAGTTTAAAAATGCTACGGAACTCTTCCATTGTTCTTCGGAATTCTGCTGAAGTTTAAAAATGTTACGGAACTTTTCCATTGTTCTTCGGAATTCTGATGAAGTTTAAAAATGCTACGGAACTCTTCCATTGTTCTTTGGAATTCTGCTGAAGTTTAAAAATGCTACGGAACTCTTCCATTGTTATCGGAATTCTGTTGAAGTTTAAAAATGCTACGGAACTCTTGCATTGTTCTCGTAATTCTGGTGAAGTTTAAAAATGCTACGGAACTCTTCCATTGTTCTCGGAATTCTGCTGAAGTTTAAAAATGCTACGGAACTCTTCCATTGTTCTTCGGAATTCTGCTGAAGTTTAAAAATGCTACGGAACTTTTCCATTGTTCTTTGGAATTTGGATGAATTTTAAAAATGCTACGGAACTCTTCCATTGTTCTTCGGAATTCTGCTGAAGTTTAAAAATGCTACGGAACTCTTCCATTGTTCTCGGAATTCTGTTGAAGTTTAAAAATGCTACGGAACTCTTCCATTGTTCTCGTAATTCTGGTGAAGTTTAAAAATGCTACGGAACTCTTCCATTGTTCTCGGAATTCTGCTGAAGTTTAAAAATGCTACGGAACTCTTCCATTGTTATTCTTAATTCTACTGAAGTTTAAAAATGCTACGGAACTCTTCCATTGTTCTTCGGAATTCTGCTGAAGTTTAAAAATGCTACGGAACTTTTCCATTGCTCTTCGGAATTCTGATGAAGTTTAAAAATGCTACGGAACTCTTCCATTGTTCTTCGGAATTCTGCTGAAGTTTAAAAATGCTACGGAACTCTTCCATTGTTATCGGAATTCTGTTGAAGTTTAAAAATGCTACGGAACTCTTCCATTGTTCTCGTAATTCTGGTGAAGTTTAAAAATGCTACGGAACTCTTCCATTGTTCTCGGAATTCTGCTGAAGTTTAAAAATGCTACGGAACTCTTCCATTGTTATTCTTAATTCTACTGAAGTTTAAAAATGCTACGGAACTCTTCCATTGTTTTTCGGAATTCTGCTGAAGTTTAAAAATGCTACGGAACTTTTCCATTGTTCTTTGGAATTCTGATGAATTTTAAAAATGCTACGGAACTCTTCCATTGTTCTTCGGAATTCTGCTGAAGTTTAAAAATGCTACCGAACTCTTCCATTGTTCTTCGGAATTCTGCAGAAGTTAAAAAATGCTACGGAACTCTTCCATTGTTCTCAGAATTGTTCTGAAGTTTATAAATTCTATGGTACTCTTCCATTGTTCTTGGGAATTCTGCTGAAGTTTAAAAATGTTACGGATCATTTCCATTGTTCTTCAGAATTCTGATGAAGTTTAAAAATGCTATGGAACACTTCCATTGTTCTTCGGAATTCTGCTGAAGTTTAAAAATGCTACGGAACACTTTCTTTGTTCTTCGGAATTCTGGTGAAGTTTAAAACTGCTGCGGAACTCTTCCATTGTTCTCGGATTTCTGCTGAAGTTTAAAAATGCTACGGAACTCTTCCATTGTTCTTGGAATTCTGTTGAAGTTTAAAATACTACGGAACTCTTCCATTGTTCTCAGAATTCTGCTGAAGTTTATAAATGCTACGGAACTCTTCCATTGTTCTTGGAATTCTGCTGAAGTTTATAAATGCTACGGTACTCTTCCATTGTTCTTGGGTATTCTGCTGAAGTTTAAAAATGTTACGGATCACTTCCATTATTCTTCAGAATTCTGATGAAGTTTAAAAATGCTATGGAACACTTCCATTGTTCTTCGGAATTCTGCTGAAGTTTAAAAATGCTACGGAACTCTTCCATTGTTCTTCGGAATTCTGCTGAACTTTAAAAATGCTACGGAACTTTTCCATTGTTCTTCGGAATTTTGATGAAGTTTAAAAATGCTACGGAACTCTTCCATTGTTCTTCGGAATTCTGCTGAAGTTTAAAAATGCTACGGAACTCTTCCATTGTTCTCGTAATTCTGGTGAAGTTTAAAAATGCTACGGAACTCTTCCATTGTTCTCGGAATTCTGCTGAAGTTTAAAAATGCTACGGAACTCTTCCATTGTTATTCTTAATTCTACTGAAGTTTAAAAATGCTACGGAACTCTTCCATTGTTTTTCGGAATTCTGCTGAAGTTTAAAAATGCTACGGAACTTTTCCATTGTTCTTTGGAATTCTGATGAATTTTAAAAATGCTACGGAACTCTTCCATTGTTCTTCGGAATTCTGCTGAAGTTTAAAAATGCTACCGAACTCTTCCATTGTTCTTCGGAATTCTGCAGAAGTTAAAAAATGCTACGGAACTCTTCCATTGTTCTCAGAATTGTTCTGAAGTTTATAAATTCTATGGTACTCTTCCATTGTTCTTGGGAATTCTGCTGAAGTTTAAAAATGTTACGGATCATTTCCATTGTTCTTCAGAATTCTGATGAAGTTTAAAAATGCTATGGAACACTTCCATTGTTCTTCGGAATTCTGCTGAAGTTTAAAAATGCTACGGAACACTTGCTTTGTTCTTCGGAATTCTGGTGAAGTTTAAAACTGCTGCGGAACTCTTCCATTGTTCTCGGATTTCTGCTGAAGTTTAAAAATGCTACGGAACTCTTCCATTGTTCTTGGAATTCTGTTGAAGTTTAAAATACTACGGAACTCTTCCATTGTTCTCAGAATTCTGCTGAAGTTTATAAATGCTACGGAACTCTTCCATTGTTCTTGGAATTCTGCTGAAGTTTATAAATGCTACGGTACTCTTCCATTGTTCTTGGGTATTCTGCTGAAGTTTAAAAATGTTACGGATCACTTCCATTATTCTTCAGAATTCTGATGAAGTTTAAAAATGCTATGGAACACTTCCATTGTTCTTCGGAATTCTGCTGAAGTTTAAAAATGCTACGGAACTCTTCCATTGTTCTTCGGAATTCTGCTGAACTTTAAAAATGCTACGGAACTTTTCCATTGTTCTTCGGAATTTTGATGAAGTTTAAAAATGCTACGGAACTCTTCCATTGTTCTTCGGAATTCTGCTGAAGTTTAAAAATGCTACGGAACTCTTCCATTGTTCTCGGAATTCTGCTGAAGTTTAAAAATGCTACGGAACTCTTCCATTGTTCTTCGGAATTCTGCTGAAGTTTAAAAATGCTACGGAACTTTTCCATTGTTCTTTGGAATTCTGATGAATTTTAAAAATGCTACGGAACTCTTCCATTGTTCTTCGGAATTCTGCTGAAGTTTAAAAATGCTACGGAACTCTTCCATTGTTCTTCGGAATTCTGCAGAAGTTAAAAAATGCTACGGAACTCTTCCATTGTTCTCAGAATTCTTCTGAAGTTTATAGATTCTATGGTACTCTTCCATTTTTCTTGGGAATTCTGCTGAAGTTTAAAAATGTTACGGATCATTTCCATTGTTCTTCAGAATTCTGATGAAGTTTAAAAATGCTATGGAACACTTCCATTGTTCTTCGGAATTCTGCTGAAGTTTAAAAATGCTACGGAACTCTTCCATTGTTCTTCGGAATTCTGCTGAAGTTTAAAAATGTTACGGAACTTTTCCATTGTTCTTCGGAATTCTGATGAAGTTTAAAAATGCTACGGAACTCTTCCATTGTTCTTTGGAATTCTGCTGAAGTTTAAAAATGCTACGGAACTCTTCCATTGTTATCGGAATTCTGTTGAAGTTTAAAAATGCTACGGAACTCTTGCATTGTTCTCGTAATTCTGGTGAAGTTTAAAAATGCTACGGAACTCTTCCATTGTTCTCGGAATTCTGCTGAAGTTTAAAAATGCTACGGAACTCTTCCATTGTTCTTCGGAATTCTGCTGAAGTTTAAAAATGCTACGGAACTTTTCCATTGTTCTTTGGAATTTGGTTGAATTTTAAAAATGCTACGGAACTCTTCCATTGTTCTTCGGAATTCTGCTGAAGTTTAAAAATGCTACGGAACTCTTCCATTGTTCGTGGAATTCTGGTGAAGTTTAAAAATGCTACGGAACTCTTCCATTGTTCTCAGAATTCTTCTGAAGTTTATAAATTCTATGGTACTCTTCCATTGTTCTTGGGAATTCTGCTGAAGTTTAAAAATGTTACGGATCATTTCCATTGTTCTTCGGAATTCTGCTAAAGTTTAAAAATGCTACGGAACTCTTCCATTGTTTTTCGGAATTCTGCTGAAGTTTAAAAATGCTACGGAACTCTTCGATTGTTCTTCGGAATTCTGCTGAAGTTTAAAAATGCTACGGAAATCTTCCATTGTTTTGCAGAATTCTGCTGAAGTTTAAAAATGCTACGGAACTCTTCCATTGTTCTTCGGAAATCTGCTGAAGTTTAAAAATGCTACGGAACACTTTCTTTGTTCTTCGGAATTCTGCTGAAGTTTAAAAATGCTACGGAACTCTTCCATTGTTCTCGTAATTCTGGTGAAGTTTAAAAATGCTACGGAACTCTTCCATTGTTCTCGGAATTCTGCTGAAGTTTAAAAATGCTACGGAACTCTTCCATTGTTCTTCGGAATTCTGCTGAAGTTTAAAAATGCTACGGAACTCTTCCATTGTTATCGGAATTCTGTTGAAGTTTAAAAATGCTACGGAACTCTTCCATTGTTCTCGTAATTCTGCTGAAGTTTAAAAATGCTACGGAACTCTTCCATTGTTCTCGGAATTCTGCTGAAGTTTAAAAATGCTACGGAACTCTTCCATTGTTATTCTTAATTCTACTGAAGTTTAAAAATGCTACGGAACTCTTCCATTGTTTTTCGGAATTCTGCTGAAGTTTAAAAATGCTACGGAACTTTTCCATTGTTCTTTGGAATTCTGATGAATTTTAAAAATGCTACGGAACTCTTCCATTGTTCTTCGGAATTCTGCTGAAGTTTAAAAATGCTACCGAACTCTTCCATTGTTCTTCGGAATTCTGCAGAAGTTAAAAAATGCTACGGAACTCTTCCATTGTTCTCAGAATTGTTCTGAAGTTTATAAATTCTATGGTACTCTTCCATTGTTCTTGGGAATTCTGCTGAAGTTTAAAAATGTTACGGATCATTTCCATTGTTCTTCAGAATTCTGATGAAGTTTAAAAATGCTATGGAACACTTCCATTGTTCTTCGGAATTCTGCTGAAGTTTAAAAATGCTACGGAACACTTTCTTTGTTCTTCGGAATTCTGGTGAAGTTTAAAACTGCTGCGGAACTCTTCCATTGTTCTCGGATTTCTGCTGAAGTTTAAAAATGCTACGGAACTCTTCCATTGTTCTTGGAATTCTGTTGAAGTTTAAAATACTACGGAACTCTTCCATTGTTCTCAGAATTCTGCTGAAGTTTATAAATGCTACGGAACTCTTCCATTGTTCTTGGAATTCTGCTGAAGTTTATAAATGCTACGGTACTCTTCCATTGTTCTTGGGTATTCTGCTGAAGTTTAAAAATGTTACGGATCACTTCCATTATTCTTCAGAATTCTGATGAAGTTTAAAAATGCTATGGAACACTTCCATTGTTCTTCGGAATTCTGCTGAAGTTTAAAAATGCTACGGAACTCTTCCATTGTTCTTCGGAATTCTGCTGAACTTTAAAAATGCTACGGAACTTTTCCATTGTTCTTCGGAATTTTGATGAAGTTTAAAAATGCTACGGAACTCTTCCATTGTTCTTCGGAATTCTGCTGAAGTTTAAAAATGCTACGGAACTCTTCCATTGTTCTCGGAATTCTGCTGAAGTTTAAAAATGCTACGGAACTCTTCCATTGTTCTTCGGAATTCTGCTGAAGTTTAAAAATGCTACGGAACTTTTCCATTGTTCTTTGGAATTCTGATGAATTTTAAAAATGCTACGGAACTCTTCCATTGTTCTTCGGAATTCTGCTGAAGTTTAAAAATGCTACGGAACTCTTCCATTGTTCTTCGGAATTCTGCAGAAGTTAAAAAATGCTACGGAACTCTTCCATTGTTCTCAGAATTCTTCTGAAGTTTATAGATTCTATGGTACTCTTCCATTTTTCTTGGGAATTCTGCTGAAGTTTAAAAATGTTACGGATCATTTCCATTGTTCTTCAGAATTCTGATGAAGTTTAAAAATGCTATGGAACACTTCCATTGTTCTTCGGAATTCTGCTGAAGTTTAAAAATGCTACGGAACTCTTCCATTGTTCTTCGGAATTCTGCTGAAGTTTAAAAATGTTACGGAACTTTTCCATTGTTCTTCGGAATTCTGATGAAGTTTAAAAATGCTACGGAACTCTTCCATTGTTCTTTGGAATTCTGCTGAAGTTTAAAAATGCTACGGAACTCTTCCATTGTTATCGGAATTCTGTTGAAGTTTAAAAATGCTACGGAACTCTTGCATTGTTCTCGTAATTCTGGTGAAGTTTAAAAATGCTACGGAATTCTTCCATTGTTCTCGGAATTCTGCTGAAGTTTAAAAATGCTACGGAACTCTTCCATTGTTCTTCGGAATTCTGCTGAAGTTTAAAAATGCTACGGAACTTTTCCATTGTTCTTTGGAATTTGGTTGAATTTTAAAAATGCTACGGAACTCTTCCATTGTTCCTCGGAATTCTGCTGAAGTTTAAAAATGCTACGGAACTCTTCCATTGTTCGTGGAATTCTGGTGAAGTTTAAAAATGCTACGGAACTCTTCCATTGTTCTCAGAATTCTTCTGAAGTTTATAAATTCTATGGTACTCTTCCATTGTTCTTGGGAATTCTGCTGAAGTTTAAAAATGTTACGGATCATTTCCATTGTTCTTCGGAATTCTGCTAAAGTTTAAAAATGCTACGGAACTCTTCCATTGTTTTTCGGAATTCTGCTGAAGTTTAAAAATGCTACGGAACTCTTCGATTGTTCTTCGGAATTCTGCTGAAGTTTAAAAATGCTACGGAAATCTTCCATTGTTTTGCAGAATTCTGCTGAAGTTTAAAAATGCTACGGAACTCTTCCATTGTTCTTCGGAAATCTGCTGAAGTTTAAAAATGCTACGGAACACTTTCTTTGTTCTTCGGAATTCTGCTGAAGTTTAAAAATGCTACGGAACTCTTCCATTGTTCTCGTAATTCTGGTGAAGTTTAAAAATGCTACGGAACTCTTCCATTGTTCTCGGAATTCTGCTGAAGTTTAAAAATGCTACGGAACTCTTCCATTGTTCTTCGGAATTCTGCTGAAGTTTAAAAATGCTACGGAACTTTTCCATTGTTCTTTGGAATTTGGATGAATTTTAAAAATGCTACGGAACTCTTCCATTGTTCTTCGGAATTCTGCTGAAGTTTAAAAATGCTACGGAACTCTTCCATTGTTCTCGGAATTCTGTTGAAGTTGAAAAATGCTACGGAACTCTTCCATTGTTCTCGTAATTCTGGTGAAGTTTAAAAATGCTACGGAACTCTTCCATTGTTCTCGGAATTCTGCTGAAGTTTAAAAATGCTACGGAACTCTTCCATTGTTATTCTTAATTCTACTGAAGTTTAAAAATGCTACGGAACTCTTCCATTGTTCTTCGGAATTCTGCTGAAGTTTAAAAATGCTACGGAACTTTTCCATTGCTCTTCGGAATTCTGATGAAGTTTAAAAATGCTACGGAACTCTTCCATTGTTCTTCGGAATTCTGCTGAAGTTTAAAAATGCTACGGAACTCTTCCATTGTTATCGGAATTCTGTTGAAGTTTAAAAATGCTACGGAACTCTTCCATTGTTCTCAGAATTCTTCTGAAGTTTATAAATTCTATGGTACTCTTCCATTGTTCTTGGGAATTCTGCTGAAGTTTAAAAATGTTACGGATCATTTCCATTGTTCTTCGGAATTCTGCTGAAGTTTAAAAATGCTACGGAACTCTTTCATTGTTTTTCGGAATTCTGCTGAAGTTTAAAAATGCTACGGAACTCTTCGATTGTTCTTCGGAATTCTGCTGAAGTTTAAAAATGCTACGGAACTCTTCCATTGTTTTGCAGAATTCTGCTGAAGTTTAAAAATGCTACGGAACCCTTCCATTGTTCTTCGGAAATCTGCTGAAGTTTAAAAATGCTACGGAACACTTTCTTTGTTCTTCGGAATTCTGCTGAAGTTTAAAAATGCTACGGAACTCTTCCATTGTTATTCTTAATTCTACTGAAGTTTAAAAATGCTACGGAACTCTTCCATTGTTCTTCGGAATTCTGCTGAAGTTTAAAAATGCTACGGAACTCTTCCATTGTTCTTTGGAAATCTGCTGAAGTTTAAAAATGCTACGGAACACTTTCTTTGTTCTTCGGAATTCTGGTGAAGTTTAAAAATGCTACGGAACTCTTCCATTGTTATTCTTAATTCTACTGAAGTTTAAAAATGCTACGGAACTCTTCCATTGTTCTTCGGAATTCTGCTGAAGTTTAAAAATGCTACGGAACACTTCCATTGTTCTCGGAATTCTGGTGAAGTTTAAAAATGCTACGGAACTCTTCCATTGTTCTCGGAATTCTGGTGAAGCTTAAAAATGGTACGGAACTCTTCCATTGTTCTCGGAATTCTGGTGAAGTTTAAAACTGCTGCGGAACTCTTCCATTGTTCTCGGATTTCTGCTGAAGTTTAAAAATGCTACGGAACTCTTCCATTGTTCTTGGAATTCTGTTGAAGTTTAAAATGCTACGGAACTCTTCCATTGTTCTCAGAATTCTGCTGAAGTTTATAAATGCTACGGTACTCTTCCATTGTTCTTGGGTATTCTGCTGAAGTTTAAAAATGTTACGGATCACTTCCATTGTTCTTCAGAATTCTGATGAAGTTTAAAAATGCTATGGAACACTTCCATTGTTCTTCGCAATTCTGCTGAAGTTTAAAAATGCTATGGAACTCTTCCATTGTTCTTCAGAATTCTGCTGAAGTTTAAAAATGCTACGGAACTCTTCCATTGTTCTGGGAATTCTGGTGAAGTTTAAAAATGGTACGGAACTCTTCCATTGTTCTCGGAATTCTGGTGAAGTTTAAAAATGGTACGGAACTCTTCCATTGTTCTCGGAATTCTGGTGAAGTTTAAAACTGCTGCGGAACTCTTCCATTGTTCTCGGATTTCTGCTGAAGTTTAAAAATGCTACGGAACTCTTCCATTGTTCTTGGAATTCTGTTGAAGTTTAAAATGCTACGGAACTCTTCCATTGTTCTCAGAATTCTGCTGAAGTTTATAAATGCTACGGTACTCTTCCATTGTTCTTGGGTATTCTGCTGAAGTTTAAAAATGTTACGGATCACTTCCATTGTTCTTCAGAATTCTGATGAAGTTTAAAAATGCTATGGAACACTTCCATTGTTCTTCGGAATTCTGCTGAAGTTTAAAAATGCTACGGAACTCTTCCATTGTTCTTCGGAATTCTGCTGAAGTTTAAAAATGCTACGGAACTTTTCCATTGTTCTTCGGAATTCTGATGAAGTTTAAAAATGCTACGGAACTCTTCCATTGTTCTTCGGAATTCTGCTGAAGTTTAAAAATGCTACGGAACTCTTCCATTGTTCTCGGAATTCTGTTGAAGTTTAAAAATGCTACGGAACTCTTCCATTGTTCTCGTAATTCTGGTGAAGTTTAAAAATGCTACGGAACTCTTCCATTGTTCTTCGGAATTCTGCTGAAGTTTAAAAATGCTACGGAACTCTTCCATTGTTCTCGTAATTCTGGTGAAGTTTAAAAATGCTACGGAACTCTTCCATTGTTCTCGGAATTCTGCTGAAGTTTAAAAATGCTACGGAACTCTTCCATTGTTCTTCGGAATTCTGCTGAAGTTTAAAAATGCTACGGAACTTTTCCATTGTTCTTTGGAATTTGGATGAATTTTAAAAATGCTACGGAACTCTTCCATTGTTCTTCGGAATTCTGCTGAAGTTTACAAATGCTACGGAACTCTTCCATTGTTCGTGGAATTCTGGTGAAGTTTAAAAATGCTACGGAACTCTTCCATTTTTCTCAGAATTCTTCTGAAGTTTATAAATTCTATGGTACTCTTCCATTGTTCTTGGGAATTCTGCTGAAGTTTAAAAATGTTACGGATCATTTCCATTGTTCTTCGGAATTCTGCTGAAGTTTAAAAATGCTACTGAACTCTTCCATTGTTTTTCGGAATTCTGCTGAAGTTTAAAAATGCTACGGAACTCTTCGATTGTTCTTCGGAATTCTGCTGAAGATTAAAAATGCTACGGAACTCTTACATTGTTTTGCAGAATTCTGCTGAAGTTTAAAAATGCTACGGAACTCTTCCATTGTTCTTCGGAAATCTGCTGAAGTTTAAAAATGCTACGGAACACTTTCTTTGTTCTTTGGAATTCTGCTGAAGTTTAAAAATGCTACGGAACTTTTCCATTGTTATTCTTAATTCTACTGAAGTTTAAAAATGCTACGGAACTCTTCCATTGTTCTTCGGAATTCTGCTGAAGTTTAAAAATGCTACGGAACTCTTCCATTGTTCTTCGGAAATCTGCTGAAGTTTAAAAATGCTACGGAACACTTTCTTTGTTCTTCGGAATTCTGGTGAAGTTTAAAAATGCTACGGAACTCTTCCATTGTTATTCTTAATTCTACTGAAGTTTAAAAATGCTACGGAACTCTTCCATTGTTCTTCGGAATTCTGCTGAAGTTTAAAAATGCTACGGAACACTTCCATTGTTCTCGGAATTCTGGTGAAGTTTAAAAATGCTACGGAACTCTTCCATTGTTCTCGGAATTCTGGTGAAGCTTAAAAATGGTACGGAACTCTTCCATTGTTCTCGGAATTCTGGTGAAGTTTAAAACTGCTGCGGAACTCTTCCATTGTTCTCGGATTTCTGCTGAAGTTTAAAAATGCTACGGAACTCTTCCATTGTTCTTGGAATTCTGTTGAAGTTTAAAATGCTACGGAACTCTTCCATTGTTCTCAGAATTCTGCTGAAGTTTATAAATGCTACGGTACTCTTCCATTGTTCTTGGGTATTCTGCTGAAGTTTAAAAATGTTACGGATCACTTCCATTGTTCTTCAGAATTCTGATGAAGTTTAAAAATGCTATGGAACACTTCCATTGTTCTTCGCAATTCTGCTGAAGTTTAAAAATGCTATGGAACTCTTCCATTGTTCTTCAGAATTCTGCTGAAGTTTAAAAATGCTACGGAACTCTTCCATTGTTCTGGGAATTCTGGTGAAGTTTAAAAATGGTACGGAACTCTTCCATTGTTCTCGGAATTCTGGTGAAGTTTAAAAATGGTACGGAACTCTTCCATTGTTCTCGGAATTCTGGTGAAGTTTAAAACTGCTGCGGAACTCTTC